>NC_047088.1:172272918-173510418 GCF_902459505.1 Geotrypetes seraphini | reverse complement strand
GGATGGCTTCTTAGCAGAACCTGGAGCTGAGGAAGGAAGCGAGGACTTACCCTGGGCAGGCTTCGTTGAAGTGGACGCAGGCTTCGACGAGGAAGGCAGCCGCGGCGAGGTTGAGGGAGTCGAGGCCGAGGTCAAGG
This sequence comes from Geotrypetes seraphini, assembly GCF_902459505.1. Lineage (NCBI taxonomy): Eukaryota > Metazoa > Chordata > Amphibia > Gymnophiona > Dermophiidae > Geotrypetes > Geotrypetes seraphini. The sequence goes on along the minus strand of NC_047088.1, from coordinate 173,510,281 downwards.
CCGGGGCCGACGTCGAGGCCTTCCCCGCTGCGGGGTCCACTGCAAAGAGCTCCGCCATGTGAGCGCGACGGCGGCGGAGAGCTCTAGGCTGAAATGTAAAGCACCGAGTGCAGTCAGTCGGGTGATCGGGACCCAGACAAAGTAAGCACCACCGGTGGGGATCGGTAATCGAAAGCAACCGATCACACCGGGTGCACTTTTTAAAGCCCATCAAAGGGCGTGACATGAAGCAAAAACTGGCCGGGAACGAACGAGGTTCCGTGGCTGCGGCTCCCGGGAGCCCCCGGAGCCGAAAGTAAAACGATTTTTTTTTTTTTTTTAAACGAATAACACGATCGCAAAAGAAGGAAAAACAAAAGAAAACACAGCGACTAAGGAAAAACTAACTCAGCCGCGGTGACAGAAGGCACTAGCACGGAGCGAAAAAACACATAGGGCTTCTGGCTCCGCGGAAGAAACAGAACTGAGGACCACGAGGTGGGGATGCGCCCTCTAGTGGGCAAGAAGGCATGCACATGCGTGGTGCAGCATAGCAAACTTGAAACTTCAATCAAGTTTGCTTGAAAAGCTGTCCGCGCTGGGGCTCCGTAGATGACGTCACCCACATGTGAGAATATCATGTCTGCTTGTCCTGGGATAAACAAGATTTCCTAGTAATTTGCATATTTCACTACATTCCTTTTCCTTATATCCAATAACATATCACTTTCTGACCTTAGCGATCTACCTGGTCTATATATTATCAAGCTGTTTCTCAAATAATCTTCTATAATAAAACCCTAAGCGCGCATACGCACTTACAATGGAATGATCCCTGACAGTGTGATTTGTGACTCCGTGGACATGTTCGATTTGCGGCTTGCGGCAGCGAGAGCAACAGCAGGAAGGGTGTCCTTCGAGGTGCTGTGAGGCGTCCGGCTGCTACTGCTGCACAGGGAAGTGGAGGGGGAGAGGGAAAAGGGGCTGCTTTGGGGGGAGGGGTGTGCTGGGGGGAAGGCAGCAATCTTGGTTTGCTCAGGGGACCAGAGAGAGAGATAGGCAGGGGGCCAGGGAAAGAGACAGACAGACAGACAGAAAGAAAGACAGACAGATAGACAAGGGGCCAGGGAAAGACACAGACAGAAAGAATGACAAACAGACAGGGGGCAAGAGAGACAGCCAGCCAACCAGTGGCATCTATTCCTATCTCCCCTCTTTTCAACCTTTCAAAGTCCTTTAGATCATTGTAGTCTTATTAGAATGTTTATTTTATTTTTTTTCTCCTCTATCTCTATTTTTTATTTCTTTATTACTCTAATTGTCATTTTTCCAGGTACTTTAGTTATATTGTGAGCCTTCAGGACAGTAAGGGAATTTCTAAGTACATATCTTACATATAATTTTAATGCACCCTAATGTATATTTTCTGTAAACTGCTTAGAACCTAACGGAATTAGCGGTATATAAGAAATAAATTACATTACATTACATTGTGAGAAAGAAAGAAAGACATACAGGGGGGCCAGGGAGAGACACAGACAGAAAGAATTACAGACAGACAGGGGGCCAGAGAGACAGACAGACAGCGGCCAAAGAGAGCGAGAGACAGAAAGACAGACACATCTATTCTAGCACCCGTTAATGTAATCTCAAATAGTAGCAACATTCCATGCTAGCAATTCAAGGGACAGAAGTAGCTTTCTCCATTTCTGTCTTAACACCAGACTATGGGGTTTTCCTACAAAGAACTTTTCCAAACACAGATACAGGTATCTGATACTCTGATCATTTTAAGTAGACATTGACTCAGGCTTTGACAAGAAATCCTTTAGTTTCTCAGGATCTTCAAAATGTAAAATCTTATTTCCACTTGTAACTTTCATTGTTGCTGGATAGTATAAGCCATAAGTGAATCCTTTTCCTCTCATCTGTGACCTTAACATAAGGAGCTGCTTCCTTGTATTCGCCGTCAATTTGGCAAAATCTGGCATCAACAACAACTTAGAACCCTTGTAATTCAAATTTCTATCAGCTTTAGCCAATTTTAGTATTTTTAAAGCCTGCTGGAAGCATAGTAATCTAAAAATTAAAGGCCTTGGGCTCACTTGGTTTGCTGACTGCTTTATTGGAATCCTGTGAGCACGTTTTATTTCCAACGGCCTTTTTGAATTCAACTGTAGTATTTTAGGTAACAAATTTTACATTACATTACTGACTTCTATTCCGCCTGTACCTTGCAGTTCTAAGCGGATTACATCAAAAAGATAACTGGTCATTTCCAGGAAGAGGATTACAATTAAAGGCGTTGGTGACTAATTCAATTTTGAGGAGAGGTTACAAAGTGGGAAAATGAGGGGAGCGTCAGAAGGAGCTGGAAGTATACGAGAAGGTTGCAATGTGGATGCTGGTTACATTGTTGAGTCATAGAGGAAAATTACAGGTAGGGAGAGGGAGAGGGGAGGATAGCATGGGGGAAAAGAAGGGGGGTTAGGACATCTGGATGAATTTTTTGAATAGTAGGGTTTTGATTTCTTTTTGGAAAGCTTCGAGGTCTGTTGTTGCTGTCAGCAGGTTGGTGATGGAGGGGTCCAATTTTGCTGCATGTGTTGCTAGTAGGTTGTCATACATCTTTTTGCGCTTAGTTCCTTTGAAAGGGGGGTAGGAGAAAGGGGACTGGGTTCTCCTTTGTCTGGATGAGAGGTTCCTGTTTAGGCGGTTGTTTAGGTGGGTGGGTGCCGTTCCATTTAATGTTTTGAATAATAGGCAATATAGTTTGAATTGGTTGTGGGCTTGTATAGGAAGCCAGTGTGAATCTAGGTAGGCGTTGGTGATGTGGTCAAATTTTCCAAGAGAATAGATCAGTCTGAGGGCTGTGTTCTGCACGGTCTGTAGTTGTTTTATTAAGTAGGAGGGGCAAGGAAGGTAGAGGATATTGCAATGGTCCATTAGACTTAGGACTAGGGATTGGACTATGAGTCTGTATTGTTCTTTATCGAAGAATTTTTTAATTTTGCGTAGGTTGCGCATGGTAAAGAATGCTTTTTGTGTGGTTTTGTTGATTTTCACATGAAGAGTGCAGCATCTATCTACTGTTACTCCTAGGAGTTTGAGAACGGGCTGTATGGGATATTTGGTGGCTTTTATTTTTAGTTCGGTTATAGAAGGGGTTTTGTCCTTTTCAAGCAATAGAAATTTTGTTTTGCCTGAGTTGAGCTTAAGTTTGTGTTCTATCATCCATTTTTCCACTGCTTCTAGTGTTTTTTCCAGGTTATCTGTTGTGGTGGGGTCTTATGAGTCAAAGGGGAGGCGTATGGTTATATCATCTGCATAGCTGAATGAGGTTACTTCGAGATTGTCTAGCATGGTACCGAGGGAGGAAATGAAGAGATTGAAGAGCATGGATGACAGTGGTGACCCTTGAGGTACTCCGCAGGGATTGGTCCAGGGATCCGATATAAGATCTTTTGTTTTTACTCTGTATGTTCTTGTTTTGAGGAATCCTTGGAACCAATTGTATACTCTGCCTGAGATCCCTATTGCTTCTAATATCTGAAGAAGTATGGTGTGGTCAACCAGGTCAAATGTGGCAGAGAGGTCTAGTTGAATTATCAGCATCCTTCTTCCTTTGCTAAGGTGCTGTCGGGTTATATCTAATAGGGAAACTAGCAGTGTCTCAGTACTGTGGTTGCATCTGAACCCTGATTGAGTTGGGTGGAGTAGGTTGTGGTCTTCAAGGTAGTTGGAGAGGTATTGTGCAACCAGACCTTCTATTAGTTTAACATATAATGGAATTTAGGCGATGGGTCTATAGTTGGACGGGGTGTCTATTGGGCCTTTGTGGTCTTTCAGTATTGGGGTGATTATGATTTCTCCTTGGTCTTGTGGGAATTGACCTTCCGTGAGCGTTGTTTGGATCCATTGCAAGAGGCAAGCTCTAAATTTGGGGGAGGCATTTGTTAGTAAATATGAGGGGCAATTGTTCAGGTCGCATGACGCTTGACTATATTTTTTGTAGAGTTGGTTCATGTCCGACCATTGTACCTTTGTGAAGTTGGTCCAGTACCTGTCAGCTGCAGTGGCTTCATCTGTTGTAGGGTTTATTATGATCTCGTCGAGGTGGGTTTGTGGTTGTTGAAGGAGATTCTGATTGTGGTGATCTTGTTTTTGAAGTGGTCTGCTAGATGGGTGGCTGTTGGAGGGTAGAGTCCTTGAGTGGCTAGGAATGGCTTAGTGTCGGTGAGGTTTTTTACAAGTTGGAAGAGTTTCTTTGTGTCTATGGTTTCTGTGCCAATTAGTTTGGAGTAATAAGCTCTTTGTTTTTCCTTAAGTTTGACCTTGTATTGTTTTATTAGGTTTCTCCAAGCTACTTTGGTGTGTTCTTGGTTCTTTTTTTTCCAGTCTCTTTCGAATTGTCTGCAGTGTCTTTTTAGTTGAAGAAGTTCGGTGTCGAACCATTTGTCTGAAGATCTGCAGAGTTTGTGTTTTGTCTTTACTGGGGCTAGCTCGTTCAGGGTTGTTTCGCTCAGGGAGCACCACTGGCAAATGAATACATTTGGGTCTATGTAGGCGATTGAGGGGTCTACTATGGTCCAGAATGTGGAGGGATCGATTTTTTGTCAGGTTTTGAAGGAGGTTTTGAGGGGTTCGTGTTTGTTTGTGCTATGTGTCCAGTTGATATTAAAGGTGAATTTGAAATGGTCTGACCAGAGGGAGGGGTGCCAGGCCCTATTAGAGATATGAATGTCAGGTGTGTGGGGATGTTGGGACATGTAAGCTGCAATATCAAGTTGGTGGCATTTTTCGTGCGTGGGTTGAGGATACAGAATTTGGTAGGAGAGTGCATTGAGGTATGAGATTATGCCTTCGACTTGTTTGGAGGAGTGGTCTTCAAGGTGGAGATTTATGTCGCCGAGGAGCAGGTTATGTGTTGAGGTAAGTGAATTCCGGAAGATGAAATCTTCAAGTTCGTTTTTTGTGGCATTCCATTTTCCTGGAGCTAAGTAACAGAGGATGCAGGTTAGGGTGCCTTTGAGTGAGTTACTGGAGAGTTAGCAGGTCTGAGTGGGGGGTGGAGTGCTTGTCTAGGATTGTTATATTAAGGTTGTTTTTTACTAGGATGGCTAGACCTCCCCCTCGCTTTTTTTCTCAGCAGACTATTTCAAGTTTGTATCCCTTGGGACAGAATTCTGTTATGCTTGGGTCCGAGTGGAGGGAGAGCCAGGTTTTGGCTAGGAATAGGCAGCCTAACTGTTCTTTTACTATCCAGTCTTTTATTAGGTCTGCCTTTGGGCTGATTGATCTTATGTTCATGTACGCACATGGGATAGAGATATGATTTTTGTGAGTGTTGGGAATAAACTTTGGGTGTAGGAGGTTCCTGGGTGTAGGAGGGAATTTGTGAACTGACTTCTTTGTATTGGGAGGTGATTTTCGTCCCCATGTGGGTGGGATGCTTTCATGGGTAGCTGTTGTGCAGATTTCTTGTCTGGTGAAGTTTCTTGGGTGAGTGGGTCTGTCTGTATGTTGCGGTCACTATTGGAATAGGTGATAAGTGGTAGCCTGCTGTTTTCCAGTTTGTTGAGAGCAGGGAGAGCAGTAAGAGGACGCTTAGGAGTTTGGTAGTAAGGGGTGCCATGTTGTTATTAAGTAAGGGTGATCGGCCTGGATCAGGATCTGGAATGGAAACTTGGTGGACTAAAAAGGCTCCTCTCCCGACTGGCAATGGGGAGGAGGTGGAGTGGGCTCATCTGACCTGCAGGCAGGTCCGATGGTCGCCCTCTCTCTCCGGCGGCGTGGGCTGAATTCCCCCTGAGTCTCACCGGGGAGACTTGGTGGTCGCGAAAGTTTCCTCTCCCGGCTGGCAATGGGGAGGAGGTGGAGCAGGCTCGCTTGACCTGCAGGCAGGTCCAATGGTCGCCCTCTCTTTCTGGTGGCGTGGTCGCGAAAATCTCCAAAAACTGGATAGTATTCCCCCCTTCCAATCCTTCCGCCAACCCGATAATTCTCATATTCTTTCTCCTTCCTCTGTTCTCATAATCTTCAAGTAGTTTTTTCATGTATTCTAAACTAAACTAAGCCTTAGGTTTATATACCGCATCTTCTCCACTGAAGTGGAGCTCGACACGGTTTACAGAGTTTAAAAAATATGGGAAGAGAGAAGAGAAAGAGTTTACAAAGCATAAAAAGAGGATTCAATAGTTTGTCTATCCTTTTTACACTGCAGTGCATTAAGCTCCGTCTGCTCCACTCTAGTCTCCAACTGTGAGACTCTCTGGTTAGCGATCTCCATTTGTTTAGTTAAATTTACATCTTCTTTTACGTCCATAATTCTGCTGGCATTTTCCTGAAGCATTTGTTTTATGCTAAGTAACTCCACCATTACGTCTGTCTTTTCAGACATTTCCACGGCATCAGCAGGGAGAGGCACTTTCGATGGCGTCAACTGATGTTTGACATGTTTAACTGCTGTTAGTATATCCTCTGATAACAAGTTCCAAATCTTAACTATTCGTTGACAGGAAAAGCAAAGATACTTACCTACAGCAGATGCTATCCAAGGACAGCAGACATTTATACTCATGTGTGAGAGATATCATTCACATAATATCGTATGGACACTTCCAAGAGCACTGTCATTTCACATTTTTTGGCAGTGCTCATACCATGCAGTGACTTCCTGCCCAACATCATCTTGTGGGTCCATCAATTCAGTGAAAAAGCTAAGAAGCTGGGACTTCTAGTGATATCATCGCCAGGACGGCAGCTTGATTGCTGAACTCTCCTTCCCCAGCCTTACTTCGGATATAATTAGCTACTTGGAGGACTTTATTTATACTCTACGATGGTTATCCGTTTTATTTGCCACCTCATGGCTTCTACCAGCAAAAAACTACAGTCAGACTTGTGATCTTTTGCTTACTGTGTGATGGTCCACATGGCAGTGGCATCCTCCGCAGGTCAACAGCAGGAGTGCGTTAGAGCAGGTTGTGGAGAAGCTGCCCCTGGCTAATGGCGATGTCTCTGATGTGCGCCGGCATCAAGACTGGAATTATAAGGCTGGTTTTCCGATTTTAAATCCACCATAGTGTCAGTGCAACAAGAGCTCCATAAGGATGTGGACACTTTGCAGAAAACAGTAGAGCAAGAGTGCCCACACTTTATGGGCTTGCGAGCTACTTTTAAAATGACCAAGTCAAAATGATCTACCAACAATAAAATTTTAAAAAACACAAAGCACACTGTATGCAGAGAAAATGTTAATTATCATTTATATTCTGGGGTTTTTTTTCAAAGATGTCAAGGCAGATGTCTTTATGCAATGTCACCTCAGTAACAACTATACAAAAATAGACAAATATACCCTTTCCCTTTTTACTAAACCACGATAGTGATTTTTAACGCAGGGAGCTGCACTGGATGCCCTGCGCTGCTCTCGACGCTCATAGGCTCCCTGCGCTAAAAACCGCTACTGTGGTTTAATAAAAGGGGACCATAGTGCAAAATATAGACAGCAGATATAAATTCTCAAAACGGACACATTTTGATCACTAAATTGAAAATAAAATCATTTTCCTACCTTTGGTAATTTCATCTGCATCCTGTTTACGGCGTCGGGATGTAGGTACAACGTGAAGGCAACGCGAGTCTATCACGGAGCCCGGGATGGGCTCCGCGATCGACTTGCGTTGCCTTTGCGATCTACTGGTCGATCGCGATCGACTTTTTGGGCACCCCTGCAGTAGAGGATATGGGGTCTCGCCTGGGAGTTTGAGGAAAGGTCATAGACCATGAGGGGGGATTACGCAAATGCAACAGCGTTGTAAGCACTTGAAGGATAAATATGATGACCTTCTCCTGAAAACAGAGTATGGCGAGAACCAGGCCTGTTGAAGTAACTTGCGGGCTCGAGGAATGCTTGAATCGCAAAAGGATATCTTGATGGAATAGCTCATGTGAAATATTTGCAAAAATTTTTTACTGGCTGCTGAGCCCAACGCAGAACTACCTACTATAGAGTTTAAGCGGGTTCATAGAGCAGTTGGTGCTGCAGTAGTGAACCACCCGAGGGACTGATAGCGTGCTTTTATCGCTTTCCTGTGAAAAAGCGGGTATTAGCGGTGGCGAGAAAGATTAGCATTCTTGTCTGGGAGGATGCGAAAGTGGAATTGTAAGCTGACATGTCTGTGATAACTCTCCACAAATGATGAGTTGTGAGGTTACCAAATGCTTGGTGGTCAATAATGTAAGCCAGTGTTCTTCAACCTTTTGACACCTATGGACCGGCGTAAATAAAATAATTATTTTGTGGACCGGCAGTTAAAGAACACTGGGCTAAGTTGTGCCTATCTCCACCCAATCTCCACCCCAGACCCCACCCCATAATAGTACTAATTGTAACACCATTTTTCCATTCATTTTTCATATACAGTGGAACCTTGGTTTACGAGCATAATTCGTTCCAGAAGCATGCTCGTAAACCAAATTGCTCGTATATCAAAGCGAGTTTTCCCTTAGAAAGTAGGAGAAACTTGCTTGATTTGTTCCCCCCCCCCCAGGCCAGCGGCATTGCTCTATCCCCTCCCGAGAACTGGCATTGCTGCCCCCGCTCACGAACGCCCAGCGCGATCCGCCATCCCCCCCGTGATCCGGAGATCTCCGAGAAATTCGGAGAGAGCGGGAACTCGAAGGCGTTGAGCATGCGCAGATGCTCAAGGCCCAGCAAAAAGGACGGCAGATCTTCGGGCACTAGCACCGGCATGTCCTGTGCATTGGTGCCGGTGCCAGGTGGGGTTAGGCGATGTGTTCGGGTGGATGGATGGGTGCATGGGGGATGCCGGATCGCGGAAGGGGGGTTGGAGCGCGACGTGAGCAGGGGGATGCCGGATCGCAGGGGGAGGCGCTCATTCATCGAGGCAAGCTCGGTTTTCGAGGCACCGATTTTGCAAATGTTTTGCTCGTCTTGCAAAACACTCGCAAACCGGTATACTCGTAAACCGAGGTATCACTGTATATACACACACACAATATAATCGTATTAACAACACATAATGGTTAACCACAAAATTAAAATATACAAAGAATGCTTTTCAACATTCATTCCTGAAGGGACACGTATCATGAACCTTGGTAATTTTCCTTAGGTATATGTTGTTTAAAGCTGTAAATCCAGACCCTGTTTGTCTTTCCTTCTTTGAAGATAGTACAAGGACATTTATGTTTGAAAAGATATGTTCTTAACTTGTTGTGAGTGACTTCAATTGTTTTTATAAGCCGTATTTGCAAACAGATTTAGTTAGGGGCTCTGCTGGTCAAAGCTTTTTCTGACCAGAGATAGAGGAAAATGCTGATGTCTTTAAAGTTTCATGTGACCTGTGTCCATATATGGTTTGTGTTTACGTCACATGCTGACAACACTGATTCATTTAGAATGATATAAAAGATGTGAAGCTCATAATAAAATTTGGACATGTTTTGGAGATCATTTCTTGCCTCTACAATATGTCCCCAGGTGCATCTGTCTTCCAAATGACAGAGAAAGTATGGGGCAGGAATTGGGACCTAATCCTTTTCAGTTGGGCGCTCGTCTGGGATGGGCAGATGATATCACCAATATTTTGTGAGTATTTCTGAATTTTTTCTGTTCTTTAATACTCACTGGGTAGTGGTGACCTGTACCCACCCCTTATTTTAAGTTCAAGCTTTGGGTTCTATTATGGAGTTTTTTTGGGAAAAATCTCGGGGTACTTTCGGTAAGCGCCCCTCGTGAATATAAGCAGCTGCCATTCTTTCGGGAAGAATGAAATTATTTATAGAACCCGCCTGCCCATTCTGTCATTTGTAAGGTTAAAACTTTTATAGAGTATAAGATTTTATTGTCTCTTATTACTGTACCTCGCTTATAAGGTAAGATAAGCGAATATTTTTGCATTGTTATATTGTTTGTGTAATGAGTCATAAAGGCACTTAGGATTCTCCTAGACCAGGGGTGCCCAACACGTCGATCGCGATCGACCGGTAGCTCAGGAAGGCAACGTGAGTCGATCGCAGAGCCCATCCCAACTCGTGTTGCCATCCCGATCTACCGGGCCTATCAGCCTTCCTCTCCCTGACGTCAAAGATGCCGACGCTGGGCATTAGGCTGTTTTTGTCATTTCGGGAGGGGGGGGGCATGGTGGCGGCAGCAGCAACAGCCTGAAAAAGAAATCATCCTGGCCCAGGTCGGTGTCATACTCTGGAACTTCTACCTCTTCCAGAAGCCCTCTCCCTTCTACCTGCTTCCGGCCACACCCCCTGCTCCGTGGCTCTCTTCGGCAACTCAGCAGCAGCGATCGACACAAGCTTCTGATGTCGGGGCCTACCCTCTGCGAGTCCCGCTTGTTTCAACTTCCTTTTTCCACAAAGGCGGGACTCGTAGAGGGAAGGCCTCGATGTCGGCAGCTTGTCTTGATCACAGCTGATGACGAGTTGCTTAAGAGAGCGGCAGAGCAGGGGGGTTTTGCCAGGTGTAGGTAGAAGGGAGAAGGCCAGATGCAGGACTCGTGGGTGAGGGAGCAGAAGAGAGAGAGAAAAAGAGAGGGGAGGGAAACAAAAGGAAATATTTCATACTGGGCTGGGCCGGAGTGGAGGGAGGGTGGAAAGATTCTGGCTACAGGGTGCATTAACAAAGGAAAAGGGGGGAAAGCTGAAAATGGAGATAGTGACACAAAGAAGAGAAAGAGTAAGCAGGACCTACTGAATAAGGACAGAGATACAGAGGGGACATGAAGAGGAGGTGAAATAGAGACATAGAAGTAATGCTGAAAAAGTGTGTGTGGGGGGGAGATAAAGACATTGAAAGGGCAAATGGTGAACATGGGGTAAAGACAAGGACAGAGACAAATGAAGATTCTGAAAAAGTGGTGAGATAGGGATAAAGGTGAGATGGACACAAAGAAGGGTGATGCTGGAAAATAGGTGGAATGGTAATTCTGACAGACACAGAAGGGAAATGCTGGATCAAGGAGAGATGGGGCTCAGGCTGGATGGAATGAGGAGAAATGCCTTGTTGGCCCGGAACTTCCTCTCCTACGTCAGAATTGACGTCAGGGAGCGGAATGCTGGTCAGCGAGACGCTTCTGCAGGGAAAGCTTGGGACGGCGGTGGCTTGGGGGCTGTTCCCCGATGGTGGTGGCAGCAAACAGAGTGGCTTGGGGGAGGGCACGGAGAAAGAAAGAAAGGGGGCAGACAGGGAGACAGAAAGAAGGGGGAACATGGAGACAGAAAGAAAGGGAGGCAGGGAGACAGAAAGAAAAAGTTGGGGGAGAGAATGAGGTCTGGAGGAGAGGAAACATACAGGAGGCTGAAAGAAAGGAAGAAAGATTGGATGCACAGTCAGAAGAAGAAAGTGCAACCAGAGACTCATGAAATCACCAAACAGCAAAGGTAGGAAAAATGATTTTATTTTCAATTTAGTGATCAAAATGTGTCAGTTTTGAGAATTTATATCTGCTGTCTATATTTTGCACTATGGCTCCCTTTTACTAAACCGCAATAGCGTTTTTTAGCGCAGGGAGCCTATGAGCATTGAGAGCAGCGCGAGGCATTCAGCGTAACTCCCTGTGCTAAAACCTACTATTGTGGTTTAGTAAAAAGGGAGGGGGTGTATTTGTCTATTTTTGTATTTTGTTACTGAGGTGACATTGCATAGAGTCATCTGCCGTGACCTCTTTGAAAAAAACCGGAATATGAATAATAAACATTTTCTCTGCCTTTCAGTGTGCTTTGTGTTTTTTTTTTTAATTTTATTGTTGGTAGATCATTTTGACTTGGTCATTATAAAAGTAGCTTGCAAGCCCATAAAGTGTGGGCACCCCTGTCCTAGACAAATGAGACTTGTACGGCTGTGTGTGTATGACATTCTTCCTTCAGCTCACATCTTTCTGTGTCACCAATCTTTAACACTGAGGTAGGACGTGCTGTTATGTGGAATGAATTGAAAGCGCTGTTTGAATCAGTCTAAGATCTTTCCTTCGCAGCTTGTATACAAGCAGCTTTCATTATCAGGGTCCGTGCATGAATGCTTTTGCCCCTTCCCCCAGACTTCTCAGTTTGGGCTTACACTGACCCCCTATAGTGCTTCTTTGAAGTTACTCATTCTTGTTTTTATCAAGCAGTACGGTGAGAATCATGATTCCACTGCTTGTTACTGTTGTCAAAGCTGATGGCATTCCCCGTTTCGTCCTAGATTTTAGGGCTGTTTTCTTATGTTTCTTTCTCTCCTCCATTCCACCGGCAGCCAATTTTTTTTTTCTGTCATTGTCCTAAAGAATGTTTTATTTTAGTCCCTGTTGGTGAGGCTTTTCAGCTCTTTTTTGCCTTCACCTTTACGCAACAGTTTACCTGGTGTGGAATGGCCCAGGGCTATGTTGACTCCATTGTCCTTCGGGCTATTCTACAGTCATGCACTGCCCCTCATGGTCCTGTCCTTATTCTGTATCTCTTTTTGTGTTCCATAATTCAGGAGACCTGTCAGGCTGATAGTTTGCACCTTTTACAATGGTTGTCTGTGTGTGGTCACAAGGTGTCACGACATAAACGGCACTGGTGTAAATCTGAAGTGAAATACCTGGGTTTTGTCCTGTCTCATGGTCAGAGGAAAATCTGCACTTTCCGCACTGCTGCTGTTCTGGGTCTGCCCCGCCCAGCTACCAAGAAAGACATGCTTACTTTTCTTGATATGATTGGTCACTGCCGCCAATGGATCTCTTCTTGTTCCTTCTATGTCCTGATTCTGAGACAGACCCTGGTTTCTGAAATGACTGCTCTTATCAGATGGACTTATGAAATGTTGGACATTTAAGATGTGCTTTGGTTTCTAGCTCAAGTCTGGGTTCTCCTGCTTATGCCCACATGTTTTATCTCTTTGTTTGGGACTATTGTAACACCATGAAGGGAGAACATGGCGGTAAGTTACGCTCTGTTGCCTTTTTTTCTATAGTCACTCCTGTTCAAGAACGCCCTGGCTGCTTGTGCTATGGTGGTAGAGATGGTTACTCCTTGGTCACCCCATTACCCTTCACACTTTTCACGATGTCCAAGCCCTTCTTTTAAATGGGCTCCTGGGTCTCACGGGTGAACAGGATTCTCTTCCCTTCTAGTCCTTTGTTACCCCCCCCCCCCTCTGAATTTGATTCCTGGCGTTTGGCAGGTGCCCAAAGCCACCCTTTTGGATGGACTTTGGTGCAAAGAGGAGAAACCCTGGATACCAGCTGCTAGCTCTCCCTTATTCATTGCCCAATATCATGGTATTGGTTATCGTAGTGCTCGCTCGACATTTTAACTTCTTGTTAGTGATATTTTCATTCTTGACCTTTTGCTCCTTGATACAGATATATATAGCTCGATAATTACAGCTGGCACGGTTGTGAATTGAAAACAAATTGGAAAATACAATTCCTTTTTAGTGTTTTAGCTGAAATTAGGATGTTGCTAATTTAAAATGTTTTTTCCAGATGTATGCATAGCCATCCCAGATCAGTTTTGGCACAGATATTTCTAATGTTTTCCAAGGGTCCTCTTTATCACTGCAGAGATAGAGACGCTCCAAAGAGACATTAGCTTTATGCCTTTTTTCAAATATGAGATGGTTATGATATACATTATTTGTAGTTTTGGTTTTTTATATCAATGTGTTTATTTGCAGAGTTAAATTCAGCCCTGCACACTTGACAGATGGAGTAATAGCTCCACGCTTAAAACTTTATGTTTTGTCTGTGTCATGTCTACTTGTTTTAGTTTAGTGGGTACCCCAGGATACATAACATTGGCCATTTTTAGAGCTCTTTTTCCACTTCTTACTAGCCTAACTGCGCAATGTTCTTTTACTTTTAGCTTTTATATTCTGAATATAGTTTAGTTAAGGGTTATATGTTTAAGAAAAAGTTTTACTTTATACAGCGTTTATTTTGTGGTGTTCCCTACATATGATCCATTCAGTGTACATTTCTGAATACATTCAGTACATCAGTATGGTCTCTCTGAAGTGCATAATAGTTATATGCAGCACGAAAAAAACATATCCTTTTGGATTGTTCAATTAAGAACCTTAAGTAACTGAGTATTGTCTCTCTTTTGCCATAGCTATATCAAGTAAATGAATTGGTATTGTTACATGTTGCCACATTCAGTACAGGCAACATGGTTTCTCTTGTTTTCTATCTCTTATTTGGATCACATTGGAGTACAGCTGCTGAATGATATTTGGAATGCTTTTCAAGCATCTCTTTTCAAGTATCTCTTTCTGTATGCACAGACATCTGGCTGCTCTCCCTTTGAGGTTCTCACGGGATGACCTTTCCCCGCCCCATGGGGTAGACAAACCCTCAATAATTGAGAGGAGTGATTTTCCTTTGATACAGGAGGAATACGTCCAAAAGCTAATTGAAATATTAGGGCTTGTTCAAAGAAACGTGTCTTGCACTTCTCCTTTCTCTCCACAGATTCCTACCCATTTTTTTCCAGCCTGGTGATTGTCCAGAAGCTTTCCAAGGATCGGAAGCAGATGGATTTCCCCTTTGGCCTTCCCACTACTGTGATCGCTGTGACCAGGCCCACTACACTCACTGTGGAGTTTCCTGTTTGGATCCACACAAGTCGCTTGAAGAGGGTTAACCTAAAACCCCAGAAGCAAGTCTTCCCTGCGCAGATTTCAACTCCTCCAGTGGAACAACATGATGATCTCATTGCAGCATTCTACCAACTTTATCATTCTCCTACTGGCAACGTTGCTGCTAGTTTTTCTTCCTGTATGGATCATTTCTAACTGGGTCTACAGGGATGATGTGTTTTGGGTCCACGACACTTTCTGCCCATACCCATCTGTAAATGACACTCCTGCTGTAAACAGCACCCCCGGCATCTCTTTGCGAACACACGTTAAGCTGGACTACTCCCTCGCAAAGGCTGTCCTTCAATTGGAATCCAGAAAGACAGACAGTATGCTACCTTTTGGTATAATTCCAGCAGTGTGCAAGTTGCCACCTTCTCCTTTGAGTATTGTGATATTGTGGACTGTTCATCAGTTGATATCCCAAGGCTGTGCCATTGGTCCTCAGAGATTCCTAAAACTAAAAACATATGTATATATATATATATATGTTACTGACTCACGTTGGGGGATAAGTGTGCATTCTGGGGAGCGGTAGGGTGGAATATTGATTGTCACAACCCTAGCCCTAAAGCTCGGTTTGTGCCAGGGAAGGCTCTGCCTAACCCTAACCTGGCCTTAAAGAGGGCTAACCATTGTGACAGATTAAACACCCATAAGAAGGAAGGCTCTGAATGTACATTTAAACCTCAGCTTACAAAACCCTGGGGAGGGGAGGAGCATGAGGAGAACAGCCTGGAACAACCTCACAGCAAATCCACCAGGTCAGCTAATTCCCAGCTGCAGGGTTTAATTAGAAGCCCCAGGAAATCTCAGCACAAGCTACAGGCTGCCCTGCCCCCACACAGAACTGGGCGTGGTCGCCTCAGTGCTCTAGAGGCAGCACTGAGGAGGAACCAGTCAGTTTACCCTGGGACAGCTCAGGAAGGAGGTTCGCAGGATAGCTCTCCTGAACCTCAGAGCTTCCAGGACATTGAGATGGTTGAAGCAGCCCCTGTTTCTGAAGCCAACCAGTTAGCTGATCCAGAGCCTATGGAATTGATGGACACTATCATGGATACAGAAGCCTGTGTAATGGATGAAAGTTAAGTGCAAGACCTTTTACTTTCTGGTGTGCTTATTTTTGTGAATTTGGGTTTTTTTTTGTTGAAACCTGCTTGCACCTGTTTAGAGCCAGTGAGTAGTGCTGGGCTCTCACTGCAAGGTGCCTGAAACCTGGAAGTTTTAAACAAGGTTTATTTTGCTTGGAAGTGTTTGCCTTTTGAGACTTGAGTGAAACTGCAATATGGACTTTGTATAGGGGTATTAGCATGGGGAGAATCCACAGAAGATTCTCAGGGCGGGATTGTGGGGCCATTTGTGGCATACTGTTTAAAAACAGGTTTGAATAAGTGGATTCAGCTACTCCTCTCCCCCATCAACTACTTCTGAGTTGGTTGGAGCCAGGCCTGGGTGCAGCACTTTCAGTCTTCAAGGAAAGGGCTATTTTTTTTTCCTGTCTGCTTGTTAAAGACAGATGAACTAAGACTGGGCTATTACAGACTAAGTGACTACTCACCTGTTATACCTGTATGGAAGGTGTGGGTTGTTTATTTTTGCAACCCTTTATTCTTTCATGTTTTCTTTTGTTCATGAAAGGAATGAACTAAACCCTATTCAGGGTCTGTGAACTCAATAAATTGGGACTTTACTTTATTTTGAAACTCATTGTTCCTGACCTTTTTGTATTGCTTTATTGACTGAGAGACCAGCAGGACTTCCAGCCTCATCTGGAAGCACGTGAGATGCAGGCTATTCTGGGCGCTGACCGGGGCCATCAAACAAACCAGCACCGGCGGAGCCACATGATACTGACTGGGTTTATAAATCAGAAAGTACTCTGAAAAAAGGTGGACCAAAATGGTAAATCACTGCTTACTTGTATGACCTTTCATAAGGTTGGAAATTGTTATAGGAAAAGTGTTCCTGCACAAATTATTAAGCTTTCTCTTACTATTGACAACCCTAGACCTACTGATGAAGGTATGTACATTATGGACATGTGGTTTAAGGGTGGGTCTAGCTATCCGACCCATCAGTTTTCTTACGGGATCTATCTACCTCCTCTAATTTTACCTATCCCCTTTGTGCACTGTGGTGTTCTAAATACCTTTTGTTGCCATGACAGCAAAAGCTTGATATTGCCATTACCACCTATAAGGGCAATTATACATGTCATGTTTCTAATCGGACACAGGGTAGTTTTGTAGGTAATTTACCCCCAGGTTATTGTTCTGTCTTGGCTCATAGGTATGCCCCATTGTTGCTACATCAGATTTTCAACCTAGGTGATATTTACTGGCTTTATGGAGACTTTTGGCTCCCTGTTAAGCTACCCAGCCAGTGGATAGGCCAGTGCACTTTAGCTAAGGTTATCATGCTTCTGCATATAAATCTGATCGCATGTATACATAGATGCTATAGGGGTCCCAAGAGGGGTCCCAGATGAATTTAAGGCCCGAGCTCAGGTTAAGGCTGGGTTTGAGTTCCTTATTCCCTTTATTACTATTAATAAGAATGTTGATCGGATTAATTAAATTTATTATAATCAGCAACGCTTTGTGAACTATTCTAGGGACGCCTTGCAAGAAGTATTACTTATCAATTAGGCTCCACTTCTCAGATGGTTTTCAAAATCATATGGCCCTAGATATGATTCTAGCTGAGAATTCTGTTAAATTCTCCTCAGTATTTTATGCTGTTGTACTTTTCTTTCTGACAATATAGGTCCTACTATGCCATTCAGAAATTAGCAGACCTCTTTGCTGAGCTCAAATGTAACTCTGATTTATCTAATTCTTGGGATCAGCACTTTAGTTGAATGCAGGGTTGGGTAAAAGACCTTTTTATTGTTATAATCTCTATTATTATCTGCACTCTTGTCTTGACTGCTCATGTACTGTGTTATTCGTATTACAGCTCCTAAAAAACCCTCCTTGAGAGACATATCTAGAGTATCACTCCCTTCCAGCTCATGCTGTGTATTTATGATGTCATTTTCATGACGTAAGAGGGGATTGAAGGGACACGTATCAAGTCCTTAGGCCATGTTTTCCAGATGTAAGAAAGCCAGACTCTGTTTGTCTTTCTCTCTTTAAAAATACAACAAGGACATGTATGTTTGAACAGAGATGTTGTGAAGTGAATTCAATTGTTTTGTTAAGCCGTATTTACAGACAGCTTTAGTTAAGAAGCTCTGCTGGTCAAGGCTTTTTCTGACCCTTTGGACTCCAGCCAGAGATAGAGGAAAATGCTGATGTCTTTAAAGTTTCATGTGACCTGTGTCCATATATGGTTTGTGTTTACGTCACATGCTGACACATGCTGACAACACTGATTCATTTAGAATGATATAAAAGATGTGAAGCTCATAATAAAATTTGGACATGTTTTGGAGATCATTTCTTGCCTCTACAATATGTCCCCAGGTGCATCTGTCTTCCAAATGACAGAGAAAGTATGGGGCAGGAATTGGGACCTAATCCTTTTCAATTCCTACCAGAAAACAGATAACTCTATGCAAATGCAGGACCAAAAACTAAAAGTACTAATATTTACAAAAGAACCCTAAGATGGAAGACTCTGCAAGCAGTACAACCCCAGAGGAAAAGAAACAAATGCATTTCTTCCTGAACAGACAGCAGATGTAAATCAATCACTAAATAAAAAAATAAAAGCATTTCCCCCTACCGTTGTTGTCTCTCTCCCTCCATGCTGTGTCTTGCCTTCTGATCTGCCCCCCCCCCAGTGTTATCTTCAAGCCGGTCCACGGTGCGATCAATGCGGCATCTTCGGGCTGACTCCCTGAGTGCTGCAGTGCACAAAGCTATGGGCAGCGGGTCTTCGCGCACCTCAACTGGAAGTTTTCCCTCTGACGTTGCGACGTTAAAGAGAAGGCTTCCAGATGAGGCACAGGATGTGCATAGGAGCCTTTTCCCACAGCTTTGTGCACTGCAGCACTGAGGGAGCCGGCCTGAAGACGCCACGTTGATCACACCGTGGACCAGCGGCTGCAGAACACTGTCTTGGGCCCGATGGAGGTGCTGGCCCTGCGGACCAGCAGAAGATTTCTGCGTATCAGCACCAGTCCATGGACCGGCGGTTGAAGAACACTGATGTAAGCTATAATGAAAGATTAGGTTTCTTACCTCTGCTAATCTTCTTTCTTGTAAATCTTCTCTGGAAACTGAACAGTAGGGTCTTGTAGCCTTTCCAGCCTTGGCTGCAGGGCTCACAATCAAATTTTGTCTCCTCCCTCTGAGGTTACCTCCCTGAATACTTCCCATGGACTCTCAGTTGGTAGCAAAGCCAAGTAGATCTAGCACAAACAGGAAACACAAGAAAAGGAAACAGCCTGAGGATCAGAAGGGGCACCACTCAGGGACTCTTCTAACTCCTTAACCTTACATCAATGGACATTCCCGTGATTCTTAGTGGTCAATGACAAAAATTCAGCTTACTACTTACTGAACAGGCGACCTGCGAATCGGACAGAATAAACGCGCGGGTGTTCAGCCTCCAGAGATTTAAAAGAAAGAAAATTAGCAGAGGTAAGAAACCTAATCTTTCGTTCTTGTACAATCCCGCTGGAGGCTGAACAGTAGGGACGTATCAAAGCACATCCAAAATGCATGGAGGGGACCCGATGAGCCCGCCGTCAGAACAGAAGCCCCAAAAGCTGTATCGTGCTTAGCTGCCACATCAAGTTGGCAAAACTTGGGAAAGGTAGGAAGAGAGGACCAAGTGGCCACCCTGCAAATCCCATCAGGCGAGACCGCATGAGATTCAGCCCATGAGGAAGCCAGTTCTCTGGTAGAGTGAGCCTTCACCCCAGGGGAAGGCTTTTTCCCCCCACTGATACATAGGCAATGGAAACGGCCACCTGAATCCATCTAGAGATGGTAGCCATGGACGCAGGCTGACCCCCAGCATGCAGGACCCACCAAGACAAAGAGATGTTCCAACAAACAGAAGTCAACTGTGGCCTCCAGGCATCTCAAAAGGAGACACCGCACATCCAGAGACCATAAAAGACATTTCTCAGACATGGAGCCAGATGAAACAAAGGCAGTCAGCCGCACTTCCTGGTTGACATGGACCGAAGAAACCACTTTTGGGAGAAAGTAAGGCACTGTTCACAAAATAACCGCAGACTCCGCTAAGCGGAAAAGAGGATCTCTGCACGACAAAGCCTTAAGCTCCGACACTCATCGTACAGAGGAAACCGCAAGATCCTTCTGAGACAATCCCATCCAGGGGTTCATAAGGCAGATTAGCCCAAGAGCGGAGAACCAGATTTAGATTCCATGTAGGACAAGGCAGTTGCAAGGGAGGCCTCAGCCTCCCCATCCCCCCTTCCCACAAGAAGCGGATAACGTCCGAGTGAGATGTCAGATAACCCCTGAGAGAAGAAACCGCTAGACCCTTCCTAAGGCCAGCCTGCAGGAAGTCTAGAACTTGTGCCACCAATGGGGTCAAGAGATCACCATAAACCTCCACACACAAAGCCTGAAAGCACTTCCAAGCTTTCGCATAGGCTGACACCGTTGATTTCCTCGTGCTTTGAAGGAGTGTAGTGATGACTGCAGAAGAGTAGCCCCTAGCTGTTAAGGCCGCGCATGCATGCAACAGGCCAGAAGACCAAAGAAGTCCGGATCTTGAAGCACTATAGAGCCCTGCGTGAACAACCTCCGATGGTAAGGAAGACGCATACCCTTCCCTGAGCTCAACCGCACAAGGTCTGCATACCAAGTTCTTCTGGGCCAGTCTGAGGCCATTAGGAGTACCGGTCCTTCGTGAGAGGCCACCCGGCTCAGAACGCGCCCTATTATGCCCCGGGGGAAAGACATACATAAGTTCCCTCTTGAGCCACTGCTGAACCAGAGTGTCAAGCCCGTCGCTGCCGACCTCCCGTCGGCAGTTAAAGAACCTGTCCGCTCTCTGGTTCCCCGAGGATGACATCAGATCGAAAGTGGGATGGCCCCACCGGTGAACTATGTACTTTAACACTAGCCTGGACAGGGACCATTCCCCTGGGTCCAGAATCTGATGTCTTAGGAAGTCTGCCTGAACATTTGACTCTGGCCACACGAGCCATGGACAAAGCCACCAGATGCCTTTCCACCCAGGAAAACAGCAGTCGAGCCTCCAAGCTCAGAGGTCGACATAGGCAACAGCCACCACAATGTTGGAGAACACACGGACGGCCTTCCAATGAAGACACCGTCGAAATCTCAGCCGAGCCAGACATGTCGCTCGCCACTCCAGTCAACTGACGATCCGTCGCCTGAGACCACAGGGAAGCAAGTGTCCACTGAGGAGTGCGAAGATGTAGTCTTGCCACTGGAGTAACATGGACAGTTGAAGCCATGTGGCCTAGAAGAACCATCATATGTCTGGAAGAGATGGTTTGAAGAGGAAGCAATTGCTGACAGACAGATGAGAGCCTGAAGACGATCTGGAGGAAGAAACGCTCTCATGAGAGTGGTGTCTAGGATTGCCCCAATGAATTGCAGACGTTGAGTCGGAATGAGATGTGATTTGGGGAAGTTGACTTCGAATCCTAGAACCTAGAGAAAGAAGATGGTCTGAGATGTTGTTTGGACCACTTCCTGAAAGGAGACAGCCTTGATCAACCAGTTGTCCAGGCAAGGAAAGACTTGAAGGCTGTGTGATCGATGAAAGGCGGCCACCACAATCAGGTACTTTGTGAATACTCTGGGAGAAGATGCCAGGCCAAAGGGAAGTACCTTTTATTGGTAATGACAGCGATTGATTTGAAAATGGACATACTTCCTGGAAGCCAGATGAATTGGGATATGTGTGTAGGCTTCCTTGATATCCAGTCGTTCTGATTGAGGTGAGGATAAAGCAGGGCGAAGGATAACATCCTGAATTTCTCCTTGACTAGAAATTTGTTGAGAGCTCTGAAATCCAGAATAGGTCTTTGTCCTCCGGTCTTCTTGGGGACTAAGAAGTAACGGGAGTAGAATTCCTGGACCTGCTGATTGAGGGGAACTTCCTCGATGGAATTCAGAAAAGGGATTGCACCTCCTGCAGAAGAAGGGAGGACTGAGCAGGGTCCAAAGCAGACTCTCTTGGAAGATTGTCTGGTGGAAGAGTCTGAAAATGTAGAGAGTAACCCTGACAAATGATGTTGAGGACCCATAGGTCCGATGTGATGAGTTCCTAACGACTAATGAAAAACTGAAGACAACCTCTGATGGGCTGAGGCAAAGGTTGAGAAATTTTGAGATTGGCTATGCTCCTGAAAAACAGGTCAAAAAGGCTGTGTAGATTTAGGTGGAACAGCCTGCTGTTTTTGCTGTGGTTGACGGAGTTGTTACTGTTGCTGTCTCTGCCTCCGAGGCTAAGACTGAGGTGGCTGCATAGGCTTTGCAGCAAAGCGACGCTGATATGAAGACTGTTGTCTGAAAGGGCGAGCAGGTGGAGGTTTTTTCTTGGTTTTCATCAGAGTATCCCACCTGGTTTCATGGGATGATAACTTTTGAGTGGTTGTATCTAAGGAAGCCCCAAAAAGTTCATCGCCCAAATAAGGAGCATTAGCAAGCCGATCTTGGTGGTTAACATCAAGCTCCGAGACTCTGAGCCAGGCTAGGCGCCGCATAGTTGCAGCACGAGATATTAGTTCAAAAGTGTCATAGATAGAGCGTACCATGTATTTGCGCAGCTGTAGCAAGTCAGAAATGTAATTTTGAAAAGTGGGTAATTTGCGATCAGGTAAGTATTTCTGAAAAGTGGCCACTTGGGTAACTACATAAGAAGTTGCCTCCGCTGGGTCAGACCAGAGGTCCATCGCACCCAGCAGTCTGCTCCCGCGGCGGCCCATCAGGTCCATGACCTTTAAGGTGACCGGCATCTAAGTCCTTTTAATCCCCTTAGCCTTCTCTGTAAGCCCTTACATAACTTATTTCTACCTATATCTGTATCCCTCAACCCCCATGTCCTTCAGGAAATTATCCAATCCTTCCTTCATATTACGCCTTTTCTTTAAAATTACTGCCTTCACTCTTCAAATTTAAAAGTTGATACTCTCTCTAGGCGGTGGTCTAAGAAAGGTTATAGAATTTTTCTTTATTAATGAGGAGGTGTTTTCTCCCTTATTGTTTGAGTGTTTTTCTTTCCTGTTTTTCTGTAGCAAGATGTATTCTTGTGATGTAATATGAAAACTTTATAAATAAAGAAAAAAAAAAATTATCCTATGGAAAGTATCCGCATATATTTATATCTGCTATTTAGTTTGTACAAATTTCCTGGCATAGGAGTAGCCGTCTAATGGTTCATGCAGTGGGCTGAGAACCAAATTTGATTGCCACTGTGGCTCTTTGTATCCTTGGGCAAGTCATTTAACCCTCCTCTGCCCCAGATTCTGAGCCCACTAGCCACAGGATGTAATATGTATGTATGTATGTGCCTTTATGTAATATGTAAACTACTTTGGTTGTGCCATAGAAAGGCAGTATATGAAGAATCATAAACAAACAGATTTTATAATGTTTATACAAATACTAACACTTCTCACCCAATCATTCCTTTGGGATGGCTCCTCTCAGGTCAGGTAAATTTATGAACATACAAATAGTTTTGGGGGTAGGAAGCTCATTTGGGGAACAGGGTAGTTCTGGGGAGATAGTTACGGAGGGTAAGGGTAGTAAGTTTCACTTTATTTAAGCTGCTATGCTGCATAAACTGGAACTTCTCCCACTGAAATGCACGGGAATTCCTCAAATATGATCTAGACCAGTGTTCTTCAACCACCGGTCCGTGGACCTGTGCCGGTCCACAGAAATTTCCTGCCAGTCCACAGGATCAGCACGTGCATCAGGCATAAAACAGTGTTCTTCAACCGCCGGTCAACGGTGCGATCGATGCGATGTTATCTTTGAACCAGCTCCCTCTTCTTCACTGATTCAGTGCACAAAGCCATGGGCAGTGGCTCCTACGCGCGTCCTGCGCCTGAACCGGAAGCCTTCTCTCTGACGTTGCAAGGTCAGAGGGAAGGCTTCCAGATGAGGCATGGGACGCGCAAGGTGCTGCTGCTCGCAGCTTTGTGCACTGCATCAGTGAGGAAGAGGGAGCCGGCCTGAAGATAATACTGGGGGCGGCATAAAATGGCCAGGCGAGAGCAGGCCAGAAGGTAAGGCATAGCATGGAGGGAGGGAGACAACAAAGGTAGTGGGGAATGATTTTATTTTTGAATTTGGTGATTGAATTAAGTCAATTTTGAGAATTTACATCTGCTGTCAGTGTGCTTTGTGTAGTTTAATTTTGTGGTTAACCATTATGTGTTGTTAATAAGATTATATTGTGCATCTGTGAAAAATGAATGGAAAAAATAGTGTTACAATTAGTACTATTATGGGGGCGGGGTCTGGGGTGAAGATTGGGTAGATAGAAACATAGAAGATGACGGCAGAAAAGGGCTACAGCCCATCAAGTCTGCCCACTCTGCTTACCCACCCCCTGTCTATGCCCTAATGACCCAATTTCCTTATCTTGACCCTCGTAGGGATCCCACATGGGTATCCCATTTATTCTTAAAGTCCGGCACGCTGTCTGCCTCGATCACCTGCACTGGAAGCTTGTTCCAATGATCAACCACTCTCTCTGTGAAGAAATACTTTCTGGTGTCGCCATGAAATTTTCCGCCCCTGAGTTTGAGCGGGTGCCCTCTTGTGGCCGAGGGTCCCTTGAGAAAGAAAATATCATCTTCCACTTCGACATGTCCTGTGAGGTACTTAAATGTTTCGATCATGTCTCCCCTCTCCCTACGTTCCTCAAGAGTGTAGAGCTGCAATTTGTTCAGTCTCTCTTCGTACGAGAGACCCTTGAGCCCAGAGATCATCCTGGTGGCCGTCCGTTGAACCGATTCAATTCTGCGCACATCTTTACTGTAATGTGGCCTCCAGAATTGCACACAGTACTCCAGATGAGGTCTCACCATGGCCCTGTACAACGGCATTATGACTTCAGGCTTTCGGCTGACGAAACTTCTATTGATACAACCCAATATCTGCCTTGCCTTAGATGAAGCCTTCTCCACTTGATTGGCGGGATCTGGCCCACGATTTAGCCCAGTGTTCTTCAACCGCCAGTCCACGAACCGATGCCGGTCCACAGAATAATTCTTTTATTTCTGCCGGTCCATAGGTGTAAAAAGGTTGAAAAACACTGATCTAGACCATTTTTGAATTTGATGCATCTTTTTAACTGGTTATCCTCCATGCCAAATTTCATCCTATTCTCTTAATTGCTTGAAATCCCTTTGTCTGTACCCACAGAAAGGTGGTATATCAAATCCATGACCTTTCACATTCCTGACCCCTTATTATATATAATTATTTCCAACTTCCATTGCCTAGGAAAGAATAAAAAGGCCTCAAAGAAAATTAATTTTGCAGTAAGCTTCTTTAAGGAAGTATTTATTTGTGCAGAGAAAATGAAATGCAAAACAATAGGGTCTAGAAAAAGTATTTATATTTAAATCATTTCTATTAAGCTTTGTAATGTGAATCCACAATAACAGATGCTTCAAGTCTTACAAACAGCATTTCCCTTTTTCTGTTCCCTTTCCCCACACAAAGTCCTTATAAAGCACTGATCTCAGTAAATAAACTGGTGTTAAGACATACAATGCATACAGACAGTTCACCCCTCAATTTGTTTGAGATAGAAAGAGAAATGAAAAGCATAGCTACCAGACCGGTTGGAAAGCATGGCATTTTGATATAATCATTTGCCAAAGCGGTCCATTGCCTTACCCTCTCTGCCTGGAGGTACAAAAGCATAGACACTGGCTCAAGCAGATTTTTTAAGTGTGGACTCCACCATGGGGGAGCTGAGACTTGTCAAAGCCCGGAATGGGTACCACCCTATACAGCGAATCAAGCTTGCGAGGAGCCACAGGGATGGTCAAAGGAGTTTCTAAATTCTTGTAAAAAGTCTCCCGCAAGATGTCATGAAGGGGAAGCCGAAGAAACTCCTTAGGTGGCTGCTCATAATCTAATACATCCAAAAGTTGTTTAGATTTTTTTGAGTGAGCTTCAAGGGGTATAGAAAGTCTCTGCCATGTCTTTCAAAAATTTTGAGAAATACTTATCCATTCATTGAGAAGGTTCTTGAGAAGATGGAAGGTGAGAATCTTCATCTGAAGAGACATCCTCATCTGGCAGAACAGGCTCTTCAGAATCACCCCAGAGGTCCGAGTCCTGTGTAGTTGGAAGGTGGTGTCGAGCACTGGGTGTCGATTTTCCTTATATTTCATCTTCTTCAAGGCCTTACCCGATTTGACCAACATCGTCTCGAGAGATGTTTGGGAAGAACGGTGCCGAGCTGTCTCCGATATCGAGCATTTAGCCAACTCAGATGGCACCGAGGAAGATTTTTTAAATGTTGACGCCAAGGCTGCAACTATTGGTGCCAATATGGAAGACTCAGACCGGACTGGCACCGCCATAACAGGGAGTAAGAGCTATAACTGCTCCCTTAACTCCTCCCGCAGCAGTTCTTGAAAGTGCTGCTTTAGAGTGGGCACTGGTACCACTGGCTTTCTTGACGGTACCGTGGGTGCAGCTCAGCGCTCCGACAATAAGGAGGCCGATGTTGAGGCACTCACCGCAATAGGAGTGTTTCTTGGGTCCCCTCGAAGTCTGTAGGACTTGGCTCACTGCTGAAGTGACCTGGGAGCCTGAAGTGGTGGGGGAAGGCTTCTTAGCCAGCTTACCCACTGCATGCCATACCAAAGATGAATCCAACAACATCGGATGTTGCGATGTCGACTTTGGTGCGGACCCCGACGTCGGCGCTAGTGTCGAATCACCCTCCATAGCGGAACCGAAGAGGAGACATTATAGAATCAGACGATTTTTAAGGGTCCTCTTCTAGAGTGAGGAACGAGTGCAAGATTCAGCCCTATGTTCCGGCCTCAAACACTGGAGGCACCAGCGATGCGGATCTGTGATGGAAATAGGGCAAGCACACCGTCCGCACTTCTTAAAACCCTTTTGAGGACGGGACATGGAGGGAAAAGTGGCCTCAGTAAAATCGAAAGTAGAGGCGCGGAGAGTGAAACAGGCCCCATCGGGCTGAACTCGCGAAAGCAAAAATTTGAATTTTTTTTTTAAACTATAAAAAAGAAAGAAAACAAATACTGACTAAAGTCAAAAAATAAGCTGCGTGAGTGGGAAGGCAGCGAAAAAATATCAACAGCCATTGATGAGCGACTTCTTAGCTCCGCGGAAACTAAGAAACCGAGGGACTGCGTGCCTAACGTCGGGCGGGAAGGCACTCACGCATTCGTGGTTCGGGCTATCACAAACTTTCTAAAGATTTAAAGTGGCAATGCACTTTTAAAGTGGTCCGTACTGGTGACGTCACCCATTCGTGAGAATATGCTGCCTGCTTGTCCTGAGATAAATCTGAAATATGAAGGCATAGTTTTAATCGAAAATTTCAAATATGATGTGAAAACAAAATTATAATTTAGAATTCTATTGGTCATCATGGAATTCTGATACAATCTTCGACCGAATTTGTCCATTATTCTGCCTTCACGTTCAGGGGGAACTGCAGCATACACTTTAGAAGAGTTGGATTTTTTCAAAGAAGATTCATCCACCAAAGATTGGTGTGAAAGTTAAGGTTTTTCAAACCCTTCACACTGAACCATCTTGTAACAAGAATCCAGCTTGACTGGCACTGCTGGAACTGAATAGGGAGTATGTAGATTTTACTTAAAAGTATGTTTAAGTATACCATTCATGGGTAGCTTAAGAGACTCTTTAAGAGGATGAGAGTGCTCCAACTCGTCCAAGTACTCCTTACTGTATTTAGAATCCGATTCCAGCACAATTTTGAGGTCCTTACTCATTTGAAGAAATCTCGTGAAAGACACCGGTTCAGATAGTGAAGTTTCTATCTGAGGAGAAGAACAAGAACCTGCCTATGGAGAACCTTCTGGCACCAAGTAAGATGGGGAAGGCGTTCCCTCTAAGCTGAGCAGGTGTCCTCCAGCTGCATTGCTACCACTAGGGGGTGGAATATTTTCAGTCGCTAAGGACAGGTATGTTCCCTGGAGTCCTGCAGAACTTGCCTGTCCCTCACAATTGAAAAATGTGACAGTAAAACAGCACCCTCTATTGGTGAGACTGTGGGTGGAGGACTCCTGACTCAGATCATACTGAAAATTAATATCTGAGTTCTTAGGCAAAGAAGAACAGTGACCCCTGGAATGTTGTGGTGTGGAAGGAACAGGGGATGCAGAACGTTTCCTTTTAACAGAGCATGTTGGTGAAGAATGTTTTGATTTAGAAACATGTTTCCCAGATCAAGGAGTCGGAGATAAGAGATTAGACTCATGCCTCAATTGCTAAGGGTGATCTGAAGAATGATGTCTCAACACTGCAGTCTGCTGCCTCGATGAGCGTTGAGAAGAGGAGGACCATGGCCTTGAAGATCGATTCTTGGGGGGAGGATGACTTCAGCCCCAACGATCGAACCCTAGATGAAGATCTACGTTTCGACATGCGCCGTTTAGGCGAAGGAGATCTTTGCCTCGAAGAACGATGCTTCGAGGATTGCAAATCTTGCTTGATGTCTGCTCCAAATCTCGACGTTGCTTCGATGGAGGTGTAAAACATCCCATTGAAGATCGATGCTTAAGCACTGGTGACTTGGATCAATGATGCAAAGCATGACTTGAGGAGGAGGAATGACATCGAGACAGCCTCGAGGATTTGACACCTTCCAATAAAGTAGAGCGATGCTCAGACTGGTCTGCAGAGAGAGGTGTTGATGTGGAAGTAAATTTGGTCATCATGTTACCAAATTCCCTACGAAAGATATCCTTGCACACATCTTTCAACCCAGGCACCGATACCGATGATGTGGACGGTATTCCTGGTGCAGCAGTGTGCTCCGGCTAGGGTGATATTGATGATGATGTACCTCGGGATTTGAAGGCAAGCCGCCTGAGTGGTCTCTGAACGGCTGGCACGACTAGACTCGTTGCCTGAATGGCCTGACTCCAACTGGGAAGCTGGTGGCTTCTTAGCTAGCTTACCCTGAGTCGGTGACATCGATACATCGGGTGACGAGGATAGAAACATAGAAATGACGGCAGAAAAGGGCCACGGCCCATCCAGTCTGCCCACACCAAGACCCACCCCCTATCTACCTCCATGAAGAGATCCGACATGCCTATCCCATCTTTTCTTAAAATCTTGCACGCTGCTGGCCTCAATTACCTGTTGTGGTAGACTATTCCAGCAATCAACCACCCTTTCGGTGAAGAAGTATTTTCTGGTATCGCCATGAAATTTCTCACCCTTGATTTTCCATGGATACCCTCTTGTCGCTGTGGGTCCTTTAAGAAAATAAGAGGTCTTCTTCCACCTCGATATGGCCCGTGACATATTTGAACGTCTTGATCATGTCTCCCCTCTCTCTGCGTTCTTCGAGTGAGTATAGCTGCAACTTATCCAGCCGTTCCTCATACGGGAGATCCTTGAGACCTGAAACCATTTTGGTGGCCATTCGCTGAATCGACTCAACTCTCCGCAAATCCTTTTGATAATGCGTCCTCCAGAATTGCACACAGTATTCCAGATGGGGTCTCACTATGGATCTGTACAATGGCATAATAACCTGGGGCTTACAGCTGATGAAACTTCTACGGATACAACCCATGATTTGCCTAGCCCTGGAGGAAGCTTTCTCCACTTGATTGGCAGCCTTCATGTCTTCGTTAATGATCACGCCCAAGTCGCGTTCTGCTACAGTCCTTGCTAGGATCTCGCCATTTAGGGTGTAAGTCCTGCATGGATTTTTGCCACCAAGGTGCATGACCTTGCATTTTTTGGCATTGAAACTTAGTTGCCGAGTCTTTGACCAATGCTCAAGCAGGAGTCTGTCAGGCATTTGGTCGGGCATTGTGCTAACGACCGATGAGCTTTTGCCTACAATGTTGCATAGTTTGGCGTCATCGGCGAATAATGTAATTTTACCTCGAAGCCCCTCAGTCAAGTCACTTACAAAGATGTTAAATAGATGTTAACCAGTTGGGCCTAAGACTGCACTCCGCTGATCACCTCCGTCGTATCGGAGAAGGTACCATTAACCACTACCCTCTGTCATCTACCCCCAAGCCAGTCCCTAACCCATGCGATCAATGTTGATGTCTTCGATGAGAGACAGGCTTCACTGATGTCGAAGTCGAGGCCGATGATTTATCAGAAATATGATCCATGCTTCCGAAGATTTTTTCCTGTTGAACTCGACGGTTCTTCAGAGACCAATTCTGTAGCGTGGTGCAGCACACACAAGATCCGGGACAGTGGTCTGGGCCCAGACACTGTATACACCAGTTGTGCAGATCAGTTATCGAAATTGCGCGCTGACACCGGCTACACGTTTTGAATCCGGTCACTGGACAGGATATAGAGGAAAAAATGGCCTCAGCCAAATCAAAGCCCGAAGGCTGAGACTGCAGAGAAGGCCCCGCCGTCAGAAATGGAAACAAAAAGAAAGAAATATAATTTTTTTTTTTTTTTAGTTTTATAGAAAAGAATATTGCAAAGTACAACTTGATGAAGAAAAAGAAGAGCCGTGGCTGGAAGGCAATAATTTAAACGCAGAGAGCCTCGAAGTAGGGACTTCTCAGCTCAGCAGAAAAACTAGAACTGAGGAGACACGCGCCCTACGTCGGGCGGGAAGGCACTCGTGCATGCACAGTGCGGCAGTCGTGAATTTTCTGAAGATCTTCAAGCAAGATTGCATGTGAATTCAATGTTCGATGCATCTCCACATTCTTTCTGACGTCAGGTAATATGAATATATGAATATTTAACTTCTCATTTGCATTCAACTCTGTAGTTGAATCCTTCCATTTTAAATTAAATTGAAACTATTCTGCACATTCCAATACAGTTAATGAGACATCTGTAGCAGCCATCTTAAGTCCATTAAAGTGAATAAAACTTTTCTTTAATTTTCCTTTAGGCAATTTTATAATGAAATCAATAAGAATAAAATTACAAATATATCTACTTTTATCATTGCTTTAATCTAAATGCATTCTAATTCATAGGTGTTTCTTGTGATGAAAGAAAATCCTTAAGTTTTTCTGGATCACTAAACTGATGCATTTTTCCTTTGTATGTAATTTTCATTACCGCAGGATAATATAAACCATATTGAGCACCAATTTCTCTCAAAGGTTGTCTCAGTTGTAGAAATTTTTTCCTGACCTGAACAGTCTCTTTTGCAAAGTCAGGGAGAAAGATCAATTTGGATTCTTTATAAGTTATATTCTTTGCTTCTTTTGCAGCTTTTAAAATATCTAGTACTTGATGGAATCTAAATAGCCTTAGTATTACAGTTCTAGGTTTATCCTGATGTTGAGCATCTTTTTTCCCAATTCTATATGCTCTTTCTATTTCTAAAGTACCTTTTATTTTTATTGGAAGAATGAGAGCAAAAAGTCAGATTTCTGCGAACAACAATAAATTATTACTTATAATAACTGGTGTTGCCATTCAACAAATTACATATAATTGGAAGGATTGGAGAAGATTAAATTATAATTTTTGGTGGAACTCTTTATGTCATATCTATAAAATGGAAAGATTTATTGCAACACAGCGGGGATATTTCAGGAAATTTCAGGATGTGTGGAAACCATTTACAAAATATTGTATGGATTAGTTGGCATTGTTTCCCTTAATTTATTAGTTTAATTGTGAAGGAGGGGGATATTTTAATATTACATATTATATAAGATAATGGAATATATGGTAGGGAGAGATGGGAAGGGGGGAGGGATAAGAGTTTATGTAAGATACCAATGATAGTTTTTAAGTGATGTATTTATTGTTAATGTGATTGAACATATCACTTATTGTAATCTTGAAAATGAATAAAGAATTAAAAAAAAAAAAAAAAAAAAAAAGATTGCTTGTGAAGCTGTCAGCATCAGAGCTCCATGGATGACATCACCCTTATGTGAGAATATGCTGCCTGCTTGTCCTGGGATAAAACTGGATTTCAGGTCTTCTGACAGCCTTACCTTCCCTGTCACTTCAGATAACAACCCCTCAGGAAAATTAAGGAAGATATGCAGTCCAGTTCTGATCCCGGCATACCTCTATAGTACCGAGCAGCCTGCGCTCTACCCCTTAGCGGGCGAACCTGGGGTGAGATGGCTCCCAATCCTGGAGACCCAATCCAATCTTCAGGCTGTCTAGAGGGCTTACTGCAGTTTCAGCTAACAGAGCACCCTCCAGAAGCAGGCAATATTTAAGCAAAAGTCTACGATCTCCTGCCAAAGGATCACTCCCACAGAGTGAATCCGCAACACTTGGACAATACCCATGCCAAAGAACACTTATATTGAAAAAAAAAAAAATATCACGAGCAGAAGAGACAATAACCCAGCAGCAAGGCTGCAGGAACAAACTGAGGGTCCAGGGGAACTATCCAGATAGATAACCTCAGAGGGAGGAGACAAAATTTGATTGTGAGCCCTGCAGCCACGGATGGAAAGAATGCAAGTCCCTACAGCCTCCAGAGGGATTGTACAAGAAGTGGCACTACCCCTCTGGACTCTCTTTAATGCTCCAAAACCATTTTCATAGGGTTTCTACACTGTGGGAGGCACAATAAGTGCTAGAGGTGGCCAATCTGTAGAAAGAAGTGGAAGATTCTCAACAATCCACCCAGATGTTGAAAGTATGACCCAGACCCAATCTCACTGGCGGCACCGTTTGCAGCATCACTCGGATGTATCTGCCTCTTCATTGACCTTCTGTGACTGGATCTTGTTTGTGTTTGGGGGGTTTTGAAGATTGGGTGTCATGCCCAACTGGACCTCTTTGGAGAGAAGTCTGAGTGGTAGCTATGAGAAGACTGCAGTTATTTAATTATGGCTGATGTTAGTGGGTGTCTAGAATCTCTGTGCCATGAGGACAGTGGAGGGGAGGGAGGGCTGGGCGGGGCTCACTTGGAAGTTTCCTAATGGTATGGATGGTAGAAAGGGTGGTGAGATAGGGAGGGGGAGGGTTTAATGGGAGGGAAGAGGAGTTTTGATGGGAAAATAGGGATTTTGGGTTAGGAGCTGTGCTTGGGGGCTGTCAGTGGATCTGGATTTCTGTTCTTGTAATGTGGCTCACTATGGGGTTTTAAAATTTGTTAGTATGCTAATGTTTAGTTGTAAGTTCTGCTGATTATCTGGGGTACCATGAGCAATCTAGAGTTTCAATGGATGACTTTAAATGTGCAGGGTCTGAATGTGCCTAGAAAATGTCAACTTTTGTTTAAGGAGGTAGAGCGCTTGCGGATGGGAGTAGGCTTCATACAGGAAACATAGCTCAAAAAATCCCAGGAACATTTATTATACCATAAAATGTACCCTCATCTATATCTGGCATCAAATCTATCACCAGGGAAAAAAATAGAGTGAGCATCTTTATTGCATGCCAACTCTCTCCAACTGTGCATGAGGTGATAAAGGATAAACTTGGGAGATATCTGATCGTGAAAGTTACAATAGAATAGGACCTGTATACATGTGTTAATATCTATGCTCTGAAAGCGGAGTTACTTACCATAACAGATTTTATCCAGGGACAGCAAGCAGATATTCTCACATATGGGTGACGCCATCCACAGAGCCCCGGTAATGCACAGTTACTTACCGTAACAGGTGTTATCCAGGGACAGCAGGCAGATATTCTTGACTGATGGGTGACGGCACCGACGGAGCCCTGGTACGGACAATTTTAGAGTGATTGCACTCTAAGAACTTGGAAAGTTCTAGTAGGCTGCACCGTGCACGCGCAAGTGCCTTCCCGCCCGACAGAGGCGCGCGGTCCCCAGTTAGGATAAGCCAGCTAAGAAGCCAACCCGGGGAGGTGGGTGGGATGCAAGAATATCTGCCTGCTGTCCCTGGATAACACCTGTTATGGTAAGTAACTGTGCTTTATCCCAGGACAAGCAGGCAGCATATTCTTGACTGATGGGTGACCTCCAAGCTAACAAAAAGAGGGATGGAGGGAAGGTTGGCCATTAGGAAAATAAATTGTGCAAAACAGATTGGCCAAAGTGTCCATCCCGTCTGGAGAATGCATCCAGACAATAATGAGAAGTAAAAGTATGAACTGAGGACCAAGTGGCAGCCTTGCAGATTTCCTCAATAGGAGTGGAACGGAGGAAAGCTACTGATGCTGCCATCGCTCGGACTCTATGGGCCGTGACAGAACCTTCCAGTGTCAGTCCGGTCTGAGCATAACAGAATGAAATGCACGCTGCCAGCCAATTAGACAACGTACGTTTAGAAACAGGACGTCCCAATTTATTCGGATCAAAGGACAGAAAGAGTTGGGGAACTGATCTGTGGGGTTTCGTACGCTCTAGATAGTAAGCTAGAGCCCTTTTACAATCCAAAGTATGCAGAGCCTGTTCCCCAGAATGAGAGTGAGGTTTCGGAAAGAAGACAGGCAGAACAATGGATTGGTTGAGATGGAATTCAGAGACAACCTTAGGAAGAAACTTTGGATGTGTACGTAGAACTACCTTATCGTGATGAAAGACTGTGAAAGGTGGGTCAGAAACTAGTGCATGAAGCTCACTGACCCTCCTGGCAGAGGTGAGCGCAATAAGAAAAAGTACCTTCCAAGTGAGAAACTTGAAAGTGGCAGTAGCCAAAGGTTCAAATGGAGGCTTCATTAAAGCGGAGAGAACCACATTAAGATCCCAGATTACAGGAGGTGCTTTAAGAGGTGGTTTTACATTGAAAAGACCTCGCATGAATCTGGCGACTAGGGGATGAGCTGAAAGGAGTTTTCCATGGACTGGCTCATGAAAAGCAGAGATAGCACTAAGATGGACTCTGATGGATGTAGATTTGAGGCCAGAGTCAGACAAAGAAAGTAAATAATCCAACAAAGTCTCCACTGCAAGGGACATGGGATCATGATGATGAAGAAGACACCAAGAAGAAAACCGTGTCCACTTCTTATGATATAACATTGCAGAGTGGCTGGTTTCCTGGAAGCATCCAGAATAGAACAAACGGGCTGAGACAGAAGAGAATCATGAGAAGTCAGCCCAAGAGATACCAAGCTGTCAGGTGTAGAGACTGGAGGTTGGGATGCAGAAGAGTCTCTTGATGCTGCGTAAGCAGAGAAGGAAATAGTGGAAGCAGAAAGGGTTCTTTGGAAGTGAGTTGAAGTAGAAGGGAGAACCAATGTTGCCTGGGCCACCGTGGAGCAATCAGAATCATGGTGGCTCGTTCCCTCTTGAGCTTGAACAATGTTCGTAACATGAGCGGCAGAGGAGGGAAAGCATACAGGAACAGATTGGACCAATCCAGAAGAAAAGCGTCCGCTGCCAGACGGTGAGGAGAGTAGAGTCTGGAGCAGAATAGGAGCAGCTGGTGGTTGTGAGGAGCTGCAAAGAGGTCTATCTGAGGAGTGCCCCACTGAGCGAAGATGGACTGTAGAGTTACAGGATCGAGTGTCCACTCGTGAGGTTGGAGAATTCTGCTGAGGTTGTCCGCTAAGGAATTCTGTTCCCCCTGAATGTAGATAGCCTTCAGGAATAGTTGGTGATCTGTGGCCCAAGCCCAAATCTTCTGGGCTTCCTGGCACAAGAGGCGAGAGCCTGTCCCACCCTGCTTGTTGATGTAGTACATCGCAACTTGATTGTCTGTGCACAGCAGGAGGACCTGAGGAAAGAGAAGATGTTGGAAGGCTTTGAGGGCATAAAACATCGCTCTGAGTTCCAGGAAATTGATGTGATGTTTCATTTCCTGGGCTGTCCAAAGCCCTTGAGTTTTGAATTCGTTCAAATGAGCTCCCCAGGCATAAGGGGAGGCATCGGTGGTAATGACAAGTTGATGAGGAGGCAGATGAAACAGAAGACCTCTGGAGAGATTTGAGGATATTAACCACCATTGTAGAGACTGACGAAGAGATGATGTCACAGATATGTGTCGTGAGCAAGGATCCGTCGCTTGGGACCACTGGGTAGCAAGGGTCCATTGAGGAGTGCGCAGGTGAAGACGTGCGAGGGGTGTGACATGAACTGTGGAGGCCATGTGACCCAAGAGTATCATCATTTGCTTGGCAGAGATGGAACGTTGTGGAATTACCTGCTGACATAGAGATTGAAGAGTTTGAAGACGGTTGGATGGTAGGAATGCTCTCATGAGGACTGTGTCCAGTACCGCTCCAATGAATTGAAGTCTCTGAGTGGGGATGAGATGAGATTTGGGTAGATTGATCTCGAACCCCAGAAGTTGTAGAAACAGAATGGTTTGATTGGTGGCCAGGAGCACTGTTTGAGGTGAATTGGCCTTGATTAACCAATCGTCCAGGTAAGGAAAGACTTGGAGGTGGTGAGAGCGTAGAAAGGCCGCCACCACAATGAGACATTTGGTGAACACTCTTGGAGAGGAGGCAAGACCGAATGGTAGCACCTTGTATTGATAATGACAGCGATTGATTATGAAGCGGAGATACTGTCTGGAGGTCAGATTGACCGGTATGTGAGTGTATGCTTCTTTGAGATCGAGGGAGCATAGCCAGTCGTCTAGATTGAGAAGAGGGTAAAGAGTGGCCAGAGAAAGCATCTTGAATTTTTCCTTGACTAAACATTTGTTGAGATCGCGAAGATCTAGGATTGGTCTGAGATCTCCTGTTTTTTTGGGGACTAAAAAGTAACGGGAGTAGAATCCCTGTCCCTGCTGATTTAGAGGAACTTCCTCTATAGCGTTTAGAAGGAGGAGGGATTGAACTTCCTGAAGAAGGAGGGCAAACTGAGGGGTGTTCAAAGCAGACTCTTTTGGCAGGCTTTGAGCTGGAAGGGTTTGAAAGTTGAGAGAGTAGCCGTGGTGGATGATGTTGAGGACCCATTGATCCGAAGTGATAATTTCCCACCGGCTGAGGAAAAGAGAGAGACGACCACCTATAGGCTGAGGTAGGTGGGTAGAAGTGGGAACTTTGGCTATGCTTTGGAGAATGTAGTCAAAAGGGCTGCGTCGATTTTTGTTGTGGAGGTGGCTTCACCGGTTGCTGCTGTTGTGGCCTAGGAGGCTGACGTTGCTGTTGACGTTGACGCCTGGGTTGCTGGGAAGCTGGTGGCAATGGGCGAGCTGCATAGCGTCGTTGATAAGTCGACTGCTGTCTGAAAGGCCGAGTCTGAGGAGGCTTTTTCTTGGTTTTGAGCAGGGTATCCCAGCGTGTTTCGTGGGCAGAGAGCTTTTGAGTGGTCGAGTCCATGGATTCCCCAAAGAGCTCATCCCCCAGGCATGGGGCATTGGCTAACCGATCTTGATGATTAACATCAAGCTCGGATACCCGAAGCCAGGCAAGGCGACGCATGGCCACAGACATTGCAGTTGCTCTGGAGGTAAGTTCGAAAGTGTCATAAATTGACCAAACTATGAACTTACGCAGTTGAAACAGAGAAGATGAGCAGTGATGAAAAGCTTGCTGTTTGCGCTGAGGAAGGTACTTTTCAAATGAAGCCATGGTGGTAAGGAGATGCTTGAGATAAAAAGAAAAATGAAAAGCATAGTTACCAGATCTGTTAGCAAGCATAGCATTCTGGTATAATCGCTTACCGAATTTGTCCATGGCTTTACCTTCTCTGCCAGGAGGGACAGAAGCATATACACTAGACCCTGCAGACTTTTTAAGTGTAGATTTCACAAGCAGAGATTCATGGGGAAGCTGTGGCTTATCAAACCCAGGAATAGGGATTACTTTATATAATGAATCCAATTTGCGGGGAGCTCCTGGAATAGTTAAAGGAGTCTCTAGGTTTTTATAGAAAGTCTCCCTCAAGATGTCATGAAGAGGGAGTTTCAAAAATTCCTTTGGAGGCTGGTCAAAATCAAGTGCATCTAAAAAGGCTTTAGACTTTTTAGATTCAGCCTCCAAAGGAATGGATAGAGAGGTACACATGTCTTTCAAAAAAGAGGTGAAAGATGTGGAATCATGTTGAGAGGATGGATCAGGTACAGCAGGCTCATCCTCATCTGAGGAACATTCACCCTCAGACAGAAAGGGCTCTTCAGAGTCACCCCACAGATCAGGGTCCCTGATATGGGAACTACGGTCTCGGAACTCTGGGGTGGATGGTTCCAAGTGCCGGGATTTGCGCACCGACTTACCCGACCTCATCGACACGGTACCAGGAGATGTTATCGGTTGCACCGGTGCCGAAGTCTGTACCGATTGATGTTGGGCTCTCGGCTCCGGAGCAAGAACAGGCATCGATACCGATGAGGCCGAGTGGGCCGGTACCGAAATGGATGCTGCCGATAATAGAGGTTGGTCTACCACCGGTACCGGTGGTTCAGACCGGACCGGCACCGGAAGGTTCGGTGTCAATAGAGTAGGAAGGAGTTGTTGTAACTGCTCCTTTAGCTGCACTTGGAGGACGACGGAAATGCGCTCATCCAAAGAGGGCACCGGTACCGCCTTTTTCTTTTGCGGTACCTGCGGTGCCGCTCGACGCCCCGAAGATGAAGAGCCCGAGGTTGAGGGACTCACTTCAATCGGGGCGGAGCGCTTCCGCTGGCGTTTCACGGTCGGCAGGACTGGGCTCGCTGCAATAGAGACCGGAGGACGCTCCAGCGGGGAAGGCTTCTTAGCCGGCTTACCTGGGTGCGACGCCGGTGTGGTATCACGCGGCGTCGAAGAAGTAGGTGCCGAATGTGAAGGTGCCGTTGTCGGTGTCGACGGAACGGGATCGGACATCTCGACACCGAAAAGTAATCGCTGTTGTATCTGGCGATTTTTTAAAGTACGTTTCTTTAACGTGGCACAGCGGGTGCAGGTGGAAGCCTGATGCTCAGGACCCAAACACTGTAGGCACCAGTTGTGCGGGTCCGTGAGAGATATAGGCCGAGCACACCGCTGGCACTTTTTAAAACCTGGTTGAGGGGGCATGAAAGGAAAAACGGCTTCCGCCAAATCGAAGGCCGAGGCCTCGATAGTGGCAGTAGGCCCCGCCGGGGAAAAACCAAATTGAAGAAAAAATATAAGATTTTTTTTTTTTACAAAAATGAAATAAAAGAAAAAAGGCAATAGAGCCAAAAAGGTTTACGCGAGCGGGAAGGCAAGTAGAAAAAATTTCAACGGCCGTTGAAAAACGTGTCTTCTTAGCTCCGCGGAAACTAAGAAACTGGGGACCGCGCGCCTCTGTCGGGCGGGAAGCCACTCGCGCGTGCGCGGTGCGGCCTACTAGAACTTTCCAAGTTCTTAGAGTGCAATCACTCTAAAATTGTCCGTACCGGGGCTCCGTCGGTGCCGTCACCCATCACTCAAGAATATCTGCCTGCTTGTCCTGGGATAATGACACTTTAGAATTGCATAAAAATCATAAGAAATTGTCCCCAAGCTCTCTCGAAGAAATCTATGGTAAAACTTCAACAGGATCTGAGTCTGAGTAGATAGGCATAACGCTTCCGAAAGGGCTTCCTGGCTTTTGTTAGTGAGACCGGCCAGGGGAACAGACCGCACGTAGGAAGCTATCTGTAAGTACACTAACCAGTCAGTAGAAGTCCAATTGAAATCAGATTGCATCACTGCAAACGACGGCATGGCGCCTTATGAAGTAACCACCTGACAAATATATTGCGTATTCGTAGCTTTCCACACCGAAGAAGGAAATTGTGAAGTCCCTGGTGGAAAATCCTTGTTGTCCAAGAAGGGCAAATAAGCTGTTGCTGTGGGCAGAATGTGTAAATATTTACATAATCTCTTCCAAACCTGACGTAGCGGCTTAAAAAATAGGTCACCCACAGATGGCGGGTGGCCCGGCAGACGCTGCGTGTGCAAAAGGTACTGAAGTGGTACGGGTCACAGAGTGTAAGTTCAAAAGTAGTTGCTGAAAAGTGATGCATGTCCCAGAACCAGTCATTTAAATGTCTCATTTGGCAGGCCTGTGAAAACAACTTGAGACTGTGCAGCCCCAACCCCCCTGATCCCTTGGTCTCATCAATGCTGACAAAGATAGCCTAGCCATTTTCCCGTTCCACAAGTAGGAACTTAAGCACTTTCCAACTTCTTTATCATGTTTAGCAGACAACAATATGGAAAGCATCTGAAAAACATAAATCCATTGAGGCACTAAAACCATATTATACAATGCTATTTTTCCCATCAAGGACAGTGGAAATTCCCTCCAAATGTGCAGCTTTTGCTTAGTAAGGGTCAGGAGTGGCAGGACATTCAAATGATACAGATGTTTAAGGTCCATAGGTAACTTGACTCCCAAATAGGTCAAGTGGTCAGACGCCCATCGTAAAGGAAAATCCCCCCTCCAATTACGAGGTATGTCCGGTGATAATGGCAATACCATAGATTTTTGAAAGAGAACCACAGGTTTTTCACTTTGCCTCCAGTGTATATCACAAGATAGCCTGACTCCTCCCATCAGTCAATACCCAAGCAAAGAGAGGCACACACAATTGTATTT
The DNA here is from genome assembly GCF_902459505.1 of Geotrypetes seraphini. Classification (NCBI taxonomy): domain Eukaryota; kingdom Metazoa; phylum Chordata; class Amphibia; order Gymnophiona; family Dermophiidae; genus Geotrypetes; species Geotrypetes seraphini. The sequence continues at coordinate 173,470,116 of NC_047088.1, read as the reverse complement.
ACTAACTGGGAAGGGAAAGGTCTGGTATGTGTTGGGCACAGAGGGAAGTCAAGGCCTTTGGGGAAAGCAATGTTACTTACCGTAACAGTTGTTATCCAGGGACAGCAGGCAGCTATTCTCACTAGTGGGTGATGTCATCCGACAGAGCCCCGATACGGACATCTTGCAAGCATGTCTTGCTTGAAGAAACTCAGAAGTTTCGAGATGCCCGCACCGCGCATGCGCCAGTGCCTTCCCGCCCGATGCTCCGGGCGTGTCTCCTCAGTTCATCAGAGAAGCCAACCCAGGGGAGGTGGGTGGGACGTGAGAATAGCTGCCTGCTGTCCCTGGATATCAACTGTTACGGTAAGTAACATTGCTTTATCCCAGGACAAGCAGGCAGGTATTCTCACTAGTGGGTGACCTCCAAGCTAACCTCAATGGGATGGAGGGAGAGTTGGCAACTTAGGAGAACAAATTTTGTAACACAGTTTGGCCAAACTGTCCATCCCGTCTGGAGAAAGTATCCAGACAATAATGAGAGGTGAATGTATGAACCGAGGACCAAGTGGCAGCCTTACAAATCTCCTCAATCGGTGTCGATCTGAGGAAGGCTACAGAGGCTGCCATTGCTCTGACCCTATGTGCTGTGACCTTACAGGGAAGGGGTAATCCAGCCTGGGCATAGCAGAAAGAGATACAAGCCGCCATCCAATTGGAGTTGGTGCGCTTCGATACAGGTCGTCCCAACTTGTTTGGATCAAAGGAGACGAAAAGATGAGGAGCAGTTCTGTGTGGTTTGGTGCGATTCAAGTAGAAAGCCAAAGCACGTTTACAGTCCAGAGTGTGCAGAGCTGATTCTCCAGGATGAGAATGAGGCTTTGGAAAAAACACTGGAAGCACGATAGATTGGTTGAGATGAAATTCAGAGACCACCTTAGGTAGGAATTTCAGATGAGTGCGGAGGACCACCTTGTCATGATGGAAAACTGTGAAAGGAGGGTCCGCCACCAAGGCCTGAAGCTCACTGACCCTGCGAGCAGATGTGAGGGCCACCAGAAAAACCACTTTCCAAGTGAGAAACTTTCGGGGAGCCTTGCTCAGAGGCTCATAAGGAGGTTTCATATGCTGAGAAAGGACAACATTTAGATCCCAAACCACTGGAGGCGGTTTGAGAGGAGGATTAACATGAAAAAGTCCTTTCATAAATCTGGAAACCACAGGATGAGAAGAGAGAGGTTTCCCTTGCAGAGGCTGATGGAAAGCCGCAATAGCACTCAGGTGGACTCGTATAGATGTCGACTTGAGACCGGACTGAGACAGGTGTAGAAGATAATCCTACACAGAGGATAGGGAGGCTCGCTGAGGCTCCTTAGAATTGGAAATACACCATGAAGAAAATCTAGTCCATTTCTGGAAGTAGCATTGACGAGTAGCAGGCTTCCTGGAAGCCTCCAAGACATCCCTCACCGCCTGGGAAAACTGGTGGGGAGTTAAGTTGAGAGGAACCAAGCTGTCAGGTAGAGAGACTGCAGGTTGGGATGAAGTAGAGATCCCTGATGCTGAGTAAGCAGTGAAGGAAACACTGGAAGAAGGAATGGCTCCCTGCTGCTGAGTTGAAGTAGAAGGGAGAACCAAGGTTGCCTGGGCCACCGAGGAGCTATTAGAATCATGGTGGCTTGGTCTGATTTCAACTTCTGAATGAGAGGAAACGCATACAGAAATCGATTCCCCCAATCCAGCAGAAAGGCATCTGCCTCAAGTCGATGAGGAGTGTAGATCCTGGAGCAAAACTGAGGCGGCTTGAAGTTGTGGGGAGCCGCAAAGAGGTCTATTTGAGGCGTCCCCCAATGTGCAAATATCTGATGAAGGGGGTTGGAATGGAGAGTCCATTCGTGAGGCTGGAGGAGACGACTCAAGTTGTCTGCCAAGACATTGTCCTTCCCCTGAATGTAGACAGCCTTGAGGAAGGTATTGTGGCGAACTGCCCAATCCCAGACTCTGAGAGCTTCCTGGCAGAGGGAGGCCGATCCCGTGCCCCCCTGCTTGTTCACATAATACATGGCGACCTGGTTGTCTGTACGGATGAGGACCACCATGTCGTGAAGCAGATGTTGAAAAGCTTGAAGAGCATAGAAGTTGGCTCTGAGTTCCAGAAGACTGATCTGATGGAGGCGGTCCGCACTGGTCCAGAATCCCTGAGTGCGAAGCCCATCCAGATGAGCCCCCCAGGCATAGGTCGAGGAATCGGTTGTGAGAACCTTCTGATGAGGAGGAGTGTGAAACAGCAAACCTCTGGATAGATTCGAAGAGGTCATCCACCAAAGTAGAGACTGCCGAAGAGCAGGAGTGACTATGATGTGTCGAGTCAACGGGTCTGACACTTGAGTCCATTGAGAAGCTAGGGTCCACTGAGGAATTCTGAGATGGAGCCTGGCAAAGGGTGTCACATGAACTGCAGAGGCCATATGGCCCAGGAGGACCATCATGTGTCTCGCTGAGATGGACTGGTGAGAAGACACAGACTGGCAGAGACGAAGAAGAGCATCCATGCGCTGAGGAGGAAGGAATGCTCGAAGCTGAATGGTATCCAGTACCGCCCCGATGAAGGGAAGGGACCGGGTAGGCTGTAGATGAGATTTGGGAAAATTGATCTCGAAGCCCAGGCTCTGCAGTAAGCAGATCGTTGTCAAGGTCGCCGAAATGACCCTTGGAGCTGACGGGGCCTTGATGAGCCAGTCGTCGAGGTATGGAAATACCTGAAGACCCCTGTTCCTGAGTGCAGCGGCCACCACCACCAGACACTTCGTGAAGACTCTGGGTGACGAGGACAGGCTGAATGGAAGCACTCGATACTGCAGATGTAGATGTCCCACCCGAAATCTGAGGAACTTGCGGGAGGCCGGATGAATGGGAATGTGAGTGTAGGCCTCCTTGAGATCCAGAGAGCATAACCAGTCGTTCTGCTCGAGGAGAGGGTAGAGAGAAGCAAGTGTCAGCATGCAAAACCTCTCTCTGACTAGGAATTTGTTGAGGGCCCTGAGGTCCAAAATGGGTCGCAGGTCGCCCGTCTTCTTCGGAACAAGGAAGTACCGGGAGTAAAACCCCTGGTTCAGTTGGTCCATCGGGACCGGCTCCACGGCACGAAGCCGGAGCAAAGCCTGAGCTTCCTGGAGAAGAAGGGCGGTCTGAGTCAAGTTGGAAGGATACTCTCTTGGAGGATGGTCCGGAGGGACCCGATGGAAATGAAGACAGTATCCCTCCTTGATGATAGTAAGGACCCAGAGGTCGGTTGTTATGGCCTCCCAGCGATGATAAAAATGATGGAGGTGCCCTCCGATGGGAAAAACAGGGGGAGGCAGAACGAGGTTGGTTATGCCCTCGACGAGACAGTCAAAAAGGCTGAGTGGTCTTAGGGACAGCCGGCGACTGAGACTTAGGCTGACCCTTCTGGAGAGGCTGACGCTTCGCCGGTTGTCTCGCAGGAGGAGTTTGCCTCGGCTGATAACGCCTCTGATAAATCAACGGTGGACGAGAAGGTCGAGACTGCTGAGGCTTGGGCTTTGGCCGAAGGATAGATTGGAAGGACTTTTCATGGTCAGACAACTTCTTCGTGACAGTCTCGATGGATTCGTCAAAAAGATCCGCCCCAGCACACGGGACGTTCGCCAGGCGGTCCTGAAGATTCGGGTCCATATCAATGGTCCGCAACCAGGCCAACCGGCGCATCGCCACCGAGCAAGCCGCCGCTCGGGCAGAGAGCTCGAACGCATCATAGGCAGATTGCATCAACTGAAGTCGGAGTTGGGACAACGAAGCAGCCACTTCCTCAAACTCAAACCTAGCCTGGGACTCGATGTAGGGAGTGAACTTTCGAAGCACAGGTAGAAAAAATTCCAAGTAGGTTGCAAAGTGGAAGTTGTAATTCAGGACTCTAGACGCCATCATCGAATTCTGATAGATGCGTCGCCCAAACTTATCCAAGGTTCTGCCCTCGCGGCCCGGAGGTACGGAAGTGTAGACCTGGCCAGGATGAGACCGCTTGAGCGAGGATTCGACCAGGAGGGACTGGTGCGAAAGCTGAGGACCCTCGAAGCCTTTATGATGTACCGTGCGGTACCGCGAATCCAATTTGCCAGGGACCGCAGGGATAGAGTAAGGAGACTCGAAGCAGCGCATGAAGGTCTGGTCGAGGAGCTTGTGCAATGGAAGCTGCAAGGACTCCGCCGGAGGCCGAGGCAAGTGCATGGTATCGAGATACTCTTTGGAATATCGAGACCCCGCATCTAGAGTAATGTCCAAGTCATCCGCCATCTGCCTGAGGAACGATGAAAAGGACAATTGGTCCGCCGTTGCCGGTCCGCGAGACGGACTAGAAGAAGACGAAGCCTCAGGCTCCAAAGAGGCCTGTGATCAACAGGACGAGTAGAAAACTTCGGGGTCCTCGAACTCCGGGCCCGGAGGAGGAGACCCAGTCGAAGCAGCATACCCCAACCGAGGCAATTTCTTCTGAGGCGAGACGGTCGAGTGTCGAGAGGAATGCTTCGAAGAATGTCTGGACCGATGCCCCTCCCGATGCCTGGAAGGAGATCGAGTCCTCCTGTGCGAGACTGGGTCAGACGCTTCCAAGGAACAGATCGGACTCGATGCCGTCGATCGCAAAGGTGGAAGAGTCGGTACTTCTCTGGACGTCGCCCAGGCTTGATAGGGAGTTCGGAAGAACTCGTCCTGCTTCCTGCTATGCCCCGGACTGGATGGCCCCGAAGGGGGACACCACACTGAATCATGGGGCGGAGTAATCGGTTCCAAGGGAGGCAGGTCACTAAACGAGGGTTTCCTCGGGGGAATGGGCTCCAAAGGAGGCATATCACTAAGAGAAGCCCTCCTCGAGGGAATCGGTTCCAAAGGAGGCATAGCACTCTCGGAGGGTCTCCTCGAGGACCCGGACACCACTCGCCGCTCCTCCTCGCCTATCAACGAGGTCGTGCGGCGAGGAGGAGGAAGAGGGGGCGGTCCGCCCCTCGAAGCCGAAGCTGGGAGGTCACCCTGGATGGTGGCAATCAGTCGAGGCCCTATGGTCTGCATGAGCTCAACGAACTGAGCCTCCAGAATGGACCGCAGCGAAGCCGATATGGAGGGATCCGCACCAAAAGGGGGCCCTTCCGCACGGTCTCCACGCTCCTTAGGTGCAGTGTGCTTCTGCTTGCTAGCTTTCGGCACCTTGAGCACCACTGGTGGAACTGTAGGGGTCGAGACCTGCTCCGAGGAAACGGAGGAAGGCACCGGCGCCGAAGCCTGAGCCGAAACCGGGGTGAATGATGCCGGTTTCAGGAGGCCTGAAGCAGCTGGGGAGGCAGTGGGCTTCGCTGAAGGAGTCGAAGCCCCCGTCGATGTCGATGTCGAAGCTGCAGGATCTGACGAAGCTTCCATCTTAAACATGGACTCCCAGAGCAGACAGCGGCGCTTAAACGCTCTCGCCGTCAGAGTGGAGCAAGGCCGGCACGATTTCGGAAAGTGATCCGGTCCCAGACACTGTAAGCAGCGTCGATGAGGGTCCGTGAGCGAAATCGCGCGCTGGCACTTGCTACACTTTTTGAAACCGGTAATTGGCTGGGACATAGGCCGGAAAAGCTCCGCCGCAAGGTCGAAGGCGCGGGGCCTCAGCCACGCGGCCGACCCGGAGTCGGAAGGAAAATTTTTTTTTTTTTTTTTCAAAAAGAAATCAAAGAAAGAAATAAACGTACAGGAGAGCCCAAAAGAACTCAACCCGCGGCAAAAAGAAGGCAAAAAAGATATTCAATGGGCGCAAATTGAAGATAGACTTCTCAGCTCCGCGGAAGAAAAAGAACTGAGGAGACACGCCCGGACCATCGGGCGGGAAGGCACTGGCGCATGCGCGGTGCGGGCATCTCGAAACTTCTGAGTTTCTTCAAGCAAGACATGCTTGCAAGATGTCCGTATCGGGGCTCTGTCGGATGACATCACCCACTAGTGAGAATACCTGCCTGCTTGTCCTGGGATAATTTCAGAATCAGCTTAGGCTCACCTTGAGTGATTTCTTTTCTCCTACCTGCAAGTTAAACACTATGAGCTTATAATCGAAACGAAAATACGTCTAAAAACCCACCTAAGTCAGCACTTGGATGACCTAAAAGACAGATTGTCCAAGTGGCAATAATGGAAATGGGTTTTTAGACGTATCTACAGACATTTTAGGCTTCTGACTGCCGCTGTATGTCCAGAGTGAAAAATGGCATTTTTCGAGGAGTGGTTAGGGCGGGAGGTAGGCTGGATGTGGGCCGACCAAACTTAGTCGACCTGCAGCGATAATCGAAAATTTGACGAGGTTGACTGGACAGAACTTATACGTTTTGAAGGGATAACCAGTCACTCCTGCCGGACCTCCCCCCGCCCCCCCGAATGATCACAGGCAGAAGAGATGATCAATCTCTCCTGTTGGAGCCCCCTCCTGAAAGTTTGCCAGCAGGAGGGATGCCCAGTCCCTCCTGCCAAACATCCCCACCCCTGCCAAGCCCACCCCCACCGGACCCTCCCCCAAGCCCATCCGGACACCCCCAACCTTTTTTAGATGCCCAGATGGACAGGTCTTTCCTGTGTCTGGCCCGCCTTCACTGGAATGGCAGGCCTGCCCCTTCCTGGTGCATCTTGGGATGAACCATGGAGGGGCCAAAGACCCTGATTGGCCCAGGCGCTTAAGGCTCCTCCCATAGGATAGGCCTTAGGCACCTGGGCCAACTGGAATCTTAGGCCCATCTCCCAGTGCATTCTGGGATGTGCTGGAAGTGGCCTAAGATTCAATTGGCCAGACCCATTGGTTCCTTCGAATGGGGGGTGGCCTAAGGGATCTGGCCAATCATAATCTTAGGCCACTCCCAGTGCATCTCAAAACGTACTGGGAGACAGGCCTAAGATTCTGGTTGATCCAGGTGCCTAAGGCCCCTCCCATAGGAGGGGCCTTAAAGGCCTGCGCCAATCAGGGCCTTAGGCCTGTCTCCCAGTACGTTCTGGGATGCGCTGGGAGTGGCCTAAGATTCTGATAGGCCACTCCCAGCGCATCCCAGAACGTACTGGGAGACAGGCCTAAGATTCTGGTTGATCCAGGTGCCTAAATTGAAATTGAAATTGTCCCTAAAATGAAAATCTTAGGAGTTATAATTGACGAAAAACTAGAATTTAAAGATCATATTAACAACATAGTTAAAGTCTGTTTCTATAAATTACGTTTGATTAGATCTATATCCAAATTCCTTGAAACCAAATCCCGCAATATCCTAATTCATTCTATTGTAATAGCAAAATTAGACTATTGTAACTCTTTGTTACTTAATATTACTCAAAAAGAAAAACGACAACTTCAAATTGTTCAAAATACTGCTATTAAATTAATCCATGACGCCAAAAAATTTGATCATGTAACTCCTCTCTTCATCGAATCACATTGGCTCCCTATTTGCCAGCGCATAGAATTTAAGGTCTTGTTACTCATATTTAAAAATCTGATATTCAATCAACCCCAATGCATTTCTAAAATGTTAATTCCTTATAGTTCCACACGCACACTCAGATCATCTTCCCAAAACTTATTAGTTGTTCCCTCTTTAAAAATAATAGGCACTCGACGATTATATATGTTCTCTGTAGTTGGCCCCCAATGGTGGAATTCATTGCCCCAATACATAAAAATTGAAAAAGACATTTTATCTTTTAAGAAATCCCTAAAAACATTTCTTTTTAAACGGGCTTTTAATATCTAAAATTTATTTTATTTTTAATTTTGCTTTTAAAATTCCCTTATTCCCTAATGTTTTTTCCTTTAAATGTATTTCCCAATATAATAGATGTAACTTTAACCCCCCTTCCCTCCCAATTGCTGTTGGTCATGTTGGATTTCTATTGTTTATATATACTGTATGTGTTTTAACTTAATTGTATTTTTTTACTATGTACATCGCTTTGTATAAAGATATAGCGATTCATCAAATAATTAATAAACCTTGAAACCTAAGGCCCCTCCCATAGGAGAGGCCTTAAAGGCCTTTGCCAATCAGGGCCTTAGGCCCCTCTCCGGTGCATCCCAAGGTGCACTGGGAAGGGGCAGGCCCACCCTTCCAGTGAAGGCGGGCCTGTAAGGTGGGCTTGGGGGGGGGTCTGGGTGGGCTACCTTTGGGGGTGTCCTGCAGGAGAGATTGGGAATCTCTCCTGCTGGCGATCATTGCAGGGGTTTGGGGGAGTGTCCAGCAGGAGATATTGGGCTGAGTCGGAAGTAGTGAGCTATCAGAGGAGAGGCCCTGTTTTCAGTGCTGCCTCTGCTGACCGGCTGCCGCTGCAGCTTCAAGTAAGGGAGGGAGTGGGGGTTCGTGGCTCAGGATTGTTACTGCTGTGGTGGTTCAGGACTGGAAGGAGAAGGGGATTCACAGCTCAGGACCGCTACCGTTGCTTTGGGATTGGGGAGGGTTCACAGCTCAGAACCATAGCAATGAGGCTGGAGGGAGATTCATGGCTCAGGATCACTGCCACGGCTTCAGGGCTTGAGGGGAGAGGGGTTCGTGGCTCAGGACCGCTGTCGCTGTTTTGGGGCTGGAGGGAGGGGGTACGCATTAGGACCACTGCTGCTGCTTCGGGGAGGGAGGGAAGAGGAGTTCATGGTTCAGAACCACTGCCACTGCTTCAGGGCTCAAGAGAGGGAAAGGGTTCGAGGGAGGATAATTTTTTTTTTTTTTTTGCTGGTAATTTTTTTTTGGGTGCGTGAAAGTGCCGGATGCTTGAGTACAAGTTAATCAGGATTCTATTATATTTAGATATATTCAGCAGCAAACAAGTAATTTACCATAGTAGACTGAAATATGGACCTCAACATTCATCTACCATCTAATTTTTTTTCTCCTCCATCATACCTTAGGGGACTTCAACATATATATCCATTTGTATGTCGCTGCAGTAGTTATTTTTCTGTTTGCTATATGGATATGATGTCTTTATATTGAAACTGAATCTAAAAATGATACAAGGAAAAGAAAATAATAAAATACATACGAGGAATCCCTACTTGTTGTTTTCTTATTGCTGGCCCAATATTCAGCTTTTTGTCCTTGTAGTTAAGCTTTTCAGCCTAAAATAATACAAAAAAGAAATATGCTCAAAGTTCATCTAAACTTCTTTATTCACTTTTCACTGCTATTATATTATCCTTTTTCCTTGTAATAATAGCTGGCTGACAAAATTTAGGGCTCCTTTTACAAAAGCACGCTAAACCGCCGGCCGCGCTAGCCACTACCGCCTTCTCTTGAGCAGGCGGTAGTTTTTAGGCCAGCGCGGGGGTTACGCATGATGAAAACTCGCGCGCATTAACCTCACTAGCATGGCTTAATAAAAGGAGCCCTTAGACTGTATGTACCTTTAAAGTTTCAGTTATTTAAAATCTGCAGAGGAAGACAAATGTATTGACAGAGGCAATTTTAAAAAGCCCTCATGTTCTTTGCAATAAAGCACAATTACTTACCGTAACAGGTGTTATCCAGGGACAGCAGGCAGCTATTCTCACATATGGGTGACGTCATCGACGGAGCCCGGATGCGGACGCCTTACAAGCCGACATGCTTGAAGAAACTCGAAGTTTCGAGTCGCCTGCACCGCACATATGCGAGTGCCTTCCCGCCCAGCACAGGGCGCGTCTCCTCAGTTCAGATAGCTAGCAGAGAAGCCAACCAGGGAAGGTGGGTGGGTTGTGAGAATAGCCGCCTGCTGTCCCTGGATAACACCTGTTACGGTAAGTAACTGTGCTTTATCCCAGGACAAGCAGGCAGGTATTCTCACATATGGGTGACCTCCAAGCTAACCAGAATGGGATGGTGGGAGTGTTGGCAATTTAGGAGAATAAATTTTGTAATACTGTTTGGCCAAACTGTCCATCCCGTCTGGAGAAAGAATCCAGACAATAGTGAGAAGTGAACCAAGTAGCAGCTCTACAAATTTCCTGAATAGGAGTAGATCTGAGGAAAGCTACTGAAGCTGCCATTGCTCTGACTTTATGGGCTGTGACTTTACTGTGAAGGGGTAATCCAGCCTGGGCATAGCAATTGGAGATGGTACACTTAGAAATAGGATGGCCCAACTTATTTGGATCGAAGGAAACAAAAAGTTGAGGAGCAGTTCTGTGTGGTTTGGTGCGTTCCAAGTAGAAGGCCAAAGCACGTTTACAGTCCAGAGTATGAAGAGCTGATTCTCCAGGGTGAGAATGAGGCTTTGGAAAAAACACTGGAAGTACGATGGATTGGTTGAGATGAAATTCTGAAACCACTTTAGGTAGGAATTTCGGATGAGTACGAAGAACAACTTTGTCATGATGGAACACTGTGAAAGGTGGGTCAGTAACTAAAGCTTGCAGCTTGCGAGCAGAAGTGAGGGCAATGAGAAACACCACTTTCCAAGTGAGATACTTCAGATGAGCCTTATCAATTGGTTCAAATGGAGGCTTCATGAGTTGAGTAAGGACAATATTAAGGTCCCAAACCACAGGAGACGGTTTGAGAGGAGGTTTGACATTGAAAATTTCTTTCATGAATCTGGAAACCACTGGATGAGCAGAGAGGGGTTTCCCTTCAATAGGCTGATGGAAAGCCTCAATTGCACTGAGATGGACTCTTATAGATGTAGACTTGAGGCCAGAGTTGGATAAGTGCAAAAGATAGTCCAAAACAGGGGATAAGGAGGAATGCTGAGGCTCCCTATGATAAGAAAAACACCATGTAGAAAATCTAGTCCATTTTTGGTGATAGCATTGTCTAGTTGTAAGCTTTCTAGAAGCTTCTAAAACATCTCTTACAGATTGTGAAAACTGAAGAGGGGTTTATGTTGAGAGGTACTAGGCTGTCAGGTGTAGAGACTGCAGGTTGGGATGAAGCAGAGATCCTTGACTGTGTAAGCAGAGAAGGAAAAACTGGTAGAAGGTATGGCTCCCTACCGCTGAATTGAAGTAGAAGGGAGTGCCAGGGTTGTCTCGGTCACTGAGAAGCGATTAGAATAATGGTGGCATGATCGTTCTTTAATTTGACCAGAGTCTTGAGAATGAGAGGGAATGGAGGAAATACGTAGAGGAAAAGATTTGTCCATTCCAGAAGAAAAGCATCTGCCTCGAGGCGGTAAGGAGAGTATATCCTGGAGCAGAACTGAGGCAGTTTGTAGTTGTGGGGAGCTGCAAAGAGTTCTATCTGTGGCATTCCACACTGTGAAAAAATGTGGCAAAGAGGCGAGGAATGGAGAGTCCATTCGTGAGGTTGCAGTAGACACCTCAAGTTGTCCACCAAGCAATTCTTTGCCCCTTGAATGTAGACAGCTTTGAGGAAGGTGTTGTGGCGAATTGCCCAGTTCCAAACCTCCAGAGCTTCTTGACAAGGGGAGGCAGACCCGGTCCCTCCTTGTTTGTTGACATAATACATGGCGACTTGGTTGTCCGTCTGAACGAGGACTACTGTGTCGTGAAGCAGATGTTGAAAAGCATGGAGAGCTTTGAAGATTGCTCTGAGTTCCAACTGATTGATATGACACTGAAAATCCATATTGGTCTAGAGGCCTTGAGTACGGAGACCATCGAGATGAGCGCCCCAAGCGTAGGTCGAAGAGTCTGTCGTGAGGACCTTCTGATGAGGGGGCATTTGAAAAAGCAAGCCTCTGGAAAGACTGGAAGAGAACATCCACCAACGGAGAGACTTCTTCAAGGAAGGAGTGACTGAAATATGTCGAGAAGGAGGGTCGCAATCTTGCGTCCATTGAGATGCCAGGGTCCACTGAGGAATTCTGAGGTGAAGTCTGGCAAAAGGAGTCACGTGTACTGTGGAGGCCATGTGACCCAGAAGTACCATCATGTGTCTTGCTGTGATGGAAGAGCGGGAAGACACTGTGTGACAGAGTTGAAGAAGAGCTTCCAGATGTTGTTATGGAAGGAATGCTCTGAGTTGGACAGTGTCCAGAACAGCTCCAATGAATTGTAGATTCTGAGAGGGCTGAAGTTGAGATTTGGGGAAAGTTGATTTTGAATCCCAAACTTTGTAGAAACCAGGTAGTCCGTTGGGTGGCTACAATAACCCCTTGAGATGTGGAATCTTTGATGAGCCAGTTGTCAAGGTAAGGAAATACCTGAAGACCATGATTCTTTAGAGCTGCTGCTACCACTAGGAACTTGGTGAACACTCTGGGAGACGAGGCCAGGCCGAAGGGTAGTACTCTGTATTGATAGTGCAGATTCCCCACCCGAAATCTGAGGTATTGACGGGAGGCCGGATGAATAGGGATATGAGTGTAGGCCTCCTTGAGTTCCAGAGAGCATAACCTGTTGTTCTGCTCGAGAAGGGGATAAAGGGATGCTAGGGACAACATTCAAAACTTTTCTTTGACTAGGAATTTGTTGAGAGTCCTGAGATCCAGAATGGGTCGCAGATTGCCCGTCTTCTTCCCAACAAACTTTGTATTATGGAAGTTCAAATAAGGCGGAAATATTATTGGCAAATTATATTAAATTAAATAAAGGTTTAGTTTAGTTTAGCGAAGAAAAGAAGAACAAAAATTATCGCTATAAAAGATGAGAAAGGAGAGATACATATCAAAATTGAAAACATTTTAAGTCAATTTCTAAATTTTTATAAAGACCTATATTCTTCTGAGCCTTATGAAAATAAAGAAAAAGATGGATTAGACTTCTTGAATTTAACTGAGGGCCCAAAGGTTCCTGATCATATAAAAAGAAGTTTAGAAGAGCCTATATCATTAAAAGAATTAGAAACAGCATTGAAGTCTCTTAGAGTTGGATCCGCTCCAGGTGGTGATGGTTTTACGGAATAATTTTATTAGTCATTTCAAAGTACTTTACTACCTCATTTATTAAAACTATATCAGTCTCAACTAAATAAAGGTTGTATTACAGGTACTATGGCAGAATCAATGACTATAGTTTTGCCAAAGCCAAATAAAGATCCCACAGTGGTATCATATTATAGACCTATATTATTAATCAATGTAGATGGAAAACTTTTGGCTAAGACATTTGCTATACGCTTAGCACCTAAGGCTTCTCAGCCTTTTTGACTGTTTACAACAGAGCATAACCTCCACCATTCTGTCTCTGTCTCCTTTTCCCCCTATAGGAGATCATCTCCATCATTTTTACAACCGATGGACAATCATTACATCCGACCTCTGGGTGCTTACCATCATCAGGGAAGGATACTCTCTTCATTTCACTCAGGTTCCACCAGAGCTTCCTCCAAGAGAGTATCCTTCCAATCCATCCCAGACCACCCTTCTTCTTCAGGAAGCTCAAGCTCTGCTTCGTCTCCATGCCATCGAACCAGTTCTCTTGGACCAGCAGAACAGGGGGTTTTACTCCTGTTACTTCCTTTTTTTTAAAAAAAATTCTTTATTCATTTTTTCATCTTTCAACAAGTGTAAAAATTATTAAACAATTGAAAATGAATACATCACTTGAATTACTATCAATTATAGCGTTGAATACATACAATTTAATCCCTCCCCTCCCTTCCAACTAGATTTCAATCAAAAATATCATATAAAGATTTGTTCTCCTTTTTTTTTTAAACTAAACATTTAATAAAATTAAAAAAAAAAAACCTCCCATCCCTTCATTCACAATTGTACTTATAGAGTAAGAATTGCATCTATTCATTACAATATTTAGTTAATGGCCCCCATATCTCTTTATATTTATTATAACTCCCCTTTTGTATAGCTATTGTTCTCTCCATTTTATAAATATGACATAACGAGTTCCATCAGAAATTATAATTTAGTCTGTTCCAGTTTTTCCAATTAGTTCCCCTAGGGTCGCGGGGATCCCGTGGGGTTCAATGCGAGGCTCATCTGTTTTTCCTACTGGCCCTGCTGCGAGGATCGTCTTCCATTTCTTGCCTGCCCTGCTGCAGCACACATAGCCAATCGGAAGTCTTCTCCGATGTCAGCGGTGACGTCGGAGGGAGGGCTTAAGCAAAGCCCTCCCTTCCTCTGACGTCAGCGCTGACATCGACAAGACTTCCGGTCGGCTGTGTGCGGCAGGGAAGGTAGGGAAAAGGCAGTGGCGTACCAAGGGGGAGGGGGGCGGTCCACCCGGGGTGCAGCCATGGGGGGGAGTGTGCACAGCCAGTCAGGTCCCCTTACCTTTGTGGCGCTTCCCCCGACCGACTGACAACAGGTCCGGCCGACAAACCTCCCTGCCCTGTAGCTGCAAATCTAAATTACCTTCTTACAGCAGCTTCAATACTCCAGCTGTTGTAAGAAGGTAATTTAGATTCGCGGCTACAGGGCAGGGAGGTTTGTTGGACTGGGCCTGTTCTGTTGTTGGTCAGGTGGGGAAGCGCCACCAAGGTAAGGGGCAGGGAGGGAGAAAGGGAGGAAAGGTGGAGTGGAGAAGAAAAGACGCTTAAGGGAAATGAGTAAAACTGAAGGGGGGAGAAGGACGCTGAAAGCACTGGGGAAGACGGGAGGGGGGAGAAGGATGCTGAAAGGACATGGGAAAGACAAAGGGGTGGAGAAGGACGCTGAAAGCACATGGGGAAGACAAAGGGGTGGAGAAGGACGCTGAAAGGACATGGGGAAGACGGGAGAGAAAGACGCTGAAAGGACATGGGGAAGACAGGGGGGAGGACGCTGAAAGGACATGGGGAAGACAGGGGGAGAAGGACGCTGAAAGGACATGTGGAAGACAGAGGGGGGGGAGAAGGATGCTGACAGGACATGGGGAAGATGGGGGGGGAGAAGGACGCTGAAAAGAAATGGGGAAGAGAGAGTGGGGAGAAGACGCTGGCAGGGAAGAAGACAGAAATGCCAGACTATGGGGTGAGCGGAGGGAAGAAGATGGGTGCCAGACCAATTTGGAAGGGGGGAGAAAGGGAGAGGCACAGTAACAGAACAAATGGAAGATGCAGAGAGAAGATAGATAGTGGATGGAAGGAATTGAATGAGAACATGAGGAAAGCAGAAACCAGGCAACAAAGGTAGGAAAAAATTTATTTATTTTTTTTTGCTTCAGGATAAAGTAGTATATTAGTTGTGTTGATAAACATTTATAAACATTAGAGGCTCTAGAAGAAACCCGTTTACAAAGTATGTATTCTTCCCAATTAATATTTCCAAATTAATAAAGTCTTTTTGCTTATTTTTAAATGGGTTTCTACCAGAGCCTTTAATTCAGTAGCATAATTAACTGAAATAACTATTTCTGAAGTTTATAGGGATGGACGGGGACGTAAGGGATTCCTCGCGGGGACAGGCGGGGAAGGAGGGGATTCTTCGCGGGGACGGAGGGATTCCTCGCGAGGACGGGTGGGAGTCCTCACGGGGCGGGTGGGGACGGGTGGGACTTTGGCGGGGACGGATGGGATTTCTGTCCCCGCGCAACTCTCTATTTGGATGGCAGAGACTCTGCTCCCTGCAAAGTGTGTGGAATTTCAGACTGGGGCAAAGGAAGCGGCTCGACCTCGCGGGACTCTGCTGAATGCCCAAGCTGGATAAGAGGAAGCAGTTTAGGTCTCATGTTAGTAAAGAACTGAATAAACTGCTTCTCTAACATGGTCTGGAAAGAAGCCGACAAGGATGGATCCGCGTCTGAAACCAGACCACCTGCTTTGGCTGGAGGTTCCTTCGAGGTAGTGTGAGTGTGTTTCGACTTAGGAGTCTTGGACACTTTAATCACCACCGATGGAACCAACTGCTGAGCTATCTGACATGAGGAAACAGGGGAAGATACAGCAGATGACGTCGAAGTAAGAGCCGCTGCAAACGACGAAGGTCTGATGAGGCTTGAGGTGGAAGCAGTAGGTGCAGAAGGAGCCTCGATGGAAGTCAAGGCTGAAGACGCTTTCGAAGTCGAGGGATCAGTAGGAGACTCCATCTCGAAAAGCTTGTCCACCAATATGCAACGACGCTTGAAAGTACGGGGTTGAAGTGTTTGGCAAGGTAGGCACGACCTAGGATGATGTTTCGGCCCAAGGCACTTGAGGCAGCGTCCATGAGGGTCCATAAGAGAGATCGCGCGCTACACATCTTAAAGCCTGTAGCAGGCCGGGACATAGACAAAAAAAATCCAAGGTCTCGGGCTGCAGCCGAGCGGCCTGTCCCGGAAAACGAATGGAACAAGAAATTTTATTTTATTTTTTAAAATTAAAATAAAAGAAATAAAATAAAACAGCGATTC
This sequence comes from Geotrypetes seraphini, assembly GCF_902459505.1. Lineage (NCBI taxonomy): Eukaryota > Metazoa > Chordata > Amphibia > Gymnophiona > Dermophiidae > Geotrypetes > Geotrypetes seraphini. Next base: position 173,453,918 of record NC_047088.1, on the reverse strand, counting down.
GTGAAGGAAAAAAAGGCACAAAGTGAATGAAGTTAAATGCAGAGTCAAAGAAGGACTTCTCGGCTCCGCGGAAAACTGAGGAGAAGCGCCCTGTGCTGGGCGGGAAGGCACTCGCGCATGCGCGGGCGACTCGAAACTTCGAGTTTCTTCAAGCAAGTCTGCTTGTGAGGCGTCCGCATCCGGGCTTTGTCGATGACGTCACCCATATTACATTACATTAATGACTTCTATTCCGCCCGTACCTTGCAGTTCTGGGCGGATCACAAAAGAAACAGCTGGACATTTCCATGAGGATTACAATAAGATTGGAGAATTACAATTTCGGGTTTAGGATGCAGAAAAGATGACTGGGCTGTTCCAGTAGATTTACAATTTTGGGAGCTGTACAAATAGGAGATAGTGCAATTCCAGTAAATATACAATTTGGGAAGCAGTTGACATGCTTGAGGCTTTGAAGAGAAAGAATAACTGGAGATGAGGAGATGTTAGGGGGGGAAATACACGGAGGGTAAAACCAGGTTTAGAGGGTGAGAATACCTGCCTGCTTGTCCTGGGATAAGAACAGCTACTTTTAGCAGGCACACACTGCAACCAGGTTAACATCAAGATACTTTGCATGTGCTACTTCTACAGGTTACTCAGAGTAAAACAGAGCATATACAGTCATGTGAAAAAACTTAGAACACCACTTGAAATATTCAGTTCTTTCTTAAGATGTTCACATATCAATGTCAAATCTTTTTTTTAATCTCTGGAAAAGAAAGTGATGTAATTGCAGGTAAACAACAAAAGTTTTCCTTGATTTACTCATGAAACAAAAGATATCCACGAAAATGTGTATTTTAACTGAGGAATAAATTAGGACACCCCCAAATATCCTCCCACTTAAAGTGGCTCAAATCACACACAGGTGTATCACATCAGGTGCACATGATTAGAACATCATTACTCAGCATTTTGAAAGAGGTTTGCCTTACTTAAACCTCAGACATTTAGTTTGGACTGCTGCTGGTGAGAGTGAACACCATGGTAAGATCAAAAGAGCTGCCTGAGGACTTCAGAAAGAAGATTGTAGCAGCTTATAAGTCTGATAAGAGATTAAAAAAGATCTCAAAAGAATTTGACATTAGCCATTCCACGGTCCGGAAAATAGTATACAAGTGGAGGACTTTCCAAACAACTGCCAACATGCCCAGGTCTGGCTGCCCAGAGTAGACCGCAAGATGCTAAAAGAAGTCTCCAAAATCCCTGAAATGTCATCACGGGACCTACAGCAGGCTCTTGCTACTGTTGATGTGAAAGTGCATGCCTCTACAATCAGAAAGAGACTGCACAAATTGAACTTGCATGGGAGGTGTGTAAGAAGAAAACCTTTGCTCTCTAAGACAAACATCAAGGCCAGACTGAAGTTTTCCAAAGAGAATGTAGACAAACACCAGTACTTCTGGAATAGTGTTCTATGGACAGATGAGTCTAATATTGAATTATTTGGACACCAGAAAAAAGGACATGTTTGGCATACACCAAATACAGCATTTCAGGAAAAGAACCTCATACCAACTGTGAAGAAGTGTCATGGTTTAGGGAAGCTTTGCTGCAGCAGGACCTGGCCAGCTCACCATCATAGAATCCACCATGAATTCTACCGTGTATCAGAGGGTGCTTGAGGAACATGTGAGACCATCTGTAAGAAAATTAATGCTGAAGTGGAACTGGACCCTGCAACATGACAATGACCCAAAACATACCAGTAAATCCACCAAGGATTGACTGAAAACTAAGAAATGGAGAGTCCTGGAGTGGCTGAGTCAAAGTCCTGATCTTAATCCCATTGAGATGCTGTGGGGTGATTTGAAATGGGCTGTACATGCAAAAAACATTTCAAACATCTCACAGCTGAAAGAATTCTGCATTGAGGAGTGGGCCAAACTTTCCTCAGACCAATGTCAAGAGACTGGTAGATGGCTACAAGAAGCGTCTCACTGCAGTTCAGCCAAAGGGGGTAACACTAGCTATTAGGATGTAAGGTGTCCTAATTTATTCCTTAGTTAGAATATACATTTTTGTGGATATCTTTTGTTTCATGAGTAAATCAAGGGAAATTTTTGTTGTTTACCTCCAATTACATCACTTTCTTTTCCAGAGATAAATAAATTTAAAAAAAAAGATTTGACATTGATATGTGAACATTTCTTAAGAAAGAACTGAATATTTCATGGGTTGTCCTAATTTTTTCACATGACTGTACTGTACATTTGAGAAACAAAAGTATGCAGACTGTCTTATTCTCCTGACTTAAATCTGCCTACAGGAAAGCTTCTTTGACTTAGTTAAAAGTATGAATACAATGGAGGCCCACTCATACTTTTAGCCATAGAGAGTGCCATTTTTGGCCAGGCCACTTAAGTTAGGTACTATCCATGAGAACTGCCTTCTTATCAAAGCTTTGAAATGTGTTGCATTATTACGTAGTCATATGTACTGCAGAGTTTTTCTTAGTGTGTCTATGGGAAAGATGGTTGAGATATAGATAATATGAGGGCTGATTTAAAAGTAATGAGACTGCCTCTGTTTTTCTTTCTTTCCAAAAAGTAGATGTGGCAACACTGTACTGGTTCTTGTTTCTGAACCTGCAGTTGGACTTATTATTGGGGCACAGCGAGAGGAAGAACTTTGTATGTTTCATCATGATAGATGAGGAAGATGTGTCTGTGAAAGTACACAGCATGGTTAATTGTTTCACCACCATATGCTTGCTATAAAACTTCAAGAGTTTCATTGCACTCATTCCAAGTTTAATGCAAAATTCAATCACACACCTCTGGCATACTCTCACAGACACATCTTTCTCATCTGCCATTATGAAACATACAGTTCTTCTTCTTGCTGTGATCCAGCAATGAAGACTACGGCAGTCCAACTTCTGGTTCAGAAACATTGATGTATGAGCTAGAGACTGACACAGGGAAAAAATTTGTCCCGTTCTCCATGAGCTCAGTCCCCGTCCCTGCAAGCTCAGTCCCCCGTCCCCAGCCTCGCCCCCTCCCCGCAAACCATCTGATCCCATCCACACAAGCCTTGAATAGTTTTATACTGAACTTATTTTCTTAAAGTATAAAAAGAAACAATATTCTGTACAATTGTCATTTTATAAATCAACGTTCTGGCTGCTGAACTAGAGAAAGACATGTTCAGCTGGTAGGGCTTTGTTTATAAATTTTAATCAACGGATCCAAGATGGCGACGGGATAGGTAGCCTGTGCGTTTGCTCCCGATAACCTCCCATAAGCGGTTTATATTTCTGCAGGCAATTTATAATTACCTAATTTTGAGATGCCCAAGCGAAGAGGGAGAAGCGCCGCTGCGGCCTTGCGGCGCTCCGAGACTTCGACGGCGGGCAACATTGAGGAGCTTATCCAGCGCATGCAGGAGTCGTCAACTCGTTCAGGGCTCCCCCCGCTGGAGACGCTGCAGGAGAACGGCATGCAGCAGGTCTCCTTGGGGCTTGAAACCACCTTCAGCCCTGAAATGCGTGCTCCTCCCCCGCATCCCCGAACAGCCAGTTCCCCGAGGGAGGGGGAGCTTCCGGGAGTTCGAGAGCTCCTTCCTTCAGAGGCAGTGGAGAACAGTCCGGGGGACGGAGATTCGGGTTCCCAGTTTTCTTCTGGGAACCTGAGTATGGAGTTGGAGGCCTCGACATCTGCGGGAGAGGGAATGATCCAGACTGAACAGTTGGTGGAAGACTTGCCAGTGGGTGAGCACAAGAAATTACATTCACATTTACATTTTCAATTTCCTCAGTTAAACAAACCCCAGGAAGTAACTTTGGATGCCCTGTGGGACTTGGTTGCCACTATACCTAAAACTCTAGCGTCTCAGTTAAATCAAGTAGAAGAACGGTTTAATATGTATGATAAGAGTATTTCAGAACTACAGAAAACTTCCACTGATAATAAATTGCAATTAGAAAATCAACAACAGAATATAGATTCTTATAAAGCAGTGCAGGAGGCACTAATTAAAGATAACATAAGTTTAAGAAGAAAACTTGAATCAATTGAAAATTCCTCAAGATCAAATAATCTTAGATTAACTAATTTTCCAAAGATTACAACGGTAACTCCTAGGGAAATGATTATTCGTTATCTAACAGAAATTTTGGAAGTTCCTGAATCTTCGATACCACCTTTCACTCAGGTTTATTATCTTCCTTTTAAAGATATTAAAGAAGAGAAAAATTTACAAGAAGTAAATCAAGAGCCTTTGAATGTGACGGCTTTATTAGAATCCTCTGACAGGGAAGTAGCCATTCCGGCAACTTTACTTATTTCAGTGGCTCTTACAATGGATAAAACATGGTTACTGAAGCTATATTTCAAAAATAAGCATAAAGAGTTTCTAGGACTGAGAATTCAAATGTTTCCTGACTTGGCCAGAGACACACAGAGGCGGAGAAAATAATTTTTGATATTGAGACCAGCAATTACTACTCTGGGGGCCACCTTTTTTCTTCAATACCCTTGTAAATGTATAGTACATTATAAGTCACATAAATTTGTTTTCTTTGAACCCTCACAACTGACAACATTCCTATCACTGTCAAGGCTGGAGAAAGCGCAAGATGGACAAAATGATAAATGACTTCCTTGCACAGATTTACCTATAACTGTTTTTTCTTATTATTGATGATTGCTTGAACTCCGTTTTTACTTAATCTTGGATTTCAAATGATGAGGACTTGAGTGAGATTTAAGAAAAAAAAAAAATTTTTTCTTTCCCTTTATATACTATATATTAAGTTTGAACTATTTTCCTTTTTTTTATCTCTTGAATTTTGCTTTCTGTACAAGTATATACTTGATTGTTATATTTGAAAAATTTACAAATAAATTAAAAAAAAATAAATAAATAAATAAATTTTAATCAACAATATATTACTTTATCCTAAAGCAAAAAAAAAAAAGAAAAAGAAAAGAAATAGAATTTTTTCTACCTTTGTTGTCTGGTTTCTGCTTTCCTCATCTTCTCCTCATTCAATTCTTTCTATCCACTTTCTGCCTTCTTCTGCCTCTTCCATTTGTTCTTTTACTGTGCCTCCCCCCACCCCCCTCATTGGTCTGGCATCCATCTTCTTCCCTCCGCTTCCCCCATAGTCTGGCATCTCTGTCTTCTTCCCTTCCAGTGTCTTCGCTCCACTCTGTTCCCCATTTCCTTTCAGCGTCTTCTCCCCACTCTCTGTTCCCCATTTCCCTTCAGCGTCTTCTCCCCACTCTCTGCTCCCCATTTCCCTTCAGCATCTGTTTCTTTCCACCCATTCCTCCACTCCCCTTCAGCATTTGTTCATTTCCACCCCTTCCGCGTCTGTTCATTTCCACTCCTTTCCCTCTCTCTACCCCCCATTCAGCACCACTCGCGCGGTCCATACATCTCCCTCCCTTTCCCTTACCTTCGTGGCGTGTTTAAATTTAATTTATTCAAGCAGCCTGAATCTGAAGTCGTGTACGTCTGCTGAAGCTTCTCCTCTGACGTAACTTCCGGTTCCGTCAAAGGAGAAGCTTTCGCAGACACACACAACTTCAGGCTTGGGATGCTTGAACAAATTAAATTAAAACGTGCCATGAAGGGAAGGAGAAGGGAGCGAGGGAGGGAGATAGAAGCGGTGGCGATTGGGAGGGGGCAGCATGTGATCAGTGACTGCGCGCTTTCCCTTCCTTAACTGCAGAGACAAGGCCATTCACCGCTCTACAGGGTGGTGGATGGTCTTGTCCCCTTACCCGTGGTGAGCACTTTCTTTTTCCCCATCGTTTCGGCAGGTTACCCACGGCTACCGGCAGCTAGCCGCAGCTAACAGCCACCCTATCATTAGTATGAGCTTCACAAGAACCAGCACAGTGTTGGAAAGCAAAATGGACATTCTAATTACTTTTCAATCAGCCCTCATAGATATTTGCTAAAACTGGTGTGCTGAGTACCCTATAATAATAATAACAGTTTATATACCGCAGGACCGTGAAGTTCTATGTTGTTTACAATGGTATGAGTCACACAACAATTTACCGACATGCTGGGATATGGAGGCATTTTTTTGATGATTTTGGGAGTTTTGTAGTTCACCTCACATTTATTTGGCAAAATGGAATTGTATGAATGCATATTGTTAAAGAAAAAAAGGTTTACAGATCTCACTGATTTTTTTTTTTTCAAAATTTTTATTCATTTTTCCATCTTACATCAAGAACTCAATATTACATCATTTAAACCTTGTAAACATCACTTGTATTTCTTTTAACATCATCTTAAAAACATACATTTATACCCTCCCCTCCCACAAATATTTTAATCAAAAATATCATAAAATATTATCAATTGATCAAACCTTAATATACTTTTATACCCTCCCCCCTCCCCCTATGCATCCTATGTATAAATGTACTTTCGATGGATAATGGTGTCTAATCATTGCAATAATTTGTCAATGGCCCCCAAATCTTTTTAAAATTATTATAATTCCCTCTCTGTATGGCAATTACTCTTTCCATTTTGTAAATATGGCAAAATGAATTCCACCAGAAGGTATAGTTAAGTCTACTGTAATTTTTCTAATTACTGGTAATATGTTGTATGGCGACTCCTGTCATGATCAATAAAAGTTTATTATTGCTTGATGAAATTTGACTTTTTGTTCTCATTGACATACCGAACATAATTGTATCATATGATAATGCTACATGGTTTTCTAATAAACAATTAATTTGAGACCAAATTGATTTCCAAAATGCCATGATCCAGGGACAATAGAATATTAAATGATCTAAAGTCCCTGCTTCCAGATTACAATGCCAGCATCTATTAGATTTAGAGCTATCTAACTTTTGTAATCTAACTGGGGTCCAAAAAGCTCTATGCAAAAGAAAAAACTAAGTTTGTCTCATAGATGCAGACACTGTAGATCTCATTCTCCAAGACCAAATTCATGGCCATTGAGACGTAGTAATTTAATGCTTTATCTCAATGCTCCAGATGTCCCTGAGTACATTTTCAGTTTTTTTTATTTATAAATCCGTTTATCAATTTATACCACTGTGCGGCTTGGTGATCCAAGAAGTCCACCTGAAAGCATAAGAACTCCAGACTATACTGATTATTGAGATTTTTCCATTCAGGGGACCCCTTATCCCAGGACAAGCAGGCAGGTATTCTCACTAGTGGGTGATGTCATCTGACAGAGCCCCGATACGGACATCTTGCAAGCATGTCTTGCTTGAAGAAACTCAGAAGTTTCGAGATGCCCGCACCGCGCATGCGCCAGTGCCTTCCCGCCCGATGGTCCGGGCGTGTCTCCTCAGTTCTTTTTCTTCAGCGGAGCTGAGAAGTCTATCTTCAATTTGCGCCCATTGAATCTCTTTTCTTGCCTTCTATTTTGACGCGGGTTGAGTTCTTTTGGCTTTCCTGTGCATTTATTTATTTCTTTGATTTCTTTTTTCAAAAAAAAAAAAAAAAAAATTTTTTTCCTTCCGATACCGTGTCGGCCGCGGGGCTAGGGCCCCGCGCCTTCGACCTTGTGGCGGAGCTTTTCCGGCCTATGTCCCGGCCGATTACCGGTTTCAAAAAGTGTAGCAAGTGCCAGCGCGCGATTTCGCTCACGGACCCTCATCTATGCTGCTTACAGTGTCTGGGACCGGATCACTTCCCGAAATCGTGCCGGTCTTGCTCCACTCTGACGGCGAGAGCGTTTAAGCGCCGCTGTCTACTGTGGGAGTCCATGTTCAAGATGGAAGCTTCATCGGATCCTGCAGCTTCGACATTGACATCGACGGGTGCTTCGACTCCTTCAGCGAAGCCCTCTGCCTCCCCGGCTGCTTCGGGCCTCCTGAAACCGGCATCGTTCACACCGGTTTCGGCCCCGGCTTCGGCGCCGGAGCCTTCCTCCGTCTCCTCGGAGCAGGTATCGACCCCTACAGTTCCACCGGTGGTACTCAAGGTGCCGAAGACTGGCAAGCAGAAGCACGCAGCACCGAAGGAGCGCGGAGACCGTGCGGAAGGGCCCCCTTTTGGTGCGGATCCCTCCATATCGGCTTCGTTGCGGTCCCTTCTGGAGGCTCAGTTCGTGGAGCTCATGCAGACCATGGGGCCTCGACTGATTGCCACCATCCAGGGTGACCTCCCAGCTTCGGCTTCGAGGGGCGGACCGCCCCCTCCTCCTCGCCGCACGACCTCGTTGCTCGGCGAGGAGGAGCGGCGAGCGGTGTCCGGGTCCTCGAGGAGGTCCTCCGTTAGTGCCGTGCCTCATTTGGAACCGATTCCCTCGAGGAGGGCCTCCCTTAGTGATATGCCTCCCTTGGAGCCCATCCTCTCGAGGAAAGCCTCGTTTAGTGACCTGCCTCCCTTGGAACCGATTACTCCGCCCCATGACTCAGTGTGGCGTCCACCTTCGGGGCCACCCAGTCCTGGGCATAGCAGGAAGCAGGACGAGTTCTTCCGAACCCCATATCAAGCGATCCCCTTCCAGGCATCGATCCAGACATTCTTCAAAGCATTCCTCTCGGCACTTGACCGTCTCGCCTCAGAAGAAATTGCCTCGGTTGGGGTATGCTGCTTCGACTGGGTCTCCTCCTCCGGGCCCGGAGTTCGAGGACCCTGAGGTTTTCTACTCGTCCCGTTGCTCGCAGGCCTCTCTGGAGCCTGAAGCCTCTTCTTCTTCTAGTCCGTCTCGCAGACCGGCGACGGCGGACCAACTGTCCTTTTCATCGTTCCTCAGGCAGATAGCAGATGACATGGACATTACTCTCGATGCTGGGTCTCGATATTCCAAGGAGTACCTCGATACCATGCACTTGCCTCGTCCTCCGGCAGAGTCCTTGCGGCTTCCCCTGCACAAGTTCCTCGACCAGACCTTCATGAGATGCTTCGAGTCTCCTTACTCTATCCCTGCGGTCCCTGGCAAATTGGATGCGCGGAACCGCACGGTGCATCATAAAGGCTTCGAGGGTCCTCAGCTTTCTCACCAGTCCCTCCTGGTCGAATCCTCGCTCAAGCGGTCTCATCCTGGCCAGGTCTATGCTTCAGTGCCTCAGGGCCGCGAGGGCAGAACCATGGATAAGTTTGGTCGACGCATCTATCATAATTCGATGATGGCGTCTCGAGTCCTGAATTACAATTTCCACTTTGCAGCCTACTTGGAATTTTTTCTACCTGTGCTTCGGAAGTTCACACCATACATCGAGTCCCAGGCTAGGTTTGAGTTTGAGGAAGTGGTTGCTTCGCTGTCCCAACTTCGGCTTCAGTTAATGCAATCTGCCTATGATGCGTTCGAACTCTCAGCCCGAGCGGCGGCCTGCTCGGTGGCGATGCGCCGGTTGACCTCGTTGCGGACCATTGATATGGACCCGAATCTTCAGGACCGCCTGGCGAACGTCCCGTGTGCTGGGGCGGATCTTTTTGACGAATCCATCGAGACTGTCACGAAGAAGTTTTCTGACCTTGAAAAGTCCTTCCAATCTATCCTTCGGCCGAAGCCTAAGCCTCAGCAGTCTCGACCTTCTCGTCCACCGTTGATTTATCAGAGGCGTAATCAGCCGAGGCAAACTCCACCTGCGAGGCAACCAGCGAAGCGTCAGCCTCCCCAGAAGAGTCAGCCTAAGTCTCAGTCGCCTGCTGTCCCTAAGACCACTCAACCTTTTTGACTGTCTCGTCGAGGGCATAACCAACCTCGTTCTGCCTCCCCCTGTTTTTCCCATCGGAGGGCGCCTCCATCATTTTTATCATCGCAGGGAGGCCATAACAACCGACCCCTGGGTCCTTACTATCATCAAGGAAGGATACTCTCTTCATTTCCATCAGGTCCCTCCGGACCACCCTCCAAGAGAGTATCCTTCCAACTTGACTCAGACCGCCCTTCTTCTTCAGGAAGCTCAGGCTTTGCTCCGGCTTCGTGCTGTGGAGCCGGTTCCGACGGACCAACTGAACCAGGGGTTTTACTCCCGGTACTTCCTTGATCCGAAGAAGACGGGCGACCTGCGACCCATTTTGGACCTCAGGGTCCTCAACAAATTCCTAGTTAAAGAGAGGTTTCGCATGCTGACACTTGCTTCTCTCTACCCCCTCCTCGAGCAGAACGACTGGTTATGCTCTCTGGATCCCAAGGAGGCCTACACTCATATTCCCATTCATCCGGCCTCTCGCAAGTTCCTCAGATTTCGGGTGGGACATCTCCATCTGCAGTATCGAGCGCTTCCATTCGGCCTGTCTTCGTCCCCCAGAGTCTTCACCAAATGTCTGGTGGTGGTGGCCGCGGCCCTCTGGAACCAAGATCTTCAGGTATTCCCCTACCTCGACGACTGGCTGATCAAGGCTCCCTCGGCCTCGGGGGTCCTCTCAGCGACCCTGTCTACGATTCTGTTCCTGCAGAGTTTGGGATTCGAGATCAACTTTCCCAAGTCTCATCTACAGCCGACCCAGTCTCTTCCCTTCATCGGGGCTGTCCTGGATACCGTACGTCTCAGAGCATTCCTTCCTTCTCAGCGCATGGATGCTCTTCTTCATCTCTGCCAGTCTGTGTCTTCTCGCCAGACCATCTCAGCGAGACACATGATGGTCCTCCTGGGCCACATGGCCTCTACAGTTCATGTGACGCCGTTTGCCAGACTCCACCTCAGAATTCCTCAGTGGACCCTGGCATCTCAGTGGACTCAGGTGTCGGATCCGTTGACTCGACACATCACAGTCACTCCTGCTCTTCGGCAGTCTCTGCTCTGGTGTATGACCTCTTCGAATCTATCCAGAGGTTTGCTGTTTCATTCTCCTCCCCACCAGAAGGTTCTCACAACTGATTCCTCGACCTATGCCTGGGGAGCGCATCTGGATGGGCTTCGCACTCAGGGATTCTGGACCAGTGCAGACCGACTCCATCAAATCAATCTTCTGGAGCTCAGAGCCACCTTCAATGCTCTTCAAGCGTTTCAACATCTGCTTCACGACATGGCGGTCCTCATTCGCACCGACAATCAGGTCGCCATGTATTATGTCAACAAGCAAGGGGGCACGGGCTCGGCCTCCCTCTGCCAGGAAGCTCTCAGAGTCTGGGATTGGGCGGTTCGCCACAACACCTTCCTCAAAGCTGTCTACATTCAGGGGAGGGACAATGTCTTGGCGGACAAACTGAGTCGTCTTCTCCAGCCTCACGAATGGACACTCCACTCCAAGCCCCTTCATCAGATCTTTGCTCAGTGGGGAACGCCTCAGATAGACCTCTTTGCGGTTCCCCACAATTTCAAGCTGCCTCAGTTTTGCTCCAGGATCTACGCTCCTCATCGCCTTGAGGCAGATGCTTTTCTGCTGGATTGGGGGAATCGCTTTCTGTATGCGTTTCCGCCATTCCCTCTCATTCAAAAGACTCTAGTCAAACTGAAGTCCGAACATGCCACCATGATTCTGATAGCTCCTCGGTGGCCCAGGCAACCTTGGTTCTCCCTTCTACTTCAACTCAGCAGCAGGGAACCGTACCTACTTCCAGTGTTTCCTTCACTGCTTACTCAGCATCAGGGGTCTCTGCTTCATCCCAACCTGCAGTCTCTCCACCTGACAGCTTGGTTCCTCTCAACGTAAATCCGCACCAGTTTTCCCAGGCGGTGAGGGATGTCTTGGAGGCTTCCAGGAAGCCTGCTACTCGTCAATGCTACTCCCAAAAATGGACTAGATTTTCTTCATGGTGTATTTCCAATTCTAAGGAGCCTCAGCAAGCCTCCCTATCCTCTGTTTTGGACTATCTTTTACATCTGTCTCAGTCTGATCTCAAGTCGACATCTATACGAGTCCACCTGAGTGCTATTGCGGCTTTCCATCAGCCTCTACAAGGGAAACCTCTCTCTTCTCATCCTGTGGTTTCCAGATTTATGAAAGGACTTTTTCATGTCAATCCTCCTCTCAAACCGCCTCCAGTGGTTTGGGATCTAAATGTTGTCCTTTCTCAGCTTATGAAACCTCCTTTTGAGCCTCTGAGCAAGGCTCCACTAAAGTTTCTCACTTGGAAAGTGGTTTTTCTGGTGGCCCTCACATCTGCTCGCAGGGTCAGTGAGCTTCAGGCCTTGGTGGCGGACCCACCTTTCACAGTATTCCATCATGACAAGGTGGTCCTCCGCACTCACCCAAAATTCCTGCCTAAAGTGGTCTCTGAATTTCACCTCAACCAATCCATTGTGCTTCCAGTGTTCTTTCCAAAGCCTCATTCTCATCCTGGAGAATCAGCTCTTCACACTCTGGACTGTAAACGTGCTTTGGCTTTCTACTTGGATCACACCAAACCACACAGAACTGCTCCTCAACTTTTCGTCTCCTTTGATCCAAACAAGTTGGGACGACCTGTATCGAAGCGCACCATCTCCAACTAGATGGCGGTTTGTATCTCTTTCTGCTATGCCCAGGCTGGATTACCCCTTCCCTGTAAGGTCACAGCACATAGGGTCAGAGCAATGGCAGCCTCTGTAGCCTTCCTCAGATCGACACCGATAGAGGAGATTTGTAGGGCTGCCACTTGGTCCTCGGTTCATACTTTCACCTCTCATTATTGTCTGGATACTTTCTCCAGACGGGATGGGCAGTTTGGCCAAACTGTGTTACAAAATTTGTTCTCCTAAGTTGCCAACTCTCCCTCCATCCCATTGAGGTTAGCTTGGAGGTCACCCACTAGTGAGAATACCTGCCTGCTTGTCCTGGGATAAAGCAATGTTACTTACCGTAACGGTTGTTATCCAGGGACAGCAGGCAGCTATTCTCACGTCCCACCCAACTCCCCTGGGTTGGCTTCTCTGCTAGCTACCTGAACTGAGGAGACACGCCCGGACCATCGGGCGGGAAGGCACTGGCGCATGCGCGGTGCGGGCATCTCGAAACTTCTGAGTTTCTTCAAGCAAGACATGCTTGCAAGATGTCCGTATCGGGGCTCTGTCGGATGACATCACCCACTAGTGAGAATAGCTGCCTGCTGTCCCTGGATAACAACCGTTACGGTAAGTAACATTGCTTTCTGAATAGCCTGCTTCAGTTGCAACCATCTAAAGCTTTGTGATTTATTAAGGCCATATTTATGTTGCAACTGTGAAAAGTCAAGCAGCTTACCATTTGAAATAATATCGCCCAAAATTTGAATACCTGCAATCATCCAATGCTTCCAGATGACCTTAAATCCGCCAATTTGAATCTTGGAGTTTAACCATATACGGTAGTTTGATTAGTTGATTTATAGATTGGAATAGGCGTTAAATTACTAACATATCAGAGAGTTTTCCATGTATCCATAAATATTCTGTTTTCTTTATATAATCTAGGCATTTTAATACTAAGAACATGACATAATCTCAAAGGGAACATGAGTCGCCATTCCAACCACAACCAATTTGGAGTATTATCAATGAGCTCTAGGAGGACCCAATACATACCCTGGCGTAAAATATAGGCTTGATGATACCTATAGAATACCCCACCCTCTGCAATTGATTTTTGTAGAGATACTAAAGCAATTCTAGGAGTTTTGCCCAACCAAACAAATTTTGTAAGAATACTGTTTAACTTTTTATAAAAGGACCTCTTAAAAAAAATCCAGATCTTACTGATTAATGAAGTTCCTGCAGATCCAGGCAATAAGATACACAAACTGTGAAGAGACCTGCTAATGATAAATAGCACTCATAATTGTGAATAATGTACAAAAGGGCAACAAAAATGTGCACCAATTATAAATAGGAAAAAAAAAGAGATTACACTTCCCCCTCTGTATTCGCAAATTCTGTATCTACGGATTCACTTATTCGCAGTTTTAAAACAAAAAAAGCATTTTCATTTTTCAGGCTATTTTAAGCCCTGTAAGCACCCCCTCCCCTTTAAGCCTTACCTGGTATTCTAGCGAGTTTTCAGCGCAGGAGCGATATTCCTACACTCCTGCCCCTGCCCCTGAAAAAATTGCAGCTATACTCACTCAAGGAACGCAGAGAGAGGGGGGACATGATCGAGACGTTCAAATATCTCACGGGCCGTATCGAGGTGGAAGAGGACATCTTCTTTTTCAAAGGCCCCACAGCAACAAGAGGGCATCCGTGGAAAATAAGGGGCGGGAAACTACACAGTGACACCAGGAAATACTTCTTCACCGAGAGGGTGGTTGATCACTGGAATGATCTTCCACTGCAGGTGGTCGAGGCCAGGAGCGTGCCTGATTTTAAGTCAAAATGTGATCGCCACGTGGGATCTCTTCACAGAGAGAGGTAGGGGAGGGTTATTGGGGTGGGCAGACTTGGTGGGCCGTGGCCCTTATCTGCCATCTATTTCTATGTTTCTATCTATGTTTCTATGATTGCTCACAGGAAATGGCTCAAGAGACTACAGGAGCTCAAGGCAGCCATTTCCTGTGAGCGATCTGCATGGGGCAGGAGCATGGGAAGATCGCTCCTGCCTGAAAACCCGCTAGACCAGTGTTCTTCAACCACCGGTCCTTGGACCGGTGCTGGTCCACAGAAATTTCCTGCCGGTCCACAGGGCCAGCATGTGCATCAGGCCCAAAACAGTGTTCTTCAGCCGCTGGTCCATGGTGCGATCGATGCGGCATTATCTTCGAGCCAGCTCCCTCTTCCTCACTGATTCAGTGCACAAAGCCAGAGGGAAGGCTTCCAGATGAGGCACGGGACACGCAAGGAGCCGCTGCCCGCAGCTTTGTGCACTGCATCAGTGAGGAAGAGGGAGCCGGCCTGAAGATAACACCGGAGGCGGCATAAAATGGCTAGGCGGGAGCAGGCCAGAAGGTAAGGCATAGCATGGAGGGAGGGAGACAACAAAGGTAGGGGGAATGATTTTATTTTTGAATTTTGTGACTGAATTATGTTAATTTTGAGAATTTACATCTGCTGTTAGTGTGCTTTGTGTAGTTTAATTTTGTGGTTAACAATTATGTGTTGTTAATAAGATTATATTGTGTGTATCTATGAAAAATGAATGGAAAAAATAGTGTTACAATTAGTACCATTATGGGGGCGAGGTCTGGGGTGGAGATTGAGTAGAGATGGGCGGGGTCTTGCCCACGACTTAGCCCAGTGTTCTTCAACCGTCGGTCCGTGGACCGATGCCAGTCCACAAAATAATTATTTTATTTCTGCCAGTCCATAGGTGTAAAAAGGTTGAAGAACACTGCGCTAGACCACCAGGTAAGGCTTAAGGGGGGGCTTTCAGGGATTAAAATAGTCAGGGGAAGTGGGGGTTAGGGGCAGAACCGGCCTGATTATTCGCAGTTTTTTAATATTCGCGGGCCGGCTCTGCCCCTAACCCCTGCGAATACGGAGGGAGAATTGTATATACAGTCAAACCTCGGTTTGCAAGTAACCCGGTTTGGGAGTGTTTTGCAAGACGAGCAAAACATTCTCGCAAAACTTGTCTCGCAAACCGAGTGTTGACTCGATTTGTGAGCACCCACCCAGAGAATCGGCATCGCTCTCCCCCGCTCGCAAAGGTCCCCCCGCTCAAATCGGCACCCCCCACCTGACCAACTTTAACTCACCCCCCGTCTGGCACCGGCACGAGAACCGGCATCGCTCCCCCCCACTTGCAAAGGCCCCCCCCAC
Organism: Geotrypetes seraphini; assembly: GCF_902459505.1. Classification (NCBI taxonomy): domain Eukaryota; kingdom Metazoa; phylum Chordata; class Amphibia; order Gymnophiona; family Dermophiidae; genus Geotrypetes; species Geotrypetes seraphini. Next base: position 173,438,316 of record NC_047088.1, on the reverse strand, counting down.
TCGAATTGGCACCCCCCCTGTGACAACAGGCACCCCCCGCCCAACCAACTTTAACTCACACCCCCGTCTGGCACCGGCACGCAGTCCACAGGACGTGCCGGTGCCGCTTGAAGATCTTCTTCCTGCCTCTGCCGGCTTTGATCATGCATCTGCGCATGCTCAAGCCCTTCTAATTCTCCCTCTTGCCGAGATTCTCGGAGATCTCGGTGAGAGGGAGAATTAGAAGGGCTTGAGCAAGTGCAGATGCATGCTCAAAGCCGGCAGAGGCAGGAAGAAGATCTTCAAGTGGCACCGGCACATCCTGTGGGCTGCGTGCCGGTGCCAGACGGGGGGGGGGGAGGGTGAGTTAAAGTTGGTCGGGTGGGGGGGGTGCCTGTTCTTGCCAGGGGGGGTGCCGATTCGAGCCGGGGGGGGCCTTTGCGAGCGGGGGGGGTACAATGCCGGTTCTTGTGCCGGTGCCAATGGGAGGGGGTGACGGTTCGCGCCGCTGGCCTCGGGGCAGGGGGTGGTGGGAATGTATCAAAGCAAGTTTCCATTATTTCCTATGGGAAAACTCGCTTTGCTATATGAGTATTTTGGTTTACAAGCATGCTTCTGGAATGAATTATGCTCGTAAACCAAGGTTCCACTGTACTTACCTGGTAAGCTCTTTTCCAGTAGATAGGTGAGACATTCTAGACCAGTGTTTCTCAAATTGGTCCTGGAGTACCCACTTGCCAGTCAGGTTTTCAGGATATCCACAATGAATATGCATGAAAGAAATTTGCATATGATAGAGGCAGTGTATGCAAATTAAGTTTATGCATATTCATTGTGGATATCCTGAAAACCTGACTGCCAAGGGGTTACTCCAGGACTGAGTTGAGAATGAGAAACACTGTTCTAGACAGTAGGGTTATTTCTCTTTAGCAGCATGCTGCAGAAAGAATCCACTCTGGATTTTTCACTAAAGTACTTCACTGGACTGTTTAGCTCCCTCTACAATTAGTACCCAAGCACGGAGAACCACCCAATACATGTGAAGTATAGATACTTATAGCAATAATCGTAAACAAATTGTTATGATCAAAAGTAACTAAACAGTATCATTAACTACCAATATAGGCTTCAAAGGAGCTCAAAAATTACTCCCCAATAAATTGAAACATATACACAAAGGGCCTGATTCTCCAAAGTGCGTCCCGATTTTAGGCAGCTGTAGGCGTCCTACAGCTGTCTAATCAGCCAATCGGGATGCACGTTTTTTTAAAAAAAATGCTCCCCAGGCAGGCCTGAAGGCGCCTCCGGGAGCCTAGGGAGACGCGTAGGGCCGCCTAGGTTCGCCTAAGGGCCTTAGGCGAACCTAGGCGGCCCTACGCGTCTCCCTAGTAGAGGAAGAAACGCTTAAAATGTAGGCCAGCAAAATGCTGGTCTACATTGTAAGTAGATGCGGCCACTATACTTATTGCGGCAAGGGATCTCTCTGCCGCTATAAGTATAGTGGGCCGCGGCCTGTCCGATCGCTGGCAGGAGGGTGGCCAAACCCTCCTGCCAGAAGATGCCCCCCCCGACACTATCGACCACCCCCCCCCGATCTCCCTCCCACCCCGACACTACTGATCGCTGGCAGGAGGGTGCTCAATCCCTCCTGCCCGAAGACGCACCCTTCCCCCCCGACAATATCGATCGCTGGCAGGAGGGTGCCCAATCCCTCCTGCCCGAAGATGCACCCTCCCCCCCGACAATATCGATCGCTGGCAGGAGGGTGCCCAAACCCTCCTGCCAGAAGATGCCCCCCCCCCCCCCGACACTACCAACCGCCCCCCCCGACATTACCGATCTCCCTCCCACCCTGACACTACCGATCGCTGGCAGGAGGGTGCCCAAACCCTCCTGCCAGAAGATGCCCCCCCCCGACAATATCGATCACTGGCAGGAGGGTGCCCAATCCCTCCTGCCCGAAGACGCACCCTCCACCCCCCTCGGCGCTAACAACCCCCAACCCTCCACCCCACCAAACTAACCTTGTCTTAAGGCCAGACGGTTCTTGCCCATCCAGCCGGTAGGCCCGCCTCGTCGAAATAAGGCGGGCCCGCCCCTTCCCGGCCCATCCCGCCGAAGCCTAAGGCCTGATTGGCCCAGGCTCTAGAAGCCTGGACCAATCAGGCCTTAGGCATAGCGGGTCCACCCATCCCCACTTAATCTAAGGCCTCATTTCGACGAGGCGGGCCTACCGGCTGGACGGGCAAGAACCGTCTGGCCTTAAGAAAAGGTTAGTTTGGTGGGGTGGAGGTTTGGGGGTTGTTAGCGCCGGGGGGGGAGGGTGCGTCTTCGGGCAGGAGAGTTTGGGCACCCTCCTGCCAGCGATCGATATTGTCGGGGGGGGAGGGTGCGTCTTCGGGCAGGAGGGATTGGGCACCCTCCTGCCAGCGATCGATATTGTCGGGGGGGGCCATCTTCTGGCAGGAGGGTTTGGCCACCCTCCTGCCAGCGATCGGACAGGCCGCGGCCCGCTATACTTATAGCGGCAGAGAGATCCCATGCCGCAATAAGTATAGCGGCCGCGTCTACTTACAATGTAGACCAGCATTTTGCTGGCCTACATTTTAAGCGTTTCTTCCTCTAAACTAAACTAAACTAAACTAAGACTTAGGTTTATATACCGCATCTTCTCCACTGAAGTGGAGCTCGACACGGTTTACAGAGTTTAAAAAATATGGGAAGAGAGAAGAGAAAGAGTTTACAAAGCATAAAAAGAGGGGATGTAATCAGGAGAAGAGATTATTATATGCTAGAGAAAAGCCAGGTTTTCAGTTGTTTTCGGAATAGTTGGAGGGAGTCCAGGTTCCGCAGCGGGACAGTGAGGTCGTTCCAGAGGCCGGTGATTTTGGAGAGGAGGGATCTACCCAGTTTACTTGCGTGGAGGATGTCGTGTAGAGAGGGGAAGGATAGTTTATGTCTGTGGGCAGATCTGGTGGTAGTTGGTGTCGGGGCGAGGAAGGATAGAGGGATTAGGGGCGGAAGGATGCCGTGAATGATCTTGAAAGCCAGGCAGGAGCATTTGAAATGAATTCTGGAAAGTACTGGGAGCCAGTGAAGATTGGTAAGTAGAGGGGAGACGTGGTCATATTTGCGTTTAGCAAAAATCAGCTTAGCCGCAGTGTTCTGGATAAGCTGGAGTCTGCGAAGACTTTTTTTCATTAGGCCTAAGTAGATGGCGTTACAATAATCGAGTTTGGATAGGATGATGGATTGTACAAGGACGGTGAAATGCTTTTGGTGAAAATAGGATCTAACTTTCCTCAGCATGTGGAGGTTGAAAAAACAAGATTTTGCCAGGGAATTCAGGTGATCGTTGAGGGAAAGGGAGGAGTCGATAGTGATGCCAAGGACCTTGCTTGAGAACTCAAGGTGTAGAGCAGGGCCTGTGGGTAGGGTGAAGAGGGCGGGCAGGTGAGCTAATTTTGGGCCGAGCCAGAGTAATTTTGTTTTTGATTCATTTAATTTCATCTGTACTGAGAGGGACCAGGCATGAAGTCTCATTATGCATGATGTGATGTTCTCTTGGAGGTTTGGATCTGTTTCAAGGAGTATGAGGATATCGTCTGCATATGTGTAAATTGTTTCAAGGGGGGATAGTTTAAGGAGCTTCAGGGAGGTCATATATATGTTGAAGAGAATAGGGGATAGGGGAGAGTCCACCACAGGATGGTGTCCATGAAGCGGATTTGGAGCCGTTTGTGTTGACAATGTAGGAACGATCGCGAAGAAAGTTTGAGAACCACTTTAGGACAGAAGAGTCTATCCCAATCTCGGAAAGTTGGTAGATTAGTATGTCGTGAGCACGACGTCGAAAGCCGCAGAGAGATCAAACTGTAGGAGAACAGCAAATTTGTTTCGGGCGTGTAGTTGTTGCACCTTTGAGATTAGGGAAACTAGGAGGGACTCGGTGCTGAAATTAGGCCTAAATCCGTATTGGTAGTGTTGGAGAATGGAGAATCTCTCTAGGTAAGAGGAGAGCTGAGTGGCGACTATGGTCTCTAGAAGTTTTGTTAAAAGAGGGATGTTTGCTATGGGGCGATAGGTCGATGGTGAGGAAGGGTCAAGATCGGGTTTTTTCAGAAGAGGGGATAAGGCAATGTGTCCCATTTCGGTGGAGAACAGGCCCGATAGTAAGACTTTGTTTATGAGGTTAGTAAGGGAAGAGATGGCCTGTGTAGGGATTTTTTCGTAAAGGTAGGATGGGAAGGGATCTAGGATGCACTTGCAGGATTTAAGTTTGAGGCAAAGTTTAGAGATCTGGGTCTCAGATACAAGTTCGAATGTAGTCCATGATCTGTCGGCAGGGATAGCGTCGGAGTCTTTCGAGGGGAGAGAGTTGTAGGAGATAGCTGAGGGAAACGAGCTCTTTATGGTAGTGATCTTCTCGTTGAAAAATTTGGCTAGGTCATTTGGAGATGGGAGGGGGGCGGAGTCATTTTTAGAAGTAAGGTTCCGCCAGATGTGGAACAGTGTACTGTTTTGGTTTTTTGACCTGGAGATTTTGTCTCCATAGTAATTCTTCCTAGCTTTTTTTAGTACGGAGTTGTAGGATTTGATGTTTTCTCTCCAGGATTGCTTATCTAGGGGGGATTTTGATTTTTTTCCAATCTCCGTTCCAGGGCCCGACATTTCTGTTTTAATTCTCTGTGGTAAGGGAGGTACCAGGGAGCCTTGTGAGAATAGGAGATGGGTTTAGTGGTTAGAGGGGCAAGGGCATGGTACGTGGATTCGGAAAGAGTCACCCAGTTGTGCCAGATTGAGTCAGGGTTCGTGTGAGTGGGAAGGGGAGGGAGTTTGTTGAGAAACTGGGATCAGAATAGTTCATTTGAGATCTTTTTGCGGTAGGTGATGGAGTTTGTGGCACGGGTTGGGGTATCAAGGGCTGACATGAAGGCAGGGAGGCAGAAAGAGCCTAGGAGGTGATCCGATCAGGGGATGGAGCCGCCCCCCGATGGGAAAAACAGGGGGAGGCAGGACGAGACTGGTTATGCCCTTGAAGGGACAGTCAAAAAGGCTGAGGAGCCTTGGGGACAGTGGACAGCTGAGGCTTTTGCTGAGCTTTCTGAGGAGGCTGCCGCTTCGCAGGTTGCCTCTCAGGTGGAGCTTGCCTCGGTTGATAACGCCGTTAATATATTAAAGGCGGTCGAGAGGGTCGAGACTGCTGAGGCTTAGGCTTCGGCCGAAGAATGGACTGAAAGGACTTTTCATGATCAGACAGTTTCTTCGTGACGGTCTCGATGGATTCGTCAAAAAGATCTGCCCCAGCACACGGGACGTTCGCCAGGCGATCCATGTCAATTCGGGTCCATGTCAATGGTCCGCAACCAGGCCAACTGGCGCATCGCCACAGAGCAGGCCGCCGCCCGGGCCGAGAGCTCGAAGGCATCATAGGAAGATTGCATCAACTGAAGTCGAAGCTGGGACAGCGAAGCAACCACCTCCTCAAAACGAGCCTGGGATTCGACGTAGGGCGTAAACCGCCGAAGCACAGGAAGAAAAAATTCCAAATAGGTGGCAAAATGGAAATTATAATTCAGAACTCGGGATGCCATCATAGAATTCTGATAGATGCGTCGTCCAAACTTATCCATGGTTCTGCCCTCGCGGCCTGGAGGCACAGAAGCATACACGTGGGCCGGATGGGACCGCTTGAGCGAGGATTCGACCATGAGGGACTGATGTGAAAGCTGAGGTCCCTTGAAGCCCTTATGATGCACCGTGCGGTACCGAGCATCCAATTTCCCAGGGACCGCAGGGATAGAGTACGGAGACTCAAAACACCTCATGAAGGTCTGGTCGAGGAGCTTGTGCAGCGGCAGGCGTAAGGACTCGGCAGGAGGACGAGGCAAATGCATGGTATCGAGGTACTCCTTGGAGTATCGAGAGCCAGAATCAAGGGTAATGTCCAGGTCATCCACCATCTGCCTCAGGAACGAGGAAAAGGACAGTTGGTCCGCCAGCACCGGTCTCCGAGAGGGGCTGGAAGAAGTCGAGGCCTCGGGCTCCACCGAGGCCTGAGAACAACAGGGTGAGTAAAAAACTTCGGGGTCCTCGAACTCCGGTCCCGGAGGAGGAGACCCAGCCGAAGCCGAGTACCCCATACGAGGCAATTTCTTCTGAGGCGAGACGGTCAAGTGTCGAGTGGAATGCCTCGAAGAGTGCCTGGATCGATGCCCTTCACGATGTCTGGATGGGGATCGAGCCCGTCTGGTAGAATACTGATCCCCCGAAGTCTCCATAGAGCAGATAGGACTCGAGACCGTAGATCGGAGAGGCGGAAGATTTGTCGCTTCCCCAGACGCCGCCCAGGCTTGATAGGGGGTCCAGAAGAACTCGTCCTGCTTCCGGCTTTGCCCAGGACTGGGAGGCCTCGAAGGTGGACGCCACAATGACTCATGGGGAGGAGTAACAGGCTCCAAAGGAGGTAAGTCACTAAGGGAAGCTTTCCTCAAGGGAATAGGCTCTAAAGGAGGCATGTCACTAAAGGAGGCCTTCCTCGAGGCACTAGGCTCCAAGGGGGGCATGGCACTACCCGAGGCCGACCTCGAGGCGCGGGACGCCGACCTCCGCTCCTCCTCACCGAGCAACGAGGTCGAGCGGCGCGGCGGAGGAGGAGGGGGCGGCCCGCCCCTCGGAATCGGAACTGGGAGGTCACCCTGGATCGAGGCAATCAGCCGGGGTCCCATGGTGTTCATGAGTTCCACAAACTGAGCCTCCAGAAGGGACCGCAACGAAGCCGATATGGAGGGATCCGCACCAAAAGGGGGCCCTTCCGCACGGTCTCCACGCTCCTTCGGTGTTGAGTGCTTCTGCTTTCCAGCCTTCGGCACTTTGAGCACCACCGGTGGAACAGTAGGGGTCGGTGCCTGGTCCGAGGAGACGGAGGAAGGCACCGGCGCCGAGGTCGAGGCCGAAACCGGCATGAACAATGCCGGCTTCAGAAGACTCGAAACAGCCGGGGAGGTCGAGGGTTTCGTAGATGGAGTCGAAGCACCAGTCGATGTCGAAGCTGTAGGATCCGACACAGCTTCCATCTTGAACATGGACTCCCACAGAAGACAGCGACGCTTAAACGCTCGCGCTGTCAGAGTGGAGCAAGGCCGGCACGATTTCGGAAAGTGGTCCGGACCCAGACACTGGAGGCAGCGTCGATGCGGGTCCGTGAGCGAAATCGCGCGCTAGTACTTGCTACACTTTTTAAAACCGGTGATCGGCCGGGACATAGGCCGGAAAAGCTCCGCCGCAAGGTCGAAGGCGCGGGGCCCAAGCCTCACGGCCGACCCGGAGTCGGAAGAAAAATTTTTTTATTTTTTTTAAAAAAAGAAATCAAAGAAAGAAACAACACATGGCAAGAGTAAAAGAAACTCAAACCGTGGCGGTGCAGAAGGCAAAAAATCGAATTCAATGGGCGCAGAAATGAAGTAAACTTCTCAGCTCCGCGGAAGAAAAAGAACTGAGGAGACACGCCCGGACCATCGGGCGGGAAGGCACTGGCGCATGCGTGGTGTGGGCATCTCGAAACTTCTAAGTTTCTTCAAGCAAGACATGCTTGTGAGACGTCCGTATCGGGGCTCTGTCGGATGACATCACCCACTAGTGAGAATACCTGCCTGCTTGTCCTGGGATAATGAGTATTGGCCAGTGTTATTGTTTGGGAGGTGAAAAAAGAAGGCAAGTATAAAATAATAACACTTCTTCCCTCCCCAGGTTGATTTCAGTTTGTTTGTTTATCTGCACCTTTTTTTATCCAAACTGATCTAATCTTGATTAGCTTAGTCACCACACTTACATAAACATGGAAGGTAATGACATATATGACAATTTACAACAAGCCTGGAAAACAGTAAAGAAATGATTTTATGAAACTACAGCTAGAAATGTTAGTATTAAATAAATCACACTAGGAATGTCCATATGATCCTTATGATATGTATATTTAAATACATCTTACCTCCTGTAAAATCTTTTGTGCATCTTCTTGAGTTTCAAAAGTAATGAAACCATAACTAAAAAAAAAAAATTAAACAAATAATTTCATAACTTACATATCCAAAATGTCCTAGCATCCTGTAGTCCATCATCTCTACCTTTCCTTCCTCCCTCCTCCCCCCCACCAGATGTCAGTGACTCCTTTTCACCTTCCTTACCCTCCCATGAGGTGTCTAGCCTCTCACTTTTTCTCTTTCTGTCCAGCACCTCAACCACATTCATGCCTTGTGCCCTGCAGATTCTGCCCACCCCCCATCACCACTGCTGCCATTTTATGTCTGACCCAACCTGAAACACAGTGAAGCAACGAAAGATTAGATTCTTGCCTTTGCTAATCTTTTTTCTAAATCCATTTTTTATTCCGGGACCAGTGGGTTATTTCTGTCTATCCGCCTCAAACTTCAGAGGCTTAAAGCCCTCCCCCTTTTACCTCTTCACTGTCCCTGTGAACATCAGTCTTAAAGCAGCCAGAAACATCTGTAGAGGATAAGAAAAAGAGAGAAAGGGGAATGGGGACACTCCCTGACAAATGTCAATTCTGCTCAAATCAACAAATGCAACAATGAAAAACGAGAGAACAGGTCATAAAACATTAGAAACCTGAACGATAAAACAGTGCTACAATGAGACATAGCCTGCACTGTCAGAAAGAGGAGCCTGAACTAGGGACCCCACAAAACTAAGTGCTAAATCCATTCTGATGATACTTTTATAAAGGCTGGTCAGAAAGCAGAAATCCAGTACAAGTAAAGGCAGTGCAAATCAGCAAGGTATAGGGTGGGTTCCCAGAATAAAGTGTGGATTTACAAGAAGATTAGCAAAGGCAAGAACCTAATCTTTCATTCTTATACAATCCCACTTTATTCTGGGACCAGTGGAATGTAAAAGAGTAGTCCTGAAAATTCAGGATGGGACTGATGAGCCAAAACACAGGCACCAAAAGTAGCATCCTGCTTGGCCGCCACATTGATCCTTTAAACTTGGTAAACGTATGCAAGGAAGACTAAGTTGCGACCCTGCAAATCTCATCCAGAGAAACAGTCAATGACTCTGCCCAAAAGGACAAAACACTTCTGACAGAATGAGCCCGCATCGCGAGGGGGGGCTTCTTTCCAAGCTGCGGAAATGGTCATATGGATCCATCTGGAAATAGTGGCTTTAGAAGTTGGCCTACCCTCCTTGCAGGCAGGACCCGTAAGAACAAACAGGTGGTTGGAAAGGTGAAACTCGTTGGTGACCCCCCCAGGTACCACAACAAGATCTTGCACACATCCAAGGACAGCAACACCCAGTCTTGCTCCCTCGAACCAAAGGAAGCAAAAGCAGGAAATTGGACTTCCTGATTCACATGGAAAGTGGAAACCACTTTGGGAAGAAAGGAAGGAACATTGTACAGCATCACACCGGAATCTGTAATATGCAGAAAAGGATCCCAGCAGGAAAGAACCTGAAGCTCCAAAACTCTACAGACAGAGGTAATAGCCATCAGGAAGACCGTCTTAATCATGAGATCCATAAGAGATGCCTGCTCTAGAGACTCATATGGCTGACAAGCCAGAGAATGGTGAACCAGGTTAAGATACCAAGTTGGACAGGGAAGGTGCAATGGAGACCAAAGCCGCAGAGCACTCCACAGAAAATGAGCCACATCTAGATGAGCTGCCAATGAGCTCCTCAGAGAAGGAGGGCCCATACATGAAAGACTGGCAGGAACTCCAGGACCCGAAGGACCAAAGAACAAAGAGGTCCACCTATCGCAAGCTGCAACAGGCCTGTTAACATCTCCAAGCCTTTGTATAGGCAGCCACTGTGAATTTCCTTTTGCTGGGTAGCAATGTGGCAATCACAGCCAAAGACTAGCCCCAGCTAATCAAGGCTGCGCGCTCAAGAGCCAAGCCATAAGACCAAAGCGGACCGGATCCTGTATCACAATCTGAGGAGGCGAGAATAGCAAGGTAGCCAGAGCCCCCAATCCTGCTGGAGCTGAACCAAGACGGCATACCACAACTGACTCAGCCAATTGGGTGTGACTAGGATCACCAGATCCTCGTGGGCCGCTATTCATCTCAACAGACACCCTATCATGGGCCATGGAGGGAAGACCTTCCCATGGCCAGTGCTGAACCAGAGCATTCAGGCCTTGCAACAGCGACTAAAGAATCAATCTGCTTTCTTGTTGACTACAGTCATCATGAGATCAAACGTTGGATGCCCCCACTGATCTTCTATGCAATCGAACACTCTTTGAGACAGAGACCACTCTCCAGGATCCAGAGTCTGACGACTGAGAAAATCCACTTGAACGTTATCTACTCCTACCATGTGTGCCGCTAACAGAGCCACAAGGTGTCTCTCTGTCCATCAGAAGAGTAGCTGAGCCTCCACACTCAGAGAGGGACTCCTCGTGCCCCCCTGCCGATAGACATATGCCAAAGCCTTGGCATTGTCCGAGAAGATGCAAATGGCTCAATGACCGAGATGACCCTCGAAGTGGAGAAGAGCCAGCCGAATTGCCCAAAGCTCCAAGCGATTGATGAATCACTTGCACTCTGAGGGAGCACACTGGCCCTAAACAGGGACGGTCATACACACTGCTCCCCAGCCTTTGAGACTTGCATCTGTAGACAGAATCACCGAATCCAAAATCTGGAGTGGAAGGCCATTGGAGAGCGAGAGGGATCGCAACCACCATGCATGACTGTTCCGTGCTACAATCGTCCAAAGCAAGGGTGAATGTAATGGGTCCCACAGGGGGGTTTCAGCGTGAAAGTAGAGCATCCTGCAGCAGATGCTGATGGGCTCTGGTCCAAGAAATCACATTGATCGTTTCCAACCTGGTCCCCAGAACCTGGAGGTACTGCCATGCCATTGGGACTGGAGTGGCCAGAAGGTCCCTGATAACCTACCGAAGCTTCTCCTGACGGCAGGCAGGTAGGAACACTTTGTTCTGTCCCATGTGAAATCAAACTCCCATGTATTCCAGATCCTGTGTTGGCTTGAGGTGACCCTTCCTGAAATTAATCATCCAGCCCAGATGCTACAGCAACTGCATCACCTGAGGAACAGACTGACGCCCCTCAGACTGCGAGGGAGCTCTGATCAACCAGTCGTCCAGATACAGGTGAACCAGGACATGCAGGGTGCGAAGATGGGACGCCACCAACACCATCACTTTGGTGAAGATCCTGGGTGCTGCTGCCAACCAAAAGGACATCGCTGTAAACTGGAAATATTGCCCCGACGTGGAACCTCAGATACATCTGGTGGTCCGGAAAAAAGGGAATGTGGAGATACGCCTCTTGTCATATCCAGGAAGGCTAGAAACTTCCCCGGCACCACCAATGCTATCACTGAGCACACCGTCTCCATGCAGAAGCTAGGCACTTTCAACACCGCATTGACCGCCTTGACGTCCAGAATCAGTTTCCATCATCAGAGCCTTTCTTTGGAAAGTTGAAGTATATTAAGAATCTCCCAGAGCCCGAGTCTCGCTCTAGAATGGGTTCTATGGCCTCAATATTGAGGGTTTTTTTTTCAAGTTTCAAGTTTTTTATTTATTCTTGATTAATCGCTTTCTCTAATTCAAAGCGATGTACAAATCAAATTTAGTTAAAAGAGAGCAAACAAACAGACAAACCAAACTTTGGGATTTACAATGCTTACAAAGGTTAAAACTTATTAAAACTACATTGGGTAAAAATAGGGTTATGAAATACATTCGTTATATAAAAGGTTAAACATAAGAAAACACATTAGGAAAAATAATAAATAAAAAATCAGGAATTAAAAGCATCATTAAAAAGAAATGTTTTTAATAGTGATTTAAATTTTACCAAATCTTGATCGTTCCGTATAAAAATTGGAAGAGCATTCCAGGTTTGAGGGGCTGTTACAGAAAATATAAATTGTCGTCTTGTATTAATCAATTTCAATGAAGGTACTGTTAATAGATTTTGATCAGTAGATCTTAATGTTCTAGTTGGATGGTAAGGTATTAAAAGTTTATGAATAAAAGCAGGAGTCTTATATAATAGTGTTTTAAATGTAAGTAAACAGATTTTATAAGTTATTCTATGGATGACAGGTAGCCAATGTGCCTTTTCAAGTAGGGGAGTAACATGATCAAATTTTTTAGATTTTGTAATAAGTTTTATAGAGACATTCTGTATAATTTGTAAACGTTTGATTTCATTTAATGCAATACCTCTAAAAAGAGAATTACAATAATCTATTTTTGATATGACTAATGAGTGGATAAGAATGTTTAAAGATTGTGCATTCAGAAATTTTGAAATGGATCTAATTTGTCGTAATCTGTAGAATGAAGTTTTAACAATATAACTTATATGGTCATGAAAGTTTAATTTGGAATCAACAATTACTCCTAATATTTTCGTTTTATTGACTATCTGTAAAGGGATATTTCTTATAGTAATAGGGGTGACAAGTGTGGGATTTTCCTTCCAAGGAAAAATCATCAAATTTGTTTTTTTTATATTAAGGGCCAGTTTATTAGTATTTAGCCAATCTTGAACTTGATCGAGTTTCTTACTAATCTCATGTATTTCTGAAATATTATCCGTATCTACAGGGTGTAATAGCTGAATATCGTCAGCGTATCCGAAAACTTGAAAACCTATAGATTGGCACAATGTAAGGAGTGGTGCTAGAAAGATATTAAATAGTAGAGGAGAAAGAATAGACCCTTGAGGAACACCGAATGTGGATGAAATAGGATTAGATATAGATTCTTTAAAGAAAACGGAAGAAGAGCGATCTGTAAAATAAGAATTAAACCAAGAAAGAATTTGATCCGTGATCCCAATAGATTGAAGTCGATTTATGAGAAGTTTATGATCAATTGTATCAAAAGCTGCGGAAAGATCTAGTGAAATTAATAAAGTAGTTTTGTGATGGTCAAGAAAATAATGAATGGATGTAGTTAAACCAACTAGTGATAATTCTGTGCTGTGATGTTCTCTAAAACCTGTTTGATTAGGGTGGAGAACGTTTGTTTTTTCCACAAAATCTAATATTTGGGTATAAACTATCTTTTCCGTTAACTTGGCCAGAAAAGGGATATTAGATATGGGCCTATAGACTGTGGCCTGCACCTGAACCGCCTTCTCAGGGCAGCCCGCTTGGAAATCTAGAAAATACTCAGTAAAAAGACAGAAACTCCAGTTTGTAGTCATCCCTCAGAACCTCCAAGATCCAGAGGTAGGAAGTAATGGCCTGCCATTCCACCAGAAAAGCTGACAACTGCCCTCCTATGCGAGGAAGTGGGGGGGGGGGGGGGGGAAGAGACATCAGCCCGGCATCAGAACTGCTTCCTGGCAAGAGCCAGTGGACAACTCAGACGGCTCATGTCGAGAACCGCCAAAGTGTGGTCTGACAGACGAAGAGAACCTCTGGCTCGCGGAAGGTCCCGAGTATGGACAAGAGCGACTGAAAGGATGAAAATAAGAACGCCCTGAACCTCTAGAAGGATGGGATCTATTTATGGGCAGTGACTTGGTCCTGCAATCCTGCACACCGGCAATCAGGCCATTCAGACCCTGGCCAAACAACAGCTGTCCCTTAAAGGACAACCAGCTCAAGGTTGCTTTAGAAGATGAATCCCCCGACCACTGCCAGATCCAGAGCATCCTGTGAGCCAAAACGGAATAAGCAGAAAGCTTAGCAAAGACTTTCAAGATGTCATACAAGGCATCAGACAAATAATCCACTCCTGAGATTATAAAATTCAAGTTACAAGTGCCAGGATCATGGCGCAGCTTGGAATGGCATGTCCTTGCCATGAAAGAAGAGGCCAACGCCGCCTTAACACCAGCGGCCGCTGAATCAAACAGACACTTGAGGCAAAATCCACACATTGGTCCTGAACATTGTTCAGGGCTACACCCTTGACACTGGGGAGATAAGTGTGCTTGGAGACCTGTGCCACCGAGGAATCCACTTTCGGGGAAGCAAAGCACTTGTTAAAGGCATCCACCATGGGATTAAGCCGCCATGGTGCGAGCGCATTTCAAGGGACTCTCAGGAGTCTCCCAAATATCTGTAAGAATCTAAACAAGAAAATCAGGAAAATAGGCAGATTATGGCCTTTGGTCACTCATGAGGGAACATTCTGCAGTGACAGGCTGCTCAGACTGCAGCTTTAATTCCTGGAGAGATTCAGAGATCAAATCCACAAAATGTGCATGCTTGAAAAATCTGCGCACAGTGGGATCCTCCCCCAAATTAGGGGCTTTGCACCAATCCAGACCCTGGTGATCTACAGATATTCCACATCTGTGGCTGCCGCGGTGCACCCCTGCAAAAGCAGAGGCATGGCGAGCATATCAGGCGCAACCGTGGGCACTACTGGCTTACCTGCCAACTTCTCTGAGGGGAGGTAGGAGAGAAGACCCTGGTGCACTGGAGCATGGTGCCCTGTTACCAGCACATAGTCTGGCAGAAGGGGAACAGGCAGACACTTTCTGACCAAGTATACCTGATAAGGAGAAATTAGGTTCTTACCTGCTAATTTACTTTTTTTTAGCCTCTTCAGACCAGCATAGGTTAATCTTACAAGCAGGTTATATCTCATCATGACCAGCAGATGAAGACTGAGACAAAACTATGGAATAGTACATATCATGTGACTCCTCGCTAATTACTTCAGTCTGCCGAATAGCCAAGCAAAATTAAGAACTATAAACAGTAGTAACTACTAATAAAAACAGGAACGCTGTTGGAAAATGCCAAAGGAATAAATGCAAATAGCAAAGGTCCCCACAGCCCGCCAGCTAGCTACAGCCACTGCTCTTAATCTCCCCGGCCCTAGAAAAATACTAGAAACCGACTGAAAAATTAAAATCTGCATGCAAGAACACGACAATAGACAGGATGGGGTTCTATGCTGGTCTGGAGAGGCTAAAAGAAAGTAAACTAGCAGGTAAGAACCTAATTTTTCCTTTGTTTTCCTACCTCCTCTTTTTCACTGTGAGTAGCATGGACTTTCTTTTTATTTAGTTTTCTTCCCTCTCCTGTTTTTTCCTTAAATTTTTTGGCTTGCAACCATATTAAGCCTAAGCTCCCCCAAACCCAATTAAAATTCTCCTTCTTTAGCAGCTCTCCAGACCAGCATAGGTTAATCTTACAAGCGGGACGTACCAAAGCAGTCTCCATCATGGGTGGGACCCCCGAAGGGCCGACATCAGAACACGCTCACCGAACACAGCGTCCACACAGTGGTGTCTGACAAAGGAATGCAAGGAAGACCAAACTGCAGCATTACAAATATCCACTGAAGGCACCAGCGAAGACTCAGCCCAAGAAGCGGCCTAACCCCGAGTAGAATGAGCCTTGAGAAATTCCGGAACAGGCTTTTTTTTTTTTTATGAAGAAGGTTATGAATTTTAATTCTTAGATGATTTGATTTTCTGGTCTCCTTGGTCCTCCGCATGCAGGCCCGAAGGACCCAACCAACATCCAATTTGCGCAACTGTTTCTGTTCAGAAGAACCCTCCCGACTACCTAGCACCGGGAGGACCACTGACTAAGTGACATGAAAAGGAGAAACTACCTTTGGCAGAACATGCCGTAACATGACCCATTCCCTAGAAAACTCCAGGAAGGAAAAACTACAAGAGAGAGCCTGCAGCTCTGAAACACATCTAGCAGAAGTAATAGCTACCAAGAAGACTGCCTTAAAAGTAAAGTCCTTCAATGAACAGGTCCCCAAAGACTCAAATGGGGGGCACACCAGCTCGGACAGAACCAGATTCAAATCCCAAGAGGGAACAGAAGGTCGCAGGGGAGGATTGAATAACTTGGCCGCCCGCAAGAAGCGAACATCAGGAATGGCAGTCAGACGCTGACCCCGTAATAACCCACAAGTTAAACCCAGAGAGAAGACCAAGCCAGGCCCCTGTCCAGAACTCTAAGATGTTAGGCAGGGAAGCACGAGAAGATACCACTCCCCACGCCGTACACCACTCCTCAAATATACGCCAAACCCGCACTTAAGCCCGAGAAGTGGAATGTCTATGGGACCCCAAGAGAGAGGAGATCACTTTATCTGAATACCCCTTCCTACCTAAGTGTTTCCTTTAAAGAGCCAAGCCCTAAGACAAAAAAGGGAGCCAGATCGAACAGGGGAATGGGGCCCTAAGTCAGAAGATCAGACAAAAGAGGCAGAGGAAGAGGATCCGACACCAGAAGCCGCACCATGCCGCATACCACAGATATCTGGGCCAATCTGGAGCCACAAGAACCACCAGGACCGGGTAACGAACAAAGTGGAGTAGAACTCTGCCCACTTATGGCCATGGAGGGAATACATACTATGACCAGGCAGGATCCGTCCTGGCCTTGGTCATGGTGTTTGCCCGGTCGTCCACCAGGGGGAGCTGGGAGAACTAAGAATTCTCGAGGTATTCTGTATCCAGGTCACCACCAGGGGAGCCCAAGAGCCGTGCAGTACCAGGCTGACTCAGCTAGATCTCCATTCCAGCTATGTGGGAGGCCGAGATACCTGAAGATGAGACTCTGCCTAGACCATGAGCAGAGCTGCCTCCTGCACCACTTGAGTGCTCTTGGTGCTCCCCCCTCCCCCCCGCCGTGGCATTGTCCACATAATCCGGACCAACTTGCCTGTCAAGGAGTGGAAGGCTAACAGCACCAGACAGAAGGTTCTGGGCTCCAGAATAATGATCGACCAGGATGCCTCCTCTGTGGACCAGGTGCCCTGAGCTGAGTGACCTAGACACAGAGCTCCCCAACCGAGGAGACTGATATCTGTGAGAAGCACCATCCACTGTAGCTGATCCAGACTCATCCTTTGAACAATATGGGAGGTCTAGAGCCACCAACGAAGACTGCAGCAAGCCAAGCCTCGCAGAGGAACAGGGAGAACTAGACTGTGCCTCTGGGACGACCACCTCTGAAGCAGAGCATACTGAAGAGGACACATGTGGGCCCAAGCCCACCTCACCACGTTGAGGGAAGCCGCCATCGACCTGAAGACTTGGAGGAAATCCTGCACCTGAGGACGCCGGGATGCCATAAGCAGGCGAATCTGAGATTGCAAATTGCTTATCCGGGCCTCTGGGAGGAAAGACCTTCCCCAAGGAGGTGTCAAACACAACTGAGATACTCCAGGCGCTGCGAGGGGGCCAACCAGCTTTTGGCAAGTTTGACAACCCATCTCAGCGACTGTAGGAACTCCACCATCCGAGCCATGACCCGGGTGCTCTCCTGGAACGACTTTGCGCGAATCAACCAGTTGTCCAGGTAGGGAAGCACCAGAATGTCCTCTGTCCGCAAGGCTGCCATGATGACCACCAGAACCTTAGTGAATGCCTGTGGAGCCATGGCCAATTCAAAAGGAAGCGCACAGAACTAATAGTGCTGACACATGATAGCAAAACGAAGGAGCGCTGATGGGAGGCCCTGATTGGAACCTGCAAAGACATCTCCTTCAGGTCGAGAGAGGCTAAATACTCCCCTGGCTGAACCGCCAGAATCAAATCCAAGCGAGAAGACAGAACTCTGAGAGCCCTGAAGACCCCCTTTGGGTGAAAGGACCACACTTTCTTGGGCACCACAAAGTAAATATAGTACCTGCCAGTGCAACATGCTTGAGATGGAACCAGAACAACAGCTTAGAGATCTAGCAATCTTAAGGATCTGGCGAAAAACCAGCTTCTTCCTTGCTGCCTGACAAGGAGAAGCTAGAAAATGATTTGGCAGGGAAAGCACAGTTACTTACCATTAACAGTTGTTATCCAGGGACTGCAGGTAGATATTCTCACATATGGGTAATGTCATCCACGGAGCCCGGATGCAGACAGCCTCGCAAGCCAACTTACTTGTAGAAACTTAGAAGTTTCGAGTCTGTCGCACCGTGCATGTGCGAGTGCCTTCCCAGCCAGCACAGGGCAGGTCTCCTCAGTTCAGATAGCTAGCAGAAAAGCCAACCAGGGGAGGTGGGTGGACTGTGAGAATAGCTGCCTGCTGTCCCTGGATAACAATTGTTATGGTAAGTAACTGTGCTTTATCCCAGGACAAGCAGACAGCCTATTCTCACATATGGGTGACCTCCAAGCTAACCATAAAAGGATAGTGGGAGTGTTGGCAATTTAGGAGAACAGATTTTGTAACACTCTCTGGTCAAAATGGCCATCTCGTCCGGAGAAAACATCCAGACAATAATGAGAAGTGAATGTATGAACCGAGGACCAAGTAGCAGCTTTGCAAATTTCCTCAATAGGAGTGGATCTGAGGAAAGCTAATAAAGCCGCCATTGCTCTGACTTTGTGGGCTGTGACTCGACTCTGTAGATGTAGTCCAGCATGGGCAAAGCAGAAAGAGATACAAGCAGCCATCCAGTTGGAGATGGTATGCTTAGAAATTGGATGTCTCAACTTGTTTGGATCGAAGGAGACAAAAAGTTGAGGAGCAGATCTGTGTAGTTTGGTGCGTTCCAAGTAGAAGGCCAAAGCACGTTTATAGTCCAGAGTATGAAGAGCTGATTCTCTAGGGTGAGAATGAGGCCTTGGAAAAAACACTGGAACTACAATAGATTGGTTGAGATGAAATTCTGAAACCACTTTAGGTAGGAATTTAGGATGAGTATGGAGGACTACCTTGTCATGATGGAAAACTGTGAAAGGTGGATCAGCAACTAAAGCTTGCAGCTCACTGACTCTTTGAGCAGAAGTGAGGGCAATGAGAAAGATCACTTTCCAAGTGAGATATTTCAGATGAGCCGTAGACATTGGTTCAAATGGAGACTTAATCAACTGAGTAAGAATAACATTGAGATCCCAAACCACTGGAGGCAGTTTGAGAGGAGGTTTGACATTGAAAAGTCCTTTCATAAATTTGGAAATCACCGGATGAGCAGAGAGGGGTTTCCCTTCAATAGGTTGATGGAAAGCAGCAATTGCACTAAGATGGTCTCGTATAGATGTAGACTTGAGGCCAGAGGTAGACAAGTGCAAAAGATAATCCAAGACAGAAACCAAGGAGGTATCTCGAGGCTCCATGTCATGAGAGATGCACCACGTAGAAAATCTAGTCCATTTCTGGTGGTAGCATTGTCTAGTGGCCGGCTTTCTAGAAGCCTCTAAAATGTCTCTTACAGGCTGAGAAAACTGAAGAGGAGTTATGTTGAAAGGTACCAAGCTGTCAGGTATAGAGACTGTAGGTTGGGATGAAATAGAGACCCTTGACTTTGTGCAAGCAGAGATGGAAAAACTGGTAGAAGCTCCCTGCTGCTGAGTTGAAGTAGAAGGGAGTACCAGGGTTGTCTCGGCCACCGATTCATGGTGGCATAATTGTTCTTCAGCCTGACCAGAGTCTTGAGAACAAGAGGGAGTGGAGAGAATGCATACAGGAAGAGATTCATCCATTCCAATAGAAAAGCATCTGCCTTGAGGTGATGAGAGTATATCCAGGAACAGAACTGAGGCAGTTTGTGGTTGTCTGGAGATGCAAAGAGATCTATCTGAAGAGTTCCCCACTTAGAAAAAATGTGATGAAGAGGTGAGGAATTGAGTGTCCATTCGTGAGGTTGCAGAAGACGACTCAATTTGTCCGCTATCAGTTTTTCACCCCTTGGATGTAGACAGCTTTCAGGAAGGTGTTGTGGAGGATTGCACAGTCCCAAACCTTCAGAGCTTCTTCACAAAGGGAGAGAGATTCTGTTCTTCCCTGCTTGTTGACATAGTACATGGCGACTTGGTTGTCCGTCCGAATGAGGACTACCTGGTCGTGAAGAAGAAGTTGAAAAGCTTTGAGAGCATTGAAGATTACTCTGAGTTCCAACAGATTGATGTGACACTGACGATCCATGCTGGACCAGTGGCCTTGAGTACAGAAACCGTCGAGGTGAGCTCCCCAAGCATAGATCGAGGAATCTGTCATGAGGACCTTCTGATGAGGTGGTGTCTGAAACAGTAAACCTCTGGAGAGATTGGAAGAGAGAATCCACCAGCAGAGAGACTGTCTCAACAAATGAGCGACTGTAATGTGTCAAGAGAGTGGTTCGCAAACCTGCGTCCACTGAGATGCCAGGGTCCACTGAGGAATTCTGAGGTGAAGTCTGGTAAAAGGAGTCACGTGATCTGTGGAGGCCATGTGACCTAGTAATACCATCATGTGCTCGCTGAGAGTGAAGAGCGGGAAGTCACTTTGTGACAGAGCTGAAGAAGAGCATCCAGACGTTGTTCAGGGAGGAATGCTCTGAGGTGGATAGTGTCCAGAACAGCTCCGATGAACTGTAGATTCTGAGAGGGCTGAAGTTGGGATCTGGGAAAGTTGATTTAGAATCCCAAGCTTTGTAGGAACCACGTAGTCCGTTGGGTCGCTACAATAACCCCCCTGAGAAGTGGAATCTTTGATGAGCCAGTTGTCTAGGTAAGGAAACACCTGAAAACCATGGTTCCTTAGAGCTGCTGCTACCACCACTAGGCACTTGGTGAACACTCTGGGAGATGATGCCAGGCCAAAGGGTAGCACTTTGTACCGATAATGCAAATTCCCCACCCGAAATCTGAGATACTGACGGAAGGCCGGATGAATGGGAATGTGAGTGTAAGCCTCCTTGAGATCCAGAGAACATAACCAATTGTTCTGATCTAAAAGGGGGTAAAGGGATGCCAGGGACAGCATGCAAAATTTTTCTTTGACTAAATATTTGTTGAGAGCCCTGAGATCGAGAATGGGTAACAGATCGCCCGTCTTCTTCAGAACTAAGCAGTAACGGGAGTAAAAATTCCTGCTCTGCTGTTCCAAAGGAACTTCCTCGATGGCACGGAGATGAAGCAGAGCTTGAGCTTCCTGATGAAGGGCAGTCTGGGATGGAGTGGAAGGATACTCTCTTGGAGGACGCTCTGGTGGAATCTGAGAGAAATGAAGAGAGTATCTTTCTCTGATGATTGACAGCACCCAGAGGTCGGATGTAATGGTCTCCCATCAATGGTAAAAATGATGGAGACGACCTCCTATGGGGGGAAGGAAGGACAGAGGAAGAATGATGGAGGTTATGCTCTGTTTGAGACAGTCAAAAAGGCTGCGTAGCCTTAGGCACAGCAGAAGGCTGAGGTTTCTGTTGCTTCTGCTGTTTCTTGGGAGGTGCTCGAGTGTAAGGAGCTGCCCTTGGAGGTTAACGCCTCTGTAAGGATGGAAGAGGTCGAGAAGGTTTTGCAGGAGCTAGCTTTGGCTTTGGTCTGACAATTGAAGCAAAAGATTTTTCATGCTCAAGACAACTTCTTGGTGCAGCCTCTATGAATTCATCAAAGAGGTCATTGCCCTCACAAGGAATATTAGCAAGACGGTCCTGAAGATTGGGGTCCATATCAATGATGCGAAGCCAGGCCAGGTGGTGCATCGCTACTGAGAAAGCAATGACCCTGGAAGAAAGTTCAAAGGCATCATAAGATGACTAGAGAAGATGTAAACGGAGTTGAGCCAATGTAGCAGAGAGTTCTAGAAACTCCGCCTGTCTATGCTGATCCAGGTTTTTCATAAAACTTGGAAGATGATCAATCAGAAACTTGAAATAAGTAGTGAAAATAAAATTATAGTTGAGGACTCTGGAGGCCATCATGGAATTCTGATAAATGCGACGGCCAAACTTGTCCATGGTCTTACCCTTTCTTCCAGGAAGTACTGTGGCATAGACTCTGGAAGGATGGGTCCTCTTCAACGAGGATTCCACAAGGAGGGATTGATGAGATAGTTGAGAATTCTCAAACCCCTTGCAATGTAGAGTTTTATACCTCGATTCCAATTTTCCTGGAACAGCAGGTATAACATAAGGAGTCTCCAGATTTTGTTTGAAAGTTTGAGACAAGAGCCTGTTAAGAGGAAGCTTGAGTGACTCTGCAGGAGGTTGAGGCAGATGCATTTCCTCTAAGTACTCCTTGGAGTATTTAGAACCAGCGTCCAATTTAATATCCAGGTCATCAGAAGAAAGGAAGAAAAGGACAACTGATTCGCCAGAGTCAGGCCTCAAGAAGGACTCGATAACCTCGAGTGGAGAATGAAGGCAAAGCCTCTCTGGAGTATTGGTAACCTAAGGAAGAGACAGACTTGAAGGAGGCATTGAAAGCAGCAGAGTCCTCGGGGTCTGCAATCGGTGACCTCGATCGAGGAGTTGGAGGCCTTGAAGAGTTGGAAGGCCTGGATGGAGGTCTGGATGAGGAAGGCTTTTCTGTGGAAGAAGACCTGTGCCTCGATGGGCGTCTTGATCTGTGACGAGAGTGCTGCCTGGAAGCAGGTCTCGGGTGAGATCAAGGAGACTTTGACCTATGACTGGAGACGGGCAGTGCCGCTGGTGAATGAATAGGGCTAGAAGCTGTAGATCGAAACCCCATAGACTCAGTGGTTTGGATCGAGGAATCTAGAAGCACCCCCAAAGATTCGGCTCCTTGTATGGAGTGAGGATTCTTGTCGAGACACTCGCAAAGACTCGGCTCCTTGCATAGAGTGTGAAGATTCCAGTCGAGATACTCGCAAAGACTCGACTCCTTGCATAGAGTGTGTAGAATCCAGACCAGACACTCGCAAAGACTCAACTCCTTGCATAGAGTGTGTAGATGCAGCTCGAGGCACAGGCAGATCTTGAGGGAGACTGCTGGACTGTAGGAGGCAGAGACGAGGCAGAACCATATTCTGGGGAGACAGGAGAGCCGCCGAGGAAGCAGGAGAAGGCGGGCAGGCAGGCTAACAGCTGAGGTAGCTGCGAGAGGGAGCTCCGCCCACCCCCACCGCGTCAGAGGCAGCATCAGCGCCCGGGCTCCTCCTTAATAGGAGTCGAGCCAACGGCGCGCAGCCGTTCGGCGCGCAGCGAAGGCGAGCGGCAAAGGCGCTCGCCTTAGCGAGAGCACCTTTGCGAAGGAGCCTAGAGAAGGAGCCCAGCAGCATTATCTATTATCTAATATCTAAATTCTGCATAATACTTCTTCTCTACTCATTTCTCTCTTCTCTCTCTACTCTTTTAGCTAACTGCGCGCCGGGCAACACTCATACACACCGTGGGACAAAGGAACCAGAAAAAGGAAATGGAGGCTGCAGGAACCCAGCGGAGCTACCCAGTATACTGCACCGGGTGTCATATGTACAACTACCTCCCCTCCGGGAGGCAGGCGTACATATGCGGTCGATGCCAGGAACTGGATAGCCTGAAGAAGGAGGTCGGGAGACTGCAGGTAAGAGTCCAGGAGCTGGAGGGACTCTGCACCATAGAGGAGCCGTGCTGGGAAACTGAAGAAACCACCAGGGAGAGCCACATCACGGAACAGGTTAGAGAGCTCGAGAAGTTCATCGAGGAGGCCTGCAGGATGGTGGAGGTACAGGACCACCAACACACCAGGAGAGAACCAACAGATGGACAGCAGAATCCACCAGACGCCATGGGAGTAGGACCTTGCAGAGGACCTGGACAGGCAGATGAGGTGGAGACCCAACAGAACCCAGAGAAAGGACTAGCAGACTGCGCAAATGACACAGACCTGAGACCAGAGGTGGGGACCCAACAGAGCCCGGAGGAAGGACTAGCGGACTGCGCAAACGACACAGATCTGAGACCAGAGAGACAGCTGAGGAAAGGGAGATCAGCTATCGTAGTTGGAGACTCAATCCTGAGAGGAGTGGACAGTCACATAGCTGGAGGGAGAGAGGACCGACTAGTGACATGTCTCCCGGGGGCAAGAACGAAGGACGTCATCGAAAGAATTGGAAGGATCCTGGAGGGAGCTGAGACGGAGGAGACAGCAGTAGTAGTCCACATTGGAACAAACGACATCAGCAGGAGGAACTTCAACAGGACTACACTAACTGACCAGTTCAGGATCCTGGGGAGGAAGCTGAAACTGAGGACAAGGAAGATAGCCTTCTCAGAGATCCTGCCAGTACCGAGAGCGGACACAAGGAGGCAGAGCGAACTACAAGCAATGAACGGTTGGCTGAGGAGATGGTGCGAAGAGGAGGGTTTCTACTTTGTTAGGAACTGGACAACTTTCTTGGGGAAGAACAAGCTCTACAGGAGAGACGGACTGCACCTGAGCACGGCTGGGACGAGGATGCTAGCACGCAACGTCCAGAGCGTCATAGACTTGGCTTTAAACTGAGGAGAAGGGGAAAGCCGGTAGTCGATCTGGCCTCGACACGTCGGACAACAGTATCAAGTACGGATACTGAGCAGGGACATTGTAAAAGAGGGCTCGGGACTGAGTGGGAATTTTTGGAAAAAGTTCCTAAGGACGCATTGCAGGGGCCCAGGGCACAAATGGAACTAGCAAGCGGGATCAACAAAGAACAGCAGGAGCCAGAGGGGCAAAGACTTTGTGAAAGAGGGCTCGGGACTGAGTGGGAATTTTTGGAAAAAGGACCTAAGGACGCAATGCAGGGGCCCAGGGCACAAATGACACTAGCAAGCAGGATCAACGGAGAACATTGGGAGCCAGAGCAGCAACCAAAAACGGGGAAACAGGCAGAGGACGACACAGACACACCGCAGGAGGAGGATGACCGAGACGAGGCTCGGGGACTGACGACCCATGAGGGGGTCTGCAGGAGTGCCAAATCACGAGGAAAAACAACAGGGAGGGCAAGCAACCGGGACTTACATTGCCTATACACTAATGCTAGGAGCCTAAGGGCCAAAATGGGAGAGCTGGAGGTCATAGCCAGTAAGAAGGACCTAGACATAATTGGAATCACAGAAACGTGGTGGACTGATGACAATAAATGGGATGTGGCCATACCAGGGTATAAACTATACAGGAGAGACAGGACGCATAAAAAGGGGGGAGGATTAGCGCTATACATAAAAGACTCCATACCCTCAACCAGGATGGAAACAAAAGTAAGGGTGGATGGCTTGGAATCACTATGGGTTAAGCTGCCGGGAGGAACTGGAGCTGACATAAAATTGGGTCTGTACTACCGCCCACCTGGACAACTGGAGGAAATCGACCAGGACCTGGAGGCCGAACTAAGGCAGGTATGCAAAAGCGGAAGTGTGGTGGTGATGGGGGACTTCAACTACCCCGGGATAGACTGGAATATTGGGCACTCAAACTGCACGAGGGAGACCAAATTCCTGAAGGTCACGAGGGACTGTTTCATGGAACAGCTGGTCACGGAGCCAACACGGGGAGATGCCACTCTTGACCTAATCTTCAACGGACTAGGGGGACCCGCAAAGGAGGTGGCGGTATTAGCCCCCCTAGGAAACAGCGATCACAACACGATCCAGTACAGGCTAGAAATTGGATCACCAAAGGTGAAAAGAACTACAACGACGGCACTCAACTTCAAAAAAGGGAATTACGATGCCATGAGGAAAATGGTGGGAAAGAAACTCAACGGCAATGCAAGGAAAATGCAGTCCGTAGAAAAAGCCTGGAACCTACTCAAGGACACTGTGCACGAAGCACAAAACCTGTGCGTCCCCAAGTTCAAGAAAGGGTGCAAAACCCAGTGTGGATAACACATGCAGTGAAGAAGGCGATAAGTGACAAGAAAACATCGTTCAACAAATGGAAAAGAGACCGAACAAAGGAAAACCAAAAGGAGCATAAAGAACACCAAAGAGAGTGTCACCGAGTGGTTAGAAAAGCAAAAAGAGAATACGAAGAGAGACTGGCGAGAGAAGCAAAAAACTTCAAATCATTCTTCAGGTACGTTAAGGGAAAGCAACCGGCAAGGGAGGAAGTGGGACCCTTAGATGATGGAGACAGAAAGGGAGTGGTAAAAGATGAAAAAGAGATAGCGGACAAGTTAAATGAGTTCTTCACGTCAGTCTTCACGAAAGAAGACACAACCAACATTCCGGAACCTGAGGAGATCGTAAATGGAGACCAAGACGTTAAGCTGGTCAAATTAGAGGTAAGCCAAGAGGATGTCCTCAGGCAGATAGACAGGCTAAAGAGTGACAAATCGCCGGGTCCAGACGGCATTCACCCAAGGGTACTCAAGGAACTACGGAACGAAATAGCAGAGCCACTTCGACAAATATGCAACCTATCCTTAAAAACTGGAGAGATCCTGGAGGACTGGAAAATAGCGAATGTCATGCCCATCTTCAAGAAGTGTTCAAGGGGTGACCCAGGAAACTACAGGCCGGTGAGCTTGACCTCAGTCCCGGGAAAGATAATGGAAACGCTGGTTAAGGACAGCATCTGTGAACACATTGAAAACAATGGGCAGCTAGAGTCGAGTCAGCATGGCTTCTGTAAGGGTAGGTCATGCCTTACAAACTTATTGTACTTCTTTGAGGGGGTAAACAGCCAGGTAGATAAAGGGGAATCTATAGACATCATTTACCTAGACTTCCAGAAAGCCTTCGACAAGGTACCACACAAAAGACTGCTTAAGAAGATATGGAACCACGGGGTGCAAGGGGAGGTCCACCGATGGATCAAAAATTGGCTGGCGGACAGGAAGCAGAGGGTTGGAATAAAGGGACATTACTTAGACTGGAAATGGGTCACAAGCGGAGTACCGCAGGGATCAGTGCTGGGACCGCTCCTGTTCAATATCTACATAAATGACCTAGAGGTGGGAACAAAATGTGAGGTCATTAAATTTGCGGATGACACCAAACTATACAGCAGGGTTAAAACCATGGAAGACTGCGAAGATCTCCAAAAGGATCTAACGACACTGGAAGAGTGGGCCAAAAAGTGGCAAATGAGCTTCAACATAGGGAAATGCAAGGTCATGCATGTGGGGAAAAAGAACCCGATGTTCAGCTACAAAATGGGGGGAGCACTACTAGGGGTGAGCAACCTGGAAAGAGATCTGGGAGTGATGGTAGACACAACACTGAAGGCGTCGGCGCAGTGCGCCACAGCCTCAAGGAAAGCAAACAAAATGTTGGGTATCATTAAAAAGGGTATCACGACTAGGTCGAAGGAAGTCATCCTGCCACTGTATCGTGCAATGGTGCGGCCGCATCTTGAATACTGTGTCCAGTACTGGTCGCCGTACCTCAAGAAGGACATGGCAGTACTTGAGAGAGTCCAGAGAAGAGCAACAAAGCTGATAAAGGGTATGGAAAATCTCTCATATACTGACAGATTGAAACAGTTAGGACTGTTCTCCCTGGAGAAGCGGAGACTTAGGGGAGACATGATAGAAACCTTCAAGATCCTGAAAGGCATAGAGAAAGTAGACAGGGACAGATTTTTCAAACTAAGGGGAACCACAAGTACAAGGGAGCACTCGGAGAAATTGAAAGGGGACAGGTTTAGAACAAACGCTAGGAAGTTCTTTTTCACCCAGAGGGTGGTGGATACATGGAATGTGCTTCCAGAGGCCGTGGTAGACAGGAGCACTGTACAGGGCTTCAAAGAAGGTTTGGATAGGTTCCTAGAGGACAAAGGGATTGAGGGGTATAGATAGGTGTAGATATGGGTTGTAGGGATAGGAGTAGAGGTATGGGTGTAGATAGGTGTAGATATGGGTTGTAGGGATAGGAGTAGAGGTAAGTATAGGAATAGGAGTAGAGATAGGTTATAGAGCTAGTCAGGGACCACTGCTCAGGCAGTGGGCCTGATGGGCCGCCGCGTGAGCGGACCGCTGGGCGAGATGGACCTCTGGTCTGCCTCAGCGGAGGCAACTTCTTATGTTCTTATGCCCAGTAACTGAACAAATTGCTGCTCTAACATGATCTGGAGAGAAGCCTGCAGTTGTGGATCCGAGTCTGAAACTGGACCACTTGCTAAGGCTATAGGTTCTAAGGTGGCGGTAGACTTGGAGGTCTTGGATAGCTTGAGGACCACTGCAGGAACCTTCTGCTTAGGTATCTGACCTGAGAGAAGCTCAGGGGAAGATAAGGCAGTGTGCTCGAGGTCAAAGACGATCCGAACGAGGAAGGTCTGATGAGACTCAAGGTCGGAGTTGTGGAAATGAGAGGACCCTCTGTTGACTTCTTGACCGAGTCTGAAGTCGAGGGAGTAGCTGAAGAGACCATCTTGAACAGCTTTTCCACTTGAACCCGACGACGTTTAAGGGTTCGAGGTTGAAGAGTAGCACAGCATGGACCTGACTTCGGACTATGGTCAGGCCCGAGACAGCGAAGACACCAGCGGTGTGGGTCTATGAGGAAAATCACACGCTGGCACTGGCTACACTTCTTGAAGCCTGTAACTGGCCGGGACATAGGAGGGAAAATAGTCACTGCGAAGTCAAAGCCCGCAGGCTGCGGGCGCACGACTCGGCCCGCCATTCAAAGGAAAAATAAAACTTTTTTTTTTTTTTTTTACTAACAGAAAATAAAGAAATGAACACAGTGATTCACGAAAATAACTAACACAAACCGCGGTGAAGAGAAGGCACGAAGCAACAAAAAGCATCAAAGACAGACTTTACGGCTCGGCGGAAAACTGAGAACTGAGGAGACTCGCCCTGTGCTGGGCGGAAAGGCACTCGCACATGCGCAGTACGTCAGACTCAAAACTTCTCAGTTTCTACAAGCAAGTCTGCTTGCGAGGCTGTCCGCATCCGGGCTCCATGGACGACGTCACCCATATGTGAGAATAGGCTGCCTGCTTGTCCTGGGATAATGGGCAAACTGCAGAGCAGAACTGTCCCGAATCAGTTTGAGCCAAGCACCCACCAGAAGCAGAGGAGGCTCGGACACAGAGTCACTGGGCAGGACGGACAGCGGGGGAGCCGGCAGAGGGATTCTTAGCCTCCCTACGGGCCCGACAGGACTGCATTCGCTGAAAGAAACGATTTCTGGCAAAATCAAAGGTCGGGTAGGGAGCAGTCCCAAACTCAGGGCTGTACCTGCGGAAATCTCGCAGACTCCCCCGAGCAGTGCGCCATCAAGGAGCAAGTGTTCAATTGCTGAAAGAAAAGTGCCAGTTAGTTGAAAAATACAGTAATTTACAGCATATTTAAAGGGAAAGCAACCCTTCAAACCGGCACTGCCTCAGGATTTTTTTTTTTTTTTACAGAACATAATCCACTTGGCTCTCTAAACAGTTTGCCTTACCACCAGGGGATAAGGCTTATAGTTAAGGCACCTCTAAAAAAAATGTTGGGGAGGTGGAGGAAAGGGGAGGGACCCCGCTCGAGATCCGCTGGGTTTGACACCCTCCAAGGTCGGACGGACCCCCAACAAGGTTTACCCAAGCTTAATCTGGCACAATAAAGGGGACAAAAATTCCTAAACAAATTCCAACAGCCCTACCAAGGGAGATGGGTACAGCTCACACCTGCTGGAGACTGAGAGAAGACAGACTGAGGTAATTAGGGAGGAATTACATGATATGTACTATTACAAGTTTTGTCTCAGTCTCCACCTGCTGGTCATGATGAGATATAACCCGCTTATAAGATTAACCTATGCTGGTCTGGAGAGTTGCTAAAGAAAGCATATTAATGAAATCCGGGGAAAACCCATCCTCTATAGCAGGAGCTGACCTCTGCTCACTAGGTTTTGACTGTTTGGAGGATTTACATGGTTTATCTCCTGAGAGGTGCTTCCGTTTCACCAAAACATTGCATTCCCTAGTGCCCCCTAACACCACTTTCATGGGAGTCGTGATAGTTGCCACTAGAAGACCCTCCTTGGAAGTCGAAGGCATTGAATCCAGGCAAGCAGCACACATAGAAAACAGCTGTGCATCCGACAGCCATCCACCACAAAGGAGCCATGAATCCATCACATCCTGCCCTGGAGAGGCCATCTATGTGGTTTTCTTTCAAAAACGAAGTTGGTAAATGCAAAAAATAATTTTAAATCCAAGATAGCACTGTGAGTGCCAAATTTTACTAAAAATAGCCCGGGAAAACCACAAGAAACCTCAAAAAATTTTGATTTTAGGGGTGGGGGTAGGGCATGCAGGGAAACCACCTAATCCCCTCCCCCCCAAAAAAATCACTGATTCAAGCTGTCAGCTTCTACTTACAGAAACGTATTGACAGGAAAACTCTGCAGACAAGAGCTGAAACAGCTCACAGGGAGATCCTCTGCCTCAACTTGCTGGAAAGCTGGACTTTGAATCTTCTGACTGCCCCACCGGACTTGCATCTACAGCCAATCACCTCCGCCACCCTCAGACATGCCTTGCAGCATGCCTGGTGGAGGAACACAGTCTGGCCCCAATGTCAGGCGTGCCTCCATGGAACCATGCAGCTAGCACTTGACCCACTAGCGGATGAACCTGGGGTGAGCTAGTTCCCAAATGAACAGTCCCTGGGCCCTGATCTGATGTGCAGGTTGTCCAGAGGGCTTCCTGACAAGCAGGGAAACCTCCAGAAG
Source organism: Geotrypetes seraphini (assembly GCF_902459505.1). Taxonomy (NCBI): domain Eukaryota; kingdom Metazoa; phylum Chordata; class Amphibia; order Gymnophiona; family Dermophiidae; genus Geotrypetes; species Geotrypetes seraphini. The sequence continues at coordinate 173,408,033 of NC_047088.1, read as the reverse complement.
CAGACTTTTCCCAAAGGTCTGTGGTCTCCTGTAGTCTGAGCTGGCCCCGCAGGGAACCTCTGCAGCACAAGGATAAAAACCGCGAATGCAAAGACTGAAATTAGCTGAAATAAAACATGAACAGAAAAGACAAGCTCCTACAGCCTGGCTTGTAGGAAGAAAGACTGATGTTCACAGGGACAGTGATGAGGTAAGAGGGGGAAGGTTTTAAGTCTCTGAAGTTTGAGACTTTCTACAAGGTCCTGGTGGGTAGATGGAAATACCCCACTGATCCCAGAATAAAGTAGGATTGTTCAAGACTAAGCATAGTGTAGGGCCTCTGAGTGCACACAATCAAGCTATATTGATGTCAGAGTATGAGCCATCAGAATTCAAAAATGTGCAAGCACACAGTAGCCCTGAGCCATATACTCCAGTTTCCAGTGCTTTAAGGTAGCCTAAAAAGAGGTAGGGGCTGTGGCTGTGGAGGGAACAGGACCAGTCCAGCAGCATCACCATTCCCTGAATCCTGCCACCCTAGGCAGACACCTAGACAGCTAAATGGTACTATAGAGCCAATATTGATTACAGAGTGGTAGAGTGTGGCGTAGTGGTGAAAGGTTACAGCCTCAGCACCCTGAAGTTGTGGGTTCAAACCCATGCTGCTCCTTCTAACCTTGGGCAAGTCACTTAATCCCCCATTGCCCCAGGTACATTAGACAGAGTGTGAGCCCACCAGGTCAGACATGGAAAAATGCTTGAGTACCTGAATATAAACCACTTAGACCAGGGATCTCAAAGTCCCTCCTTGAGGGCCGCAATCCAGTCAGGTTTTCAGGATTTCCCCAATGAATATGCATTGAAAGCAGTGCATGCACATGGATCTCATGCATATTCATTAGGGAAATCCTGAAAACCCGGCTGGATTGCGGCCCTCAAAGAGGGACTTTGAGACCCCTGACTTAGACTATAAGTGGTATATAAATACTAAAACTAAATAAATATGGGGCCTGAGATTTGGAACACCTTACTGTTAGAATTATTTAGTATGCTTTCTTAAGGACAATTACAATGTGCATATAGAACTTGGTTGTTCCAAGTGTTAGTTGGATTAAGCTATACATTTACATTGTACATTTGTGTGTTTTAATCTGGAATGTGCCAGGAATTTTGTGGTTAAGAATTCAAATGCTGAAATTAAATTTCTCTCCATCTTGACAGTATAACAAAGTTACTCATCTGTAACAGATGTTCTCTGAGTACAGCAGGATGAATATTCTTACTCTTGAGTAATGTCATCTAACAAATCCTATGCAAGAACGCTACCCAGCATCTATTCTACAAGCTTTTAGAAGCATCTCAACATGAACCTTCTAGAGAAGCATGCATGAACCTTCTAGAGAAGCTTTTGGAAGTATCTCACCATATATGTCTGTGTCTCCTTGCCCATTACTGTTGCATAGTACTAGGTTCAAGTTTCATGTTTATTAAAAAAATTTGATATACCACCTAGGCACAGTTCAATGCGGTGTACAATTAAAATAAAAACATAAAAAGTGACATAAATGTATACACAATTCATGGAAATAAGCATAAATAGATAGAATATATCACTCACAGAATAAGTACGTAAACAGGGAAGGCAGAGATAAAGTTACAATAATATTAAAGAAACTAGGGAAGGGAATAACAAGAGGGAGGGGGGAAAATCAAAAACAAAAAAGGAACATCCTTATAAGGATGATCATAGTCCGTATGCCTCTTTGAACAAAAAGGATTTGAGATTTAAAAGTGTCTTGAGATGTGATCATTCTTAGAAAATTTGGAATGGAATTCCATAATGATGGGGCAGTCACTGAGAAAATGTTCAAACGGTGAGTATTGAACTGTTTTAAGGAGGGAACAAAAAACAGATGTTTGGAAAGAGATCAAAGGGATCGCTGGGAAGAGTAAGGAATTAAAAGCCTATTGATAAATTCTGGCTGACCAGAGGCTCAAGTTTTAAAGGTTGCCTTGAACAAAAAAGAGAACAACAAAGTCTGTGATGGGCATGGAACAGGAACATCTCAATCAACTTGACAGGTTTATTTTTTAGGCAGTCTGGAACACAAAGACATGGGCCTAGGGGAGTGAATTTGGATTCTAAACATACAGTAAAAGAGATTCTGAAGGAATGTCTGACCAAACTGTTGCATCAGGAGTCCTATTACATAGACTAATCAAATATGAATGTTTGGTCTGAACTCTGCAGATCTATTTTGTGGAAACTGACCTCAAGTGGGCTACTGATGCAGTCATGGCTCTGACATTATGAACCATGGCAGAATCCTCTAGTTCACCCTTAGTGTGTCTCTTTCTTGCCTTTTTTCGAAAACCAAACCATAGCCATTGGGATGTAGGAGGAGTCAGCATTTTTAGTAGACTGGCCACACAAACATCCCAGCATAGTGGGACACTGCAGTGAACTTCTCATAAAGGGACCCAGGTACACATCTCACCATAAACCCCTTACAGTGTATGGGGAGCCCTCCAAAACTAACCCACAATCTATTGTACCTAACTGTATACCACCTCAATAGCCCTTATGCCTGCAGCTGGGTTTTGGTGGGCTCACACACCCTACAACTGTAGTAGTTAGAGTGCAGTGTTCTCCCTAGAGCCTTTTAGCTGGGCGGTCCACCCAGGTAATTTAGATGACCGCCTGGCTATCATCCGCTTCTGAATTCTGCTGCTGCCACCACTGCTCAACATTAAAAAAAAAAACCCCGGCTTGGAGATTTCACGCTTTAGCCCGTAGCGAACATATGCTCTGGGGCTCTAACGTGTGTGTGCCAGCTTCCCTTCTCTTCCCTCCGAAACCGGAAGTTATGTCCGGGAGGGGGGGGGGGGGGGGAGAGAAGAGAAGGGAAGCCGGCACGCACATGTTAGAGCCCCGAAGCATGCGTTCGCTATGGGCTAAGGCAGGAGACAAGTCAGTGAAGCTTACAATTTGCTCTTCTTGCTGCCGGGTCCTACCTACTTTTTGTTTCCGCGAAGGCAGGACCCGGCAGCATTCCTCTCAATAGGTAGATCGCGATCTTGGGCCGATCAGCCTTTCTATCCCCGACGTCAATTCTGCCGTCGGAGAGAAAGTTCTGGCCAGCCAATCGCTGCCTGGCTGGGCCAGAACTTCTTCTTACGGCAGAATCGACGTCGGGGAGAGGAATGCTGGTCAGCCCGAAGCAGGGAGAGCTTGGGACGGCAGCGGCTTGGGGGCCTGTTCCCCGATGGCAGTGGCTTGGGGGAGGTCAGGGAGAAAGAAAGAGGGCAGGCATGGAGACAGAAGGAAAGAAGAGAAACAGAAAGAAAGAAAGGGCAGGGAGACAGGAATAAAAAGTTGGGGGAGGGAATGAGGTCTGGAGGAGAGGAAGCATACAGGCTGAAAGAAGGGAAAAAAGATTGGATGCACAGTCAGAAGAAGAAAGTGCAATCAGAGACTCGTGAAATCATCAGACAACAAAGGTAGGAAAAATGATTTTATTTTAAATTTAGTGATCAAAATGTGTCTGAATTTATATCTGCTGTCTATATTTTACACTATGGTCCCCTTTTACTAAACCATAATAGAGGTTTTTAGCATAGGGAGCCTATGAGCGTCGAAAGCAGCGCTGGGCATTCAGCGCAGCTCCCTGCGCTAAAAACTGCTATCGTGGTTTAGTAAAAAGAGAGGGGGTATATTTGTCTATTTTTGTATGGTTGTTACTGAGGTGACAGTGCATAGAGTCATCTGCTTTGACCTCTTTGAAAAAAACCCGGAATAGGAATGATAATTAACATTTTCTATGCATACAGTGTGCTTTGTGGTTTGTTTTTTAATTTTATTGTTGGTAGATCATTTTGACTTGGTCATTTTAAAAGTAGCTCTCAAGCCCAAAAAGTGTGGGCACCCCTGCTCTAGAACATCGTTCCTTAGTTTTATCAAGTGGTGCAGTGAGGGGCCAGCACTTTACATCTTATCATCTCATTCTTTCTTTTTTCTCCTCATGTACAGCACGGTTCTTTATTCTAAGCAGCTCTAGCACTAACAGTACTACAGGCGCCTTATACTACTTTCACTACCACTTGCAGTCAGGTTCGGCATTTCATCATGGTTTTGGTTTTTTATTTAGTTTTCCACCAGTATTTTAATTTATTTATTAAAGCAGCCTTTTTTAACAGCTTGATGCCCCTCCCCTATCAGTGTGCATTCAATCCACTGTCGACACTTTTTTGGTGCCTCTTTTAACGGATCAAATATCATAGCCCCACTGTCGTGTGTTCACATTTATTCTGCGTACAAGTTTATCTCATCAGTGCAGAGACCTTTTCAGTAAGTCCATTTTACTTTCTCTTTTTTACTTTCCCGAATGCTGTGGTTTTATTCTTTGGTTTTAATAGAAGCTCATTTGAACAATATTAGATCTTTCCCAAGTTTCACTTTTCATCTACCCGGTCGGCTTGTCTTTGAGCTACTATCGGCTTATGTTTTCAAGATACACTCTGTATTATCAGCTGTACATTTTCCATACATTTACTTTTGCCCTGTCTAGGCATACTGTTTGTAACCAGCCATCATTTTAAGTATGTATATGCCCTATTTTAGGGGGGGAGTAAGTTCTTTTAGCATGTTATTTCATTAATTCTGAGTTCGGTGTTACAATATGTTGTTCTTGGTTTTTAGTTTACACATTATTTATTCTTTTCTATGACATGTTCGCATCGCAATTTTACTCAAAAGTATAAATAGGTATCCATATTTCCATTCAAGTGTCATCACGGTGATCTGGTTTTGGCTCCAGTATTTGTCACTTCCGTTCACCAGGTCTGGCTATCCGTTACCGGCTCATATTTTAAAGACTCACTCGTTATAATTAGCGGTGATCCATACGTCTCTTCATAATGAACATGTCCTATTTTAGCATTTGGATCTTAGTATTATGGGTTTGGTCTTTTCTGGTTTCCTTTCTATAATCTGCTTTTCGTCTGGAGTCTTTTGAGTTTAGAATTACATTTTATGACATATTTTTGTAGTTATAATTGTATGACATGTCTAAATCGGTCAAGTTATCCATTCTTTTTATTATTTTTTGTCCCCTCATACAGCGGCAGACCGCCCCGGGTGCCAGCCCTAGGGGGGTACACAGCCTTCCGAGCTGCTCTAAATGACACCTGCACCTCAGCGCGGCTGCCGTACTTATTCCGAAGCAGAGTCAGCAGCCGCACTGAAGTGCAGGAAGGTCCCACGATGTCTGCATTTGCTGCCTCTGCCTCCGGAAGACGTAAGTGACGTCGGAAGGAGTGGACCGACAGCTGCAGTCATTGCGGAACCTTGACGCAACTCCCTGCGTCTGCCGGCCCAACCCCTCCAACATCACTTACATCTTCCAGAGCTAGAGGCAACAGAAGCAGTCATCATGGGACCTTGCTGGTTTGGAGGGAGAGGAGCAAAGAAAGGTGGTGGAGGGAGAAAAAGGGGGACAGGGTGGTATGGAAGGGTGGTGGAGGGAGAGAAAGGGGGCAGATGATGATGGAATTGGTGTGCAGGGAAAGGAGAGAGAGAGACATAAGGGGGAAGGATACTGGATGGAATTGGGTTGGAGGGAAAGAAAGGGGGCTGATGCAGAAACCAGAGAAAACAATGTAGAAAAAAATTTTATTTATTTTTTTGCTTTAGGGGAGATGCATCGCTGTTTCTGTGGTGTTGCATTGTATGCAGAGTCCAGCTTCTTGGTGGTTCAATTTAACCTTTGTCTACGTTTTTCTATTTTATCCCCCCTTTTACAAAACTGTAGAGCGTTTTTTTAGCACCAGCCATGGTGGTAATTGCTCAGAATTCTATGAGAGTCTGAGCTGTTACCACCATGGCTAAAAACAACATTACAGTTTTGTAAAAGGGAGAGGGGTTAGTTTGTGATTACTTATTCCATACTAGGCAAAGGTGTTTTCTGTGTTCTGTGTGTTCGAAAGACATGGTTTTCAGTTAGGATTGACTGTGTAGGATTGATCTGTACTAATCTGGCTTGTTTAGTTTTACAATGGGTGTATTGATGTACTGCTCACTGCAGTATGTAAGATGCTGCCTTTTCCTAGGTACACTCTTGTGTGATGTGTGGATTGTTACTAAAAATCATGTTTTTCATACAGATGGGGAGGTGTCAAAAAATGATGAGCCTCGGGTGTCACATATGCTAGATACACCACTGCCTTCATAGTTTATATCTAATCCACAAGCCTGCTTTTAGGACCTACAGGGTATGTATCCCTCTGATTCATGACAATTTCACTTCTCATGTTATCTTATCCATTCTTTTTATTATACAACTGCCCAGATAAGCATCATTCTTTGACGTGATTGGACCTTGAAAACTAACAGCAACCGTGTTCGCCCCAGAAATTTTTTCCAGCCATAAAAAACATTTGCTGCATTTAGTATGCCACAAAAAACATTTGCTCCATTTAGTGTCCCAGAGTTAAAAAAGTTTAAGAGGTACTGCTCTATACCATTTGAAAGAGGGCAAATATCTAATTATTCACTTCTAGAACTGGATACTTCTTAAATTTAATAAAAATTATGGAACAAGTGTCAAACCTTAAGAAAGGCAGTCATATTGAGCATTGGAAAATAACTAATAATAATTAACTAATACAAATAGTACACATTTAGGGCTCCTTTTACTAAGCTGCGATAGCGGTTTTACCGCGCGCTTAGCTCATGCAGAATTGCCGCACATGCTAGCATTGAGCTGGCGTTAGTTCTAGCCATGTAGCGCGGCAATTCTGCATGCGCTAAAAACGCTATTGCAGCTTAGTAAAAGGAGCCCTTAATTTTCCCCACCACCAAATTTCCCCATCCCGCCCCACCCGGCTACTTTTTCATGCCACCCGGCTGGAAAAAATTTCTGGGGAGAACACTGGAGTGGGATATGGGTCTGGGTCCTTTACAATGGACCATCCTGTATCGAGATTCCAACCTTGCTGGCACAGCAGGAATGGACTATGGTGTCTCAAGATTTCTTTTGAAAGTTTGAGAAAGAATGCCATTCATGGGTAATTTGAGAGACTCCCTAGGAGGACGAGGCATACCCAGTTCTTCCAAATACTCCTTAGAGTATTTTGAATCAGATTCCAAAGTGATAAGATCTCTACTCATTTGGCATAGAAACTTAGTAAAGGACACTGGATCTGAAGAGAAGGTAAATGGGAACCCCCTGAGGTACCTCTCATAGCAGAGAACGAAGGTGAAGCCTCTCTGGAGTATTGATACCTGAGATCTGAGTCCATAGGCAAAGATGACCCACTTCTGGAATGTGAAGAGAACCTCGCAGGAGAAGAACTCGACTGACGAGAATGGTGAGGCTCTATCTACAACAGATCTCCTCAACAAAGGAGTTGGTGATCTCGAAGCGTCTCGATGCCTTGATAAACGAGATCTGTCTCCAGAAGAAGACTTAGGCCTCGATTAATACCTCGTCATATGATGTGGAGAACTGTGCCTCAAATCACAAACCCGTGATTGAGTCGGATCCAGCCTGGAAGATGAATGTTGAGGAGTCCTCATCCTATGCCTCGAAAATTGCAATGCCTGATGTGAGGAGGGAGGACTGGAAGTCAGAGAACGATGGCGAGATACTAAAAAGAACTCAGCTCCTTATGTCGAGGTATCTCGAGGCACTCTTAAAGATTCAACTCCTTGCACAGAGTGTGTAGATTCAGCTCGAGGCACTCTTAAGGACTGACTCCTTATAATACTGCTTAGTGCTCAGATTGGACTGCAGGAAGTAAAGCTGAGGCAGGAGTTAATTTGGCAAGCATGTTACCAAACTCCTGATGCAGAAAATTTGCCAACATATTCTGCAAAACTGGCACTGAGACTACTGAATCTGGTACATTTGGTGTAGCTACAGTCTCCGAAGAAGAATGATGTTTCGATTTTGTGACACGTTTCCTGGGCAGCTTCAAAACCGGCTCTAAGGGTGGCATGTCCCGAGGATTTGGCTTAGCTATCTTACCTGAGGGAGACAGTGAGAATAGCTTTCCAGGAGAAGATTTAACTGATTTCCCCGAAGACGAAGACTTCCCAAACGAGGAAGGTTTGATTAAGCTCGAGGTTAAAGGTGGGTTGCCCCATAGAAGACTTCGCTGGAGTCAAGGTCAGGGTTGGAATTGGGGTCAGGGCCTTAGATAAAGGCCTATCCATGCTGGCGAATATTTTTTCTACCCAAACTCAACGACGTTTAAGAGCTCGAGTTTGAAGAGTAGCACAGCGGGGACACGACTCCGGACGTTGGTCAGGTCCTAAACACTGTACACACCATTTGTGTGGGTCAGTGAGGGAGATTGCGCACTGGCACCAGCTACACTTCTTGAAGCCTGTGACTGGCCAGGACATAGATTTAGCCGCGGCTAAATCGAAGTCCGCAGGCTGAGGCCGCGGAGTAGGCCCCACTGTGACACAAAGAAAAAAACCCAAACAAAACTTTTTTTTTGGGGGGGGGGGAATAAAATGAAACACGCAATAAACACAGCGACCCTGTAAGGAAAATACACGAGCTGTGGTAAGAGAAGGCATGAGTAGAACTAACTCTAGCGTAGAGCATTGAAACGAGGGCTTTTCAGCTCCGCGGAAAACTTAGAACTGAGGAGACGTGCACCCTACGTCAGGCGGGAAGGCACTCGCGCACGTGCAGTCGCGAACTTTCTAAAGTTCTTCAAGCAAGTCTGCATGCAAGACTCTCCGTATCGGGGCTCCGTGGATGATGTCACCCACATGTGAGAATATGCTGCCTGCTTGTCCTGGGATAAAAATACTTAACTGCTGCCCACATAACAGAGCATTTTTATTAACAAAATATAATTTAAGAATAGCTTGTTTTTTTATTTCAGTTCTAAAGGTAACCAACAATGTTGCTCTTTTGATTATATAATCTTTTGACAATTCTAAGAATTGAGAAATATTTAAACTATCAGGTGACACTAATTGATCTTTTCCCTCCTCTTCTGATATCATTTTGGAACCACTAGGTATATACCGGTAACAAAGATTATCATGAGAAAAACTTTCATCTAAGTATAACAAAGTATATCCTTCAGATACATTTTTAGTAATTCCAAAGGAGAAAGATAATGGGACATAGGAAAATTCAGAAATCTGAGGTTCCTAGATCTCATAGCATTTTCCATTTTTTCCATCTGCAAATGTAATAAAGTATTATCCTTCATATTAGATGTTATACAGGATTGCATTACAGAAACAGATGCTTCCAATTTATCCATTTTTTTTCCATTACAGCCAATTGAGTTTCTTGCTCAGCTACCTTTCTTGTTATTTCAGTTGAAAATTGACAAAGCTTTACAACAGTGCCCTGTAATGAGTTTTCTATTCTGTTCACAACTGTCCAGACATCTTGAAGTGTAATAACTTTATCACCCATCTAAGGCGTAATAGGCCCTGAAGGCATTGAAACAGGAGATACCAAAACAGTTTGTTTTCCCATTGAGACTCTTTTTGGGTCCAACTTAATCAGTTGTGGAGAAGTTGAATCCGAGCCTACTGTGGGATCGGAGTCATCTTTTCTACATATTTTTGATGGGATTTTAGAGCAAAATTAAAATTTTATAGAAAAAGGAAAACATTAAAATGAACGATGAATAATTTTGAATGTATTAATAAATTTTGTACTAGATAACACTATTAAATTATACTGAAGGTTTTTGGATTGATGAATGAAACCCCCATCCACATTTAAGCCTATAAGAGAATGAATGACCTTCAGGTGTGGATTTCTGAGATCCTTTCCTTCAAAAAAGCACTTTATCAATTTTGAAAAATCTCTTTTGCGTATCTGATATATTGAAACCCTCAGCTCAATGTGTTGCAGTGGTTAAGAAAACAAATAGAATTTTAAGAATTATCAGGAAAGGAATGGAAAACAAAGATGAAAATGTTATAATGCTCTTGAATCACTCTATAGTGCAGCCGCAACTTGAATACTGTGTGCAGTTTTGGTCGCCGTATCTCACAAAAGATATAGCAAAATTAGAAAAGGTACAGAGAAGGGTGACAAAAATGATAAAAGGTTTGGGACGCCTTCCCTATGAGGAAAAGCTAAAGCGGCTAGGGCTCTTCAGCTTGGAGAAGAGATGGCTCAGGGGTAATATGATAGAGGTCAATAAAATACTGAGTGGAGTGGAAAGGGTAGATGTGAAACACTTGTTCACTCTTTCCAAAAATGCTACGACTAGGGGGCATGCAATGAAGCTACTAAGTAGTAGATTTAAAAGAAACTGGAGAAAATATTTCTTAATACAACGTGTAATTAAACTCTGGAATTTATTGCCAAATGTGGTGAAATCAGTTAGCTTAGCAGGGTTTAAAAAAGGTTTGGATCAATTCTTAAAAGGGAAGTCCATAGGCTATTATCAAGATGGCTTGGAGAAATCCACTGTTTATTGATGAAAAGCAGCATAAAATCTGTTTTACTACTTGGGATCTAGCTGGGTACTTGGGACCTGGCTTTTGCCACTGTTGGAAACAGGATTCTGGGCTTGAAGGACCTTTGGTCTGTCCTAGTATGACAATTCTTATGTTCTTATGACAGGGGTGAGAGAAATGCTGGCTTGGGGTGAGAGAGATGCTGGTAGGGGAAGATAAGGGTGAAAGAGATGCTGTGGGGGGGACAGGAGAGAGAGATGCTGACTCAGGATGGATAGGGAGTGCTAGCTAGGGATGAATGTGGAAAGAGATGTTGGCTCAGAAGGGGGCAGGATGAGAGAAGGTGAATGATACTGGCTCAGGGGGATAGGGGGAAATAGCTTGAGATGCTGGCTGGATATGTACTGGGGAGAGAGTTTATTGCTTGGGAGGGGAGAGGTAAGAGATGCAGACTTGAGGGGTTAGGGGAGAAAGGCTTGCTCAGGAGTGAAAGATTCTGTACACCGAGAGGCACAGAAACATAGAGAAGAGATCCTAGATGGGAACTGAGCATAGAAACAGGGACAGGGAAGTAATGCTGAGCACAGAGAGGGACAGACATGGAGAAGAATGCTTCATAAGGAGGGTGCGATAGGGGTAGAGGAGGACTGCTAGACACTGGGACTTTGACAGAGGAGAGATGTTGGATGCAGGGGAATGGAGAGGGACATAGAGGAGAGAAGCTCAGGATAGAAACAGGGGACAGATGCTGGACAGGACAGAGACAAAATAGAACATGGACAGGCTGAGGAGGAAATGACGTCAGCCTCCATGGTGGATGCTTGATCTTTCAGCTCCACGTGCCCTTAGCATTTAATCGCTTATTTAGCAGTCTCCGGAAGTGTTTTTGCTGCTTTTTCCATTGCTACCCCTGGCGGCAGAGTCCTTTCTGTGAATGGCTACAAATGGTGCTCTATTAACTTAGCAGAGTTATTTTGTTTTTTAAAAATATGTTATTAATTTTAAGATAAATAATCAAAATATACAAATCAGTAAAAATATCTTCTATAATAAAATCCTAAGTGTGCATGCGCACTTAGGAGGTTGTGATCCCTGCCACCGTGATGTGTGCCTCCGTGCCAAATTCGATTGGAGGTGCGTGGGGTGGCTTGACTTCTGCGTTGCCGATGCTGGGACGCCTTTTCTCACCCCCGGACCAACAAATGCAGCAGCCGCGGGGCATTTATTAGGCCAGCTCACTTCGATAATGCGAGGCTAGCGGATGCTGGACAGGGGGAGCATTTAAAGGAGAAGGCCTACTGCTGGACAGGGGGATCAGGTAAGAGGTGCTGCTGGACAGGGGGGAGGTAAAAGGAAGGGAGAAGGACTACTGCTAGACAGGGGGAGCAGGAAAGAGGTGCTGCTGGACAGGGGGGTAAAAGGAAGGGAGAAGGGGTACTGCTGGACAAGGGGAGCAGGGAAGGGGTGCTGCTGGACAAGGGGGAGGTAAAAGGAAGGGAGAAGGATACGGCTGGACAGGGGGAGCAGGCAAGGGGTTGTGGTGGACAGCCAAGGAAAGAGGGAGAAAGAAAGAAAGACATATAGTGGCCAAGAAGAGAGATAGAAAGAAAGAAAGAAAGGCAGAGAGACAGAAAGCAGCCAAGGAGAAAGAAAGAAAGAGACACACACATCTATTCTAGCACCCGTTAATGTAATGGGCTTAAAGACTAGTACAATTAATAAAAATATACAGATATACAGTAGTTAACTATAACATGAAATCAACTAGTTGCTTATAACACAAATGATATACATAAAATGATGTTGACTATAAGGCTATACAACTAGTGTCTCATGTCCAATATATATTAAGATCAATACATTTAACTAAGGCTTTTAGTATGCATGAAGAGTTCCCAACAAGCTTCAAAGAAAAGCTTCATTTGATAACTCATATATTAACACTAAAGTACTACATGTCAATGATCCAAAGCACAATAAGTTTGGACGGGGCTCCAAATTTGGTGAAAAGAACTAGTAGAGTTATATTTTTCAGCAATAACGCTTTCAAATTTAGTAGTTATGCATACCGTGTTTCACCATATGATGAATTCTACTTTAGATAAATCCTTCCAACAATGCAGGATATTTTTTATAGCCAAAAAGGAGAAATTAGGTTCTTACCTGCTAATTTACTTTCTTTTAGCTTCTCCAGACCAGTAGAGGTTAACTTTACGAATGGGTATATATCTAATCATGACCAGCAGGTGGAGACTGAAAAGCACAGTTACTTACCGTAACAGGTGTTATCCAGGGACAGCAGGCAGATATTCTTGACTGATGGGTGACGGCACCGACGGAGCCCCGGTACGGACAATTTTAGAGTGATTGCACTCTAAGAACTTTAGAAAGTTTCTAGTGTCAGTCCGGTCTGAGCATAACAGAATGAAATGCACGCTGCCAGCCAATTAGACAACGTACGTTTAGAAACGGGACGTCCCAATTTATTTGGATCAAAGGACAGAAAAAGTTGGGGAACTGATCTGTGGGGTTTCGTACGCTCTAGATAGTAAGCCAGAGCCCTTTTACAATCCAAAGTATGTAAAGCTTGTTCTCCAGAATGAGAATGAGGTTTTGGAAAGAAAACAGGGAGAACAATGGATTGGTTGAGATGGAACTCAGAGACAACCTTAGGGAGAAACTTTGGATGTGTACGCAAAACCACCTTGTCATGGTGAAAAACCGTAAAAGGTGGATCTGCGACAAGTGCATGAAGCTCACTGACCCTCCTGGCAGAGGTAAGAGCAATAAGGAAAAGCACTTTCCAAGTGAGAAACTTGAAAGGAGATGTAGCCAATGGTTCAAATGGAGGCTTCATTAAGGCGGAAAGAACCACATTGAGATCCCAGATAACAGGAGGGGCTTTAAGAGGTGGTTTCACATTGAAAAGCCCTCGCATGAACCTGGATACCAGGGGATGAGCTGAGAGAAGTTTTCCATGGACTGGCTCATGAAAAGCTGCAATGGCACTGAGGTGGACTCTGATGGAAGAGGACTTAAGGCCAGAGTCAGACAAAGAGAGCAAATAATCCAACAATGTCTCCACTGCCAGAGAAGTTGGATCAAGATGATGAAGAAGACACCAGGAGGAAAATCTCGTCCACTTCTGATGGTAACATTGCAGAGTGGTTGGTTTCCTGGAGGCATTCAGAATGGAACGAACAGGCTGAGATAAAAGAGTATCATGAGATGTCAGCCCGAGAGATACCAAGCTGTCAGGTGCAGAGACCGGAGGTTGGGATGTAGAAGGGTTTCCTGCTGTTGCGTAAGTAGAGAAGGAAACAGAGGAAGAAGAAAAGGTTCCCTGGAACTGAGTTGAAGTAGAAGGGAGAACCAATGTTGCCTGGGCCACCTCGGAGCAATCAGAATCATTGTGGCTCGTTCCCTCTTGAGCTTGAATAATGTTCTCAACATTAGAGGCAGAGGAGGGAAGGCGTACAGGAATAGATTCGACCAGTCTAGGAGAAAAGCATCCGCTGCCAGACGGTGAGGAGAGTAAAGTCTGGAGCAGAATAGGGGCAGCTGGTGATTGTGAGGAGCTGCAAAGAGGTCTATCTGAGGAGTGCCCCATTGAGTGAAGATAGACTGCAGAGTTACAGGATCGAGTGTCCACTCGTGAGGCTGGAGAATTCTGCTGAGTTTGTCCGCTAAAGAATTCTGTTTTCCCTGAATGTAGATAGCTTTCAGGAAGAGATGGTGATCTATGGCCCAATTCCAGATCTTTTGGGCTTCTTGGCATAAAAGGCGAGAGCCCGTCCCACCCTGTTTGTTGATGTAGTACATCGCAACCTGATTGTCTGTGCACAACAGAAGAACCTGAGGAAAGAGAAGATGTTGGAAGGCCTTGAGAGCATAAAACATCGCTCTGAGTTCCAGGAAATTGATTTGATGCTTCTTTTCCTGGGCCGTCCAAAGACCCTGAGTCTGGAACTCGTTCAAGTGGGCTCCCCATGCATAAAGAGAGGCGTCGGTGGTGATGACTAGTTGATGAGGAGGTTGATGGAATAGAAGACCTCTGGATAGATTTGAGGATACCAACCACCATTGAAGAGACTGACGAAGAGATGATGTCACAGATATGTGTCGTGAGCAAGGATCCGTCGCTTGGGACCACTGAGTAGCAAGGGTCCATTGAGGAGTGCGCAGGTGAAGACGTGCGAGGGGCGTGACATGAACTGTAGATGCCATGTGCCCCAAGAGTACCATCATTTGCCTGGCTGAGATGGAAGGTAGTGAAAGCACCTGCTGACATAGAGACTGAAGGGTCTGAAGACGATTGGATGGTAGGAAAGCTCTCATGAGGAGTGTGTCCAGGATCGCTCCAATGAATTGAAGTCTCTGAGTGGGGATGAGATGAGATTTGGGTAGATTGATCTCGAACCCCAGAATTCGTAGAAACAAGATGGTTTGGTTGGTGGCCAGTAGAACTGCTTGAGCGGATGTGGCCTTGATTAACCAGTCGTCCAGATAAGGAAAGACCTGGAGGTGGTGAGAGCGTAGAAATGCCGCTACCACAATGAGACACTTGGTGAAGACCCTTGGAGAGGAGGCAAGGCCGAAGGGCAGCACCTTGTATTGGTAATGACAATGATTGATCATGAAACGGAGATACTGTCTTGAGGTTACATGGATCGGTATGTGAGTGTATGCTTCTTTGAGATCGAGGGAGCATAGCCAGTCGTCTTGGTTGAGAAGAGGATATAGAATAGCTAAGGAAAGCATCTTGAACTTCTCCTTTACCAGATGTTTGTTGAGATCGCGAAGATCTAGAATAGGTCTGAGATCTCCTGTTTTTTTGGGGACAAGAAAATAACGGGAGTAGAATCCCTGCCCCTTTTGATCTAGAGGAACTTCCTCTATAGCGTTTAGAAGAAGGAGGGATTGAACTTCCTGAATGAGGAGGGAAGATTGAGGACTGTTCAAAGCAGACTCTTTTGGCAGGCTTTGGGGCGGAAGAGTCTGAAAGTTGAGAGAGTAGCCGTGGTGGATGATGTTGAGGACCCATTGGTCCGAAGTGATAACTTCCCACCGGCTGAGGAACAGAGAAAGTCGACCTCCTATAGGTTGAGGCAGGAGAGCAGGAATCGGAATACTGGCTATACTGCTGAGAATGAAGTCAAAAGGGCTGTGACTTCTGCTGAGGAGGTGGTTTCACAGGTTGCTGCTGTGACTGCTGTCTGGGAGGCTGACGTTGCTGCTGCCTCTGACGCCTGGGTTGCTGAGCATTGGTAGGTAATGGCCGAGCTGCGAAGCGTCGTTGATAGGCCGACTGCTGCCTATATGGTTTAGGCGGAGGAGGCTTCTTTTTATTTTTAAGCAGGGTATCCCAGCGTGTCTCATGAGCAGAAAGCTTTTGTGTGGTTGAGTCCATGGATTCCCCAAAGAGCTCATCCCCTAGGCAAGGGGCGTTGGCTAACCGATCCTGATGATTAACATCAAGCTCGGATACCCGAAGCCAGGCCAGGCGACGCATAGCCACCGACATTGCTGTCGCTCTGGACGTAAGTTCAAAGGTGTCATATATGGATCGAACCATGAACTTACGTAATTGAAAAAGAGACGACAAGCAGGTATGAAAAGAATGATGCTTGCGTGAAGGAAGGTACTTTTCGAAGGAAGCCATGGAGGTAAGAAGATGCTTCAAATAAAAAGAAAAATGAAAAGCATAATTGCTAGCTCTATTTGCTAACATAGCATTTTGATAGAGCCTCTTACCAAATTTATCCATGGCTCTACCTTCTCTGCCAGGAGGTACTGATGCATATACACTGGCTCCAGAAGATTTTTTAAGGGTGGATTCGACAAATAAGGATTCGTGTGGCAGTTGAGGTTTGTCGAACCCAGGAATGGGAATTACCTTATATAGAGAATCCAGCTTACGTGGGGCCCCTGGGACAGTTAAAGGAGTCTCTAAATTCTTATAGAAAGTCTCCCTCAAGATGTCATGAAGAGGGAGTTTCAAATATTCCTTTGGAGGCTGATCAAAATCAAGAGCATCCAAAAAAGCTTTAGACTTTTTGGATTCAGCCTCCAAAGGAATGGACAAGGAGTCACACATCTCTTTCAAAAAGCAAGAGAAAGAGGAAGTGACATGCTTGGAGGATGGGTCAGGAACAGTGGAGTCCTCCTCCTCCGAGGAACATTCGCCTTCAGAAAGAAAGGGTTCCTCTGAGTCCCCCCACAGATCAGGATCCCTGACATGGGAAGCATGGTCCTGAGACTCCGGGGTCGATGATTGTAGATGTCGGGTTTTGCGCACCGACTTACCCGACCTCATCGATATCGAGTCAGGCGATGTTATCGGCCGCACCGGTGCCGAAGTTTGTACCGATTGATGGTGAGCTCTCGGCTCCGGTGCAAGAACTGGCATCGATACCGATGATTGAAGCGGTACCGAAATAGTGGAAGCAGGTAACACAGGTTGTTCCACAATCGGTACCGGAAGCTCGGTGCGGACCGGCACCGGAAGGTTCGGAGTCAGGATAGCAGGGAGGAGCTGTTTTAACTGGTCCTTAAGCTGTTCCTGAAGGATGGCCGTGATACGGTCATCAAGGGATGGCACCGGTACCGCCTTTTTCTTCTGCGGTACCTGCGGTGCCGCTCGACGCCCCGGAGATGAGGAGCCCGATGTCGAGGGACTCACCTCTATAGGGGCGGAGCGCTTCCGCTGGCGTCTCACAGTCGGCAGGATTGGACTCACTGCACTCGAGACCGGAGGACGTTCCAGCGGGGAAGGCTTCTTAGCCGGCTTACCTGACTGGTGAGACGTCGGCGCGGAATCATGCGGCGTCGAAGAAGAGGGTGCCGACTGAATCGGTGCCGAAGCTGGAGTCGATGGCACGGGGTCGGACATCTCGGCACCGAACAATAATCGCTGCTGGATTTGGCGATTTTTCAAAGTCCGTTTTTTGAGAGTGGCACAGCGGGTGCAAGAAGAGGCCTGATGCTCAGGACCCAAACACTGTAAACACCAGTTGTGTGGGTCCGTGAGAGATATAGGCCGAGCACACCGCTGGCACTTTTTAAACCCTGGCTGAGGGGGCATGAACGTAAAAACGGCTTCAGCCAAATCGAAGGCCGAGGCTTCGATGGTGGCAGAAGGCCCCGCCGGGGAAAATCAAATGAAAGAAAAATTGAAGAAAAATTTTTTTTTTTTTTTTTTACTAATAAAAGAAAGAAAAGAAATAATACAAATACTCAAAAGTTTACGCGAGCGGGAAGGCAATAGAAAAAAGTTTCAACAGCCGTTGAAAAACGCATCTTCTTAGCTCCGCGGAAACTAAGAAACTGAGGGACCGCGCGCCTCTGTCGGGCGGGAAGGCACTCGCGCGTGCGCGGTGCGGCCGAGCTAGAACTTTCTAAAGTTCTTAGAGTGCAATCACTCTAAAATTGTCCGTACCGGGGCTCCGTCGGTGCCGTCACCCATCAGTCAAGAATATGCTGCCTGCTTGTCCTGGGATAAACAAAACTTTGGGACAGTATATCCTAGCCCCTCCTCTCTATTTCCCTCAGTCTGCCGAATAGCCAAGCAGCACCAAGAACTGGAAAACAACAGAGAGAAAAAACAATACTCCGAAAGGAGTAACAAATAACATACCCAAAATGCTGTTGGAAAATGCAGAGGAGAAATTCCCGAAGGAAGAATGTCCCCACAGCTCGCCAGCTAAGCCAGCCGAGCCACAGCCGCTGTTCTTCAATTCTCCCCGGCCCTAGAAAAATACTAGAACCCGCAGCAAAAACCAAAAACTGCCCGCGCAACAGCCCCAACAACAACAACAACAGACAGGGTGGGGACCTCTACTGGTCTGGAGAAGCTAAAAGAAAGTAAATTAGCAGGTAAGAACCTAATTTCTCCTTCTTTAGCACTCTCCAGACCAGTAGAGGTTAACTTTACGAATGGGACGTACCAAAGCAGTCCCTCTCACGGGCGGGACCCCCGAAGGGCCGATACCAGTACACGCTCACCGAACACCGCGTCCCGACGCGCCTGCACATCAACCCGATAATGACGAACAAAGGAATGCAAGGAGGACCAAACCGCAGCCTTACAAATATCCACTGGAGGCACGAGCGACGACTCAGCCCAAGAAGCCGCCTGACCCCGAGTGGAATGAGCCTTGAGAAACTCCGGAACAGGCTGCTGTTTCAGAAGATAAGCGGAAGCAATCGTCTCCTTGATCCAGCGCGCAATAGTAGCCTTAGAAGCACCAGCTCCCCGACGAGGACCCGCCAGGAGAACAAAGAGATGATCGGACTTCCGGAATTCCTGGGTCCGCTGCACATAAGAGCGAAGGACCCGACCGACATCCAACTTGCGCAGCTGCCGTTGCTCAGAAGAGCCCTCCCGACCACCCAAGATCGGGAGAACCACCGATTGATTGACATGAAAAGGAGAAACAACCTTCGGCAGAAAGGAAGGAACAGGCCGCAAGACGACCCGCTCCCTAGAAAACTCCAAGAAGGGAGCCCTACAAGAGAAAGCCTGCAGCTCAGAAACACGCCTAGCAGAAGTAATGGCCACCAAAAAGACCGCCTTCAAAGTAAGGTCCTTCAAAGAACAGTCGTCCAAGGGCTCGAAAGGCGGACGCACCAAAACAGAGAGAACCAGATTAAGATCCCAAGAGGGAACCGAGGGCCGTAGGGGAGGCCTAAGCAACTTGGCCGCCCGCAAAAACCGAATCACATCAGGAAGAGCCGATAAACGCTGACCTGACACCAACCCTCGAAAAGCCGACAGGGCCGCAAGATGAACCCGGAGAGAAGACCAAGCCAGGCCTCTATCCAGGCCATCCTGCAAGAACTCCAGAATGTTAGGCAGAGAAGCGCGAAAAGAGGTCACTCCCCGCGCCCGACACCATTCCTCAAAGAGACGCCAAACCCGCACATAAGCCCGAGAGGTAGAAAGCCTCCGGGACCCCAACAGTGTAGAGATCACCTTGTCTGAATATCCCTTCTTGCTAAGGCGACCCCTTTCAAGAGCCACGCCGTAAGACAGAAGGGAGACGGGTCGAACATGGGAATGGGACCCTGCATCAGAAGGTCGTCCGAGAGAGGCAGAGGAAGAGGATCCGCTACCAGGTGCCTCACCAGATCCGCATACCACGGACGGCGAGGCCAATCCGGCGCCACCAGCACCACCAAACCCGGATGGCGAACAATGCGAAGAAGCACTCTGCCCACCAGCGGCCAAGGAGAGAACACATACAACAGCCCCTCCGTTGGCCACTGCTGGACCAGAGCATCCAGACCCTCGGCCAGACCGTCCCTGCGACGACTGAAGAAGCGGGGCACTTTGGCGTTGCCACCCGTGGCCATCAGGTCCATCAGGGGCTGCCCCCAAGCCTGCACTATCAACTGAAACGCCTCGGCGCCGAGACACCACTCTCCTGGATCTAGGAAGTGACGACTGAGGAAGTCTGCCTGAACATTTTCTACTCCGGCTATATGAGAGGCCGAGAGGTCCAGCAGATGGGATTCCGCCCAAACCATGAGCAGAGCCGCCACCTGAGTGCTCTTGGTGCCCCCCTGACGATTGACATAAGCCACCGCCGTGGCATTGTCCGACAGCACTCTGACCGACTTGCCCAGCAACAGGGAGTGGAAAGCCAACAGCGCCAGACGGACCGCTCTGGTCTCCAACACGTTGATCGACCAGGCGGCCTCCTCCGCGGACCAGGTGCCCTGAGCTGAGTGACCCAAACACTGAGCCCCCCAACCCAGGAGACTCGCATCCGTCAGGAGCACCGTCCACTGCGGGAGATCCAGACCCACCCCCTGAACTAGGTGAGGGGTCTGGAGCCACCAACGCAGACTGCAGCGCGCCAAGCCTCGCAGGGGAACCGGAACATCCATCCCGTGCCTCTGGGGAGACCACCTCCGGAGCAGAGCATACTGGAGAGGACGCATGAGGGCCCGCGCCCACCTCACCACGTCCAGGGACGCCGCCATCGACCCCAAGACCTGGAGGAAATCTCGCGCCCGAGGACACCGGGACGCCAAAAGCAGGCGAATCTGAGATTGCAATTTGCTCACCCGGCCCTCTGGGAGGAAGACCTTCCCTAAGGAGGTGTCGAACAGCACCCCTAGGTACTCCAGACGCTGAGCCGGGACCAACCGACTCTTGGAAAGGTTGACCACCCAGCCCAGCGACCGGAGAAACTCCACCACCCGAGCAGTAACCCGGGAGCTTTCCTGCAACGACTTTGCCCGAATTAACCAGTCGTCCAGGTAGGGGTGTACCAGGATGGCCTCCGACCGCAAGGCTGCCGCGACGACCACCATCACCTTGGTGAACGTCCGAGGAGCCGTGGCCAGCCCAAAGGGAAGCGCACAGAACTGAAAGTGCCGACCCAAGATCGCAAAGCGCAGGAAACGCTGATGAGAGGCCCGAATGGGAACATGCAAGTAGGCCTCCGTCAGATCGAGAGAAGTGAGAAACTCCCCCGGCTGAACCGCCAGAATGACCGACCGCAGAGTTTCCATACGGAAAGAGGGAATCTTGAGAGCCCTGTTGACCCCTTTCAAATCGAGGATGGGCCGAAAGGTCCCCTCCTTCTTGGGCACCACAAAGTAAATGGAGTACCTGCCCGTGCCCCACTCCGGAGTGGGCACCGGAACAACTGCCCTGAGATCTAGCAAGCGCTGAAGGGTCTGGCGAAAAGCCTGCGTCTTCCCCGGAGTCTGACATGGAGAAGCGAGGAAAAAATCCGGCAGAGAGCGGGCGAACTCCAGGGCATAACCGTCCCGCACCACCTCCAGGACCCACTGATCGGACGTGATCTCGGCCCATTTGGGGAAAAATTCGCGCAGCCGGGCCCCCACCGGAACCAAAGGGGGCGCCGGCAAGGCGTCATTGTGCAGGACGGGAAGCGGGGGAAGCGGCGGAGGGATTCCCTGCCCCCCGACGGGCCCCCCGAAAGGGCTGCATGCGCTGGAAGAACCGACCCCGGGAAAATCCCGGAGACTGGAAAGAAGCAGCCCCACGCCCAGGGCGATACTTGCGAAAATCCCGCAAACGCCCCCGGGCCGCACCCCCCCGAGACGCCGGGCGGGCACGGTCCTCCGGCAGACGGGGAACTTTCGAGTCCGACAGAGTCTGAATCAACTTATCCAAGTCCTCTCCAAACAAAAACGACCCCCGAAAGGGAAATTTAGTAAGCTTAGCTTTGGACGCAGCATCCGCCGCCCAAGCGCGCAGCCACAACACACGCCTTGCGGCCACACCAAAAGCCATAGACTTAGCCGAGATCCGCACCAAGTCATATAGAGCATCTGAGAGGAATGAGGCCGCCATCTCAATCTTCGCTACCTCCTGATCCACCAGAGACCAGTCGTCAGACTCTCGATCCAAGACCCGCTCCGCCCACCGAAACACGGCGCGAGCGACCAGTCCCCCACAAATAGCCGCCTGGACCCCAAAGGCAGAGACCTGAAAATTTTGCTTAAGGATGCTCTCCAATTTGCGCTCCTCAGGGTCCCGCAAGGCAGAACCGCCCTCAACAGGCACGGTATGCCGCTTGGAAATTGCCGAAACCACCGCATCCACGACTGGCGAAGCTAACGTAGCCCGATCCCCTTCAGGAATGGGATACAGGCGAGCCATGCTGCGCGCCAGCCGAAACGGCGTCTCCGGCGTTTTCCACTGCTCCAGAATAATATCCCGAATATCCTGATGCATAGGAAAAGAGCGGGAAACGGAACGGATCCCCCGTAACAGGGGGTCCCCCACACGCGGAGTCTCCGGCGGCGCGTCCTCAAAACGCAAAACCGAAGAAACCTGCTGAATAAGGTCAGGCAGCTCATCTTTCTGAAAAAGGCGCACCACGGACGCCTCGTCACTGGAGAACGGGAAATCCGACAACCCGCCGCCAGCTTCAGACCCCTCCAGAGAGTCCTGGAACTCCTCAGAAGGGTCCAGGTCCTCCTCCAGACCGACCCGTTCCTCCGACCACAAATTCTTGTCCCACGACACCCGCGGACGCTTGGACAAGGGAGGCGGCGGAGGGGACGTCACGCCAGACGAAAGAGGCAAAGCCGCAGGGAGCGCGGAGGAAAACCCACCCCCCGAAACCCCCTGGGCGCAACCGGGACCCCCAGCCGCCTGAAAATAGGCTCTGCATAAAGAAAAGAAAAATTCAGGAGAAAAACCCCCCGAGGGTCCCAAGGGACTCCCTGCCACAGCAGGGGACCCAGCAGAACCTTGCCCCTGCATAGTCAAAACAGGGGGAAGGTCACCTGAGGTGGAAGACAAAATGGAGGGGCCAGACAGAGAAGATGGCGGTTTTCCCCGCCAAAAAAGCTCCCTCCATAGCCTGAAGCGGCTGAGAAACCTGAATAGTCTCAGCCGCTAAAGCAGGCAAGCCGGCATCAGCTGTCAAAAAATCAGCTGAGAGGGAATCCTCTAAAACCCGACCGTCGGCGGTTTGGGGAATCCCTCCGTGGGCGGACGGAGAAGAACGGGCTTCCCCACCGTTCCCTGCCGACTCGCGAGGCACCATCGGCGGGGAGCTCTGGGCGCCTGCAGCCGCTGCCGACGGAGCTCCTCCACCGCACCGGCCTGAACACCGCTTGCACAGGCCGGCCGCGAGTGCCTCGCGTCTGGAGCACAATGAGCACTTTTTCCCTTTAGAAGTGCTCATTGCTCCATACGCGACCTAGCTGTAAAAAAGTGCCTGTTAGTTGAAAAAATACAGTAAAAAACAGTTTTCTTAAAGGGATACAACCCTCCAGACCAGCACTACCTCAGGATTTTTTTTTTTTTTTTTACAGAACAGACTCCACAGGCTCTCAAAGCAATATGCCTTGCTTGATTTAGGGGGCAAGGCTTACTGCTGAGGCTCCTCTAAAAAAATGTGGGGAGGTGGAGGAAGTGGGGGGAGGGACCCCGCTCGTGACCCGCCGGGTTTGACACCCCCGAGGTCGGACGAACCCCCAAACAGAGTCCGCCCAAGCTCCGTCCGGCTAAAAACAGGGACAATAAACCCCCTAAACAAATTCCAACAGCCCTACCAAGGGAGATGGGTACAGATCACTCAACACCTGCTGGAGACTGAAAGAAGACTGAGGGAAATAGAGAGGAGGGGCTAGGATATACTGTCCCAAAGTTTTGTTTTCAGTCTCCACCTGCTGGTCATGATTAGATATATACCCATTCGTAAAGTTAACCTCTACTGGTCTGGAGAGTGCTAAAGAACAGTAATATATTAAGCAAACGGGCATTGGATTCAGACAAAGAATGTGCAAGGCCCTGTTGACCAAGAATAATAATTTTAAGATGTAGGGGTTTTTTAATGTTTAAAATGGTGGATATAGTGTTCCAGACTTTTTTCCAATACAGTTTAAGATGTGGGCATAGATAAATCATGTGAGGTAGCGTGCCTACAAATTTTCCACAGGACCAGCATAGATTGGAGCCTTTATTAGAAAATTTAGTGATATTCTATGGTGTCAAATGTGACCGATGCAATAAAAAGTAAATTGATTGTAGGACTGCTGCTGATTGAGTGGATTTAAATACCCTAGTCCACACTTTTTGCCATATCTCATCATCAGCTGAAAATTCAAAATCAGCATGCCATACACTCATCATTTGTGATATAGACACTGAGGAGGTTTGTCTCAACAATGTGTACCATTTGGAGGCTACACCCCTCAGTGGGGTTATAGTGACAATACAGTCAAACCTCGGTTTGCGAGTAACCCGGTTTGCGAGTGTTTTGCAAAACAAGCAAAACATTCTTGCAAAACTTGTCTCGCAAACCGAGTGTTGACTCGATTTGCGAGCACCCCCCCCCCAAAATAACCAGCATTGCTCCCCCCCCCCCGCTCGCAAAGGCCACCCCCGCTCGAACCGGCACCCCTGCCCGAACAACTTAAACTTACCCCCCCCGTCTAGCACTGGCACGCAGCCCACAGGACATGCCGGTGCCGCTAGAAGATCTTCCTGCTCATGCTCAAGGACTTCTAATTCTCCCTCTCGCCGAGATTCTCGGAGATCAGGTAGAGTCTATTCTTCATTGTGATCAAGGGCTTCAAGACTGTAAGCAGATTTTATTACAGTTTACTGATAAATTGGAAGATCTAGAGAATAGAGGGTGGCAGCGAAATTTATAGTTCTGGGGAGTGCCTGAATCTCCTGATTACATGAATGCTGAAGAAATGGTCTGGAAAATTGTAGTGACTATTTTGAAGAAGCAGAACTCAGACCTGGACCCTTCGACTATACAACTGGAGCGAGCACATCATGCATTAGGCTGCCCTCGAGCTAATTTGGTCAAAGATATAATGGCTTGTTTTTGTGACTTTAAGCTGAAGGAATGGGTCCTTTTGTGGGCCCGAGCTAATGGCAGCATGAAGTGTGACTCTTATGAAGTTGAGATCTTTCAAGATTTGGCCTCTATTACTCTACAACGGCATTGTGAATTGAGACCATTACCCATACTCTTGCAGGATCAGGGCATCAGTTACAAGTGGCAACACCCTTTTGCCATGAACTTTTATAAAGATGGTCACTTGCATCGCATCTGTACTAAAGAGGAGCTGTTCCCTTCATTGAAATCAGGCCCTACAGGAAAGTCATCTCAGTTGAAGCAGAAAACCCTCGCTGACAGAGACGACTGCAAAGACAATCTTCACAAGGACACCTGGATGCCAGGCAGCTAGGATGACTTCAAGGCTGCACCTCTTGTGACCTTGCTGAAATAAACTGCACTGCTTATACACATCAATGTTTATTGTGACTCATTAGTTTTGTTCCTATTTTTAGTGCCCTGAGTGAGCTTGTTAGTAGATAATACTTAATGTTGGTTTGATTGGTTAGTGTGCATTATAATAGCTGGGGTTGCATATTGCTTTTTGTTTTCTGATTGATAAGGGGCACATTGGATGGGCATTTCCTCTTTATTTTCATGTGACTCCACAGTTGGATTTCCATTTGCTTCAAAGAATTTTGGGAGGGGTGGGCAGCTATGGTTTAGATTTTTTTTAGAGAACTTGCTGATCGAACCTTAGAACCTTTTGATTTTTTACTGGAAATGTTATTGCAGCGGTGGGGGTCTATTCTTGTTCAGGTTTATCTTTATACTTTGTCTCTTCTCCATTACTTACTGGTTCCCCGATGCAATGGGCTTACAATCTAAGGGCTTAATTTGTTCATATACTGTATGTTAACATACAAACACATTAATGTAACTTAATACATATTTAATGCTAACCTCATTTTTTTCAATGGAGCTATTTAATAAGGCCCAGATTCTATATATGCACCTAAAGGTATGTGCATACATCAGTGAACTTAACTGATGTAGGTTCATAACTTAACTGATGTAGGTGCATAACTTAAAATAAATATAACTGATTGATTACCAATTAATACCTCAACAGCCAGTACTATCAGTGTGGCAGGGTATCTAGGGCTGGGTGACCTCGAGGAGGATGCATGCCCTGAAGGAGACACAACCTGCTGAGATGTAAAGCGATGGCGTCAGCGTTTGACCTGCATCACGGGACTCAATGCTGTAGACAGGGTTTCCCCCTCCCCCATTATGCCTGATAAACATATCAACAAAATCTGGGAAAAACCCATCCTCTGTGGCGGGAACCAACTCCTGCAATCCAGTTGGAGATTGTTTGGAGGATATACCAGGTTTATCCCCTGAGACACGCTTGCATTTCGGCATTCATCAAGGCCCCCCGACACCATTTTCAAAGGAGTCAGAAGGTGCTAGAAGACCCTCCATGGAGGTTGAAGGCACCGAATCCAAGCAAGTTTCTCATCCCTCGCGGGCTACAGTGCACATGGAATATGGCTGCGTATCCAACAGCCATCCACAACAAAATGAGGCATGAATCCATGACATCCTGCCATGGGAAGGTTATCTATGTGGTTTTCTTTCAAAAATGAAGCTGGCAAGTATTAAAAAATAACTTTAAAATCAAATCTGGAAAAATCCAAGATGATCACTGAAGGCCTATTTTGACTAAAAAGAGCCCAAGAAAACCACAGAGAACCCTCAAAAACAGAGATTTTAGGATTGTAGAGGCATGCAGGGAAACCACTTTAAAACCTCTTTTGAAAGATCCCCCAAAATCTCTGATTCAAGCTGTTAGTTGATGGGGAAATACTGCAGATGGAGCTAAAACAGCTCACAGGGAGGTCCTCTGCCTCAACTTGCTGGAAAGCTGAACTTTGAATCTTCTGACTGCTCCGCCAGCCTGACTTCCATGGCTGGTGATGTCCGCCACCCTCAGACATGCCATGCAGCATGCCACAGTCTGGCTCTGATCCCAGGAACCATGCAGCCTGCGCTCGATCCACTAGCAGACGAACCTGGGGTGACCTAGCTCCCTAGGGAATGGTCCATGAGCCCTGATCTGATCTGATGGTTGTCCAGAGGTTTTACTGCCAAGCAGGGAACCCTCCAGAAAAAGACTTTTCCCAAAGGTCTGCAATCTCCTGCAGTTGAAGCTGTCCCCACAGGGAACCTCCGCAGCATGAGGGCAAAAATTGCAAACGCAAAGACTGAAATTACACAAAATAAAACATGAGAAGAAAAGACAAGCTCCTACAGCCTGGCTTGTAGGAAGAAAGGCTGATGTTTACAGAACCAGTGACAGTGTTGAGGTATGAGGGGGAGAGGTTTAAGTGTCTCAAATTCGAGGATTCCTACAAAGTAATCCTGGCTGGTAGATGGAAATTACCCATTGTCCCCCCTTTTGAAGGCATGCCTCCCCCCTTGAAGGCTTGCCCCGCCCCTTGAAGGCTTGTCCCCCCTTAAAGGCCTGCATCCCACCCCTGAAGGCCTGCCTGCCTGTCCCCCCTGAAGGCCTGTCCCAACCCCCACCCTGAAGGACTGCTCACTCCCCCCCCCGGAAGGCCTGCGTGTTTACCCCTGGCCTTCCACTGGTGTCCGGCTTCCCCCCTGGCCTACCTGCACTGTTTACCTTCGAGGAACAGCCTGCAAACAAGATTGCGGTGCTAGCGATCTTTGTATTGCTTCGGAGCTGTTTCCTCTGCCGCGGTCCTGCCCCTCCTCTGATGTCAGAAGCAGGATCGCAGCGGAGGATACAGCTCCAAAGCAGTACAAAGATCGCTAGCACCGCGATCTTGTTTGCAGGATGTTCGTCAAAGGTAAACAGTGTGGGGAGGCCAGGGGGGGTGGAAACCGGACGCTGGGGGAAGCCGACAGCAGCACTTCCCGACTGACCATCTCCCCTCGCCCTCTAAAACAGGTGCGGCAGCAGCCGGTCAGCAAGAGCAGCGCTGCCGCTCCTGCTTTAGGGGGCCAAGGGGGAGGGTCAGCCGAATCGGGAAGCCGATTTTTTTTGTTTTGAATCAATTCAAATCGATTCACCCGAAGTGAATTGGTGAACCGATTCGAATCGTGAATCGGGCAGCACTAATGGCTAGTAGGAAAAAGGAGGTATTGATGCCCCCGTATAAGACTTTGGTGAGACCTCATTTAGAATATTGTGTACAATTCTGGAGGCCGCACCTTCAAAAAGATATAAAAAGGATAGTCAGCTACTAAATTGGTATGTGGTCTTCATCATAAGGCGTATGGGGACAGACTTAAAGATCTCAATCTGTATGCTTTGGAGGAAAGGCAGGAGAAGGGAGATATGATAGACACGTTTAAATACCTACGTACTGTAAATGCGCATGAATCGAGTCTCTTTAATTTGAAAAGGAAACTTTGCAATGAGAGGGCATAGGATGAAGTTAAGAGGTGATAGGCTCTGGAATAATCTCCTGCCGCAGACAATGGGGGGGTTTCGGGGGTGGCGGTGGGTTACAGTGGGCATCCCTTCTGCCAGTCGGTTTGCGGTAGGATTTAGGGGTTCCCTGCCATGGCTGCTCAGCTGATCTTAGCAGGGAGATTTCCATGAAGCGATCAGTTTAGCGGCTGCATCTATTTGAAATGTAGGCCAGCATTTTCCTGGCCTACATTTCAGGCGCCTATTGCAGCCCTAGGGAAACGTCTCCCTGCACCCGCGACAGATTTAGGCGGCCTGCCTCAGGTTGTTTTTTTAAGAAAACATGTGTCCCGATTGGCTGGTTAGACAGCGAAAGGACGCCTACCATCACCTACAATCGGGATGCCGTTTAAAGAATTTGGCCCTCATGGTCTGTTTTTTTCTTAATTAACATTACCATTCCAAAATCCAAAATATGCTTTGTCCCAGGGATTTTGGATAAAATATCTTGTGCCTGTAGTATGGCATTGTGCAGGGTCAATGTAACTGTATGTGGATAGAATCAAGAGCAGCAGTAGATTTAGACTTTTTATTTCTTTTTTTGGATGGCTTGGAGGTTCTATCTGGACTATAAAATGGTGGCACGTCAATCACGCGCCAATACCTGTGCACAGGACGATTGTGCGCCACCATTTACAGCGCTTTTACGGCTCGCACTCCCGCTGGAGGGGAACCACCCCATACACTGAGAACTCCCAAACAGCGAGAGAACGGAGGTTTCAGTGTATTGGGAGGGATTCCCCCTCTGATACCCCCCCCCCCCCGAAAGGGAGTGCGACCACTTACAAGTGTACTGGGGGGGGGGGTTCCACCTCCTCAAAACATTCCTAGTAAGCTGTAAAAGTGCTGGAAACGGTGGCGCACAATCATCCTGCACGAACGTGTCAGCGCACCATTGTCGGTGCACCATTGACCTGCGCGCTTTAGTTAAGGAACCCTATAAAACACTTCTATAAGCTATACATAGAATAGTAAATGAACTATATACACCAAATCAACCACAAGTATTGAATAAAATATACCAGAAATTATTGATTCAAAACCGCACAGAGTGGATTAATATTTCCTTATGCTCCACATTATATATATATTTCTACTATACTAACCCTTTCGATACTCCAGCTCTGTCATTTACTATCTTCACTTCCTTCACATTCCCATACTGGGCAAAAAACTTCCTGAGGTCATTTTCATTAGTCTAGTAAGATAAAACAAAACAAAAACAAAATGGAAAAATCTTTAGTGATTTGTTTTATGTATAAACTGCAAATAAATTGTCTTGTTCTATGGGAATATTAGGTTCTAGTAAAAAGGCATGAGTCTTGAATCAGTGGTTATTCACCTCTACTCACAAGTTTGTATAGAAGACATCATCTACATTTCTGCACTAAGCCATTGCTCCTCATTTTGTATCAAAGCAGTTGACAACCACTACAACAGGAAAAAGAAAGATGTGGGGTACAGGAAACTGCCCAATAAAGCCAAGTCTGCCAAGTTAAAGAAAAACCATTGGCAATAGAAACATAAAAACATAGAAAATAAGGTGGAACCCCACAAGCCACTTACCTGATTGAAACCAGCACTAACATTTCTTTGTTTCCCGCAGACTCCCAATTGCAGAAACTTTTTTTTTTTTCCAATCCTCTCCTCTCGAGAAGCAAATCTCTGGACACTGTGGAGACCTTCCAAGTATTCACCACTCTTCAGGCTGCCAGGCCCTTCTTGAGTCCATAAGAACATAAGAATTGCCGCTGCTGGGTCAGACCAGTGGTCCATTCTGCCCAGCAGTCTGCTCATGCAGAAGCCCTCAGGTCAAAGACCAGTGCTCTAAATGAGTCCAGCCTCACCTGCATACATTCCTGTTTAGCAGGAACTTGTCCAACTTTGTCTTGAAACCCTGGAGGATGTTTTCCCTTATTATAGACTCCGGAAGAGCGTTCCAGTTTTCCACCACTCTCTGAGTGAAGAAGAATTTCCTTACGGTTGTACATAATCTATCACCTTACAACTTTAGAGAATGCCCTCTCGTTCGCCCTACCTTGGAGAGGGTGAACAGTCTGTCTTTATCTACTAAGTCTATTCCCTTCAGTATTTTGAACGTTTCGCTCAAGTCCCCTCTCAGTCTCCTCTTTTCAAGGGAGAAGAGGCCCAGCTTCTCCAATCTCTCACTGTACGGCAACTCCTCCAGCCCCTTAACCATTTTAGTCACTCTTCTCTTAGTCACTCTTCTCTGGACCCTTTTGAGTAGTACGTGTCCTTCTTCATGTACAGCGACCAGTGGTGGACGCAGTACTCGAGGTGAGGGTGCACCATGGCCTGTTACAGCAGCATGACAACCCTCTCCGATCTGTTTGTGATCCCCTTTTTAATCATTCCAAGCATTCTGTTCACCCTTTTCACCGCCACCGCACATTGTGCAGACGGCTTCATCGACTTGTCGATCAGAACTCCCAAGACTCCTTCCTGGGAGGTGTCTCCAAGTACTGCCCCGGACATCCTGTACTCGTGCATGAGATTTTTGTTACTGACATGCATCACTTTACACTTATCTACGTTGAACCTCATTTGCCATGTCGATGCCCATTTCTCAAGCTTGATTATGTCACGTTGCAGATCTTCACAATCCCCCTGTCTCTTCACTACTCTGAATAACTTCGTATTGTCCGCAAATGTAATCACCTCACTGGTTGTACCAATTTCTACAACGTTTATAAAGATGTTGAAGAGCACAGGTCCAAGCACCAAGCCTGCAGCACCTCACTGGTGACTCTCTTCCAGTCCGAGTATTGTCCATTTACCCCCCACTCTCTGTTTCCTATGCTCCAGCTAGTTTTTAATCCACGTATCCCTTGATTCCATAACTCACAATTTTCCGAAGTAGTCGTTCATGCGGAACCTTGTCGAACGCCTTCTGAAAATCCAGATATACAATGTCAACCGGGTCGCTCTTATCTACCAACTTGTTTACTCCCTTGAAGAAGTGCAGCAAGTTCATCAGACAAGATAGCACAGTTACTTACCGTAACAGTTGTTATCCAGGGACAGCAGGCAGATATTCCCACATATGGGTGACGTCACCGACGGAGCCCCGCAGCGGACAGCCTCGAAAGCAAACTTGCTTGAAGATCTCGAACTTTCGAGTGCTGCACCGCGCCTGCGCGCGTGCCTTCCCGCCCGAACCAGGGGGCGCATCTCCTGAGAGGATCCTCAGTTCAGATACCTAGCCAAGAAGCCAACCAGGGGAGGTGGGAGGGTTGTGGGAATATCTGCCTGCTGTCCCTGGATAACAACTGTTACGGTAAGTAACTGTGCTTTATCCCAGGACAAGCAGGCAGCATATTCCCACATATGGGTGACCTCCAAGCTAAGTAAAAAGGGATGGAGGGAAGTTGGCAATTTACGAAAAAAGATTTTGCAAAACAGATTGGCCAAAATGGCCATCCCTCCTGGATAAAGTATCCAGACAATAATGAGAGGTGAAAGTATGAACCGAGGACCAAGTGGCAGCCTTACAGATTTCCTCAATAGGAGTTGATCGGAGGAAAGCTACAGATGCCGCCATAGCTCTAACTTTATGGCCCGTCACTCGACCTTGTAGAGGAAGACCAGCCTGAGCATAACAAAAAGAAATGCAAGCAGCCATCCAGTTGGAGATGGTACGCTTCGATATAGGACGACCCAACTTGTTTGGATCAAAGGATATGAAAAGTTGAGGAGACGTTCTGTGAATCTGAGTGCGTTGCAGGTAGAAAGCCAAAGCACGTTTACAGTCCAAGGTATGAAGAGCCGCCTCTCCTGGGTGAGAGTGAGGCTTTGGAAAAAATACAGGTAGAACAATAGACTGATTGATGTGAAATTCTGAAACGACTTTAGGCAAGAATTTAGGATGAGTACGGAGAACAACCTTGTCATGGTGAAAAACTGTGAAAGGTGGATCAGCCACTAACGCTTGTAACTCACTGACACGACGAGCAGAAGTGAGAGCAATCAGGAACACAGCTTTCCAAGTGAGATACTTGAGATGAGCTTTGTCAAGTGGTTCAAAAGGAGATTTCATAAGTTGAGCTAAAACAACATTGAGATCCCAAACCACAGGAGGTGGTTTAAGAGGAGGATGTAGATTGAGAAGTCCTTTCATAAAACGAGAAATCATAGGATGTGCAGAAAGGGATTTGCCCTCCAAAGGCTGATGAAAAGCAGCTATAGCACTAAGATGGATTCGGATAGATGTAGTCTGAAGTCCAGATTGTGATAAATGAAGTAAATAGTCCAGAACTGATGTCAATGAAGCAGATCTGGGTGGTAAATTATGTGTAGAACACCAAGCAGAAAATCTTGTCCACTTTTGACCATAACATTGCCTAGTGGATGGTTTTCTGGAAGCAAGTAAAACATCTTGTACAGACGGAGAGAATTGAGAAAAGTCTGTTACAGAGAAAGGTACCAAGCTGTCAAATGTAGAGACTGTAGATTGGGATGAAGCAAAGACCCTTGATTCTGCGTGAGTAGAGAAGGAAATATTGGAAGAAGTAGAGGCTCCCTGGTGCTGAGTTGAAGTAGAAGGGAGAACCAAGGTTGCCTGGGCCACCGAGGAGCTATCAGAATCATGGTGGCCCGGTCTGATTTCAACTTGACTAGAGTCTTGAGAATCAGAGGAAACGGAGGAAAAGCATAAAGGAACTGATTCCTCCAGTCCAGTAGAAACGCATCCGCTTCTAGACGTTGAGGAGTATAGATGCGGGAGCAAAATTGAGGCAGTTTGAAGTTGAGAGGTGACGCAAACAGATCTATCTGTGGAGTCCCCCAACGAGTAAAAATTTGGCGAAGAGTAGGAGAATTGAGTGTCCATTCGTGAGGTTGTAGAAGACGACTCAATTTGTCCGCCAAACAGTTGTGTTGACCCTGAATGTAAACTGCTCTGAGGAAGATGTTGTGGAGAATCGCCCATTGCCACAATTTCAGAGCCTCTTGACAGAGGGAGTGAGATCCCGTCCCTCCCTGTTTGTTGACATAATACATGGCTACTTGGTTGTCGGTACGTACTAAAATCACCATGTCGTGAAGAAGATGCTGAAAAGCTTTGAGAGCATAGAATATCGCTCTGAGTTCCAACAGATTTATAGGACACCTCCGGTCTGCTTGAGTCCAGAGCCCTTGAGTGCAAAGACCGTCCACATGGGCTCCCCAGGCATACATTGACGAGTCGGTTGTGAGGACTTTCTGATGAGGAAGAGGGTAAAACATTAAACCTCTTGAAAGATTCAAAGAGAGCATCCACCAACGGAGAGACTTCTTTAATGAAGGAGTGATGGAAATTAGTCGAGTTGGTGGATCCACTGATTGTTGCCATTGAGATGCCAGTGTCCATTGAGGAATGCGAAGATGAAGCCTGGCAAAAGGAACTACATGAACTGTAGAGGCCATGTGACCGAGCAGAACCATCATTTTCCGTGCTGGAACAGTGGAAAGTTGGAAGAATTGTTGAGAAATTTGAAGGAGTGCATCCTGACGTGGTTGTGGAAGGTATGCTCTCAGTTTGATAGTGTCCAGAGTTGCTCCTATGAACTGGAGAGACTGAGAAGGAATCAGTTGAGATTTGGGAAAATTGATGTGAAATCCCAGACTTTGAAGAAAGAGAATAGTCTGTTGGGTCGCTACAATAACCCCTGAAAGAGAGGGAGCCTTGATGAGCCAATCGTCTAGGTATGGAAATACTTGAAGACCCTGGTTGCGAAGAGCTGCAGCAACAACCACAAGGCATTTTGTGAAAACTCTGGGAGAAGAAGCCAGTCCGAAGGGGAGAACTTTGTACTGAAGATGAAGATTTCCTACTTGGAATCTGAGGTACTTGCGAAAAGCTGGATGAATGGGGATATGAGTATAGGCCTCTTTGAGATCGAGGGAGCACATCCAATCCCCATGATCCATCAAGGAATATAGAGTTGGCAGAGTGAGCATTCGAAATTTCTCTTTGACTAGAAATTTGTTGAGAGCTCTGAGATCCAAGATCGGTCGCAAATCCCCCGTCTTTTTGGGAACTAGAAAATAACGGGAGTAGAATCCCGAGTTCCTTTGGGAGAGAGGAACTTCCTCCACAGCTCGCAGGAGAAGAAGAGCCCGAGCTTCTTGAAGAAGAAGAGGAAGATGCGACTGATTTGAAAGACACACTCTTGGATGGCGATCTGGAGGCACCTGAAGGAGTCGAAGAGAGTATCCCTCTCTGATAATGGTAAGTACCCAGAGATCTGATGTTATGAGCTCCCATTGATGATAAAAATTGGATAGGCGACCCCCTATGGGGAGGGGAGAATTTGGAAACAGAGAAATTTGAATGCTCAAGTTGAGATTGTCAAAAAGACTGAGCAGGCTTAGTGTTAGCAGGGGTCTGTGACTTTTGTTGTCGTTGTTGTGGAGGAGGCCGACGAGCAGGAGGTCTAGAAAAAGCAGGAGTTGTTTTCTGTGGATAGCGACGTGGAGTTTGTTTGAAACCTCTAGTTGGTGTAGGTTTAGGTTTTGGACGGATGAGGGAAGCAAAAGAGCGCTCATGTTCTGAAAGACGCTTTGTAGCTGCTTCAATAGAGTCATCGAATAATTCATTTCCTTGACAAGGAAGATTAGCCAATCTATCCTGAAGGTTAGGATCCATGTCCACTATCCTTAACCATGCTAATCTACGCATGGCTACTGCAAATGCCGAGACTCTAGACGAGAGTTCAAAGGCATCATAGGAAGCTTGTAGCATGAATAGTCTCAATTGAGAAAGAGTCTTAAGGATATTCTTAAATTCTGATAGACGATTGGTGGAGACATCCGGGTAAAAGGAAGACAAAATCTTTAAAAAATGATTGAAATAGGACGTAAAAATGTAATTATAATTCAGAACTCTATTTGCCATCATAGAATTCTGGTATAAACGTCGACCAAATTTATCCATGGTACGGCCTTCCCTACCAGGAGGAACTGAAGCATAAATTTTGGAGGGATGTGCTTTCTTCAATGATGACTCTACCACCAGAGATTGATGAGAAAGTTGAGACTTTTCATATCCTTTAGATGGAACCGTTCTGTAACGAGATTCCAATTTAGATGGGATGGCAGTGATAGAATAAGGAGTCTCCATATTGCGAGTGAAGGTCTGCTGGAGAACAGGAGTCATAGGCAATCTGAGTGACTCTTTAGGAGGATGGGGAAGCTCCATATCCGCCAAGTACTCAGGAGTATATTTAGAGTCTGAATGAAGGTCTAGTTTGAGAGCTTGACCCATATCAAAAATAAATTTGGCAAAAGAAACTGATTTTGGATCAGATGATTCTTCAGGAGAGCCACTGCGAGATTTATGTTGTACTGAGTAGGATGGAGAATTTTCTCTAGAGTATGTGGAAATGTCCGATTCCATACGCACAGTAGGAGAAGAAGCTGTACTGTGAAGTGGAGTAAGAGAATGTTTCCTCTTCAGACTCCTGGATGGAGAAGTACCCGGTGTACGTGGTATAGAATGAGTCGAGGTGTGTGGAGAACTGTCTCGACGAACTGGCTTCGATGGGGTTCTGGATCGAGAAGGGCTTCGAGTGGAGGCTCGATGGTGAGAACCCTGCTTCGCCTTCGAAGAACGAGACAAAGAAGCCTCAGTATCCAACGTCGAAGACTCCCTCCGAAGCTTGGAGGCCCCATGTCTGGAATGCTTCGACCGATGCTTCGGAGGAGGTGAGCCCGGGGACGACTCCGATGAAGAAATGTTTTTCGGTGTCTGGGATCGGCTTCGGGAGACTGGAAGCTCCGGTTGAGTGACAGGCTGGTCAGCCCGAGGCAAGGTCGAGGACGGGACCAGCTGAGCCACCAAAGAATTAATCTGAGTGGTGAGGATAGATTTTAACATGTCCTCCAGCATCGGCACCGAGACAGAAGGTTCTGACCTCGTATGTGCAGCAGTACGCTCCGAAGAGGGCGACCTCAAAGGTGAGTATTCCCTTATCTTGGAGGTACGCTTTGAAAGTGGTCGTGCCGAGGACTCTGGTGGCTTCTTGGATACGGCACCTGAAAGGGAACTCGGAGACTTACCCCCCGTAGAAGGCTTCGTGGAAGACGTCGTCTTCGAGGCAACCGAAGTAGAAGAGGTCGAGGCCTTCGAGACCGAAACTCCAGCCGGAGTCTGGGTCGAGGCCTTCG
Source organism: Geotrypetes seraphini (assembly GCF_902459505.1). Taxonomy (NCBI): domain Eukaryota; kingdom Metazoa; phylum Chordata; class Amphibia; order Gymnophiona; family Dermophiidae; genus Geotrypetes; species Geotrypetes seraphini. The sequence goes on along the minus strand of NC_047088.1, from coordinate 173,371,645 downwards.
AGACCACAGGTGTCGAGGTCGTCGGAGTCGAGGCCTTCGAGACCGGTGCAGCCGCCACGGTCGAGGCCGGCTCCGAAGATTGCTCCATACCGAAAAGTTGAAAAAATTGAGCACAACGCCGCCGAAAAGCTCGTGGAGTGAGGGTAAAGCAGCGATGACAATCTTCTGGGGAATGAGAGGAACCCAGGCACTGTAAACAACGGCAGTGGGGATCGGTGACCGAAATCACCCGATTACACTGTCGACAACGTTTAAACCCGGTAAGAGGCCGGGACATGGAAAAAATAAAGTCCGTGTCGAACGAAGGAGCCTAAGCCTAGGCCCAAAGCTCGACGGCCGAACTGAAAGGGAAAAAAGAATATACTTTTTTTTTTTTTTTTTTTTAACACGAAAAATAAAAGAAGATAAAAGTAACACAGCGACCGACTTTAAATTAAAAGAAACAGCCGCGGTGATGAGAAGGCAATGCTGCAGAGAAAGAAAGCGTGTCTTCTTGTCTCCGCGGAAATAAACGAACTGAGGATCCTCTCAGGAGATGCGCCCCCTGGTTCGGGCGGGAAGGCACGCGCGCAGGCGCGGTGCAGCACTCGAAAGTTCGAGATCTTCAAGCAAGTTTGCTTTCGAGGCTGTCCGCTGCGGGGCTCCGTCGGTGACGTCACCCATATGTGGGAATATGCTGCCTGCTTGTCCTGGGATAACTGCCTTTGCTGAAACCGTGCTGACTGGTCCTCATTAGACTGTGTCCGTCAAGGTGATCAATGATACCGTCCTTTATCAGCACCTCTACCATCTTTCCCGGTACCGAGGTCAGACTCGATGGTCTGTTGTTTACCGAATCTCCCCTCGAACCCGTTTTGAAGATCGGCGCAACATTCACCACCTTCTAGTCTTCCGGAATCTTTCCCGATTTGATCGACAAGTTGGCTATTAGTTGAAGCAGTTCAACTATAGTTCCTTTCAGCGTCTTGACGACCCTCGGATGGATGCCATCCGGTCTCGGGAATGTATTGCTCTTTCGCCTATCAATCTGCCTGTATACCTCTTCTAGACTGACCGTCAGCCCTCTCAGTTTCCCATCTTTGTTTCCAGCATAGAGCCTGATGGATTCCAGTATGCTGCGTATATCCTCTTCGGTAAATAAGAACATAAGCAATGCCTCTGCTGGGTCAGACCTGTGCAGTAATCCTCTACCTATACACCTCTATCCCCTTTTCCAGCAGGAAATTGTCCAATCCTTTCTTGAACCCCAGTACCGTACTCTGCCCTATTAAGCTCTCTGGAAGCGCATTCCAGGTGTCCACCACACGTTGGGTAAAGAACTTCCTAGCATTCGTTTTGAATCTGTTCCCTTTCAACTTTTCTGAATGCCCTCTTGTTCTTTTATTTTCTGAAAGTTTGAAGAATCTGCCCCTCTCTACTCTCTCTATGCCCTTCATGATCTTGTAAGTCTCTATCATATCCCCTCTAAGTCTCCTCTTCTACAGGGAAAAGAGATCCAGTTTCTCCAATCTCTCAGCGTATGAAAGGTTTTCCATCCCCTTTATCAGATGCGTCACTCTCCTCTGAACCTTCTTGAGTAACGCCATGTCCTTCTTAAGGTACGGCGACCAATATCGGATGCAGTACTCCAGATGCGGACGCACCATTGCCCGATACAATGGCAGGATAACTTCTTTCCTTCTGGTTGTAATATCCTTCTTGATTATGCCTAGCATTCTGTCTGCCTTCTTAGCAGCTGCTGTGCACTGTGCAGTCAGCTTCTTTGTCATGTCCACCATTACCACCAAGTCCCTTTCTTGGGTACTCTCATTTAATAACATCCCTCCCATCGTATAGTTGTACCTAGGGTTTCTGTTTCCCACATGTAATACTTTACATTTGTCAACGTTGAACTTCATCTGCCATCTCATTGCCCATTCCCCTAGTTTGTTCAAGTCCCTTTGCAATTCTTCGCAGTCTTCTTCAGTCCGAGCTCCACTAAATAGTTTGGTGTCGTCTGCAAATTTTATTATTTCGCACTTCGTCCCTGTTTCTAGATCATTTATGAATATATTAAAGAGCAGCGGCCCGAGCACCGAGCCCTGCGGGACCCCACTCGTGACCCTCCTCCAGTCCGAGTAGTGGCCTTTCACTCCTACCCTCTGTTTCCTACCCGCCAACCAGTTTCTGATCCATCTATGTACGTCTCCTTCCACCCCATGGTTCTTCAGTTTCCAGAGTAGGTGTTCATGGGGCACCTTGTCAAAGGCTTTTTGGAAATTTAGATATATGATGTCTATGAGGTCTCCTTTATCCATCCGTTTGTTAATTCCTTCGAAGAAGTGCAATAAGTTCATAAGGCACGATCTCCCCTTGCAGAAACCATGTTGGCTGGTTATCAGAAGTTCGTTTCTTTCAAAATGTTCATCGATGTTTTCTTTTATCAGTGCTTCTGCCATTTTCCCCTGAACCGAGGTCAGACTCACCGGTCTGTAGTTTCCCAGGTCACCTCTTGATCCCTTTTTAAAGATTGGCGTAACGTTGGCTATCTTCCAGTCCTCCGGGATCATGCCTGTTTTCAGGGATAGATTGCAAATTTGCTGCAATAGTTCTGCTATCTCCTCCTTTAATTCCTTCAGAACCCTTGGATGGATTCCGTCCGGACCTGGGGATTTGTCAGTTTTTAGTTTTTCTATCTGCCTGCGTACATCTTCAAGGCTCACTTCCATGGATGTTAATTTTTCTGCTTGATTTCCATTGAAGAATTGCTCAGGTTCCGGTATATTGGATGTATTATTCGTTTGTGAATACAGACGAAAAGAACATGTTAAGTCTTTCTGCCACTTCTTTCTCCTCCTTCACCACTCCCTTCCTGTCTCCGTCGTCCAGCGGTCCCACCTCTTCCCTAACCGGTTGCTTCCCTTTAACATATCTAAAGAACGGTTTGAAATTTCATGCTTCCCTGGCTAGCCTCTCTTCATACTCTCTTTTGGCTTTTCGAACCACTCGGTGACATTCTTTTTGATACTTCCTGTGCTCTTTCCAGTTCCCCTCAGTTTTGTCCTTTTTCCATTTCCTGAATGAATTTTTCTTATTGCCTATCGCTTCCTTCACTATTTTAGTTATCCACGCTGGATCTTTTGTTTGACTCTTTTTGCACCCCTTTCTGAATCTGGGGATATACAGATTTTGCGCCTCACTCACCGTGTTCTTGAGAAAAGACCAAGCATGTTCTACCGTTTGCCATTTTTTGGAAGTGTTCCTAAGTTTCTTCCTTACCATTTCCCTCATTGCTTCGTAGTTTCCTTTCCTGAAGTTGAAAGTTGACACTACAGTTCTCTTTCCTTTCGGTATTCCTACCTCAACCTTGAACTTGATCATGTTATGATCGCTGTTTCCCAACGGTCCCACTACCTCTACTTCCTTTGCAGGTCCCCTTAACCCATTTAGGATTAGATCCAGAGTGGCATTTCCTCTCATTGGTTCTTTAACAAGCTGCTCCATGAAATAATCTTGTATAGCCTCCAGGAATTCTGTCTCCCTAGCACATTTTGAGCTTCCAAGACTCCAGTCTATCCCAGGGTAGTTGAAGTCTTCCATAATAACCGTGTTACCGCTTTTGCATTCTCGCTTCATCTCGGCTTCCATTTCTTCATCGATATCTCCAGTTTGCCCAGGTGGACGATAGTATAGGCCCATCTTTATTTCAGGCCCTTTCCATCCCGGTATTTTAACCCATAGCGATTCCAGCTTGTTGGTCGTCTCTGCTGTGTCCATTTTTGTCGATTGTATGCTTTCTTTTATGTATAGGGCTATTCCACCTCCTTTCTGTCCTGACCTGTCCTGGCAATAAAGCTTGTACCCCGGCAGTGCTGTATCCCATTTGTTTTCTTCATTCCACCATGTTTCAGAGACTCCAATGATGTCTATGTCCTCTACATTGGCCATGGCTTCTAATTTCCCCATTTTGTTTCTTAGGCTCCTTGCATTAGTATATATGCAATTTAGATCCTGGTATTTTCTTGTCTTCATTTCCTTTCCCAGACGCAAAAAATGTGTTCAGTTTGTCGGCAATTTCTTTATCTTCCTTTAGCACTCCCTTTATTCCATGGTCATCCAATGGCTCCACTGCTTCCTTTGTGGGTCGTTCCCCTTAATGTATCGAAAGAACGGCTTGAGGTTTTCACCTATTTTTTCCTCGTAGTCTCTTTTGGCCTCTTTTATTGCCTTATGGCACCTGCATTGATGTTTGTGCTTATTCCAGATTTCGTTCATTTTTGACCTTTTCCATTCCTTAAATGAAGTTTTCTTGGCTCTGATCGCTTCCTTCACCTCTACAGTGAGCCACGCCGGTTCTTTGTTCTTTTTCCTCTTGGATCCTTTGTTGATATGAGGTATATGTAGATTTTGCGCGTCGGTGACTGTGTCCTTAAAAAGGGACCAAGCTTGCTCTAGCGTTTTTACAGTGCTTATCCTCTTCTTAATCTTCTTCCCCACGAGTCTCATCCCTTCGTAATTCCCTTTTCGGAAGTTCAGTGCCATGGCCGTCGTTCTGGACTGATATTTCGCCTCTGCATCCAGGTCAAAGCGGATCATGTTGTGATCGCTGTTTCTCAGTGTCCCTTCTACTTCTACATCTTGTGCCAGTCCTCGCAGTCTGTTTAGAATTAAGTCCAGTATTGCATTTCTTCTTGCATTTTCCTTGACAAGTTGTTCCAAGAAGCAATCACCTATAACATCCAGGAACTTGGCCTCTCTAGCGCAGGTGAAAGTGCCTAGGTTCCAGTCTATCCCCAGATAGTTGAAGTCACCCATGATAACTGCGTTGCCTCCTTTGTAGTTGCATTTAATCTCGTCCGTCATTTCTCCATCAATTTCTTCGGACTGCCCTGGCAGTTGGTAGTAGATGCTGAAGTAATGCTAGGACCATGGATAGTGAGCCTGAAATGGCTCCACATTCTGCTGAATACACCAGTACTGAAAAGTCTTCCAAGCTTAAGAATAGGCAGCAAAAGCCACCGATTTATTAGATCTTAGGAGGGTAACCATGATCACCTCTGAGTAGCCCTTGCACACTAAGACTGCCTGCTCAAGAGCCTTGCCGTAAACCCAAAACGATCCGGAACTTCCACAGCCACCAGACTCTGCAACAGAAAAGTTGAATGAAGTTGAGGTTTGAGACATTGGTCCTTCTATAGATTGACCAGATCTGCATACCACAGCTGACACATCCAAAATGGGGAAACTAGGATTACCAGCCCCTGGTGGGTCGCTATTATTCAAATGACCCAGCCTATCATGGGCCACGGGGAAAACATATATAACAGCCTCCTTCTGGGTTCAAATTTTCAACTGAAGAAGTGAGACACTTTCTTGTTAGTTGCCAATGCCATCACACTGAATGTCAGATGTCTCCATCGATGTACAATGCAGTCAAAGGCCGTCTGAGAGACCACTCTTCCAAATCCAGGGTCTGCAGACTGAGATAGTCAGCCTGCACAGTGTCCGCTCCCGCTACAATGTGCTGCTGATAGTGCTTGAAGGTGAACCTCTGCCTATCGAAATAACAACTGGGCCTATGTTCTCAATTTCTCTGGGTCTCTGTTCTCTTGGTATTCTGCCTGCTTGTTGACATATGCCACTGCTGTGGCATTCTCTGAGAAGACCCTGACTGCCTTGCCTTCTAGGGTGGTCTCCTAAGCCTTAAGCGCTAAATGAATGGCTCACTGCTCCAAACTTTTAATGGACCATTTCCTCTGAAAGGACAAGAAATGGCCCTGAACTGGATGACTCTCTCAATAACTGGCATCTGTCGTCAGGATCACCCATGAGGAGATGCGGAGAAGAAAGCCTTTAGACCAGGAGTGCCCACACTTTTTGGGCTTGTGAGCTACTTTTAAAATGACCAAGTCAAAATGATCTACCAACAATAAAATTTTTTTAAAAAACCACAAAGCACACTGTACGCTGAGAAAATGTTAATTATCATTCTTATTCCGGGGTTTTTTCAAAGAGGTCAAGGCAGATGACTCTATGCTCTGTCACCTCAGTAACAACCATACAAAAATAGACAAATATACCCCCCACCCTTTTTACTAAACCACAATAGCAGTTTTTAGCGCAGGGAGCTGCACTGAATGCCCAGCGCTGCTCTCAACACTCATAGGCTCCCTGCGCTAAAAACCGCTATTGCGGTTTAGTAATAGGAGGCCATAGTGCAAAATATAGACAGCAGATATAAATTCAGACACATTTTGATCACTAAATTTAAATAAAATAATTTTTCCTATCTTGTTGTCTGGTGTTCATGAGTCTCTGGTTGCACTTTCTTCTTCTGACTGTGCATCCAATCTTTCTTCCCTTCTTTCAGCCTGTATGCTTCCTCTCCTCCAGACCTCATTCCCTCCCCCAACTTTTTCTTCCTCTCTCCCTTCCCTTTCTTTCTCCCTGCCTCCCTTTCTTTTTTTCTCTCTTCATGCCCCCTTTCTTTTTTCTGTTTCCCTTCTTTCCTTCTGTCTCCCTGCCCTTCCCCAAACCACTGCCGCTAGGCAGGGACAGGGCACAGGGCAGGCAGGCAGGCCCCATGCCCCTCTCGTACCCTAAACCATCCCCCATGCCCCCAGTACCTTAAATCATCTCCCTACGTACCCCCAGTACCTTTTTTAATCATACCCCCTGTACTTTTTAAAATCCCTCCTTCCCTGCCTAGATGGCTAACCTGGTATTTTAAATATCTCCCCACCCTCAGTACCTTTTAAAATCCCTCCCTCCCTCCCTAGATGGCTATCCTGATATTTTAAACATCCCCTCACCCCCGGTACCTTGATGCAATCCTGGCGGTCCAGCGCTGCATCGGCAGCCTTCCCTGCTGGACAGCCACCCAAGTCCCCATCTGCCGTGGCGGTAATAGGCAGGTGTGAGCCCCAAGCGCGTCTGCCTGGTCTTGTGCTGCCCGAATGGTGTCAGCTCAGCTGGCTCCCCCTTCTGCGCCGGAAGTTAAATCCAGACGCGAGTCCGGAGCGCGTCTGCCTGGTCCCGCACTGCTGCTCGAATGGTGCAGTCAACTCCTGCGAGTCTCACGAGAACCAACAGCACCATTTGGGTGGCGGCACAGGACCAGGCAGGCGCGAGCCCCGAGCGCAGACAGGGGGAAAGGAATGGCAGGAGGACCCAGACCTGACCGGCTGTGCACCCGGGGCGGACCACTCCTCCATTGGTATGCCACCGACGTTCACCCCGCCCTGCCAGCACTCTGATTGGCTGGTGTTCTTCAAAAGGCGAGCCAGTCAGGAGGGGAAAAAAGAGAAGGGGAAAAGGGAACCCGCTTTAGACAATGACTCTGGTTGGAACCACCAACCCAAACTGTAACACGCTCTCATCATCCAGGCCAGAGGCATCTGGAGGAAATCCATCTGTGGAGACCAACAAGACAGCAGTATGTCCTAAAGAGGAAGTCGATGAGCTTTACCCAAGGAACAACGTCTATGGTCGCTATCTTCGACCCCAGCACATGCAGTAGGAGCTGGCATTGCTAGGATCTGCAAAATCTGGCATTGTAGCTTCAGTTTTCATGGCTCTGGAAGAAAGACATAGCTTTCTGCCATGTCAAAGTGGATTCTCAAGTACTCTAGGGATTGTGTTGGCTCCAGATGGCTCTTCTGAAAATTGATGATCCAACACAGGTCCTGTAGCAGTTGGACAACTTGCTCCACTGCTTTGTCGATGTAGGCCTTAGAAGAGGCTTGGATCAGCCAATCATCCAAGCTTGGGTACACCTGGATTCCTGACTTGTGTAAGTGCAGTGCCGCACCTTCATAAAGGTGCGAGGCACTGAGCCAGACAGAATGGGAGCACCAAGAATTGGAAATATCTCTCCAACACATAGAATCTCAGGAACAAATGGTCTCCATTTGGAAACAGGGCACTTTCAGTTCTACATAGACCAATTTCAGATCCAGGATTGGCCTACAGTCATCTGAGTCTTTCTTTCTTGGGCACAATAAAATATATAAAGTATCTGCCCAATCCCAATTCCTCGGTTGGGACAGATTCTATGGCTCAAATATCCAGGAGCCATTTCACCGTTGCACAGACCCTGATCACTTTTTCTGGCCATTCGGCCAGACTCCACAAATAAGTCCAGCAGAGGATGATAAAATTCCAACTTATAGCCCTCTCAAATGATGTCCAGTACCTCACGGTCTGAGCAAATCCTCACCCAAGACCTCCAGTAAGCTGACAACCTCCCTCCTATTCTCGGGAGTTTGGCTACTGGCCTGGAGTCATTGTGACTTGTTGGAGGCTTCTCTTAAAGACCCTGAAACAATCTGAGCAGAGGACCCCACTCAGTACTGATGAAATCGTCAAGAACCATGAAATGTACCACAACCAGTAACCCCAGAGGTATATGGTCTATTGCCAGGCAAAGACTAAAGGTGACGATCTGGCCATAAGATCATCCAACCCAGTTCCAAAGAGCATTCGGCCCTTGAAAGGTAGTCTACTCAAAGTAGTCTTGGAAGCAGAATCTCCCGCCCATTGCCTGATTCAAAGCATTCTATGGGCGGAGACAGAATGCACAGAGACTTTGCTCATGACCCTGCACACATCAAAGAGAGCATTTGCTACCTAATCCACTTCCAAAATTAACAACTAGGGGTAGGCTTCCTCCTCCGTTGCTGGAGCCTGACGCAGGATAGTATGGCAGGCACATGCAACAAAGGATGCCACTGCTGCTGCCTTCAGCCCCAGAGTTAAGGCCTCAAACTGTCTTTTGAGGACTAAATCCACCCCCTTGGTCTTATGCATCCTTTAGAATTATTCCACCTTCACTAGGTAGAGAAGTATGTTTGGTAACCTGCACTAACAATGAATCTACTTTAGGCAAAACAATGGGGAGTGGCCTAAGGGATCTGACCAATAGGAATGTTAGGCCACTCCCAGCGCATCCCAAAATGCACTGGGAGAGAGGGCTAAGATTCTAAGTGGCCCAGGAGCCTAAGGCCCCTCCTATAGGAGAGGCCTAAGTACCTGGGCCAATCAGGGCCTTAGGCCCATTCCTGTTGCATCTCATGATGCACCAGGAAGGGGAAGGCCCGCCATTCAGTGGAGGCAGGCCTGTCGGCCAGAGGCAGTAAGCATCCCTCCGGCTAGTCAACTCAATAAAGTACTTGGTGGGTCTGGGGGGGCTTTGGGGGGGGGTGCCGGTATCTCCAAAGGGGGGGGGGGAGTTCAGGCAGGAGGGACTGGGCATCCCTCCTGCTGGGGAATGTCTCAGGAAGGTAGGGGGGGTTTTGATGTCTCGGGCGGTGTTCTGGCAGGAGGAACTGGCCATTCCTCCTACCGGGGGATGACTTGGGTGGTGGAGGCAGGAGGAATTAGGCATTACTCCTGCCATGGACATTCAGGGGGGATTCCAGCAGGAGGGACTGGGGATCCCTCCTGCTGGTAGTCTTTGTGTGTGGGGGGGGTACGGGTTCCCTATCACGGCCACTAATCTGATCATAGCAGGGAGATTCCCTTGCCACGATTGGATCAGTGGCAGTGTCTATCTGAAATGTAGACCAGCATTTTGATGGCCTACATTTCAGGTGCCTAGGGCCGCCTAAGGCCACTTCTGGGTGATACCACATCCATGCCTAGTCTTAGGTGAGCTTAGGCATCCCTACATGCCTCCCTAGGCTCGCGAAAATGCTTACAATGTATGTGACCCTCCTCTGGGCTTTTTTTTAAGATCTTTATTCATTTTTATATCTTACAACAAGTGTATCAATAAATTGACAATTGAAATTAAATACATCACTTGAATTTCTGTCATATTTAACAATACATAAAATTTAACCCCTTCCCTCCCACCTCTACCATAACATATGTAATCAAATATATCTTATACAATATTCTTTTTTAACTGAAACAAGCATTTAATAACATTCAGAATTCCCTCCCTCCCATCCCTTCACTTATATTGTACTTATAGTAGAGAAATGGTATCTATTCATTACAATAATTTGTCAATGTCCCCCATATCTCTTTAAATTTTTTATAATTCCCTTTTTGTATGGCTATTGTTCTCTCCATCTTATAGATGTGACACAATGAGTTCCACCAAAAACTATAATTAAGCCTACTCCAATTTTTCCAATTATACGTGATATGTTATATGGCGACTCCTGTCATAATCAATAAAAGCTTGTTGTTGTTTGATGAAATTTGGCTTTTTGTTCTCATTGACATACCAAATAGAATCGTGTCATACGACAAAGCCACAGGATTCTCTAATAAACAATTTATTTGGGTCCAGATTGATTTCCAAAAGGTCAAAATAAAGGGACAATAGTATAACAAATGATCTATTGTCCCAATCTCAAGATTACAATGCCAGCATCTATTAGACTTAGAGCTATTTAACTTCTGTAATCTAACTGAGGTCCAAAATGCTTTATGTAAAAGGAAAAACCAAGTTTGTCTCATAGATGCGGACACCATACATCTTATTCTCCAAGACCAAATTTGTAGCCATTGAGACGCAGTAATTTGATGCTTGATCTCAATGCTCCAAATGTCCCTAAGTCCATTTTTAGGTTTTTTATTTACAAATCCGTTTATCAATTTATATCACTGTGTGGCCTGGTGTCCCAAGAAGTCCACCTGAAAGCATAAAAATTCTAAACTAAATTGCGTATTAAGAGTCTTCCATTCAGGGAACCCTGCCTGAATGGCCTGCTTCAGTTGCAACCATCTAAAACTTTATGATTTATTAAGACCATATTTATGTTGCAACTGTGAAAAGTCAAGAAGTTTACCATTTGAAATAACATCACCTAAAATCCGTATACCTGCTATCATCCAATGCTTCCAGATGACCTTAAATCCGCCAATTTGAATCTTGGAGTTTAACCATATAGTTTGATTTGTCAATTTATAGGTTGGAATAGATGTTAAATTACCAACATATCGCAGAGTTTTCCATGTATCCATAAATATTCTATTTTCTTTATACAATCTAGGCATTTTAATACTAAGAACATGACATAAACGTAAAGGGAACATGAGTCAACATTCCAACCACAACCAATCTGGGGTATTATCAATGAGCTCTGGGAGGATCCAATACATACCCTGGCGCAAAATATAGGCTTGATGATGCCTATAGAAATTGGGAAAATTTACCCCACCCTCCGCAATTGGTTTTTGTAAAGATACTAAAACAATTCTAGGAGTTTTGCCCAGCCAAATAAATTTTGTAAGAATACTGTTTAACTTTTTATATAAGGACCCTTTAAAAAAAACTGGTAACATTCCCATCTGATAACAAACCACAGGCAATATCATCATTTTAATAGTTTGAACTCTCCCCCACCAAGACAGATGAAGTGGATTCCATTGCTCGCACATTTCTGTTACCTTCTGCAATAAAGATTTTTCATTCTCTTTCATTGTGTCTTCCAGCGTGTTTTTTATCCAAATTTCCAAGTATTTTAATCCACCTTCCTTTCATACAAAAGAAAATGAATCAAACAAGCCTTTTGTACAATACACATTTAGTGGGAGAACTTCAGATTTACTCCAATTTATCTTAAACCCTGAAAATTTTCCAAATTTCTCAATCAATTCAAGTAAGCATGGTATGGTTGTTTCTGGATTTCTCAAATGAAGCAAAATATCATCTGCATATGCAGAGACTTTGTATTCCCGATCTGAATAAGGAATACCCTGTATCTCCTTTACTTGCTGAATAGCTAATATCAAGGGTTCCAAAACAATATCAAAAAGCAAAGAAAGCAATGTTACTTACCGTAATAGTTGTTATCCAGGGACAGCAGGCAGCTATTCTCACTAGTGGGTGATGTCATCCGACAGAGCCCCGATACGGACGTCTCACAAGCATGTCTTGCTTGAAGAAACTCAGAAGTTTCGAGATGCCCGCACCGCGCATGCGCCAGTGCCTTCCCGCCCGATGGTCCGGGCATGTCTCCTCAGTTCAGGTAGCTAGCAGAGAAGCCAACCCAGGGGAGGTGGGTGGGACGTGAGAATAGCTGCCTACTGTCCCTGGATAACAACTGTTACGGTAAGTAACATTGCTTTATCCCAGGACAAGCAGGCAGGTATTCTCACTAGTGGGTGATCTCCAAGCTAACCTCAATGGGATGGTGGGAGAGTTGGCAATTAGGAGAATAAATTTTGTAACACGGTTTGGCCAAACTGTCCATCCCTTCTGGAGAAAGTATCCAGACAATAATGAGAGGTGAATGTATGAACCGAGGACCAAGTGGCAGCCTTACAAATCTCCTCAATCGGTGTCGATCTGAGGAAGGCTACAGAGGCTGCCATTGCTCTGACCCTATGGGCTGTGACCTTACAGGGAAGGGGTAATCCAGCCTGGGCATAGCAGAAAGAGATACAAGCTGCCATCCAGTTGGAGATGGTGCGCTTTGATACAGGTCGTCCCAACTTGTTCGGATCAAAGGAGACGAATAGTTGAGGAGCAGTTCTGTGTGGTTTTGTACGATCCAAGTAGAAAGCCAAAGCACGTTTACAGTCCAGCGTGTGAAGAGCTGATTCTCCAGGATGAGAATGAGGCTTTGGGAAAAAAAACTGGAAGTACAATGGATTGGTTGAGATGAAATTCAGAGACCACTTTAGGTAGGAATTTTGGATGAGTGCGGAGGACCACCTTGTCATGATGGAATACTGTGAAAGGTGGGTCCGCCACCAAGGCCTGAAGCTCACTGACCCTGCGAGCAGATGTGAGGGCCACCAGAAAAGCCACTTTCCAAGTGAGAAACTTTAGTGGAGCCTTTCTCAGAGGTTCAAAAGGAGGTTTCATAAGCTGAGAAAGAACAACATTGAGATCCCAAACCACCGGAGGTGGTTTGAGAGGAGGATTGACATGAAAAAGTCCCTTCATAAATCTGGAAACCACAGGATGAGCAGAGAGAGGTTTTCCTTGGAGAGGCTGATGGAAAGCCGCAATAGCACTCAGGTGGACTCGTATAGATGTCGACTTGAGACCAGAATGAGACAGGTGTAGAAGATAGTCCAACACAGACGATAGGGAGGCTCGCTGAGGCTCCTTAGAATTGGAAATACACCATGAAGAAAATCTAGTCCATTTTTGGGAGTAGCATTGACGAGTAGCAGGCTTCCTGGAAGCCTCCAAGACATCCCTCACTGCCTGGGAAAACTGGTGAGGCGCTACGTTAAGAGGAACCAAGCTGTCAGGTGGAGAGACTGCAGGTTGGGATGAAGTAGAGACCCCTGATGCTGAGTAAGCAGTGAAGGAAATACTGGAAGAAGGAACGGCTCCCTGCTGCTGAGTTGAAGTAGAAGGGAGAACCAAGGCTGTAGGGGCCACCGAGGAGCTATCAAAATCATGGTGGCATGGTCGGACCTCAGCTTGACCAGAGTCTTTTGAATGAGAGGAAATGGAGGAAACGCATACAGAAAGCGATTCCCCCAATCCAGCAGAAAAGCATCCGCCTCGAGGCGATGAGGAAAGTAGATCCTGGAGCAAAATTGAGGCAGCTTGAAGTTGTGGGGAGCCGCATAGAGGTCTATCTGAGGCGTTTCCCATTGAGCAAAGACCTGATGAAGGGGTGTGGAATGGAGTGTCCATTCGTGAGGCTGGAGTAGACGACTCAAGTTGTCCGCCAGGACATTGTCCTTCCCCTGAATGTAGACAGCTTTGAGGAAGGCATTGTGGCGAACCGCCCAATCCCAAACTCTGAGAGCTTCCTGGCAGAGGGAGGCCGAGCCCGTGCCCCCCTGCTTGTTGACATAATACATGGCGACCTGATTGTCTGTGCGAATGAGGACCACCATGTCGCGAAGCAGATGTTGAAAAGCTTGAAGAGCATTGAAGATGGCTCTGAGCTCCAGAAGATTGATTTGATGGAGTCGGTCTGCACTGGTCCAGAATCCCTGAGTGCGAAGACCATCCAGATGCACACCCCAGGCATAGGTCGAGGAATCAGTTGTGAGAACCTTCTGGTGGGGAGGAGTGTGAAACAGCAAACCTCTGAATAGATTCGAAGAGGTCATCCACCAAAGTAGAGACTACCGAAGAGCAGGAGTGACGATGATGTGTCGAGTCAACGGATCCGACACCTGAGTCCATTGAGACGCCAGGGTCCACTGAGGAATTCTGATATGGAGTCTGGCAAACGGCGTCACATGAACTGTAGAGGCCATGTGGCCCAGGAGGACCATCATGTGTCTCTCTGAGATCGTCTGGCGAGAAGACACAGACTGGCAGAGATGAAGAAGAGCATCCATGCGCTGAGGAGGAAGGAATGCTCTGAGACGAATGGTATCCAGGACCGCCCCGATGAATGGGAGCGACTGGGTAGGCTGTAGATGAGATTTGGGAAAGTTGATCTCGAAGCCCAAACTTTGCAGGAACAGAATCGTGGACAGGGTCGCTGAGATGACCCCCGAGGCCGAGGGGGCCTTGATGAGCCAGCCGTCGAGGTATGGAAAAACCTGAAGACCCTGGTTCCGGAGTGCAGCGGCCACCACTACCAGACATTTTGTGAAGACTCTGGGAGACGAGGACAGGCCGAATGGAAGCACTCGATACTGCAGATGCAGATGTCTCACCCGAAATCTGAGGAATTTGCGAGAGGCCGGATGAATGGGAATGTGAGTGTAGGCCTCCTTGAGATCCAGAAAGCATAACCAGTCGTTCTGCTCAAGAACGGGGTAGAGAGAAGCAAGAATCAGCATGCGAAATCTCTCTTTGACAAGGAATTTGTTGAGGACCCTGAGATCCAGAATGGGTCGCAGGTCGCCCGTCTTCTTCGGAACAAGGAAGTACCAGGAGTAAAACCCTCGGTTTAGTTGGACCCCCGGGACCGGCTCAATGGCCCGAAGCTGGAGCAACGTATGAGCTTCCCGAAGAAGAAGGGCGGTCTGAGTCAAGTTGGAAGGATACTCTCTTGGAGGGTGGTCCGGAGGAACCCGATGGAATTGAAGAGAGTACCCCTCCCTGATGATAGTAAGGACCCAGAGGTCGGTGCTTATCGCCTCCCAGCGATGATAAAAAAGATGGAGGCGCCCCCCGATGGGAAAAACAGGGTGAGGCAGAACGAGGCTGGTTATGCCCTCGAAGGGACAGTCAAAAAGGCTGAGGAGCCTTGGGGACAGTAGACGGCTGAGGCTTTTGCTGAGCTTTCTGAGGAGGCTGCCGCTTCGCAGGTTGCCTCGGCTGATAACGCCGCTGATAGATTAATGGCGGTCGAGAGGGTCGAGACTGCTGAGGCTTAGGCTTCGGCCGAAGAATGGACTGAAAGGATTTTTCATGATCAGACAATTTCTTCGTGACTGTCTCGATGGATTCGTCAAAAAGATCCGCCCCAGCACACGGGACGTTCGCCAGGCGGTCCTGAAGATTCGGGTCCATGTCAATGGTCCGCAACCAGGCCAAACGGCGCATCGCCACAGAGCAGGCTGTCGCCCGGGCCGAGAGCTCGAAGGCATCATAGGAAGATTGCATCAACTGAAGACGAAGCTGGGACAGCGAAGCAACCACCTCCTGAAACTCAAAACGAGCCTGGGACTCGATGTAGGGCGTGAACTTCCGAAGCACAGGAAGAAAAAATTCCAAATAGGTGGCAAAGTGGAAATTATAATTTAGAATTATAGAATTCTGATAGATGCGTCGTCCAAACTTATCCATGGTTCTGCCCTCGCGGCCCGGAGGCACCGAAGCATACACCTGGGCCGGATGAGACCGCTTGAGCGTGGATTCGACCAGGAGGGACTGATGTGAAAGCTGAGGTCCCTCGAAGCCCTTATGATGCACCGTGCGGTACCGAGCATCCAATTTTCCAGGGACCGCAGGAATAGAGTAAGGAGACTCAAAACACCTCATGAAGGTCTGGTCGAGGAGCTTGTGCAGCGGCAGGCGTAAGGACTCAGCTGGGGGACGAGGCAAGTGCATGGTATCGAGGTACTCCTTGAAGTATCGAGAACCAGAATCGAGAGTATTGTCCAGGTCATCCGCCATCTGTCTTAGAAACGAGGAAAAAGACAGTTGGTCCGCCAGCACCGGTCTTTGAGAAGGACTAGAAGAAGTCGAGGTCTCGGGCTCTACCGAGGCCTGCGAACAACAGGGCGAGTAAAAGACTTCGGGGTCCTCGAACTCCGGTCCCGGAGGAGGAGACCCAGCCGAAGCAGAGTACCCCATACGAGGCAATTTCTTCTGAGGAGAGACGGTCGAGTGCCGAGAGGAATGCCTCGAAGAGTGCCTGGATCAATGCCCCTCTCGATGTCTGGATGGGGATCGAGCCCGCCTGTGAGAATACTGATCCCCAGAAGCCTCCAAAGAGCAGATAGGACTCAAGGCCATAGAACGTAGAGGCGGAAGATTCGGCGCCTCCCCAGACGCCGCCCAGACTTGATAGGGGGTTCGGAAGAACTCGTCCTGTTTCCTGCTATGCCCAGGACTGGGAGGCCTCGAAGGTGGACGCCACACTGTGTCATGGGTAGGGGTAATAGGCTCCAAGGGAGGCAAGTCACTAAGGGAAGCCTTCCTCGAGGGAATAGGCTCCAAGGGATGCATGTCACTAAGGGAGGCCTTCCTCGTGAAACAGGTTCCAAGGGGGGCATGGCACTACCAGAGGCCTTCCTCGAGGAACCGGACGCCGACCGCCGCTCCTCCTCGCCGAGCAACGAGGTCATGCGGCGCGGCGGAGGAGGAGGGGGCGGCCCGCCCCTCGGAATCGGAACTGGGAGGTCACCCTGGATCGAGGCAATCAGCCGGGTCCCCATGGTGTTCATGAGTTCCACAAACTGAGCCTCCAGGATGGACCGCAACGAAGCCGATATGGAGGGATCCACACCAAAAGGGGGCTCTTCCGCACGGTCTCCGCGCTCCTTCGGTGCCGAGTGCTTTTGCTTGCCAGCTTTCGGCACTTTGAGCACCACCGGAGGAACTATAGGGGTCGGTACCTGTTCCGAGGACACTGAGGAAGGCACCGGCGCCGAGGTCGAGGCCAAAACCGGCGTGAACGATGCCGGTTTCAGAAGGCCCGAAGCAGCTGGGGAGGCAGAGGGCTTCGCAGACGTTGTCGAAGCACCAGTCGACGTCGAAGCTGAAGGATCCAACGCAGCTTCCATCTTGAACATGGACTCCCAGAGTAGACAGCGGCGCTTAAACGCTCGCGTTGTCAGAGTGGAGCAAGGCCGGCACGATTTCGGAAAGTGATCCGGACCCAGACACTGAAGGCAGCGTCGATGCGGGTCCGTGAGCGAAATCGCGCGCTGGCACTTGCTACACTTTTTAAAACCAGTGATTGGCCGGGACATAGGCCGGAAAAGCTCTGCCGCAAGGTCGAATGCGCGGGGCCCAAGCCACGCGGCCGACCCGTTGTCGGAAGAAAAAAAAAATTTTTATTTTTTAAAGAAATCAAAGAAAAAAAAGAATAAACGCACGGAAAGAGTAAAAAGAACTCAACCCGCGGCGATGCAGAAGGCAAAAAAACAGATTCAATGGGCGCAGAATTGAAGTAAACTTCTCAGCTCCGCGGAAGAAAAAGAACTGAGGAGACACGCCCGGACCATCGGGCGGGAAGGCACTGGCGCATGCGCGGTGCGGGCATCTCGAAACTTCTGAGTTTCTTCAAGCAAGACATACTTGTGAGACGTCCGTATCGGGGCTCTGTTGGATGACATCACCCACTAGTGAGAATACCTGCCTGCTTGTCCTGGGATAAGATAGGGTACAGCCTTGTCTTACCCCCCTCTGCAAATTAAACCATTCTGAGAAATTATTATTAATATACAATTTTGCAACAGGGGAGCTATACAATGTTTGAATCATTTGTATAAATCTTGAACCTATTCCAAACCAATCCATAGCTTGATACATGAAAGTCCATTCCACCCTATCAAAGGCTTTCCCTGCATCCAAGGACACAGCTTAATACTTAAAGGTCCATTCCACCCGATCAAAGGCTTTTTCTGAATCCAAGGACACAGAAAAAGCCAGATCTTTCATGGTTTTTGTTAAACTCAGCATATGAAAAGCCAATCTTGTGTCATTAGATGAATGTCTCTTAGCAACGAACCCAGTTTGGTGCATATCAATAATAAAAGGGAGAGCCTTAGCTAAGCTTAAAGCCAATGTCTTAGCCAAAAGTTTTTCATCTACATTGATTAGCGAGATAGGCCTGTAATTTGAAACCAACGTGGGATATTTATTTGGCTTTGGCAAAACTATAGTCAATGATTCAGCCATACCTGTAATGCAACCCTTAGTTAGTTGAGTCTGATATAAATTTAATAAATGAGGCAATAGGTAACTTTAAATGATTTATAAACTTCTACCATGAAACCATCACCACCTGGAGTGGATCCAACTCTAAGACACTTCAACGTTGTTTCCACTTCTTTTAATGATATAGGCTCTTTAAACTTTTTTTTATATGCTCAGGAATTTTCAGCCCTTCTATTAACTTCAAAAATTCTAAACCATCTTTTTCCCTATCTTCATAAGGCTCGGAAGAGTATATGTCTTTATAAAAATTTAAAAATTGACTTAAAATACTACCATTTTGAGTATGTGTCTCCTTTCTCATCCTTTATTGCAATAATTTTTGTTCTTCTTTTCTTTGCTTTAAGATAATTTGCCAATAATCTTCCCGCCTTATTTAAGCTTCCATAATACAGTTTGTTGGGAAAACAAATCTTTCCTTACCAATTTTGAAGATATCTCATTATATTTACCCTTTGCTTTTAATATAGCCTGTAGGGTACTTTTCTCACACTTTTAAACTAATTTAGCTTCCAACTGTTTAATTTCTTTTTCCAAATTGAAAAATTGATTTTTAAGTTGTTTTCTAATATAAGCTCAATATGAAATAATATTACCTCTCATAGTGGCCTTAAATGCATCCCATAATGTTTCTACGGTAATTTCTTCTGAAGTGTTAATTTGAAAAAATTCAATCATTTTTAATTTAAATTCTTCAAGGAAATTTGAATCCGCAATCAATGTATTATCGAATCTCCATACAGATCTGCTAAAATCTTGCTCATCAAACTTAAATTCAATCCATACACCTCCATGATCGGACAAAATGATAGGATCTATGGAGGCTTTTGTCACTTGTACTAATTAAGCGGTCTCAACCACGCGGCCCACGGGCCGCATGTGGCTCTCCAGGTGCTATTTTGCGGCCCGCTGTCTGGACACGATGATCAACTGCTCCCTTGCTGCAGTTGATTGTTCCAGTGAAAGCTGCGGCCGCCGGCCATCCACACCAGCATTTCTTTTCCCCCTTCCCTAGTGGAGCAGCAGAGTGTCTGGCCGGCTCAGTCATCGTTCCGTTCAAAGCCGCGGGTGGCGGCTTCTCACGCTATCCACTCCTACATCGGAAGCCTCTCGGACATCACAACATCAGAGAGGCTTCAGACGCAGGCGTGGATCTCGCGAGGAGCTGCCACCCGCAGCTTTGAACGGAACAATCGACTGAGCCGGCCAGACACGCTGCTGCTCCACAAGGAAAGGAATGGAAGGGGAAAGAGAAATGCTTCTGCTGCATAGGAAAGGGGGACCCTAGGGAAATGCTGCTGCTGCTGCACAGGGAAAGGGAGAGGGAGGGAAGGGGGAAGAGAAATACCTCTCCTGCACAGGGGAAAGGGGGGGAAGGGAAATGATGCTGCTGCACTACAGGGAAAGGGAGGGGGAGGGAAAAGGGAAGAGAAATGCTTCTGCTGCACAGGAAAGGGGGAAGGGAAATGCTGCTTCTGTTGCTGCTGCACCCAAATTGGGGAAAGAGAGGGAAGGAAGGAGAAGGAAGACAAGGGAGAGGAGAGGAACAAGAGAAGCCAAGTTCATGGGAAGGAGGGAAGGAAAGGAGATACCAGACCATGGAGGGGGAGGGAGAAATGCCAGGGCATAGGGAGGGAGGGAGACAGATGCCAGACCAGGGGAAAGGAAGGAAGGAAGGAGGGAGGGAGAGAAAGGAAGGAAAGAGATGTCAGACCATGGAAATAGGGATGGAAGAAGAGAGAGATAGAAGGGAAGGTAAGACATGGAAACGTAGATTTTGAAAAGAAAGCAGAAAAATTGAACATTAAGTTAATGCCAAAGATGGATGCAAAGCAGAAAGTGAAGACGGAGAGAAATACAGTCAAAGGACAAGAAGGCTCTGGAAACATAGTTGAAAGCACAGAAAAATAAAGTCACCAGACAACAAAGGTATGGAAAATGATTTTATTTTCAATATAGTGATTGAAATGTGCCAGTTTTGAGAAAGAAAATATATTAAAC
This sequence comes from Geotrypetes seraphini, assembly GCF_902459505.1. Taxonomy (NCBI): domain Eukaryota; kingdom Metazoa; phylum Chordata; class Amphibia; order Gymnophiona; family Dermophiidae; genus Geotrypetes; species Geotrypetes seraphini. The sequence goes on along the minus strand of NC_047088.1, from coordinate 173,351,391 downwards.
TTTAAATGTGAGGGCTGCAGAAAAAATAGTGTACTTGGAGGGCCGCAGAAAAAAATTGTTAATGTCTTATTAAAGAAATGACAATTTTGCATGAGGTAAAACTCTTTATAGTTTATATATCTTTCCTTTTAACTTTTATAAAGAGTTTTACCTCATGCAAAGTTGTAATTTCCTTAATAAGACATTAACTATTTTTTTCTGCGGCCCTCCAAGTATCTACAAATCCAAAACGTGGCCCTGCAAAGGGTTTGAGTTTGAAACCACTGTACTAATTGATTTGAGATAAAAATATAATCTATTCTTGAAAAGGTTTTATGAACTTCTGAGCAAAAAAAAAATTCACGATCATCAAAATGAAGTATCCGGCATATATCCTTCAAATCACAAGATTGAACCAAATTATCTAATCCTAATGATTTCATTATTTTACTTGGTTTTTTATCCATTAATGAATCCATAACAGCATTGAAATCTCCAGCCACCACTAAATTAGAAGCGGCCAGTGGGAGTATCAATTGTTGTAACTTTTTTAAAAATTCATTCTGATTCGTATTTGGAGCATACACATTAAACAAATCCAGGGTATTATTTCCCATGCTCATTTTCACATGAACCCACCTACCCAAGGGATCAAAATCAATCAATTGAATATTAGCTGTGCATTTTTTATTTATTAATATGGCAACCCCAGCTTTTTTCCTAATTGCAGGAGCAAAAAAAATGGTTTTACTCATCCCCCTTCCAATTTTTTTGACTCTACTAATGATAAGTGTGTCTCTTGTATATAATATATGTCCGCATTCTGTTTCTTCAAGAAGGCCAGCATTTTTTTTCTTTTTTATTTAATGACAAAATTTTAATCTTCATTATAAATTTTTTTTTATTATTATTATTATTATTTATTTATCAATTTTCAAATAAACAATCAAGTATACACTTGTACAGAAAGGAGAGGCATTAAAGAACACATTCCAAACGAGACAATAGTTATAATCAAAGAAAAATAATCTTAATCTCCTCCTCAAGTCCTCCTATTATGGATCCAAGATGTAAAACGGTGAGCCTTACACAAATCTTAGCAATATATCAATAAGAAGAAAAACAGGAACACTTAGCTGAGGAAGTGACCTAATCAAATAATGAACGCTCATGTTGTATTAATCCCAGCTTTCAGGTGTGCAGCTGACAGAAAGGTTGTCAGTTGTATAGGCTCAAAGAAAACATATTTTTGCTTTTGATATAATATCACACATTTACATGGGTGTCTTAAGAAGAAAGAGGCTCCAAGAGCGATAACTCCCGGCTTCAAAATTAGAAATTCATGACGACGCCTTTGGGTATCTCGAGCCAGATCTGGAAATATTTGTATTTTAAATCCCAAAAATTCTTTTGACTTGTTTTTGAAGAAAAGTCTCAGCAACCAGTTTTTATCCGGTGCCAAGGCAACAGTGAGAAGTAAAGTTGCTGGTGTCGCAATTTCATTGTCCGACTGTTCTAATATCAGTGAAACATTTAGATTCTGTTGGACCTCTATAGGTAGTTGTTGTGATTCTTGATATTGTTGATGTTGTCCTTCAATTTTCCGAATAGGCAGATAATAAGCCTGAGTTAAAGGTGGAAGCAGTTCTTCTGAAATATCCAAAATTTCTACCATATATCTTTTTATCATTTCTCTCGGCGGTATTGTTGCCACTTTAGGAAAATTAATCAACCTGAGATTGTTATTACGAGAAAGATTATCTAAAGCTTCCAATTTTCTTCTCATATTTATATTGTCTTTCATTAACGTTTCACTAAGTTGTTTAGTGGCAGCATTTGAATCTTTAAGGTCCTGAAAATCTGTTTGTAAACCTTTAATATTTGTTTCATGGATATTTAGCTTTGATTCAATTTGGGAAATTTGGGGTTTTATAGATTTTGCCAAATCTGCCACCAGATCCCATATCGCCTCAAGAGTTATTTCTCTGGGTTTCTCTATTTCAACAAATTGTTCTTTTTGGATAGGAAAATTAGCTATAGCTGACCTTGCCTCCTGCATGCTGTTCTCCTGGAAGCTGCTTTCCTTCTTACTGCTCTGAGCCTCAGCCGTTACCGGACTCACAATACAGGAGTCCACATCCATTCTCCCCTGTCCGATGACCATAGCTTCACTGGACAGGAGCTCACCAACCTCTGATGGCTCTACTGTCCAAGGGGAGCTGGCATGCTGAGGAAGAGAGGGTGGAGTTCTGGCGTCGGGGCTTAGCAATATTTCCAAGCCCGGGAAGACCACATCCTGCTCACCAACGAGTGCTCCCAGCGGGGAAGCCGACGCCACCGCCGACATTTCCTGCATCCGGCGAATTAGTTCCTCGATGTTGCCGAGTCCAGCAGGGTCAGGGCGCCGCGAGGCTACAGCGGCACTTCGTCCCCTTCTCTTCGGAATTGCTGGATGAGGTAAACACCGCGAAGAAGGACAAAAAAGCAGGTACTCACTCTCGGTTCTAATCGGGACGCTCAGCTAGCTGCCCGGTCGGCCATCTTGGGAGATCTTGTAAATTTTTATTCACAGATTCATAATCCAACAATATATTCTAAATTTTTTAACTTAATATGAATAGACATCAGTGCCCCATTTTTAAAACTTTTAAAGTAAAATTTCTCCTTTCTAAATCCTCCCAACCCCCTTTTTAAGAAACCCCCCTCCATTATCCCTCCCCCACCCCACATAAATTGACTGTCTTGGAACACACACAGGATTAGTAATCACAATACCCCCTCCCCCAGGCAACTTCCATCATCCCTTTCCCTTGACTATACTTAAAAGTAATAAACTTATACTTTAATGTATTACAAATCAAGTACTCCCTCAATAATTACCCATATATACAATGAAATCCTACTATTTATATTAAAAGTTTTCATAAAGCCCATTTTATATCTTTTCTAATTAAATCAATTTTATAAGATTATATCTGACCATTCCCATAAATCTTTTACAATGAAAGAAATAAAACATTATGACCCTTGTTATCAGGACAATATTCTCAAACAACGCTTAAATTTCCAATTAAAAACTATTCCATGTTTTATATAACTTTCAATTAACACTGACATTTAATCAATTCACTTTTTTCATATATTAAAATCCTTCTAAATATAGTTCAAATTAGTCTTATATAGAACCTTTGAAATAAAAAAGAATTACCTTCTCTATTAAAGAATTCATATTTCCAAAATATAGAAGATGAACTTTCTTTTTTTTCCCCACTCTAACATCCTATAGATGAGGATTTTATTAATCTTCTCCATAAAATTCATTCAACTGAACTCAACTTCTTAAATTAAGTCATATTATCTTATCCATTCTGTATCTCCTTTTATGTTTTACCATGACCAGTCCAAAATGCAGAAACCTTGTCTCCTTATTCCCTTTTGACTATTACATTGACAACTTCAAGATACATTAGAAACATAGAAAATGACGGCAGAAAAGGGACACAGACCATCAAGTCTACCCACTCTAATGACCCACCCCCTAACTTCGTCCCCTAAGAGATCCCACATGCCTATCCCATTTTTTCTTAAAATCTGGCTTGCTGCTGGCCTCAATTACCTGCAGTGGAAGATCATTCCAATGATCAACCACCCTTTCGGTGAAGAAATACTTCCTGGTGTCGCCATGAAATTTCCCACCCCTGATTTTCAATGAATGTCCTCTTGTGGCCGTGGGTCCTTTAAGAAAAAAGATATCATCTTCTACCTCGATACGGCCCGTGATATATTTGAACGTCTCAATCATATCTCCCCTCTCTCTACGTTCCTTGAGTGAGAATAGCTGCAATTTGCTCAGCCTTTCCTCATACGGGAGATCCTTGAGTCCTGAGACCATCATGGTGGCCATTCGCTGAACCGATTCAGCTCTCAGCACATCCTTTTGGTAATGTGGCCTCCAGAATTGTACACAATATTCCAGATGAAGTCTCACCATGGATCTGTACAACAGCATTATGACTTCGGGCTTCCGGCTAACGAAACTTCTACGGATACAACCCATCATTTGTCTAGCCTTGGATGAAGCTTTATCCACTTGATTGGCAGTTTTCATGTCTTCACTAATGATCACTCCTATGTCTCGTTCTGCTGCAGTCCTAGCTAAGGTCTCACTATTTAGGGTGTAAGTTCTGCATGGATTTCTGCTGCCAAGGTGCATGACCTTACACTTTTTGGCATTGAAGCTTAGTTGCCAAGTCGAGGACCAATGAAGCTTAGTTGCCAAGTCGAGGACCAATGTTCAAGTTCAATATCCCGAGGTATCCTTGAATAATGGACACATTTTGTACATGGAATATAGACTCCAACATAGTAACATAGTAACATAGTAACATAGTAGATGACGGCAGATAAAGACCCGAATGGTCCATCCAGTCTGCCCAACCTGATTCAATTTAAATTTTTTTTTTTTTTTTTTTCTTCTTAGCTATTTCTGGGCGAGAATCCAAAGCTTTACCCGGTACTGTGCTTGAGTTCCAACTGCCAAAATCTCTGTTAAGACTTACTCCAGCCCATCTACACCCTCCTAGCCATTGAAGCCCTCCCCAGCCCATCCTCCACCAAACGGCCATATACAGACACAGACCGTGCAAGTCTGCCCAGTAACTGGCCTAGTTCAATATTTAATATTATTTTCTGATTCTAAATCTTCTGTGTTCATCCCACGCTTCTTTGAACTCAGTCACAGTTTTACTCTCCACCACCTCTCTCGGGAGCGCATTCCAGGCATCCACCACCCTCTCCGTAAAGTAGAATTTCCTAACATTGCCCCTGAATCTACCACCCCTCAACCTCAAATTATGTCCTCTGGTTTTACCATTTTCCTTTCTCTGGAAAAGATTTTGTTCTACGTTAATACCCTTTAAGTATTTGAACGTCTGAATCATATCTCCCCTGTCTCTCCTTTCCTCTAGGGTATACATATTCAGGTCTTCCAGTCTCTCCTCATACGTCTTCTGGCGCAAGCCTCCTATCATTTTCGTCGCCCTCCTCTGGACCGCCTCAAGTCTTCTTATGTCTTTCGCCAGATACGGTCTCCAAAACTGAACACAATACTCCAAGTGGGGCCTCACCAATGACCTGTACAGGGGCATCAACACCTTCTTCCTTCTACTGACTACGCCTCTCTTTATACAGCCCAGAATCCTTCTGGCAGCAGCCACTGCCTTATCACACTGTTTTTTCGCCTTTAGATCTTCGGACACTATCACCCCAAGGTCCCTCTCTCCGTCCGTGCATATCAGCTTCTCTCCTCCCAGCATATACGGTTCCTTCCTATTATTAATCCCCAAATGCATTACTCTGCATTTCTTTGCATTGAATTTTAGTTGCCAGGCATTAGACCATTCCTCTAACTTTTGCAGATCCTTTTTCATATTTTCCACTCCCTCTTCGGTGTCTACTCTGTTACAAATCTTGGTATCATCTGCAAAAAGGCACACTTTTCCTTCTAGCCCTTCAGCAATGTCACTTACATACATATTGAACAGGATTGGCCCCAGCACCGAACCCTGAGGGACTCCACTAGTCACCTTTCCTTCCTTCGAGCGACTTCCATTAACCACCACCCTCTGGCGTCTGTCCGATAGCCAGTTTCTGACCCAGTTCACCACTTTGGGTCCTAACTTCAGCCCTTCAAGTTTGTTCAACAGCCTCCTATGACACTTCTTTCCCGTCATCTTGAAATCCAATATAATCTGCATCTCTTCTACACCTCTTCTCTTGGTTTCTTTATCATTAAGCCTTATGACTGATGCATTTAAGATATTCTTTCCCTAATAACAGTGATATTTACAGAAAATGAATATCTCTTCAATAAGGAACGTTCAAAAGAGTCTGCTATTTAAGTCTCTCTCATTGGTTTTTTTTTTGTTTGTTTGTTTTTCCCTTCTTGTCATTTCATATTATTAAATATTATTGTATTCATATAGTTCCTTTTCCAACCAAACATGGGATGTTAATCTTTTTCTTTTTTTAAAGATCATCTTCTTCTGTGAATTACTTTATTCAAAAAACCTCATAAATAATACAAAGTCCAGGTTGTTAAAATTAATTCCCTTTAAATAGACATTGGCTCAGAATTTAACAAGAAGTCATTTAACTTTTCCGGATCTTCAAAATATAAGGACTTGTCTCTACTTTTTACTCTCATTTTTGCAGGGTAATACAAGCCATATTTGAACCCCCTTTCTTTCATTTGAGGCCTTAACATGAGGAACTATTTCCTTGTATTTGCCGTATTTTTAGCGAAATCAGGCACAAACAACAACTTGGATCCCTTAAAATTTAAATTTCTATCAGCTTTAGCCAAGTTTAAAATATCTAATGCCTGCTGGAATCTTAGTAACTTGAAGATCAAAGGCCTTGGTCTCACTTGACTTGACCGTTTTAATGGAATCCTGTGTGCTCGTTCTATTTCTAGGGGATGTTTTGAATTTAACTGCAATAATTTAGGCAGGTTTTCTAGAAATTGGATAGCATTCCCCCCTTCCAAACCTTCGGCTAATCCAATAATTTTTACATTCTTTCTTCTACCTCTATTTTCATAATCTTCAAGTTGTTTCTTTTAATTCCTTAACAGTTAGACTGTCATTTTTACATCGCATCTGCTCCATCTTGTTTTCTAAGGTCGTCATTCGCTTATTAGCTATTTCCATTTGCCGGTTTAGATTCAGCACTTCTTTCACTTTGTTTATGTTGTTTGCATTATCTTGAAGCATCGCAATTCAGCCATTATTTCATTTCTGTCTAGTACTTCCGTTACGTCTCCTGGAAGAGGAACCTTCGACAGCGTCGTCTGATCCTGTTTTTGACGTTTCGTCGTCCCTCCTGTCGCAAAAGCCGCTTCACTTTTAGATTGCCGTGTACTAGCCATGCTACCGCACTTGTATCTGGCACTTCGGGGAAGAAAAAAGCCAAGGTAACCTTTCAAAGTTTTGATCCGTTGTCCGGGTTAAAGGAGCGTCGCAATCACACCTCCATCTTGTGCGTGCGCCAAGCCACACCCCCATTGTTTGTTTTTTTAAAACATGTGTCCCAATTGGCTGGCTTGACAGCGGTAGGACGCCAACGGCTTCCTACAATCGAGACGCTATTTATAGAATTTGCCCCCGAGTCTCTATTCAAAGGCACTAGAGGGATATTTTTCCCAAAACGTGAGTCACCTACAACTCCATCACATTCTATCTCAGCACTCACACCCCCACCCTCCACATGTTCAGTGACAGGTGGAACAAGGTTGTTCCTCAGCCAGCCATACAGCACAAATCTGGCATGAATCAGGAGTAAAACAGCCTGAGAAGTCTATCTGTAACAATTTTAATCAAGGTGTTTTTGAGGCAGATAAGAGGCTTTTAAATTCAGTTTGAAAAGTTCAAGATGGCCAACATGGCAGTTTTTTGGCACCAAAAAGCGGCCCAGAAGTGCTAGATAAAAGTTCAAAAAATTCTGCAAAGGTTTTTTTTGGAAGTATAGGACCCAAATCCAAGCCCCAGAAACCCCCCAAAATGCAATGTCTCCCATAGACTACAATAGGTAGTATTCACAGTTCTGCTGGTGCTGTGCCTGCTTCAGCTGAAACAGAATCTGGAAGATGAAGACTACCACTTCAGACATGTAAAATAAATCCAGATGCTTCTTTGGGCTGCCAGTCAGACCATGTGAAAGCCTGAGATTCCAGACACCCACAGCTTCTAAAGTGTCGCCAGAGAGAAATGCAGCCAGCACCCGATAATGTCCTCAGGAGCGACTTGGATGCCAAACAGCCTGTGCTCAAGCTCCAGTAATGACCAGGAGCGAGCCTTGCTACCAGAGGAATGGTCTCCAAGCCACTAAAAATGTTAGTGCAGACTGGCTAGATAGGTGCCCTGAGAAAAAGGTTGCCCTCCCAGCTACAGACCTCTGACAGAGAAAGTCTGTGTCTTCACCCAGGCAGAGCTTCCCAAGGTAACCTGAGGACTTCTGTAGCATCAAAAAGCCTCTGAGAATGAGCCCCAAAAGCCCAAAAAATAATAAAATGAGCACAGCAACTCAGAAAGCCATCTTCAACTCATGTAGAAGGAGAAACTGAGGAGCAAGGGCAAAGTGCAGAAACAGGGAAGGCAGAAAGAGGATCTGCTAAGAGGAAGAAAAACTCTACTAGAATATCCTACCTGCTGGGTTTCAGTAGGTTTGGAAGATTAGGTTTATACCTTCGATAATCTTCTTTCTGTTAGTCCCTGGAGGATTCCATACGCTAGGTGTTCAATCCCAACCTGCAGTCCGGGTGTTGCAGAATTCACATCTTTTCAGAACACATGCTGCACTCCCCCTACTGGTAGAAACAGTTCAGTCCCAAAGCCAAGCACTTACCTATAAATCCAGGACAAAGGGGGTACAGGGGAAATACCCATCCACACAAGTAACTCACGAACTGGTTTGCTCTGCAAAATATTAATAAGTAATAAACAGGCACAAAGGCAACTCAGAAAAAACATTGAGGAACAATGCAGTACTAACCTGCTGTGTTCAATGAGCACCCCAAGAAAGGCCTTTGGTAATGTGTATAATCACAGAAACTCCCCACAGGATATGGCAACTGGCTGGAAAAGCTTCAAGCCTGCAATGAGAGTAACTATGAAAGGAACAGGCTACCCCAAACAACTGACTGAATTCAGAGAGGGCGGGCCATAAGGATCCTCAAGGGACTAACAGAACAAAGATTATCAAAGGAATAAACCTAATCTTCCATTCTGTTACATCCCTTCTGGATTCTGTATGACATACCAAAGCCACGGAAGCTAGGGAGGGACAGAAGAGCTTGCCCACAAAACTGAGGTCCCAAAAAACGGCAGAACGCACCACCACATCCATTCGGTAAAACCGGGTAAAAGTATGAAGAGAGGACCAAGAGCCACCCTGCAAATTTCATCAGGATGAATCGCGAAAGATACCACCCACGACGACACCACCCTTTCTGTCAAGAGTAAGTGAAATCAGCGGCTGTACACCACAGGCAATGTAAGTTGTGGAAATTGCCCTTGGAATCCATTAAGCAATTGAGGGCTTGGATGCTGGCCCACCACGGCGACGCGCTGCAGTGAGAACAAAATAGTGAGCAGACAGCCCAGAAAGCAAAGTTGCTTACCTGTAACAGGTGCTATACGCAGACAGTAGAGGAATGCAGCCACACTTGCAGGTGAAGTCCGCAGACTGAGTCTATGTGCCGGAGCTCTGCCCTAGCTAGTTACACTTTTAAGAACACTCTGGGCATGTGTAGGAGCCCAGTACACTCACCACCCCTCCCCTAGCCTATCAGTTTTGTCACAAGCAAGGAAGAAATAAGAGGGGATGGAGGGCAGTTAAGTGTGGCTGCATTCCCCTGCTGTAGAGGGAGAACACCTTTTACAGGTAAGCAACTTTGCTTTCTCCATAGACAAACAGGGGTAAAGTAATAGTTTGGTTAAGATGAAAATCCGTGATGATTTTAGGAAGAAATTTTGGATGAGTTCGTAAATGTACTTTATTAGGAAAGAACTGGAGATATGGGTAATAGGTGACTAGTGCTTGAAGTTCACTAACTCTCCTGGCTGAAGTTAAAGCGGTAAGAAAAGCAGTTTTCCAAGTAAGAAAAAGAAAGTGAAGCAGATCCCAATGGTTCAAAGGGGTCATGCATTAAAACATCCAGAACCAAATTCAGGTCCCATGCTGGAGAAGGTTCTCGCAGAGGAGGTCAAAGGTTATTAAGACCTTTGAGAAAATGAGAAACCAGTGGATGATGTGAAATTGGTTTACCATCTATAATGGGATGGAAAGCTGAGATTGCTGCCAGGTGAAAACGGACTGTTGGATTTGAGTCCAGAATCTGACAAATGTAGATAAGATATAACAAAGTCAACAGGACAAAGAAAAGGATTCTGCTGGTGCTGCTGTGATCAGATAGAAAAACATTTCCACTTGGATTGATAGGACTTTCTGGTAGACGGGTATCTAGTTACAAGCAGGACAATCTGCACATGTTGAGGTAAGTGTAAACCTGCTAAGCACGAGATTTCAATTTCCAGGCTGTCATACTGAGACTGTGGAGATTGGGATGAAGTAACTGTCCTTTCAGTTGAGAGAGAAAATATGGATGGTCTTCCACAGGTATTGGAGGAACATCCAGAAGATCCAGCAGGAGTGGATACCAGATTTGCCTGGGCCAGCAGGGAGCGATGAGTATGACGTGAGCTGCATCCCTGGAAACTTTCTGAAGTACCTTGGAGATGAGAGGAAATGGAGGGAAGGCATAAAGTAGGTTGTGACCCCAATGAATAGTGAAAGCATCCCTTGCTATTGTTTGAGAAGCTAGACAAAGGGAACAGAGCTGTGTTATGAAGCGAAGAGATCCAGTGTGGGAGTTCCTCAAAGCTGAAAAACTTATTGCAGTACAGATAGATGGTAGAGACCATTTGTGAGGGTCTAGTTTCCTGCTCAGAGAGTCTCTCCTGGGTGTAGAGTCAGAGCATAGGCCCCAGGCGGCAAGCTTCTCTGCAGAGAGGAAGAGAGCCCAAACCTCCCTGTTTTAAAATGCTGTTATAATTATTGGTATTTTTATTGGTATTATTAATTTTAATCCCCTTTATATCCTACCGGTAACTCGCTTAGAAGCTCTGATAAACGATGGAATCAAATTTTAATAAAAACTTGAAACTTGATAAAACATCATGACCTGATTATCTGTCTGAAGAAGTATGTGTTTGCCGCAAATCCAAGGGCAAAAAAACTGAAGCGCATAATACACTGCCCACAGCTCGAGATGGTTGATGTGAAAGAATTCAATGATGGACCACCATCCTTGAGTTTGCAATTGGTCGAGATGCGCTCCCAAGCCCTGGTTGGAGGCAGCTGTCGTGATCATGAGAAGAGGCAGCGCAGGTTGAAAAAGGCAGCCCTCTTGAAGGGATGGAGAGGAAATTCACCACAGGAGAGAATCTTGAATCTTTGCTGGTAAGGAAATCAGCTTTGTAAGAGGATGATGTCTTTGATCCCAGTGCATCTTCAGGTGCCACTGTAAAGGCCACATGTGAAGTCTTACATTTGGCACTAGACTTATCGACGCTATTATGTGACTCAAGAGACATAGAACAGTGTGGGCTGGTAGAGCTGGAGAATGCCTGAAACGAGCTGCAAGAGCGATAATGGCCTGTTGTCTCTTCCGAGGAAGATAGGCTCTTGCTGCCTTTTGGGCCTGCTTTCTTGAAGGATTCTACACATTTTTTGAACATTCTGGCTGATTTAGAGAATGAGATATCGGAAGAGGTGTTGATGGTGACTTTGGACATTAATCCCTATACACCTCTATACTCCAGGATGAGGCTCTGCAGGTAACATAGTAAAATAGTAGATGACGGCAGATAAAGACCTGAATGGTCCATCCAGTCTGCCCAACTTGATTCAATTTAAATTTTTTAATTTTTTCTTCTTAGCTATTTCTGGGCAAGAATCCAAAGCTCTACCCGGTACTGTGCTTGGGTTCGGAATCAAGAATATGTCTGGTGGATTTTCCTTCGGACTTTGTGTATAAACTCACGAAGATAGCGTTAACAGAAAACTTTTTTCTCTTTCAAGGCGGCTTGTTTTTACAAGTCTCAGGGGTGGCGATGAGTACAACTTTTGCCCCAAGTACAGCCAATCTATTCATGTTTGATTTTGAAAAGAGATGGTTGAATCATTCACCCTTTAAGCGTGCAATTCTACTTTAGAAGTGCTACATCAATGATGTCTTTTTATTATGGACAGGCACTTAAATATAAGTTCAATTCTTCATCCAATGGCTTAATAGTTGTAATATCTGGATACAGTTCACTGCAACATTGTCAGTGTCTAAAATCCAGTTTTTGAACACTGAAATCCATAAAATTGAGAATCATTTTGTTACGAAAATGTTTAAGAAATCTACTGCTTGTAACACAGTTTTGCGTGCGATAAGCTGTCATCTGCGTGTCTTGGAGAACAGTTTACCATATTCCCGATTTCTGCGGTTTTGCAGGATATATCAGGATGAGACATCATTTAAAGAACAAGTATGACTTTTCATGAAAGATATGGAACAGAGAGGGTTTTCTCAACCAACCCTCAGGAAAGCATATAAGCGAGCAAAATATCAAAATCTGGAGTTGTTGCAAAATTAAGTTAAGAATGGAACGTGTGATCAGAGTATGATATTTGTTATGAGATACATGTCGGGAGGGGAGGAGGTGGCTAATATTATCAGGAAGAATTGGAGATTGTGCATTTCAACCCTGCTTTCAGGAACAAGAATCTATGTGTGGCATTCTCACGGGGAAGAAATCTGAAAGAAATACTCAGTCCTGCTATGCTTCCTTTTGTAAGATTTTCTCCTGTGTCAGGAGAACATCGCAAATGTGGGACTTGTAAAACCTGTGAGGTCACATTAAAGTGTGACACTTTTATTAACCTTATGATGATAGAGAATACAAGTTACATCAGTTCAGTATTTGTAGGTCTGTTAATATTGTTTATGTCTTGATATACTGTACAGTTGCAACAGATTGTATATAGGTAAGATGACACGATCAATGCATGTATGAGTTACAGAGCACAGGTCAGCTGTAGTCACAAAAAAACTTGGTGCCCCCTTGATCCAGCATTGTCAAGAAACTGGACACGATTTCAATTGTTTTAGGGTGTTTGCAATTGAAATGGTGTCCTTAGAGACCAAGGGAGGCGATTTGGATATGCATCTGGTCCAGTGCGAACAGCGCTGGATCCATCGTTTACATTCATTAAAACCAGTAGGTCTTAACCAGAGCATTGAGTGGAAGGTCTTTTTTTTAAGCCCTTCAGATGTCCCCTTTTTTGATCCCTCTGATATTTTCTTTGATGTTTTTCATAATAGTTTTCTTTGTGGAGACTTTATTGTAGTTTAGAGTTTTGCCTATTTTAGAAACCATCCAGCAATATTCATGTCCAGGGTTCTATAATATGTTTATCGCTCCCCTGGTATTATTGAATTACTTTTTTCAAGATATAGCTCCTATGATGTTTTCACTTTGGACTTTATTATGATTGTTCGATGGAACTATAGTTTTTAATCCCGGTCAAGTTCTTGCGGTATGGTTTAGATTGTGCAAGATTATGATAAGTGTGAACATGGATTTGATTCACGTTCAGTGGCATTTTTTGTAAATGGAGACACATGATGGTGTGGTGTATGGATGGATAGTGGTATTTGCCCATTAAGAGGTCATCAGAGTGTGTTTTTGAAGAGATAATTTTACTCGTTGTGATGACTGGAGCTTGAGACTTTTTTTATTGGTTGGCGGGGCATCTGGTTGTGAATGAATGTTTTGATATTGTTTCAACTGATTATTTTGTGAATGGAGATGTCTTTTTGAGGTGTTGTGAATAGTTATTGTTGGTTGTGAGTGGATGCTTTAATGCTGCAAGCATGCTGATTGGGTCCGAGTTGTTGACATCATTTCACTAACGGAGTTATTTTCATGGGACACTGTTGCCATTCTTGCCGCCATTCTTTTGAGAGGCATTGTGAGACTAGAAGGAGTGCCACACCTGCGCTGTTGAGGGAATGTGAAATGAATCCTCTCGTCTTGCCTGGTAAGATTGTTGTGGTCACTGGCGAGTAGATTATGAATAGGTATGAGTGGTTATTTGGCGGATTTGGTTAAACATAGAAATAGATGGCAGATAAGGGCCACGGCCCATCCAGTCTGCCCACCCTAATGACCCTCCCCTACCTTTGCCTTGTGAATAGATCCCATGTGTCGATCCCATTTGGCCTTAAAATCAGGCACGCTGCTGGCCTCAATCACCTCCAGTGGAAGACTATTCCAGCGATCAACCACCCTTTCAGTGAAAAAGAATTTCCTGGTATCATCTCGTAGTTTCCCGCCCCTGATTTTCCACGGATGCCCTCTTGTTGCCGCGGGTCCCTTGAAAAAGAAGATATCTTCCTCCGCCTCGATGCGGCCCGTGAGATACTTGAACGTCTCGATCATGTCCCCCCTCTCTCTGCGCTCCTCGAGCGAGTATAGCTGTAATTTGTCTAATCGTTCTTCGTACGGGAGATCCTTGAGTCCCGAGACCATCCGGGTGGCCATTCTCTGAACCGACTCCAGTCTCAGCACATCCTTGCGATAATGCGGCCTCCAGAATTGCACACAGTATTCCAGGTGGGGCCTCACCATGGATCTATACAATGGCATAATGACTTCCGGCTTACGGCTGACGAAACCCCTGCATATGCAACCTATGATCTGTCTTGCCTTGGATGAAGCCTGCTCCACCTGACTGGCAGCCTTCATGTCCTCACTGACGATCACCCCCAAGTCTCGTTCTGCTACCGTTCTAGTTAGGATCTCACCATTAAGGGTATAAGTCTTGCATGGATTTTGGCTGCCTAGGTGCATAACTTTGCATTTTTTGGCATTGAAGCTGAATTGCCAGGTCCTAGACCAGCGCTCTAGTAGGAGTAGGTCGTGCATCATGTTGTCGGGCATTGAATCTTCGTCCGTTGTGCATTTGCCCACTACATTACTTAGTTTGGCGTCATCGGCGAATAATGTTATTTTACCGCGAAGCCCTTCTGCCAAGTCTCTTATAAAGATGTTGAATAGGATCGGGCCCAAGACCGAGCCCTGTGGCACTCCACTGATCACTTCCGTCATTTCGAAGGGGGTGCCGTTCACCACTACCCTTTGAAGCCTACCTCCAAGCCAGTTCCCAACCTATTTCGTCAATGTGTCACCTAATCCTATAGAACTCATCTTGCTCAGCAACCTGCGGTGTGGTACGCTATCGAATGCTTTACTAAAGTCCAGGTACACGATGTCCAGGGACTCCCCAATATCCAGCTTCCCCGTTACCCAGTCAAAGAAGCTGATCAGGTTGGATTGGCATGATCTCCCCTTAGTAAATCCATGTTGACGGGGATCCCGTAGATTCTCCTCATCCAGGATCTTATCCAATTGGTGTTTGATTAGAGTTTCCATTAGTTTGCTCACTATCGATGTTAGACTCACTGGTCTGTAATTTGCTGTCTTCATCTTTGAGCCTTTTTTGTGGAGTGGAATGACGTTAGCTGTCCTCCAGTCCAACGGGATGCTGCCTGTACTAAGGGAGAGGTTGAAGAGCGCTGACAGTGGCTCTGCCAAGACCTCACTCAACTCCCTAAGCACCTTGGGGTGTAGGTTGTCAGGCCCCATTGCCTTGTTAACCTTGAGCTTCGACAGCTCACCATAGACACTGCTGGGCGTAAACTCGAAGTTACTAAACGGGTCAACTGAGTCAGCCCTTGTCTGTAGCTGAGGGCCAAGCCCCGGCGCCTCTCGGGTGAAGACTGAGCAGAAGTATTAATTTAATAGTTGGGCTTTTTCCGAATCCTTTTCCACATAGTCTCCGTCTGGTTTCCTAAGATGTACAATCCCGCCTGAGTTTTTACTTCTGTCACTGATATACCTGAAGAAGGATTTATCTCTCTTCTGGATGTTTTTTTGCCAGAGACTCCTCCATGTGGAATTTAGCCTCCCTGACCGCTGTTTTGACGGCTTTTGACTTGGTCAGGTAGTCTGCTCTGGAGTCCTGTTTCCTCGATTGTTTGTAAGAGATGAATGCTTTTTTCTTCTCCTTGATGAGGTCTGAGATCTCCATAGTGAACCACTGCGGCTTATTGTTCCTTCGCCGTTTACTTACTAATTTAACATAGCGGTTTGTCGCTTCCTGTATGGTGGCTTTCAAAGACGATCACATTTCTTCCACGCTATCGGTTTCTGCTTGGCTTTGTAGCGCCTGGTGAACAAAAGAACCCATGTCTTGGAAGTTTGTGTCCCTGAATTTGAGAACCTTGGTCAGCGTGGTAGATTTAGTGAAACCTTTCCTAAGATTAAATCATACCATGTTGTGGTCACTGGAGGCCATTGTGTCGCCCACCGAGACCTCTGTGACACTTTCTCCATTGGTAAGTAATAGGTCAAGCATTGCCTGATCCCTTGTTGGCTCCAACACCAGTTGCCTGAGACCAACTCCCTTCATAGAGTTTAATAGCCTTCTGCTACTGCCGGAAGCAGAGGTAAGTGTATCCCAATTCACATCAGGCATGTTGAAGTCACCTAACAATACTGTGTCCCCATGCAAGGTGATATTTTCTATATCTCCGATTATTTCCATATCCAGATCATCCTGTTGTCTTGGGGGTCTGTAAATTACGCCAAGATACAAGCATTTGTCCTTCCCTCTGGCCAAATTAACCCAAAGGGATTCCCCAGTGTACTGGACATCTGAGATTCTTGTGACCTTAATGTCATCTTTAGTATATAATGCTACCCCTCCTCCCATTCTGCCCTCCCTGTCCCGGCGAAGCAAGTTGTAACCCGGTATGACCATGTCCCACCCGTGGGAGTCTGTGAGCCAGGTCTCAGATATCGCCACCACATCCAGGTCAGCATTCCTTATTTTTGTTTCCAATTCCAGGATCTTGTTTCCCAAACTGTGAGCGTTGACGTATATAGCCCTCCATGTTGTATTTTTGTTACTTCTCAGTGGGGATATTCCTGCTTGAGCTGCTTGAACACCTTTAGCATTATATGCGTTATTTGTGTTCCCCCTAGACCCAGAACTACAATGTGTACTCCCCCTAGACCCAGAATTACAATGTGTACTCCCCCTAGACCCAGAATTACAATGTGGCCCATACTTATGATGTGAACCTACCCCCGACTCGAAAGTGTGTGTACTCGCCCCTGACCCAGAATTTCGGTGACTACTTACCTCATCCTAAAAAATGTATTAGCAGTTTAGTTCGCCAGGTATGTTGTTTGTGCCTGTACCCTCCCCCAATTTACCTAGTTTAAAGCCCTGTGAAGTAGGCGGGCTAGACGGTGTCCAAGTACATTCTTCCCTCTTCTGGTCAGGTGTAGCCCGTCGTGTCCCTGTAGTCCTTGCAAAGCTTCTCCATGGTGCAGGAACCCGAAGTTCATCTCCTTGCACCATCCTCGCAGCCAGTCGTTCACCCTCTGTATTCGATCCTCTCTGGCTCTGCCCTTACCCCTCACTGGGAGAATCGAGGAGAAGACCACCTGCGCATCCATCCTCCTCAGCTTCTCCCCCAGGGCCCTGAAGTCTTCAGGTATGCTGTCCGGGGTGCTCTTGGCGGTGTCGTTGGTTCCGACGTGGATTAGAATCATGGGGAAGTGGTCTCGGGGCTTGATGACTCTGTCAAGGCAAGCGGTTACATCCCGGATCCTGGCAAACAGCAGACCTCTCTTGATTGTAGGTCTGATCTGCAAATTGGTCCCTCGGTGCCCCTCAGCAGCGAATCCCCGATGACCACCACTCTGCGCTTCTTAGGGGTGGGCCGTACTGTTGATTTCGGAGTTGGAACCGTCTGCTGGACAACTTTTTGTACCTCGTTCTCAGGACCTTCCTGTAGCAGTTGATATCTGTTCCTCAGGGCGATTTGTGGTGTCGATGTAGAGCTGCCCTGTATGTGAGAAAAAGAGACAGAGTTAGGTCCTCTGCGTTTTCCTGTGGAGGAAGTCACCAGCTGCCAGGAGTCAGCGTCTCCAGCCGCTTCCTGCATTCCGGCGGTTTGTCTCAAGTTAGCAGGTTTGGATGCTTTGGGTGTTCCCAGGGTGGTCTTGTCAGGTTCCTGTTCAACGATCTGAGACAGCTTCTGGATGACTCCATCGATGAAGGTCTCGTCGTCTCGGATGCTCCTTAAGCGCTGAACCTCCTCTCTCAGGCTCCTCAGCTCCAGCAAAAGGCTTTCGTCCGGCTGGTCCATTACTTCTGTCTGCATTGAGACTGTAGACATCTTTGAGGGGATGGGCTCGGTCTGTACAGAGACCTCTGTCCTCCGTCCTGGTTCCCCTTTCATCTGTACTCGGACCATAGCCATCCCCTGGGTACTCTCGGTGACTGATTGATTCCAACACTAGTTTGAGTCATTATTATTATAAGTTTTATGTAGGAAGGAGGTTCTTTAAATCATTTTGGGTTTTTATGGTTTGTGACGATAATATGGAAGCAGATTAAGTCAAGTAGACTGCATATGAGTCACAAGGAGAATGCATTGAGTGTTTTTCTTTTCTTTTAGGAGGAACTAGCTGGGGTATTATGAATGTTTTGTGAGTCATGTTATGTTTTGTTGAGTTATCATGTGGTGGTGTTGTTGGCTGACTATATTTACATATTTTAGGTATATGGTGTGGACATGGCTGGACATAGACCTTTTAGTCCCTGATCTCCTGAAGAAGCTTAGGGTGAAACGGGCCCCGTTGGGATCAGACATGTATTGATTTCATTTCAAGTTTACAGCTAAGTCCTTATTTCATTACTTTTGTGCATATTGATGCTTTTTTCTATGCTTTGTTATTGGAGGAGGTGGTGGACCGATGATCGAAAAGACAAACCCATAGAATAACACAGCATTCGCTGTCCTATTGTGAATAGGGAAAGGATGTCTGAGGTCCTTCACCTTTTTCCAAGATTTTCACAACTGATTCAAGTGATCAGTGTGAATCTTTAATGCCAACTTAGGTTTTTATACTACAAGATTTTTTTCCTAGATATTTTGTAAAAGGATCAAATTTCCTTAACATATTTTTTGAAGATTAATATACCTGCTCCACTTTTGAAGTTTAAGTTAAATGCAAAACATTGATAAAGAAAGCTAAACAAGAATATGAAGAACTTGCCAAGAAGGCAAAAACTCACATTTTTTTAGGTGCATCAAAATAAAACCTGTGAGGGAATCCAGGGAATCTTTGAATGATCAAAGAGTAAAAGGTGCGCTCAGGGAGGTTAAGGCCATCGCAGAGAGACTGAATAAATTCTTTGCTTCGGTCTTTACAGGAAATCTTTTCTGTTAGCCAGAGAACAGTTCTGGATATATACTTTGAGAACATTTGAGCCACACAGTATGAATGAAACTGTGGAGTGTCTCACAGCAGCAAATTGCAGGTAAAGAGGTAGGCGATTCTCTGCTCCCTCAGTTTGCTGCTCTGAGGTGCTCATTCGTTGGAGAGAGAAGGGTTGGAATGCTTAATAGCCTCCTTCTGATTATAAATGCACATTTGATTCTAGTCTTGTAGCAGCCGTGGAGAAAAGACAAACAGATTTTCACAAGCAGTGGGATGTACTCCTGACATTGCTCCTGAGGAAGAGAACGAAACAGAGGACTCTGTAGGGCATTCGGTTGAGGCACCCCCCTAAAGAGAAAGCTTTGACTCCATGAGGATTCTTGAAAGCTAAGTTTTTCTGCATATTACATTCTATGGAGAAAACTGCTATATTTAAGAACTGTTAGATTTAAACATTTTCACTGATACACTATTGATTTATTTAATTCCAAACATGCACTTGACACTTTACTATTTATTGATTGTTTTATATATGAAAGACACTTTAATATTTAAAAGGTTCATGGGGAAACTGAAGGTGATGTTTGTAGGTATAATCCTGTAGGGCGCTTTTTGCGCTCATGTTCTGAGGATACACTCAGATGAACTCCTTTGGAGCTTTTTCTCTCAGGAAGTTTCCAGAGAAGATAAGCACCAGATCATCATCTTCAGGAACCCCGTCCAAACAGCTGTTGGGTATCTGGAAGAGACCAGGGTCTCCGTGAAGAAGCAGAAGCTGGAATACGGGAAGACTGCACAGGTGGTTGCTCTCCAGCTAACCTAGAAGGTGCCACAGACAGGCTTGCCAGAGCAAGGTCATAGATGGTCAAGAAACCTTTCAAGAGGGTTAGAGCACTTTCTTTTTGTTTTGAGGCCATCAGAACTGGTGCCGTAGCATGGAACCCCAAGAGAGTAAAATTGTCACCTATTCATCCCAATAGTCATTTGACAACATTAATAAGATGGTCAGAGGCTGAACTCGAAGTTTCCACCTCCCCAGCACGCTTTGCAGAACATGCGGCGCAAGGAAATTTCTCAGGTATCCAACCGACACAAATGTGGCATGAATTCATGTCATTAGAGCATGAGCACTCCATGCCTGGAGGTTAGAATCAAAAACAAGGCTTTTTGAAGAAGTTTGAGAACTAAGAATTTAAATTGGGAAAAATTCAAGATGGCCACCACCAGGATTTCCTGCTGAAAAAACATCTATAATTCCAGTAAGGACCTCAAAACCTAGCAATTTTAGGGTTTCAGGGATGGGGAAACAAGGTTACAAGATATAACCTCAAAAACCACAATTTCAGACACACACCCCTCGCAAACTGTCCTATGGACTGTGACAGCCCTACTCACAGACCAGATGCTGGGAAGATGTGCTGCAGCCTGCCATAATTCCTCTAAGGGTAGCTGGAATAAGGATAGGACCTCTGTCACCAGTAAATGGTGCCTCGTCTGACTCTTCAGCAGCCTGTCGGACCACTGCAGGTCTGAGCCTCAACCCCTGGAACCAGGATCCAAACACCACGAAGAGAGGAGAGGAAAGTGCAGCCGATACCACGTACGCTCTGTAGAAATGCAATTGGTGCCTGAGAAAACTCTGAGGCACAGGGTTAAAGAACAAGGCCTAATAAGAAAACAGGTCAAGGACAGAAAAATGGAAGAAAGGACAAAATGGATTCTAAAAAACTTCATTTCTGATCCATAACTGCTGACAGCATTTAAGCAGCTACTGGGGAAATTTTCATGGAGAAGTACTGGTCACAAGAAAAGTGACTTCAACAGGCAGCATGGAAAAATAGTCGCAGGGCATTAACTAAGAATAACTCATATGTGCTGAGTATACAACATATTGGAAGTACTGATAACCACAATGCCCAAGAGTTAAAAGAAGGAGGGGGCCACTAGGAAGGGAGGGGTCCATGTTCATGGGGTCTGGAAATTAGCACCAAGGACAAACTGTCATGGGAGATAGGGAAGCTGTTTTTGACAACACCCAAGCCTTGTAATGACAAAGTAACCTGTAAAAACAACCAATCACTATTTTGAAAATGTAACCACCAATCAAAATGCTAATGTAACTCCAATCAGAATGACATCCCAGGTAAAGGGATAAAAGGTCAAGAATAGGGAACTGAACTTAGAGGGAAGTGAATCTTCTCAGACTACTAGTCTCTGGCTGATTTCTTCCCTTGGCACATTGCTGTATGATCAAATTTGATGACAATCATGTAAGCTGACTACTGATTTATTAAAAAGAACTACTTGATACAGCCTATGTGGTGTTGTTGCGTGGTCATTACCAAAGACAGTGAAAGGCAGCAGCCTCCTTTCATGCCCGTACAGCCTGCACTGCATTACTGAGCAAATAGCAGGGGAACTGCTGAGCTAACAAACCAAAATCCCTTAAAAAAATGCTAATCTCTGGGAGGATTTATACCCTTTGCTGGACACCAGGACCAGCAGAAGAACCCTGTGGGACCTGGAGTGCCTGCAGCAAGTCCTGGCATCACCCTTGAGACACTCTTTGAGGCCATTAAGAAAATGGATGAAAAAGTTGGGAAAACTGCTCAGGACATGATGGCTAAAATGGATGCTTTTTCCTCAAGTGTTGAAAAAGTTAAACAGGAATGTTTAGACAAGATTTTGACTGAGTCCACTTTCAAAACATTCTGTCTCTTTGGTTGTTAAAGAACAAAATTTGATTGCACGAAAAATTGAACAGACTGAGAACTTTAACCGCCGTTTGAACCTTAGATCTCTAAACTGCCCAAAAATACCAGCTGTGACACCAATTGAGATCTTTAAAAAATTCCTGATAGAAAATTTGAATTTTCCTCCAGATCAGATTCCACCAATTAATAAAGCATATTTTTTTACCTGTTGCAAAAAAGAATTCTGCTCCTAACAGTATACCTTCTGGTGAGAAACTGGTCATTGAAAATGAGCTACAAAATTTGACGGCAGTTCTGGAGAATTCTTTTTCTGATATCAAGGAGAGAGCTACCATGATAGTAAACTTCATCTTTGAACAAGACCTCAATGCTATCATGAGATTGTTTTTCAGAAATTTTGCAAACCTTTTCTGTGGACAACATATATGGTTATATCCTGATATAACTAAAACTACACAGGATAGACGAAGACAATTTCTTGCTATGAGAAATGAAACAAAGGGGTTGAGTGCTTCTTTCATGTTGGCCTACCCCTGCAAGTGTATTGTTAAATATCTAGGTTTAAAATATGTTTTCCTTATACTTGATCATTTAAGATCGTGATGGAGGAGGCTCCAAAATTTGAAGACTGGGGGAAGTTGCCTTGGCCTTGAATAGCTTGTTATAATTTTCTCCCTTTAATTTGTCTAAGGAAGAATTAAATTCCATTTATCTTTTTTTTTTCTTCCTAAAAATTGTTTCCTTAAGATTTTGTTTAAGTTTGGATATGATTCTTATTTTCTGTAACAAATAGACTTACTTGTAATTTATGTTAAATTAATTTAAAAAAATGCTAATCTCTATCTGGAAAGGCTGCCAACAATTTGTCTAATCTTTGAATGTTGTTACTCCTTGGGTTTTTGTCAGGTACTAGGGACCTGGATTGGCCACCATGAGAACAGGCTACTGGGCTTGATGGACCATTGGTCTGACCCAGTAAGTCTATTCTTATGTTCTTATGATTGTTGAACTGAATGATTTGCTGAGGAGGAAAAAGTCTCAGACTGACCTACCAGTCACTTTTGCATGCAGGCAGGCACAAACTTAAAACTTAAGAGATATCTCATCAGCATAAAAAAATCTCCTCTCCAAATCTAGTACATTAAACTAAATATGCTAATCAATTCCCCAAATTTTAGGGTTCATTAATTCTGTGCTTCAAACTTCACAGTCAACTTATTTTGTGTTTGGAGTGCGTCTTGGTGAATTTTTTAGAGTTTGGCTGTGCTTGTAAGGATCAGCTAAATGTCAAGTCATGTTCTATTTGCGATTCAGCCAAAGCTGACAGTGGCCAGCCAGCGTTTCGCTGAAGCTGCGTCAGGGCAAACCAGGCTTCACTGCAACAGATTTGAATGAAGTTGAATACATTATTACATGTAAAATATTTGAAAACAGTCACCCCTAGATTTTAAAAAAGGCTCAAAATACTCACTCCGGCACTTGTTTTCCATGCTCACCGGCATTACAAAATGGCTGCAACAGAATCGTATCTTTAGATTCATGGTGTCCTACATCATCATGATGTTACAATCATGCTGACATCTAATAAATTTTCTAAAAACAGCTGATTGCACTCCAGAAACATAACATAAAATAAAAACCACTTCTATACCACATTACTGTGAAGATCTATGTGGTTTACAAAAGAGCATAAAACAATCAAAAGGAATGATTTAGTTGCCTAGAAATTTGGTGAACAAATATGTTTTAAGATGTTTCCTAAACTGTTGATATGTATTAACATTCACTGTTAACGAATTCAAATCCTTACCCCTAGACACTGCTTGGTAAGATAAGAGACATTGAGTTTACATCCTTTAACAGATGGAAATGAAAAGACAGTGTCTGAATATCTAGAACATTAACAAATGTAAAAGAATCCACCAAATATCCAGCCAAACTTAAATTTCACACGTACCACCACCAGCAACCAATGCAATTCACACAAAAAAGGAGAGATATGGTCAAACCTTTTCAAACCAAAGATCAGTCAGATTACCACATTCTGTATCATGCGCAATCTATAAGGATTTTTGGAGTACCAGCCAGATAGACAATGTTGCAATAATCCAATAGGCTCAGAATCAAAAACTTGACCTGTAATTTAAAATATGCTCTTATAATACGCAATTTCCATAAAGTGTGGAAGCCTTTCTGTACCAGGGCATCAACCTGATTCTTCTTCATAGTTAGATTCTGGTCCAAGATTATACCTAAGATCTTAATTGTGGGAAGAACTGGATAGGTCACAGCATTTAACCAGGCAGGCACAGAGGACACAGAAGGCGCAGAGGACTCACAGCCAGACAGACACAGCAGGTACAGAGGACACAGCAGGCGCAGAGAACACACAGCCAGGCAGACACAGCAGGTACAGAGGACACACAACCAGACACAGAGGACACAGCAGGCGCAGAGAACACACAGCCAGGCAGACACAGAGAACACAGGCGCAGAGGACACACAGCCAGGCAGGCACAGAGGACACAACAGGCACAGAGAACACACAGCAAGGCAGGCACAGAGAACACAGCAGGCGCAGGGGACAGCCACAGTGGACACAGCAGGCACAGGGGACAGCCACAGTGGACACAGCAGGCACAGAGGACAGCCACAGTAGACCGACAAATGGGCAGCAATGGAAGCAGCAGACAGAAGCAGGATGTTGAGCTACCTAGTTTTCTGCACCATCTGCCATATGTATGACTACCTCCCCTCTGGGAGGCGGTCTTACATATGCGCTCGATGTGGAGAACTGGAGAGCCTGAAGAAACAAGTCAGACTCCTTGAAGGCAGAATTCTGGAACTGGAGGCACTTCAAGCAATGGAGGAGGAAGACAAAGATGCAGGGAACTTCAGGAGGACAGAGATGCAGAGAACATCAAGACAGAGGACACCATCAAGGAAGAAGTCCAAGAGCTGGAGAAGTTCATAGAGAAGGCTTACAGGGAGGCCATGGAAAATCACCAGCAACAGTGGAACTGCCGAGATACACATACAGAGAGTATGGACCGCCTGACAGACAACCACCAGAAAGAAATGGGTGACACAGCAGCGAGATCTGGAAGCAGCAGAAGGAACTCACATGAAGGAACACAACTTTAGCGACCTCGGGCCGCGTGGGAGCCGTGCTCCGCCCCCCGAAACCACAACATCTCTGCTGCCTTCCTTCAAAGCAGCTCCTCTGCCACCGGGAGCTGCCTCCACAACTTTAGCGACCTCGGGCCGCGTGGGAGCCCTGCTCCGCCCCCGAAACCCCAGCAACCTGTTGCCTTCTTCAAAGCAACTCCTCTGCCACCGGGAGCTGCCTACACAACTTTAGCGACCTCGGGCCGCGTGGGAGCCGTGCTCCGCCCCCCGAAACCACAACATCTCTGCTGCCTTCCTTCAAAGCAGCTCCTCTGCCACCGGGAGCTGCCTCCACAACTTTAGCGACCTCGGGCCGCGTGGGAGCCCTGCTCCGCCCCCGAAACCCCAGCAACCTTGTTGCCTTCTTCAAAGCAACTCCTCTGCCACCGGGAGCTGCCTACACAACTTTAGCGACCTCGGGCCGCGTGGGAGCCGTGCTCCGCCCCCCGAAACCACAACATCTCTGCTGCCTTCCTTCAAAGCAGCTCCTCTGCCACCGGGAGCTGCCTCCACAACTTTAGCGACCTCGGGCCGCGTGGGAGCCCTGCTCCGCCCCCGAAACCCCAGCAACCTTGTTGCCTTCTTCAAAGCAACTCCTCTGCCACCGGGAGCTGCCTACACAACTTTAGCGACCTCGGGCCGCGTGGGAGCCGTGCTCCGCCCCCCGAAACCACAACATCTCTGCTGCCTTCCTTCAAAGCAGCTCCTCTGCCACCGGGAGCTGCCTCCACAACTTTAGCGACCTCGGGCCGCGTGGGAGCCCTGCTCCGCCCCCGAAACCCCAGCAACCTTGTTGCCTTCTTCAAAGCAACTCCTCTGCCACCGGGAGCTGCCTACACAACTTTAGCGACCTCGGGCCGCGTGGGAGCCGTGCTCCGCCCCCCGAAACCACAACATCTCTGCTGCCTTCCTTCAAAGCAGCTCCTCTGCCACCGGGAGCTGCCTCCACAACTTTAGCGACCTCGGGCCGCGTGGGAGCCCTGCTCCGCCCCCGAAACCCCAGCAACCTTGTTGCCTTCTTCAAAGCAACTCCTCTGCCACCGGGAGCTGCCTACACAACTTTAGCGACCTCGGGCCGCGTGGGAGCCCTGCTCCGCCCCCCGAAACCAAGACTCTAAGAAAGAACCACTCCATCTACCTAACAACCCGAACACTCCAAACCAGACATCAAATATGAAGCCCTCCCGAAATACACACAAAATAGCCATCATCCTGATAATCCTCCTCATTTCTAGCTGGAAAACAACAGCAAACAACCTACCCACCACAACCTCAACCGCAAGTACAACCAACTTCCAAATCCCCAACAGAAGAATACTCACACCAAGAAACCCAAACCACCACACCAACACTCAACACCCCATCACTGTTATCTGGAGAAGAAGATCAACACCCCCGAAAACAAAATCTCACACAACCCACACAACACTCATATACCCGGAAACAACTTACAGTCCAAAGACCAACACGACCTCCCTTACATGTGCCTATGTCAACATCAGATCTCTAGGACCAAAAACAGAAAACATAAAAAATTGGATAACAACAGAAAAACTTGACTGCCTATTCCTCACTGAAACCTGGCTAACCTCAGACACAGACCCTAGAATAAAAGAAGTATGCCCGCCAGAATACAAAATTACAGTAACCTGCAGAGAGAAAAAAAGAGGAGGAGGACTAGCAATAATATTCAAGAGCTCCCTAACTCTAAACATACTTGAGAAAGTATCCACTCCACAATTGGATTTCCTAGCATGCCAACTCACAAACACAACACTAAAAAACTCTCTAAACTGCCTGCTCTGCTACATAACACCAGGAAATTGGACCACAGTGAGACCCGAATTTGAAAACTTCATCTACCAAAACTCACTAACAGCTGATTTTAACCTCATCCTAGGAGACCTAAACCTACACCTAGAAGACCCAACCTCCACACCAGCAAATAACTGTCTATCCTTCCTCAATGCATTATCCTTCCAGATCCTAAACCCACAAACCACTCATGAAAAAGGTCATCAACTGGACATTGCAGCATTCATGTCTCACCAACCATCCAATCAAGAAATCCAAACTCCTAACGGAACATGGTCCCCATCCCTATGGTCAGACCACTACATCTATAACTTCAACATCAATTGGACCAAAACCAAACACACACCTCTATCAAAAAAAACCACATATACCTCACGCAAACATATAGACCCAACCATTTTCTGGTCAAATGTAGACGAAACCATCCAAGACTGTGACCCAAAAAACTTCATCTCCCACTGGAAAAATGTATCCACCAACATCCTTGATAATTTGGCACCCCTACAAACCAAAACCAGAACCAGCAGGAAATCAGACCAATGGTTTGATAATGAATTACTCCAACTCAAAAGACAGTGTAGAAGATTAGAAAGAAAATGGAGAAAAAAGAACCAAGAACAAACAAAAACAGACTGGAAAAAAATCAACAAACAGTACAAAAAGCTACTAACAGACAAGAGGAAAAGCTACTATACCAATCTCATAGGCACAGAAACACAAGATTCCAAAAAAATATTCCAAATCCTGAAAGAATTAACAGACACCAAACCATACACTACTACCACGAACACACCTCCACCATCACCCACCCTCTTAGCAGAACACTTCAAGAACAAAATCACCAACACCAGAGCCACACTCATCCTCAACCCCTCCAAGCAAAATCCAATCACAATCCAACCTACAAGAAAAGAGGCAATCGCAGCAGACAGAATTTGGACTCAATTCCCAAACATACAATGGTCAGAATTCAACAAATTCTACAAAAAATACAGCCATGCCTCCTGTGACCTCAACCACTGCCCCTCATATCTCCTTACCACCTCTAGTGTAAAGTTCCGCACCATAACGCTACAATGGATCCAACTCACGCTCACAGAGGGCACATTCCCTGACAACCTCAGCGAAATTGTCATCACCCCAATCCAAAAAGACCCAAAGGCACCACAAAACCTCCCATCTAACTATAGACCTATAGCCTCAATTCCGCTATATGTCAAAATTATAGAAGGCCTAGTAGCCAAACTCCTCACCAATTACATAGAAGACCATAACCTACTCCACCCCATGCAATCAGGATTCAGAACAAACTTCAGCACAGAGACATTACTAGGCTCCCTCATGGATACCGTCAGACAACAACTTAGTACAGGGAAAAAAATGCTACTCATACAACTGGACCTATCAGCGGCATTCGACCTAGTAGACCACAACATCCTTCTACAGATCTTAGATGCAATAGGCATCTCAGACAAAGTATACTCCTGGTTCGAAGGATTCCTAAAACTCAGAACCTACAGTGTAAAATCAAACAAAAAAAAATCAGAATCCTGGTCAAACCCCTGCGGCGTACCACAAGGATCTCCACTATCCCCCACCCTCTTCAATCTATACACTGCCTCTCTAGGAACTCACCTGGATAATCTAGGCATAACATCCTATAGCTATGCGGATGACATCACCATCCTCATCCCATACGATCATTCTAAACCTACCATGACAGACGAACTTCACCAAACACTGGAAGCAGTCACAACCTGGATGGAAAATCACAAACTTAAACTCAACCAAGACAAAACCAAATTCATCCTCCTAGAAAATGACAAGATCCAAACCACAACCATCCTAGACATAAACGCAACCAAATATCCCATCCAAACAACCATAAAACTACTTGGCATGACCATAGACAGATGCTGCACTATGCAACCGCAAATAAACAAAACAACGCAAAAATCATTCGCAATCATGAGAAACCTGAGACAAGTCCGAAAATTCTTTGAAAGTACACAATTCCTACTTATAGTACAATCCCTAATACTAGGTATATTGGACTACTGTAACATACTCTTCCTCCCATGTCCGGCAACTACGATAAGACAACTCCAAACAATCCAAAATACAGCCTTAAGACTCGTCTATTCATTGAAAAAACACGACCACATCACTGAGGCCTTCATCAACTCACACTGGCTCCCAATCCAAGAAAGAATCCAATTCAAATTCTACTGCATATTATTTAAAACCCTACACGGAGACAGTCCATCATACCTGAACAATCGCCTCATCCAAGCAACCAATACCAGACACAGAAAAACGCACTCCCCATTCATACCCCCCCCATCCAAAGAAGTAAAAAGAACAAAACTACATGACGGCCTCCTAGCCACCCAAGCTGCAAGACTAGACAACCAGATCTCCAACCTTCTGATGACCACCCCAGACTATAAGACGTTCAGAAAAGAAATAAAAACCACACTCTTCAAGAAATTCCTAAAACAGCAATAACAACACGACCTCTAAAAGCCCTTAAGATCTACATCCTACCTCTCTAGCTACTCATTATAATTCATGTAATTCTGTAATTCGGTAATTCTGTAATTCATTGTAATTCTGTCTTTAAACTAACCTTTGTAATTCTGTAATTCGGTAATTCTGTAATTCATTGTAATTCTGTCCTTAAACTAACCTTTTGTAATCCGCCTTGAACCGCAAGGTAATGGCGGAATAGAAATCCCTAATGTAATGTAATGTAATGTAATGTAATGTAAGATGAGCCCGGTGCAAGCCAACGCCAGGATGATAGAGAATGGATGGGAACAAAGGACACAAACCTATGGCTGGAGAGATGGACATGCACCAGGGTCACGGATCTGCAGCTGGAGAATCAAGAGAAGATAGAGAGGACAGCAATCGTCGTGGGGGACTCCATCATCAGACAAGTCGACAGCCACATAGCAGGAGGAAGACTGCATCAACTGGTGATCTGCTTACCAGTAAACCAAGGTAGAAGACCTAGTGAGCCGCATCAGCAGGATCATCGACAGTGTGGAAGAAGAAGATATGGTGGTGATGATTCATGTGGGGACGAACAACGTGAGTAGCAGGAACTACAACAGAGAAGTATTGAAGGACCAGTTCCAGATGCTAGGAAAGAAGCTGAAGACAAGAACGCAGAGGATAGCATTCTTGGAGATCCTGCCGGTACCCAGGGCCGACAAGAAGAGGCAGAGGGAGCTGCAAGCAGTCAACGCGTGGATGCGGCACAGGTGTGAGGAACAAGGATTCCACTTCGTGCGCAACTGGACAACGTTCTGGAGGAAGAGCAAGCTATACAAGAAGGATGGACTCCACCTCAGCAGAGATGGAACAAGGCTTATGGTAAGCAACATCAAGCGAGAAGTTGAGAAGTTTTTAAACTAGGAAGAAGGGGAAAGCTGACAGTCGACCGAGAGATGGTTCGGGAACCGGTATACCCGAAGGATACCGTGCAGGAAGATAGAGGAGAAGAATCACCGGATCACAGGCAAGACGGATCAAAAGGGACTCAAGAGGGAAGGAAATGCAAGGAACAGGCCACAAACTCATGTGTATGTACACGAACACAAGGAGCCTAAGGAATAAGATGGGTGAATTAAAAGCTATGGCACAAAAAGATAACGTGGATATCATCGGCATCACAGAAACATGGTGGACTGAGGAAAACATCTGGGACACTGTGCTACCGGGATACAAACTATACCGCAGAGACAGAGTGGCTCAAAAAGGTGGGGGCATTGCCATATATGTCAAAGAGGGAATTGAATCTACTGGATAGAACACGCCACAACCAACGGATAAGTTAGAATCTCTATGGGTCAAAATTCCAGGAACAAATGGACTGGAAACAAAGATCGGCATCTACTATCGACCCCCAGGGCAGTCTGAAGAAATTGATGGAGAAATGATGGACGAGATTAAACGCAACTGCAAGGGAGGCAAAGCAGTTATCATGGGTGACTTCAACTATCTGGGGATAGACTGGAACCTAGGCACCTCCGGCTGCAGTAGGGAGACCAAGTTCTTGATACTGCAGGCGATTGCTTCCTGGAACAACTCATCAAGGAAAATAAGAGAGGAAATGCAATTCTGGACTTAATTCTAAATGGATTGCGAGAACCGGCACAAGGTGAAGAAGTAGAAGGGATGCTGGGAAGCAGCGATCACAATATGATCTTCAACCTGGACGCAGGGAAGAAACATCGGTCCAGAACAATGGCCAAGGCGCTGAACTTCAGACAGGGAAATTACGAAGGGATGAGACTGATGGTGGGGAAGAAGATTAAGAAGAGGATAAGCACTGTAAAAACACTAGAGCAAGCTTGGTCCCTTTTTAAAGACAGTCACCGAGGCGCAAAATCTACATATACCGCATATCAACAAAGGATCCAAGAGGAAAAAGAACAACAAACCGGCGTGGCTCACTGTAGAGGTGAAGGAAGTGATCAGAGACAAGAAAACTTTGTTTAAGGAATGTAAAACTGGAACAAGCACAAGCAACATCAACACAGGTGCCATTAGGCAGTAAAAGGGACCAAAAGACTACGAGAAAAAAATAGCCAAGGAGGCAAAGAACTTCAAGTCATTCTTTCGATGCATTAATGGGATACAACCCGCGAAGGAAGTAATGGGACTGTTGGATGACCATGGAATAAAGGGAGCGCTAAAGGAGGACAAAGCAATCGCCGACATACTGAACACATTTTTTATATCTGTATTTACTGAAGAAGATTTACACAGTATACCGGAACCCATCAGGCTATATGCTGGAAACGAAGACGGAAAGCTGACAGGATTGACGGTCAGTCTAGAGGAGGTGTGAAGGCAGATTGATAGGCTCAAGAGCGATAAATCCCCAGGACTGGATGGCATCCATCCAAGAGTCATCAGGGAACTGAAAGGGACCATAGCTGAACTGCTTCAACTAATAGCCAATCTGTCGATCAAATTGGGAAAGATTCCAGAAAACTGGAAGGTGGCGAATGTTACGCCGATCTTCAAGAAAAATTCGAGGGGAGATTCGGGAAACTACAGACCGATGAGTCTGACATTGGTACTGGGAAAGATGGTAGAGTCACTGATAAAGGACAGCATCATTGATCACCTTGACGGACACGGGCTGATGAGAACCAGTCAGCACGGTTTTAGCAAAGGCAGATCGTGTTTGACGAACTTGCTGCACTTCTTTGAGGGAATAAACAGACAGATAGACAAGGGCGACCCGGTTGACATTGTATATCTGGATTTTCAGAAGGTGTTTGACAAGGTTTCGCATGAACGACTACTTCGGAAAATTGCGAGCCATGGGATCGAGGGTGAAATACTCACATGGATTAAAAACTGGCTAGAGCATAGTAAACAGAGAGTGGGGGTAAATGGACAATAGTCAGACTGGAAGAGGGTCACCAGTGGGGTACCGCAGGGCTCGGTGCTTGGACCCAAGCTCTTCAACATCTTTACAAATGATCCGGACATTGGTACGACGAGTGAGGTGATTAAATTTGTGGATGATACTACGTTATTCAGAGTAGTGAAGACACAGGGGGATAGCGAAGATCTGCAATGTGACATAATCAGGCTCGAGGAATGGGCATCAACATGGCAGTTGAGGTTCAACGTGGATAAGTGTAAAGTGATGCATCTAGGTAACAAAAATCTCATGCATGAATACAGAATGTCCGGGGCAGTACTTGGAGACACCTCCCAGGAAAGAGACTTGGGAGTTATGATCGACAAGTCAATGAAGCTGTCCACGCAATGTGCGTCGTCTTCAAAAAGGACGAACAGAATGCTAGGAATGATAAAGAAGGATATCATGCCGCTGTACCGGGCCATGGTGTGCCCTCACCTGGAGTACTGCGTCCAGCACTGGTCGCCGTACATGATGAAGGACATGGTACTACTCGAAAGGGTCCAGAGAAGAGTGACTAAGATGGTTAAGGGGCTGAAGGAGTTGCCGTACAGTGAAAGATTAGAGAAACTGGGCCTTTTCTCTCTCGAACAGAGGAGATTGAGAGGGGACATGATTGAAACATTCAAGTACTGAAGAGAATAGACTTAGTAGATAAGGAGAGGTTGTTCACGCTCCCCAAGGTAGGGAGAACGAGGGCACTCTCTAAAATTGAAAGGGGATAGATTCCATACGAACGTACTGGAACGCTCTTCCTGAGTCTGTCATAGGGGAAAACACCCTCCAGGGATTCAAGACAAAGTTGGACAAGTTCCTGCTGAACTAGAACGTACTCAGGTAGGGCTAGTCTCAGTTAGGGCGGTGGTCTTTGACCAGAGGGCCACCGCATCTGACCCAGCAGCAGCAATTCTTATGTTCTTATGTTCAATGTCAGTGATGTTTTGGTATAAGTTTGGTACGTGATGCATAAAAGAATTTTGTCTTAATTTAAATTCTGCTATTCATTATTCAATTATTGAAAATACTTCAATTATTATATGTCCAATATGAGAGACTGAAGTTGAAATACAAACCGGAGAGTGAAACAAAACAGGGGTTGACAACAGAATGCAGCATATTGAAGAGGATAATTTTAGCGCATTGAGAAATGACAAGCAACCTGTACATGCTGTGCTTAAGATCAGTTTGTTAATTTACTCACACACTCCCCACAAATGCCAATGTTGCAAGTGCAAAGACAATCAAAACTGTTCAAAAAAATTATGTCCAAAGCTTGACCCCAAAATATGATTTTAAAACTGGGAGTTCCAGAGGAACATTGTACATGTTTTAAATTTCAAAAAAGTGTGAGTTGAATTTCAAAAAGATCTTAAAAAAAAAAAAAAAAAAAGGATGCCAGTCTATTTGGGAATTTAACCCTTTGGGTTCCTCAGACATCAGACGAAAAATCCATTCCTGTTCACATTTGATCAGAGTTCTTCTTCTGTCATTTAATTTTAAACCTTTAGGAATATGATTTAAAATGCAACATTTAAGCAAATTGAATTGATGATTCTGTTCCTTACAATGCTGGACTAATCTAGTCTTTCACAATTTAGACTGCTTCTGTGTTCCCCAAGCCTAGTTCTAAACCATCTAGTCATCCGCCCCACATAAGGCTTGGAGCAGGGACATATGATGACATAAACAACAAACTGAAACTACAGGTAGTGCTGTATTGCTTCGCAATCAGATGTTCAAAAAAGTGATCTAATTCCAAGGTGGATTCACACATCATACAAGTCCCACATTTCTTATGTCCTCCTGTCTCATTGGTCTTTATTCCATATTCCATGTCTGCGGTACACAGGATCTCTTTTAGATTGCGATTTCTGCTGAAAGCAACTCTCAGTTCTTTCCCTTGAAAAACCAGATGTAGTTATAAAATATTCCACTGCTTTTTCATAATGGAAACTATCTGCCTCATTCCAATAGAGTATCTTAAAACGCAGATGGGGGTCCACTCTTCCTGCAAAACATTTCTTCCAGCAAACAATAAATCCTGAGCTCCACAGTTCCAGTAGGCTGGCTGAGCAGGTTCCTGCATGATCCACCTGTGAGCTGCAGACTGAAAAGCACAAAACAGGAAGACCCAATATTCCACAGGAGAAGGTGCAATCCAATAGAAAACAAACTGTGGAAAGGCACAATGTTCTTGACTTTCATTTATTCCTTAAAGATATCTTCGGACAATGGTAAAATTAGACCACATCAAACATATGACCCGACATGGGCCGTGTTTCGGCTGACAAGCCTTTTTTAAGGGTCTAGTCAAAGACGGTAGTTGGTATAATGGAATTGATTGCAGTCATGAAGGTTCCGAAATGACAATCGAGGCGAGTGCTGAGCTCTAATGCATAGTACAGCTTCTCTCATGCAGGCTAGGCAGTCACTGGAGCTGAACAGAAACACAAAATATGGCGGAAAACCACCAAGAAGACCAAGCAGATAAAAGATGCTCCTGCAGGCTCACCTAAAGAAGAAATAACTGACTGGGGGTAGTAGAGAGCAGGAAGAAGGAGGAAAATAGTGATCAGTATCTCCTGCAACAGATTCACAGGAGCAGATGCAATACCCTTGGTTCAGCATACCATCCCCTTTGGCCACTATGACTTAGCCCAGCGGTCCCCAAGCTTTTTTGAACCAGGGACCGGTTTCACGCAAGACAATTTTCCCATGGATAGGGGGGAGGGATTCAAGCGCATAATCAATAAAGTGCATAATATATCATCTAATTTATTACATATATAATGTAAATGTAATTATTACATTTTATATTATGCACTTTATTTCTATTATTATTACATTGGAATATATACAATATATTAAGACAACTCACCATAATGCAGAATCAGTGGGAGTCCTCCCTATGCTCAACAATTCTTTTTCTTCATTTCCCCCGTGCACCATCCCTTTCCCTCTCACTCAGACATCCATGCCCAACAATTCTCCCTTTCTATTCCGTCCCCCACTTTAGCATCTCTTTCCCTCACTCCCATCCTATGTCCCAAGTTCATGATCCCCTTCCTCTCTCCATTTTGTGTCCCAAGGTCATGCCCCCTCCCTCCTTTCTTCCTTTGTCCTGTTTGTGCTCCCTCCCTTCCTTCTGTGTCCCAACACACCTCCTCTCTCTCAAGTCCCAAGGTGTCCGTCTTCATCCTTCCTTCCCTCTATTCTGTGTCCCAAGTTTGTGTCTCCCTCCTGCGGATGTTTACCTGTTCTGGCTGGCTCCCTCCTCTCAGCCGCACTTCTCTTCACAAAACTGCAGCCACAGTTCCTACACGTGGCCCACGGTTGATCCGTAAACCAAGAGGGAAGGCTTCCAGGTCAGCAGCAGGCAATGTGCAGGAGCCACTGCTCATGGCTTTGTTAAGAGAAGTGTGACTGGGAGGAAGATGCTGGCCAGAACCCAGGGACTGCCTATAATGTAAATAAAATTTCTGTGCAGCCTGGTTTGGCACAGCCCACAGCCCGGTACTGGTCCGCAGCCTGGTGGTTAGGAACTCCTGACTTAGCCAGCTATGTCAAACACGGCTAAAAATAGACTAGAAATTCAATGCCAATCACCAGATATAGCCCTGGCATTGAATTTAGAAGTTCACTGCCTCCTGTGGTCTGAAAATCAGCCCCAAAGAGTATATAAAAGCATCAATATCCAGCCTACAATAGTTAGCATTTTTTTTTTTTTAAGGACTCATCACCACAGGTTAAATTAAACCTAGATATTCAGTGCTGGACCTAAAGTGGCTACCAGAACTGAATATCTGATTCTTTGCAGGCTGCCAAAAGTTATCGGAGTCTGGCAGATATTCAGTGCTGGTACATGGGTAACTGAGCACAGTTAGAACTGCTTTTAACACGGTCCTACTTGCCTAGTTAGTTATCCGGGCACCAAATATCAGCAATACTTAGATAACTTCTGGGTCCTGCCTGGTTAACTCTCTCTGAATAATGACCAGAAAATCATTATAGTTTTGAAAAATAGTCAGTCACCTTATTACAATGCACTTTTTACTACTAATGGAACATACCTTAAAATCTATTCCTCCTACAAAGATGCGATTAGGAATTACTGTTCCAAATCTTGGTGCACTCGTTGGATTATTTAATGGAACAGGTGATACTGGATTGGGAGATGGAGATAAAGAATCTGTTTGCGTCTGGTTGGTGGTTTGCTACAATGGAAAGAAAAATATTGCAAAAAACTTCTATACAACCAGATCTGTAAACCAATACTTATATTTTCTTTGGTTAGTTAAAAACATTAAACAGCAAATGCATGCAGGCTGTTCCTTTTTAAAAGAAACTTAAGGGTGAATAAAGCAGTTATTTACCGTAAGAGGTGTTATCCAGGGACAGCAGGCAGATATTCTCACACATTGCCACTTTAAGACTTAAGAAAGTTTGTGATAGCTCAAACCAGGCATGTGCGAGTGTCTTCCCGCCCGATATAGGACGTGCGGTTCCTCAGTTAAGATAAGCCAGCTAAAAAGCCAACCCGGGGAGATGGGTGGGTTGTGAGAATATCTTCCTGCTGTCCCTGGATAACACCTGTTATGGTAAGTATCCCAGGACAAGCAGGCAGCATATTCTCACACATGGGTGACCTCCAAGCTAACAGAAAATGGAATGGTGGGAGAGTTGGCCTTTAGGAAAATAAATTTTGTAATACAGATTGCCGGACAGGTACTAAATTGGTTTCTTAGAAAACCGTATTTACCAGGTTTACAGAAAGGAACTCTCTCTCAGGCTTAGTGTAATCTCTGCGGAGTTCTACAGGGCTTCCCACTCTCCCCTTCACTTTTCAATGTCTATACGGCACCATTGGGAAATATGTTATCCAATTTAAAATTGAAATCATATATACACACGGATGACATTATAATTATTATTCCCATAACCTCACTGACTCAAGAGACAGAACAATTCATCTCATCTGTCCTTACTAAGGTAGAACAATGGACTTCACAATTTAAATTAAAACTGAATTCGGATCAAACTAAGTTCTTTTTGGCAAGTCCTAACAACAAGATCACAAATACTCTGAGATTAAATGAGTCAGATCACCCAATTAATTCTACCATCAAAATTCTGAGTGTGACTTTCGAAGATCACACTAACTCAGGTTAAAAAATGTTTTTTCACGTTATGAAAACTTCGTACCATTAAACACTATTTTGACTTCTCTTTTCGACTGCTGGTTCAATCTTTGATCTTAAGTATCTTAGACAATTGCAATATCATATATTTGGGATCTTTTAAGAAAACCAAACGACTGAGAATCATTCAGAACGCTGCAGTCCGTCTCATCTATGGTCTCAAGAAATCGGATCATGTAAGCCCATATTACAAAAAACTACACTGGCTGCCCATGGAAGCAAGGGTTATTTTTAAGTTTGCTTGCCTTTGCTTCAAAACCATAATAGGTTCATCCCCAATCTATCTATCTCATCATTTCTACTTTCCAGGCACAACTTGTACACAGAAAGCACAGTTACTTACCGTAACAGGTGTTATCCAGGGACAGCAGGCAGCTATTCTCACATATGAGTGACGTCATCCGACGGAGCCCCGATGCGGACGCCTCACAAGCAGACTTGCTTGAAGAAACTAGAAGTTTCGAGTCACCCGCACCGCGCATGTGCGAGTGCCTTCCCGCCCAACGCAGGGCGCATCTCCTCAGTTCAGATAGCTAGCAGAGAAGCCAACCAGGGAAGGTGGGTGGGTTGTGAGAATAGCTGCCTGCTGTCCCTGGATAACACCTGTTATGGTAAGTAACTGAGCTTTATCCCAGGACAAGCAGGCAGGTATTCTCACATATGGGTGACCTCCAAGCTAACCAGATTGGGATGGTGGGAGTGTTGGCAATTTAGGAGAATAAATTTTGTAATACTGTTTGGCCAAACTGTCCATCCCGTCTGGAGAAAGTATCCAGACAATAATGAGAAGGGAAGGTATGAACCGAGGACCAGGTAGCAGCCTTGCAAATTTCCTCAATAAGTGTAGATCTGAGGAAAGCTACTGAAGCTGCCATTGCTCTGACTTTATGGGCTGTGACTTTACTGTGAAGGGGTAATCCAGCCTCGGCATAACAAAAAGAGACACAAGCCACCATCCAATTGGAGATGGTACGCTTAGAAATAGGATGTCCCAACTTATTTGGATTGAAGGAGACAAAAAGTTGAGAAGCAGTTCTGTGTGGTTTGGTGCGTTCCAAGTAGAAAGCCAAAGCACGTTTACAGTCCAGAGTATGAAGAGCTGATTCTCCAGGATGAGAATGAGGCTTAGGAAAAAACACTGGAAGTACGATTGATTGGTTGAGATGAAATTCTGAGACCACTTTAGATAGGAATTTTGGATGAATACGAAGAACAACTTTGTCATGATGGAACACCGTGAAAGGTAGGTCAGTAACTAAAGCTTGCAGCTTGCGAGCAGAAGTGAGGGCAATGAGAAACACCACTTTCCAAGTGAGATACTTTAGATGAGCCTTATCAATTGATTCAAATGGAGGCTTCATGAGTTGAGTAAAGACAACATTGAGGTCCCAAACCACAGGAGGCGGTTGGAGAGGAGGTTTGACATTGAAAAGTCCTTTCATCAGGGGCGTGGCTTGGGAGTGCACGAGGATGGACGGGTAGGGCAGAGGCTCCGTATATACAGACATTAATGACTTAAACTACTAAAATAAAAATTTCATTTGAAGTGTGAAACGAAGAAAATTAACAACGTGATGGCTTCAGGAAAACAAAATAAATCCGAAATGGGGGTTTCTAATACCGGCAGTGTTAAACGATCTAAGCCGGAGCCGGCAACACCGTCGAAATGTCCGTTGTCAAGGGATAAGAACGACATCGATTTTTGGAAAGAAATACAAGAGATAAAGGAAATTTTTAAAAAACGCCAAAAAACTAGATGAGATACAGGAAGAAATAACGACTTTAAATAAAAGAACAGAAGTGCTGGAGATCAAAACAACGAAGTTGGAAATGCGAATGGTCAGTTTTGAAGCTGAAAAAAGGCAATATAAACTGGACAGAGAAAAAATCTTTACACTCACCAGGGAAGTGGAGGATTGCCAGAATCGCATGAGGCGGAGTAATCTGAGACTTTTGGGCGTACCGGAAGGGGTGGAGAAAAACAACCCGGTCTCATTTGTTGAAAATTTTTTGATGAAAGTCCTGCCCCTCAAATCCAAATACCCGATAGAAGTTGAACGTGCACATCGCATACCAATGAGAAGACCTGATACTTTAAAAGGTCCTCGCCCCATAATTTTCAAGTTGTTAAGACACCAACAAGTTTTAGAGGTGTTAAGAATGGCTAAGGAACATGCAAATTTAAAGTGTCAGGATGCCAAAGTCCACATCATTCCTGACTTTGCTAAAACAACGGCAGATAAAAGGAAAAAATTTCTAGACATGAGGCCGAAGTTGAGAGACATCAGAGCTAGATTTGGGCTGATATACCCTGCGATTATGAAAATAACTACTGACAATAAAACTATGAGCTTTGATGAGCCTGTGAAGTTGGAAATGTATTTAAATCAAAGGGAGCAGCCGATGTCAATTTAATTTGGCTTATTCACTTCATGGAGTTGGAAATGATTCTTCTTGGTTTTTATTTGATTTTATTTGTTATTCATCTTTAATATATTTGAGAATCTGCTAATTGACAGTTTGGCTCTGTTTTATTTTGAATGGCAACGGTGAAATGGAACGCTGATGCAGATGGCAGTTTGTTTCTCTGTGAGCCTTTAATATCTTTTTCTCAAAGGATGACTTTTAAAGTTGAAACTATTTTTTCCTTTGCTTTTACATATCTTGAAGAGATATTAGAATCTCTGATATATGTTATTTTAATATAATTTATGAAGATTAGATAATAATATGCAGAGCTTATAGTGGCAGATTTACATCATAGGTTATGATGAGTTAATGGAGGTTATGATAAGAGTTCTGTAAGAATGATTTCTGTTAGAGATTTTCAAAGGACTCTAGCTTTGGGTTTGGCAGGCTCCTTTGAGAATATTTAAGGGAAATATATATATATATATATATAAAATAAATAAATAATAATAACAATAATAAAAAAGGGAAAAATATATTATTAATATTTAATTTATATTTATGAGTTTCTTATAAGTCTAACACTTTTAGCAGATATATAGAGTTTGACATTCTCTTTTGTTATTTATAATGTGAGTGGAAGATCTTTATTTTGTTTTCTTATTTTTATTTTCAATATTTTGAGAATATTACATATATTATATGTGAAAGTACATATGATTATTACATACAATATTGTTTTATAATTGAGGTCTGTACAGAGCTTTTAATTTAGCTTTACTTGGTCTTGTATGTGCAGTTCCAGGTTTTATCAGTCTTCGAATTATAGACCGGTGAGTCTCACATCAATAGTGTGCAAACTCATGGAAACAATAATTAAAAGCAAATTGGACACGATCTTGAATGAAGGGAATCTTCGGGATCCCAGTCAGCATGGATTCACCAAGGGTAGGTCCTGCCAATCCAATCTCATCAGCTTCTTTGACTGGGTAACAAGAAAGTTGGACTTGGGAGAGTCTTTAGACGTCGTGTACCTGGACTTCAGTAAAGCTTTTGACAGTGTCCCATACCGCAGGCTGCTAAGCAAGATGGAATCGATGGGGTTAGGAGAGACACTAACTGCATGGGTCAATGATTGGCTGAGTGGCAGACTTCAGAGGGTGGTGGTTAATGGTACCCTCTCTAAAACATCGGAGGTGACCAGTGGAGTGCTGCAGGGCTCGGTCCTGGGTCCACTCCTTTTCAACATATTCATAGGGGATCTGACTCAAGGGCTTCAAGGTAAAATAACACTATTCGCCGATGACGCCAAACTATGTAATATAGTAAGTGAATGCAGTTTACAGAATTATATGGCGCAGGACCTGCTTACATTGGAAAGTTGGTCCTCAACCTGGCAGCTAGGCTTCAATGCTAAGAAATGTAAGGTCATGCACCTCGGAAGCGGAAATCCATGCAGGACATACTTCTTGAACGGAGAAACTTTAACTAGGACTTCAGCAGAACGAGATTTAGGAGTAATCATCAGTGCAGACATGAAAACTGCCAATCAAGTGGAGAAGGCTTCATCTAAGGCAAGGCAGATATTGGGTTGTATCAATAAAAGTTTCGTCAGCCGAAAGCCTGAAGTCATAATGCCATTGTACAGGGCCATGGTGAGACCTCATCTGGAGTACTGTGTGCAATTCTGGAGGCCACATTACAGTAAAGATGTGCGCAGAATTGAAGTGGTTGATCAACAGACGGCCACCAGGATGATCTCGGGGCTCAAGGGTCTCTCGTATGAAGAGAGACTGAACAAATTGCAGCTCTACACTCTTGAGGAACGTAGGGAGAGGGGAGACATGATCGAAACATTTAAGTACCTCACGGGATGTGTCGAAGTGGAAGATGATATTTTCTTTCTCAAGGGACCCTCGGCCACAAGAGGGCACCCGCTCAAACTCAGGGGCGGAAAATTTCATGGCGACACCAGAAAGTATTTCTTCACAGAGAGAGTGGTTGATCATTGGAACAAGCTTCCAGTGCAGGTGATCGAGGCAGACAGCGTGCCAGACTTTAAGAATAAATGGGATACCCATGTGGGATCCCTACGAGGGTCAAGATAAGGAAATTGGGTCATTAGGGCATAGACAGGGGGTGGGTAAGCAGAGTGGGCAGACTTGATGGGCTGTAGCCCTTTTCTGCCGTCATCTTCTATGTTTCTATATTAAGGGTGGGAGAGGGAGGGATGGGAGGAGGTTTAAGGGGATTTGATAATTGGGGTATTACAAGTACTATGGCAGAATCTGTGGTGATTGTTTTGCCAAAGTGAAATAAAGATCCCACTATGGTTTCAAATTACAGGCCAATATCATTAATTAATGTGGATGGAAAATTATTGGCTAAGGCTCTGGCATTAAGATTGGCGAAGGCTCTCCCTTACATAATTGATGTACATCAAATGTGTTTCATTGCTAACAAACATTCTTCTAACAATACAAGACTGACGTTTCATACTTTAAATTTAACTAAAATGATGAATGAACCAGCTTTTGCTCTATCTTTAGATGCAGAAAAAGCTTTTGATAGGGTAGAATGGTCATTCATGTATCAGGCTTTGGATTGGTTTGGTATTGGTCCTGGTTTTGTTCAAATGATTAAAACTTTGTATAGCTCCTCTATGGCAAGATTATACATTAATAATAATTTATCTGTATGTTTTAAATTACATAGAGGAGTTAGACAGGGATGTCCATTATCTCCTTTGCTGTTTGATATTGTTTTAGAACCCTTATTGATAGCTATTAACCAGACAAAGGGGATACAGGGTATTC
Source organism: Geotrypetes seraphini (assembly GCF_902459505.1). Lineage (NCBI taxonomy): Eukaryota > Metazoa > Chordata > Amphibia > Gymnophiona > Dermophiidae > Geotrypetes > Geotrypetes seraphini. Next base: position 173,308,932 of record NC_047088.1, on the reverse strand, counting down.
CCCTGAAAGAATGGGAATACAAATTATCTGCTTATGCGGATGATATTTTGTTATATTTGCGCAATCCAGGTTCAACCATGCTGTGTTTGTTAGAATTGATTGAAAGGTTTGGAATGTTTTCAGGATACAAAATTAATTGGGGTAAATCTGAAATTCTTTCGTTAATGTACATTGCATAAAAACTATGTTTGATTAATTTCCTTTTGTTTGGAAGGAAGATGGATTAAAATATTTAGGAATTTGGATTAAAAATTCAATAGAGGATACAGTAAAAGAAAATGAAAAACTTTTATTAAAAAAGGTTTCGGAATTATGTGAACAATGGAATCCGTTACATATATCTTGGTGGGGGAGAGTTCAAACAGTAAAAATGATGGTGTTGCCTGTGGTTTGTTATCAAATGTGTATGATTCCGGTGTTTTTTCAAAAATCTTTTTATAAAAAATTGAATTCAATAATTATTAAGTTTGTTTGGCTTGGCAAAACTCCTAGAATTGCTTTGATATCTTTACAGAAATCAATTAAGGAGGGTGGGGTAAATTTCCCAAATTTTTATAGGTATCATCAGGCCTATATTTTACGTCAAGGTATGTATTGGGTCCTCCCAGACCTCATTGAATACACTCCAGATTGGTTATATTTGGAATGGCGACTCCTGTCTCCTTTACATCTTTGTCACATTCTCAGTATCAAGATGTCCAGATTGTATAAAGAAAATAAAATTTTATTAGATACATGGAAAACTGTGAGGTATGTAAGCAATTTAACTGAAATTCCTATTAATAAATCAACAAATCAATCTATATGGCTAAAGTCCAAGATTCAAATTGGCGGATCTAAGATTGTCTGGAGGCATTGGTTAAATGCAGGAATATACGAACTTTAAATGATGTTATTTCAAATGGAAATATGCTTGAGTTTACACAATTGCAAAATAAATTTGGACTGAATAAATCACAATTTTATCGATGGTTGCAATTGAAGCAGGCCATTCAGGCAGGGTTCCCTGAATGGAAAAATCTTAATTCTCAATATAGCATGGAATTTTTATGCTTCCAGGCAGATTTTCTGGGTCACCAGGCCGCGCAGTGGTATAAAGTTATTAGTGAATTGGTTAATAAAAAACCTAAAAATGGTCTTAGGGATATTTGGAGCATTGAGATTAAGCATCAAATTTCAGCATCTCAATGGCCACAAATTTGGTCTTGGAGAATAAGATGTACACTGTCAGCATCTATGAGACAAACTTGGTTTTTTCTTTTGCATAGAGCATTTTGGACCCCTGTTAGATTACAAAAATTAAATAGTTCATTGTCTAATAGATGCTGGCATTGTAAGCTTGATGTAGGGACTTTGGATCATCTTTTATTTTTTTGTCCCTATATATTAGCCTTTTGGAATTCGATCTGGGATCAAATAAATTATTTATTAGAAAATCCTGTAGCATTAACTTATGATACTGTGATATTTGGCATGTTTATGAGGAAAAAGAGTCAGATATCGGCAAGTAATAACAAACTTTTATTGATTATGACAGGAGTTGCCATGCAACATATTACTAACAATTGGAAAGATCACAGCAGATTTAACTTTAATTTCTGGTGGAATTCACTTTGTCATCTATACAAAATGGAACGTTCAATAGCAATACAAAATAGAAATTATAACAGGTTTAATAAAATATGGGAGCCACTGACATTGTTTTGTGATGAATAAACACCATTTTCTTAACATAAATTATGAATGGAAGGGAAAGGGGAGGGATTGTATAAATGAAGAAATAGGTAACAGAAAATATGAAAAAGATTGATTCAATTAAGAAGAATAGTATGGAAAGGGAGGGTAGGAGAGGGGTTTACATATATATACATTTGTTATTATCTTGATAGATTTATCAAGTGCTGTTTTTAAATCTATGTATCACTCTTATTGTACACTTGTTGAAAGATTAAAAATGAATAAAGAATTAAAAAAAAAAAAAAAGAAAAGTCCTTTCATGAATCTAAACCACCGGATGAGCAAAGAGGGGTTTCCCTTCAATAGGTTGATGGAAAGCCGCAATTGCACTGAGATAGACTCGGATAGATGTAGACTTGAGGCCAGAATTGGATAAGTGCAACAAGTAGTCCTAAACAGAAGATAAGGAGGAATGCTGAGGCTCCTTATGATGAGAAAAACACCATGTAGAAAATTTAGTCCATTTTTGGTGATAGCATTGTCTAGTTGTAAGCTTTCTAGAAGCTTCCAAAATGACTCTTACAGATTGAGAAAACTGAAGAGGGGTTATGTTGAGAGGTACCAGGCTGTCAGGTGTAGAGACTGCAGGTTGGGATGAAGCAGAGATCCTTGACTCTGTGTAAGCAGAGAAGGAAAAACTGGTAGAAGGTATGGGTCCCTGCTGCTGAGTTGAAGTAAAAGGGAGTACCAGGGTTGCCTCGGCCACCGAGGAGTAATTAGAATCATGGTGGCATGATCGTTCTTCAACTTGACCAGAGTCTTAAGAATGAGAAGGAATGGAGGAAAAGCGTAGAGGAACAGATTCGTCCATTCCAGCAGAAAAGCATCTGCCTCGAGGCGGTGAGGAGAGTATATCCTGGAGCAGAATTGAAGCAGTTTGTTGTTGTGGTTAGCTGCAAATAGGTCGATCTGCGGCGTTCCCCGTTGTGAAAAAATGTGATGAAGAGGCGAGGAATGGAGAGTCCATTCGTGAGGTTTTAGGAGACGACTCAAGTTGTCCGCCAAGCAATTCTTCGCCCTTTGAATGTAGACAGTTTTGAGGAAGGTGTTGTGGCGGATTGCCCAATCCCAAACATCCAGAGCTTCTTGACAAAGGGAGGCAGATCCTGTTCCTCCCTGTTTGTTGACATAATACATGGCAACTTGGTTGTCCGTGCGGACGAAGAATACTGTGTCATGAAGTAGATGTTGAAAAGCATGAAGAGCTTTTGAGAATTGCTCTGAGTTCCAACTGATTGATATGACACTGACGATCCATACTAGTCCAAAGGCCTTGAGTACGGAGACCATCGAGATGAGCGCCCCAAGTGTAGGTCGAAGAGTCTGTCGTAAGGACCTTCTGATGAGGTGGCGTTTGAAAAAGCAAGCCTCTGGAAAGATTGGAAGAGAGCATCCACCAATGGAGAGACTGCTTCAAAGAAGGAGTGACTGTGATGTGTCGAGAAAGAGGATCGCAAACCTGCGTCCATTGAGATGCCAAGGTCCACAGAGGGATTCAGAGGTGAAGTCTGGCAAAAGGAGTCACGTGTACTGTGGAGGCCATGTGACCCAGAAGTATCATCATGTGTCTCGCTGAGATGGAATAGTGGGAAGACACTGTGTGACAGAGTTGAAGAAGAGTTTCCAGACGTTGCTGTAGAAGGAATGCTCTGAGTTGGACAGTGTCCAGAACAGCTCCAATGAATTGTAGATTCTGTGAGGGCTGGAGTTGGGATTTGGGAAAATTGATTTCGAATCCCAAACTTTGTAGGAACCAGGTAGTCCGTTGGGTGGCTACAATAACCCCTTGAGATGTGGAATCTTTGATGAGCCAGTCGTCGAGGTAAGGAAACACCTGAAGACCATGATTCCTTAGAGCTGCTGTTACCACTACCAGGCACTTGGTGAACACTCTGGGAGATGAAGCCAGGCTGAAGGGTAGTATTCTGTATTGATAGTGCAGATTCCCCACCCGAAATCTGAGATATTGACGGGAGGCCGGATGAATGGGAATATGAGTGTAGGTCTCCTTGAGATCCAGAGAGCATAACCAGTCGTTCTGCTCGAGAAGGGGATAAAGGGATGCCAGGACAATATTGAAACTTTTCTTTGACTAGAAATTTGTTGAGAGCCCTGAGATCCAGAATGGGCCGCAGATCGCCCATCTTCTTCGGAACAAGGAAGTAACGGGAGTAAAAATCTCTGTTCTGCTGTTCCAAAGGAACTGGTTCGATGGCATGGAGATGAAGCAGAGCTTGAGCTTCCTGAAGAAGGGCAGTCTGGGATGGATTGGAAAGATACTCTCTTGGTGGAACCTGAGTGAAATGAAGAGAGTATCCTTCCCTGATGATGGTAAGTACCCAGAGGTCGGATGTATTTAGTGTCCATCGGTTGTAAAAATTAATAATAATTTAATTTAATAATTTATTTTTTTTGTATACCACCATACCCAGGGAGTTCTAGGCGGTTCACAACAAATAGATGAATTACATACAGTGCGATTGATGGAGACTACCTTCTATAGGGGGAAAAGGGGACAGAGACAGAACGGTGGAGGTATACTCTGTTTTAGACAGTCAAAAAGGCTGAGAAGCCCTAGGTGTAGCAGAAGGTTGGGATTTCTGTTGCTTCTGTGGTTGCTGTTTTTTCAAAGGCGGGCGAGTATATGGGGCCGGCTTTGGAGCAAAACGCCTTTGATAGATAACAGCAGGGCGTGCAGGTTTGACAGGAGTTGGCTTTGGTTTCGATCTGCCTATTGAAGCAAATGATTTCTCATTGTCAGATAATTTTTTGGTGGCTGCCTCAATGGATTCGTCTTGAAGGTTAGGGTCCATGTCAAGGCAAGGCAAGCCAGGCAAGATGACACATAGCTACCGAGCAAGCAGCCGCTCGGGCAGATAACTCAAAAGCATCATAAGATGATTGGAGGAGATGCAGATGTAATTCAGAGAAAGAAGCAATGACTTTTTGAAACTCAAAATGCATTTGGTTATCCAAATAAGCCATAAACTTCGGTAGAAGAGAAAGGAGGAATTCAAAATAAGTGATGAAATAAAATTATAATTTGACAGTGTCCCACACCGCAGGCTGCTAAGCAAGATGGAATCGATGGGGTTAGGAGAGACACTAACTACATGGGTCAATGATTGGCTGAGTGGCAGACTTCAGAGGGTGGTGGTTAATGGTACCCTCTCTAAAACATCGGAGGTGACCAGTGGAGTGCCGCAGGGCTCGGTCCTGGGTCCACTCCTTTTCAACATATTCATAGGGGATCTGACTCAAGGGCTTCAAGATAAAATAACACTATTCGCCGATGACGCCAAACAGCAATGTTACTTACCGTAACAGTTGTTATCCAGGGACAGCAGGCAGCTATTCTCACTAGTGGGTGATGTCATCCGACAGAGCCCCGATACGGACATCTTGCAAGCATGTCTTGCTTGAAGAAACTCAGAAGTTTCGAGATGCCCGCACCGCGCATGCGCCAGTGCCTTCCCGCCCGATGTACCGGGCGCGTCTCCTCAGTTCAGGTAGCTAGCCTGAGAAGCCAACCCAGGGGAGGTGGGTGGGACGTGAGAATAGCTGCCTGCTGTCCCTGGATAACAACTGTTACGGTAAGTAACATTGCTTTATCCCAGGACAAGCAGGCAGGTATTCTCACTAGTGGGTGACCTCCAAGCTAACCCCAATGGGATGGTGGGAGAGTTGGCAACTTAAGAGAACAAATTTTGTAACACTGTTTGGCCAAACTGTCCATCCCGTCTGGAGAAAGTATCCAGACAATAATGAGAGGTGAATGTATGAACCGAGGACCAAGTGGCAGCCTTACAAATCTCCTCAATCGGTGTCGATCTGAGGAAGGCTACAGAGGCTGCCATTGCTCTGACCTTATGGGCTGTGACCTTACAGGGAAGGGATAATCCAGCCTGGGCATAGCAGGAAGAGATACAAGCCGCCATCCAGTTGGAGATGGTGCGCTTCGATACCGGTCGTCCCAACTTGTTTGGATCAAAGGAGACGAAAAGTTGAGGAGCAGTTCTGTGTGGCTTTGTGCGATCCAAGTAGAAAGCTAGAGCACGTTTACAGTCCAGAGTGTGCAAAGCAGATTCCCCAGGATGAGAATGAGGCTTTGGAAAGAACACCGGAAGCACGATGGATTGGTTGATGTGAAATTCAGAGACCACTTTAGGTAAGAATTTTGGATGAGTACGGAGAACCAGCTTGTCATGATGGAATACAGTGAATGGTGGATCCGCCACTAGGGCCTGAAGCTCACTGACTCGACGAGCTGACGTGAGGGCCACTAGAAAAACCACCTTCCAGGTGAGATACTTGAGTGGAGCCGTGTTGAGAGGTTCAAACGGAGGCTTCATAAGATGAGAGAGGACAACATTGAGATCCCAAACCACAGGAGGAGGTTTGAGAGGAGGGTTGACATGAAAAAGTCCTTTCATAAATTTGGAAACCACAGGATGAGCAGACAAAGGTTTCCCTTGTAGAGGCTGATGGAAAGCCGCAATAGCACTCAGGTGGACTCGTATAGAGGTAGACTTGAGGCCAGACTGGGACAGGTGTAGAAGATAATCCAATACAGAAGATAGGGAAGCTCGCTGAGGTTCCGTGGCATTGGAAATACACCAGGAAGAGAATCTAGTCCATTTTTGGGAATAGCATTGTCGAGTAGCAGGCTTCCTGGAAGCCTCCAAGACCTCCCTCACTGCTTGAGAGAACTGGTGAGGAGTTATGTTGAAAGGAACCAAGCTGTCAGGTGGAGGGACTGCAGATTGGGATGAAGTAGTGAACCTTGATGTTGAGTGAGTAGTGAAGGAAACACTGGAAGAAGTACTGGCTCCCTGCTGCACAGTTGAAGTAGAAGGGAGAACCAAGGTTGTCTGGGCCACCGAGGAGCAATCAGAATCATGGTGGCATGGTCTAATCTCAATTTGACTAGAGTCTTTTGAATGAGAGGAAAAGGAGGAAACGCATATAGGAAACGTTTGCTCCAATCCAGCAGAAAAGCATCTGCCTCCAGGCGATGAGGAGTGTAGATCCTGGAGCAAAATTGAGGCAGCTTGAAGTTGTGGGGGGCTGCAAAGAGGTCGATCTGAGGTGTCCCCCACTGAGCAAAAATCTGATGAAGGGGGTCGGAGTGGAGCGTCCATTCGTGAGGCTGAAGTAGACGACTCAATTTGTCCGCCAAGACGTTGTCCTTCCCCTGAATGTAGACTGCTCTGAGGAAGGTGTTGTGGCGAACCGCCCAATCCCAGACTCGAAGAGCTTCCTGACAAAGAGGGGCCGAGCCCGTGCCCCCTTGTTTGTTGACATAATACATGGCGACCTGATTGTCTGTGCGAATAAGGACCACCATGTCGTGAAGCAGATGTTGAAAAGCTTGGAGGGCATTGAAGATGGCCCTGAGCTCCAGAAGATTGATTTGATGGAGTCGTTCCGCACTGGTCCAGAACCCCTGAGTGCGAAGACCATCCAGATGGGCCCCCCATGCATAGTTCGATGAATCGGTCGTTAGAACTTTCTGATGGGGAGGAGAATGAAACAGCAAACCTCTGGATAGATTCGAAGAGGTCATCCACCAGAGAAGAGACTGCCGTAGAGCAGGAGTGACCACAATGTGACGAGATAACGGGTCGGACACCTGAGTCCACTGAGATGCCAGAGTCCATTGAGGGATCCTGAGATGTAGTCTGGCAAAAGGCGTCACATGAACTGTAGATGCCATGTGGCCTAAAAGGACCATCATGTGCCTCGCTGAGATGGATTGGCGAGAAGACACTGACTGGCAGAGTAGAAGGAGAGCATGTAAGCGTGGAGGAGGAAGGAATGCTCGAAGTTGAATGGTATCCAGGACAGCCCCTATGAAGGGGAGAGACTGGGTGGGCTGAAGATGAGACTTTGGAAAGTTGATCTCGAAGCCCAAGCTCTGCAGAAAACAAATGGTGGTCAAGGTCGCCGAAATGACCTTGGGAGCGGACGGGGCCTTGATGAGCCAGTCGTCGAGGTAAGGGAACACCTGGAGACCCATGTTCCGGAGTGCAGCGGCCACCACTACCAGACACTTCGTGAAGACTCTGGGCGACGAAGATAGGCCGAAGGGAAGCACTCGATACTGCAGATGCAGATGTCCCACCCGGAATCTGAGGAACTTGCGGGAGGCCGGATGAATCGGGATGTGAGTGTAGGCCTCCTTGAGATCCAGAGAGCATAACCAATCGTTCTGCTCGATGAGGGGATAAAGAGAGGCAAGGGTCAGCATGCGGAACCGTTCCCTGACCAAAAACTTGTTGAGGACCCGAAGGTCCAAAATGGGACGCAGATCGCCCGTCTTCTTCGGGACCAGGAAGTACCGGGAGTAAAACCCCTGGTTTTGTTGATCCACCGGTACCGGCTCGACGGCCCGAAGCCGGAGCAAAGCCTGAGCTTCCTGGAGAAGAAGAGCGGTCTGTGTGGAGTTGGAAGGATACTCTCTTGGAGGATGGTCCGGGGGGACCCGTTGGAAATGAAGAGAGTATCCCTCTCTTACGATGGAGAGGACCCAGAGGTCCGTGGTGATCGCCTCCCATCGATGACAAAAATGATGGAGACGACCCCCTATGGGAAAAAATGGGGTAGGCAGAACGAGATCGGTTATGCTCCCTGGAGGAGAGTCAAAAAGGCTGAATAGCCTTGGGAGCAGCCGGCATCTGAGGCTTTTGCTGAGTCTTCTGAGGCGGCTGTCGCTTTGCAGGCTGTCTCGCAGGAGGGGCCTGCCTCGGTTGATAACGCCTTTGGTAGATTATAGGCGGTCTAGAAGGACGAGACTGTTGTGGTTTAGGCTTAGGCCTCATGATAGACTGGAAAGATTTTTCGTGGTCTGACAGTTTTTTAGTAACAGTCTCGACAGACTCATCGAACAGATCCGTTCCCGCACAAGGCACATTTGCAAGTCTGTCTTGGAGATTCGGATCCATATCAATGGTGCGAAGCCAAGCCAGTCGACGCATGGCGACCGAGCAGGCCGCAGCACGAGCCGAGAGCTCGAAAGCATCATAGGAGGATTGCATCAATTGGAGGCGCAACTGGGACAGGGTCGCCACCACCTCCTCAAACTCAAACCGAGCCTCAGCATCGATGAAAGGTGTGAACTTGCGGAGTACCGGCAAGAAAAAATCCAAATAGGACGAGAAGAAAAAATTGTAATTGAGCACTCGAGTCGCCATCATTGAATTTTGATAGATACGTCTACCAAACTTATCCATCGTTCTCCCCTCCCTGCCAGGAGGCACGGAAGCGTAGACTTGGGAGGGGTGCGAACGTTTAAGGGAAGACTCGACTAGGAGGGACTGATGAGAGAGTTGAGCTCCCTCAAACCCCTTGTGGTGCACGATGCGGTATCGAGCATCCAACTTGCTAGGCACCGCAGGTATGGAATACGGTGTCTCCAAACACCGCATGAGAGTCTGGTCAAGTAACTTATGCAGGGGAAGCCGAAGTGTCTCCGCCGGAGGATGAGGTAAATGCATGGTGTCCAGATACTCCTTAGAGTACTTTGACCCAGTATCTAAGGTCACATCTAAGTCATCCGCCATCTGTCTGAGAAAGGATGAAAAGGAAAGTTGGTCCGCCAAGGCCGGCCGGCGAGACGGACTAGAAGACGTGGAAGCCTCCGGTTCCAGGGAGAGCTGAGAGCGGCATGGAGAGTATGAGGTAGATGGTTCTTCATACTCCGGTCCCTCTGGCTGGGATAAATCTGAGGATGAGTATCCCATACGCTGCATTTTCTTCTGTGGAGACACCTCCGAATGACGCGAGGAGTGTCTAGAAGAATGTCGAGATCGATGCCCCTCCCGATGCCGGGATGGGGAACGTGATCTTCGATGCATCGATCGATCCCTTGAAGCCTCGAAGGAATGGATTGGACTCGATGCAGTGGAGCGCATGGGAGGCAACGATGCCGACTCACGCAGTGCCACCCAAGTCTGGTATGGAGTGCGAAAGAACTCCTCCTGCGATGCAGTATGCCCAGGACTCCGATTATCAGGGGCCGATGTAGTACCCTGGTGACGTGGAGGTGTAATGGGCTCTAAAGGCGGCATGTCAGAAAGGGAAGCCCGCCTAGTGGGTTCCGCCGCCCTCCGCCGCTCCCCCTCGTCGAGCAGGGAAATCGAACGACGAGGAGGAGGAGGAGGGGGCGGACCGCTCTCCGGGACCGGGACCGTAGTATCGCCCTGAATATTAGCGATAAGCCTCGGTCCCATCGTCCGCATGAGCTCAACAAATTGAGCTTCGAGCAGGGATTTAAGCGATGCCGATATGGAGGGATCCGCACCGAAAGGGGGTCCTCCTGCACGGTCATCGCGTTCCTTCGTGGTCGAGTGCTTCTGCTTGGTAGCTTTGGGCACTTTTATGACCACGGGAGGAACAGTGGAAGGCGGTACCTGAACCGAGGAGACGGGAGCAGGAACCGATGCTGAACTCGATGCAGAAGCCGGTGTGAACGATGCTGGCTTCACGATGCTCGATGCATGAGTCGCAGATGCAGGCTTCGAACAGACCGGTGAAACATCTGTCGAAGTCGAAGCAGATGGCTCCTTAGAAGACTCCATCTTAAACATGGACTCCCAAAGTAAGCAGCGCCGTTTAAAAGAGCGCGCTGTGAGCGTGGAACAAGGCCGGCACGATTTCGGAACGTGTTCTGGACCAAGACACTGAAGACAGCGCCGGTGTGGGTCCGTCAACGAAATCGCACGCTGGCACTTGCTGCACTTTTTAAAACCGGTGATAGGCCGGGACATAGGCCGGAAAAGTGACGTTGCTAGGTCGAAGGAGCTAGGTCGCAGCCACGAGGCCGGCCCAGCCGAACCGCCGGACGAAATAATTGTAACTTTTTTTTTTTTTTTTTTAAATAGAAATAAAAGTTCAAAGAAAGTAAGTAAAACAATAAAACGCGGGGAAAGAAGGCAAAATACTGAAATTTCAGTCAGCGCAGAATTGAAGAGAACTTCTCAGCTCCGCGGAAAGAAAAGAACTGAGGAGACGCGCCCGGTACATCGGGCGGGAAGGCACTGGCGCATGCGCGGTGCGGGCATCTCGAAACTTCTGAGTTTCTTCAAGCAAGACATGCTTGCAAGATGTCCGTATCGGGGCTCTGTCGGATGACATCACCCACTAGTGAGAATACCTGCCTGCTTGTCCTGGGATAATATGTAATATAGTAAGTGAATGCAGTTTACAGAATTATATGGCGCAGGACCTGCTTACATTGGAAAGTTGGTCCTCAACCTGGCAGCTAGGCTTCAATGCTAAGAAATGTAAGGTCATGCACCTCGGAAGCGGAAATCCATGCAGGACGTACTTCTTGAACGGAGAAACTTTAACTAGGACTTCAGCAGAACGAGATTTAGGAGTAATCATCAGTGCAGACATGAAAACTGCCAATCAAGTGGAGAAGGCTTCATCTAAGGCAAGGCAGATATTGGGTTGTATCAATAGAAGTTTCGTCAGCTGAAAGCCTGAAGTCATAATGCCGTTGTACAGGGCCATGGTGAGACCTCATCTGGAGTACTGTGTGCAATTCTGGAGGCCACATTACAGTAAAGATGTGCGCAGAATTGAATCGGTTCAACGGACGGCCACCAGGATGATCTCGGGGCTCAAGGGTCTCTCGTACGAAGAGAGACTGAACAAATTGCAGCTCTACACTCTTGAGGAACGTAGGGAGAGGGGAGATATGATCGAAACATTTAAGTACCTCACGGGATGTGTCGAAGTGGAAGATGATATTTTCTTTCTCAAGGGACCCTCGGCCACAAGAGGGCACCCGCTCAAACTCAGGGGCGGAAAATTTCATGGCGACACCAGAAAGTATTTCTTCACAGAGAGAGTGGTTGATCATTGGAACAAGCTTCCAGTGCAGGTGATCGAGGCAGACAGCGTGCCAGACTTTAAGAATAAATGGGATACCCATGTGTGATCCCTACGAGGGTCAAGATAAGGAAATTGGGTCATTAGGGCATAGACAGGGGGTGGGTAAGCAGAGTGGGCAGACTTGATGGGCTGTAGCCCTTTTCTGCCGTCATCTTCTATGTTTCTATGTTTCTATGACTTTAGAGGACATCACAGCATTCTGGTAGATGCGACGACCAAACTTGTCCATAGTTTTCCCCTCTCGTCCAGGAGGAACTGTGGCATAAACCTTGGAAGGATGAGATCTCTTCAAGGATGATTCAACAAGCAAGGATTGATGAGATAACTGCGAGTTGTCAAACCCTTTACGATGCACAGTTTTATACTTTGAGTCCAGTTTTCCTGGAACTGCTGGTATGGAAAAAGGTGTCTCCATGCATCGAGCAAAAGTCTGATTCAAAAGCTTATGAAGTGGAAGCTTAAGACATTCTGCTGGAGGATGAGGAAGATGCATAACTTCTAAATACTCCTTAGAATATTTGGAGCCAGTATCCAATTGAACATCCAAGTCTACAGCCATCTGTCGCAGGAAAGACGAGAAAGATAGCTGATCTGCCAATGCCTTGCCTCGAGAGGGACTCGAAGACGTCGAGGCAGCCTGTGTTGAAGAAGAAGCTTTGGCATGGAAAAAGGCATCAAAGGAACCTGGTGACTTGGACGAAGCAATCGAGACCGGAATATCCTCGAGGTCCGGCATCGGAGGCCTCGAAGGAGGAGTCGGTGGTCTGGACGAGAATGGAGTAGGTCGAGGCTTCGAGGAAGATGGTCTGTCCTGAGAGGAAGAACGATGCCTGGAAGGATACCTCGATGAAAGCCTCAAAGGTGATGAGAACTGTGTCTGGAACCAGATTTCGAGGAGATTTTGCCTCGGAGATACAAGCAGCCGATGCCCAAGTATGAATAGGGCTAGAGGCAGTAGATCGAAGCTCCAAAGGCTTGGTGGAGAAATATCGATGCACAATCAAAGACTCTGCTCCTTGTTTAGAGTGCTTGGATGGCAGAGAAGACACTCGCAGAGACTCTGCTCCCTGCAAAGAGTGTGGAATTTTAGACTGGAGCAAAGGAAGCGGCTCGACCTCGCGAGAGTCTGCTGAATGCCCAAGCTGGATTAGAGGAAGCAGTTTAGGTCTCATGTTAGTAAGGAACTGAATAAACTGCTTCTCTAACATGGTCTGAAAGAAGCCAGCAAGGATGGATCTGCGTCTGAAACCGGACCACCTGCTTTGGCTGGAGGTTCCTTCGAGGCAGCGTGAGTGTGTTTCGACTTAGGAGTCTTGGACACTTTAATCACTACCGGTGGAAACGACTGCTGAGCTATCTGACCTGAGGAAACAGGGGGAGATACAGCAGATGACGTCGAAGCAAGAGCCGCTGCAAACGATGAAGGTCTGATGAGGCTCGAGGTGGAAGCAGTAGACGCCCAAGGAGCCTTGATGGAAGTCGAGGCCGAAGACGCTTTTGAAGACGAGGGATCAGTAGGAAACTCCATCTCGAAGAGTTTGTTCACCAGGATGCAACGACGTTTAAAAGCACGAGGCTGAAGTGTTTGGCAAGGCAGGCACAACCTAGGATGATGTTTCGGCCCAAGGCACTTAAGGCAGCATCTGTGAGGGTCCATGAGAGAGATCGCACGCTGACACTTGCTACATCTCTTTAAGCCTGTAGCAGGCCGGGACATAGGCCGAAAAAGAGCCGCCACAAAGTTCGAAGCCATCGGGCTGTGGGCGAGCGGCCCGTCCTGGAAACCGAACGGAAGATGAAAATTTTTTTTTTTTTAAGTAAAATCAAAGAAATAAATGTAAACAGCGATTCGTGAAGAAACAAACACAAACCGCAGTTGAGAGAAGGCAAAAAGTGAACGAAGTTAACGCAGAGAGTCAAAGATGGACTTCTCGGCTCCGCGGAAAACTAAGAACTGAGGAGATGCGCCCTGCGTTGGGCGGGAAGACACTCGCACATGTGCGGTGCGGGCGACTCAGAACTTCTAGTTTAAGAACATAAGCAGTGCCTCCGCCGGGTCAGACCATAGGTCCATCCTGCCCAGCAGTCCGCTCCCGCGGCGGCCCAAACAGGTCACGACCTGTCTGAATCACCAGAAGGGGCTCCCTTGCCACCTTGGTTTCTCATTGAAGTCCTATATTCCCATCGAAGTCCTAACCCTCCGGTCTTGCACATGCACGACCTGATTGGGTTTCTATACTTATTACCTGGTTAGCTTTCTATACTTGTGTTACATCCCAGCACCTCTCTCAGTATCCCACGATCCCTTTATCCCTCAGAAATCCGTCCAATCCGTTTCTTCAAGCAAGTCTGCTTGTGAGGCGTCCGCATCGGGGCTTCGTCGGATGACATCACCCATATGTGAGAATACCTGCCTGCTTGTCCTGGGATAATGCCTACTTGTTCGCTTTCCCATCCTTGAAGGGCTGTATCTACAAGAGATTCCTCGATAGAACACTATCATTCCAAGCAGGCAAATGGAATAAATGTTTAACCAACTTTATCTCAAACGCTCTTTCTTACCAAACTTTTAGGAAGTCAATCAAAACTTATCTCTTTGACAAATATCTCTGACTCCATTTCTACCATGATGTACTTCTAAAATATTTCCAGGAAAAATTGATTAATCTTACCATGTTAATGTAATTTTGAAAGTTTTATGTAATATTGTTGTCTGTATACAGTCTCTTCCTCTGTAAACCGCTATGAACTGTTTGTGGTATTGTGGTATATAAAAATAAAGTTATTATTATTATCCCGTCTGGAGAAAGATTCCAGACAGTAGTGTGAAGTGAAGGTATGAACTAAGGACCAGGTGGCAGCTTTACATGGGAGTAGATCTGAAGAAAGCAACAGAAGCTGCCATAGCTCTGATTTTGTGGACTGTGACACGACTCTTCAGTGCCAGTCTAGTCTGAGCATAACAGAACAAGACAGAGGCAGCCAGCCAGTTGGAAATCATTCTCTTGGAAACAGGATGCCCCAACTTGCTTGGATCAAAAGAGATGAACAGTTGGGGAGATGTTCGATGTGGCTTTGTCCGGTCAATATAATAGACCAAAGCTCGTTTACAGTCCAAAGTATGTAAAGCGGTTTCTCCAGCATGAGAATGAGGCTTAGGAAAAAACACTGGTAGAACAATTGACTGATTAAGATGAAATTCAGTGACAACCTTTGTAAGAAACTTTGAATGTGTACGTAGAACCACCTTGATTTGATGAAAAACTGTGAAGGATGGATCCGCTACCAAGGCTTGCAATTCACTGACTCTCCTGGCAATAAGGAAGACAACTTTCCAGGTGAGAAACCTGAGATGATCTGTGGCCATTGGTTCAAATGGTGGCTTCATTAAACTGGAAAATACCATATTAAGGTCCCAGACAACAGGTGGGGGCTTGAGAGGTGGTTTAACATTGAAAAGCCCCTTCATGAATCTGGAGACTAAAGGGTGAGCGGTAAGAGGTTTTCCCTCGACTGGCGTGTGAAAAGCTGTAATAGTGCTAACATGGACTCTGACAGATGTAGATTTGAGGCCAGAATCAGATAGATGAAGCAGATAATCCAAATTTGAATCCACTGATAAGAAAGTTGGATCATGATGATGAAGGAGACACCAGGAAGAGAACCTAGTCCACTTTTGTTGATAACATTGCTGAGTGGTTGGTTTCCTGGATGCATCGAGAATTTGTCGAATAGGCTGAGAAAGATGTAAGTTAGAAGGATTCAGCCTGAGAGAAACCAAGCTATCAGGTGTAGTGATTGTAGGCTGGGATGCAGAAGAGATTCCGGATTCTGAGTAAGCAGAGTAGGAATACTGGAATAGGTATAGGCTCCCTGGAACTGAGTTGAAGTAGAAGGGAGAACCAATGTTGTCTGGGCTACCGTGAAGCAATGAGAATCATGGTGACTGCTTCTCGCTTGAGCAGAGTTCTCAACATGAGAGAGATTGGAGGAAATGCATATAGAAACAGGCCCGTCCAATCCAGGAGAAAGGCATCTGCTTCCAGACGGAGAGAAGAGTAAAGTCTGGAGCAAAACTGGGGCAACTGGTGATTGGAAGGAGCCACAAACAAGTCCACTTGAGGAGTGCCCCATTGAGCAAAGATGGACTGGAGACTTGCAGAGTTGAGAGTCCATTCGTGAGGCTGAAACTAAGAAATTGAGGTCCCGCACGCCCTACGTCTGGCGGGAAGGCACTCATACATGCGCGGCTTGGGCTATCGCAAACTTTCTAAAGTCTTAAAGTGGCGATGCACTTTTAAAGTGGTCCTTACTGGGGCTCCATCGGTGATGTCACCCATGTGTGAGAATATGCTGCCTGCTTGGCCTGGGATAATCAGTGATATTTACTTGGAGAAGTCCAGTTCACCCAAGCTATACCTGGATTTTTAGTGGCTAGTGCTCCTGAAACTCTGGACAGACCGATTTGACATTATCCAGGAAGTGCTGTAGCAGTAGAGGAGCCTGGGCAGAGCTGGCATTTAAAGAGTAAGGGGTCATAAAATTGATATACCTCCTTTCTGTGATACAACCAAAGCAGTTTACATATGCAGTACTGGCTAAATTATTACGGATTTTATAACATAAGTTATGTTTTACTGAAAATGACTCATTTAATTGCAGAACATTGAAAAGTGTAAAACTTAACATGTTTAGTACACTAAAATGAAACTCAGAAAGTACAGTTACTAACTGTAACAGGTGTTATCCTGGGACAGCAGACAGATATTCACATGTGGGTGATGTCATCCACGGAGCCCTGGTATGGAAGGTCCCAAGTGCATCACCACTTTAAGAACTTTAGAAAGTGCACGACCGACCACACCGCACATGCGCGAGTGCCTTCCCGCCCGGCGTAGGCATGCAGTTCCTCAGTTCAGCTAGCCAACTAAGAAGTCAACCAGGGGAGGTGGGTGGGTTGTGAGAATATCTGCCTGCTGTCCCTGGATAACACCTGTTACAGTAAGTAACTGTGCTTTATCCCACGACAAGCAGGCAGCATATTCTCACATGTGGGTGACTTCCAAGTTACACAAAAACCAGTGGGAACGGACAATGAACACTCCACAAAAATAAAAAAATTATAAAAACTTGTTTATTCCAAACAAAAAGACAAATGTATGCTGTGGGCCCGACACAGCACTGTGTTTCAGCGAGACAAAATGCCTGCATCAGGGCTTACTAGAACAAAACTATAATAAACACAAGTTATAAAATGCTAAAATAACATTGGTAAAATCATCACAAGATACCAAGGGACCAGAGGAGTGAGACTGTGAAAGTGAGTACAACAAGTTAAGTAAGAGGTTAAGAACTGACCTATGGTTTTGTAAAACAGATGAATAAGTCCTTTGTTAACACAAGGCTATATGATAAAAACACAAAGTGAACATCAGGTAGCACCAACCAAACATGTTTATAAGCAAAAACCCTGAAGAGACTACAAGAAACTACACAAAACTGCTAAGAAAGAAAGAGAGAGAAAGAACACAAAAAAAACTAAAAGGGTGGGATCCAAAATGGCTGCAGACTGATCGGGCTGTGAGGCACGTCTGAGAGCTCTTTGCAGAACTTTGCTACCAGTCAAGTTACCTTTTTCACCGATGCCAAAACGGAGAGGGAAGAGCTCTGCTGGGACTTCGTGGAGCTCTTTGGCGACCGGATTCGGCAACATAGAGGACTTCCTATGACAAATGCAAACCACCTTACTGGCAGCGTCGGGGATGATCCCACTGGAGACGCCGCGTGTTAGTGGATTGGCGGCATTCTTCTTGGGATTGGATACTACCCTGAGCCCTGATGCCAGGGCTCCGCCCCCACGCCCTCGGAGCACCAGCTCGCCGCAGATGGAGCAGCCTGAAGGGATTCAGCAGCTGCAGCAAATCCAGGAGGTCGGAGAGCTCGAGCAAGGCAGAGCTGTGCTGGATACCCTATCTTTTGAGGGTAGTCCAGATTTGGCTTCCGAAGTTGGGACACAGCATGGGGGTGAGAAGTCCCAAGGAAACGACATGGAAGGAAGGCATGAAACTGGAGGGGTTTTTCAGCCTACACTCTGTTTGCCGCAGGTACAGAAACCCCAGGAGGTAACTTTAGATTCAATTTGGGACCTAGTGGCTACTCTGCCTACATTAATTAATCCATGTTTTCAACAATTGGAAGATAATATGAAAGTTCAAGGGACAGATATTAAGGTACTACAAACGGATATGTTAGACTCTAAAACCTCATTAACAAATATCAATCAAGAAATGAAATCCTTCAAAAAGATTCAAGAAACATTGATAAAGGATAACACCAATTTGCAAAGAAAATTAATTGTCAGTAGAAAATTCTTCCCGTTCAAATAACATTAGATTGATTAATTTCCCTAGGAGTGCTATATACACTCCAAGGGAATTATTGAAAAGATATTTTCTTGAAGCATTGGAAATCTCTCAGGAACTATTACCTCCTTTATCTCAAGTTTACTACCTACCGGGAAAACCACAAACTTAGCAGCAAGTTGCTGCCTCTGATATGAATGTAACAGCATTACTTGAACTTTCTGATACAGAATCAGTTACGCATGCTACATTATTATTAATGGTGGCTATGGCCCCAGACAAAAATTGGCTTATGAAAAATTTCTTTAAACATATGCAGAAATAATTTTTAGGTTTAAAAGTACAAATGTACCCAGATCTAGCTAGGGATACCCAAAGATGACAGAAAGAATTTCTTCTATTTAAACCTGGGGTTCTGGTATTAGGGGCAATTTTTTTCCTACGTTATCCATGTAAATGTGTGATTCATTATTCCTCACAAAAATATGTATTTTTTGAACCTTTCCAATTGATTACTTTCCTTTCATTGTCATGATTGGAGAAGGATAAAGATACTACTTAAATGCCCTAATTAAGTTTATAGAGGTGTTTATTTCAACTGGATCTCAGCCTGATCAATCATGTAATCTTCAGTTATTTGATTCCGCTATCTACCTTTTGGATCTTAATTACTGGGGACTAGAGCGATTAAGGGGATATTTTCCTTATTATATTTGTATTCTTTTTTGTACTGATTTGCTCTTATATTGCTATCTGTACAAGTTTATACTTGAAATGTATATATTAAAATAATAAATAAATAATAAAAATAAAAAGACTAAAAGGACTGAAAAGCAAAAACAAGAAAACCAAAACTCAAAACCAAAAAATAAAAAAATAAGTACCGTATTTTCATGCATATAACGCGTGCGTTATACACGATTTTACAAACCGTGCATAACCATGCGCGTTATAGGCGTGAGCGCGTTTTACAACTTTTTTTTTTACATAGTTCTCCCCCCCCGACGTCCGATTCACCCCGCAGGACCGCTCACACCCCCACCCCGAAGGACCGCTCGCACTCGCACCCCAAAGGACCGCTCGCACCCCCACAGCTCCCCCCCCATCATGGAGAAGCTCCTACCTTTGTCCTGCTGCTTCCTCTGCCGGCGGTCCTGGCCCTTCTGTGAGCCCTGCGTCTGCTGCTTCCTCTTCCGGCGGTCCCGGCCCTTCTGTGAGCCCTGCGCCTACGCTGCTTCCTCTTCCGGCGGTCCTGCCCTTTCTCTGACATCAGAGAAAGGGCGGGACCGCCGGAAGAGGAAGCAGCGCAGGCGCAGGGCTCACAGAAGGGCCGGGACCGCCGGCAGAGGAAGCAGCAGGACAACGGTAGGAGCTTCTCCATGATGGGGGGGGGGGAGGCTGTGGGGTGCGAGCGGTCCTTCGGGGTGCGAGTGCGAGCGGTCCTTCAGGGTGGGGGTGCGAGCGGTCCTGCGGGAGGGGGGGGTGAATCGGACGTCGGGGGGGCATCAGGCTTTCAGGGTGGGGACAGGACTTCAAGGGGGAGAGGAGAGTCGGGGCGGGCGAAAGGAGAGTCGGGCGGTGACGGGAGAGTCGGGGCGGCATGCGCGGTATATGGGTGAGCGCGGTATATAAAAATTTCTTTACATAAATTTGTGTTCCCCGCGCGCTATACCCGTGTGCGCGTTTTACACGGGTGCGCGGTATATGAGTGAAAATACGGTAAATCCGCATGCTAAAGACGATACTATAAAAACAGCTGGACTGAAAACTGAAATTAACAAAACCGGAGTTACTACTGCCAGCGTTATATAAGAGAAGTACCAACATTATATACAAAAACTTCCGGGACTGAAGATACATTAAAAAAAAAAAGGGAAGCACCACCAAAATAAAAAAACCGAAGGGGGTAAAAACATACAAAAAAAGGGGAGAACGGGTGAAAACTTTGAGAGTGCTGAGCCAGGGCAGCTTAGGCTTCCAAAATAAACGTTCTTGCAAAAGGATTCTTAAAAAAAGGAAGGAACAAAAACCAGCCTGTGTTCCAATACTGTTAAATACCTCTGTCGGAAAACTATAGAGTAAATGTGATGCGATTGAAAAAACCAAACGAAAGAGCTATGTGCAAGATATGCTGAAGTGGCATAAATAAAAATAAAAAGAACAATGTGAATTAAACTTTCAACTTAAGATAGAAATAGGTAAACTTAGCGAAAACAAAATCACACATAGAAAAGTCAAACGCTGCAAGGCTGTCAAACAGTTCAAGAAGAGCCGCCGAAAAGTGAAAGATTTAAATACACACAAAGCCACTCCCCCCGAAGATTGACAAGATAGACGGGGCTCCAGAAAAAACGTGGTCAAAAAGCAAAACAATCAAAATACAAAAAAACGGAATAACTAAATAGGAACCATATAAAGACCTCAAAAAAGAGAAGTGAACAGACTAAGCTAAAAGAACGCTCAAAAATATGATTGACAGAGAGGCGGAGCTTCAGAGAATAACATCGAAGATGGACAAATAGAACAAAAAAAAAAAACTAAAACAAGAAAGAAAAAAGGGGGAGGAAATTGAAATGAACAATGCAACAAATATGAATAAGGTAGAATGAAACCTACTAAAAAACCTAAACAATAAGGAAACAAGAGAGCAAGATGATGAAAGAAAAAGGGAAACATAAAAACCAGGGGGAACAGAAGAACCGATGTAAGGAAAAGATGGAGAAGAAAAGGGGAGGGGGTAAAACTCACAGAAATGGATGAAAATCAGGTTCTAAATTGAGACCATTAGGTATCACTGTATTGAATTGAAATATAAATTTTTTGTTCTTCTTTGTTATCCAAATCACCTCCTCTACTGCT
Source organism: Geotrypetes seraphini (assembly GCF_902459505.1). Lineage (NCBI taxonomy): Eukaryota > Metazoa > Chordata > Amphibia > Gymnophiona > Dermophiidae > Geotrypetes > Geotrypetes seraphini. Next base: position 173,288,074 of record NC_047088.1, on the reverse strand, counting down.
GCTGTTAACAATTTTAAGCACAAAAAACTTAATATCCTCTATAGTATGGCTTTCTTTAGCCCAATGTTCCACTAAAGGGGCTGTCTGGATTTATACAACTGCAATGTTCTATCAGACGCATCTTGACTAAACATTTTGTTTTACCTATATACAGAAGGTTACAAGGACATACTATCACTACCTCAGCTACCAGGAGTTCCAGGCAAATACTAACTATATTTAAGGAAGAAACTAAGGATTTTAACACTGATGTTGTTATCTATCTGGAAACAAATGACCTGGCCTACAACTCCACACTTGCAGCAAAGAAAGCTTTTCGGGAGCTTGGTGAGGGCTTGAAACCTTTTGTAAAGACTTTAGCTTTTTCTGAAATACTGCCTGCATATGGAAAGGGAGACCAAAGAATGAAAAACACAGAGGACTTTAATAGATGGCTCAAAGCCTGGTGTCATCAAGAAGGCTTCAGGTACATAGGAGGATGGGGAAATACATGGAAGGACAAGAAGCTATATTGCACTGATGGGCTATATATTACTACAGCAGGAAAAAGAAACCTTGCAGAGAAATTTAGACAATATGTTTCTAGGCATTTAAACTAGAAGGTGGGGGTGGTGTATGGATGAAGGACAATTATAGAGACCACCCCCGGTAAAAGAAAAGATGTGATAGTAGTAAAGATTGCAACATAAACAATATCAGCAATTCATTTCTTAGCATTGCAACGGAAAGTGAAACGAACCAAAAATCTATACGAAAAAGGAGATTACCGCTGAAAAATAGCCGGAAAGCGATGACCACAAATGCTCGCAGTCTAAGCAACAAAGTTCATGATCTGCAAGCCCTGAAGTTAGAGGCAGATCTAGATATTGTCACTATCACAGAGACATGGTTCAGTGAATCACATGGATGGGATGCAAACATACCGGGATATAATCTTTTTAGGAAGGACAGAGATGGTCAAAAAGGTGGAGGAGTAGCTCTCTATGTAAAGATCAATATCCAAGCGACCAAGGGACCTGGGGAGAGGAAGAAGCGATATGGATCGCTCTGAAAAGAGAAGATAGAACTTCTATCTATGTTGGTGTAGTCTACAGGCCTCTGAGTCAATCGCAGCAAATTGATAAGGATCTGATTGTGGATATCCAAAAATTTGGAAGGAAAGAGAAGGTGCTGCTGTTGGGAGATTTCAACCTGCCGGATGCGGACTGGAATGTTCCATCTGCGGAATTGGAAAGAAGTAGGGAGATTGTGGATGCCTTTCAAGAGGCTCTGCTCAGACAAATGGTGATGGAACCCATGAGGGAAAAAGCGATATTGGATCTGGTCCTCACAAATGGAGAGAGTATCTCTAATGTTCGATTGGGTGCTCACCTGAGAAGTAGCGATCATCAAATGGTTTGGTTTGATATAACGGCTAAAGTGGAGAGCAGCCGCATGATACTTAAAGTCCTAGATTTCAAACGTACAGACTTTAATGCAATGGGAGAGTACCTGAAGAAAGAGCTGTTAGGATGGGAGGACATAAGAGAAGTGGAAAGACAGTGGTCTAAGCTGAAAGGAGCCTTTATGTGAAGAAAATAAATAAAAACAAGAGAAAAAGGAAGCCGATATGGTTCTCCAAACTAGTGGCGGAGAAAATAAAGGCGAAAGAGTTGGCATTCGGGAAATATAAAAACCCCCAAGAAGAGGAGTCCAGAAAGGACTATAGGGTGAACCTGAATGAAGCCAAGAGAGAGATACATCTGGAGGAAGAACAAATGGCTAAAAATGTAAAAAAAGGAGACAAAATTTTTTTTCAGATATATTAGTGAAAGGAGGAAGATGAAAAATGGAATTGCTAAACTAAAAGATGCTGGGAACCGATATGTGGAAAGTGATGAGGAAATGTGCTAAACAAATACTTCTGTTCTGTGTTCACAGAAGAAAATCCTGGAGAAGGACCGAGATTGTCTAGCAAAGAGACAAGACAAAATGGAGTAGATTCTGCGCCGTTCACGGAGGAGAGTGTTTATGAGCAACTTGAAAAACTGAAGGTGAACAAAGTGATGAGACCAGATAGGATCCATCCCAGGATACTAAGGGAGCTCAGAGAGGTTCAGGCGAATCCTATTAAAGACTTGTTCAACAAATCTCTGGAGACGGGAGTGGTTCCTGGGGACTGGAGATCTTTAACCAGACCAAGGAACTTGAGATGGGATAGAAAAAGGCACATGAGAATGGTCCCTGAAGTCTGAGAAGTGGAAGGTGAAGAATCCAAAATGAGCTCTTACAGAACAGCAGCAATAAAAAGGATCACAGAGCCTTGCTTAAAAGGCGTACAGATATAAGGATCAGCACCCAAATCCAGACTCTGAATGGGCGAAGTGATTAGCCCCAGCAAAGATATCAGCCCTATTCAATATAGAAGCAGTATCAGGTATAATAATTGAAGGATAACTACTGCAATCAAGGTCTGATACAGCAGGACGAGAGGGCTCTCGAACAGGAAGATCTGCTACCAGCATAACAGGCTGAGAAAAAAAAATATCTGACAAGTCCGCCAGCTATATCAAACAAGAAGGGACTGAAGAATACACTTTCCAGAGAAGTTGAATAAAATCCAGTGAAAAGTCATACCCAGGAACTAAGGCAGGGCTCTGTTGAGGCACATGTGCTGCATCAAAAGAGTCCCAAGCCTCGGAACGCAGGCATTTTTGCACACATCCAGCAGATTAGGGGCTGGGGAGTCCATCCCAAATGATTTTTAAACAAATCAAGGAGTATTGAGGCAGAAATAAAACTTAGAAAAAAAGATCGATGAAAATCCAAGAAGGCCGCCACTTGCAAATCTGCACCAACAGCAAAAATAAACAAAACCCGAAAATAAAAAAAAGCGAATTGGGGTCTGGGGAGATGGGGGACCTGAACCCTACCCTCAGAAACTGTGAAAATCAACTTTTTTTTAGCATTCAGCAAACCACCCACACAGTTCCCATAGGAAATAATGGAGGTGTACAGTATATCCAGTACTTGAATAGAACCCAACCTGAATATAAACCGAGGTAACCGGTTTTACCCCAAAAATAGAGGAAAAAAGTTGACTCAAATATAAACTGGGAGTGGGGTGTTTAATATTCAAGTGCAGTGCCTTGCCCAGCTCTGCACCCTGTTCACCTTCCCTCGCTGCTCTGCCAGTCTCTGCATCCAGCCCCCTCATTCCCTATTCTGCCATGCCAGTCTCTACACCCAGCCCCCCTCCCTCCCTGGTTCTGTACCTTTTCCCCTCACCCTCTCAATGCCTTGTAGGCCTCTACTGGTCCTGCTGTGAGACTGATGGGGGGGACAAGAGGGATCCCTCTTGCCTTCTGTCCCAGCCTGATTCTAAATATTTTTATCTCCCTCCCGCCTACCTTAAGCATCCCTGGTGGTCCAGCGGTGACTCGCAGCAGGAGCAACCTTTGTTCTATCCTGCTTGTGCAGAACCGCTAGCTGATTAGCTGCAATGAACTTGCCTGTCAGCAGTTTTAACAGCAGCAGAGAGCAGGAAGATCTTTGGACTGCCAGTCGGCTAGACACTAACCATGACATCCACCCTCCATGGATCCTCACCACAAGGTTGGGGGTAGGAATAGAAGCCTGAGCCTTGAAATCCAGGTGGGTTTCACTCCAGATGCATACAACCTGCACTTAAAACTCATGACAAGGTCACCGGGCAAGCAAACTTCTAGGGGAAAGGGCCCCGAGTTTAGGAAGGGTGACACGCAGCAGGCTGGCTCCAAAGATCCACCAGTTTCTCTGTGAAGCAGCAGTCTGGCACAGCTGGACTACATCCTTTCCTCCAACAGGGGACCTCCTGGAAGGTGTCTCGAGGCACTGAAGCCACTGAGAGAGTGAACTTTAAGTGAAAAAACAAGAAAAGAAGCAAAGCAAATGCAAAAGACTTCTCCACAGATTGCTTGCAGAAATTGTTACTGGATATGTTCTCTAGCTCTCAGGCTAAGGGGGTGGAGCATGTGCTCAGAAAGGTGTTAAATTTCTGCAACTCCTGGATTGCGAGTTGAAATTGAACACCTGGTGTATAGAATTCAGAAGCGACATAACAGAAGCATTAATATGCAATGTAAACACATAAACTATTATTAGACAACAGGGCACCTCCAGGTGCCTACTTTTCTTTATAAAAGTGGGTTTCAATTCAGTCCTCAAGATACAATTAGCCAGTCAAATGTTCAGGATACCCACAATAAATACAAATAAGATAGATTTACATACACTGGAGATGGTGCATGCAAATTTATTTCATGCATATTCATTATAGATATCCTGAAAGTGCAACTAGCTCAGTGTGTTTCAAGGACTGAGTTGAGAACCAGGTATATATGTGAGAACCAGGTATGTATGTGCTTAGATGTGAATATTTACGCTAGCCATAGAACTATGTAAGCCTGTGCATTTAAGTGCAGGTGATACATGCGTAACTTACAGTATTTTATAAAAAGTTACATGTGAAAACGTGAATCCGTCCATGCTTCTCCAAGAGTCTGCATATATGCACACCCACTAGCAAAATACAAGCTATGTAAGATATGCATATAACAGAATAGCATGTAGTTATATATCTGGCATGTACAAGCATGTGTGCATAAATGCATGTCTAAATAGCACATAAAGATTAGAATGTACTTTGTAGAATTACCCCCAAGTGGATCCTATCTATCCTTGTTATTTCAGAACCAGGCTCACAGCCAGGACAGCCTAATTAAAATTTTGTTGCTGCTCCTTGTGATCTTGGGCAAATCACTTATCCATAACAAGTATGTTTTTTTCAAGCAAAAAAGGTGCCAGTACTCAAATGGCAGCTTTGATCACCCCACCTCTGAAATATAGCCTGGGAAGGGGGTCAGATTGTTGAAAGGGAGATTTCCGGGGGTCACGTGATGATGCAGAGCTAAGCGGCGGCTCCTTGCTACATCTCCGCTCCCCTAGCGTCTATTTTTTGCTTTAGTCGCCTTTATATTGCCTGCCCCCACTCCTTTCTTCCATCTGGACGGAGCGTAACACGTTGGGAGTGCAACAAGACCACCGGCGCTCTGATCTGTGCGGGTTTGGGTGAGTTATGCCCATAAAGACCCCGCGACCTGCCAGTGCTCAGAAAACACACGGGGTACCCAAGATGGCGTCTGCACCTTCCTCCCTGCCGAAGGTTTTACTGCAGTAAGATGCAGTTCAGGAGCTAACAAAGAACATTCAGCAGCTATTGACGAGTGCCTTACCAAGCTCCAGGCTACGGTCGATAACATCCGTGATAGCCAGGAGCGACAGGGTCAGCGCCTACAGATGGCGGAGACCCGAATCACTATGCAGGAGGACCATTCCAATATCATGGAGGCCCATCTCCGAGCAGTGGAGGTATGCTGCTCCACCTTGCATGCCCATCTCGAGGATCAGGAAAACTGAGGCTGCCGTAATAACATCAGGCTGGTGGGGCTTGCAGAGACCCTCCATGAGGAGGAGTTGCGGGGTCTGGTAGAGCGGTGGCTCCCGGAGGCCGTGGGACCACACAGAGACAGAGATGGCTGACCTCGCCCTGTCATCGACTGGCTCCTCAACTTCGCCAAGGCTCAGCTGATGGCGCTTTATCGAAAGCATGAGGGACATAAACTCCTTTTGTTCAATGATTATTCAGCAGAGGTCGCTGCGAAGCGGTGTGCTTTGGCACCCTACTGCTCCAAGCTGCGCAATCAGGGCCTCCGGTTTCTGGTCCAGTTCCCGGCTAGGGTGTGCATCATGGAGGCCGGTGGCCCGAAGCTGTATGACACCCTGGAAGACCTGAAGGCCTATGTCCACACCCTGGCTCCAAGGGCGCCGGCCCCCTAGTAGATCTCTGGCTCGCCGGGCTCTGGGGCCCTTGGGCTTAGCCGTCCTGGACTATACATGTGGCTGAGCTGGGGGATTGGTGGCTCGCCCTGCTGGCTGCTGTTCCCGCTGGTGCGCCAAACCATCCACCCTGGACCTCTGTGAAAGGGCAGTTTGGACCCTGTGCTTGCTAAAGACCTCTGCGGCTTTCCCTGCTGCTCGGGGGTTTGCTGCCCTCCATGGGGGCGCCCTGTTCACTTGGTTGCTTCCAACGTGCCTGTGGCCTTTTTTACTGTCTCTCTGTTTTGTTGTCTTATTTTATTTCTCACACTGCAGTTTTTCATTGCCTGGCTGGGGCTCCCCTCTCCTGTTGAATTGGGAGACCCTGGGATTCTTGGTTGTTTGGACATTGCATTTATCGGCCTGTTCACACGGACTTTGTTCTTGCCATATGATGGCTCCGTCTGCATGGATGGGAGATTGTTGGGGGGGGGGAATAGGTTACTCTCTTTGCGGGGGGGGGGAGCTGGGGCTCTTTTGATTCTTTTTAGGTGGTGGTGGGGGGTCTGTGGGGGTTGGTTCTGGGGTTAGGGGGGTGGCTGGGATGGGAGATGGTGGTGGGGTTGCTGATTGTACTTCTGGTATGTATGTGGGGATGTGCTGAGTGGTGTGACTGGGATGGGGGGTCTCCTTCTGAGTGATTGGGATGCTTGAGCATGTCCTTGGGGGTCCAACTGGGAGGCCCTTGGGAGACGCTGTGACAGCATGGGGTCTTTGGATTCTAGTTGTACATTCCTTCAATGGTTATGGCTGATATTAATTTTTTGCTGGGAGAACTGGATCTCCAGGATGTGTGGCGGGTTTACCACCCTGGCGAGATGGATTTTAACTTCTTTTCTGGGGTGCACCACAGTCATTCTCGTCTGGACTATCTCTTGGTCCCCTCCTGCTCCATTGGGTGGGTGGTGCACACCCATATCCTGGATGTTCCTTTTAGTGATCATGCTGCTGTCTTCATGACATTAAAGTGGGGCCCCGGAACGTATCTGGCGCTTCAACCCCTCCTTGTATCTGGACAAAGCTTTTCATACTTACCTCATCGAGGAATGGACCTCGTATAAGCAGACCAACGAGGGGGCTGACGTATCGGATACGGTGTTTTGGGAGGTGGCGAAGGCTTACCTTCGGGGTAGTATCATAGCCTACACCATCTGCAAATGCAAACAGCGCGACGCCGAGCTTACATCGTTAGCAAAACAATTGAGGGAAAGTAAATCTTACCATTTGCAGCATAGTTCGGAGGAGGCCCGCCAGTCTGCACAAGCGAATTGACTCTAACCTCACTGAGAGAGCCCTCACTCACATTGATGTCTACAAGTTTAAGCTGTACAAATGGGGAAACCGGGCAGGGAAACTCTTAGTGAACTTAGTTCAGCCTTTTCGGCAAGCCGCACAGGAGTCCCATATTCGGGAGAGCCCCACCATGCTGCACACAGAGGATAAAGCTATTCAGACCCAATTTGTACGTTTTTACATTGAGCTTTTTGGCCTGGGCACCTATGATACTGCGGCTCGGGATCACTTTTTTCGGGACCTGGATCTTCCTCAGCTTGCTAAGACTCACAGGGACTTGCTGAATGCCCCCATCTCCTGCACGGAGGTTTCCACTGCTATCGGTAATTTGAAACTTGCTAAAGCTGCGGGACCTGACGGTATGGGGCCTGAGTTTTACAAGATCCTCCGACCCCACGTTCAGCCTGCTCTGTGTGCTATGTACGCAGATATGCAGGCCACCGACTGGTTGCTCCCTGAGCAGAACCATGCCTATGTGGTGGTGCTCCCTAAACCAGGTAAGGACCGTGAGTTGGTGGGCTCTTATCGGCCTATTTCGTTACTTAATCAGGACATGAAACTACTCACGGCTATTTTAGCTCAACGGTTGGCGCAGGTGGTACCGTCTCTTATCCACCCCAATCAGGTGGGGTTTGTCCCTGGCCACTTTTCCTCTGCTAACATTCTTAAGGTGCTGATGGCGCTGCGTGAGGGTAGGGGGCGAGCGGGTGATGATTTGTTGACCAGTCTGGATGCGAAGAAGGTTTTTGACAGGGTTGTGTGGCCTTATCTTTTTTGGATCTTACAGCGGTTCGGCATTACTGGCTCATTTCATGATTGGGTGGTTCAACTGTATACCGCCCCGACTGCTCAGCTGCTTATCAATTGGCGTCGTATGGACTCTTTCCCGTTGCGGAGGGGGACGTGACAGGGCTGCCTCTATTCCCCGTTGTTTATTCTCTCGATTGAATCCTTGGCAGCTAAAATTCAGGCCTCTCCCGACATTACGGGTATTCGTATTGGGGGGGAGAACAAGATTACCATGTTTGCGGATGACATGTTGTTGTTTGTAGGCAATACCCGGGTGTCTCTCCCTGCTATTACCCGTCTTATAGCCCTGTATGGGTCCTTTTTGGGCCTTTGCATTAATTTTAATAAATCTGAGGCAATGCCTGTGTCCTTGCCCTGTGCTTCATGTTCTTCACCTAATTTCCCCTTTTGCTGGGCCGCGGGGGAGATTAAATATTTAGGAATCTTTCTCAGTGCAGATTGGACCCGTGTGTATCAGCGAAATATCGTGACTATGCTTGCACAACTCCGCGACACCTGTATTCGCTGAGGGGACCTTCCCTTGTCCCTCTCGGGGCAGGTTGCGCTGGTCAAAATGGTCCTGCTCCCCAAGATCCTGTACCCCTTGCAGATGATTCTGATCTGGCTCAAGGGGGTGGATGAACGGGCCTATAAGTCTTTTATCAGCTCCTTCATTTGGCACCAATGCCGGGCGCGAATCGGGTACTGGCGCCTCACCCAGAGCCGATCTCGGGGAAGTCCGGTTATACAACGTGGCCGCCTTGATGCATTGGGTCCACGAGCTGTCCACCTTTAGTTCTCAGTTTGACCCACCGGGTCTTTTTGACTCGTGGGTGGCCCCTTATCGTGCCATGGCGTGTTTAGATCTCCCTCAGTGGAGGAGACCCAGGGTGGGTTATAATTCGGTGTAACTGGACCCGCTACGGCGGGCCCTGCTCTGGTGGAGGCGGCGGATTGGGGGAGGGCTGAATAACTGGGCCCTCCAGTACATCTGTGGTAACCCTGAGTTCCCCCTGGGAGTTAGGGGAGCCCGCGGCATGGAGGCGTGCTTTGGCACCGGTCTCTGTTTGGGTCATGTTCCCACGTCCTCCTCCAGAGTTGTAGCTTTCCTCTTGTATGCAGACCTCCGGCGTTTCTGGTCCCTCCCTACCATGCCTTTCTTTACTTATCTCCAGCTCCGCCATTATTTTGAGGCACACTGTAGAAGAAATCCCTCGGGCTCTATCTTTTTACAGGTAGATCAACTCTTTCTTTCCCATTGGACGATGGTGACAGAAAGGGAGTAGTAAAAGAAGAGAAAGAGATAGCTGACAGGTTAAATGAGTTCTTCACGTCAGTCTTCACAATGGAAAATATAACCAACATTCCGGAACCCGAGGAGATCGTAATAAGAGACCAAGATGATAAGCTGGTCGATTTAGAAGTAAGCCAAGAGGATGTACTTAAGCAGATTGACAGACTAAAGAGCGACAAATCGCCAGGTCCGGACGGCATTCACCCAAGGGTACTCAAGGAGCTAAAAAACGAAATAGCGGAGCCATTTCGACAGATATGCAACCTATCCTTAAAAACCGGTGAGATCCCGGAGGATTGGAAAATAGCAAATGTCACACCCATCTTCAAGAAGGGCGCAAGAGGAGACCCGGGAAACTACAGGCCGGTAAGCCTGACCTCAGTCCCGGGAAAGATGATGGAGGCACTGATCAAAGACAGCATCTGTGAGCACATCGAAAAAAATGGGCAGCTAAAACCGAGTCAACACGGCTTCTGCAAGGGTAGGTCATGCCTCACTAACTTATTGTACTTCTTTGAGGGGGTGAGCAGTCAGGTGGATAAAGGGGAATCTATAGACATCATTTACCTTGACTTCCAAAAAGCCTTCGACAAGGTGCCACACGAGAGACTGCTTAAAAAGATATGGAACCACGGGGTACAAGGGGAGGTCCACCGATGGATCAAGGTCTGGCTGGCAAACAGGAAGCAGAGGGTTGGCGTAAAGGGCCACTACTCAGACTGGAAAGGGGTCACGAGCGGAGTTCCGCAGGGGTCGGTGCTGGGACCGCTCCTGTTCAATATCTACATAAACGACCTAGAGGCGGGAATCAAGTGTGAGGTCATTAAATTTGCAGATGACACCAAACTATGCAGCAGGGCTCAAACCAGGGAAGACTGCGAAGATCTTCAAAAGGATCTAACACAGCTGGAAAAGTGGGCCGAAAAATGGCAGATGAGCTTCAACGTGGGGAAATGCAAGGTCATGCACGTGGGGAAAAAGAACCCGATGTTCACATACAAAATGGGGGGAACATCACTAGGGGTCAGCAACCTGGAGAGAGACCTGGGAGTGATGGTAGATGCAACACTGAAGGCATCAGCACAATGCGCCACGGCCTCAAGGAAAGCAAACAGAATGTTGGGTATCATTAAGAAGGGTATTACAACCAGGACGAAAGAAGTCATCATGCCGCTATATCGTGCAATGGTGCGGCCGCACCTGGAGTACTGCGTCCAGTACTGGTCGCCGTACCTCAAGAAAGACATGGCGGTACTTGAGGGAGTACAAAGAAGAGCAACTAGACTGATAAAGGGAATGGAAAAACTTCCATATACCGAAAGATTGAAGCAGTTGGGACTTTTCTCCCTGGAGAAGCGAAGACTTAGAGGAGACATGATAGAAACCTTCAAGATCCTGAAGGGCATAGAAAAAGTAGACAGGGACAGATTTTTCAAATTAAGGGGCGCCACAAGTACAAGGGGGCACTCGGAGAAATTGAAAGGGGACAGGTTTAGAACAAACGCTAGGAAGTTCTTTTTCACTCAGAGGGTGGTGGATACGTGGAACGCGCTTCCAGAGGCTGTTGTAGACAAGAAAACATTAAATGGTTTCAAAGAAGGTTTGGATAGATTCCTAGAAGAAAAAGGGATTGAGGGGTATAGATAGGTATAGACCATTGCTCAGGAAATGGGCCTGATGGGCCGCCGCGGGAGCGGACCGCTGAGCAGGATGGACCTAGGGTCTGCCTCAGCGGAGGCAACTTCTTATGTTCTCCCTGCTTTCCTGAACTTATTGTCTAAATGGTACAGCTTGGCTAGGGAGGAAAGAGCGGATTTGCGGTTGAGCACTCTGGCCTCCAGGTGGACTGAGGAGCTGAGGGCCTGCTTCTCTCATATTTCTCAGCGGGCCATGGAATGCCCAATTGCAGGAAATACAATTTAAATTGCTATACCGTACATATTTTACTAGGGACAAGGGTGTGCGTGCGGATCTCTGGGACTCGGATGAGTGTGTTAAGTACAAACGAATGAAAGGGACCCTACTGCACATGATGTTTGAGTGTCCGTCACTGAGTACTTACTGGAATGGGGTGTTGGATTTCCTGGCCCGGATAGTGGGAAAGCCCTTCCAGTGCACTTATATGCTCCTGGCTTTGGGATGTGAGGTGGAGGTGCTGGATCAGGGTTTGGGGACAGAACATTGGCGCTTCCTCTACACTGCCTTGTTGGTGGCTAAACGGGGAGTGCTCTGGATGTGAATGGATGAGCTTGCTCCTGAGGTGCAGGGGTGGAAGCACTTGGTCCCTTGCGGAAGTGGCTTGCTGGGAACTTTGTAGAGATTGGGGGGGGGGGGTCTCCCTCTCAACGATTATACAGGTCTCTTTGGGAGGCAGCACTGTTGGAGATTAGCTCTTTATGACACTCTTCTTTTTCACTCTCGGTTGGGGGAGGTGGAGGGGGGTTCTAGGGGGTGGTTTGAGTGGGGGAGTGTGTGTGTATGGCTGGTTGTATGGATGGATCACTTGGGGAACTATTCCTTTCCTATGCTAAAAAGTGGAACTTATTGAACGGTCTGTTTCTTCTTTGCACCATGATCTTGGTCTGCTGTTATTGTTTTCTCTGAGGACTGGTATTTGAGGGGGACAGTGTGGGCTTTGCCCCCCCCCTCTCCTTAGTATGCAAGGGGTTTTCATTTGTTTTGTGTCCCCAATTGTTGTTATCAGTGTCTTGATTGAGTACATGTACTGTCCATTCAATAATTTTTCTGTTCAATAAAAATATTTCAAACAAAAAAAAAAAAAAAGAAAGGGAGATTTCCACCAGACCCCAACACCCTCCCACTCTCTCAGCTCCACTCCTGATAGTCCTCAGATGGCACCAAGCTGCCTATTCCTTGGGCAGCAGATGGCTTCATAAAATGTCATCTCTTGGTGTTGCAAGACCTGCAATCCAAAGCAAGGCAAAAAAAAAACCCACTACAGAAAGAAAGTGGGGAAGGAATTGTACACATCAACCTGAGATAAAGCAAAGTTTATTAAATACAATTAGCTGTTAAAATACCAAACATTTCACATTGTCAAAGAAACAGTATATTATAACCAATCTATCTTGCAGAGACCCTTGCAGACCTGACATGGTCTGTGTTTCAGCTTGGGTGTCTTAGCTATCTCTTCGGGGGGGGGGAGGAGGAGAGGGATGTGGGGGGAGGTTTAGGGGGTCATGTGGGGTGAGTTTACTGGGGTGTTTTGGAAAATGTTTACACTGTTCCTTAGTTGCTGGTACTGTTGAGGTAGCGAGGGTGCTCTTGATGAGTGCCCTGAGTGTGGATATTTTCTTGTTGTATTTGAACATGTTCTAAATAAAGAATTACAGGAAAAAAATTGAAAGCCTGCCTCAGGGGTACAGATGATGATCCGACAGATGGTGCTCAAGAACTCCAGAAACAATCGTCTTACAGTACAGTACTATATAACAAAATATGGACAAAATATGTCTCTCGAAAACTCCATGGCTATGCATCCACGATCAGCAAGAAAATGCAAGACCTGCCTCACAATAACAGCTGTGAGATTTTGCAGCTCTTATTGCAAGACTGGTCACATAGTAGCAGGAGATGATGTATTATTAACATAGGCTTGTCTAACCTTTTTCTATTAGAGGCCACATTTTATATTTTGTAAGATTTGGAAGGCCAAAACACCCACCATTGTATTTTGCCATCTGCTTCCTCAAATAGTGGCAAAATACAACACTGTGCAGTCTCTTCCCAGCCAGTCTTTCTCTCTCATCTACCCATAGCCTTCATCCAGTCTGCTTGCTCTCTCTCTCACATGCCTCCCCAAACCCCCAGCTTTATCCAGTCTCTTTCCCCTCACCTGGCTTCAGCTGCAGAACAAATAATGGACTTCCCGCTTCCTCTCTACAAGTCTGATCTGCATGGTGCCAAAAGTTAACAATTGTTTCATAGTTTCAAGTCTCATGAGATATGAAACCACAAGACCAATCCAAACTTCCAGCACTGCTCTGCTCAAGCATACAGAGAGATCTGAGTCATAGTGGTAAAGCAGGAATCTTGCTATAAGCATTACATGAATTATCAAGCTTCCCTGGGTCAGAAAAAAAGCACATGGAAGGTCGGGTTCTGACCCCAGGGCCATAGGTTGGACAAGCTTGTATTTCTTGCTGCAGAGTAGGAGTGCAGATGACCCATGAAAGCTGTTGTCTTCCATTGAATATAGGAGACTTGGCCGGTCTGGATAATTTCTGAGGGAACTCTAAGTAAAGACCTGCTCTCTTATTCTTCAAGCACCACAAGGGTTAAGGGCCTGCTAAGCTCATTATAACAAGCCTAACTTAACTGTTACAGGGTGTTAATCAGTAGGTGGGAACTCACTCAGAAAATACTTTTTTACGTGAGTTCACCCAGATTTAATACCACCAGTAGCACGAAAGTGCCCGGCAGACGTTACCCACTTACATCACTTTAAACACCCTGTGGGCCAACCTCATATAAAATCTCTAATTTAATGTGCTGAGGGACCCATTCTAAATCAGCCATAGAATGTATGAAAAGGTAGCATTGGTGTGGAGAGCCTTGTGGACTGGTACCCTCCTGACAAAAGCCGTCTATAATCCTCCATTACCTCTGGAATAAAGTAAGATTGTAAACGGGAGGGATACCTAGTGTATACCTAATGCAGGGGTGCCCACACTTTTTGGGCTTGCGAGCTACTTTTAAAATAACCAAGTCAAAATGATCTACCAACAATAAAATTTAAACCCACAAAGCACACTGTACGCAGAGAAAATGTTAATTATCATTTATATTCCAGGGGTTTTCAAAAGAGGTCAGGGCAGATGACTTTATGCAATATCACCTCAGTAACAACTATACAAAAATAAACAAATATACCCCCTCCCTTTTTACTAAATCACAATAGTGGTTTTTAGCACAGAGAGCTGCACTGAATGCCCTGCGCTGCTCTCGATGCTCATAGGCTCCTTGCACTAAAAACTGCTATTGCGGTTTAGTAAAAGGGGGCCATAGTGCAAAATATATACAGCAGATATAAATTCTCAAAATGGACACATTTTGATCACTAAATTGAAAATAAAATCATTTTTCCTATCTTTGTTGTCTGGTGATTTCATGAGTCTCTGGTTGCACTTTATTCTTCTGACTAGGCATTCAATATTTCTTCTCTTCTTTCAGCCTCCTGTATGCTTCCTCTCCTCCAGACCTCATTCCCTCTCCCAACTTTTTCTTCCTCTCTCCCTGCCCCCTCCTTTCTTTCTTTCTTGATGACAGCTCGGCACAGGGCAGGAGCGTAGGAAAATCGCTCCTGCCCCACGTCACTGCTAGACCACCAGGTAAAGTCGGGGATGCAGGAGGGAGGCAGAGTGGGTCAGAGCCAGCCCAAAAAATTATTCATGATTTTTCCCTATTCGCGGGCTGGCTCTGCCGCTAACCCCTGCAAATATTGAGGGTCTGCTGTATTTGTCTATTTTTCTATAGTTGTTACTAGGGTGATATTGCATATTTTAAAGTCATCTGTCTTGACCTCTTTGAAAAAACCCCAAATATAAATGATAATTAACATTTTCTCTGTATACAGTGTGCTTTGGGGGGGGGGGGGGTTTAAATTTTATGGTTACCACTATGAATTAATAAGATTTTGTGTATACATGAAAAATGAATGGACGAAATTGGGGGCGGGATTGGGGGCAGGACTGAAAATCAGTAGATGTCCCGTTTTGATGAAAAAAATAAATGGTCACGTTATGTATTACCTGAATAATGTAACTCACCTTGAACTACTGTACTAATGAAAGTCTAAACTAAATCCAAATATTTTCTATGCGTTTGCATGTTTATTGCATTTTTCTTTTGTACATACCTTCAGCAGCTTAGGAACGGCAATAAAAAATATTTGACAAGCAAGTAAGCTATATCAGGGGCACCCAGATGCGCCATTCCCAACACACTTTGCAGTGAGGCCTAGCCAGTCAGCAGACGCCGCCAACCAGAAGAGAAAACAGAAAGCAGTATCCACATCTGCACTGTGCAGTGCTCTCAGTCCCAGCTATACAATTGTAATAAAGTTATATTAAAATCCCTTCAGCTATCCTAAGGCTCTTGAGGCGATCTGGAGCTGCAGCAGTGCAAAAAGAAATTCGCTGGTTTTCAGTTTATAACAAAAAAAAAAAAAAGCTTCAGCACGTTTAGCCAGAACACCACTAAAAACATTCTGAAAACCTGTTTTATGTTAATTCTACTTTAGTTGACGATCAACTACTCTCTTCACAAAAGTATATCCAAAATTATGCATTCGTTGTCGCTGCTGGGGTACATAAGACGCTCCGTCAACGGCCATTTTTGCTTTTACCTTTAGAAGCTATAGGCGGGAAAAGCATGCGGCGGCTTCTGGAGTGATATGTTTACAAGGAGGGTGTTCTCGCCACAAAAATTGGGGGAGGGGGGAACACCTCTCTTTTTATCGATTTTCGCGGCGACGGCTTTAGCAGCAAAATTGAAATCATACAAAGTTCTGTTATTTGTTTATAGTACTGCTATCTACTGTCCTCGAGTCCCGAACTTCTCGTGAAAAAAAAAAAAAAAAGAGAGAGAGAAAGATAAAGATGTGTAGGAAAAACTAATTTCCCACGATGATAATTATGTGAGGATTAAATAGCGATAGAAAGGACAGGAGCGGGCCGTAATATATAGGAACAGTATCTGGTAAACCAGGTATTCTTCGCATGGGCCTCGTGACGCCAACCTGATTACCATTTACAACGTCCGCTTTTACCAGAGAATAAAAACATACGTTTTCTCTTCAGGTATTGAAGAAACGCCAACACGTACATAATTCTAAAAACCCCTCTGGCAGTACAGATCGCAGGGAAGATGTATACGAGTGACCACCAACTTCAAAAACAGGTAACCGGTTTTAAACATCCCAACTGATGCTGGGCGCACACATTTAAATTCTGACAAACTATTGGCACTCCTTTCGAACCTATATTCACTTTTAAGCTTGGAGATTTTAATTATACGGGGTTTGTTGTTTTGGTTTTTTTTTAGTTCTTTAATCTTTCTTGGAGTTATGTTCTCACATGACAGAGGGGTTGACAGTTCAAACAGTGTGGCTGTCGGCCCACATATCCCCCCCCCCTTCTTCACACACACATACAAGTAAAAACTATACTCACCGACGATTCACTTTCCATTTTTCTCAAATTCTACAATACTTCAAATAATTTGGGGAGGGGGAGGGGGGTATTCAGAGTAAGGGGTCTGGTAATGCTGAGGCGCGTCGCTTGGCCGCAGAATTGCCGAGTCTAACCCCGGAGGAAACGTAAAGAAACCTCAAGTCAGGAAGAAAGTGGGCAAGGGAGGGGGCGGGGGCTGCCCAGGAGCTCTGCAGGGGGGGTCGCTTTTACCAAAGCAGCTTGTAAGGGGTGAAAAAAGTACCGCCTTTTATCTGAAAAGGTTACGTCCTTTTAGACTACCTTATGATAATAAGCTGCTTTTTTTTTTTTCTCGTTACTGCAGAGCATATAAGGGGGAACTCCCCCTTTCTCCTCCAGTCTGCGGCCATTCAGTTCTTGAGAAGCGAGATGACAGAAACCGTCTGCTGCTGTCAATCACCACTAACATCTCAGGGTAAACTGGAAAAAAAAGTGAGCCTATATACATTTAAGATAAAGTTACCTATTCTGTATAGCAAACATGAGGCTTTTGCTATTTAGCCGATGTCTGAACATTGATACCTGCAACATTTGTGCACCTTGCAAAAGGTCTGGGAAGAATTTAACACACACTCAAAGTGTGAAGAGGCAGCTGGTGGTTTGACAGCCCTTACTGTTCTGTCTTCAGTTTCTTTGCTCTTGTACATTGAATCTAACAAACATTCCTTCCAAGTATCAGTTGACCAACAACCTCCTATTCATAAGTGATCCTAGTTAGCCACAAATACAGAAATAGTACTCTTAAGCAGCTATGCACAAAATAAATTGTATATCATGAGATGTTTTCATACAGTAGATGTGTGAATGATTAAAAACATGAAACCCCATCTGCTAACACTTGAAAGTATAAGAACCAAGTGATAAAATGGAGAGTTCTATATTTAATTTTTCAGTAATAACATTCATTCTGGAAGGCTAAGCAGGACAGATGTATCCTTACTTTTGTGACATCATCCCGAAGTATCCTGGTGCGGATGCTGCCCAGTATTTCACATTTTTAAGAAGCTTTTGGCAGCAGTCCATAGTGCAGTTTAGTTTTTCCATGGAGCAGAGAGGTTGTATCTAGTAGATCTCCTCTTCAGTGCTTCTTTTTGGAAAGTTTGTGCCTTCCTGTGCAGGTCATTTTTATTTTTCCTTATAGGTAGTTATACACTTTTTAGCCTTTTTTTTTTTTTAACACATTTAGTTTTTTGATTTGTTTTCTTGCAGTTTCTGAGGCCCTCATTGGCCAGACTCAGTTTGAAGTAAGCCCCTTTTTGACTTCATCATTGAGCCTTTTGGTTTAGCTGCTATTCTTTTTGCCATGCCCCAGAAGACCCCCAGTAGCTTCAAGTGGAACACTCAGTGCAATGGGTGATTTCCAGCACTGACACACACAATTGGTGTGTAGGGTGTCTGGGGTTTGGCCATGATCCAACTAAGTGTGTTCTTTGTTTACAAATGCAGAAAAAAAACACAAAGTACGTCAGACCTGTCTGAAGAAACTTTTTTGGCTTCTCAAAGTCTGGTCCATCGGCATCAAAGTACCAACTCCCGATGGCTGCCATGGCTGTGTCTGGCATCAAGGAAGTCTCTCCCTCCATCAGGCCCTGGACTGATCTGCATTGGACTCAATACTAAGGATATATAGTGTTATCCTCATCAGCACAGAGGGACTCCTGATTTCCAGCATCAGGCAAAGCCAAAAAGCCTTGATATCAGATCCTTTCAACATAAGGTGCTGGGAGCTCCGGGACGTTGACAGTATCGGCATTGAGAGAACTGCATTTCCTCTGTTCTTATGGTGATATCACCTCTCCCCCCACACAGCTGGGGCCCTGCTTCTAATTCGGCACCAGTACTTACCCTAGCCTTACCGATGCCTGTTCTTGACCAGTTGTGGGCCATGCTGAGAGAGGAGCTGGCAGGTTTGCTTCAGTTTAAAAGTGTTCGGGCATCAAGGGTGCTTGCCCCAGCTGTAGCATTCAGCTTGAGGCCCACATTTCACCTGTGAAGCAATCCCCTACTCCTTTGCCTTGAGAGGCATCTGCAACACTTGACACTCCCCATGCACTGCAACACTTGACATCAGGGGCAGAAGCTCCCTCAGAGTCAAGAAGTGAGTGTGGCCTTTGGTGCCTGAACATGATAACTAGGAGAGCGCCTGGCAGAGAATATGAATGACTAGGAAAGTGAGCATCTGGGTGTGAGGCTGGAAGAAAGAGTAACCAGAGGGCCTAGTAGAGCTTGGAATCCAGGGGGGGCTCAAACTTGACAATCAGCAGAAGGACTGGTGAAGAGTGTCAAGGACTCAAAAGGCCAGGGAATCATAGGACCAAGGGTGGCCCCACAAGTTGGTAGAAGAGTTCAAAGTCCTAGACTGATGGGGACCAGCAGGGCTGGTAGCAACCAGCAGAGAGACCAGTAATGGTACCGGGAGCTGCCTGGAGGGCCAGTGAGAGTTGGAGAGGACCTGGTGAAGAGTGAGAGACCTTGGGACTCGTAAATGTTTCTCAGCGTCCCATTGATGGTTGACAGAGTTTACTGCCTGCCTGATGAAGTTGTGGGTGCATCAAGGGTAGCAATAATATGCTCTTTTGGAACCCAACAGGTGTCTGTATAGGGTGGCCAATAAAATGACCTGCAGGACCTTGGGGGGTGCAAAAAGTTGACCAAGACATCTCATTCCTAAATTGAAATCTCACATACAGTGTGAGCCAAAAGTAGGTATACGGTATTTATTATTTTTATAGTATTTTTGCCCGTTACATGAACGGTTGCTAGAATATATGTCTGTCTGTCTTTCTTTATTTCTGTCTCTCTCTCCCTCCCGCTGTCTTTCTTTCTGTCTGTCTCTCTCCCTGGCCCCCTTTGTCTGTCTGTCTTTCTGTGTCTCTCCCTGCCCGTGTCTTTCATCTTTTCTTTCTGTCTCCCTTCCTCCCGCTGTCTGTCTTTCTTTCTATCTATCTGTCTCTTTCCCTGCCTCCTATGCAGCAGCATTTCTCTCCCCCCCACTTCCCTGTGCAGCAGCCACAGCAGCATGCCCTCCCTCCATTTCCCTGTGCAGCAGCATTTCCTCCCACCCTACTTCCCTGTACAGCAGCATTTCGATCCCCCCCACTTCCCTGTGCAGCAGCCACAGCAGCAGCATTCCCTCTACCCATACCACTTCCCTGTGCAGCAGCAGCGTTTGACCTCCCGCGGTCTGGCCAGCTCCCTTAATCCCTTGCCGCCCCCCCCCTTCCCTTCCCACGGTCCCGTCAAACCTGCCGACTCCAGCAGCGTCTGCAGCACTCTACACACGCTGCTTCAGGGCCTTCTACTGCCCTGATTTACTCTGTCACGTCCCTAATGATATCATCAGAGAAGCAGCAGAGCAAATCAGGGCAGTAGAAGGCCCCGAAGCAGCGTGTGTAGAGTGCTGAAGATACTGCTGGAGTCGGCAGGTTTGGAGTCGAGACGGCGGGAAGGGAAGGGGGGGGGCGACAAGGGACTACGTGAGCCGGTCAGATGTTGGGAAGGGATGGGAAGGTCAGACCGTGAAGAACTTACTTAGTGAGTGAGTGGGGAGCTGGCAAAACGGCTGGAGTGTTTTTGTCGGCACTTCCCTTCCCGCCCCGCAAGGTGTCGCTGTGGCTCCTCTCAAACCCTGCCAGCATCGGAAGCCTTCTCCGATGCTGGTGCGGCTCGTGAGAGGAGCCAACACCGTAGCTTTTCTCCTCCTCTTTGTGGAGAGCAGGGAGTCCAGCGCTGGCAGCCAGTCCTGCCGGTGAGTAGGTGCTGGGAAGAAGTAAGGCTGGGGAGTCGCGCATGCGCACTCCTGCCGCCACAGACCTACTGATCACAGATCAGAGATCACGGAACATGCAGGTAAGAGTGCGCATGTGCGGCTAGGGTTTTATTATATAGGATTTTACAGGTATCACGAATTAACATTCGTATAAAGTTTTTATATCAGTTACATTGTTTCACTTTTATTTCATTATTGTTCAGTACTATATTATACCTATTCAATACCTGTAAAATAAAAAGAAATAATAAATACTGCATACCTTGTTTTGGCCCATCCACCAAGAACTGTCAGGTTGGAGGCTGGATACTTGAAGGGCAGGAAAATATTAATGTTTTAGAATACTTGGTGGTGTCATCTGAAATTTTGCTAATGCATATTCCAGTGCAATAGATGAGACATTCTAGAGCAGTGGTTCTTAACCTGGGTTCAACCGAACCCCAGGGGTTCGGTGAGTCAGTCTCGCGGGTTCGGCGGAGGTCAAAACATACCTCCGACTCATATAGCGCTTCGGTCACGTTCAATCATCTATCAGTTATTCAGTGATTTTGATCAAGACTGATCGTGTACTCGGTTTCTTGATCTAACAATCTGTAACTAACGCCTTATATACATCAATCAATTGCTGATCAAAATTTGTGATTTAACTGATAGATGATTGAACGTGACCGAAGCGCTTATGATTCGTGATGATATGCCCCGCTTGTCCATAATTGGCTGCAGGTGATCACGCAACATCGCTTGGCCTATATGTGCTGCAGGGGATTTAATGCACACAGTAGTCGAATTGTAACTGTTGTGATGGTACGTCATGTGATACCTATCTTAATATTTTAATCCCTTACTAACTATGTCAAGCAAAATATGAAAGTGGTCGGACGAATATGTACAATATGGATTCACATGTATAACGGAACGTGATGGGAGTCAGCGTCCTAATTGCATGATTTGCAATGCCAAGTTGAGTAATTCTAGTCTAGCTCTGGCAAAACTAAGGGAATAAAGAAGGGTTCGGTGAACACGCATATGAAACTGGTGGGGTTCAGTACCTCCTACAAGGTTAAGAACCACTGTTCTAGAGAGTAGGGTTATTTCCCCATACCCATGTGCTGCTGCAGAAGGAATCAACTCCTGATTTTTAACTCTGCTTCTATTGTACAGTATTTCACTGGGCTCTTTGTTCCACCTACAGTTCTTTCCTTCTGCACGCGTGCCTGCAAGAGTGTTTGTTCTGCTCTAACCATTTTATTATTTTAAATTCGATGTATTTTCATCTCTTTTTCAGGTAATTTGGTGCTTGGAACAATTTTGAAGCTCTGCCTTTAGAATTCACAGATTTTGGTCTGTAGCTGACAGGCTGATTCCACTGGGTACCTGTTAGCCAACCTGCATAGTTTTCTCTGGAGCTCATGGCCGTCCCTGATGTGGTCTCACCTACTGTTAAGCAGGGGTCGAGCGCAGGCCGTTAAGTGCTCTTAGGAGACTTGGCAGTGTCTCAAAGGGTGCCGGTTGCGTTGTCGCACCTCCACCCATCCCGGTGTGCATCCATTGGTCTGCAGGGATGGAGGTGTAGTCAGACATAGGAGTCTGACTGGTAGCCTGAAAATCAGCTTTACAGAACCATTCCAAGCATTGTGACAGTGAAATTTCCCATCCAACTACTATGAGAGAGCTGAAAGCAGGCTACAGCAGAGATTTTGTTAGGTCACAGTGAGTACATAGGCTGACAGCCTGTGAGAGGAATCGGGGGAGGTTGGAAAAGTGGGATTTGATTTTCTGAATATTCTCCTCCTCAAAAATCCTAAAATCACCTTTTTTAGAGTTTGGGAAGTATGAAAAGTATCACGATTTTGGTGTGAATTTTTTTTACAGCAGCCATCTTGGATTTTTAATTTATTTATTTATTTTTTTTGTTTCTGCAGATTTTGCCTAAAAACCTGCTGGGAATGGAGTCCTTGGGGGCTCCTCATGTGGATTCTTGCCAGGATTGCACAAAATTAACACTTTACAGTGTTCTTGTGCCATGTAGCACAGCTGGGGGGGAGGAGAACATCCAACTTAGCCTCTCCCCTGCTGAAGCAGGTGACCAAACCCTCAGCTAGCACGGTGGGGATGGCCTTTGTGACTTTCAGGGCTTGGCATGGCTGATAATTCTGTCCGCCAGGCTGTGGATCTTTCGCAGCCTAAGAAATGCAAATTTTAGTCACCTTAGAGTGACTCTATGCCCTAGAAGCCAGACACCTTTTCTGAATTTTTGAGATTTTTGTGTTCTGTATTTTGGAACCAGTGTTCTCCCCCTGCACAGTCCCTATCCGCCTTCACGGCGTCTCTCAGTGATGTTGCTCCTGTGGGCATATCTTCGATTCAACCTGCCATTGCACTTGCACTGCCTGACCCTGATCTGGAGGATCCTGATGCAAATGACTTGCTTGCTGACTCCTTATTTGCGGGTGCAACACTTCCCGGGACAGGAGATCAGGGACTGTGTACTCGATCTGTGGATCCCTCGGGTTTTTGTAGCCTGAAAATGCTCTCATGATCCTGCACTTATCTGAGTCTGCGGCTTTGCTGGACCTTATTTTTAAATCTTTACAGAAGTCCTTTTGGTTACTCAGCCAGCTCTGTCCATTTCTTCCTCTTGGCTTTGTGGTGTGTACCTTCCACTGGCACTCTGATATGTGTGTTCTGGTCTCGGAGCAGTTTGGCTTTCTGGAAGGTTCTCTGAAAATTGCTAGAGCTATGGTATTCTCTGGCACAGGAGTGTCAGCAATTTTTGGATCAGTTCAGGGTGGATTGTTTGGTGGCGCAGTTGACTAAAAGCACTTGTCTCCCCAGTGTGGTGTTAGAAGATATGTAAGACCGCCGTGTAGATGTGGTCCTCAGGAAACTCTCTGTTGCAGCTGCTTTAGGCATTAAAGCTGCTTCGATGGCATCTTTTGTCTCTCTCAAATGCGCACACTGGAGAGTGAGGTGGTGGTTCCCCCTCTTCAACTTTATTTTGGCAGGGACAGATTATATGTATTGTATGACTTTATGCAAGTTTGGTAAAGGTGTCTGCGTACTCCATCTCTGCTCGCAAAATGCTTTGGTTCAGACAGTGGGTTGTTTTTTCCACTTCCAAGGGTACTTTGGCTAGACTGCCTTTTCAGGAGCAGTTATTGTTTGGCACAGATCTGGATGACCTCATGGATTCTGGGATGGACTGTCACCCTAAGACTCTGCCTGATAGCAGACCCAGTCCCTCCTGGGATTCTGGTCACTGTAATTTCATGACTCACAGTGCTTCCAACCGTATGCAAATGTCATGTCATAGATATTTTCACAGGGCTACCGATGGCAGTATAATGGCCACAGTTGTTCCCAGCCCCCTGCTGAAATGGCACAATGTTGCCAGGCCAAAGGATGCTCTTCTTCAGATAGGGGACTGACTCTCAGTCTTTCTTCCCGCCTAGATACACATTACATCCAACCAGTGGGTCTTGGATTTTCTTCGGTCAGGCTATAAGCTGGACTTTGCCCGGCCTCTGCCAGATTGGTTCGTGGACTTTCCTATAGGTCGCCCAGTCACAGCGCTCCAGGTTCATGCCACCGTTCAGCGCTGGCAGAATACTCAAGCTATATAGCCGGTGCTGCCCGAACTCTCGGGCTCAGTCAGATACTCTATATAGTATCTCGTACCCAAGAAAAGCTCAGAAAATTGGAGGCCTATTTTACATCTTCAGCTCATTAATGTGGCTCTCATGGTTCCATGCTTTCAAATGGAGGCTGTGCATTCAGTTATTGCAGCAGTGGCCCCAGGAGAGTTTCTTGCCTCTCTGGATCTCACGGAAGCATATCTGCACATTTCCTTTATTCCAGCCCACCGCAACGTTTTGCAGTTTTATGTTCTGGAACAGCATTACCAATTCTCGGCTCTGCCTTTTGGGCTGGCAACAGTACCCCGGACCTTCACCAAGGTGATGGTTGTCTTGGCATCTTACATTCGAAACATGGGTCTCCAGGTTCACCCTTACTTGAGATGCTAGAGGACCTGGGCTGGATTGTCAACTTCAGGAAGAGCCATCTGCTTCTCACACAGTCAATGGAATACCTGGGAGTTCTCTTGAACTCGGCTGCTGGCCATGTTTATCTATTAGAAGCCAGCTGGCAGAAACAGTGTGCCCAGATTTCTCCTATTCTAGAGCAGTCAGCTCCATCGGCATGGGATTATCTTCAAATTTTGGGATCCATGGTTGCCACACTGGATGTGGTTCCTTGGGTGAGGGTGCACGTGCGTCCTCTTTTGCATGCTTTGCTCTCTCACTGGGCTTTGCACAGGGATGCCTTGTAAGCCTGTCTACCTTGGACTCTGGAAGCCTGAGCAAGCTTGGATTGGTGGCTTCTACCACAATCGCTCCGTGGGGGTGAACCACTACACCTTGCCTTCAGGATCGAGGTGATGCCAGACTTCAGGGCTGGGGAGCCTATTGCAATCATTCTCCTGTTCAGGAGAGTTGGATGCCCTCTCAGTGAAAAGGGTCACTCACCAAGAAAATGCTCAAGACTACACTTTTATAGAAGCTTTCCAATGAATGATGATTCTGGTTTATTTCGGTTTTTGGATTAATATATCATGGAGTACTATGAGTTAATTATTTTTATTGAATGATCTGTAATATGTGATGTTTGTTTTTATTTTATGTATTTTGCTAATTGTAATGCCGCCTAGGTATAAGCGGTTGAGAAATCTTTTAAATAAATAAATAAATAAGTTGGTGCTCAGGGCCATTCGGCTAGCTATGATGAAATTGCAGAAGACTCTGGAGGGCCAAGTGGTCAGGGTCTTCTCCAACAATGCAATGACAGTAGCCTAATTCAAACCAAAAGCACTCCTCTGGCTCAGGAAGCCCACCTTCTTGTTCTTTAGGCGGAACAAGACAGCAGCACAGGTGGTAAGAGTAGACAATATTCAAGCAGACTTCTTCAGCAGACAGATTCTGGGTCCAGGCAAATGGGCCCTGTCCGCAGTGGCATTCCAAGCACTGGTGAAGTGCTGGGGTCGGACCCGCTTTAATCTTTTGGCCATGGCAAGAAACAAGAAAGTGGATCACTTCTTCAATCGCAGATCTGGAAGCGAGGGGCTTGATGCTCTGGTGCAGCCATGGCCTCAGAAGATTTCCTGTATGTCTTTCCTCCTTGGTCAGTGTTCGACCAGATCATTTGATGGATCACAGCCCATCCGGGCCATGTAGTTCTGGTGTCTCCAGATTGACCTTGAGGACTGTGGTACACAGATCTGATGCGTCTACACAGAAGTTGCAGCTTGTGGCTGAGTGTCCATCCGGACCTCCTCCCGCTGAGTCCAGTGTCCTTGGAGGTTCTAGATCCCGTTGCTTTTACGATATGGCTCTTGAGCGCGCAACCATAGAGGATATTCTGCTATGGTTGTTGATACTCTTCTCGAATCTAAGCAGCCATCCATAGTTTCAGCTTATGCTAAGGTAGGGAAGGTCTTCTAAAGTTGGTGCGCCCAGGACCAGGTAGACCCTTATTCAGCTCAGATTTCGCTGATTGTCGCCTGCCTTCAGGCTGGTCTGGATAAAGGCTTCTCTGTTTCTTTTCTTTGGATCCAGGTGACCATACTCTCTCTTGTTATAGATCCCGGGAATGTTGGTCCTTGTTGGCATCACTTTCTGCTGCCGCTAAATTTCTACAGGGGTCTCTTCGTGTCAAACCACTGGTTTAGCAACCTTTCCCTTATGGGGACCTTTACCTGGTGCTGTCTAGCCTTTCCAAGGCAACTTTTGAGCCCCTTCGAGATGCTTCCCTCTTGCCTTGATGCTCAAGACCGTGTTTTCTAGTTGCCATTCCTTCGGCGCGACATGTGTCAGAACTACAGGCTCTGTCTTGCAGAGTACTGTTTCTCCGTACTTCGGAGACTGGGATTTTCCTTTAGACAGTTTCCTCCTTTCAGCCAAAGGTGGTTTCACCTTTCCATATTAATCAGGAGAAGGGCGTTTGCCTGCCTTTCACCCTATTGGTTCCAGGACACATGAGCGACTGCTGAAGAAACTGGATGTGCGCAGAAATCTTCTGCGTTATCTGGAGGTCTCTAACAAGTTTTGTCTCTCTGACCATTTGTTTGTGCTGACTCAGTCAGCTAAGTGGGGTGCTCCTGCTTCCAAGGCCACAGCTTCCGGATGGATCCGTAGAACCATTTCATCAGCCTACATTCTTTCTGGGAAATAGTCTCCTGTTTCCATCAAGGCGCATTCTTCCACAAGTGTGGCTTCTTTGTGGGCTACATCTTGAGCTGCCTTCCATGAGGAAATTTGCAGCGCAGCAACGTGATCTTCGCTTCACGCATTTGCCAAGTCTTATGGAAGTGACTGGCAGCAAGAGAGGAATCTGTCTTTGGCTCCTTGGTATTCAGGGTCAGCACAACAAGCCCACCTTTGCTTTTTGGGGGCTGCTTTTGTACGTCCCTACTGTCTAGAATGTTTTACCTATTGCACTGGAAAAAGAGATTATGTACTTATCCTAATAAGCTCTTTTCCAGTAGATAGGTGAGACATTCTAGACTCCCGCCTAGTCCTTTCTGCACTTGCCTGCGGTTTTAGTCTGTTTACGCCTTTCCAAGCTGATTCTTGAATGCCCATCAGCCCTTGGGGGCTTGGAAGAATTTGTATATATGTTTCGGTTTTATATGGAAGCAGTTTCCAAGCTCATTTGCAGCCTGTGTTGGCGGTTAAAATTACTGTTGAGTTACTTCTTGAACACAACAGTTGGCTTAAGCTTGTTACTACAGGTGCCTCTACTTCATGTGTATTGGGTAGCTCTATGTGCTTGGATACTAACTTGGTGGAGCTAGAGAGCCCAGTGAAGTA
This sequence comes from Geotrypetes seraphini, assembly GCF_902459505.1. Taxonomy (NCBI): domain Eukaryota; kingdom Metazoa; phylum Chordata; class Amphibia; order Gymnophiona; family Dermophiidae; genus Geotrypetes; species Geotrypetes seraphini. The sequence continues at coordinate 173,260,936 of NC_047088.1, read as the reverse complement.
TAATAGAGAAAGAGTGAAACGTCCAAAGTAGATTTCTTCAGCAGCAAGTGGCTATGGGGAAATAACACTACTGTCTAGAACAGGGGTGTCCAATCCGCGGCTCACAGGCCGCATGCGGCTCCGTGAAGTATTTTATGCGGCCCCGCTCAAGGGTCGAGGGCGATGCGGTGTTTTCCTCTGCCGCCCCCGGGTGTTTACCATCTTACTGGCTCCCTCCTCCGTCTTGCTACAGCGTTTGCTCAAAGCCACAGGCAGCGGATCCTATGTGCCTCTTGCGGCTGATCCGGAAGTGTTCCCTCTGACGTCGCAACGTCAGAGGGAAAGTTTCCAGATCAGCCGCAGGAGGTGTGTGGAAGCCGCTGCCCTCGGCTTTGAGCGAACGCTGCAGCAAGATGGAGGAGCGAGCAGGCAAGATGGTAAACACTGGGTGTGTTAGGACTTGAGGGGGAGGCGCTGCCTGCGGCTTTCAGCAATAAATGACTAGCAGTAATTTTGGCTGAAAACCACGGGCAGAGCCTCCTTCTCAAGTCCCAACATGCCCTTCTCCCTCCCTCCCTTCTGTGCCCCGGGTGTTTACCTTCAGGCCGGCTCCCTCCTCACTGCTAGTTGTTTTTTGGTTTGTTTGTTTTTTGCTGAAAGCTGCGGGCAGCACTTCCCTCTCAAGTCCCAACATGCCCTTCTCCCTTCCTCCCTTCTGTGCTCTGGGTGTTTACCTTCAGGGAGCCGTCCTGAAGGTAAACACCCGGAGCACAGAAGGGAGGAAGGGAGAAAGGCATGTTGGGACTTGAGAGGGAAGCGCTGCCCGCAGCTTTCAGCAAAAAAAAAAAACAAAAAAAAAACAACTAGCAGTGAGGAGGGAGCCGGCCTGAAGGGAAACACCCAGGGCACAGAAGGGAGAGAGGGAGAAGGGCATGTTGGGACTTGAGAGGGAGGCTCTGCCCGCGGTTTTCAGCAAAAGAAAATGACTAGCAGTGAGGAGGGAGCCAGCCTGAAGGTAAACACCTGGGGCACCTGGGGCACAGAAGGGAAGGAGAAGGGTGTGAGACTTGAGAGGACTTGAGAGAGAGGGAGCACAAACTTTGGAAAAATGATGGAAGGAAGGAAGGATGGGCATGAACTTAGGACACAGAATGAAGGGAAAGATAGAGGGGAGCATGAGCCATAAGATGAAAGAATGGAGGGAGTGAGGGAAAAAGATGCAGAGTTGAGGGAGATAATAGAAAGGGAGAATTAGGTATCTGAGAGAGGGAAAGAGATGGTGCAATTGGAGAGATAAAGAAAGAGGAGAACTGTTGGGCAGAGAGAGGAGGGACGGAGATAGAGAGAGAATTATTGGACATGGTGGTGAGAGAGGAGAGAGATAGAGATGCATGGGCACAGAGAGAAGGGGGAGAACATGCTGGGCCAAGGAAGCCTCCTGGACTTTTTTTTGGGGGGAGAGGGTATTAAAAGAAGTGCCATCTCTTTTTTTTCTCCATTTCATTGTTCAGCATCAAGGGGGGAGGGAAGAAGAAAAACAGAAAAGAGAGGGATCAAAATGTTGGATCATGGAGATAGAGGAGGAGAGATGGAACCATGGAAGGGCAGGAGGGAAGAGAGCTGGGATAAGATAATGCTAGGGGAGGAGAGAAAGGGTCAGGGAGTTATAGCCTGACCAGTGGAAAGAGGGGGAGGGATTCTGAAAGTGGTGAGCTATGTGAATGAGGTCAACAGGGAGATGACAAGATGAGTGAGAGAGTAGTGAGTACAATGGTAGAAATGCAATGGGGAATAGATAGAAGGGAATAGTGGTAGAAATGTAATGGGGAGTAGATAGAAGGGAATAGGAGGCTGGGAAAGGAATGAGATGTGAAATGGGAGAGCTAGGGACTGAGAGAAGATGGAGAATTGAGAGGTAGCTGAACATTTAAAAAGAAGAAGGGTGAGAAAGAAGGCAAGATTTGAGTGGACAGAGGCAGAAAAGAAAAAGTTAAGAAAGCTAAAAGGGAAAAATCAATACGTTGGAGACAGGCATAAGAAGGAAATGGAACGAGAGGAAAAAATGGGCAGCAGACACTGGAAAGAGAGTTAGTTGAAGATAGAGAAAAAGCAGAAAGAGAAACTGGTACCAAGATGATGGAAAAACAAAATATCCAAACAAGGTAGAAAAAATAGTTTTAATTTGAATTTAATAACTGGAATATGTTAGCTTTGGGATATGTGCATCACAATTATTTTGTATTCAGTGGCATAGTCATATACAGCTGATTTGGGGGAAGGACTGGAGCCCAAAATTAGTGGATGGGCACCAAAGTTTCTCCCTGCCTGAGTGCAATTTATAAATAATTGAGCTAGTGAGGATTCCCAAGTCCTGCTAACTGAAGACATCTTCCTTCAGTCTGGCAACTCAAAATCTCCAAGCTTTGCAGCCAATGGCAATATCATCAAGTTGCCCCTGCTTTCATGGGGGGGGGGCAGGGAGGAGGGAAGGCAGCAGCTCTGCAATATTGCTGCCAGCTACAGAACTTGGGAAGTTGGAGGGGGAAGAGGTGGCAGTCAGTTGGTGAGGCTTGGGGATCCCTACTAGCTACAGCAGGGGAGATATTCATTTTGAGGGAGCCTAAGCTCAAAGTGGGAGGCCCCAAAAAGCAGTAATATTTACCCTGATTAAATGTCCTCCACGTGCACTGCTGACAGCTGATTCAGCATCCCAGTTCTGATGAGGCTCACCTCTGAAGAGGCTCACCGTAGCTATAATAGAAGTGAATGGGAGAACCAGGAGCGTGCATCCCTACTCATCGGAATGGGGATGCGGAAGCCTGTGGATGCTCCCACTGTCAGCGGTGTACATGGAGGATCACTCAGTCAGGGTAAGTGTTACTGCTTTTTTGGGTTCCTCTCCACAGTGTCCCTTTAATGAAGGTTTATTATTAGATACGTACATCTTCTATATTAGTGAGTGCAAATTTGGGACCTTCTCAAACTTTATTTTGCTCATCAGCTTGTGTTAGTGTTTGTGCAGCCCCAGAAAAAAAATTTTTTCGGCCAATGCGGCCCAGGGAAGCCAAAAGGTTGAACACCCCTGGTGTAGAATGTCTCACCTATCTACAGGAAAAGAGCTTACCAGGGTAAGTACATAATCTCTTTTATCCCAGAACAAGCAGGCAGCATATTCTCACATGTGGGTGATGTCATCCACGGAGCCCGGATGCGGACAACTTCACAAGCAGATTTGCTTGTAGAACTTCAGAAAGTTTGCAACTTCCGCACTGCGCATGCGCGAATGCCTTTCCGCCCAGCATAGGACGCGTCTCTCCTCAGTTCTCAGTTTTCCACAGAGCCAAGAAGTCCTATTTTGACGTTCTGCGCTAGACTCAGTTCTACTTCGCGCCTTCTCACACCACGGCTTGTGTTTTATTTCTTTTCAGGGTTGCTATGTATTTCTTGCGCATTTTGTTAAAAAAACAAAAACAAACTTATTTTGCTTTTTTTCTTTCAGTCACTGCGGGGCCTGCCTTGCGGCCTCAGCCGGCAGGTTTCGACTTAGCTGCGGCTATCTTCCTATTTATGTCCCGGCCAGCCACAGGCTTCAGGAAGTGTAGCCAGTGCCAGTGTGCGATCTCCCTCACTATCCCACATCGGTGGTGTATTCAGTGTTTGGGACCTGAACATCGTCCAGAGTCATGTGTTCAGTGCGCTACCCTTCAACCTCGTGCCCGCAAACGTCGTCGAGTTCAGGTGGAAAAACTCTTTCGAGGAATGGATACACTTGCCCAGGTCTCGACCTCGACCTTGAATCCGGTCAAGCTTACAGGAGTTCCTCCTGCCTCGATTTCGGCTTCAACTTTAATCAAGCTATCCTTGTTCGGCGCATCCTCGTCCTCAAGTAAATCTGCTAAGTCTTCTCCTGATGAGATGCTTGCCTCGCTGCCTCCCTCAGGTCAGGTGCCAGCAGTAGTTATCATGATACCCAAGAAGCATGTCTCCAAGTCGAAGGGTCATTCTTCCTCCTCATCCCTGGAGACTTTAGCCACACCAAATGTATCAGATCCTTAAGTCTCGGTGTCACATTTGGAGGCTACGATCCAGACCATCTTGGATCGTCAGTTTGGTAATATGCTTGCCAAACATGCTCCTACCTCGACTCTGCTTCCAGCAGTCAAGCCTGAGCACTTAACAGTATCACAAGGAGTCGAGTCCTTGGCTGTACCTCGAGCTGATCCTCCTCACTCTATACAAGGAGTCGAGTCCTTGGGAGTGCCTCGAGAGGACTCTTCACACTCTATGCAAGGAGTCAAGTCTTTGCGAGTGTCTCGTCTGGAGCAAAAGCACGCTACTCAAGGAGTCGAGTCCTTGTCAATGCCTCGAGATGCCTCGACATCAGGCGTTCAATCCCTTTTGGTGTCTTGATCTTCAGCCTCCAGACCTTCTTTCTCGTATAAGGTATCGCCCTTCCCGAGGCATAGGGTAAAGACTCCTCGTCTTTCTCGAGACCTGCCTGGTTCAAGGCATGGTTCTCCACACCAGTTGAGGCATTCATCGAGGCACAGGTCCTCTTCTCGAAATAAGACTCGTCTCTCCAGGCCTCGAGACTAGAGAATGACACGGTGGTGGTTTACCCGCGGCCACCGCATTTTAGCCGCGGGTCACCCGCCGAAACGGGGAACGAAAACTAGCAGTCGCTGCGGTGATGGGGACAAGGCCATTCACCGCCCGTGGGGCGGTGAATGGTCTTGTCCCCGCAGTGAGGCATGAAGGATTGTGCGGTCCCCGCAGCACACACCCGCCTGCCCAATCGATCCTAGTGTTTAGCCAGCTCTCTCCCTTCTCCTCACCTTAGTTTGTAGGTTTTCTTTTTCAGCGACCCGTACGCTATCAGAGAGCCGGAAGGTAGATAGATAGGCCACGCGAGAGGAGCTGAAGGGTAGTAGAAAGGAACAGATGGTAAAGGAGGGAGGGAAGGGTGGTGGTGGAAAGGAATAGGACAAACATTGAAGGAGGGTGGAGAGGAACAGACCCCAAAGGGAAATGTGGAAGACAGAGTGGGAAGAAGACAGATGCCAGACTATGGGGGAGCGGAGGGAAGAAGATGGGTGCTAGACCAATTGGAGGGGGGGGGTGAAGGGAGAGGCACAGTAACAGCAAGTGGAAGACGCAGAGAGAAGACACACAGTGGATGGAAGGAATTGAATGAGAAGATGTGGAAAGCAGAAACCAGACAACAAAGGTAGAAAAAAAAATTATATTTATTTATTTATTTTTTGCTTTAGGATAAAATAGTATATTAGTTGTGTTGATAAAAATTTATAAACAAAGCCCTGCCAGCTGAACATCTCTTTCTCTAGTTCAGCAGCAGGAACTTTGATTTATAAGAAAGGAATAAGCTAAATATTACAGTACTAAGGCTTATATGGATGCAGCAGGGACGGTGACGGGGCGGTGAATGGGATGGCAGTGGCGGTGACGGGGCGGTGAAAGGGATGGCGGTGACAGTGACGGGGCGGTGAAGGGAACGGCGGTGATGGGGCGGTGCAGAGGATGGTGGGCCGGTGACGGGGCGGTGACGGGGACAGATTTTTTCCCCGTGTCATTCTCTACTCGAGACTCTTCAAGGCCTCCAAAGTCGAGGCTTCTGAAGTCGAGGACACCACCTCTAGATACCGCTGCTTCTTCTCCTACGAGGGATTCTATCCACTCTCTCAGTGAGTTGTCTATATCTGCATATTCAGGCCTCAGGTATCAGTAATCAGAGAAGCTTCACCCTCGTTCTCTGCCTTAGGAGGCACCTTGAGGTCACCTTCTTCTCCTTGAGGTCAACCATCCTTGGAGCAGATATCTTTTTCTTCTTTCCTACTTCAAATGAGTAAGGAACTCAATATTACTCTGGATTCTGATTCCAAATACTCTCAGGAGTATTTAGAAGAAATGGGCATGTCTTGTCCTTCTGCGGAGTCTCTCAAATTACCCATTAATAGACTTCTTTCTCAAACCTTCAAGAGAGACCTTGAGACACCTTATTCCATTCCTGCTGTTCCAGGAAAGCTAGAGTCTCATGACAGGATGGTCCACTGCAAGAGCTTCGAGATATCTCAGTTATCCCATCAGTCCCTTCTTGTGGAATCTTCTCTGAAAAAGACCAATCCTGCCAAAGTTTATACCACTGTCCCTCCTAGAAGAGAGGGCAAGACCATGGACAAATTCGGTCGCCGGTTCAATAAAAATTCTCTCATGGCAACTAGAGGTTTGAATTAAAACTTTGTTTTCATTTCTTATTTCAAGCATTTGGTTGACACACTGCATGAATATTTAAAATATATTCCTCAACATCGTCTTCCAGGTTATCAGCAGATGATCACCACTCTGACTCAACTACGCATGCATCTTCTTCAGTCTTCTTATGATGCATTTGAACTTTCCTCGAGGGTCACTGCCTTTTCAGTAGCGATGCGCAGGCTTCCCTGGCTCCGCACTATAGACATGGACCCTAATCTTAAAGATCGTCTGGCCAACATTCCTTGTCAAGGAAATGAATTGTTTGATGACTCCATCAAAGTTGCTACTAAACGATTGCTTCCATCACTCATCCTAAGCAAAAGCCTTCCACTTCTAAAGGCTTCAGACTTCTTCCATCTTATCAGAGGCGCTTTCCACAGAGAGCAGCTCCTTATACAAGAGCACCTCCACAACAACAGAAGAGGCAACAGAAACCTCAGACTCCTGCTGCGCTTAAGGCTTCTCAGCCTTTTTGGCAATCTAATACAGAGCATAACCTCCATCGTTCTGGCTCTGTCCTCTCCCCTTCCCATTGGAGGTCGTCTCCATCATTTTTACCACTGCTGGGAGATCATTACATCAGATCTCTGGGTGCTGTCCATCATCAGGGAAGGATACACTCTTCATTTCATCTAGGTTCATCCAGATCTGCCTCCAAGAGAGTATCCTTCCAATCCATCCCAGACCGCCCTTCTTTTCAGGAAGCTCAAGCTCTGCTTCGTCTCTGTGCCATCGAGGAGGTTCTGCTGGAACAGCAGAACAGGGGGTTTTACTCCCGTTACTTTCTAGTTCCGAAGAAGACAGGTAATCTGTGACCTATTTTGGACCTCAGAGCCCTCAAAAATTTCTGGTCTGTCTATGGCATCTCTATACCCCCTTCTAGATCAGAACGATTGGTTATGTTCTCTATCTCAAAGAGGCTTACACTCACATTCCGATTCATCCAGCCTCTTGACGATTCCTCAGATTTTGGGTGGGGAATCTGCATTTTCAGTACAGAGTTCTACCTTTCGGCCTGGCTTCATCTCCAAGAGTGTTTACCAAGTGCCTCGTAGTAATGGCAGCAGCTCTGTGGAACCATGGACCCCAGGACAACTGGCTCATCAAGGATTCAACATCTCAAGGGGTTATTGTAGCGACCCAACGGACTACATGGTTTCTACAAAGTTTGGGATTCAAAATCAACTTTCTCAAATCCCAGCTACAGCCCTCTCAAACTTTGCAGTTCACCAGAGCTGTTCTAGGCTCAGAGCATTCCTTCCTCAACAACCTCAGGAGGCTCTCATTCATCGCTGCCACAAAGTGTCTTCCTTAACTACAATTTCAGCAAGACACATGATGGTTCTCCTGGGTCACATGGCCTCTACAGTTCACGTTTGCCAGACTTCACCTCAAAATTCCTCAGTGGACGCTGGCATCTCAGTGGGCGCAGGCTTGCGACCCACTCTCCCAACACATCAGAGTGATGCCTTCGTTGAGACAGTCTCGCCACTGGTGGATGCTCTCTTCCAATCTCTCCAGAGGTTTATTATTTCAAACCTCTCCTTATCAGAAGTTCCTCATGACAAATTCTTCGACCTACACTTGGGGGGCTCATCTTAATTGTCTCCGTACTCAAGGCCATTGGTCCAGCATGGATCATCAGTGTCACATCAATCTGTTGGAACTCAGAGCGATCTTCAGTGCTCTCAAAGCTTTTCAGCATCTTCTTCACGACCAGGTAGTCCTCATTCGGATGGACAACCAAGTCGCCATGTATTATGTCAACAAGCAGGGAGGAACAGGATCTCTCCCTCTTTGCCAGGAAGCTCTACAGGTGTGGGATTGGGCAATCCTTCACAACACCTTCCTCAAAGCTGTCTACATTCAAGGAGAGAAAACTGGCGGACAAATTGAGTTGTCTTCTCCAACCTCACGTATGGACAGTCAATTCCTCGCCTCTTCATCAGTGGGGAACTCCTTAGATAAATCTGTTCGCGTCTCCCCACAACAACAAACTGCCTCAGTTCTGCTCCAGGATATACTATCCTCACCGACTGGAGGCAGTTGCTTTTCTACTGGAATGGGCAAATCAGTTTCTCTATGCATTCCCTCCATTCCCTCTCATTCTCAAGACGCTTGCCAAACTCAAACAAGAACATGCCACCATGATTCTGATAGCTCCTTGGTGGCCCAGGCAACCTTGGTTCTCCCTTCTACTTCAACTCAGCAGCAGGAAGCCACTGATTCTACCAGGTTTTCCCTCTCTGCTTACACAGAGTCAGGGGTCTCTGCTTCATTCCAACCTGCAATCTCTACACTTGACAGCTTGGTACCTTTCAACTTAACTACCACTCTACAGTTTTCTCAATCTGTACAGGACATTTTAGAGGCTTCTAGGAAGCCTACCACTAGACAATGCTACAATCAGAAATGGACTAGATTTTCTGCTTGGTGCACCATTCATCACAATGAGCCTCAATCTACCTCCTTGTCTTCAGTTTTGGATTACCTGTTCCATTTGTCTCAATCAGGCCTCAAATCCACATCTATTCGAGTCCATCTCAGTGCCATTGCTGCTTTCCATCAGCCTATCGAAGGGAAACCCCTCTCTGCTCATCCTGTGGTTTCCAGATTTATGATAGGATTTTTCAATATCAAACCACCTCTCAAACTGCCTCCAGTGGTTTGGGATCTCAATGTTGTTCTTGCTCAATTGATGAAGCCTCCTTTCGAACAAATGGATTCGGCTCATCTTAAATATCTCACTTGGAAAGTAGTTTTTCTCATTGCTCTCACATCTGCTCGCAGGGTCAGTGAATTCCAAGCTTTATTTGCAGACCCACCTTTCACAGTATTCCATCATGACAAGGTGGTCCTCCGTACTCATCCTAAATTCTTACCTAAAGTGGTTTCAGAATTTCAACTCAATCAATCTATTGTACTTCCAGTATTTTTTCCAAAGCCTCATTCTCACCCTGGAGAAACAGGTCTTCACACTCTGGACTGTAAGCGTGCTTTGGCTTGCTACTTGCATTCAACCACATAGATCTGCACCTTAACTTTTTGTCTTCTTCGATCCAAACAAGTTGGGACACCCAATTTTAAAGCGCACCATCTCTCTTTGCCTCTCTTTCTGCTATGCTCAGGCTGGACTGCATCTACAGAATCGAGTCACAGCCCATCATGTCAGAGCCATGGTGACTTCAGTAGCTTTTCTTAGATCTGTTGAGGAAATCTGCAAAGCTGCCACTTGGTCCTCGGTTCATACATTCACTTCTCATTATTGTCTGGATACTTTTTCCAGACGGGATGGCCATTTCAGCCAGACAGTTTTACAAAATTTATTCTCCTAAGTTGCCAACACTCCCACCATCCCATTTTGGTTAGCTTGGAGGTCACCCACATGTGAGAATATGCTGCCAGCTTGTCCTGGGATAAAGCACAGTTACTACCATACCAGATGTTATCCAGGACAGCAGGCAGATATTCTCACAATCCACCCAGCTCCCCTGGTTGGCTTCTCTTCTAGCTATCTGAACTGAGGAGAGACGTGCCCTACGCTGGGCGGGAAGGCACCCGCCCATGTGCGGTGCGGCAGTCGCGAACTATCTGAAGTTCTACAAGCAATCTGTTTGTGAAGCTGTCCACATCTGGGCTCCTTGGATGACGTCACCCACATGTGAGAATGTCTGCCTGCTGTCCCTGGATAACATCTATTACGGTAAGTAACTGTGCTTTTCCAGTGCAATAGGTGTCATTCTAGACAAGCGGGTTATCTCCCCATGGCTGCAAGCCATATGCAGAAGGAATCCACTTCAGATTTTTTTCTGTATCCCTCATACTTCACTGGGAGCTCTACTGCCACCTGTAGTTTTTCCCTTCTGCACACGAGCCGGAAGGAGTGTTTCTGTTCTGCTCTCCCTTTTTCTTACTTTATTTGATTTGTTTGACTTTTATTTATTGTTTTCAGTGCTCGGAGCTTTCACCTTGATTTCAGCTCTGCCTGCAGAAGCAGACTCCTGTTAGACAGCCTGCACAAGTGTTTTTTGGAGCTCAGGGCTGTCCTCGTTTTTCATCCTCACCTACTGCTTAGGGATTCAAGTGCAGGCTGTTTGGCATCTGTAGGAGGCTCACTGGTGTCTCGCAGGGTGCCCGCTGCATTTTTTGCCTTCCCCCTTTTTTGTTATCGTGTCCGTTGGTCTGCGGAGATGGAAGTATAGTCAACCCCAAAAATCAACATTGACGAGGCATTTCAAGATTGAGGCAATGATTCTTCTCATTTCCAGCTACTGTAAAAGAGCTGAGGCAGGCTGCAACACATTGCCAGCACAGGGCACAGTGAGTAAGGCTCTTACAGCCTATGAGGTGAATCAGGGGGAGCTGTCTGAAAAATGGGGTTTTGAAGTTTCTGAGTGTTTCCCTGTGTTCCACCACCTTAAAAACCCTAAATTTGCCATTTTTTTGTGTTTGGGAAGTTTGGGTTTTTTTAACAAAAATCTTGACAATAGCCATCTTGGATGTTTAGCAAACCTTTTTTCAAAAGTTCCCTGCATTTCCAAAACTTAATTTTTTGCCTCAAAACTGGTTGGGATGAAGTCCTTGAGCTCTTCTACCCAAAATTCATGCCAGGATTGCATAAAGTTTGTGCCTCAGGAATGTCCTTCACCATGTGCTGATTGGCATGGACTGGAGAGGTGGAAGCAGCCAGCTTACCTTCTCTGCGTGCTAAGGTGACATAAAGGGCAGCTAGCCCATTGGGGTAGCTGTCTTTTTTTTTGGGGGGTCTGGAAATAGTAATATAATAAATGACAGCAGATAAAGACCTGAACGGTCCATCCAGTCTGCCCATAAGTGATACAAAAAAAACATGATTTGATTAACTTGTCTCTTCTTTGATATTTCTGGGCCATAGACTGTAAAGTTTGGTATTGTCCTAGGTTCCAAATGCTGAAGTAGCCATCCAAGCTCACTCCAGCCTATCCAACCATCCTGTTGTTTGCAGGATATCTACCGTAAAGTTTGGCCATCAACATCCTTGTTCTCCATATTAGTGGAGTTCACATGGATGCCCACCCTAGCCCATCCTACACTGACTCACCGTATATGGGACACAGACCGTGCTGGTCTGTCCAATACCGGCCTTAGTTCTTTAATTTACATTCTTCATTTTCTAATTAGAGATCCTCTATTTTTATCCCACGCTTTTTTGAATTCCATCACCGTTTTCCTTTTCACCACTTCCCTCAGGAAAGCATTCCAGGCATCTACCACCCTCTCTGTGAAGAAGAAATTCCTAACATTGCTCTTAAGTCTTCCTCCCTGTAACCTCAAATTATGCTCTCCAGTTTTATCATTTATTCTTCTCTGGAAAAGATTTGGCCTTTCAAATATTTAAATGTCTTTATCTTATCTCCCCTGTCCCTCCTCTCCTCCAGAGTATACATATTTAGGTCTTCCGGTATCTTCTCATACTTCTTTTGGTTCAGACCTCCTACCATTTTTGTTGCGTTCCTCTGGACCGCTTCAAGTCTTTTTATATCCTTCGCCAGGTACGGCCTCCAAAACTGAACATAATTCTCCAAGTGCAGCCTCACCAATGACCTATACAGGGGCATCAATACCTAGCCAAGTTTACCAAGTTTATTATAAAATTTGATTTATCGCTTATTCAAAATTCTAAGCAATGTACAATTAAAAATTACAGAGTTGAGGGAAACAGATATAACTAACAAAAACTCATACTACTAAACATATTAAAATTCAATAAATACATACAAGGTCAAACATAAAGAGAATTAGAGAAGAAGTACAATTTAATTATAAAAGAGACAATTAAGGTAAAAAACACATTGAGAAAGGGAACAGACAAATCATTAAAATATTGTGGATAAATTAAAGGCATAGGCAATTCATTTAATCCTTGAATGCATTTTTAAAAAGAAAACCCTTAAGTTTGCTCTTAAATTTTTCCAAAACCCTTTCTTCTCTTAAATAAATTGGAAGGGCATTCCAAGCTTGAGGGGCCGTAACTGAGAAAATAGATTGCCCCCATGTATTAATAACTTTTAAAGAAGGAACGACCAATAAATGTTGGTCGTTTGACCTTAGTACTCTAGATGAAGTATATGGAATTAAGACTTTGTAAATAAATGCTGGGGTTTTAAATGTCAAGGACTTAAAAGTAAGCAGACATAATTTATACATTATGCGATGAGCAACTGGAAGCCAATGTGCCTTCTCAAGTAAGGGGGTCACGTGATCAAATTTTTTAGCTTTCTCAGTAAGTTTGATTGAAACATTCTGAATAATTTGTAAGCGCCTAATTTCTTTTTGAGCTAGTCCTTTAAACAGGGCATTACAATAGTCAATTTTAGAAATGACCAAGGAGTGAACCAGTATATTTAGAGATTTTGGGCATAAAAATTTAGACATTGAACGAATTTGACGAAGTCTATAAAAAGTGGATTTTACAACATACCTAACATGATTGTGATAGGTTAATTTATCATCAAAGATAATCCCGAGAATCCCTTCTTCTGCTAGTTACTCCTCTTTCTATACAGCCTAGCATCCTGGCAACAGCCACCGCCTTATCACACTTGAGGTCAGCCTCCACAGAGAAGATTTACAAAGTTGTGATGTGGGCTTCTGTTCACATATTTACATCTCACTATTGCCTTAAGCACTATTGCTTTTCAGGAGAGGATTAAAAACATATTTGTTCAACAAATTCCTAGTAGAGCACTAAATCCTGTACCCTCTTCGAGTATCTCTCATTCTTCTCAAGACGAAGGAAAGTTCTAGGTATGGACTCATTCCTCCCTTACTGTATCTTACCGAGATCTAAATTCTATTTATTTCTTGAGTTCTCCTTATATTGCCTCACCTGTATTGTATTTGACTCAGACCTGCCACAGTCCTTTATTATTTACACTCCTATGATACTTGACATTGTACCCTCACCTCTTATGTATGATCTTCTATTTAACCTCCGAACCACCCAACAAGAGATTCTCTTTTCACCTCCCTCCAGAAGACCCTCCTTCACCAAGGACTCTCAGCCCTTCTCCAGCTAAATGCAATAGAATAATAATAATAACAACTTTATTTTTGTATACCGCAATACCACAAGCAGTTCAGAGCGGTTTACAGAGGAAGAGACTGTACACAGACAGCGATGTTACAGAGAAAATTTCAAATTACATTGGTAAGTCGGGAGTAGATAGGTATATCCGGAAGTGTTTCAGAGATATTACAAGGTAGGAAGGAGTTAGAGGAATTTGTCAAAGAGATAGGTTTTTATTGATCGGATAGGATCGGTAGGAGGGTGAGTTGGAAATGAGGGTGGTTAGACATCTATTCCATTTGCCTGCTTGAAATGACAGTGATTTATCAAGGAATTTCTTGTAGATACAGTCCTTCGGGGAGGGAAAGGCGAACAGATAGGCATTATGTGTGCAAGTGGTGCCTGGAAATTCAAAATGATACGAGAGGTAGATAGGGGATAAACTGGTTATGGTTTTGAAGCAGAGGCAGGCGAACTTGAAGATGACCCTTGCCTCCATCGGCAGCCAGTGTAGTTTTCTGTAATACGGGCTTACATGATCAGATTTTTTGAGACCATAGATGAGAAGGACGGCTGTATTCTGAATGATTTTCAGTCGTTTGATGGTTTTATTAAAGGAATCCAAGTATATGATATTGCAATAATCTAAAGTGCTTAAGATTAGGGATTGAACCAGCAATCGAAAAGAGAGGAAGTCGAAATAGTGTTTGATGGTATGAAGTTTCCCGAGGGTGCCAAAGCATTTTTTAACTTGAGCATTAGTATAGTCTTCAAAAGACAGGCATCGGTCTAGGATGACTCCAAGGATTTTGATGGTAGAGTTCATTGGGTAAGTTAACCCATTTAATTTCAAGGAGGTTTTTCTAGTTTGTGGTTGGGATTTGCCAGGAAAAGCTTGTTTTTTTCTGGGTTCAGTTTTAGTTTGAATTGTGTAGTCCATTGTTCTACCCTGGTAAGGATAGATGAGGTGAATTGTTCTGTCTCTTGTGTCAGTGAGGTTATGGGAATGATGATTGTAATGTCATCTGCATATATGTAAGATTTCAGTTTTAAATCAGATAACATATGTCCCAGTGGAGCCATTTAGACATTGAAGAGAGAAGGGGAGAGAGGGGAGCCCTGTGGGACTCCGCAGGGGTTACACCAGGAATGGGAAAAGGTTCCTTCGCTGTGGACCTGGTAAGTGCGATTTTTTAAGAAGCCTGTAAACCAGGTTAGGACCTGTCCAGAGATGCCAATAGAATTGAGGCATCTGAGCAGAATGTCATGGTCGACAAGGTCAAAGGCACTGCTCAAGTCGAATTGAAGTACCAGTGCGCTTTTTCCCAGGGAGAATAGATGGAGGAGGTAATCTGTCAGTGAGCCTAAGACTGTTTCCGTGCTGTGATTTGTGCAAAATCCTGATTGAGAGTCATGTAGAATGCTCCTCTGCTGGTTTTGGGCCAGGAGTTCTATTCCAAATATTTTCTGATATTGAAAAACACTGGAGGCCTTCAACCAATTCTAGACTTCTGTGGTCTCAACATAAGAACATAAGAATTGCCGCTGCTGGGTCAGACCAGTGATCCAACATGCCCAGCAGTCCGTTCACATGGCGGCCCTCTGGTCAAAGACCAGCACCCTAACCAAGACTAGCCCTAACAGCGCACGTTCTTATTCAGCAGGAACTTGTCTAACTTTGTCTTGAATCCCTGGAGGGTGTTTTCCCCTATAACAGCCTCCGGAAGAGCGTTCCAGCTTTCTACCACTCTGGATGAAAAAGAACTTCCTTACGTTTGTACGGAATCTATCCCTTTTCAACTTTAGAGCGTGCCCTCTCGTTCGCCCTACCTTGGAGAGGGTGAACAACCTGTCCTTATCTACTAATTCTATCCCCTTCAGTACCTTGCATGTTTCGATCATGTCCCTTCTCAATCTCCTCTGTTCGAGGGAGAAGAGGCCCAGTTTCTCAAACTTTCGCTGTACGGCAGCTCCTCCAACCCCTTAACCATCTTAGTCGCTCTTCTCTGGACCCTTTCGGTGAGGGCGCATCATGGCCCAGTACAGCGGCATGATAACCTTCTCTGATCTGTTTTCGATCCCCTTCTTTATCATTCCTAGCATTCTGTTTGTCCTTTTTGCTGCCACCGCACATTGCATGGACAGCTTCATCGACTTATCGATCAGAACTCCCAAGTCCCTTTCCTGGGAGGTCTCTCCAAGTACCACCCCGGACATCCTGTATTCGTGCATGAGATTTTTGTTACCGACATGCATCACATAAGAACATAAGAACATAAGAAGTTGCCTCCGCTGAGGCAGACCAGAGGTCCATCTCGCTCAGCGATCCGCTCCCGCGGCGGCCCATCAGGCCCATTGCCTGAGCAATGGTCCCAGACTATCCCGATAACCGCTACTCCTATCTGTACCCCTCAATTCCTTTATCCTCTAGGAACCTATCCAAACCTTCTTTGAAGCCTTGTAACGTGCTCCGGCCTATCACAGCCTCCGGAAGCGCGTTCCATGTGTCCACCACCCTCTGGGTGAAAAATAACTTTCTGGCATTTGTTTTAAACCTGTCCCCTATTAATTTCTCCGAGTGCCCCCTTGTACTTGTGGTTCCCCATAATCTAAAAAATCTGTCCCTGTCTACTTTTTCTATACCCTTCAGGATCTTGAAGGTTTCTATCATGTCTCCTCTAAGTCTCCGCTTTTCCAGGGAGAACAGCCCCAGCTTTTTCAGTCTGTCAGTATATGAGAGGTTTTCCATACCCCTTATCAGCTTAGTTGCTCTTCTCTGGACTCCCTCAAGTACCGCCATGACCTTCTTGAGGTACAGCGACCAGTACTGGACACAGTACTCCAGATGCGGTCGCACCATTGCACGATACAGTGGCAGGATGACCTCCTTTGTCCTGGTCGTGATACCCTTCTTAATGATACCCAACATTTTGTTTGCTTTTCTTGAGGCTGTGGCGCACTGTGCCGACGCCTTCAAAGATGTGTCTACCATCACTCCCAGGTCTCTTTCAAGGTTACTTACCCCTAGCAGTGATCCTCCCATTCTGTAGCTGAACATCGGGTTCTTTTTCCCTACATGCATGACCTTGCATTTCCCTACATTAAAGTTCATTTGCCATTTTTTGGCCCATTCTTCTAGCGTCATTAGGTCCCTTTGCAGATCTTCGCAGTCTTCCATGGTTTCAACCCTGCGGTAGAGTTTGGTGTCATCCGCAAATTTAATAACTTCGCAATTTGTTCCCGCCTCCAGGTCATTAATAAATATATCGAACAGGAGCGGTCCCAGCACCGACCCCTGCGGAACTCCGCTCGTGACCCCATGCCAGTCTGAGTAGTGGCCCTTTACTCCAACCCTCTGTTTCCTGTCTGCCAGCCAGTTTTTGATCCATCGGTGGACCTCCCCTTGCACCCTGTGTTTCCACAGCTTTTTAAGTAGTCTTTCGTGCGGTACCTTGTCGAAGGCTTTTTGAAAGTCAAGGTAAATGATGTCAATGGATTCCCCTTTATCCACCTGTCTGTTTACCCCCTCAAAGAAGTACAATAAGTTTGTGAGGCATGACCTCCCCTTGCAGAAGCCGTGCTTGCTCGACTTTAGCTGTCCATTGTTTTCTATGTGTTCACAGATACTGTCCTTAATCAGTGCTTCCATCATCTTTCCCGGGACTGAGGTCAAGCTCACCGGCCTGTAGTTTCCCGGGTCCCCCCTTGAACCCTTCTTGAAGATGGGCGTGACATTTGCAATTTTCCAATCCTCTGGGATCTCTCCAGTTTTTAAGGATAGGTTACATATTTGGCGAAGTGGCTCTGCTATTTCGTTCCTTAGTTCCTTGAGTACCCTTGGGTGAATGCCGTCTGGACCTGGCGATTTGTCGCTCTTTAGTCTGTCTATCTGCCTGAGGACATCCTCTTGGCTTACCTCTAGTTGGACCAGCTTTTCATCTCGATCCCCATTTACGATGTCCTCCGGTTCCGGAATATTAGATGTGTCCTCCCTCGTGAAGACTGACGTGAAGAACTTATTTAACCTGTCAGCTATCTCTTTTTCCACTCCTTTTTTGTCTCCATCATCCAATGGCCCCACTTCTTCCCTTGCCGGTTGCTTCCCCTTCACATATCTGAAGAACGATTTGAAGTTTGTTGCTTCCCCCGCCAGTCTCTCCTCATATTCTCTTTTAGCTTTCCTAACCACACGGTGACACTCCCTTTGGTGTTCTTTGTGCTCCTTTTGGTTGTCCTTTGTTTGGTCCTTTTTCCATTTTTTGAACGATGCTTTCTTGTCACTTTTCGCCTTTTTCACTGCAGTTGTTATCCACGCTGAGTTTTTTGTTCGTTTTTTTTTGCACCCCTTCCTGAATCTGGAGATGTACAGGTTCTGTGCCTCTTGCACCGTGCCCTTGAGTAGGGACCAGGCTTTTTCTACAGACTCCATCTTCCTTGCGCTACCGTTGAGTTTCTTTCCCACCATTTTCCTCATGCCATCATAATTCCCTTTTTTGAAGTTGAGTGCTGTTGCTGTGGTTCTTTTCACCTTTGATGATCCAATTTCCAGCTTGCACTGGATCATGTTGTGATCGCTTTTTCCTAGGGGTTCTAGCACCGCCACCTCCTTTGCAGGTCCCCCTAGCCCGTTGAGGATTAGGTCGAGAGTGGCATCCCCCCGTGTTGGTTCCGTGACCAGCTGTTCCATGAAACAGTCCCTCATGGTTTCCAGGAATTTGGTCTCCCTTATCCAGTCTATCCCAGGGTAGTTGAAGTCTCCCATCACCATCACGCTTCCGCTTTTGCATATCTGCCTCAGCTCAGCCTCCAGGTCCTGGTCGAGTGCCTCCGGTTGTCCAGGTGGGCGATAGTACAGGCCCAATTTTATGTCTGCTCCAGTTCCTCCAGGTAGCTTAATCCATAGTGATTCCAAGTCGTCCGCCCTTACTGTTGTTTCCATCCTGGTTGAAGGTATGGAGTCCTTTATATAAAGCGCTATTCCTCCACCCTTCTTGTGTGTCCTGTCCCTCCTGTAGAGTTTGTACCCTGGTATGGCCACATCCCATTTGTTGTCATCAGTCCACCACGTTTCTGTGACTCCTATTATGTCCAGGTCCTTTGTACTGGCTATGACTTCTAGTTCTCCCATTTTGGCTCTTAGGCTCCTAGCATTAGTGTATAGGCAATTTAAGTCCTGGTTGTTTGCCTTTTCCGCTGGTTCTCCTCGTGGTTTGGCACCCCTGCCAACCTCCTCATGGGTTGCCATCCCCCGAGCATTGTTGTGCTCATCCCCATCCTGCGGTGTGTCTGTGTTGTCCTCAGCCTGCTTCCCCATGTTTGGATGACCCTCTGGCTCCTGTTGTTCTCTCTTAATCCTGCTTGCTAGGTTTGTTTGTGCACTGGCTCCCTGCATTGCGTCCTTGTGTCCTTTTCCCAAAAGTTCCCTCTCAGTCCCGAGCCCTCTTTTACAAATTTCTGGTTCAGTATCCTTGCTCGATACTTTGGTCTGATGTGTCGAGGTCAGGTCGACTGTCGACTTTCCCCTTCTTCTCAGTTTAAAGCCAAGTCTATGCCGCTCTGGACGTTGCGTGCCAGCAACCTCGTCCCAGCCTTGCTCAGGTGCAGTCCGTCCCTCCTGTAGAGCTTGTTCTTCCCTAAAAAAGTTGTCCAGTTCCGTACAAAGTGGAAACCCTCCTCTTTGCACCATCTCCTCAGCCAACCGTTTACTGCTTGCATCTCGGTCTGTCTCTTAGCATCTGCCCTTGGTACTGGCAGGATCTCTGAGAAGGCTATCCTCCTTGTCCTCAGCTTCAGTTTCCTCCCCAGGATCCTGAACTGCTCAGTTAGTGTAGTCCTGTTGTAGCTCCTCCTGCTGATGTCGTTGGTTCCAACGTGGATTATCACCGCTGTCTCCTCTGTCTCAGCTCCGTCCAGGATTCTCTCTATTCTGTCAATGACGTCCTTCGTTCTCGCCCCCGGGAGACATGTCACTAGTCGGTCCTCTCTCCCTCCTGCTATGTGACTGTCCACTTCTCTCAGGATTGAGTCTCCCACTACAATTGCAGACTTCCCCTTCCTTAGTTGTCTCTCTGGTCTCAGGTCCGTGTCGCGATCCGCTAGTTTTTCCTCTGGGTTCTGTTGGGTCACTATCTCCTCTGTCTGTCCAGCTCCTCTGCAAGGTCCTACTCCCACGGCGTCTGGTGGATTCTGTCGTCCAGTTGTTGGTTCCTCTCTGATGTGCTGTTTGTCCTGTGCCGCCACCATCCTGAAGTCTTCTCGATGAATTTCTCGAGCTCTCTTACTTGCTCTGTGACGTGACTCTCTCCGGTGGTATCCTCCATTGTCCAGCACGGTTCCTCTAAGGTGCACAGTCCTTCCAGCTCCTGGACCCTGGCCTGCAGTCTCCCGATCTCCTTCCTCAGGCTATCCAGTTCCTGGCATCGACCGCATATGTACGCCTGCCTCCCGGAGAGGAGGTAGTCATACATATGACACTCGATGCAGTACACTGGGTAGCTCCGCTGGGTTCCTGTAGCCTCCATTTCCTTTTCCCTGCTCCTATGGTTCCTCGATGTGTATGAGTGGTGTCCGGCGTGCAGCTAGCTGAAAGGGTAGAGAGAGAAGAGAGTAGTGAGAGAGAAGAAAAGTCCTTTTTTTTTTTAAGAGGTTAGATTTATGCTGCTGCTGCTGTCTGGGCTCCTTCTCAAGGCTCCTTCGCAAAGGCGCTCTCGCTAAGGCGAGCGCCTTTGCCGCTCGCCTTCGCCGTGCGCCGAACGGCTGGGCGCCGTTGGCTCCCTTCTTCTTAAAGGGGGAGCCCGGGCCCGATGCAACCTCTGACGTGGGTGGGGGTGGGCGGAGCTAACTCTCGCCGCGACCCCGGTCTAACAGCCTGCTCTGGCTGCTTCCTCCTGTCTTCCCCTCTGCCTCGCCGCTCCTGTAAGAAAGAACAAACAAAAACGCTGCCGAGGTTTGCCTCGTGCCCTGGCTCCCTTCTTCTTAAAGGGCCCGATGCAACCTCTAACGCGGGTGGGGTGGGCGGAGCTAACTCTCGCCGCGACCCCGGTCTAACAGCCTGCTCTGGCTGCTTCCTCCTGTCTTCCTCTCTGCCTCGCCACTCCTGTAAGAAAGAACAAACAAAAACGCTGCCGAGGTTTGCCTCGTGCCCTGGCTCCCTTCTTCTTAAAGGGCCCGATGCAACCTCTAACGCGGGTGGGATGGGCGGAGCTAACTCTCGCCGCGACCCCGGTCTAACAGCCTGCTCTGGCTGCTTCCTCCTGTCTTCCCCTCTGCCTCGCCGCTCCTGTAAGAAAGAACAAACAAAAACGCTGCCGAGGTTTGCCTCGTGCCCTGGCTCCCTTCTTCTTAAAGGGGGAGCCCGGGCCCGATGCAACCTCTGACGCGGGTGGGGGTGGGCGGAGCTAACTCTCACCGCGACCCTGGTCTAACAGCATGCTCTGGCTGCTTCCTCCTGTCTTCCCCTCTGCCTCGCCACTCCTTTACACTTATTCACGTTGAACCTCATCTACCATGTCGATGCCCATTCCTGGAGCCTGATTATGTCACGTTGCAGATTTTCGCAATCCCCCTGCGTCTTCACTACTCTGAATAACTTCGTATCGTCCGCAAATTTAATCACCTCGCTCGTCGTACTTATGTCCAGATCGTTTAAAAAGATGTTAAAGAGCACGGGTCCAAGCACTGAGCCCTGCGGCACCCCACTGGTGATGCTCTTCCAGTCTGAGTATTGTCCATTTACCCCCACTCTCTGTTTCCTATGCTCCAGCCAGTTTTTTATCCACGTAAGTATTTCACCCTCGATTACATGACTCGCAATTTTCCAAAGTAGTCATTCATGCGGAACCTTGTCGAACACCTTCTGAAAATCCAGATATACAATGTCAACCGGATCGCCCTTTTCTATCTGTCTGTTTACTCCCTCAAAGAAGTACAGCAAGTTCGTCAAACATGATCTGCCTTTGATAAAACCGTGCTGACTGGTCCTCATCAGCCCGTGTCCGTCAAGGTGATCAATGATGCTGTCCTTTATCAATGATGCTGTCCTTTATCAGTGACTCTACCATCTTTCCCGGTACCGAGGTTTGTAGTTTCCCGGATCTTCCTTTGAACCTTTCTTGAAGATCGGCGTAACATTCGCCACCTTCCAGTCTTCTGGAATCTTTCCCGATTTGATCGACAGATTGGCTATTAGTTGAAGCAGTTCAGCTATGGTCCCTTTCAGTTCCTTGATGACCCTAGGATGGATGCCATCCGGTCCTGGGGATTTATCACTCTTAAGCCTATCAATCTGCCTACACACCTCCTCTAGACTGACCGTCAATCCTGTCAGCTTTCCGTCTTCGTTTCCAGCATATAGCCTGATGGATTCTGGTATGCTGTGTACATCTTCGGTAAATACAGATGCAAAAAATGTGTTCAGTTTGTCGGCAATTGCTTTGTCCTCTTTTAGCGCTCCCTTTATTCCATGGTCATCCAACGGTCCCACTGCTTTCTTCGCGGGTCTCAACAAATGAATGGTAAGTTTTGCACAGACTCTCTGTGGACCCCTTTGGTTCCTATTAGAAAAGGATGATTGGCTTTGCTTTCTGGATCTCAAGGAAGTTTACACTCATATATCCATTCTACCTACTCAAAATATTTTTGCATTTGAGTTGAATCTCACCACTTCCAGTACAAAGTTCTACTCTTCGGTCAGCTCCAAGGGTTTTCACAAAATGCTTGTGTTAGTAATAACAGCTCATTGCTCATGGGGTTTTCATGTACTTCCCTATTTGGATGGTTGGTTGAGCAAGGCTTCATCATCACTACTAGCTCAGCATGCCATCAAATCAACAGTTCATCTACTGAAATTGCTAGGGTATGTAGTGTACTACCAAAAAACACATCTGCAACTGACCTATATGTTGGAGTTTTTAGGAACTCTATGGACACCACTCAGAGTCAAACTTTTCTACCTCAACAGAGAGTCAATAATCTTCTTCAGCTGTGCCAGACAAAGTCCTCATTACCACGCATAATGGCATGTCAAATGCTATGCCTTCTAGGCCACATGACCTCTACAGTACACGCCACTCTGCACCTCTCTCCTTCAGAATCACGCAATGGACTCCATCAACCCAATGGTCTCAGGCCAAAGGATCTCTGTCTGCTCCAATAAAGTCACCTCAGTCCTCTGTCACTTCCTGCAATGGTGAATATTTCCATCCAACCTCTCCCAAGACCTCCCCCTCATAAGAAATTCCTCATCACAGATGCTTTGATGTTAGGCTGGGGGCTCATCTCGATAGCCTCCACACTCAGAGAGTCTGGTCTTCTCATTAAAAAAACTTTCCATTTCAACCTTCTCGAACTCCGAGTGATACGCAATGCTCTCAAAACATTTCAAGACTCTCCTCCATAAAATAGTCCTCATCCAGACTAGTAATCAGGTCACCATGTTTTATCTAAATAAACAAAGGGGCATGAGGGTCTCATCTTTTCATGAAAGCCATCCAGATTTAGACTTGGGCAACTGCTCATGACATACTTTTCAGAGCAATCTATCTGGCAGGGAAGCAGAATTTGTTAGCAGAAAAACTCAGCCCCACATCTGTCCTCAGCATGTCCATCCTATGTCAGATTATCTCCAAATGGGGTACTCTGGATATAGATCTTTTTGCTTCCCTCCACTACAACCACAAACTTCCACTCTTCTGCTCCAGGCTCTATAATCTCACTTGCAATCAGATGCCTTCCTCATCTACTGCGGGAACAGATTCCTATATGCATTCCTGCCAATACCTTTCATCGGGAAAACTTTACTCAAACTTCATCAGGATCAGGGCACCATGATCCTCATCACAGCTTGCTGGCTGCAGCAGCCGTGATTCCCTCTTCTTCAGCTCTCAACTCGCGAACTCTAGAAATTACAACTGTTTCCAATGCTACTCCCATAGAACAATGGCTCTCTCCTACATCCCAGCTCTCACTCATTAGTACTCACAGCATGGTATCTCTTACCAATCACATAAATATCTACCTACTTTTTGCTCTAGTCTCAGCTGTTATTGAATCATCCAGAAAACCTTCCACTCAACGTTGTTACCACTTCAAATGGACCAGATTCTCTGCCTTGTGTAGCCTCCATTTTCTTGAAACTGTCCACTCCCATCCATTCTGGACTACCTTCTTCACCTCTCTAATTCAGGCCTAAAGACTAACTTGGTTTGAGTTCTTCTCAGTACCATCAGTATGTTTCACTCTCCACTGGATAAGAAGCCAGTTTCTGTTCATTCCTTGGTATCCTAATTCATGAAAAGAATTTATCATACTATACCACTTATCGAGTCCCTGCCTGTAGTCTGGGATCTTAATGTGGTACTCTTTGCTCTTATGAAGTCTTCCTTTCAACCACTCATGACTTGTTCACTCAAACTTCTTATTTGGGAAAGTGTTTTTTCCTCAAAGCTCTAACGTCTGCACCTGAGGTAAGTGAACTTCAAGCACTTGTTTCAGATTCACCCTATACACACTCTGTAAGCATTTCAGGCTCCTTCCTAAAGTCGTCTTGGAATTCCATTTCAATCAGTCCATAGTTCTGACTGGTTTCTTCCCGAAACCACATTCCCATCCAGGTGAAGCACACAGTTTAGCTTGCAAATGTGCTCTAGCATACTACTTGAGTCAGACTAAACCTCATAGAAATTCTTCTCAACTCTTTGTGGCTTTCAACCCTAACAGACTTGGAGCTCCTGTTACCAAGAGATTCATATCTACTTGGCTAGTGGACTGTATCTCCTCTGCATATGTTCAGGCTGGACTGATGCTACAGGGCCTTGTCACAATCCAAAATGCAAGGGCTATGGCGGCTTCAATAGCCCATTTCCACTCTACATTTATGACGTCTGGAAAGTTGTCACGGTCCTTGAGCCATACCTTCACCATACTACTGTTTAGAGCAAAACTCCAGAAGAGACAGTCGGTTTGGACAAGCAGTTCTGCAAAATCTATTTACTTCCTGCCTGCCAACCCCTTTTGGGTTTCATCAGCATCACACACAAGAACACAAGAAATGCTGCCACTAGGCCAGACCAGCAGTCCATCTCGCCCACACAGCAGCCCCCAGGTCAAAGACCAGTGCTCTAAATGAGTCCAACCTCACCTGCGTACGTTCCAGTATAGCAGGAACTTGTCCAACTTTGTCTTGAATCCTTGGAGGGTGTTTTCCCCTGGAACAAACTCCGGAAGAGCGTTCCAGTTTTCTACCACTCTCTGGGTGAAGAAGAGCTTCCTTACACTTGTACGGAATCTATCCCCTTTCAACTTTAGAGAGTGCCCTCTTGTTCTCCCTACCTTGGAGAGGGTGAACAATCTGTCTTTATCTGCTAAGTGTATTCCCTTCAGTATTTTGAATGCATCATATTTTATATATCCTTCTTACTTCTCCAGAGTCAAGATCCTGGCAGCTTGAGCGTCTCACATGTGAGAATATTATACCTGCTTGACATCAGAGAAAAAAAAAGATACTGACCTGTAGCAGGTATTTTCCAATGACTGCAGATATATATTCTCACAACCCGCCCACCTACCTTAGTTGACTTCTTAACTTTGTTACTGAACTGCAGGTCCCATGAACTAAGGCTGGGTAGGTAGGCACCGATACGTACTTGGTAAGGGCACTGCTTTCAAATTTAAAGTGACGGTACACTTGGTATGTGTCTATATCGTGTTCCGTGAATGAGAACACCCGCTACATGTAAGCATCTTTGTTTTTTGGCCACTACTGGCAATATCCCCAGATATTCAATGCTAAGCCATATTGGGTAACAGCATTGAATGCCTGGCTATACATAGCTAGATAGCATTTATCAAGTTAAGTGCAATATTCAAAACTTAACTAGATAAGTTCAACTGGATAAAGATTGGACTGTGTTTCATGCAGTTCTATTTATCCAGTTAAGTGCTGAATATTGGATAAATGCTAACTCCACTCCCCCAGATTGCCCCCAAAATAGCCAGTTTCAGCTTAGGTGCTAATCAGTTATATATTCAGCGGCAGTTAAGTGCCACTTAATATACCCAGTTAACCCCAGATAAGTGACATTAAACGGCCAGGAGACCAATATCGACCCCTACATTTATTCATTTATGGTATTACCTTAGAAAAGATTGGGTAATATGTAGTTATTTCTCTAGATGGCGCCTGAACTCTTCCTGATTAAAGGATATCACGCCTTTAACTTGTAAACTAGGTAAACAGAATGTTAACTACATGAAGAGATTGATTTAATCTGAATTATGGGTCATATTGACACATGAACTGTAGTTCTGATTTCTGTTTATACTGAAAATAATAGGAATTTGGTAAAATTCTCCAGAGAAGGTTAGAAAGAATTAGTATATATTTGGTTGTTAAAGGAGCCATTTTATTCTTTGCTGTACTTCAATGTCTCTGTCTGCCCTTATAGGGCACATCATATTTTCTACATTATTTATTTAAAATATTTATATCCTGCATATTACAAAATCTAGGCAGGTTACAAAATAGACATACATAGCAAATTAAAACAAAACACACAATACTACAGACTCCTACAAATTGATGATACATTGTGATGATGAATGCTTGACGAATAACAAATCAAAAGTATGTAAATGAAGAAACTACACTTTACTCTTTATATAGAAGAAAACTATGCAGAAATTTATGTTGGTTTTAAATCTACTATTTAGTAGCTTCATCGCATATTCCCTGGTCCTAGTATTTTTGGAAAGAGTGAACAAGTGATTCACATCTACCCTTTCTTTCAGAAGTGTTGCTGAAAGAAAGGATAGTGTACTTCCTTGAATCTAATGGGTTACAGGATCCGAGGCAACATGGCTTTACAAAAGGTAAATCGTGCCAAACGAACCTGATTGAATTTTTTGATTGGGTGACCAGAGAGCTGGATCGAGGACATATGCTAGATGTAATTTACTTAGATTTCAGCAAAGCCTTTAATACAGTTCCTCATAGGAGGCTGTTAAACAAACTTGAAGGGCATAGTGGTGAACTGGGTTAGAAACTGGCTGTCTAGACGCTAGAGGGTGGTGGTTAATAGAAGTTGCTCAGAGGAAGGAAAGGTGAGTAGTGGAGTCCCTCAGTGTTCGGTGCTGGGGCCGATCCTGTTCAATATGTTTGTGAGTCACATTGCTGAAGGGTTAGAAGGAAAAGTGTGCCTTTTTGCAGATGATACCAAGATTTGTAACAGAGTAGAAACATAGAAACATAGAAAATGGTGGCAGAAAAGGGCCATAGCCCATCGAGTCTGCCCATTCCAAGTACCCGCCCCCCTGAATTTACTCCCTTAAAGATCCCACGTGAGCATCCCATTTTCTCTTAAAATCCGTCACGTTGCTTGCCTCAATCACCTGCAGTGGGAGTCTGTTCCAATGATCTACCACTCTTTCGGTGAAGAAGTACTTTCTGGAGTCACTATGAAACTTCCCTCCCCTGATTTTCTGTGGGTGCCCTCTGGTGGTCGAGGGTCCCACGAGACAGAAGATATCATCTTCCGACTTGATGCGACCCGTGATGTACTTGAACGTTTCAATCATGTCTCCCCTCTCTCTTCGTTCCTCAAGTGAGTACAGCTGCAATTCTTTTAGTCTTTCTTCGTATGTCATATCCTTGAGTCCCAAGACCATCCTGGTGGCCATTCGTTGAACTGACTCGATCCTCAGCATGTCCTTACGGTAGTGTGGTCTCCAGAATTGGACACAGTACTCCAAGTGAGGCCGCACCATGGATCTGTATAACGGCATGATGACTTCAGGTCTCCTGCTGACAAAACCTCTACGGATACAACCCATCATTTGTCTTGCCTTGGAGGAAGCCTTCTCCACCTGATTGGCAGCTTTCAAGTCGTCACTAACGATCACCCCTAGATCACGCTCTGCCGTGGTCGCAGCTAAGGTCTCACCATTTAGTGCATAAGTTCTGCGTGGATTTCTCTTGCCCAGGTGCATTACCTTGCATTTTTTAGCATTGAAGCCCAGCTGCCAAGTCGTTGACCATCGTTCCAGCAGCAGTAGGTCCTGTGTCATATTATCAGGTAACAAGCTTTTGCCTACTATGTTGCAAATTTTGGCATCGTCGGCGAACAGTGATACCTTTCCTCTAAGTCCATGCGTCATATCACTTATGAATAAGTTGAATAGAATCGGGCCCAAGACCGAGCCCTGCGGCACTCCACTGAGCACGTCCGATGCTTCTGATGGGGTACCGTTCACCACCACCCTCTGTAGTCTACCACTTAGCCAGTCTCCAACCCATGTAGTTAGAGTGTCCCTCAATCCTGTCGATTTCAGCTTGTTCAATAACCTTCGGTGTGGGATGCTATCAAATGCTTTGCTGAAGTCCAAATATACCACGTCCAGTACTCTCCGGCATCCAGTTGTCTAGTAACCCAGTCAAAAAAGCTAATAAGATTGGACTGGCAGGATCTTGTTGATGGGGATCACGTAGGTTTCCTTCATCCATGATTATGTCGAGATTCTGTTTGATCAGAGTTTCCATGAGCTTACACACTATAGACGTGAGACTCACTGGCCTGCAGTTTGCTGTCTCTGTTTTGCAGGCTTTTTTGTGGAGTGGGATTACGTTGGCGGTTTTCCAGTCCAAGGGGACTTTTCCTGTGTGTAAGGAAAGGTTGAAAAGCACAGATAATGGTTCCGCCAGGACTTCACTTAACTCCCTGAGCACCCTGGGGTGTAGGTTTGTTTACTTTGAGTCTCGATAGTTCGTTGTAGACGCTACTGGGCGTGAATTCGAAGTCTTGAAATGGGTCTTTCTGGTTATCTCCCGTCTGAATCTGTGGACCATCTCCCGGTGCTTCACATGTGAAGACTGAGCAGAAGTAATTGTAGACACCGAAGAGGGAGTGGAAAATATGAAAAAGGATCTGCAAAAGTTAGAGGAATGGTCTAATGCCTGGCAACTAAAATTCAATGCAGAGTAATGCATTTGGAGATTAATAATCGGAAGGAACCGTATATGCTGGGAGGAGAGAAGCTGATATGCACGGACGGGGAGGGGGACCTTGGAATATTTTGAGCCCATGAAGCTGAACTGTGGCTTTTTCTTCACTTTCTTTTTCTTTTCTGGTTCTCTTGTGCTCCTTTTTTCCCTCTGTTTCTGCTTTGAATTTAGTGTGTGGTGCATGATTGCGGTGTTAGGAACTCAAGATTATTTGGATTCTGATTCCAAATACACTACTGAATATTTAGAAGAGATGGGCATGTCTCGACCTCCTGTGGAGTCTCTTAAAATACTCATTAATAGACTTCTTTGTTAAACTTTCAAGAGGAACTTGAAACACCTTATTCCATTCCTGCTGTTCCCAGCAAGCTGGAATCCCATTACAGAATGGTTCATTGCAAGAGCTTCGAGAAGTCTCAATTATCACATCAGTCCCTTCTCCTGGAGTCCTCTTTGAAATGGAACAACCCTTCCAAGGTTTATGACACTGTCCCTCCTGGAAGAGAAGGTAGGACCATGGACAAGTTTGGTAACTGTATCAGAATTCTCTGATGGCAACCAGGGTTTTGAATTACAATTTTATCTTCATTTCTTATTTCAAGAATCTGGTTGACACACTGCCTGCATATTTCAAGTATGTTCCTCAACACCGTCTTACAGGTTTTCAGAATACAATTATTACTCTGAATCGGCTCCGCATGCATCTCCTTCAATCTTCCTATGATGCATTTGAACTTTCCTAGAGGGTCATCGCCTTCTCATTGGCCATGCGCTGGCTTGCCTGGCTTCGCACTGTTGACGTGGACCCTAATCTACAGGATTGCCTCGCCAACATTCCTTGTCAAGGCAATGACTTGTTTGATGACTCCATCAAGGAGGCCACTAAGAAGTTGAACATGAGAAATCATTTGCTTACATCATTTGTCCTAAGCCTAAGCCTTCCACCTCTAAGAGTTTCAGGCCTATACCATCTTACCAGCGGTGTTTCCCACAGAGGGCAGCTCCTTATACCAGGGCACCTCCTAAGAAACCACCACAGCAATAGCAACAAAGGCAGCAGAAACTTCAGACTTCTGCTGCGCCTAAGGCCTCTCAGCCTTTTTGACCAGCTACTACAGAGCATAACCTCCATCATTATGCCTCTGTCCTCTCCTCTTTCTATTGGAGGTCGTCTCCATCTTTTTTACCAACGCTGGCAGATCATTACATCAGACCTCTGGATGCTGTCCTTCATCAGGGAAGGATACTCTCTTCATTTCATCCAGGTTCCTCCAGATCTGCCTCCAAGAGAGAATTCTTCTAATCCATCCCAGACTACCCTTCTTCTTCGGGAAGCTCAAGCTCTGCTTCATCTCCGTGACATCGAGGAGGTTCTGCTGGAATAGCAGAACAGGGGATTTTACTCCCGTTACTTCCTAGTTCGGAAGAAGACGGGCGATCTGCGACCCATTTTGGATCTCAGAGCCCTCAACAAATTTCTTGTCAGGGAGAAATTTTGAATGCTGTCTCTAGCATCATTATACCCCCTTCTAGATCAGAATGATTGGTTATGTTCTCTAGATCTCAAAGAGGCTCACACTCACATTCCCATTCATCCAGCCTCTCGACAATTCCTCAGATTTCGGGTGGGAAATCTGCATTTTCAGTACAGAGTGCTACCTTTCGGCCTGGCTTCATCTCCAAGAGTGTTCATCAAGTGCCTAGTTGTAGTAGCAGCAGCTCTGTGGAACCATGGGCTCCAGGTATTCCTGTACCTGGACGACTGGCTCATCAAGGATTCAACATCTCAAGGGGTAATTGTAGTGACCCTACGGACTATGTGGTTCCTACAAAGTTTGGGGTTCGAAATCAACTTTTCCAAATCCCAGCTACAGCCCTCTCAGACTTTACAGTTCATTGGAGCTGTCCTGGACACTGTCTGACTCCGAGCATTTCTTCCTCAACAACGTCAGGATGCTCTCATTTATCTCTGCCACAAAGTGTCCTCCTTGACTACAATTTCAGCAAGACACATGATGGTTCTCCTAGGTCACATAGCCTCAACAATTCACATGACTCCTTTTGCCAGACTTCACCTCAGAATTCCTCAGTGGCATCTCAGTGGGCGCAGGCTTGCAATCCACTCTGAACATATTACAGTAACTACTTCATTGATACAGTCTCTCTACTGGTAGATGCTCTCTTCGAATCTCTCCAGAGGTTTACTGTTTCAACAACTCCTCCTCAGAAGGTCCTCACGACAGATTTCTCAACCTAGGCTTGGAGGGCTCATCTCGACGGTCTCCGTACTCAAGGCCATTGATCCAGCACAGATCGTCAGTGTCACATCAGTCTGTTGGAACTCAGAGCAATCTTCAATGCTCTCAAAGCTTTTCAGCATCTTCTTCACGACCAGGTAGTCCTCATTCGGACAGACAATCAAGTTGCCATGTACTACGTCAACAAGCAGGGAGGAACAGGATCTCTCTCTCTTTGTCAGGCAGCTCAAAAGGTGTGGGACTGGGTAATCCATCACAACACCTTCCTGATAGCAGTCTACATTCAAGGAAAGAAAAACTGTCTGGCGGACAAATTGAGTTGTCTTCTGCAACCTCACAAATGGACACTTAATTCCTTGCCTCGTCATCACATTTTTTCTCAGATAGATCTCTTTGCATCTCCCCACAACAACAAACTGCCTCAGTTCTGCTCCAGGATATACTCTCCTCATCGCCTCGAGGCAGATGCTTTCCTTCTGGAATGGACAAATCAGTTCCTCTATGTATTCCCTCCATTTCCTCTGATTCTCAAGACTCTTATCAAACTCAAACAAGAACATGCCACCATGATTCTGATAGCTTCTTGGTGGCCCACACAACGCTGGTACTCCCTTATACTTTAACTCAGCAGCAGGGAGCCTCTACTTCTACCAGTATTTCCCTCTCTGCTTACACAGAGTCAGGGGTCTCTACTTCATCCCAACCTGCAGTCTCTACACCTGACAGCTTGGTACCTCTCAACCTAAGTGCCACTCTACAGTTTTCTCAATCTGTAAAGGACATTTTAGAGGCTTTCAGAAAGCCTACCACTAGACAATTCTACAATCAGAAATGGACTAGATTTTCTACTTGGTGCACCATTCATCACAAGGAACCTCAATCTACCGCCTTGTCTTCAGTATTGGATTACCTGTTCCATTTTTCTCAATCAGACCTGAAATCCCCATCCATTCAAGTCCATCTCAGTGCAATTACTCCTTTTCATCAGCCTATTGAAGGGAAACCCCTTTCTGCTCATCCTGTGGTTTCCAGATTTATGAAAGGACTTTTCAATGTCAAACCACCTCTCAAACCTTCTCCAGTGGTTTGGGATCTCAGTGTTGTTCTTGTTCAATTGATGAAGCCTCCTTTTGAACCAATGGATTCGGCTCATCGTAAATATCTCACTTGGAAAGTGGTTTTTCTCATTGCTCTCATGTCTGCTCGCAGGGTCAGCAAGCTACAAGCTTTAGTTGCAGACCCACCTTTCACAGTATTTCATCATGACAAGGTGGTCCTCCGTACTCATCCTAAATTCTTACCTAAAGTGGTTTCAGAATTTCATCTCAACCAATCAATTGTACTTCCAGTGTTTTTTCCCAAAGCCTAATTCTCATCTTGGAGAAACAGCTCTTCATTGTCTGGACTGTAAGTGTGCTTTGGTTTTCTACTTGTAACATACTCAACCACATAGATCTGCTTCTCAACTTTTTGTCTCCTTCGATCCAAACAAGTTGGGACATATGATTTCCAAGCGCACTATCTCCAACTGGTTAGCGGCTTTCTGCTATGTTCAGGCTGGACTGCATCTACAGAGTCGAGTCACAGCCCATAAAGTTAGAGCCATGGTGGCATCAGTAGCTTTCCTTAGATCTACTCCTATTGAGGAAATCTGCAAAGCTGCCACTTGGTCCTCGGTTCATACTTTCACCTCTCATTATTGTCTGGATGCTTTTTCCAGATGGGATGGCCATTTCGGCCAGGCAGAATTACAAAATTTATTCTCCTAAATTGCCAACACTCCCATCATCCCATTCTGATTAGCTTGGAGGTCACCCACATGTTGAGAATAGGCTGACTGCTTGTCCTTGGATAAAGCACATTCCTTACCGTAACAGGTGTTATCCAGAGACAGCAGGCAGCTATTGTCACTACCCACCCACCTTCCCTGGTTGGCTTCTCTGCTAGCTATCTGAAATGAGGAGACATGCGCCCTTGCATGGGCGGGAAGGCACTCGCACATGCGCAGTGCGACAGTCACAAACTTCCTAAGTTCTGCAAGCAAATCAGCTTGCAAAGCTGTCCGCATTGGGGCTCCGTGGTTGACGTCACCCACATGTTGAGAATAGCTGCCTGCTGTCTCTGGATAACACCTGTTACGGTAAGTAACTGTGCTTTCTGCACAGTACAAGGGGGTACTGAGAAGTTCTCAGCCCAACCAACCAATTTCCTAAATTCTGAGCATTATTTTGCCGCTGTAGCTGAAAAGAGTGTTATCTTATTTTGTTAGTGCCAATTTTCAGCAACAAAATTTGATGCTTTGACATTGCTTCAGATCATTGATTGAATCATATCCATGCCATTCTGAGAACTTTTCAGCACCTTTTTGTACAGGGGAACGTGCATCACGTTTTCTCTTTCTCCAGTGTTGCACTGTGGCTTCTTGGGAGAGTATCAGAGAGTAGGCTGGAAACATAGAAATATGAACATAAGAATTGCCGCTCCTGGGTCAGACCAGCGGTCCATTCTGCCCAGTAGTCCGCTCACACGGCAGCCCTCAGGTCAAAGACCAGTGCTCTAAATGAGTCCAGCCTCACCTGTGTATGTTCCAGTTTAGCATGAACTTGTCCAACTTTGTCTTGAATCCCTGAAGGGTGTTTTCCCCTATAACAGACTCCGGAAGAGTGTTCCAGTTGTCTACCACTCTCTGGGTAAAGCCAGATAAAGGCCAAATGGCATCCACTATCTCCTCCTCTCCCTAAAATAATCCATGTGCCTGTCTCAATCATCTCACTTCCTGCAATGAACTCAGACATAGTCTTTGTCTCCACCACCTCTGCCGGGAAACAATTCCACGCATCTACCACCCTTTCTGTAAAAAAGTATTTCTTTAGATTACTCCTGAGCCTATCACTTCTTAACTTCATCCTATGCCCTCTCATTATGGAGCTTCCTTTCAAATGAAAGAGATTTGCCTCATGTGCATTTATGCCACATAGGTATTTAAACATCTCTATCATATCTCCTCTCTCCTGCCTTTCCTCCAAAGTATGCATATTGAGATCTTTAAGTCTGTCCCCATACGTCTTATGATGTAGAGCAGTGGTTCCCAACCCTGTCCTGGAGGACCACCAGGCCAATTGGGTTATCAGGCTAGCCATAATACCTATCACTTCCATTATATGCAAATCTCTCTCATGCATATTCATTAGGGCTAGCCTGAAAACCCAACTGGCCTGGTGGTCCTCCAGGAGAGGGTTGGGAACCACTGATGTAGAGTGAAGACCATCAACCATTTTAGTAGCCTTCTTCAGGACTGATTCTGTCCTGTTTATATCTTTTTGAAGGTACAATCTCTAGAATTATATACAATACAGTGGTACCTCGGTTTACGAGTGCACCAGTTTGCAAGTGTTTTGCAAGACGAGCAAAACATTCGCAAACTTGGTGCCTCGTAAACTGAGCTTGCCTCGCTGTACGAGCGCTCCCCCCGGCGATCCGGCATCCCCCCCAGTGATCCGGCATCCCCTCCCCCGCTCGCATTGCCACCCCTCCACCGCGATCCTACTTCCCCCCCCCCCCGAGCAGTCAGTGACACCCTTTACCGGACTTGGCACCAGTGCCGGTGCCCGAAGATCCTCTCTCTTCTGGCGCGGCCTGGGCTGGGCGGTGCATTGGAGATCCTCCTTCTTCTGGTCTGGGCTGGGCTGGACTGGCTTTGAGCATTTGCGCATGCTCAAAGCCTTCTGGTCTCGCTCTCAATCTCGGAGAGAGCGAGACCAGAAGGCTTTGAGCATGCGCAAATGCTCAAAGCCAGTCGAGCCCAGCCCAGCCCAGAAGAAGGAGGATCTCCAACGCACCACCCAGCCGCGCCAGAAGAGGGAGGATCTTCGTGCACCGGCACTGGTGCCAAGTCGGGTAAAGGGTGTCATTGACTGGTCGGGAGAGGGGAAAGTAGGATCGTGGTGGAGGGGGGCAACGCGAGCGGGGGGGGATGCTGGATCGCGGGGAGGGGTTTGGAACAGTGTTGGGTTCCTCAAAGGGGGGGAGAATGGAGCAGCGCCGGTAGCCTCGTGGAGGGGGGGAGGAGGTGGAACCAATCAAAGCAGTTTCCCTTACTTCCTATGGGGAAACTTGCTTTGATATACGAGCAATTTGGTTTACGAGCATGCTTCTGGAACGAATTATGCTTGTAAACCAAGGTTCCACTGTATTCTAAATGAGAACATAAGAATTGCCGCTGCTGGGTCAGACCAGTGGTCCATCCTGCCCAGCAGTCCGCTAACGCGGCAGCCCTCAGGTCAAAGACCAGTGCTCTAATGAGTCCAGCCTCACCTGCGTACGTTCCAGTTTAGCAGGAACTTGTCCAACTTTGTCTTGAAACCCTGGAAGGTGTTTTCCCCTATAATAGACTCCAGAAGAGCGTTCCAGTTTTCCACCACTCTCTGGGTGAAGAAGAATTTCCTTACGTTTGTACTGAATCTATCCCCTTACCTTCTCGTTCTCCCTACCTTGGAGAGGGTGAACAGTCTGTCTTTATCTACTAAGTCTATTCCCTTCAGTATTTTGAACATTTCGATCAAGTCCCTTCTTAGTTTTCTCCTTTCAAGGGAGAAGAGGCCCAGTTTCTCCAATCTCTCACTGTACGACAATTCCTCCAGCTCCTTAACCATTTTAGTCGCTCTTCTCTGAACCCTTTCGAGTAGTACCGTGTCCTTCTTCGTATACGGCGACCAGTGCTGGACGCAGTACTCCAAGTAAGGACGCACCATGGCCAGGTACAGCGGCATGACAACCCTCTCTGATCTGTTTGTGATCCCCTTCTTAATCATTCCTAACATTCTGTTTGCCCTTTTTGCCGCCATCACCATGCATTGTGCAGACGGCTTTATCGACTTGTCGATCAGAACTCCCAAGTCTCTTTCCTGGGAGGTCTCTCCAAGTACCGCCCCGGACATCCTGTATTTGTGCATGATATTTTTGTTACCGACATGCATCACTTTACACTTTTCTATGTTGAACCTCATTTGCCATGTCGATGCCCATTTCTCAAGCTTGATTATGTCACGTTTCAGATCTTCACAATCCCCCTGTGTCTTCACTACTCTGAATAATTTTGTATCTTCCGCAAATTTAATCACCTTACTCGTCGTACCAATGACCAGATCATTTATAAAGATATTGAAGAGCACGGGTCCAAGCACTGAGTCCTGCGGCACTCCACTGGTGAGTGCTATACAGGGGCATCAATATCTTCTGAAAAATAAAGTCTCTGTCTCCTCTTTTTGATGAGCCTACCTCTTTTTCCTCTCTGATGTCTGTTGTGCTTCAAACATTTCTTTAGACTTTCTCCCCACTAGCCATTAGCACTTCAGGAGTCTCCCTCTATACTAGGGCATTGGTGGGAGAATCAGGATAACCAAAAACTTGATTTCCTTCATACTCCTAGGACTCTGGAAAGAAAACAGGATAACCAAAAAGCCATGAATTTATTCCTTCCTCCCCTTTTATACCTCACCCCCTCCCACTCAGGCAAAGGGCCTCCAACTCTACCCACTGCTCTTTACTATCTACACTCTCACACAATTCTGTGACTCCCTGAAAAATCCCACACTCTGAAGCAGAAACATTTTTTGGTTTGGGAGGGTGTCACATATGCAAGACGTTTTTGCAAGGTTAATATATATATGCAGAAAAACAAGTGCCGATGTATGCTGACACTTTTCATTTATGTTCCAACATAAATACAAGAAGCTGTGTATACCGCAAAATCTTTGTGCACAGACATTATATGCAAATTCAACATGCATACAATTTGCATATAATTATCTTTCTGTATGGCACAGTACTATGCTCATGGTAGAAGCCTTCTATTCAAACATCTGCTCGTAGCTTTACCATGTGATACTGAGGCTCATGGCTTTACCTCCTCATCTCCCTTTGTGCACCACACGGAGTTAGACACATTGCTAAGTGCTTAAAATTATCACAATCAGCCCCTACTCTCCAGAAAATGATCCTGTAGAAACATAGTGCTGCTAAGATCCTGCTAGTCATATGAGGACAGTTTTAAAAGTCAGCATCAACCACACTGAAAAAGCAAGCACACTCAAAGAGCCATGTAGATTTGTACATAGTCATTGATGTCCTTTCATTTTCCTTATTAAGGTATTTTCACCAGCTCTGTTACAGATAGTTAAATAAATGTTTTTAAAGAAGTGTTTCACTATCAATCAGCTCTGACTTTAAAATAAAAATAAATTGTAAATAGAACGTTTAGTGACTTAGTGCTGAAAATTGCAGCCAATCATAGGATTCTTGATCAATATAAGAATTTTCTAAAAACATCTGCATGAGCAGGGCCAGTGCTAGGGTTTTTGGTACCCCCTACACTCTCCTCCTCTGGCCCAGCATTTTTTCTCACCTTCCCTCTCCCCAGCATTTCTTCCATCCAATCTCCCCCACTAAGTGCAGCGTTACCTTTTTCTCTTTCTTTCCATCCTCTGGTCTACTATCTCTCATTTCTCTTCCTTTCATCTCTCATGCCTGTCTAGCATTGCCCTTTCTCTCTTCTCTGCTTACACTCCCACCCAGCATCAACCCCTCTCCCTCCAAACTGACCACCTATTCAGCATCACTCCCTCTCTCCTCTCCCCTCTTCTTAATTGCTTCGATTGTACCACAGAAAGATGGTATATCGATCCCAATACCCTTTACCCTTCCCCAGTCCAACATTGTCCCTCTTCTCTCTAGTCTCTTGCCTTCTTCCCAACTGTCCAGCATCACCCTCTCTCTTCTCCCCCATCCAACACTGTCTCTTCTCTTTTCCATCCCTTTACACCCACCATCCATACAGCATCACCCCCTCTTTCCCT
Source organism: Geotrypetes seraphini (assembly GCF_902459505.1). Taxonomy (NCBI): domain Eukaryota; kingdom Metazoa; phylum Chordata; class Amphibia; order Gymnophiona; family Dermophiidae; genus Geotrypetes; species Geotrypetes seraphini. Next base: position 173,223,529 of record NC_047088.1, on the reverse strand, counting down.
TTCCCCCACAAGTCTAGCATTATCTCTCAAATCTACCTTCCTTCCTTCTGCTGTTGTTGCTATCCCTCTTGGCCTATAGTAGCAATGAATGAAGCAGCAGCAGCAATGAGCACCAGGGAGTTGAGGTGTGCATGGGAATATAATCTGGTCCCTATACCTAGTCAATTCTGTTCCATCCCCATCATATTGCTACTGTCTTCTCACTATTCCCAATTAATTATTTTCCATTCCTGCACCATCCCCATAGATCCAGCCTATACTAAAAAGATATTGTAAACTCAAACAAAAAACAAAATGCATCCTGTAACTTGTTAAAATTTAACACAAAACAATAGGCATATTGCAAGAAAAACATTTATTAACGTGGTCTGCTAAAATAATAATAATAATTTCAAACTGTGTACAAATCATTTAACAGAGCAAGAGCTCAGTTTTGTTTCCATGTTCCTTGACTGTTTGTCCTAGAGCTGAAAAAGAACATTCTGATGATATGCTTGTGGCAGGAGTTCCAAGCATGGAACAGGCAGCCCGTCTCAGTTTTGGCCACACATAGGACCTCTGTTGCCAGCAGATAGTAAGAGAGGAGCAAAATCCCTTGTTTGAGCTCAGTATTTATGTATTCACGTCCTTGATCACTGAAGCTATTTCCTGGCTCTTGAATAAGTCTAAAAAAAAAATCTACTTTTGCTTCTTCTCGTTTTGGATGTTTGGTTCAACAATTGGCTTTATCTCGACTACAACTTGATCTGCTGTCAGTGTTTGCAATCTGTTTATGACACTGTCATCAACCTTGGACCCAGCAGTGTTGCCATCAAATGTGCCTCTAAGAACTTAAAACCATAAGCAGTGCCTCTGCTGGATCAGACCATAGGTCCATCGTGCCCAGCAGTCCACTCACGCGGCGGCCCATCAAGTCCAGGACCTGTATAATGATCCTCTATCTATACCACTCTATCCCCTTTTCCTTCAGGAAGTTATCTAATTTCTTCTTGAACCCCAATATCATACTCTGTCCTATGACACCCTCTGGAAGCGCATTCCAGGTGTCCACCACACTTTGGGTGAAGAAAAACTTCCTAGCATTGGTTCTGAATCTGTCCCCTCTTAATTTTTCCGACTGCCCTCTTGTTCTTGTATTTATCAAAAGTTTGAAGAATCTGTCCCTCTCCACTTTCTCTAAGCCCTTCATGATCTTGTAAATCTCTATCATGAACCCTCTAAGTCTCCGCTTCTCTAGGGAAAAGAGCCCCAGTTTCTCTAATCTTTCAGCATATGAAAGGTTTTCCATACCTTTTATCAATCGTGTCGCTCTTTTCTGAACCCTCTCGAGTATCGCCATATCCTTCTTTAGATACAGCGACCAATATTGGACGCAGTACTCCAGATGGGGGCGCACCATTGCCCGATACAATGGCAGGATAACTTCTTTCATTCTGGTTGTAATACCTTTCTTGATAGTACCTAGCATTCTAATTAAACTAAACTAAACCTTAAGTTTGTATACCGCTTCATCTCCATAAAGATAGAGCTCGACACGGTTTACAGGTAATTCAATAAATGAGGGAAGGATGTAATAAGAAATAAGAGGTTATGAAGAGGATAGCTAGCTTTACAGTTTAAATAGATAGCTTTATGTTTTGGAGAAAAGCCAGGTTTTCAGATGCTTCGGAATAATTGGAATGAGCCTAGATTCCGCAGCGGGGCAGGGAGGTTATTCCAAAGCTCCGTGAATTTGAAGAATAGGGATTTCCCTAATTTACCTGCATACATGACACCTTTTAACGAGGGGAAAGATAGTTTGAGTATGTGGGCGGATCTGGTAGTGTCAGGTCTTGAAGAATTCCAGAATAGTGGGATTAGGGGAGGAAGAAAATTAGGCAGGTACATTTAAAGTGAATCCTAGAAATCACCGTAAGCCAGTGAAGTTTTGACAGAAGCAGGGAAACATGATCGAATTTGCTTTTTGCGAAGATTAACCTAGCCGCAGTGTTCTGGATCTGCTGAAGTCTTTGAAGATTTTTCTTGGTTAGACATAGATAGATGAAATTACAATAGTCCAGTCTGGAAAGAATGATTGATTGTACAAAGACAGCAAAATGTTGTTGGCGGAAGCAGGATCTCACTTTCCTCAACATGTGAAGACTAAAAAAACATTTTTTTACCAGAGAGTTGAGATGATCATCAAAGGAAAGTGTAGAGTCAATGATGATGCCCAAAACTTTGCTCGATCTGCAGAGTGGGACCAGAAGGTAGTGGAATGAGCATGGGTAGCTGATCTAATTTTGGGCCAAGCCAGAGTAGTTTTGTTTTGGACTCATTCAGCTTCATTTGTACAGAGAGGGCCCAGGATTGGAGTTTCGTTATGCAAGCTGTTATATTTTCGGTGAGGTTAGTGTTCGAATCTATCTCAAGAAGGACAAAGATGTCATCTGCATATGTAAATAGAGTTTCAAAGGGAGATAGAAACATAGAAACATAGAAATAGAGAGCAGATAAGGGCCACGGCCCATCAAGTCTGCCCACTCCAATGACCCTCCCTATCTATCTTTGCGGATAGATCCCACATGTCTGTCCCATCTGGCCTTAAAATCTGGCACGCTGCTGGCCTCAATAACCTAAAGTGGAAGACTATTCCAGCTATCAACCACCCTTTCGGTGAAGAAGAACTTCCTAGTGTCACCGTGCAGTTTCCCGCCCCTGATTTTCCACTGATGCCCCCTTGTTGCCGCGGAAGAATTTCAAAGAAGACATTGAGATGGATAACCTGGACATACTGGCCTTACTCATGTATGCTGGACACTACAGACCTATATTTTCCCATAGCCAGGCCCAGCCTGTACCTTGCTGTCTGTGAACACATGTATCCTTTGAAATGCTAACCCAGCTGGCCTGTGTGCTGCAAAGTTCCTGTCTCCATTCCCTGCTGGGAGGATACTTCTCCAAGGTTCTGCTGAACTGTTATCAGTGCTGTATGACTTCACATATGCCAGGCACCCTGGAAAGCCATAAAACATGTATAACGAGCAAGGATCCCTGCAGGACGATGTGGGTGTAGAGAGATGAGAGAACTTGGTACCAAAACATTCGCTGCCTGTCTCTGTAGCAGGTTATGGGAACCAAGCCCAGCTGGGGTCCTGGAGGTCACCCTTGCCAACTTTCTGCATAAGACTATCTACAAGGTGATAAGGTTCTCAGAGCTGGAGGAAGAAAGTTCATGAAGAATTCTCTGTTTCTGCAAGGGCCTCCCTCCTGGGGGGGGGGAGTGAGAGAGGCGTGGACTGGGGAGAGGAATAGTTAGGTATACATTTTTTTACCAATAGGGAAGTACATGACCAGAGTTTGGGGATGTGCTTCTTGAAACAAATGAAGAATTTCTCTGTATAAAAAAACACGTGCATCACAGGTAGAGCGAGAGAATTCACTTACTTATGCTACGGGGAACTGCTAGCCCCCTGCTAAGCATATGGGTACAAGTTCTTCTCTCCATTGCATATTCTGAACTGACAATATCTTTTTCTGCTATGCCTTTGCTGCTATAATTTTGTAAGTTTTTATACTAACAATAAACAAATATTGTCTGTTTTTGGAACATACAATGCTGTCTCGTAGTCATTCCAATGAGGTAAACAAAGCAGCCTTTACTTCAACATATAAATGTTGAAAAGAAGAGGGGACAGAGGTGATCCCTGGGGAACACCACATAGCAGTCTCCAAAGAGAAGACATGGTTCCATTCATGTTTTAACAGTGTAAGAGCGGAATCGTAAAAATTTCTTTTTGCCTTTTGAGCGGCCACTGCACACTGTGCCGACAGCTTCATTGTCTTGTCCACTATTACCCCCAAGTCCTTTTCTTGGGTACTTTCACTCATTACCAGCCCTCCCATCGTATAGCTGTGCTTTGGGTTTCTGTTTCCTACATGCAAGACTTTACATTTCTCTACATTAAACTTCATCTGCCATCTCATTGCCCACTCTCCCAGCTTGTTCAGGTCCCTTTGCAAATCTTCGCAGTCCTCTTTAGTCCTAACTCCACTAAATAGTTTGGTGTCGTCTGCGAATTTTATTACTTCGCACTTCGTCCCTGTTTCTAGATCATTTATAAATACATTGAACAGCAGCGGTCCGAGTACCGACCCCTGCGGAACACCACTCGTGACCATCCTCCAGCCCGAGTAGTGGCCCTTCACTCTCACCCTTTGCTTTCTACCCACCAACCAATTTGTGATCCATCTATGTACGTCTCCTTTCTCCCCATGGTTCTTCAGTTTCCGTAGTAGGCGTTCATGGGGTACCTAGTCAAAGGCTTTATGGAAATCTAAGTATATGATGTCTATGGGGTCCCCTTTGTCCATCTGTTTGTTTATTCTTTCGAAGAAGTGCAATAAGTTCATTAGGCACGATCTTTCTTTGCAGAAGCCATGTTGACTTGTTTTCATCAGTTTATTCCTTTCTAGATGCTCATCGATGTTGTCTTTTATCAGCGCTTCCGCCATCTTTCCCGGCACCGAAGTCAAACTAACCAGTCTGTAGTTCCCCGGGTCACCTCTCGATCCTTTTTTTAAAGATGGGCATAACATTAGCTATCTTCCAATCCTCCAGGATCACGCCTGTTTTCAGGGATAGATTACAAATCTGCTGTAATATTTCCGCTATTTCCTCCTTTAGTTCTTTCAATACCATGGGGTGGATTCCATCCAGGCCCGGAGATTTGTCAGTTTTTAATCTATCTACCTACTTGCATACGTCCTCAAGACTTACCTCAATTTTTCTGCTTGATCTCCTTCGAAGATTTTTTCAGGTTCCGGCACGATGGATGTGTCTTCTTTTGTAAATACTGAAGAAAAGAACATGTTTGTTTAGTCTATCTGCCACTTCTTTTTCCTCCTTCACCACTCTTTTCCTAACTCCGTCATCCAGCGGTCCCACCTGCTCCCTTGCTGGCTGCCACCCCTTAACATATCTGAAGAATGGCTTGAAATTTCGTGCTTCCCTGGCTAGCATCTCTAAAGAACAGCTTGAAATTTTGTAAAATAATGATCCAGGTAATCTGCAAGATGATTTCTTAAGGATGCTTTTACATGGCTGTCTGAGCTTGCAGTTGTCAACGCCATTTCAATTGGGATCACCAGATGTAGTGAAGGCTTAGGATTAGATGCACTAAAGATACTGACTTGATTGCTGTTGGCCAATACTCGAGCAGCGATCGATGCGCTATCAAGTTTACATGTAAATGATTTGCATAGAGGTGTAAATCATTTGCATACAAACACGACTGATCAATCGGTCAGTGAGCGATTGACACATGCACAGAGCCCTAACAGCAGTGACAGGTGAAGCAACCTCCTGTCACTGCTTCCTTTTTTTAATCAACAAAACCATAACCAAGCAGTAAAATTGCAAAATATCATGATTCTATATTTTTAAAATATATTTTGTAGCAGTTTTTTCAGATATGCCCCCTCCAGCCTGTTGTTATTTAAACATGACTGAATGATTTCTCTCCAGCATATATATCATCATTGAATCTGCTTCATGTGCAAAATAAAGTTTTAAAAACCTCTTCTCAATAATTTTACAACTATAATGTAGATGCTAAAAAAAACATTCAATAGTTTTTTTGTTGTTTTACTTATCTTAATCGCCACTGTACTGTCGGTTTATAACTTCCATTATATTTAATCATCTGTGCCGGGAAGTGACTGGTCAACATGTTTTGCTCACAGCTTTGTCAAGAACAGCCCCTGCAGATAATACATAAACAGCTCAAAGAAGAAGTAATATAAAACTTGATTCCTAACAAATCATACCTCTTCATTGCTAGCACACACCATCCCAACTCAGTCTTTTGTTCAAAGAAGGAATTAAAAATTGACGACAGCCAATAGGAGACTCAGATCAAAGACATCCATTCTTTCTCTATGTTAAGGCCATCCAGGGTAACAGTATTGAGGGTGTATATCCACCGTTGTTCTCTAAAGTTTAATCTTCTCTCATAATTGCCACCCTCCCACTCAATCTCAATCTGATCAATAATTCTCCATCGTAAAACCTGAATAGTATGTTGTGTTTCCACCCAATGTTGTGCCAATGGAGCCTGAAGAACCTTATTAGTAATTCTGGACTTGTGTTCATCCAGTCTTATATGTATAGGACAGCCACTTCTTCCCACATATATGAGGCCACAAGGGCATGTGATGGCATAAATTACATTAGAAGATTTGCAGGTAGTGTAAGTTCTGAAAATTATGATATCATTTTGGCGATTGGGTGGTATCCATTCCCCTCCCCCCTGTGATGGTAGAGTCACACCATTGGGAGGAGGGGAAGTGATGTTGATGAGCCAGAAGGAAGCATAAGCCCGTGGCTCCCTGGCCGCTAGAGTGAAAGCTGAATAGTTCCCTGGATATGGTGATTTTTAAATGAAGAAAAGACTGATCCTTTTTGTGAAGATTATCAAATTTTTGAAAAACCTAGCCTACTAGTGAGTAAGAAAAAGAGCCCCGATTTGAAGGAGTACTCTTACTTGGGCAGTAGTCAAGCAAGACAAGAGGAGGAGAATATGGCGCCGGCCCCTGGGCATGGAGAAGATTATAGAATCGGCTTGCCCTGAGGGGAATGAGACCGTAAACTGTATGGAAGAGGTTCGTGAATGGTTTCGGGAAATAAAACCTGAAATTGCAGCATCGAGAGAGGACTTGGCAGCAATGAGAACTGAACTTAAAGCGAATATAATTGGATTGGGTCAACATAGGGAAGAAGTGGAACAACAAGTTGAGGAAGTTGCGGTAAAATTGAAGAAAAACATACGCATCAGGAAAAGCAAGTAATCAATTTAATGGAGCATGTAGAAGAATTGGAAAATAGGAGTAGAAGACAAAATCTGTGTATTAGGGGCCTGCCTGATATACCGGAATATCTTAATTGTAAAGAAGTACACTTCTCCCTCTGTATTCGCGGTTTCAGCATTCATGGTTTCGATTATTCACGGTTTTTAGCTTGCTGGCTCCTCCCCTAAAATTACATCAGCTTGCATAGAGAAATCAATGATTCCAAGCATTTACAGAGAAAATCGCCAATTCCCAGCACTTTCTTCACCGTGTTTTGCCTCTCCTTCAGGAACAGGCCAGGTCTCCCACCATGTTATTCGTGGTTTCACCATATTCACGATGGTTTTTAATAGAAAACAGCGAATATCATATGGGGGAGTGTGTGGTGCAGTGGTTGGATCTACAGCCTCAGCACCCTGGGGTTGTGGGTTCAAATCCCGCGCTGCTCCTTGTGACCCTGGGCAAGTCACTTAATCCTCCATAGCCCCAGGTACGTTAGATAGATTGTGAGCCCACCGGGACAGAGAGGGAAAAATGCTTAAGTACCTGATTGTAAAAACCGCTTAGATAACCTTGATAGGCGGTATATAAAATCCTAATAAACTTGAAACTTGAAACTTGAAAAAGTTATTTGCGGTTTTTCTGTATTTGCGGTTCTGTTAATCTCCTATCACAGCGAATACGGAGGGAGAAGTGTAGTTCAGAAAATATCAGTGTTTATTCTGGCCCAAGTTCAGATTGAAAAGCAGGCAGATCAAATACTTATTGACTATGTGCATCGAGCGCTAGGAGCAACTAAGTCTAATCAACAAAAGGACATTGTAGTATGCTTTCATAATTATGTTCAAAGGATGAAATTTTGTCTGCAGCATGGAAACAGGAGAAGATCTTATGGGACACATATGAACTATCTATATTTGCAGATATCTCTTCACCCTTTACAGTGAAACTTAGGGCTCCTTTTAGTAAGCTGCAATAGCAGTTTTAGCGTGCACTTAGTGTGCGCTAAATTGCCACGCGCGCTAGACCCTAACGCCAGCATTGAGCTGGCTTTAGTTCTAGCCGCATAGTGTGGGTTTAGCACACGCTAAAATTCTGCTTGCGCTAAAAACGCTATCGCAGCTTAGTAAAAGGAGCTCTTAGACAAGAACAGGTTCACTATTGATGGACATTTCCATTTGGATTACAATTTAATGCGAAAGGAGCATCATATAGTATCTCAACTAAAGCTGCAGCCCTCCAAATTTTTCAATTTCTAGGATGGGGAGAAGAAAATCCCATCGCAGACCAGGAGACGAAACAGCAACCAATAACCCAAATATTAAAATGGCAACGGGTTGGAGTGGTAGGGGCAGACTCCGTTCTGCCTTAAAAAAATAATATGACTATGACTGTCAATAATGAAAAAGTGATCTATCAGTCTATTATAAGAATTAATATTTGGATTATATGCTATGAATATCAAAAGAGGAGTTTTTTAGGTAGAATTTATATGCTATGCTTTATAATCTTTAGAGAAATCAGCTGGGAAAATAAATAAGAATGCGGTGGGGGTGAGGGGGTGTCCTTCCTGTGGAGAGATGTCTACAAGACAGGATCTAGAGGGGAAGGTGAGGAGAAGGATCTGGGGGGAGAGACTGGAGAAGGGTTGGGTAGAATGGATGGTAGGGTTTTATTTCTTGTGTGGTTGTGTGGATTTCAGTATGGGTCTAGTGGGAGAATGATGAGTGTGGGTATGATTGGGATATCTGAAGCAGTAAATGCAAGGTTAGAAGATAGTATAAAAGCAATTCTGAGATGTTTTAATTAAATGTGGTAACTATTAATGCTAGAGGCCTGAACTCTCCCTTTAAAAGAAAATGCGTAGTAAAGGAGGCGTTGCGATTAAATGCCTCAATATGCTTGGTTCAAGAAACACATTTAAGGAAAAAAAAATCTGCATTTGTTGAATTCTAGGCATTTTCCTATTTGTAAAGTAGCTTCCCACCCCATTAAGAAAATTTCTGGGGTGACGATTATGATTTCATGGAAAATTCACTATGTTGATGTGGAAGGCAGATTTCTGATATTCCATGTTTCTTTATATGAAAAAATGTATAATATAGTATCAGTCTGTGCTCCAAATGAAAATCAGCAAATTTTTTTTATCAGTTATTACAAGATAAGATGATGAGTATGCCAATTGGAATATGGATAGTAGGGGGAGATTTTAATGTCACTCTATTTCCCCCATTAGATAACAGGGAGGGTTAATTATTGTAGAAAAGACCGAAAAGAATTACAAGGGATGATGCAAAATATGGGATTGTTTGATGCAAGGAGGCAGGCCCATCCGGGGTAAACTCAATTTACATTTTATTTCCATGTATACAATACATATTTACGAATTGATTTTATCTTTTGGATAAGCAACTCTCTTCAGCTATGAAGAAAGTAGAAATAGAGGCACAGTTATGGTCAGATCATGCTCCAGTAGTCGTATCATTGAAATTAAAGGAATTAGATAAACTTCTTCCATTTTATAGATTAAATGAAAGTGTATTAAATAATGAGGAAGTATTAGCAGAATTAAACCAGCTTATACCAGAATACTTTCTTATGAATAATACATCTGAAGTAGCTTTGAGAACAGTATAGGATGGTTTTAAAGCTTTTATTCGAGACCATTTATTAAAATGGGCTACTAGAATAAAAAAACAGTTATGGGTTTATAATGTGTAATATGAACTGCAATTAGCTAAACACCCTTTTTTGAGGAAGGAACTAAGGCAGGTAGATTAGTAGCACATCAATTTAAAGCAAAAATAATTCAAACATTTATTACACACTTGAAAAATACAAAGGGACAAGTAATATGTGAGACAGGAGAGGTAAGAGATAGCTTCTCAAAGTTTTATCAAAAATTATATACATCTAAAGTAAAACATGACTATCAATTAGTATTGCAGTATTTGGAAAAGGCTGCTTTAAAAAAATTTAAAGGTAGAACAATGTGATCAGATGGAGAAGGAGATATCATTGGAAGAAGTTCAAGGAGTAATGAGATCTTTACCATCAGGAAAGGTTCCAGGCCTTAACGGCTTGACAGCAAAATTTTATAAACAATTTATAGGTATATTATCTCCAATGCTTAAAGAAGTATTTAATGATATCCTAAAAAAGGGTGAAATTCCACAATCTATACTGGAAGCAGGAATCACAGTTTTACCAAAAGTTCATATAGGCCTATTTCTTTACTAAATATCGATTCTAAAATATTAGCAAAGGTATTGGCAACTAGAATTAATAAGGTTCTGGATAAACTGGTATGTGAAGATTACGCGGGATTTGTTCCAGGTAGATCCACTGGGGACAATGGTAAACGTACAATTGAGATCATGTGGTGGGCTAGACATAATAATATTCCATTAGTTTTATTAACTGTCGATGCCGAGAAAGCATTTGACAGAATGGAGTGGGGTTTGGTTTTTTGATTCAACACTTGAATATTATGGATTTGGACCTAATATGAGACAATGGATTTCGGCCCTTTATTCTAATCCAGGTGCTAGAATAAAAATAAATGGGGGGATATTCAGAATCATTTTCATTATATAGGTATACACGTCAGGGGTACCCCCCAGGGCAGGATTAACCAATAGGCCCAGTAGGCACGTGCCTAGGTCCCGAAATGGTCAGGGGGGCCTGATGAAGGAGGGCATCAACAATGTTTTTTTTCCAAATGGCGATGGGCCCCTCCAGTATCGATCGGCAATGCAGGACCCCCTGATCGGTAATGCGGGCCCCCCCCTCCCATCGACAGAAAGTAAGACAAGCAAGCAACGCAGGTAAGAAAGGCAACGGGAACTGTAATTGTGTAAGCAGTGCTGCTTGCCCAAAGCTTCCCTCTGACGCAGCTTCCCTTTTCCGCCTGGGCGCTTGGTGGGGTGGCGTGGGGCAAGGGGCCCAGTGTACTTGTGTGCCTAGGGGCCCTCGACAAATTAATCCTGCCCTGGTACCCCCTATCCCCAATATTATTTGCACTAGGACCATTTGCTGCAATAATTAGGCACCATCCAGGTATTAAAGGGGTTAACATAGCAGGTGAAGAGTATAAAATTTCATTATTTGCAGATGATATTTTATTGACAATAGGGGATCCGGTTGGTTCACTTCCATGTGTATTACAAGTATTAACAGAATATGGTTTATTATCAGGATTTAAAATAATGCTTCAAAATTGGAATGCCTGAATGTAAACTTGGATAAATTAGTAGTACCTCAGTTGCAGAGTTCTCTCCCCTTTGCATGGGCAGAGTCCCATATACAATATTTAGGGATTGAAATCCCATCTGATCTTTCACAGTTATATCAGTTAAATTATGGGAAAATATTTCAGGATTTATCAAATGATCTGGATAGCTGGCATAGGATGAGCCATTCCTGGTTGGGGAGAGTGGCCATATGCAGAATGATGTTATTACCTAGATTTTTATTGTCAGACATTGTTTCTTAAAATTCCCAGACTGGCTATTAAGTCTTTACAAAAAAAAAAGTTTGATTATATTTGGGAAAGGCGCCCTCCTAGAATTTCACGAGCTTTGTTATCAAGTCCTAGAAGTGAAGGTGGATTGGGAGTACCAGATTTATATAGATATTATATGGCTTCCCAATTGAAATCTGTTGGAGAATGGTATGATTTGAAACCTAAAGGATGGGTTCAGAACTGCAGGAATTACTTCTCTCAAAATGAATGGGCTAATTTGATATGGACAGCATTGAAAAAAACATTTCAACTGAGAGAAGCTTACCGTGGTTTCCTATCTTTTTGTAAATGGATACCAAGAGTAAGTTATATTAGGAAATAAAAGATTATCAAGTGTTGCACCATTGATATATTTATATGCTTTTGCCCCAGCTGGGAACAAACAGTTCTAGAAGGATGGTTTAATAGAGGAATAACTATTATTGGGGATTTATATGAAGCTGGAGTGATGAAGTCGTTTTCACAGTTAAGTTTGCAATTAGGCATTTGCTATTCTCATCCCTTATCAAAGATTGGCTACAATGGCATTTAACACAGTGGGAAGAATTGTTGTTAGATAATATGAATTAAAAAAAATAATTACTAAGTATTATGCAATGTTACAAGGGAACTCTAGGGAGGTGCATAATCATAGAAAAAAATGGGAAAGAGATTTAGGGATTACCATCTCACTAAAGGAATGGGAATTGATTTATAGAACAACACAACGTATTTCAATATTAGCTAATCTGGTTGAACAAAGCCTTAAAGTACTATACCGATGGTTCTTATATCCAACCAGACTGTCAAGTTATTGTCCCAATAGGAATGGAAAGTGTTGGAGAGGATGTGGCTTTATTCTGTAGTATCTTAATGGTAACACAGTTACCGACAGATCTGCAGCAGTTGGGTTTTAGGATAGTAAAAACTGATTCAGAATAGCCAAGCAATTGTTAGTGAATCAATCGCTTGGCTATTTTGCATGGGATTTTGCTAATTTGCATGGGTGGATCAGATCGGATCGGAGATTCGTTGGACAGCAGTTTAGTGAATCAAGTCGGGGAACAAAAATGATTGCAAACTCAGTAAAACTGTTTTTGCGACCATCGTTACAAGATTGTTAAGTTTAGTGAATCTAGGCCCAAGATGTTTGTTAAATCCTGTCTGGTGGGTGTCAAAATATTTTATCTTTTGATTTCAAAGGTCTTACATTCCTGGATTGTCTTAAAATTTCCTTTTAGTATTCTCACCACAAAATCATTGATGCAGTGTTTTGGTTTTCTGAAGTGTTGTCTGACAGAGATAATATTCTGGCTGGCACTGCAATGTTTAATATGATATCTGTGTAGATTGATTCTAGTCTTTAGCAGCTTGCTTGTTTCTCCAATGTAACACCATTCTTTACACTTTTTTGCACTGAATAATATATGTTGTCAAACCAAATAAATATTAACTCGGAGTTCATATAAGAATCTTTCCTGTGAACTTAGTAAACAAATTCTTTGACACAGGATTCAAATAATTTCCATATATGAATATATCTTCTTGTAAATACAAATTATGAGTGAAATGTGCAGTGCTCAGACCCACAACCATGGTGCTTTAATAGTGTAGATCAAGCAGAGTTGGCACTGGGACCATCATGGTACTCTCATGGTCCCATACTGTGCTGTTATTCACAATTATTACATTACAATAGCAGTACAAATCAGCTTATCTTGTATATTGAGTGATTATTCGATTTCCTGCACCTAACCCATTCCACCAATCAAATGGGCTAAATGAGATAGTTGTTTCTATGTTGTTAATTTGTTTTGTGTTATGTTGTAGTAATATCGCTCCTGATGAAGCGTCACTCAAGCGAAACTTGAGTCGAGGGGTTGCTGGCATAAAGACTGGTTGGGATTTTATATCACAGATGAGCAGAGGGGTGCAGGAGATCGAATAACCACTCAATACACAAGATAAGTTGATTTGTACTGCTATTGTAACATAATAATTGTGAATAACAGAGTGGTATAGAAACATAGAAACATGATGGCAGATAAAGGCCAAATGGCTCATACTCTGCCCATCTGCAGTAACCATTATCTCTTTCTCTCTCCGAGAGATCCCATGTGCCTATTCCAGGCCCTTTTGAATTCAGACATAGTCTGAGATTATTGTCTTGGCATCAGCCAAGACTATGCACCCTCTCAATTTGAAGGGGTTTTGCCTGTAATGTAGAGACTGGGTTAGCCAAGCCTCTAAAAAAAGTAACTCTGCGTCAAGTATAGTTTCTGGAAAACCTACTAAATGAAGATTATTTCTGAAGATGTGATTTTCTATTTAATCTAGTTTGTTTTCCAGCTGGTTTACCTACTCCTTAACCTTTACATTTTCCTAGTCTTCTCCAAGTGATCCATGCATGAAGCCACCACCTGGAAATCCCATTCAAGAGTGTCCAAGCAATTCTCCATCGATTCAAACCTGTCCAGGATTTTTTTTAACTGCTTATCCAGTGAATGCTACAGGACTACCTTCACTTCTGTAGAAACCTCCGCTGCCCAAGCTGATCTCACTGTTGGCGACAGTGGCTCTATGTATTTCACACATTCTTTATCTTTCTTCAGCTGCTTGGAGAACATTGGAAAAATAATCAAGAATATTACTGACCCACAAGAGTATCAGTTAAAAGCATCTTAACCTCCAGCAAAATGAGGATTAAAATAGTTTTGGGGTTATCAGGCCATAGAGTCTCAACTAAACATACTCAGCTTGGTAGCATCATGTGATCTCTCAGAAGCAGATCCTTTAAAGATATGTATCACTGCCTATCTTGAGAAAACTTATCTAAAGCAGGCCAGTATGAGGTACTCATATGGGCATACCATATTGTTACAATAAATTGGATGCATTTTGAATTAGCCATTTTGGAAAGGCTAGCACAAGGGTATTAGTTGCCCTAGGTGAACCTTCAGCTTTGTAGCCCCTTCAATTAACTTCTAAGCACCCTAGCAAAGAATTTAAAAATTAAACAGAATCATTTCAGCAACTTTCTTCCCATAACAGACAAAACATTCCAGTTGAAACACGAGAGGAGCAGGGCAACTGATCATGCCAGGTAGCAGCAGCACTGTCAAACCAGTACTTAGTATGAACAGTCCAAAATATTAATGCTTGGGGAGGAAAACAATTTACACTTCTCCCTCTGTATCCACAGGGGTTAGGTGCAGAGCTGGACCGCAAAGTGTGAAAAACCGTGAATAACTTTTCGGCCAACTCTGACCCATCCACGCCTCATTCTGGACCTTCCCGCCTCCCTCCCGGCATCCCAGACCTTACTTGGTGGTCTAGCGGGCTTTTGGGGCAGAAGCGATCTTCCTACGTGCCTGCCTCATTCAGATCACTCATAGCAAATGGCTGCCGTGAGTTCCCGTAGTCTCCGTGGATACTGAAACCGCGGATTTGGAGGGAGAAGTGGATTCTTTTTCTGATGTTTTTGTCTTTATTTTCTTTTAATTGACAAAACACCTCAGTGGAAACAGAGTAGCAGAGCAGCTGATCACGCTAGATAGCAGCAGAATAGTACTACCAGTAGCTGTGAACAACATGGACTCACAATATGGACTCTGCCATTGGGCACACTGCATTGTGGGTAGAAAAGAAAGCAAAGATACTTACCTGGATGGCAGGTGGGCTAGAAGAGAAGATCTCAAGTGAGTTTGGGAGGAATCATCCACCACTGGAGAAAATAACAGAGGTCTGGGATGACTTGGATCGTAGCAGACAGATGTCCCATGACTTGAGACCATTGGGTCGATAGGGTCTATTGTAGAACTCTGAGGTGATGTGCATTGTGGATGCTATATGACCAAGAAGACAAAAAATTGATGTGTGGAAGTGTGTCAAAGTGAGAAGACTGTTTGACATAAGTGATTGAGATTGTCCATTCTTTGCTTTGGTAGAAAAGCTCGACCCTAAGTAGTATCCAGGAGAGCCATGATGAACTCCAGCATCTGAGAAGGGTGCAGATGTGACTTTAGGTAGTTGAAGGTAAACCTGAGCAGCTCCAGAAGATGAATTGTTGAACTGATGGCATGCTGAGCTATTTGCCATGATGAAGCCTTGATCAACCAGTTGTCTAAGTAGGGATATACATGAATTCATATGCAAAGGGCTGCCACCGTTACCACTAGGGATTTAGTGAAGACACGAGGGGCTAAAGCCAGTTAAAAGGTCAAGATTTTGTACTGGAGGTGTCAAGATCCAATATGAAAGCAAAGATACTTTCTGTGAGCGGAGACTTAGAGGAGACATGATAGAAACCTTCAAGATCATGAAGGGCATAGAAAAAATAGACAGGGACAGATTTTTCAAATTAAGGGGATCAATAAGTACAAGGGGGCACTCAGAGAAATTGAAAGGGGAGAGGTTTAGAACAAACGCCAGGAAGTTCTTTTTCACACAGAGGGTGGTGGATACATGGAACGCGCTACCAGAGGATGTGATAAACAGGAGCACGCTACAGGGGTTCAAAGAAGCTTTGGATAGGTACTTGGAAGACAAAGGGATTGAGGGGTACAGATAAGAGTAAAGGTAGATTATAGGGATGGGATTAGAGGTAAATTACAAAATTAATCAGGGACCACTGTTCAGGCACTAGGCCTGATGGGCCGCCGCGGGAGCGGACCGCTGAGCAAGATGGACCTCTGGTCTGACTCAGTGGGGGCAACTTCTTATGTTCTTATGTGTGAGTGTAGGTCTCTTTGAGATCCAGAGAGCAAAGCCATTCACCTTTTTCCAGTAGAAGTAGAAGAGTCCCCAGAAACTTCTCCTTCATCATGTGTCTGTTGAGGCCCCAGAGATCTAGAATTGGCTGAAGGTCTCAGGTCTATTCTGGCATCAGGAAATACTTTGAGTTCTATTGCATTTAGCTGGAGAAAGGCCTAGTGTTTGTGGTGCAGGAGGGTCCTCTGGAGGGAGTTGAAAGGAGACTCCTTTGATGGGTGGTTTGGGGGTTTTCTGATCAAGCTTAAGGCGTATCCCTGAGTGACAAACCGAAGCACTCAATGATCTGTTATAAGAGTCCAGTGTTGATAGAAGTAGATTAATCTGGCTTTGATGGGGAGATTGGGAAGAAGAAACAGGAAAATGGTGGCAGTGCTTTCTAGAAATGAGACATAAGGAGGACTGCTGTTTGGACTGAGATTAAGGTTGTGATTTCTGTATCCTTGCACGGGTGCTTAGAAGACAATGAAGATGGCTGATTGTAACACTTTGGTGTTATAGTAATATGAATGTCTGCATGAGGCAGAATATCTTCTAGATAATGAAGAAAACTGAGAGGTTTGTGATTTAAATAAAGTAGTCATAGTATCTGTGTGTTTTTTAAACTTATCTGCCACCTCCTCGATTTTATTCCCAAACAGGTTGTTGCCCTTACAAGGAACATTGAAAAGGCATTCTTGAACTGAAGTTTCCAGATCAGAGACTCTTAAGTCAGGTCCAAGGGTGGTATATGTGTGGAACAGTCTCCTGGTAGAGGTGGTAGAGACAAACACTGTGTCTGAATTCAAGAAAGTATGGGACAAGCACATGGAATCTCTTAGGGAGAGGAGATAGTGGATGCTGCAAATGGGTAGACTGGATGGGCCATTTGGCCTTTATCTGCCATTATGTTTCTAAGTTTCTAAGCAATGCACTGCAATTACCACTGCAGATATTCAGAAAGAAACGTCAAATACACTGAAAGCTCCTCTAGTCATACATTTTGTCATTATGAACAAGTTCTTATATAATTGTTGAAACTGTTTTAGTTTGTCTGGAGGGAAGAATTCCTCAAACTTTGACAGTTGTTTAACTAAGGATTTAAAATAAATGGACGTAGAATTGGTAGTCCATAATTTATTGATGAGCATAGATGATTGGACTCTTTTGGCAAACACATTTTCCAAAGTCCTGACTGCTCTGCCTCAAGGAGCAGAACTGTAAGATCATGAGCTGCATGATCATTTGAGGTCAGATTCCAATGAATGATGTTGAAGTTGAGTTCTGTCAAAGCCTAGACACTTTTGAATTCTATACATTGTTTCTATCTTTTTAGGAGCTACCTGAACTGACAGGGATTCTCCCAATTCTTAAATAAAGCTTTTTTCTTGACCCTTTGCAAAGGTACCATAATGCATTTGTTTGGTGGTGGCTCAAGGCTCAAAGTCAAGGAGTCCAAAAGGTTCAGAGGGAAGTTCCTCCTCTGTTTCCATTCTGATGGGCAAAGTCTGGCCCATCTGTCTTACAAAGCCAGTAAAAGATATATTCTCTGGTGGAAACTTGCATCATTGAGGAGAAGAGGAAGGATCAGAGAGTATACCATAGAATTTTTCTGCTGAGTATTCTGACAAATCCTCCTCTGAATGGTTGGAAATAGTTAAGCTCTGGAATGCATTACCAGAGGTTGTGGTAAGAGCGGATAGCGTAGCTAGTTTTAAGAAGGGTTTGGACAATTTCCTGGAGGAAAAGTCCATAATCTGTTATTGAGAAAGGCATGGGGCAAGCCACTGCTTGCCCTGGATCAATATCATGGAATGTTGCTACTTCCCAGTCACAGGAGGTTTCTCAGATTTTGAATAGGTAAACACCACTACCAGTATCGTGTTCTGCCTTTTGACCTCATGTCAGCTCCCAGGGTTTTCACCATATGTCTAGTGATAGTAGCAGTGTCTTTACATATTTTATACTATCTCTTGTTGCTTCTTTCTTGTCATGTGGTCTTGTAATCCCTTCTTTTTTTATATATATAAATTTTAATTGCTTATACTGTATTTTTGTTTGAATCGCTTTTTATTGATTGTAAACCATCTAGATACTTTTTATGATAGCCAGTATATCAAAGAAATAATAGACAGCATATCAAAGAAATAGCTGATATAATCAAAGAAATAACAAACTTGGAGTGTACATGTTTCCCTATTTGGATGATTGGCTGGTCAAGAGCACAACTCTGGAAGGAGCCGTGGAGGGGCATAATAAAAAAAAAACGTTTAAGTCCCCTTTTGGCCTAAGGCCTTAAACGTTGAAAGTAGAAGCAGGGAAAATGTCCATTATCAAAAAAAATGTCCAAAAGGAGATTTTTTAAAAATAATGGCCTGCCTCTACGTTCAGCTGTTTAAATGCCCAGACCACCACTACATCTAAACTTATACCATATAATCAACCTAAAAAAAGCCTAAGCCCCAAACGTCCAAAACAATAGCTTTTAGGCGAAGGAGGAGCCAGTCCTTCGCCTAAAAGCTGGATTCTGTAACCGGTGTCTGTGTCAAAAACAACACCGGTTACAGAATCCACCTCTCTCGACAACATCGGGGCAAGAGGAAGCCCAAGCCCTCTTGCCCCGCAATTCTCCCCCTCCCCCCAGTTGGTCCCATGTGCCTAAGGCCCATCCCACAGGAGGGGGCCTAAGACAACTGGGCCGATTCTGGTTGGCCCAGGCGCCTCAAGCCCCACCTGTGGGCGGGGTTTCAGCCGCCTGGGCCAATCAGGCCCTAAGGCCAGCCATTCCCGTGATGGCTGGCCTATCGGACGAACGGGCTTGGCACCCATCCATCCGACCAACTTATTATAAGGTATGGGAAAGGGGGGTGGGGATGGTGGGGGTCACAGGGTCGGCGGGGGGGTGATTGGGGGTTTGGGGGGGCGGTCAGGGGGGTTTCATCGAGGGCAGGAGGGGGGTGGGGGTTAGAGGGTATCGCGGGCCAGGAGGGCTTGGGCTCCCTCCTGGCCGGATCGTGTGGAGGGGAGGGGGGAGATCGCGGGGCAAGAGGGCTTGGGCTCTCTCTTGCCCCGATGTTATTGGGGAGGGTCGCGGCTGGCGGGGCAAGAGGGCTTGGGCTCCATCTTGCCCCGATGTTGTCGGGAAAGGTTGCGGCTGGTGGGGCAAGAGGGATTGGGCTCCCTCTTGCCCGATTGTTATAAGGGGGAGGGCTCATTGCTGCAGGAAAGATGTCTCATCTCTGCTGCTGTGATGATGATCGCCTACACCCCTCCGAACCGCAGCACTTCAGGGTGAGCATCGCCGGCAGGGGAGATGAGCCATCTTTCTTGCAGCGATAGGCAGGTTGCTGGGACCGCTGAGCTGCAGCGATCAGCTCAGCGACCTCTTTTTCGGCACTTATACCTGTTTTGACTTGGTCTAAGTCAAAACGTATAAGTGCCGACTAGGCAACTTGTCAAATGTTTTGGTTATACGTGTTGTACGCCTAGGTGTAGGTCGACCCACCTCCCGCCCACCACCCGCCCTTTCCCCTCCTCTAAAAATGCCTCTTTTCTCTCTGTGCATTTAGAGGCAGGGGAAAGGCCTAAGCTGGTTTTAGATATGTCTAAAACCAGCTTTGATTATGGGTACTTGGACGATCAGGCTTTTTGATCGTCTAGGTAGCCATTTAGGCCACTTTTTAGACTTTTTTTTTTTTTTTTTAATTATGAGCCCCTTAGATTCCAGGCACACTTACTGATTATTCCTTCTTTTAGGCAACTACGAGATGCTCACAGAAAGTCCTCTTTCTCAGTTATGGCTCCTACTCTCTAGAACTCTCTTTCACTTATATCTTCGTACTGAAGGGTTTTTTTTAACATTTATGTTGAAATGATTTTTATTAAAGTTTTCAGTAACAAAAGAACCACTGCCATGTCAATATTACAGTGCAGAGTAAACAGCTAACAAATAAATCCCCCCATCCCCCAATATACAGTCATCAATCCTGTTATACAAAAAGATATCTCCAAAACCAGTGACTCAAGAGTTCAAATTTCTGCTACGAGAATGAGGTGTAAGATCAGACCAAAACAGTTCCCAAATAGCACAAAATCTATGTCCTTTGGCAGATTCCAAGTCCTGCTGTTCACGACGTTCCAATGATGCTTGAGTAATCAATAGAGATCGACACTGGGCTACTGAAGGCTCATCCAATGTCATCCATGCCAAAAGAATCACATTCTTGCCCATCAATATGGCTCGATCCACAAATGCAGTCATATTACATGTTGGAGTCAGGGCCCACCGATAGCAACCAAAGAACATCTGTGGAGTAGGAATCCAATTCTAGCTCCAGATGTGGGAGACATAGCTACTCAAGGATCTCCAAAAAGCAGACACTAGTGGACAATGCCAAAACTGATGTTCCAACAAAGCGTATGGTGATGCGTATTTCAGACAGCAGTGTGTAGGATTAATCTGCATCCTAAATGCTTGAATGGGAGATACATAAAGGCGCAGTAAGAATTTTTGTCGAAGTTCCCAATGAGTGATGTCAAAGGTAAGTTTCAATGACTTCTTCAATGCTTACACAGCTGTAATAGTGCAGCGTAAGTCAATGGATCACAGATCTGCCAATATGGTGAAATCATAAAGGAATTGCTGCCTGTGCCGAGAGGCTAAACATTTCCGAGAGCACCTCCCTACCATTCTCTGCAATATGTTGAGAATCAAGAGAATCTATATAATGCTTAACCTGAAAGTAATGAAATACATCAGAGGGTGGTAAACGGTATAATCATTTCAATTGAACAAAAGTAAATAACTCTCCCTCGTCTGTAAACAATTGAAAAAGAAATTGCAAACTCTTGGTCTTCCAGGATCATAAAGGCTGACAATGAAGACCTGGCAAAAAGTCACCATTGCCCTGAATAGGCAAATAAGGAGAAAACATGAAGTTATAAAACATCATAATAAAATAAAAAATATAATAAAAAACAAATTGACAACACACACAAAAAATTATACATATCAAAAAGGATTCAATGTATAATGTACAGAAAAATATCTGTCCTTATTAGTGTAGCATTAGAAACATATATACAACGAGGAATGGAAGAACAAATAACTCAATATTTATACTCTCCCCACTTATTATATCTTGCTTTGAAAACCAAGATATAAAAAGTGGGGAGAGTAGAAATATTGTACTACAAACATAAACATTAAAACAAAAAAGAAATATGGAAATTTTCCAAACCTGAATAAGGATGTTATAAATACAACCAACAGCACACAAAGAGACTTGGGAGCAAAACTTCATGGACATAGATATCAGAAAAGGACTTTATAAAATACAGTACGTCTACTTATTAAAAAATTTAGGAACACTATCAATAAACAAAGTGGACTCAGCTATCCTATTATGTATAACTGTAACTTGTGAAAGCTTTGCAAAAGCTCTGAAAATATTTTCAAAATAGACTCAGGCACCAAAATGAAAATTATTACACAATATCAATCAATATGCCAAAGTATCCGGTCATCTACTGCACTTAGTATAACACCCAAAATATTTTTTTTAATTGTACATTGCTACCTCATTCTAGGAGAAACCAACATTAGACATATGAACAATTATAAATAGTGGTTCAGATACCAATACACTGAATTCTTTTTGATAATGTATATAATTTTTGTGTGTGTTGTTAATCTGTCTTTTATTATATTTTTATTTTATTATGATGTTTTATAACTTCATGTTTTTATGTTTTAATTTTAGTGCATGCTTAGACCCCTGAAGCAGACTTATGATACGCCAAAACATAGTACTGTGTCGAGTCATTATCTTTTCGTGGATGGACACTTGGAGGGGCATAATCGAAAGGTATGTCTACGTCCGTTTTCATCTAAGGTGCAAGTCATCCAAAGTAAAAAACAGCCTAGGACACATTTTTGAAAAATACGTCCATAATTTTTTTGTTTCGAAAATCGTCTAAGTATAAGTCCTGACGATCTGATCGTCCAAGTCGCTAAATCATCCATCTTTATATCACATTTTCATCCAAGTCAAAAACGCCTAGAACAAGCCCTGTTGGACGTGGGAGGGGTCTGCAAAGTGATGAACTGAACACCCAGACATGGAACCTAAATAGTGGGGTACATTACAGGGCACTGCTGTGAACTTCACATAAAGGGTACCATGTCTTCATCTCACTATAGTCCCTTATAGATCATGATGAGCACCCCAAATCACCTCCAGAATCCCCTAGACCCACTTATCTACCACCCTAATAGCCTTTATGGCTTCAGGAGCCACTTATATGCCAGTAAAAAAGGGTTTTGGGATGTATAGGGGAGTGCACATGTTTAAGTATCAATGCAATGATTACAGGAGCTTATGGGCATGAGTCCTCCTCTCCATGAGTTCCTAACCCACCCTCAAGACGACTTAAGCCGCCTCTGTGCTGGACGACTAGGCTTTCCTATGCCAGGCTGAATTTTAAAGGTGTGATTAATATTTTTAGGGGGGGAGGTCGGTGATCACTGGGGTAGTGTGTGGGGGTCTGTTTTATGTGTTTGCAGTGCTTATCTGGTGACTTTAGGTGGGTTTTTGTGACTTAGACCATGTTTTACATGGTCTAAGTCACAACGTCCAAGTTCCATCGATCCTGGGCTGTATAACTTTTGGTTATACATTCTGTACGACTAAGTCTAAGCCGGCCCATGTCCCACTAAGTCTAAGCCGGCCCATGTCCCACCCAAATCCCGCCCTCGACACTCCTCCTGAAATGACCTGTTTAGCTTTGGTCGTTCAGTGGCACTATGAAGGTCTAGGTTATTTAGAAATAGTCCAAAACCCGTTTTTATTATCGGCACTTGGACGTATTTGGACAATGTTCGTTCAAGTGCTGACTTAGTCCGGTTTTTGGCCGTTTTTCTCTTTCAATTATGAGCCCCATAATAAATATTTTTGGATCACTTTGGTGTTTTTGGCTCCTTTCTTTTTTGAAAGACCATTGTCCAATCTCACTTTTCTGTATTGGCTTTTGTCTTCACCATGGGTTAGTCTCCTGTTGGTCTCATCATGTGTTATGAAGCATGAAACCCATACAGACGTCACACTGAAGAATTCTGTACTATCTGCAGTGCCTGCAAACAAGAAGTTGGAAAACCCAAATACACAATGTTACAGTAATTCAAATTGCTCAACACCATTGATTGGAACACTTTTTGAAAATCAAATCTAGGTAACAATGAAAGTAACTTATTAATCAAATGAAGTCTAAAATAAGTGCTCTTAATTACTTGATGGTCTGAGCTATAAAGAGAGCTGTCCAAGAGGACTCCTAAATTCCATACCTGTTGGACAACCTCAATCTTGTTATCAGAAAGTAGTGTGTCTGAAGAACACACAGAAGTGATCTCGGAAGTAACAAATAACACTTCTGTCCTGGCACCATTCAACTGCAATTGGGTTTTGGTCATCCAGTCTAGAATTTCATCAAATATTAACTGTAAGTTGGCTATTCACTCAGTCAAAGATAATGTCAATGGTAAAAAAACTGAATATTGTCTGCATAAATACGATAAGAAACTCCAAATGATTTTAATAATTTACACAGTGATCTCAAATTAAAATTAAACAGCATTGCAGATCATGAAGAGCCCTGCGGCATTCCTTTAGGGAGGGCATACACTGCCGATAACTGGTCTCCATTAAGAACTAACTAAGATCTATTTGTTAAGAAAGATTGGAACCATTTCAGCATGGTTCCCAAAGGCCACAGTCCCGTAACCTAGTTAACAAAATTTTATGATCAAGTGTGTCAAATGCTACAGAAAAATCTAGAAATACAAACAAATAATCAACATAGCTATCAAGATCATGGCAAATATCATCCACAGTCGCAGCAACCAATACCTTGGTGCTATGGGCCTTTTGGAAACTGGACTGGGTGACTGGGTGTCCAGATAATTGGATAGAGGATGTGTGCTAGATATGGTGTATTTAGATTTTAGCAAAGCCTTTGACAGTGTTCCACACAGATGTCTAATAAATAAATTGAGTGCCCTCGGGATGAGTCCCAAAGTGATGGGCTGGGTCAAGAACTGGTTGAGTGGAAGGCGACAGACCAATGACCAATGGAGATCGCTCTGAGGAAAGGGATATTACCAGTGGTGTGCCTCAAGGTTCTGTTCTTGGGCCTATTCTTTTTAACATTTTTACAAATGATATTCCTGAAGGATTGTCGGATAAAATTTGCCTCTTTGTAGATGATAGAAAATCTGAAATAGAGTAGACATGCCGGATGGTGTGAATAACATGAAGAAAGACCTGGTGAAACTTGAAGAATGGTCTGAAATTTGGCAGCTAAACTTTAATGCTAAGAAATGCAAGGTCATGCATTTAGGCTGCAAAAACCCAAGGGAACAGTACAGATTAGGGAATGAAGAGCTTATGTGCACGACAGAAGAGCGGGACTTGGGTGTAATTGTACGTGATGATCTGAAGGTGTTGAAACGGGTTGAAAAGGTGATGGTGAAAGCTAGAAGGATGCTAGGTTGCATAGGGAGAGGTAGGGCTAGTAGGAAAAAGGAGGTATTGATGCTCCTGTATAAGACTTTGGTGAGACCTCATTTAGAATATTGTTTACAGTTCTGGAGGCCACACTTTCAAAAAGATATAAAAAGGATGGAGTCGGTACAGAGGAAGACTACTAAAATGGTATGTGGTCTTCATCATAAGGCATATGGGGACAGACTTAAATATCTCAATCTGTATGCTTTGGAGGAAAGGCAGGAGAGGGGAGATATGATAGAGATGTTTTAATACCTACGTAATGTAAATGTGCATGAGTCGAACCTCTTTAATTTGAAAGGAAACTGCAATGGGAGGGCATAGGATGAAGTTAAGAGATGATAGGCTCCAGAGTAATCTAAGGAAATTATTTTTTTCAGAAAGGGTGGTAGATGCATGGAACAGTCTCCCAGAAGAGGTGGTGGAGACAGAGACTGTGTCTGAATTCAAAAGGGCCTGGGATAGGAACGTGGGATCTCTCTGAGAGAGAAAGAGATAATGGTTACTGCGGATGGGCAGACTAGATGGGCCATTTGGCCTTTATCTGCCATCATGTTTCTATGTACTGAAATGGGTCCAAAATAGATGCCTGTGACAAATAATGAACCAGCTGTAAATACACTCAAGTTTCAAGTTTATTGAGCACTTGATATACCGTCTATCACGGTTATCTAAAAGTTTACAGTACAATCAATGATAAAAACATATAATCAAAAAGTTCTGATTTTTCCAGAACTTTAGCCAACACTGGCTAAGAGGAAATGGGATGAAAATTAGATAAATCTTTGAACCCCAAAGAGGAAATCTTCAATCCAGGGCATACTGAGGCAAGCTTAAAATCATCTGTGAGTATTCTATCTCTAAGGCTTACATTCACATTTTTTGTTACAAAAGGTACAGACAAATTATCAATTTCTTTCAATATTCTAGGAGTACATATACCATGAATTGATGCTATTGGTCTACATAACTTCAAATTAAATTATATCTCCATTTCAGAGACTTCTTTAAACTCTAACCATTTACAGCTCTCTACCGTCTGTTTAACTACTGGAATCTGCATCACTGAGAAACAATCTAAAATTTGACTTATCTTTGATTC
The DNA here is from genome assembly GCF_902459505.1 of Geotrypetes seraphini. NCBI lineage: Eukaryota > Metazoa > Chordata > Amphibia > Gymnophiona > Dermophiidae > Geotrypetes > Geotrypetes seraphini. The sequence continues at coordinate 173,197,785 of NC_047088.1, read as the reverse complement.
AAAATGAGTTCTGAAATCATCAGGAAAGAATGGGGAGTATGATTTCAAAGGCTTCTCAATTAATGACCACATTTCTGAAAAGGTTATTTTGGGTGGTTCAATTACTCCCAAATCCTCTTCTGCTAAAAACATTCTCGTTTACCATCCACTGTGATCATATATTCATTTAATTTTATAAGATAAGTATCCTTAGCATCAACATCTCTTGTTCTCCATGCTCTCTCTGCGTACCTTAGCTCATGCTGTAGTTGTCATAGGGCAGATGTATGCCAAGGTAAAGCCTTATTAATAGTTCCTGACCTAATCATTTGCATGGGGGTTATCTGATCTATAGTCACCCCTGCCTCACCAATATCTCCTAATAGTGGGGCCCACACCATCACAACTGCAGTCAGATTCACTTTAGACCTAATCTTCTTACAGACTACTGTCTCAATTAAATTTTCATCCAAATTCACTTTTGACACATTCAATAGCATTAAATGATGATCTGTCCATGCAACTGGCAGGGCATTTACCAAAATATCAGTTAGCCAACTCATAGGCACAAAAATTAAATCCCAAAACATAACCTGCTGTGTGCATGGGCTGACCCACCACTTGACATAAATCTATCGCAGAGAGTGCATTGATTAAAACATGGAAAAAAATGAAAACATAATATCAGAGCCATAGTGACATCAGTAGCCCACTTGAGATCAGCTTCCAGAGAGGAGATTGCAAAGCTTTAGTGTAGGCATCTGTCCACACATTCACATCTCACTTCTCGTAATTTATATTTTATTGATTTTAAGATTTGACAGTTTTCAAATTCCAAATCAGGAGAAAAAATACAGTGTAACCACAAATAACATTTAGGAATTTAAAGAAGATATTACAAAGTATAGTTAGTCCACCATTAACTGGAGGAGGAGCTGATAATTAGCTGAAATTTTTAACAAATAAAACAAGCAAAAAATAAAGATGCAGTTTAATTGCTCTTGAACTATTCTTTCTGAGCTATGTAAGAACCAGGCATACCCATAATTACTGAAGAATTACTCTTAGTGAAAATGAATTTGGAAAGCTGCTGTGGATCGTAGAAGACATACCTGTCCTCTTTATAAACCAATACACATTTATAGGGGAAACGTAGAACAAAAGTAGCCCCTAACTGAGTAACCTGTGGCCTCAAAATAAGAAACTGTTTTTGTCTTTTCTGGGTAGAGTGAGATACATAAGGAAACATTCTGATAGTATTAGTCAAAAATGGAATATCTTTATGTTTAAAAAACAATTTTAACATCCATTCTCTATCAGAGTCAATAGGAAATTGTACCATCAGTGTGGCGGCAACCTGAACCTCAGTCTCCGACTTCTCAAGGAAATTAGTTAAATCCAAGCTATCAGCAGATAAATTCTGTTGGTTTGGATTTTGAGACTTAACTCTTTTTGGAAGGTAATATATCTTTGAGAGAGGTGGGTAAGAGGTTTCCAGCACCTTCAGAATCTCAGTCCTATATCTTTTAAACATAACTGAGGCAGATATTGGAAAAACTTTGGGAAAGTTAATAATCCGCAAATTACATCTCCTAATGGAATTTTCCAGCATTTCTTGCTTGAAATGTAAATTTGCACTGTCTTTAACCCAAGTTAAAGCTTGCGCTTCCAGAGTTTTCATTTGAATTTCCAAATCTTCAGATTTATTTTCCAAAGTTGTTACCTTATTTTTAAGTTCCAAATTTTCTGAAAGTACCTTAGTACAATTAGTAGAGAGTTGCTGTATTTGGTTCCCCAGTGAGGCTTGCAAATTGACAATATCATTCCAAATTGATTCTAAATTGATTACCTCAGGTCTCTGAGGGGGAAACAACTCTGTTCCTGAGGCCCCTGTTGTAAACAAAGTACCTGTGTCCACGGCAGCTACTATAGAAACTTCATGGGTTGTCCGAGCTCCCCCCGCTGATCACTGTGTTGGCATCTCTAACAGCTCCTCCTGCCTCAATCCAGAGCCAGATCCCCCACTCTCCACAACTGGCAGGAGCACGTCCCGAGCTGATGGCTCTTCCGCTGCCTCGGGTTGGGTCGGTGGCGTGCGCTCATTCAGGGACAGAGTAGCACCCTCAAAGGAAAACTCCAGTGCCTCAGCCTGCACTCGTTCTCCAGCCGAGGAAGTTCCCAGTTATGATGTCTGCGAGCCACGCTCGACAAAGACATCCATTGGGCCAGACTGTTGCAGTTTTGTCCAGGAACACCCGGAGCTTCGACTTCCTCTTTACCATTGGGTAGGTAGCAAAAGTTCTAAAGTCCAACGGGACGGCTTCTCCTCGAGAACCTCAAACCGCCATGTTAGTCAAGCTCCTCCTCACATCTCACTTCTGCCTTGAGCAGAATTCCTCATGTGATAGCCAGTTTAGTCAGACAGTCCTGTAGAATGTTGCTCTCTTTAATCCAATTCTAGCCCACAAGGCCCATATTTTATTCTGTTCCAGGCTGCACCTCCACATTAATATGTGTTTATTTATCAAGTTAATTACTAAACAGGTCTTGATGTTTTGAGTCCCTATTGACCTAACCTTGGTGTTTTCGGTGAGCCTGGAAGCTAGAAATTCCCAGCTGTGAGAGTTGAGGCCTACTTGTCGTCTGAGACAGCGATTACTTACCTTTAACAGTTGTTCTCTGAGGACAGCAGGCCAAATATTCCCACAGACCCTCCCATCTTCCCTTGGAGTTGTATTCTACTAGCTATACTATAGGACTCTGCTCACATGTTGGGCAGAAATGTACCCATGTGTGCGCATTTTGGCATTGCTAGAAGTTTGTATTCTTTAGAGCTAGATAGCTCTGTGCTGGACTCCATCAGCTGACGTCACCTAGCTGTGAAAATATTTGGTCTGCTGTCCTCGGAGAACTTCTGCTACAGGTAAATAACTTCACTTTATGCTTCCTTCTGTGGGCTCATTTTCCCACAAAACGCTGACATAACCTCTTGTTGCTTCTTTGCCCATATCTAGATGATTGGGGGGGAGGGGGTTGCTGCTAATACCGGTGTTGCTTTATCTCTCTGCCTCTTCTTTAGAGATCTCCTGCCAATATAGGTGCTGTTTTGTTCCTTTCCCAGTGCTTTGGGTCTTTCTGTCAATATTGGTGCTGTTTTGTTTCTCCCTTGATGTCTTTGGTTTTCCATGCCAGTGTTGCTTTGCCCCTCTCCCAGTGCCTTAATGGTTTCCTAGCTAATATTATCATTACATTTTACCTCTCCCAGTGCTTTGAGCATTTCCTGCTAATTTTGATGCTACAGTACTCCTCTTCCAATGCCATTAGGGTCTTTATTATTGTTTACACCTCTTTACTGTTCTCATTGTGGCTTACAGTTGTCATGCCACTGTTAATGTCTTTTGCTCTTTTGGTGCCCTGGGGGTCTTCCTGGCACTAGATACCTTAGAATGCCAGCCAGCAAGTGTATTTGAAAATGAATGGGAAACCCCACTATAAAATAATAATAAATAGATATTATTGGTTTCCCCATTAGCTTGAATGGAAATTAATGATGTAAATAAAAGATAATTCAGACAATTAACAAACCAGCATTCTTTTACTCCTTCCATTCTTTCTTTTGGCGTTCTTCAAGTATCACTCCACTTTTAACTATTATTTAAGATTATGGCTGCACACTATTTTGCTATACTAATAAAATACAGACTCGTTGCATCGCTGATCCTTTCTGCTTTCTCTTCTTTAATGACTGCTTTAGACAGGTTTCTACATGGCTAAAATCTAACCTATTGTTTTTCAACTTTTTAAAATGTGAATCCATTCTTTTCCTGAACTTGTAGACATGTAGCTGTCTACCACTCCCTCCCTCCATTGATGACAATCCCCTCCCTCATAAATAGAATTTTAAAACCTTAGGAGTCATTTTTGACACCAAGTTCTCCTTTAAACCACAAGTTGACACTGTGGTGTCATTTTTCACTATGTCCCGCATTCATTGTGTTAGTCCCTTATTCACCACATCACTTCTTTAGTCATTTATATTATCATTAGTTACTGTACATCGCTTGCCAGCTACTGCAATTCTTTCAATGCTGGTCTACCTTTACACTCTCTCAAACATCTTCAACTCATCCAGTCCACTGCTGTCAAATACCTCCAAACTTCTCCCTGTTTTGATCGTGTTAACCCACTTCTTCATCTGGAACACTGGGTCATATTCAAAATCCTCACAATAGTTTTCAAATGTTGTTCCCCTGCTTCGACCTTTTATATCAACAAATTACTTATCCCTATACTCCCCTCTGCTCAGCAGACAACAACCTTCCTTCACTTCCACACTTATCATTTAACCATCTCACTTGAAAAATGGTCTCCCCCACACATCAGGAATCAGTCCTTCTGTATTGCATTTAAGAAACTACTCAAAATGCCACCTTTTGTCCTATAATAGCTAAATTCTCCTCTCTGCTTTCACCCTCTCTCCTCTTTCCCTCCTGCCACACTTTTTAAACCACATAGAAGCTTTGTCAAAGTCAATTGTGATATATCACATAAAATAAATAAATAAAACCAACTAAACAAGTAATTGTACTGAATACCAACCAAACCAAGCATTTTTGCTGTGCACATCCATAGTGTTTGGTTGTAAATAGAGATATTTGAGGATTAGGGATGTGTGCAGCAAGCAAGCAAAAAAAAAAAAAATCAGTTCCTTTTCTGAAATGTTCTTAATGTTTGTGTATAGGAGGTGTTTTTAAATTATTATTATTAATTTCATAGATTTGTTTCTAATATGCATACTGTATGAGTGTTAAAACTTTCTAATATTAACACAAACTGAAAATTTAAATCAATCGCATACATGTTTTTCATACATTTATGTGCATAAATCAAATTGGTACTAGTTTTTTAAGGATTCTAAATGTACTTTTTCAGATTTCATCAAAATGCACTGGGGGCATCTATTGATTTATGCCCTGTGAATCTGTGTTTGCTATTTATTTACTGTTTTTATCCCATTTCAAACATTACTGAAGAGAAGAGGAATCAAATGTAATAAATAGGTGCAAAAGGAATCTGAAAAAAAAAAATTCAAAGTGCAATTAAAATATAATTAAACTTTTTTTTGAGAGCATTGGCAGTCTAACATTTAAAAGCAGGTGGGGGGGGGGGGTTCTGATATTCAGCTGGACTCTGTTTGGGTAGAGATGTCTGTATCAGTTATGTGTATAACTTTAACCAAATATTCAGCAGACTTAAACATGTAAGACCCACCACTGACTATAACTGGCTAACATTATCTGGATAAATGTATTATTTTAAGGATAATTTTTAGGTTAGCCATTTGAGTATCCTGAATTACTCAGTTAGGAGTGAAAAAGGAGCAGACTCGGTACTAATCTAAGGAAATATTTCTTTACAGGAAGGGTAGTGGATGCGTGTAACAGTGGAGGTGCCAGAGAGGAGGACAGGACAATATCTGAATTCAGTACAGCATGGGGTAAGCAGAGAGGCTGTCTGAGGGAGAGAAAGGGATTGTAGAGATGAGTAGTTGGTGTAGATGGGCAGACTGGATAGGCCATATGGTCTTTTTCTGCCATCATGTTCTAGATTTCTCTGTTAAGTATAATGGGCCTGCACAGACATTCAGCACTGTCTGACTAAAATCAGCATGCATCCTCCTCCCCTTTCCATCCTGTATTCCTCATCTCTGCCCTGAGATAACTGGGTACATTGTGTTGACTGGATGGAAATGTGTGTTGGGGGTGGGGGAAGTAAGGAAGTGAAGGAAGATAAATAAAAAAACAAACAAATTAATCAATACACAGGGGGTTTATTTTATTTATTTATTAGGATTTATTAACTATCTTTATAAAGAGGGCAGCTTCTATCCAGCCAGCTCCCATTGACCAGGTCTATTGCAGATATTCAGCAGCACGTAATCAGAGAGTGCTGCTGAATATCTATATTGACCATGATTATACTGTGTGGAACTGGGAGTTATCAGTGCCCAGATACCAATCTGGGCAAGCTGGACTGCTTAAATAGCTGTTTGGGCACTGACACTGAATACTGTTGATACCTGGATACCTTCTGGCAGCAGCCAATGACTTGGGTATTCAATGATGACAGCTAGATATAGCCTAGCACTGGATAGATAGGTATAAATTGGTGTTTGTTGGCCAGCATTTCAAAACATGCTGGCCACCATGGGCTGAATATTGATCAGATTTTCCAGTAACTTCAGAAGTTACTCAGATAAATCTTCTAAATAGCTGCAACAAGTTTTTATAGAGTTATTCTGATGAGGGTGTTGGTAGGGTCAGATTGTATTGTTTATCAAAATTTTGAGGGGAAGTCCTATAGGCCTAAAGCTGAATGGGAAGCAGGGATGGCATGCAAAGATGAAAATTGCCTAGTGTACCTAATACCTTGGTATCAGCTTTGAAACAAACTAGTTATTCAGAGACAGGGAAATGGCCCCACAAATAGTTTGCCCAACAGGGCATCATGAATTAGAGAACTTGTGTAGGGTTGGATATTGGTTTGTTTAGTCCCTCGAACCACAAAAGGTGTTCAGCTGCTTCTAAAATTATTATCAGCAAACATCTAAAATATATAGAAAATACATTTTAGGACGTATTTCTAAGTGCAGTTTTCTTTAAAAGCAGAAACTCTTTTTGTAGACCCAGTTCAGAAAGAAATGTACAGTGTGATGCTGTGGTTTAATTCAAGCACGATCTGTTTTCACTTGGGCACGTCTCAGACAGAAAAGATAAGCTGGGCTGGAAATACTAGTAACCAATCAGAAAGGAGGAGCTGAGAAACCTATCAGGCACTGACTTGTATCTTGGGCTTACAGCTGGAGCTGCCCTGCTATGAAAGCTGGTGGTGCTGCCCTCTTTTGCTAGCCACATCTCTCGGCGGCGCCTAGGGCTGCTACTCGTCGCTGCTCGATCGCGAGGGGAGGGGGAGCTGTCTGCCCTGCTTTCCTTTTTAACTTGCGTGTTCATCTGTCAGCAAAACAGACAAGATTTCTTTGCTCTCTCTCTCTCTCTATTTTTGCATCAAGGGTTTGCTGCTCCTTTCTCTGCAGCCTGGAAGCTCCGTTTGCAAGTCTCCCACGCCCCCTTCGCTCTGGTTTCCAGGAGTTGCATGACATCTTTCCAGCATGAGTAAGAAAGTTCCACTCGATTAACTCCTCGCACAGCCGGCGCCTCAGGGTTTGCTTCATCCTGCCTGTGGAATCGGGCCACTTTAACACCTTTTCAGGGGTGGGGTTGGCTCCGGTTTGGAAGAGATATGGCAGAAAGCGCAGCCCGGGAGCCTGCCCAAGCCTCTGCCGAAGCGGGCAAAGAAGAAGGCTCTGAGCTGTGCCTGGACCCGGCACCGGAGTTCTCGCAGGGCTCCAGCAGGCAAGAGTTGCGCAGGAGCGGGATGTCCCTGCTGGTGGGGACCACGCCGACTGGGTCTGAGACTGAGGCTGGTCTCCTGGATGCTGCCAGAATGACTCCGCGGAGAAGCAGCATCATCAAGGTAAGGTTTGCACTAGCATAGCAGCATTTACCCCCACAGAGTCGCCTTCTGACTTTGTCGCTCTGCACCTGCAAACGTCTCATGCTGCTCTCCAGCTGTCAGTTTGAAATTATGCCTGTTGTTCAGACACACAATACGATTTCAGTCTTTTTCTCAAAGTTCTGTCAGTATTTTCAGTTGTGCTGGCTAATGGCTATGAATGTCGTTTAAACTTCTACAGTTTTGTTTATGTATATACAGTATACCCTTTTGTGTTCTTTTCCTTACTATCCTTGATATATATTGTAATCTTTCCTTTCCTTCTATTCCTTTTGTATCTGTTGATTTTGCGTTTTGTTGATGTGTTTTAGTGTGTGTGTGTGTATTTATATATATATATATATATATGTATAGTATATATAATTATGTATATATAATTTTTTCATTGTTTTAATATTTCCTCCCTCGCTTTTAAATTGTAAACCACTTAGATTTAACTTCTGTTAATATTGATGGTAGATCAGATACAATGAACTAAACTAAACCCAAACCATGGTCTAGAAAGAGCAACCTCAATGACTGGAGCCAACCATGCCCCCCCCCCCCCCCTTTACAAAACTGTAGCGCGGTTTTTAGCGCTGGCTGCAGCAGTAACATGACACTCATAGGAATTCTGTGAGCATCAGAGCTGTTACCGCCACAGCTGACGCTAAAACCGCACAACTGTTTTGTAAAAGAGGGGGATGGTCAGATGTTCACAGTGTGCTCTACTATAACATCAACATTCTTCCCCACTGTATGAATGAATCAAAAATAAAGTCTTTACAGTATTGAAGTGAACAAGGTGATTCTTCCAGAATTAATAATTCCACCTAATAATTAATAATTCCACCTAATAAATAAATAATTAAATTCATGAAGGGGACATTCACCCAGCGGGGCACTCTATGAATAAGGGATTCCAGTGAACCCAGCATCTATCATAAGACAAACTCAAAATCACCAGCTGACTGATTGGCGCTTGTGAAAAACTGCCAGACAAAAACCCTGTTTCATACCTTCCTCATGGGCAGGATTACTTAAATGAATTATCTCCCAGCATTTTTTTTTTTTTTTCCAAACAATGTACTCCCAGTCAGTAGCTGTAGACCTTGGTTTGGGTTTATAAACTGAGTGCTTTCCTTTACATAAATAATTTTTAAAAGACACATTACACAAGCAAGATGATTTTTTTTCCCTTTTGTAGTTTGGGCAGGCTTATGTTTTTGTTTGTTATCTTTGCTTTCCCTTTGGATTAGGATTGGGAGTTCTAAGCATTATTAATCAAAATTGCCAGCATTATTTTATCAAAATTGATTCTAGGATGTTCTTTCTAATTAGTATAGAAGTGAAAACTAGCTGGATGGTTGTGAAAAGCTGTGGAAATGCAAAATATTGATAAGCAGACATTATTGTATCTGTAAAATAATTCTTAATATTAAGATTTAAGAATTACAGTTCATAGCATAGGCAATAATGCAGTGGAATTGTCTTAAAGCTCTACTAGCACACATAGACCATTACTTTTGTTTTATTTTTTGCTGTTGAGTATTCTGAAAAGTAAAGTTGTTGGGTAATTTCTTGACAATAGCATCTACTGTAACTACACATTTACAACAATGCAAGCATTGGTGCCACCATTATCCTTAAATACCTTCCTTTATTGCAGGAAAGTATTTATAATCCGGGTCCCTAGCAAATACATGCCAACAGTCCATTAATACTAAACGTTCTTACTGCAAATCACATAAAGCAGCACAATATACAGTAATCCAAAAAAGTCAACAACACCTCAATTCTCCTCCCTTCCCCAACCTCTCCCCTCTGCCTCCACTATTTAACCTCCCCTAAGCTGTAATCCCCCTGCATCTACTATGTAAGCGTCCCCTAAATTGTAATTCCCTGCATCTACTGTGTAAGCGTCCCCCAAATTGTAACTTCCTGGAAAAGCCCAGCTATCTTATATTATAACCCGCTTAGAACTGTAAGCATCCCCTAAATTGTAACTTCCTGGAAATGTCCAGCTATCTTATACTGTAATCCGCTTAGAACTTCAAGATACAGGCGGAATATAAGTCACTATTGTAATGTAATGTAATTGTAATGTAAAAGTTGCAGCTAATATTTTCTTAGAGCATTAGCATGCTAATCTGTTTGTCAGTATCATATCTCCCAAACTCTGCCTCCATCTTTCCACCATGTACTGTCTATAGTCTGAAATCCAACTTGGCACTCTGGCATGAGCCTCAGTGCTCCTCCTGAAAGCTTTGAGGGGGTACAAGTCTTCAGAGTCCTCTTCTGCAAGTCCCAGTGCCCTCCAAAATTCTGAGGGGTTCAACTTCCAAGCCTCTTGGTCCCTGAAATTAATGACTACTCCATCCAAAGAGGTAAAAAGTGAGGACCACAAACAATTCTCATTTGCTCCTGCCCCATTCACTGCAAGGCATTAAATGACCATGACTGATCTGATACTCCCTTTTGTCTTATATATTGTTGTTGAAGTCCACCTTCTTTGAAACTTTTGGTTAAGAGAGAAAGGGGATAGATGTCTTGGGGAAAGATGTTCCCCTACCAGTTGATTATGTTGGGCCATGACAGTGTTCTTGGAGAGTAAAGGTGGATGGGGGTAGCTGGTGTTACTATGGTTGATAGCCTGAGTGCATTACTGTTGACTGGACTACAGACATGTTCCATGCACTACTGATTGCCACTTTAACATGGTATAGATTAATTATGTTATTTATTTAGTGTAGTTTTGTGAATGCTATATCAATTACGAGTGTGTGTATTAAAACCACATGCTAATACTCAGTTTAAATGTACTTCATTAAGTAGGCTTCAGTGTAATGCCTCCCTTCCTCCTTGCCCTCTGCTAGAATGTTTCCCTTATACTTCCTGCTTTCTTAGGTGTCAGAAATCTAAGGAGCTGCATTAAAAAAAAAAATGTTTCATCCATTTAAAAGCAGTGTCCTTTGTAGAAGAATGAAGAATAACATGCCTTGGACCTCTGATAGAAATATAATTGATTATTGCAACTATTTCCCCCTGCCTGTCTCTTTCCTCCACCTTTCTCAACTATGATTATAGTTCTCAATTCTCAGCCTTCACTTTTGCAGTATTTTTAGCCCATCAAATTTTCTTGGTTTCTTTCTGGGTTCCACTTTAATAGGATCTGGCTCCATAAGGGAGGTTTGATGCTTTGAGCCTTCATTTGTATTTCCTCTTGTTTTTACCTTGTTTAGCCAATGATTGTCTCAGGAACCCACCACAAATATGTCTTGATCCAGCCAGTGGGTGTCACTGTTGCATGATAGCTGTCCCAGGACACTCTGCCCCCTGATAGAATGTTGCCATCTGGCATTCCCAGACCCAATTAGCCCAAGAAGTAGAAACCAGACTCAGGAAATGAAGCCAAGCCTTCCAGAGTCTTTGGGTGGGTTTCTAATAGAGAGTTACGCGGGGACAGAAATCCCACCCGTCCCCTCCAAAATCCTACCCGTCCCTGCGAGGAATCCCTCTGTCCCCACCCGTCCCTGTGAGAAATCCCTCCGTCCCCACCCATCCCCACGAGGAATCCCCTCCGTCCCCACCAGTCCCCGCAAGGAATCCCCTCCGTCCCCGCCCGTCCCTATAAACTTCTGAAATAGTTATTTCATTTAATTATGCTACTGAATTAAAAGCTCTGGTAGAGACCCATTTACAAATAAGTAAAGACACTTTATTAATTTAGAAATATTAATTGGGAAGAACACATACTTCGTAAACGGGTTTCTACCAGAGCCTCTAATGTAAATATACAATATAAATAAATACTCAGCTCATGAGAACCCCCAAGCTGTCAGCTGAGGACTTCCTTTGCAGTTGGCCGGGGGTCCCTTTTGCCAAGCTTGGCAGGCAGCAGTAGTGTCCCTGAGTCACAGATGCTAGCACCTCATGGATATTGCCAGCGACTGCTGTGCTTGGTGGAGGGGAGTTCTGGCCGTCTCTATAGGAGGTCCTCTGCTGGCGGTGCTTGGGGATCCCCACCAGTCACAGCAAGGGTCAGCAAGTACTTCAACACTATAGAAATAAAACCAGAAATGCATTTCCTTTTCTTTTGAACACAATACAAAGACATCTGCTATATACATTTCCCAAAGCTAACATATTGAGTCCTCCCACCTTTGTTCCAGGTCTTTCTGTCTGTCTCACTCTCTTTGTCTTCCTTCTCCCCAGGGCCAGGCATCTCTCTCTCTCCTCAGTTCAGTGTATTTCCCCTCTCTAACCCCTCTAGTCCAGCATCTGCTCTGTCTTCCCCCTCCCTTTTGGTTCAAGTCTGCATTCCAGCCCCCCTCAAGGTCCTTTTCTGGTCTCTCTCTCCTCTCTTCCCCCCCCTGTCCAGATCCAGTGTCTCTATGGGTTTTTACAGTCAGCTAAACTCTAGGTTAAGTGGGATATTCAGTATTTAACAGACTATGGTGAATGGCATAAAGGAAGGATTGAGTTTTAAGCACAGTCCCATTGACTTTGGCAAGTTAAGTCTTGAATATCAGTCCTTTACTAGCCAAATGCTCACTCCAGCCACAGAATGTCCCCAACATACTCAGTTTTCAGTGACCCGGAGCCATTTAGGGACAGTGAAATTGCTTTGAATATCCCCTCCCCCCCCCCCCCCCGAGACAACCACCTCTTTGGTGCTTACAACGAGCTTTGGAAATGCTTAAAATCACCGAACTTAGCCCTGAAACAAAAACACCCTAGGATTTAAAAGCTTATTTTCCTCTTAAAGCATGTAGTAAGGCAGCTCCTCCATGCCTAAGCCCAGTGAACCGTCTCTATCCCTGACCTCCTTGCGACCTGGATTACATCGCTTCCTACCGCTGGAATGGAAACAGATCCGGGACTAGAGCTTTGGTATCCCTGAGAGGTAATAAGCCCCTCCCCAAGCCCACGCTCCTCTGCAGTGTTTCCATCCACAGGAATTTGTGTCAGAGGGGGGCGGGGCGCAGCAGATGGAAGGCTGCAGGGCGGCTGCTGGTGGTTGTTTACAATTGCTGCTGGTGACCCACAGCAAGTTTGGAGCACTTCAGGGGAGCTGAGAAGAGGAAGAGAGGGCCAGAAAAGTGAGAGGAGAGAGGGAAGTGATAAATGCAGGCTTCAAGGCGCCGAGAAGAGGGTGAAAGTGCAGAGCCTGTGCTTGAGAGGAGGGCTCTGCACTGGCTGAGCTGGCGGGGGGACAGCCGGGTGCTCACTTAAATTAGCTGGGCACAGCGCCCAGCTAAAAGGCGCTAGGGAGAACACTGCTTGTCTTCCATTTCCTGCCTGCCCTGCCGCAGCACACATAGCTGACCGGAAGTCTTCCGTAAGCCCTCCTTCCGATGTCAGCGCTGACATCGGGGAAGACTTCCGATCGGCTATGTGTGCTGCGGCAGGGCAGGCAGGAAATGGAAGACGAGCCTCGTGGCAGGGCTGGTAGGAAAATCAGACGAGCCTCGCGGCTCGAGTTATATTGAACTCTGCAGGATCCCTGAGACCACGAGGGGTGTCCCATGGGATCCCCGCAACCCTAGGGGGTGTCCCACAGGATCCCCATGACCCTAGGGGGCGTCCCCATAGGATCCCCGTGACCCGAAGGGGGAACCCACGGGATTGCCGTCGTCCCCGTTCCCGTGCAGCTCTCTAGTTTCTAAAGACATTTTTATTTACTTTTCTGGAGCCATTGGTGCTGATGGTTCTTTTTGCAGTAATGTAAAGATAAGGGCAATTAATAAGGGAGAGCATGTGACCTGCTTACTCTAAAATGGCAGTTTCCTATCTGAAGTAAAATTTTACAAAAATGTTATGGCATCCCATTCATATATGTTAATTAGCTTTTTTAAAACTTTTCATTTATGAAACTTTATCACATACATTCAGAGAAATGCATGAACAGTAATATGAAATAAGATCAAATATATTAAAGATGAAAAGGAAATATTAAACATTATACTTTAGCCTATAATTGGAGAGTCAAAATTACACAAGAATAAAGGAAAGAAATATAGCCCTTATAAAGAGTTGTACAATGGTTTAGAACAGTTAGTTAAGCATTAGAAACTTTTGAACTTCCTTAAAAATAAAAAATTTCAGAAGTTGTTTTGGCTCCAGAAACAAATATGAATTAGACTCAAAAATTACAAAACAACATGAAGGAAATTTCAAAATAAATGTCCCAGATAGAACCAAAACTGTTGGCTTCAAGGCCAAAAAGCTTCTTCTAACTTGGGTCACTCATAACAAGTCAGGAAAAATTCTTATATTTGAGCCAAACCTCCCCCCCCCCCCCCCACCCCACACATCTGGTTCATATGCTTAAAGTATTATTTCAACACCAAGTTACAGTCAGGCTCCAAAACAAAAGTGAACAGAAGAGTTAACTTCCCTGATATCACTTCCATGGAAGACTCGAGAAACTCAGTTAAATTCATATGAAAGTATGCAAAGTCTGAGCCTGAGTCTCAAGTTGTGTAGAAATACTCGCATTTGCATTTCATTTATAAAATTGAGAAGACCGTACCTAGTGGGACTTGTCCAGGCTCTAAAATGCTTCCCATATCATCCTCATTGTTACCTCTGCTGATAATCCAACACCGGGGTTCTTCCAGAAGGCATCATAGATAACTTCCCTGCTCCTCAAATAGATGCCTCAATCAATCCACTTGACAAGGAAATGGCAGCAGGAGTCCCTTCATCAGAGACAGCTAAACTAGAGGCAGACACCTCCTGCTGTACCATGCTTCCCAATGCCGTTGCACTTCTGGACCATGGGGGTGGAAGATGAATCTCAGGGTTTAACGACACCCTTTCCAAGTTAAGTTCCATGATGTTCATGGAGCCACCCAAAGCCTGGGTGTCAGAGGCCGCAAACTTCCAATGCTGAATGTCTCAGGTGGGGAGTGGAAGCCCAAACCGAAGGGTATGTTTGAGTCTTTCCCCTTCTTTTCCCCATTGTAGTTAGTGCTATTGGAGAGAGCAGCCATCTTCCTGCTCTTCTCTTTAAGTCACCATAGCTTGACTCTGTTAATTAGCTTTTTATTGTGAATGTACTGGGGGGTTGCAAACAAATCTTTTAAAACTAATAGCAGTTTTTATTCATACTACTAATATTATGTGCCACCTATCCCTGAATTGTTAAGTTCTGTTCTTCGATGTTATGCAATGTGACACTGGATAATGGAGAGAACACAATTTTGTTGTTGATTTTACCCATTATATGAGAGCTTAATGTTTAATTTATGCTGCTTTATTCAGGGAATAATTGTGTTATTTGTGGCTAAATGCACTGAGGCCACTATGAAGTGGGAAGAAGCTGACTGGACAAGTTATTTGGTTAGCTTTAATCAGATATTCAGTTGGCTTTTATGGTTAAATCGGGAGCAATGGATATACTAACCTAAAATTAACCAGATAAAGTTATTTGGTTTACTTTAGGACTGTGATTTTTCTAATCATACTTAACCAGAGAACTTTAATAAAATAGCATCTATCTAACTGTGCCCCCGACATACTTCCAATGCTACACAGATCTAAACCAATAAATTTTGTCTTGATAAAAATTTAATCAGCCTGGATAATTCCTGAAGTACTTTACTAGACTGTACACTGTCCAGAACTATATAGATGTAGTGAAGAACTGAATATGTATCTATAATAATAAAATGTTAAGCGCGCATGCGCACTCTTACTGGCGTGTTCCCTGAGATCTGATCTGTCAGGCTGTGGCCGGTAGGAGTGCGCATGCGCACCAGACAAGCCTCCCTGCTCTCCACCTCGCGCCGCTGCAGTGAGGGGAGCCACCATGGCACCTTCAAAATTAAAAATAAACTGGCCCCACACTCGCGGCTCGGCTTCAGTCGGCTGCCGGGAGGAGGGCTTCCAGGTGAGGTGGCTGGCATCGCCTGCAGGCCGTGACGACTTGAGGCGGCTGTCGGTGGAGGGCAGACGCGAGAGGAGGCTCTCCCACGGTGCGGCTGATTGCTGGCAGCCGGCGATCCCCATCTAATGCTCCCTCTCAGCCGCTCCCGCTGCCAAATAATGCGCTGTTCATATATGGAGACACGGAGTCATGAGCGAGCATGCGCATTGTTATCTGCCCGGCTTCGGCTAAATTCCGCCCGGCTTCAGCTAAATTCTCACTCCAATATTTTCAAAAATTTTCCCTGCACCTCTTCCAAGACTTGTTCAAACTTTAGGATTCACTCCTTTTTTTACACTGCCCCATAGACCCTACTATGCCACAGAAATTCAGAACATAGATCAGTCTCTCACCTATATAACATTGTGGCTCAGCAAAAATAAATTATCCCTTAACGCTTCAAATCAAAAGTAGTTCTATTTACACAGCAAAATATCAGTACCTAACGTCTCCAATAAATTTGATCACATCACTCCTCTGCTATATCACATTGGCTTCCCATAACTCACAGATTCAAGACCCTCCTTCTAAGTTTTCAAAAGTAAACAAACCAACACTCCCTCTTTCCTTGTCCGGTATCTTATTCCACACCCACCACACATTTCTGATTTTTGCAGAGCGGAACATTTTCCAATATACAAAGCCGCCGCAGCGGAGGCTCCTCTCTCGAGTCACACCTGCATCGGAGAACGCTTCCGACACAGGCGGAGATCGAGAGAGGAGCCGCGACGACGGGTTTGAACTAAAAAATAAAATTCTCAAAATAACTAAGGGAGCCGTTAGCCTTAAAGCAGCTGCATCTTAACTTAAGGGAAGTCTAAAAAAATGTTGCCAAAGAAAGTGGCTAAGGAGAGAGAGAGAAAGAAATAAAGACAGACACACACACATATATTCTAGCACCCATTAATGTAACAGGCTATAAGACTAGTGTAAACATATACAGATAAATATAGACCCCAGTGAGATTTAATTATTGTCTCTAGTTCAGTGGGTTTCCAAACTTGTCCTAAGGGACACCCAACCAGAAAGTTTTCAGGATTTTGCAAAGAATGTGCATGAGATAGATCTGCATTCAGTGTTTTTATTGCATACAGATTTTTTTAATGCATATATTTGTTGTGGATATCCTGAAAGCCCAGGAAATGTTTGGGAACCTGTGTTTTGAATAATTAAGGGAATTTACAGTGTGTTATGTCAATGTGACATGACTTGGATATAAAGGTTATACAGTACAGGGGGAAATTGTGGATGCATGGTTTCTTAAATATTTTATCTCAGAACTCAGAATATCATTTCCTTCCCTAAATGCAGTGTTTCTTTTAAACCAAGCCATTTTATGCAAACTTAAGATTTTTGGGCTGTTTCAGCTATGCCATTAAGGGGTTTGTTAGTGTGTGTTGATATAGGTGTACACCTCTCTATGGGCTCCTTCTATAAAGCTGCACAAGCAATTCCTGCACAGTGAATACAACAAATTCCATTCAGTTCCAATGGGCTTGATTGTATTTGCTGCGCAGGAATCACTGGCATGGCTTTGTAAAAGTATCCCTATGTCTTTATCACTCAAAAAGTGGGGCTTCATCTATGAGATACACCCATTATCCCAGGACAAGCAGGCAGGTATTCTCACTAGTGGGTGATGTCATCCGACAGAGCCCCGATACGGACATCTTGCAAGCATGTCTTGCTTGAAGAAACTCAGAAGTTTCGAGATGCCCGCACCGCGCATGCGCCAGTGCCTTCCCGCCCGATGTACCGGGCGCGTCTCCTCAGTTCTTTTCTTTCCGCGGAGCTGAGAAGTTCTCTTCAATTCTGCGCTGACTGAAATTTCAGTATTTTGCCTTCTTTCCCCGCGTTTTATTGTTTTACTTACTTTCTTTGAACTTTTATTTCTATTTAAAAAAAAAAAAAAAAAAAGTTACAATTATTTCGTCCGGCGGTTCGGCCAGGCCGGCCTCGTGGCTGCGACCTAGCTCCTTCGACCTAGCAACGTCACTTTTCCGGCCTATGTCCCGGCCTATCACCGGTTTTAAAAAGTGCAGCAAGTGCCAGCGTGCGATTTCGTTGACGGACCCACACCGGCGCTGTCTTCAGTGTCTTGGTCCAGAACACGTTCCGAAATCGTGCCGGCCTTGTTCCACGCTCACAGCGCGCTCTTTTAAACGGCGCTGCTTACTTTGGGAGTCCATGTTTAAGATGGAGTCTTCTAAGGAGCCATCTGCTTCGACTTCGACAGATGTTTCACCGGTCTGTTCGAAGCCTGCATCTGCGACTCATGCATCGAGCATCGTGAAGCCAGCATCGTTCACACCGGCTTCTGCATCGAGTTCAGCATCGGTTCCTGCTCCCGTCTCCTCGGTTCAGGTACCGCCTTCCACTGTTCCTCCCGTGGTCATAAAAGTGCCCAAAGCTACCAAGCAGAAGCACTCGACCACGAAGGAACGCGATGACCGTGCAGGAGGACCCCCTTTCGGTGCGGATCCCTCCATATCGGCATCGCTTAAATCCCTGCTCGAAGCTCAATTTGTTGAGCTCATGCGGACGATGGGACCGAGGCTTATCGCTAATATTCAGGGCGATACTACGGTCCCGGTCCCGGAGAGCGGTCCGCCCCCTCCTCCTCCTCCTCGTCGTTCGATTTCCCTGCTCGACGAGGGGGAGCGGCGGAGGGCGGCGGAACCCACTAGGCGGGCTTCCCTTTCTGACATGCCGCCTTTAGAGCCCATTACACCTCCACGTCACCAGGGTACTACATCGGCCCCTGATAATCGGAGTCCTGGGCATACTGCATCGCAGGAGGAGTTCTTTCGCACTCCATACCAGACTTGGGTGGCACTGCGTGAGTCGGCATCGTTGCCTCCCATGCGCTCCACTGCATCGAGTCCAATCCATTCCTTCGAGGCTTCAAGGGATCGATCGATGCATCGAAGATCACGTTCCCCATCCCGGCATCGGGAGGGGCATCGATCTCGACATTCTTCTAGACACTCCTCGCGTCATTCGGAGGTGTCTCCACAGAAGAAAATGCAGCGTATGGGATACTCATCCTCAGATTTATCCCAGCCAGAGGGACCGGAGTATGAAGAACCATCTACCTCATACTCTCCATGCCGCTCTCAGCTCTCCCTGGAACCGGAGGCTTCCACGTCTTCTAGTCCGTCTCGCCGGCCGGCCTTGGCGGACCAACTTTCCTTTTCATCCTTTCTCAGACAGATGGCGGATGACTTAGATGTGACCTTAGATACTGGGTCAAAGTACTCTAAGGAGTATCTGGACACCATGCATTTACCTCATCCTCCGGCGGAGACACTTCGGCTTCCCCTGCATAAGTTACTTGACCAGACTCTCATGCGGTGTTTGGAGACACCGTATTCCATACCTGCGGTGCCTAGCAAGTTGGATGCTCGATACCGCATCGTGCACCACAAGGGGTTTGAGGGAGCTCAACTCTCTCATCAGTCCCTCCTAGTCGAGTCTTCCCTTAAACGTTCGCACCCCTCCCAAGTCTACGCTTCCGTGCCTCCTGGCAGGGAGGGGAGAACGATGGATAAGTTTGGTAGACGTATCTATCAAAATTCAATGATGGCGACTCGAGTGCTCAATTACAATTTTTTCTTCTCGTCCTATTTGGATTTTTTCTTGCCGGTACTCCGCAAGTTCACACCTTTCATCGATGCTGAGGCTCGGTTTGAGTTTGAGGAGGTGGTGGCGACCCTGTCCCAGTTGCGCCTCCAATTGATGCAATCCTCCTATGATGCTTTCGAGCTCTCGGCTCGTGCTGCGGCCTGCTCGGTCGCCATGCGTCGACTGGCTTGGCTTCGCACCATTGATATGGATCCGAATCTCCAAGACAGACTTGCAAATGTGCCTTGTGCGGGAGCGGATCTGTTCGATGAGTCTGTCGAGACTGTTACTAAAAAACTGTCAGACCACGAAAAATCTTTCCAGTCTATCATGAGGCCTAAGCCTAAACCACAACAGTCTCGTCCTTCTAGACCGCCTATAATCTACCAAAGGCGTTATCAACCGAGGCAGGCCCCTCCTGCGAGACAGCCTGCAAAGCGACAGCCGCCTCAGAAGACTCAGCAAAAGCCTCAGATGCCGGCTGCTCCCAAGGCTATTCAGCCTTTTTGACTCTCCTCCAGGGAGCATAACCGATCTCGTTCTGCCTACCCCATTTTTTCCCATAGGGGGTCGTCTCCATCATTTTTGTCATCGATGGGAGGCGATCACCACGGACCTCTGGGTCCTCTCCATCGTAAGAGAGGGATACTCTCTTCATTTCCAACGGGTCCCCCCGGACCATCCTCCAAGAGAGTATCCTTCCAACTCCACACAGACCGCTCTTCTTCTCCAGGAAGCTCAGGCTTTGCTCCGGCTTCGGGCCGTCGAGCCGGTACCGGTGGATCAACAAAACCAGGGGTTTTACTCCCGGTACTTCCTGGTCCCGAAGAAGACGGGCGATCTGCGTCCCATTTTGGACCTTCGGGTCCTCAACAAGTTTTTGGTCAGGGAACGGTTCCGCATGCTGACCCTTGCCTCTCTTTATCCCCTCATCGAGCAGAACGATTGGTTATGCTCTCTGGATCTCAAGGAGGCCTACACTCACATCCCGATTCATCCGGCCTCCCGCAAGTTCCTCAGATTCCGGGTGGGACATCTGCATCTGCAGTATCGAGTGCTTCCCTTCGGCCTATCTTCGTCGCCCAGAGTCTTCACGAAGTGTCTGGTAGTGGTGGCCGCTGCACTCCGGAACATGGGTCTCCAGGTGTTCCCTTACCTCGACGACTGGCTCATCAAGGCCCCGTCCGCTCCCAAGGTCATTTCGGCGACCTTGACCACCATTTGTTTTCTGCAGAGCTTGGGCTTCGAGTTCAACTTTCCAAAGTCTCATCTTCAGCCCACCCAGTCTCTCCCCTTCATAGGGGCTGTCCTGGATACCATTCAACTTCGAGCATTCCTTCCTCCTCCACGCTTACATGCTCTCCTTCTACTCTGCCAGTCAGTGTCTTCTCGCCAATCCATCTCAGCGAGGCACATGATGGTCCTTTTAGGCCACATGGCATCTACAGTTCATGTGACGCCTTTTGCCAGACTACATCTCAGGATCCCTCAATGGACTCTGGCATCTCAGTGGACTCAGGTGTCCGACCCGTTATCTCGTCACATTGTGGTCACTCCTGCTCTACGGCAGTCTCTTCTCTGGTGGATGACCTCTTCGAATCTATCCAGAGGTTTGCTGTTTCATTCTCCTCCCCATCAGAAAGTTCTAACGACCGATTCATCGAACTATGCATGGGGGGCCCATCTGGATGGTCTTCGCACTCAGGGGTTCTGGACCAGTGCGGAACGACTCCATCAAATCAATCTTCTGGAGCTCAGGGCCATCTTCAATGCCCTCCAAGCTTTTCAACATCTGCTTCACGACATGGTGGTCCTTATTCGCACAGACAATCAGGTCGCCATGTATTATGTCAACAAACAAGGGGGCACGGGCTCGGCCCCTCTTTGTCAGGAAGCTCTTCGAGTCTGGGATTGGGCGGTTCGCCACAACACCTTCCTCAGAGCAGTCTACATTCAGGGGAAGGACAACGTCTTGGCGGACAAATTGAGTCGTCTACTTCAGCCTCACGAATGGACGCTCCACTCCGACCCCCTTCATCAGATTTTTGCTCAGTGGGGGACACCTCAGATCGACCTCTTTGCAGCCCCCCACAACTTCAAGCTGCCTCAATTTTGCTCCAGGATCTACACTCCTCATCGCCTGGAGGCAGATGCTTTTCTGCTGGATTGGAGCAAACGTTTCCTATATGCGTTTCCTCCTTTTCCTCTCATTCAAAAGACTCTAGTCAAATTGAGATTAGACCATGCCACCATGATTCTGATTGCTCCTCGGTGGCCCAGACAACCTTGGTTCTCCCTTCTACTTCAACTCAGCAGCAGGGAGCCAGTACTTCTTCCAGTGTTTCCTTCACTACTCACTCAACATCAAGGTTCACTACTTCATCCCAATCTGCAGTCCCTCCACCTGACAGCTTGGTTCCTTTCAACATAACTCCTCACCAGTTCTCTCAAGCAGTGAGGGAGGTCTTGGAGGCTTCCAGGAAGCCTGCTACTCGACAATGCTATTCCCAAAAATGGACTAGATTCTCTTCCTGGTGTATTTCCAATGCCACGGAACCTCAGCGAGCTTCCCTATCTTCTGTATTGGATTATCTTCTACACCTGTCCCAGTCTGGCCTCAAGTCTACCTCTATACGAGTCCACCTGAGTGCTATTGCGGCTTTCCATCAGCCTCTACAAGGGAAACCTTTGTCTGCTCATCCTGTGGTTTCCAAATTTATGAAAGGACTTTTTCATGTCAACCCTCCTCTCAAACCTCCTCCTGTGGTTTGGGATCTCAATGTTGTCCTCTCTCATCTTATGAAGCCTCCGTTTGAACCTCTCAACACGGCTCCACTCAAGTATCTCACCTGGAAGGTGGTTTTTCTAGTGGCCCTCACGTCAGCTCGTCGAGTCAGTGAGCTTCAGGCCCTAGTGGCGGATCCACCGTTCACTGTATTCCATCATGACAAGGTGGTTCTCCTTACTCATCCAAAATTCTTACCTAAAGTGGTCTCTGAATTTCACATCAACCAATCCATCGTGCTTCCGGTGTTCTTTCCAAAGCCTCATTCTCATCCTGGGGAATCTGCTTTGCACACTCTGGACTGTAAACGTGCTCTAGCTTTCTACTTGGATCGCACAAAGCCACACAGAACTGCTCCTCAACTTTTCGTCTCCTTTGATCCAAACAAGTTGGGACGACCGGTATCGAAGCGCACCATCTCCAACTGGATGGCGGCTTGTATCTCTTCCTGCTATGCCCAGGCTGGATTATCCCTTCCCTGTAAGGTCACAGCCCATAAGGTCAGAGCAATGGCAGCCTCTGTAGCCTTCCTCAGATCGACACCGATTGAGGAGATTTGTAAGGCTGCCACTTGGTCCTCGGTTCATACATTCACCTCTCATTATTGTCTGGATACTTTCTCCAGACGGGATGGACAGTTTGGCCAAACAGTGTTACAAAATTTGTTCTCTTAAGTTGCCAACTCTCCCACCATCCCATTGGGGTTAGCTTGGAGGTCACCCACTAGTGAGAATACCTGCCTGCTTGTCCTGGGATAAAGCAATGTTACTTACCGTAACAGTTGTTATCCAGGGACAGCAGGCAGCTATTCTCACGTCCCACCCACCTCCCCTGGGTTGGCTTCTCAGGCTAGCTACCTGAACTGAGGAGACGCGCCCGGTACATCGGGCGGGAAGGCACTGGCGCATGCGCGGTGCGGGCATCTCGAAACTTCTGAGTTTCTTCAAGCAAGACATGCTTGCAAGATGTCCGTATCGGGGCTCTGTCGGATGACATCACCCACTAGTGAGAATAGCTGCCTGCTGTCCCTGGATAACAACTGTTACGGTAAGTAACATTGCTTTTTCCACATGGACATTGAGTGGCAACTTATTATTAAGGATCACAGTATAATATATTATGTGAGCAAATACTAAGGGACAAATCTTAGACTCTGTCTAAGTTGCAATTTCTTATATAATATAGGAGGATGTCTTTCCTTTCCTCTCCCTACTCTCTTTTCCCCTCTTCCCACCCCTGTTTACCCAGCTTATAAGAACTTTTACCTGTGGTTAATGCAGGGTTAATGCAGACAGGATGATAAAGGGAAGATAGGATCTGGCATTTTGCTGGATTGCAGTCAGTTCCCCTCTGTGTGCTAATGTTAGCTGTGTTGTCATTGAATGTCAGCATCAGGACACATTGTGATTTTCAGTTCGGAAATACTACACTGCAAGAAGGGGTTCTAGAACTCATGAGCGTCTACATAAAAAATGGAACTCTATTTCAAAATGAAAAATAAATTGAATCAGTGAAATAGGGTGTTAATGCATTCTTTTTATACTCCATTCATATCACTTTCCATGCAAGGCCATTGCACTATTATTTTAAAGCTAATGAAGTGTTTCTGGTGGATCTAAATATGGATGGATATTAACAGTGATAGTATACACAGAAATAACACTGCATACTACAGTTTATTCTGGGATGTGATGTGAACATGGCAGTCCTTGAGTGTGAAAAACCTAATCTCTATGTCTGATTTTAGAAAGCCTGTTTTCTTATTGTAATAGTATACAATATATTTATGTGTATGGGAAAACAAAGGCACTTGCTTATTGAAAACATTAGGTGTTTTACCAATTGCTCTAGCTTTTGATGCTTTTAGATTATTATGGTGCTGGGATGTAAGTATGAGGATGGACAGCGAGGCACTGTTATATAAGCATGGGATCCTGTATGTTCACCTAAGCAGAAGGTTAGAGAGAAATGGAGGAAGAAAAGAGACTGATTGGATAAGGAATGAAATTGCACAAGTAATTAAGGGCTCCTTTTATCAAGCAGCAGTAGAACGTTTTACCTTGGGCCGGTGAGGTAAATACGCTGAGCATCAGAGCATTTACCTTGCTGACCCATAGTAAAAGATTCTACCGCTTCTTGATAAAAAGAGCCCTAAGCTTCTGTTTGGGGTATATCCTAATAACTGGGTAGACTGGGGTGAGTTTGTGAATATTTTTATTGCTATTGCCTATTTTGTTACTTTGTTTTTGAGCATGTGGACTGAATTGAATTTGGAACTCTTGAGTCCAATCATATATATAGCTCAACTTCATTCAAACAGTGCAGGCTATTGTTAGTAATATGTAATGTATCTTTAAAATCAACCATGGTACCAGAAGATTGGAGGGTGGCCAATATAGCACCAATTTTTAAAAAGGGTTCCAGAAGTGATCTGGAAAATTATAGACCAGTGAGCCTGGAGTTGATGCTGGGCAAAATGGTAGAGACTATTATAAAGAACAAAATTACAGAGCATACTGTATACATAAGCATGGATTAATGAGACAAAGCCAACATGGATTAAGTCAAGGGAAATCTTGCCTCACCAATCTACTACATTTCTTTGAAGGGGTGAATAGGTGAGTTGGTCAATATTGTGTATCTGGATTTTCAAAAGGCATCTGACAAAGTACTTCATGAATGACTCCTGAGGAAATGAGAAAGTCATAGGATAGGAGATAATGCCCTATTTTAGATTAAGAACTGGTTTCAAGATTGAAAACAGAGTAGGGTTAAATTATCAGTATTCTCAATGGAGAAGGGTAGATAGTGGAGTTCCTGTCTCTTGCTTCACAAGGATTTTTTTCTCTAGTGAAAGGATTAAATTCTTTAAAAAGATTTCTCATTCACTCTTATTCTTTAATTTTTTTTTCTCTTCTTACTCTATCAGCAAGGATTTTTGCAACAGAATTGTGCAGAAGTTTAAGACTCTGGTAAAACTTTGAAGAAATTATAAGAACGTTTTTTCACACTGTTTAATATTTACTTTAATCACACAAAAATTGGGAGCAGTAGAGGTTGTTTAAGCCTATGAGGTAATTTCCATTTCAAGTATTGCCTGCAAGTTTAACAAGCTGGTGGCATACGGGGATCTGAGGCTTTTTCCTCCTGTTAGTATAAAACGTGATAGAGTAAGAAGAGGCAAAGGAGCAAAGAGTATAAAGAGAAAAACAGATTAAAGAATAAGAGTGAATGAGAAATCTTTTTAAAGAATTTAGGGGTCCTTTTACTAAGGCGTGCTAGCCGATTTAGCATGTGCTAAATGCCAACGCATCCATTAAAGTCTATGGATGCGTTAGCATTTAGCGCGTGCTAAAACAGCTAGCGTGCCTTAGTAAAAGAGGGGGGCTAGTCCTTTTACTGGAGAAAAAAATCCTTGTGAAGCAAGAGAGATGAATTCTAATTTTTGAATTTGAAATCTTACTGGGAAGTACATTTTTGGCAGTATACGAGAAGTTATCTCAGTATTCTGCACAGTATATTTTTTGCGATTAGATAGTGGAGTTTCCCAGGGTCTGTGCTGGGACTGCTGCTTTTTAACATATTTATAATTGATCTAGAGATTGGCATAGCTAGTGAAGTAATTAATCCCCACTTTTACAAAACTGCACAAGAGGTTTTTAGCGCTGGCCGGTGTCCTGAATGCTTTGCGTTGCTCTGACACTTATAGGAACTGTTTGACTGTCAAAGCAGCGCAGAGCATTCAGCATGCTGGCTGGCGCTAAAAGCCTCTTGTGTGGTTGTGCAAAAGGGGGGGGTGTTAAATTTTCTGATGACACAAATTATTAAAAAATGTTAAATTGCAAGAGGGATTGTGAAAAATTATAAGAAAACCTTACGAGACTGGGGGACTGGGCATCCAAATGGCAGATGACATTTAATGTGAGCAACTACAAAGTGATGTATGTGGGAAAGAGAAACCCAAACTATAGCTAAGTGATGCAAGGTTCAACATTAGGGGTCACTGCCCAGAAAAAGGATTTAGGTGTCATCATTGATGATATGTTGAAACCTTCTGCTCACTGTGCAGCAGCAGCTAAGAAAGCAAATAAAATATTAGGAATTATTAGGAAAGGAATGGAAAACAAAAATGAGAAAGTTATAATGCCTTTGTATCCCTCAATGATGCAACCCTTTTGTATTACTCTTCGTGCAATTATATCTTGAATACTGTGTGCAATTCTGTTCATTGTATCAGAAAAAAATATATATAGCGGAATTAAAAAACGTACAGAGAAGGATGATGAAATGATAAAGAAGATGGGACTTCTCTGTGAGGAAAGGCTAAAGTGGCTAGGACTTGTCAGCTCTGCAGAAGAGATGGCTCAGGTAGTAGCATAGGACTGCCCCAGATGCCATCTTGGTGGGGGTGCCAGCATCTCTCCTCTACCCTCCTCATGCCTCTTTGGCTGTTCATTGATGCATCTCCAGCCTGCTGCTTGCGCTGGCCTCAGCTCACCCTTTGAAGTCACTTCCTGATCATGGGACTAGGAAGTGATGTCATAGGGAGAGCCAAGGCTGGTGTGGGCTGCAGGTTGGAGATGCTGCTTGCTCCAGCAAAGAGTTAAAGAGTATTGGGTAGGAAGGGAAGGCACACGCACAGGGGGGATGAGCAAGGAAGGAATGGTCGGAGAAGAGGGCAAAGGGTGCCACTGCCCCAGGTGCATCCTACGCCACTGGACTCATGGGAGATATGATAGAGATCTATTAAATAATGAGTGGAGTGAAATGGGTAGATATGAATTGCTTGTTTACTCTTTCCAAAAATACTAGGACTAGGAGGCATGCAATGAAGCTATAAAGTAGTAAATTTAAAACAAATCAGAGAAAATATTTCTTCACTTAACATGTACTGAAACTCTGGAATTCATTGCTAGAGGATGTGATAAAAAGCAGTTTACAAGGTTTGGATAATTTCCTAAAAGTCCATAAGCCATTATTAAGATGGGCATGGGAAACTCCATTGCTTATTCCTAGGATAAGCAGCATAAAATCTACTTTACTCTTTTGGGATCTTGCCAGGTATTTGTAACCTAGGTTGGTCACAGTTTGAAACAGGATACTTGGCTTGATGGACCTTTGGTCTGTCTCAGCATGGCAATGCTTTTGTTCTTATGACTCAGTCCTTTCGCATCTTAGTGGTCAGAGCTGTTGACTTGGGAAGCCAGGGTTCAAATTCCATAGATACTCCTTGTGGCCTTGGGCTACTCACTTCACTCTTCATTGGCTCCTGTACAAATTTAGGGCCACTTTTAGAAAGCTGCAGTAGCTATTCTCTTGTGGTAAGTGAATCAAAGCTCATAGGAAATGAATATGCTTCGGTGCATTTGCTGAGGGCAATCGCTACCACAGCTTTATAAAAAGGGTCCTTAGATTGTAAGTCTTCCAGGGACAGGAAAATACCTATTGTATTTGAATATAAAGTTTATGTTTATTAAAAACTTTAGTCATGTAGGTCAAAACAGTTTACAGGCTAAAACATGGAGAGGAAAGAAAAGCCAATCAATAAAATAAAGGAGGGAAAATACTAATACTATATAGCAGGGGTGCCCAAAAGGTCGATTGCGATCGACCAGTAGATTACAAAGGCAACGTGAGTTGATCGCGGAGCCCATCCTGGGCTCTGCGATAGACTCGCATTGCCTTTGTGTTCTGTTCTCCCTGCTTTCCTGATGCCAGGTGCATACAAGTGCCAGGCCCACAGCCTTCCCCCCTGACATCAATTCTGACATTGGAGAGGAAGTTCCGGGCCAGCCAATTGCTGCCTGGCTGGCCTGGAACTTCCTCTCTGACATCAGAATTGATGTCGGGGGCGGGCGGGGGGAGAGGCTTGTGGGCCCAGCACTTGTATGCACCTGGCTTGGCGTTGGGGAAGCAGGGAGAAATCGGCGATGGTGGCTTGGGGGGGCAGGGAGATAGAAAGAAAGGGAGGCAGGGAGAAAGACAAACAGAAAGAAAGGGGCAGGGAGAGAGAAAGAAAGACAGAAAGAAAGAAAGAAAGGGGAGGGGGCAGTGAGAGAGGAAGAAAAAGTTGGACTCATGCATGGAGAGAGAGATGTTGGTTGGGGAATGGAATGAGGTCTGGAGGAGAGGAAGCATGCATGAGGAAGGAAGAAAGAAAGGCAGAAAGAAAGAAATATTGGATTTACAGTCAGAAGAAGGAAGTGCAACCAGAGACTCATGAAATCACCAGACAGCAAAGGTAGGAAAAATGTTGTTTATTTATTTAGTGATCAAAATGTGTCTGAATTTATATCTGCTGTCTATATTTTGCACTATGACCCCCTTTTACTAAACCTTAATAGCAGTTTTTAGCTCAGGGAGCCTATGAGTGTCAGGAGCAGTGTGGGGCATTCAGCACAGTTCCCTGTGCTAAAAACTGCTATCACGGTTTAGTAACTAGGGAGGGGGTATATTTGTCTATTTTTGTATAGTTGTTACTGAGGTGACATTGCATATTTTAAAGTCATCTGCCATGACCTCTTTGACCCACCCCCCGAATATAAATGATAATTAACATTTTCTCTGTGTACATTGGGGCTCATAATTGAAAGAGAAAACGTCCAAAAACCGGCCTAAGTCGGCACTTGGACGAACATTGTCAAAATACGTCCAAAATGCTGATAATAAAAACGGGTTTTGGACTTATTTCTAAACAAACTAGGCCTTCATAGTGCCGCTGAACAACCAAAGCTAAACAGGGCGTTTCAGGAGGAGTGTCGAGGGCGGGAGTTGGACTTAGTCGTACTGCACGTATAGCCGAAAGTTATACAGCACAGGATCGACGGAACTTGGACGTTGTGATTTAGACCATTTAAAACATGGTCTAAGTCACAAAAACCCACCTAAAGTAACCAGATAAGCACTGAAAACACATAATACAGACCCCCACACTCTACCCCAGTGATCACTGACACCCCCCATCCTAAAAATATTAATCACAACTTGAAAATTGTGCCTCCAGAACATCATCACCTGGCAGCCTGGTATAGGAAAGCCTAGTCGTGCTGCACAGAGGCATCTTAAGCCATCTTGCGGTAGGTTAGGGACCCATGGAGAGGAGGACCTATACCCATAAGCCCCTGTAATCACTGCATTGATACTTAAACATGTGCACTCCCCTATACATCCCAAAACCCTTTTTTACTGGCATATAAGTGGCTCCTGAAGCCATAAGGGCTATTAGGGTGGTAGATAAGTGGGTCTAGGGGATTCTGGAGGTGGTTTGGGGTCTCACCATGACCTATAAGGGAGCTGTAGTGAGGAGAAGACATGGCACCCTTTTTGTGAAGTTCACAGCAGTGGCCTGTAAGGTACCCCACTATTTAGGTGTCATGTTTGGGTGTCAATCCATCACTTTGCAGACCCCTCCCACGTCCAACAGAGCTTGTTCTAGGCGTTTATGACTTGGATGAAAATGTGGTATAAAGATGGACAATTTAGCGACTTGGACAATCAGATTGGCAGGACGTATACTTAGACGATTTTCAAAACGAAAAAAATGACGTATCTTTGAAAATGTGTCCTAAGCTGTTTTTTACTTTGGACGATTTGCGACTTAGACGAAAACAGATTTAGACGTTCTTTCGATTATGCCCCTCATTGTGCTTTGTGTTTTTAAAAATTTTATTGTTGGTAGATCATTTTGACTTGGTCATTTTAAAAGTACCTCGCAAGCCAAAAAAGTGTGGGCACCCCTGCTATATAGATTTAAAAATGACAGAATCTCTTTTTGATTGTTTCCAGTTATTGTGTTTTCTGTTATGTTTTTGTTTTGTTTTGTGAATTTTGGGAATCTAGAAATATACAATAGCTAAATAGTAGTTAACAGTGACATCTATGAGAAATACAAGTAAAGGCCCCCATTTATCAAGCTGCATTAGGGTTTTTTATCGTGGGTTGTTGCAGTAAAAGCTCCGAAGCTCATAGCAATTCCTATTAGCAGCTTGATAAAAGAGGGCCAAAGTTAATTTAGCAAAACATACATGTTTAGCAATGAGATAGTATTAGCACAATTCTTGTCGATTTACCAGTTTCTGTCATTTAGTTTACTTCATTTGGCAATGAGTTTGGCTGTTATTGTGCAGTGCTAGCAAGAGTACACAAACTCTATAGGCATATACTGTATATAATAAGCAGTCCATGTTCATTGAGGCTTACAGTTTAGTCAATACAGACTGGTCTGCATCCTTCCAGATATTTTTAGTTGTCCAGAAAAGTTAATCGGTAAACTCATCTGTGAAATGCACTGGCATTTAAAAATATTATTTACAGCCTTGCTCTTTATTCCCATTCTACAATGACTGATGACAGGTCAGGTTTGCAGGATACCTCTACTGAATATGCATGAGAGATTTGCATACACAGGAAGATGTGGTCATGCAAATCTCTCTCATGCTATATTCATCAGGGATAACCTGAAATCTAACACATTTGTGGTTTTTGGTAAAACTAGAGGGCATAATTTGAGGTTGCAGGTAGGAAGACTCAGGAGCAATGTTAGGGAATTCTTTTTCATGGAGAGGGTGGTAGATACCTGGAATGCCCTCCTGAGGGAAGTGGTGGAGAGGAAAACAGTGATGGAATTAAAATAAAACAACAACGTGGGATAAACATAGAGGATCTCTAATTAGAAAACAAAGGATTAAATTAAAAAAACTAAGGCCGGTACTGGACAGACTTGCATGGTCTGTGTCCCGTATGTGGTGATTTGTTGTAGGATGGGCTAGGGAGGGCATCAATGGGAACTCCAGTAACTTGGAACATGAGGATGTTACTGGCCAGACTTTATGGTAGATATCCTGCAAACATGATGGTTGGATAAGCTGGAGTGAGCTTGGACGGCAACTTCAGCATTTGGAATCTAGGACAATACCAGGTGGACTTTACAGTCTATGACCCAGAAATATCAAAGAAGAGACAAGTTAATTTAATGATGTATTGTAATGGGCAGACTGGATGAACTGTTTAGGTCTTTATCTGCCGTCATTTACTATGTTAGGAGTGAAGACTAAATACTTATGGTTTCAGTACTTTTTAAATGCAGGTACATTCTCTACTGCTGAGGATTGTAGCTAGCATCTGGAACAGTGCTCTCTTCTAATGAGATGACCTTAACTGATCTAAGGAGCTGCTGTCACTGATACTTTGTGTTTTCGTTTTTTGGGAAATTATTTTTATTAGAAATACAGCCACTACAAAGAGAACAGAAGTTCACTTTTACTTAATTAGGAGACAGGGCCTTCCTCTTTCACTCATGCTTTAGGGGCACCCAACTGGGGAGAGGAGGAGGAGAGAGGTCTAGGGCCCACTGACCATTTTCCTGGTTTCCTGTTAAGTAAATGTCAGCTGTAGAAGATGGGTTTGTGTATTTGGGGAGTGGGTGAGGTTGCAAGGGGGTTAGCCTCTGGGTTAGCTCCGTGCTGGGGTCCTGATTACCAGTCCTCAACAGAGCTCAGTGTCCACCAGTAATAGAGCTCCTTTTAGAGGGCTGCCTCTTTTCTTGGCCCTCAGGCACCTATAGTTCTTCCACAGGCCCTTTTCTTCTGCCTGAGGTGCTCCCAAAGACCACTTGCCTTGAGCCCAGCTGGTCTGAGGACTGCTAGTCTTCTGCCCTGAGCAATCTGCTCCCAAACCCTGTTGATCCATTTTGTCAAGAGTGCCCCTAGGGGTATACCTCTGCTGTTACACATCATACCAGTTCTACATAGAGCTCTGTGTTAAGCCAGTGACAGAAAACTACCTCCCAAATAAGTAAATACATAGCTATAATAATAATAATAACTTTATTTTTTCAATACTGCCATAATCTTGCGACTTCTAGGTGGTTCACAGTGACGAGAGCTGTACAACCAGCGAATTACAACGTACAAATAGGGAAGATGTCACTGAGCAGTCAGTGATTATAGAGTACAGAATAGTAAGAATTATAATATTAATATGTTACAATATAGTATTAACATGTTACAGTGAAGGGGGCTGGATAGCCAGTGGATTTCAGGATACAGATGGTGAGGAAGTCACAGAGCGTTCATTGAATACAGAATACAATTAGTAGGAATATGCAGTATCAACATAATGAGTATTAGCTTTAAAAAGGAGGGAGTTGTCTGACTAGTAAATAAATCTATTGAACAATTAGTGAGAATACGCAGTATCAACATGATGAGTATTAGCTTTAAAAAGTAGAGAGTTGTCTGACTAGGAAATAAATCTATTGAACAGAGTGGTCTTAATTTCTTTCCGAAAAGTGCCGTAGGTCGACATGGCTCTATCAATGAAGTTGCCTAGCCAGGATTGCTGTCTACCAGCTTGAAATTTAAAAGTTCTGTCCAGAAAGGTCCTGTATTTGCAATCAGTGATCTTCGGATAGGCAAAGAGGTTGCGATTTCTGGTTGTCCTTGTGGGGGTGTATAGTTCGAAGTGAGGTAAGAGATAGGTGGGGGCCATTCTCCACACCAGTTTGTAGCAAACGCAAGAGAACTTGAATAAAATTTGTGCCTCTATTGGCAACCAGTGTAGCAGTTTGTAGTAGGGACTAATGTGATCACTTTTCTTTAGTCCGAATATTAAGCGGACAGCCGTATTTTGCACTATTCTTAATTTTCTCACGTTTTTTTAGGTATACCCACATAAATGATGTTGCAGTAGTCTAGGGTTTATAGAATCAATGACTGTACCAGTATTCTGAAAGATAGAGGGTCAAAATATTTTTTGATGGTTTTTAATTTCCAAAGTGTAGAGAAGCACTTTTTTGTCACCAAGTTTGTATGTTCGATCAAGGTCAAGGGGGTGTCTAGGGTGACTCCTAATATTTTTATACTTTTTGATATTGGGTGTTCGTGACCATTTAGGTGTATTGATGTTATAGTGATTTTGTCCTTTGGGCTTGCCAAGAAAATTTTTGTCTTTTCTGTGTTTAGTTTCAGTATAAAATTGATAGTCCATTGTTCAATTTCAGTCATGATATGGGAAATGTGTTTTAAAGTATCATTGGTCACGTTGGTCACTGGAATTAGAATGGAGATGTCATCAGCGTATATATAGTATTTTAGGTTTAGCTTTTGTAGTAGGTGACCTAAAGATGAGGTATAGATATTAAACAAGGTGGGAGATAGAGGGGAACCCTGAGGTACACCCGAAGGGCTTTTCCAAGAATTAGAGTATTTCCCATCGTAGACCACTCGATTAGATCGTTTGGTTAAAAAGCCCCTAGAACCAGTTCCGAACTCTTCCCGAGAGACCCATTGCATCTAGGCAATTCAGCATTATTTCATGATCCACTAGGTCAAATGCACTGCTAAAATCTAGTTGTAAGATCAGAGCGCTGGTACCTTTACTAAAGAGATCGTATAGGTGGTTGAAGATAGAGCCTAGGACTGTCTCTGTGCTGAATCCTTTTCTGAAACCTGATTGGTGACTCTATGCAGTGCAAACTCATAGATTTTAGACTCTCCAGCATGCTGTTTCTGTTATCCCCACAATTTCTTCTCCCTTCTGAAATTGTGGGGAGTAGATATCCACTTCTGTTATTCTGATTCAGCTCTGTTCAGCTCACAAACCCACATTCATCTGAGCATTATTCCCATTCATTAGACAATCTCTTAAAATGCATAACATTTCACCCAAGTGTTTGAGTGTTCATCCCTCTGTGCATGATTTACATATGGAGTTACTCATCACCTCTGCACATTCAGCCATGTAACTTTCATAAATAGGATACAATGCTCCTGCAGTCGGATAAATGGCAGGCGGAAACACCTTTTCAGTTTTTACCACAGACAAATAATTGCTGTTTTCAAGCTGTCAAAAACCCACTCCCATGGGGTGGTTTCATCTGTGTAAATCTTTTCTTGTCCAAGTTTCAAGTTTATTTCATATTTGATAAAATCACTTTTTTCAAAGATTACAAAGCGATGGACAATAAATAATTTTCAAATAAGGGGGACATACAATATAAGGATAGACAGACGTGCACTTCATATGGAAATTAGGGGAAGAACTACAATTTGATATAGGAAAGAGAACAAATAAGGATAAAACAATAGGAGTTATATTATATTAGATCAGTACTTGCCTACTTCAATTGGGAATAGAACTCGGTTTAAAAGATTAATTAATTAAAAATGTCTCCTACAAGAAACTTTTTAGTTTTGGTTAAAATTTTTTAAGGTTCTTCTCTTACCTGAGCGGGTAGTAGGTTCCATGTTTGGGGAGTGGTGACAAAGAAGAGTGTGGTACTTCTAGTATTTATGATTCGTAGGGATGGAATAGTAAATAGATATTTATCCTCAGATCGTAAGGAGCGGAAAGGAGAAGATGGAATAAAAACTCGGTCTAGGAATAGCGGCGCGTTGCATTGTAAAATTTTGAATGTGATAAGCGTCTGTTTATAAGTTATTCTGTGGTTGATAGGAAGCCATTGTGCGTTCTTTAGTAATGGTGTGACATGGTCAAATTTTCTTTTACCTACAATGATTTTTATTGCAGTATTTTGTATTAGTTGTAGTCTTCTTATTTTCTTTTGTGTGATTCCTTTATAATGTGAATTACAGTAATCCAGGTAAGGTTAAGGATAGGATTACCATATAGCTCTGGAAAAAAGAAGACTGATTGAGACATCTGGGTTTTACTTCCATTGCTTTCAATGGAATTAAAACCTGGATGCCTCAATCCATCCTCTTTTTTCTGGAGTCATATGGTAACCCTAAAGGGGGAAGTTATCAAGCTAGGCTAGGCCTTAAATCATGATTGTCCCTTAATACAATTTAAAGGGCTCTAACACAGCTTGTGTCACCCTAAAGTGGAGTGAAGGAGTAGCCTAATGGTTAGTGCAGTGGCCTGAGAACCTGGGGAGCTGGACTTGATTCCAGCTGCAGCTCCTTGTGACTCTGGGCAAGTTGCTTAACCCTCCAGTAAAACCTTTAATACAAAATACAGTAAACCCTTGGTTTCCGAGCATAATTCGTTCTGAAAACATGCTTGTAATCCAAAACACTCGTATATTAAAGCAAATTTCCCTATAAGAAATAATGGAAACTCAGACAATTCAAAACCTTTAATACAAAATACTACAGTATACGTACTTGTATTGCAAGACCTCGTTCATTTAGAACATTCACAACACTACTGCAGCATCAGAAAGAGAAGAACCATCAGCTCAGTTGTGATGATGTGGCGCGCGTATACTGTATGTACTTGTACTGCAAGACCTCGCTCATTTAGAACAGTCACTACACTCCTGCAGCGTCAGAGAGAGAAGAACCATCGGCTCAGTTGTGATGTGTGTATACTGTATGTACTTGTATTGCAAGACATTGCTTGTATATCAAGTTAAAATTTAATAAAATGTTTTGCTTGTCTTGCAAAACACGTGCAAACCAAGTTACTTGCAGTCCAAGGTTTTACTGTACTTTGTAACCACAGAAATGCAGTAAATCTTAAGTAAGCACAGGTTATATAATAATGAGATGCAGCTCATTGCTATTTAAAAACCAAAATATGACTTGAGTCTAAAGGGCCTGTGCTGTTCCTCCTTTGATCACTCCCCTCATCATAGTTATTTGTGCATTATTTACAGTATTAAATGCATAACTGTACAACCCACCCATGCTCCACTCAGACACCACCCCCATGTATGCCCACCTGAAAACTATGTACTAGCATATGTATGTAATTATTGAACAGCATTTATGTGGAATATTGGCACATACATGTGTGTATGCACACTTACAGGCATATATGTTACTGTAGTATTCTAAATATTTACATACATAACTGGTGCACAAATGTCAGTATGTGCTTCAAAGTACCCATGAAGTGGAAATGTTGCTTTAAATACTATGCTATGAACTTATCTTGTATATTTGCTCAATCTTGTTAACTTGCACAGTTAAATATATCCAAAATTCTTGTAGAACAGATTGTTTATGGACCAAAGTGAAAATGAGAGAATTTAGAATGATTAAAAAGTTGTACTGGAGTATTTTTGCCTCATAGTAAGAGACACATCCTATTTGCTTTGTTGGCACAAGCATTTTCAAAAGAATGTGAATACAAATTAGTGTAAGACACATGGATCTTGGTCCAGTGCCACAGCCAGAACTGCATACCATCTGTAACTAGTGGAAATTTGTTCCTTACAGGTGATAGAAAGCATTCTCCATATCACTGTATCATACTTTAGGAGTCATTGGGGCAATAAAGAAGAATAAATAAATAAAGTCTGTTGGAAGATATTTTTGACTTGAAAAGTTGTGTGTTGCACATCTAGACATAAAAATATCTTTACCATATGTGAATGCTTGTAACAAAATCTGCATCTTCTGGAATGATTTAGGGGTCCTTTTATCAATCCGCGCTAGCGGGGTTAGCGCGTCGGACATTTCATCACACGCTAACCCATGCGGCTGGCTAAAAAACTAACACCTGCTCAATGCAGGCATTAGCGGCTAGCACGGCAGGTGGTTTAACGCGCGGTATTACGTGCGTTAAACCCCTACTGCAGCTTGATAAAAGGACCCCTTAGTGTTTCTCTGTTCAGGATATCCAGTTTAAATAGGAAAATTTGGTCTTATTCTATTGATCATAAATGGAAGAGTGGTTAGAGCCCTGGTCTGTCAACAATGGAAACCTGGTTCGAATCCCACTGTTCTCCTTTGTGATCTTGAGCAAGTTACTTAAGCCTCTACAGCAGTGGTCCCCCAACCCTGTCCTGGAGGACCACCATGCCAATCGGATTTTCAGGCTAGCCCTAATGAATATGTATAAGAGAGATTTGCATATAATGGAAGTGACAGGCATGCAAATCTGCTCCATGCATATTCATTAGAGCTATCCTGAAAACCCGATTGGACTGGTGGTCCTCCAGGACAGTGCTGGGGACCATTGCTCTACAGTATTGCCTCATGTAAGAACATGAAGGTCAATTTTATATAGAAGTGCCTACAGTTAAATGTGTTTGGCACACATAGCTGCAAAGTAAATAGCACTTACTCGTTTTTGCACTTCTGCCCAGTGTGGATTTGATTTAAATCACAATTTAAATTACTAGTCAGATGAAGTAATGTGATAGCTGTGTTTATCCTAGGACAAGCAAGCAGCATATTCTCATATGTGGGTGAAATCATCCATAGAGCCTGGTATGGACAGTGCAAAAAGTGCATGTGCATGTGCTGGTGGTGCCTTCCAGCCCGACATTGGCTCATGGGACCATCAGTTCTCAGTTTTCCAGGGAGCTGAGAAGCTGTATTTCATAGTTTACCTACACGTTAAACATTTTTGGGTGGTTTTGCCTTCCTGTTCCCATTTTCTTTAATAGTTCTTTGTTAATTTACCTTTTTTTTTTTTTCTATTATTTGAAAAAAAATTCATTTTGGGTCTTCAAACCTTTTCAGCTTGTTTTCAGGCTTGGAACATCAAGGTTTTTTCGGCTTAACAACTACTCAACCTCCCTGGACCATTGAGTCCTTTGCATTCCTTAACTCTCATAGCTTGGTACCTCTCTCCCAGCCGGTAAACAATTACACATTATCTGATCCAGTCACAGCTATTATTGAAGCTTATAGAAAACCTTGCATTATGGTGTAATCTTCATTCTCTGGACCCAACCACTTGTCCTTTTTTATCAGTTTTGGATTACCTCATTCACCTCTTCAACTCAGGTCTCAAAACTACTTCAGTTAGGGTTCATCTTAGTGAACCCTAACCATCTTAGCGCTTTCTACACCCTACTTGATTTAAAAAAACACTCTCTGTTCATCCTTTAGTTGCCAGATTTATGAAAGCCTTAATCACACCAAACCACCTCTCAAACCTCCTCCGGTGGCCTGGGACCTTAATGTTAATCCTCATCAAACCTTTTACTTAGAAAGTAGTATTCCTCATATATATTTTACATCTGCATACCGAGTAAGTGAACTTCAAGCACTTGGGTCAGATCTACCTTTTGCAACATTTTACCATGGTAGAGTGGTTCTCTGAACTCATCCAAAATTCCTCCCCAAAATCTCAGAATTTCACATAAACCAATCCATTGTACTTCCGGTCTTTTTCCCAAGACTGCACTCACACCTTGGTGAAGCCATGTTCCACACATTGCATCATCTTATTACTTGGCTCAGACTAAAAACTTCCATTATCATCAAAAGAACCATCTTCACATGGCTGGAGGACTGTATCTCTTTTTGCTGTACTCACTCTGGGCTGATATTAGAAAGCCCATACTGCACATAGAGCAATAGTGACTTTAGTAGATCACCTGTGTTCCACTGCCATTCAGAATATCTGTAAAGCAGCCACCTAGTTCTCAGTTCATACCTTCACATCCCACTACTGTTTGGAGAATCATTCCAAATGGGACAGTCGATTCAGCCAAGCAATTCTATAAAATATATTCTCCATTTAGATGCCAACCTCCCTCTATCTCTACTAAATTTGCCAGACTCATACAAAATTAATACCTCTCACATGGTCCTGGCAGCTAGGGAGTCCCACATATGAGAATATGCTGCCTGCTTGTCCTAGGATAAAGCACAGTTACTTCCCTGTAATAGGTGTTATCTGAGAACAGCAGGCAGGTATTCTCACAACCTTCCCACCTTCCCTAGCTGAATTCTTAGCTTTTTTACTGAACTGATGGTCCTGCGAGCTGATGTCAGGCAGGAAGGCACCAATGCATGCACATTACAGGCAGTCCTCGAGACTTTTAAAAGTGACAGTACACTTTTTGCACTGTCTTTACCAGGCTCCATGGATAACGTCACTTACATATCTGCTTGTTGTCCTCAGATAACACCTGTTACAGGTAATTAACTGTGCTTAATTACTTTAAAAGTTAACAAATATAAATAAAAAAATGGAAAATAAAGTGACAAACTTTCGGAGGCTAAAACCTCCTTTTTCAGGTCTGGACACATGGTGTTTTTATAGTATGCTTGTCTTGATTTAAGGAAGGAGATTTTGGCATCCAAAAACTAGTTAAAATGAATTAAGTTAGCCCAAGAAAAAAGTATCATCTTATTTCTGTGTGTTTTCAAAGATTGTGTGAGTATGTGATCCCTAGCATGAGAGAGTGAGTGCATGTGTGCACATATTATGACCCTCCAAATGTTACAAAATATTAAATGTGGCCCCTGATAGAAAAAGGTTGGACAAGCCTGCTGTAGACTATTCCAAACCCCTGCAACAGACTTTGTGATCATTATTATTCATTGGTTAGAGATGTGATTGGTTGTGGATAGTGCAATGGCAATAGCAGCAGTGCTTTGGCATCTATTAAAATTTGGTGCTGGAGATAGCTGTGTATTTTGCCTGTGCCTAAATCTAGGCCTGGGCTCCAGTGCTCAAGGCATCTGGTTTCTTGGGTTTTCCATTTCATTTTTTTGTCTGCACATGTGCTTCTAATATGAAGTCTCTTATTGTTTATTAGATGTTGGTTTGTCTTTGTTTTAGTTGTGTAACCATGGTGAGGGATTCTGTTAATATGTAGATTCTGTGTAGAAATCTGCAGCAGTCTAGCTTGTTCACTATTCTCATCTGTAGGTATACTGCTATGCCAGAATATTTGTGGTGCTGACTTTTCACACATAGGGTTGATGCAATTTGAGTTCTTGGAGCTGGTGCTGACATAGTATGGTAATTTTCTTAGTGTCCATTTACAGGGTTTAGCATTACCTCTCACAATATCTGGCAATGGAGGGAGTTTGTGTTGCTGTTACTAATGTAACACAAGAACTTGAATAGTTCTCTTCACCTATTTTCTGGGAAGTTCTATTGGTTGTTCTGGGAATGTTCTGTGTAAATGGATAGTTGTACTCTTTGGGGTCAATGAGGCTCCTGCATGGCTAAACCCTGATGAACTGGCTGGTCATGATTCTTCAGTGATTTTTAACTGAGTAGTGCCATTGCATATCGGCTCTGACTGACCATTTCTTAATCAGGTTAGGAGCAGTCTGAGTAGGGAGTTTGGGTAGAGCTACTACTTAGCTATTTAGTGGCAACAGGGGTGGCTCAAGACATTCTTCTGCCTGAGGTGAGGGATGAACTGACACCCCCCTCCCCCCTGAGCATCCAAAATGGAGGTGGGGCAAGGGCTGTCCCAACTGTTAGGCAAGATTGGCCAGCTGCCTATGGCAGCAGCTTCTTAGAGGGTAGTAGCTTCAGTAACAGTAAATGACAGCAGAGCCTCAAGCACCACTCCTTTTAGACTCAGGTTATTGATGTTTAAAGCAAAACAATAGATCCTGCCATACAAACTCAAAGAACCATGTTTCTCGCCACATATACTTTAATCTGCTTTTCAGCAAAAATGCAAAGGAGTTATATAATGCTCAAACAACAAGTAGCAAAATGAGAAAGAAAGCAAAAGAAAAGCTCAATTTAACATACCATAATAAAATTAGTTATATGGGCACTGATATTCTATCTCCCCACAACATGCAGATCAGAACTAGAACATTTCTCCATGGAAGTCACCATACAAACAAACAAACAAAAAAAATCCTGATTTCATGTTATCTGAGCAATAACAACACAAAGCTCTCCACTACCAGGCACATTGTGAAATACAAAACCTGAAAAGAGGCTCCATATGTTGTACTGAATACAGTACAAAGACATCTGCAATTAATATTTCCCAAAGTTAACATGTTTCAATTAATATGTTCCAATAAAACACTTTATTCTACCTTTTGTTTTCTGATCGGTTTCATGTTCTATGCTGGTTCCAGTTACTTGTCTGCTTTCTTGTCTTTCTTCTGTTTCCAGTGGCTGTTGTCTCTTTTTCAATTCTCTTCTCTGTTACTGCCTTGTTCCCTCAATATACAGTACCTGTCTCTGACATACTGATTTTCCTTTTTAGCTCTTTCCTTCATTTTTTTTTAATTTTTTTTTTTGGGGGGGGGGGTTTGCCCCTGTACACTCAAATTTCACCCTACTCCTTTTTATTTTTCACCTACTTATCAACTTTATCTTCTTCTCTCACCTCCTAGCCCTCCTATTGCCATCTCTCTCCCCCCATTTTCCCCCTCCATCAAGGCCATCTCTCATTCTTTCCCCATTTTTCCCCCTCCACCAAGTCCATCTCTCCCTTTCCCCCTTTCACACCCTCTTACCACCTCTCCCTGACCTCCTTTCACCCCTTTTGCCATCT
Organism: Geotrypetes seraphini; assembly: GCF_902459505.1. Lineage (NCBI taxonomy): Eukaryota > Metazoa > Chordata > Amphibia > Gymnophiona > Dermophiidae > Geotrypetes > Geotrypetes seraphini. The sequence continues at coordinate 173,156,724 of NC_047088.1, read as the reverse complement.
CTCCCTTTCCTGTCCCCTCCATCTTCCCCGAAGTCTATATCTCCCTATTCCCTTCTATCCCCATCTACCATCTCTTCTAGCCCCTCTGTCCTCCCATTCATCTCACAAATCTGACATCTCTCCCTTACCCCATCCCTGAGTCTATCTTTCCCTTCTTTCCTCATTTGAGTCCAACATCTCTTCCTTCTCCCACACTCTCCCCTGAGTCCAATATCTATCTTCAGGCCAATATCTATCTTGCTGCCGGCCCTCTCTGTCGTTCCCCTTCCTGGCATCTAATATTTTCACCCGTCTCCTCACAATCAGCATTTTTCCCATTCTACCCCCCCCCCCCCACCTCCGCTGCCACATCTACCTTTAGTTTTCTATAAAATTGCTAGGTGGTGGTACCAATTCCTTGCTGCCAATCTCTGCATCTTCTCTCCACAGTGGCCCACCCCAACGGAAACAGGAAATTGTCAGAGACAGTGCCACTTGAGGCCATTGCTTCAGTTGGCCTCATTTAGAGCCACCCCTGAGTGTCAATATTCAGCTTGCTAACCAGCTAAAAGGATAAGGTTGGATCAGCATAAAAGCTGATTATCAGCTGGTTCCTTGTTAAGTTCACCTTGTTAAGTTCACCTGTATCTGTGGATACAGATGTTCTGAAGATAATTTATTAAACACTGACATATAAAACCATGAAAATTCAATTAAAAAAGTACAATGATAAAAAATACTGTGATAAAAATCCAACCGGACCCTAAACGGTCCATGTTTCAGCAAATACACCTTTCTCAGGGGTCCAATGGTTTGCAACCTCACATATAAAGAATTGGACTGAAAACAGTCTATTGTCTTTAAACATGTGAGCAAAGAACACCACAGACAAGCTGAAGTAGTAAAAAAATGCTAAGGTGGATTGTTTTCACTGTGGATCATTGGGTCTCCCCATTTTTCTTTGTTGTTCTTCCTTGTTAAGTTCTGCATTGCCATACTAATCTGGATATTCAATGCTGGAGGATGGACTTGACATAGCATTGAATATCTGGCATTATTCAGGACAGTGGCTTATGAACTGCCTATCACCTTGGTCTTCACTCCCAGTCCTTGAGAGCTGCCAATGATAAGGTTTTCAGGATATCCTTCATGAATATAAATGATAGAGATTTGCATACAAAAAAGGTAGTAGGCATCTCATGCATATATGCTGGGGATTTCCTAATAATCTGACCTGTTGGCAGCCCTTGAGGACTGGTATTGAAGACCAAGGATAAGTGTGAGGCTCTAAGTCAGGGGTGTCCAACCTTTTGGCTTCCCTGGGCCGCACTGGCCAAAAAAAATGTTTCTGGGGCCGCACAAACACTGTAGCAAGAAAGAGGAGGGAGCCGGCAAGATGGTAAACAACCAGTGGCATCAGAGGAAAACATTGCATCACCCTCGACTGGGGCCACACAAAATACTTCACGGGGCCGCAGGTTGGACACCCCTGATCTAAGTGATTCAAACAAAATGTATGTAAGACTGAAATTAAGTGTAAATGTAAACTGTGAAATTGATATGGACTATGAGAACAGCTAAAGTGTGGCATGGCTTGTTTGTTTGATCCTCTCCAACCCAAAAGGTAATCTGCTGCCCTGATTCATGCAGAGATGCCAAGGGTGAACTATTCCAAAGAGTGAGATGTACCATGCCAAGGAGTGAGAGTAAAGGCCAAAGAGTGAGATTTTTCAGACAGTACATCCAAGGTAAAAATCTAAAATGATTTAATTGTAGTATTAGTTTGCAAATGAATCAAGGCAGGTTATATGTTCTCTCAGGGTTTCCACAGCTGGAATCAAGCTTGTTGCAGGTTTCTGGTCTCGCTGTGTCTTGTCAGGTAGAACCGACTTTAGTTGTTATATCAAACCAAATCGTTTGATTATTGCTATTTCTCAGATGGGCATCCACTCAAACATTAGAGATATTCTCCCCATTTCTGAGGACTAGATCTAGAATAGCTTTTTCCCTGGTGGGTTCCGTCACTGTTTGTCTGAGCAGAGCCTTTTGAAAGGCATCCACAATCTCCCTGCTTCTTTCCGATTTTGCAAATGGAACTTTCTAGTCCGCATCCGGCAGATTGAAATCACCCAACAGCAGCACCTCCTCTTTCTTTCCAATCTTTTGTATATCTGCAATCAGATCTTTATTAATTTGTTGCGATTGAGTTGGAGGTCTGTAGACTACACCCACGTAGATAGAAGTTTCATCTTCTCTTTTCAAAGCGATCCATATCACTTCTTCCCTCCCCAGGTCCTCTGCATTTCAGTCGCTTGGATATCGATCTTTACATAGAGAGCTACTCCTCTACCTCTTTGACCATCTCTGTCCTTCCTAAAAAGATTATATCCCAGTATGTTTGCATCCCATCTATGGGAGTCACTGAACCATGTCTCTGTGATAGCCCATTCTCATGGTAACCAATCGAGATTCCTAGTACCTGGTGAAAAACCAAGGAGTAGCAACAATCCTTGCTACCAATCCAGGGCAAGCAGTCAATAACAGACTATGGAATTGTTCAAACCTTTCTAAAAACCAGCTATGCTACCCGCTCTTGCCACAACCTCTGAACTTAACTATTCTCTGAGTGAAAAAATATTTCCTCCTATTGGTTTTAAAAGTATTTCCCTGTAACTTCATCGATTGTCCCCTAGACTTTGTAATTTTTGACAGAGTGAAAAATCGAGCCCGTTCTACTCCACTCAAGATTTTGTAGACTTCATTCATATCTCCCCTCAGTCATCTCTTTTCCAAGCTGAAGAGCCCTAACCTTTTTAGTCTTTCCTCATACGAGAGGAGTTCCATCCCCTTTACCATCTTGGTCGCTCTTCTTTGAATCTTTTCTAGTGCCGCTATATCTTTCTTGAGATAAGGAAACCAGAATGGAATGCAATACTCCAGATGAGGTCACACCATGGAGTGATACGGGGCATTATAACATTCTTAGTCTTGTTAACCATCCCTTTTTTAAATAATTCCTAGCATCCTGTTGGGTGGAAGGTTTCATATCATAGTCTATGATGACACCCAGATCCTTTTCTTGGGCACTAACCCCCAAGGTGGACCCTAGCATCCGGTAACTGTTATTGGGGGTTATTCTTCCCAATGTGCATCACTTTGCATTTGTCCACATTAAATTTCATCTTCCACTTGGATACCCAGTCTTCCAATTTCCTAAGATCTACCTGCAATTTTTCACAATCCACATGCGTTTTAACAACTTTGAACAGTTTAGCGTCGTCTTCAAATTTAATCACCTCACTCGTTCCAATTTCCAGATCATTTATAAATAAGTTAAATAGCACTGGTCCCAATACAGATCCCTGTGGCAATCTACTGTTTACTCTCCTCCATTGAGAAAAATGACCATTTAACCCTACCCTCTGTTTCTTTCCGATAACCAATTCCTAATCCACAACTGAACTTTGCCACCTATCCTATGACTCTTTAATTTTCTCAGGAACCTCTCATGAGGAACTTTATCAAAAGCTTTCTGAAAATCTAGATACACCTCATCAACCGGCTCACCTTTATCCACATGTTTATTCACACCTTCAAAGAAGTCAAGCAAATTGGTGAGGCAAGATCTCCCTCGGCTGAACCCATGCTGACTCTGTCTCATTAAATTATATTTGTCTACATGTTCCACAATTTTATTTTTTATAATTGTTTCCACCATTTTGCCCAGCACTGAAGTCAGGCTTACCAATCTGTAATTTCCCAGATCTCTCCTAGACCCTTTTTTTTTAAATTGGCATAATATTGGCCACCCTCCAATCTTCAGGTACTATAGACGATTTTAGTGATAGGTTACAGACCACTAACAATAGGTCAGCATCCGGTCCAGGCGATTTATCACTTTTTAACTTGTTGATTTGGCTTAGAACATCTTCCAGATTCACTGAGATTTCTTTCAGTTCATCACCCATGAAAACCATTTCCGGTTCAGATAGATCTCTTAAATCTTCTTCCATAAAGACCAAAGCAAAGAATTCATTTAGTCCCTCTGCTATGGCCTAATCCTCCCTGAGCGCCCTTTTTGCTCCTTGATCATCCAATGGTCCCATGGATTCCCTAACAGGTTTTCTGCTTCTGATGTACCTAAAAAAATTATGAGTTTTTGCCTCTTTTGCAAGTTTCTCTTCATATTCTTTCTTAGCTTTCTTTATCAATCCTTTGCCTCTAACTTGCCAGTGCTTGTGTCTCTTCTTATTTTCTTCATTTGAATCCTTTTTCCATTCTTTAAAGGATGTTTTTTTGGCTCTAATAGCCTCTTTCACTTCACATTTTAACCATGCCAGCTCTCGTTTCCTCTTCTTTCCACCTTTGCTGATATGTGGAATACATCTGGTCTAGGCTTCTACGATGACAGCAAAGTTAAAATGGAATAATATAGTATTTGTATTCAATATTTGAGTAGTTTAAATAAATCTTCAGCCTTGCTAAAGTATTACAAGAGTTAAAAGTGGGGAAACATATAGACTAGTGAATAATTTAAGACAGCAATATAGAGAAACACTGGCAAGCCATAAAATCATGGAATGAATTCTTCAGATGTGGTTTTTATTGGAGGTGCCGATTTATAGAATTGCCCCCTTAAAGATGTAAGACTTGGGGTGGAGGGGAAGACCTGGTGTTGGAATACGAAAACTTGGATAGTAATATACATGGAAGAGAACCAAAGACAATTACATCAAAAATCAATTATATGAGAATCAATATCCTACAAGTTGTCACTTTGCTAGTGCTGATAGCTTGAATGCATCCTTAGCAGTGTAAGTAGATCACTGGATTGGTCAAGTGTTTTTTTTATCTGTTATCATCTTCTATGTTACTCTTATTATGTGAAGAGAATGTTAAAGAAAACTTGAGGTGGAGACAAAAGACAGATCTTTATCTCTATATCCCCCCCTTTACAAAGCTGCATTAGCATTTTTAATGCTGGCCGCAGAGGTAACAGCATTGACACTCATAAAATTCCTATGAGTATGCAAGCTGTTACCGCCGTGGCCGGTGCTAAAAACGCTAGTGCAGCTTTGTAAAGTAGGGGGTATGGTTTTATTTCAAGTTGAGACATTATTATGATAATATGCGCTGTGCTAAATTATAAGGTCTCTTTATCTGGTACATTAAAAAAAAATTCTGCTATGCAGGAAGCCCAATCTTTGAGTTGTTGGCACCAATTCAGAACTTGCTTCTGAATAATAGAGACATAAATAGAAAAGTAAAGATATAGATAAATAGCAAAGATAAATATACTAATAAAGAACTGGCTGAGGAAGAGTTTATTAAAATATGTGTTAAATATATTAGATTGGAATTGTCAGACTAGATGCAAACCAGTCAGGTTTTCAGGATATCCCCAATAAATATTCACTGGATATATTTACGTGTAGTGCTTCCTTTGAATCCAAATGTCTTACTCATATTCATTAAGGATTTCTTGAAAACCAGGCTGGTTTGTGACCCTCCAGGACTGAAATTTTATATCCCCTATATTAGATGCTTTACTAAATAACATAAAATCAGGGTTCTGCTGTGCATATCTTTATACGGTAGTACTTACTGCTGATGCCAACTCTACAGATATTTTTTCATTAAATCAACACAACATTAAAAACATTGTTCATCTAAAAATAGTGGTGTGAAATAGCTGCATGGGAACGGGGACGACGGGAATCCCGTGGGACCTGCGGGGATCCCATGGGTTCCCCCTTTGGGTGTGGGGATCCCGTGGGGACACTTCCTAGGGTCGCGGAGATCCTGCAGGGTTCGATGCAATTCGAGCTGCGAGGCTCATCTTCTTTTTCCTACCTGCCCTGCCGCAGCACACAGCTGACCAGAAGTCTTCCCCGATGTCAGCGCTGATGTCGGAGAGAGGGTTTAAGCAAAGCCCTCCCTCCCTCCGACGTCAGCGCTGACATCGGGGAAGACTTCTGGTCGGCTGTGTGCTGTGGCAGGGCAGGTAGGAAAAAGAAGACGAGCCTCGTGGCTCGAGCTCCATTTTGCTGGTAATTTGCTTGCAGATGAGGGTACACAAAAGGGTACACAAAAGGGGGAGGGAGTGCGTTTTTGGACACAAGGCATGAACTTGGGAAAGAGGATGGAGGAAGGGAGGGAAAGAGATGTTGAGGTGGGGGAGGGAATGCGTTTTTGAACACAGAAGGCATGAACTTGGGAGAGAGAAAGGGAGGAAAAGAGATGCTGAGGTGGGGGAGGGAATGCGTTTTTGGACACAGAAGGCATGGACTTGGGAGAGAGGAAGGGAGGGAAAGAGATGGTTCTGTACACGGGAATGGAAGAAAGGAGAATTTTGGGGTACAGATGAAAGGGAGAAATATTGTGGTAGAAAGGGAACAGTGGGACAGATTGAAATGGATGCAAGAGGGAGGAATGTTGGACATAGTGGTGAAGGGAATGGAGGGACAGATGTGGTATGGTGCTGGAGAGAGGTGATAGAAAGAGAAATGTTGGGCATGGGGCTGGTGGGCAGGCACGAAAGATGAGAAAGGGATAAATGCTGGACCATGGTAGGAGGAACCAATGGACAGCAACAGAAGAATTTACAGAAGATGGGAAAGCGGAAAAAAGAAACTGCGACCAACTTTATGGAAAAATAGGTCTCCAGACAACAAAGGTAAAAAACTGAATTTATTGACTAAAATATGTTAGCTTTGCGAAATGTATATAGCAGATGTCTTTGTATTGTGTTCAAAAGAAAAGGAAATGCATTTCTGGTTTTATTTCTATAGTGTTGAAGTACTTGCTGACCCTTGCTGTGACTGATGGGGATCCCCAAGCACCGCCAGCAGAGGACCTCCTCTAGAGATGGCCAGAACTCCCCTCCACCAAGCACAGCAGTCACTGGCAGCATCCATGAGCCACTGAGGTGCCAGCATCTGTGACTCAGGGACGGTACTGCTGCCTGCCAAGCTTGGCAAAAGGGACCCCAGGCCAACTGCAAAGGAAGTCCTCAGCTGACAGCTTGGGGGTTCTCATCAGCTGAGTATTTATATTTTATATTTACATTAGAGACTCTGGTAGAAACCTGTTTACAAAGTATGTATTCTTCCCAATAGTGGTGTACCAAGGGGGAGATGGGGGGGGGGGGCTGTCCGCCCCAGGTGTACGGTTTGGGTGGGGCACACAGCCTGCCAGGTCCAGGTCCTCTTGCCCTACTGCCCTACTACCCGGGTCCTCCTGCCAGGTCCGGGTCCTCCTGCCCTTCCTTTCACTCGGTCTGTGCCGCTGCAATCTTACCTCCCCACTGCTCTGCTAATCACTGTCAAGAAGTCTTCTTTCCGGTGTCAATTCTGACGTCGGAGAGTATGTTCCGGGCCAGCCAGGCAGTGATTGGCTGGCCCGGAACGTTCTCTCTGACATCAGAATTGACGTCGGAAAGAAGACTTCTTGTCGGCGATTAGCAGCAGCAGCGGGGAGGTAAGATTGCAGCGCACGGACTGGGGGAAAGGAAGGAGAGAGGCGCTTTTTTTTTTCTGCGGCAGGGAGGGAAGGATGTAGGCAGGCAAGCTGGCTGGCTTTAGTGTGGCAGGGAGGGAGGGAGATAGGTAGGCAGGCAGGCAGGTTGGCTTTGGGGGTGGACAAAATCTGGAAGGTAGTGGGGAGACATAAGAAGGAGGCACTGGGGGCACTAAGGACACGGGAAGGGGGTACTGGGGGCATTATGGACATAGGAAGGAGGCACTGGGGGCACTATGCACACAGGAAGGAGGCACTGGGGGCACTATGGACACGGGACGGAGGCACTGGGGAACTATGGACACGGGACAGAGGCATTGGGGGCACTAAGGACACAGGATGGAGGCACTGAGGGCACTAAGGACACAGGACGGGGGCACTGGGAGCACTATGGACACGGGACGGAGGAACTGGGGGCACTAAGGACACAGGACGGGGGCACTGGGAATACTATGGACAAAGGATGGATGCACTGGGGGCACTAAGGACCCGGGAAAGAGGAACTGGGGGCACTAAGGACATGGGAAGGAAGGAGGGAGGAAATAGAAAGGGACAATTGTTGGGCTTGAGTGCAGAAAGAAAGAAATGAAAGAAAGGATACACAGTCAATTAATAAATGTCCACTTTTGATGAAAAAAATAAATGGTCACATTACCTCTGACTTACTTTCTCTGCAGCAGAATCGGCAGCCGCGCTGAGGTGCAGGAAGGTCCCGCGATGACTCATCTGCTGGCTCTGCTCCGGAAGAAGTAAGTTACGTCGGAGGGGGTGGCCTCGGCAGACGCAGTCATTGCGGGACTTTGCTACAATTCCCTGCGTCTGCCGGGTCCACCCCTCCGACGTAACTTACTTTTTTCGGAGCAGAGCCAGCAAACGAGTCATCGCGGGACCTTCCAGCATGCGGCTGCTGAGTCTGCTCCAGAGCAAGTACGTTGGAGTGGGGTGGACTGGCAGCCAACAGCTACAGTCATCGTGGGACCTTGCTGCATGAAGGGAGAGAAAGGAGCAGGATTGCTGGAATGAAAGAGTGGTGGAGGGAAAGAAAGGGGGCAGGGTGGTATGGAAGGGTGGTGCTGATGGAATTGATGTACAGAGAAAGGGGAGAGACATAAAGGGGAAGGATATTGGAGGGAAAGAAAGGGGGCAGATGCTGATTGAAGAGGGGTAGATGACGAGAGAAAGGGCAGACATTGGATGGTAGTGGGGAGCCTATGCTGGATGGAAGTGCAGATGGGCGATATAAGGGAGCAAATGCAGGAAGGAAATGGGAGGAGAGAAAGAGGGAAGCAGACGCTGGATGGAAATGGACAGAGAGAGGAAAAGGTACTAGATGGAAGGGTTGGAGATAGAGGGTACATGATAGAAGGAGGGGATGGAGGGGATAAATAAAAGGAGGGCACATGATGGGGAGAAAAGGATTGAGTTAGGGAAACACTAGAGGGGTGAGGGAAAGAGGTGGCAAGCTTTAGGTAGACAGTAAAAAAAGGAGCTTGATGAGAGGGTAGTAAGAACGTAATCTAGACAGATGCAGAAAATAAATTGAAAAGGAAAATGAGGGAAAAAGGGAAAGGGATTGCAGAGGAGAGGTGTGGGAGAGGGAAGGAGAGGAGAGAGATGCCAGACCAATGGGAGTGAAAGGAGAGATGGAAGGGGGAGGCATACAGTTTCTAGAAGGGGCATAGAAGGAGAGAAGATGCCATATAGGGGAAGAGGGACGGCAGACAATGGATGGAAGGAAGAGAGTTTCAAGTTCAAGTTTCAAGTTTATTAAAAGATTTTTTAAACCGCTTATTCAGGTTTCTAAGCGGTTTACAATATAAAATTACGTAAAAACACATAAGAACATGGGATACTAAATAATATCAAAATCTAAGTAAAAACTCTGATAAAATGTACGGACCTACTTCAAACAATAGGGTAGTGGGGAAGAACTACAATTATTATAGAAAAGGTGTAACATAAAAGGGAAAAAACAGTAGGAATGGGATGGTAACAATTTTCTTTTAATTTTGTCCTTAATAGGACAGTTGTTATCCAAATGCATCTTGGAACAAGAATGTTTTTAACTGCGCTTTAAATTGTTATAAATCGGACTCGCTACGTAAGTGGATGGACAGGGAAGAGGGGCATAGAAAGAAGTCAGATACATATGGAAGGGGGAGAGGGCAGACATTGGATGGAACGGGCAGATGCTGGAAGGAAAAGAGTGAAAAGAAGATGAAAGCAGAAACCAGAGACAACAAAAGGTAGAAAAAAATAATTTTATTTCTATTTTGTCATTAGAATATATCAGATTTGAAATATATATCCTGCTAGAGACATAACTGGGGACTGCAGTATTCTGTTAGCATATTTCTATATAGCAGTCTATAATAACTTGGCTTGTTCAGTTTTCTTGATAGTAGAGGGGATATATGTGAAGGGGAGGGGAGACAGGGGTTTTGTTGGTCCATGCTCTGTATATTTGTATTTATAAAATCACAATTGTTCAGAATATTGTTTCTTTTTATACTTTAATAAAATACGTTCAATATAAAATCATAATTGCGGTTTGTGCAGATGGGATCAGATGGTTTGCGGGGACCGAGCTCGCGGAGATGGGGCGTAAATGGGGTTTTTAAATTTTAGTCCTAGTAGTTTGCCGGTGCACAAAATAATTCTTTTATTTCTGCCGGTCCACGGGTGTAAAAAGGTTGAAGAACACTGGTCTAGAGGAAATGGGCGGAAGCGGGCTGAATATGGACTGAATTATGAATAAAGTTTTTCCAACATTTTATTGAGTTGTAAAGAATAAAGAGTTCTCTGTACCATTAAAAGGGAAAGCATAATATGTCTATGGAAATGCCTTCATAGGAAAATTTTATGTCTTTCTTGTAATCCTGTTTTGTTTTCAGGTCATCACAGGGGAAGGGTAATGATTTGGGAGCTAGAGTCAGCCCTGGTTCCCTTCCCTGCTACCCCTCAGCAATTCCTCCATAGACTCTTTATTCTCAAGAATTAAATGTGGGGAGTATTTATAAATTTATCCCATTTTCAAACTGTGCCGAGCTCTACGCTTGTGGAGATGGTGCGGTATACAAACCTAAGGTTTAGTTTAGTTTAGTTTATCTTTGCTTATTGGTGGATACATGTCATTTTCTTCTGTCATCTCTGAAAGTGCAACCTGTTTAATTTTATTAGTTTGAACACATTTCTCAGATAAAATAAAAATTGTGTTTTCAAGAACACTTTTGCTGGAAAAAAATCTGTTTCTCTACAGGATGTGACATTTATCTTGGTACAAAAGGAAATATCGGGCTTCATTTATTCTTTCTCATTGTCTGAAGTAAGAGTGTCCATGACATTTCAGATTTGGCAGTTATGTGTTGTTTTTTTTAAACATGAATGTTACCATAAGGAATGTGTTTTGCATATATATAAGTTTCTCAGGGTTGCCAACATTTATTTTTTTTTACTTTCCTAATAGTTGATAGGGTGAGACTGTTTGGTTAGGACAGTGTCTCACAAACTTTCTGGTCGGCGGCTCACTAAATCCAGTGCCCCGGCCGAAAGGCATGCGTGATACCATCACATCAACGTCCACACAAGTGCGAAGGCCCATCTGGCTGCGACCTGCCAGTGGAGTGATCCGGGAGGTGCGGGGAGAGGAGTAGAGACGTTGTCCACGAGGAGAGTCATCTGCGCCGGCTGACTTCCTACAGGATGTACCTCTCGCCACAAGAGGCACGTCCTGTAGGGGGGTAGCTGGTGTGGACAACTCTCCTCCTCACCAGAAATCTCAGGAGGCACACTGGTTTGCGATACACTGGGTTAGGGGAATTTAAAATGCAGATGAAGGGAGGAATTCTATAAATGGCACTTCAAAATGTGTGTTGAAAAAAATAGGCACTAACCCCCAGATTCTATATAGTCCACCTAAAGTTAGGCACCTACATCGGTGCACCTAGCCAATGTAGGCATCTAATTTAATAGATTAATAGATTTAATTGCTGCCGATAATTGACAACACCTCATTATTTATGAAATTGCACTTAATTGGAGGTTAGGTGCTTAACTTGGTAGGTGCTTACCAGTTTGAGGTAGGTACTTAGTTCAAGTTGCCTATTACAAAATAGATGTGGTTAGGGGTGGATTGTGGGCATGTTTTGCACGTAGGCTTCTGTTTTGGACTTAGGTGCATGCATGTAAGCCAAGAAAACCCAGGCATAAATAGGATGCACCTAAAGTTAGAATACCTAGTGATGCTTGAGCGTTTTCAGTTGTAAATACCTGGGGGCTGCTGTTTCAAAATGCACTATCCTTTCTAGAAAGCTGGGTGCAAGCAACCTGTTGAGCCTGTTTCCCCTGACCGCCGTCGTCTTCTGCATGGCCCCAGCGATCAGGCAGCGCGCCGGGCCTCTAAACTTCTGTGCAACTCGGGTCCTCGCATCGCCCAGCCCGTGCTGTGATGTCTTGGAGACCCCGCGCCGACTGCTGCTCAAACACATCACGAACATAGGAAAGAAAACAGAGAATGGAGGCTGCAGGAATCCAGCAGGGCTACCCAGTATACTATTCTATAAAGGGTGCTCATCCTCTATAGAATATCACATAGCACCAATTCCCATGCCTAACCTTAGGCACGAGGCTTATTCCTGCTGATACCTGGTGTAAATGCTGGTACCTAAGTTAGACACAATGAGGCGGTATTCTGTAACAACGCATACAACTTTCAGAACACTACTTTTTGAGTTGTGTACTAGAAGATGGGCGCCTTGGCTTGTAGAATAGCGCACAGTCAGATTCACATGCAGATTTTAATGTGTCAATTAACTTGTAGCAATTCATTGTTAGCACCCAATTATTGATAATAAGAGCTTGTTAATTAATTTGCACATGTATCATAGGTGTGTGAATATGAATTCCATAAATAGAATCTGGGGTGGGTGGGAGGAATGGGTCAGATGGAAAATGATGGGTAGGGCATCCTTTGTTCATGCACAGTATAAGTACTCTGGGTGATGGCAGTTGTTTTTTCCCTATGTGGCCCTGCTGTTCTCTCTTTGGAAGGATCACCTCTAGGTGTAATGTGATAGCAAATCATCAGTTAATTACAAAAAATAATGACATGAACTTATATTTCTGCTCACTGCTCTTTTTGTTTCTTTTATGTAAATATGGAAGAATTAGAGCCGTGGTGTGTCACATTGCATTGGCTTTTAATGTTAACATATAGTGAGCTTCTTTTGTGACATGTGGAGGCATAGGCAATGGAATGCTGTTTTGTTTGGGAGGGCCCAAAAGTTCCGCCCTAGCCAGCAGAATCCTGTAGCACCTCTCACCAGCTCCCAACTCTCCCACCCATCTCCTCCCAGCGCTGTACTTTTAAATCTTCGGTCAACTGCCGCACAGCATCAACAAGTAGACCTGTCCCTGGAAGTAGAATGAAGGGTTCCAAGGCATGGCAGCTGCCCAAAGATTTAAAAGTACAGCACAGGGAGGGGGTTGGGTGGGCGGGTACCGACAGGTGACCATCAATCTTTGGTGAGGCCAAGGCCCCGGTGGCCTCCCCCATTCTGATGCTCATGTGTGGAGGGACATTTTCGATATGACATGTGAACCCAAGTTTAGATGTTTCACAGAAAACATAAAAAAATCCAGTGGGGAAAATAACTATTTTCAAAATAGAAAAACATCTATCTTTTTGTTCCGATAAAGGCCATTTCCTAAATGTGTTTGTCTTTAGTGCATCTATCTTTTTGAGCAAACAAAACAAAACTGCAGAGTTGTACACGATGCAGGCAAATTTTATTTTGACAAATAAATCTTATCTAAAAACCTTTTACCAGGCAAGAGAGCCAACACGGTCCGTGTTTCGCATAACCTTCATCAGGGGTCCATGGTAAAAAAGGAAAAATTGTGTCACAGATGAAATGTCACAAAAAATGTGTCATAAAAAGCTGGAGAAATAGCGTTTGGTAGCACGCCGAGATTCGCCAAAATTACATTCAAAGTCCGTCACAGTAAATCAATTTCGTCTATCTTTTTGAACCATGTACGAAAAAATTGTTCAAATGAAAAATGGACAAAAAACAGCCCTTGGGACATAGGAGGAGCCAACATTCTTAGTAGACTGGCCACACAGACATCCTAATAGAGCAGTGGCTTTTGTGCTGGGACCACTGCTTCTTAACATATTTATTAATGATCTAGAGATGGGAATACCGTATATATTCGAATATAATTTGATCCGAATATAAGTCAAGACTTATATTCCCCCAAAAAGGAGGAAAAATGGTTGACTCGAATAAAAGTCAGGTGGCTTAATATTCAAGTGCTCTGCCCTGTCAGGCTCTGCACCCAGCCCCCTCCCTGCCAAGCTCTGCACACAGACCCCTTCCCTCCCTCCCCTGCCAGGCACTGCACCCAGCCCCCTTCCTTCCTCCCCTGCCAGACTCTGCACCCAGCACTCTTCCTTCTTTCCCCTCTCAGACTTTGCACCCTCCCTCTCTCCCAGGCTCTGCACCCTGTCCCCCCTCCCTGCCCTATCCTCGTACCTTCTCTGCCGATCCCTGGTGGTCCAGAGTGCCGCGGACAGAAGCGAATTTTATCCCAGGCAAGCAGGCAGCATTTTCTCACATATGGATGATATTATCCATGGAGCCCAGATGTGGACAGCCTTGCAAGACTTGCTTGAAGAACTTTTAGAAAGTTTGCAACTGCCGCACTACGCATGTGTGAGTATCTTCCTGCCCGATGTAGGGCGTGCGTCTCCTCAGTTCTAAGTTTTCCGTGGAGCCGAGAAGCCCTCATTTCAAAGTTTTGCATGAGAATTAGTTCTAAACTCATGCCTTCTCTCACCGCGGCTTTGTGTATTTTATTTGCAGGGTCGCTGTGTTATTTACGCGTTTGTTTAAAAAAAAAAAAGAGGTTTTGTTGTTTTTTCGTTGCGTTTCGCCGCGGCCGTGTTTCATTCCATGTCCTGGCCAGTCACAGGGTTCAAAAAGTGTAGCCAGTGTCAATGCGTGATCTCCATCACTGACCCACACAAGTGGTGTGTACAGTGTTTAGGGCCTTATCATCATCTGGAGTCGTGTGACCGCTCTGCTACACTTCAAAATCAAGCCCTTAAGCATTGTTGAGACCAGATTGAAAGAATATTCGGGGGAATGGATCAGCCTCTACCTAAGGCCTTGTGGTTGATCATTGGAACAAGCTTCCAATGCAGGTGATCGAGGCAGACAGCGTGCCAGACTTTAAGAATAAATGGGATACCCATGTGGGATCCCTACGAGGGTCAAGATAAGGAAATTGGGTCATTAGGGCATAGACAGGGGGTGGGTAAGCAGAGTGGGCAGACTTGATGGGCTGTAGCCCTTTTCTGCCGTCATCTTCTATGTTTCTATGACCCCAATTCCGGCCCTGATCTTGACTCAAGCAAAGTCTTCTATGGGGCAAAAACCTTTAACTTCGACCTTGCTTAAACCTTCCTCGATGGGGAAGTCCTCATCTTCGGGGAAATCAGCTATATCTTCTCCTGAGGCGCCGTTATCCTCACTGTCTCCCTCAGGTAAGATAGCTCAGCCAACTCCTCTGGACATGCCACCCTTAGAACTGGTGGGTCCGGGCTGCCCAGGAAACGTGTCTCAAAATCAAGGCACCACTCTTCCTCGAGGTTGTCTTCCTCAGAGACTGTAGCCACACCAAATGTACCAGATTCAGTGGTCTTGGTGCCGGCTTTGCAGAATATGTTGGAAACTATTCTGCATCAGGAGTTTGGTAACACGCTTGCCAAATTAACTCCTGCCTCGACTCTGCTTCCTGCAGTCCAGCCTGAGCATTCAGCAGTATTACAAGGAGTAGAGTCATTGAGAGTGCCTCGAGCTCAATCTACACACTCTATGCAAATAATTGAGTCCTTAAGAGTGCCTCGAGATACCTCGACACAAGGAGCTGAGTCCTTTTCAGTATCTTCACATAAGGCGTTGCCCTTTTCGAGGCACAGGACAAGGACTCCTGAACATTCATCTTCGAGGCTGGATCCGACTCAATCATGGGACCATGATTCGAGGCATAGTTCTCCGCATTCATCAAGACCCAGGTCTTCTTCTCGAGACTGGTCTCGTTTATCGAGGCATCAAGAGTCTTCGAGACCACCAACTCCTTTGTCAAGGAGATCTGATGTAGAGCCTCACCACTCTTGTCAGTCGAGTTCTTCTCCTGCAAGGTTCTCTTCACATTCCAAAAGTGGGTCATCTTTGCCTATGGACTCAGAACTCAGGTATCAATACTCCAGTGAGGCTTCACCTTCATTCTCTGCTATGAGAGGTACCTCGAGGGGTTCCCAATCACCTTCTCCTCAACGAGGTCATACCTCTTCAGATCTGGTATCCTTTACCAAGTTTCTATGCCAAATTAGTAAAGATCTCAACATCACTTTGGAATCTGACTCAAAATACTCTAAGGAGTATTTGGAAGAACTGGATATGCCAAAATTCAATATCTAAAGAAGTGTAGTGTCAACAATGTAAACCAAATCACTTCCTCATACACATTTTCACTGCAATCCTGCAGAGTTTTTTATGCCATGCCTCAGAGACCACGTATTTCAGCAACTAGTGCTAGATATGTGTGGTGATCAAAGTCTCAATCATTGGCAAAAAATGGCAAGTGTAGGTACAATTTTAACTCAAATTAACTTCTTCTTGAAAAAAAGAAATTATTCTTTATATTAGTCTTAATTACTTAAATTCTTTTAAATATAGATGTAATAACATCTTTTGCTAGCCACAAATATCAAGAGAATTGTGAAAAAGTGCATATATTTTTATAGAAAAAGCACTTATCTTAAATCAGTCTGTGCACTGCTTTTAGTCCCAACGGGGGCCACCGTTTCACCTGGAGTGGCTTCTTCAGGGGAAAACGTGGACAGTGCCTGAAAAAGATAACAAAAACTTAAAAATATGTTTAAACATTGCTTAGACATTTGTGAAGCCTTTAAATCTTTAAATTTTAAGTTTATGTGTTCATATAAATGCAGCAAACTTACGGAGATGGATTTGCTCTCAGCGTACAATTCTCATAAAAATGGCGTCGGTAACTAACTGAGCTAAGCCATTTAAATTAGCAGCTGAATGCGTGCCGGTTCGGCGTCATGGACGTTCAAAACGTCATCACGTTGACACAGCTGAAAGGGCCGAAAATCCAAAAAAATTTTTTATCTTCAGCCAAAAATGGCTAGAAGAAACCAAAAGTGAAATGAACAGATCAGTCTATAAAAAAATGAGCTATTGCACTCTTGTCAATAAAAAGATGACCAATCTATCTTGTCATTTAAACCTTTCGGATATAAAGATTGTAACGTGAATATCCAGTATGTTTCACGTCGTTTTAAAGCTGTCACTCTATCTCCTCCTCTGTCATTCTTTTTGATGACATCTATGATCAATCCCTTAAGATCATGAAAAGAGTGAGAGGAGTCTTTACAATGCTGTACAAGTGGTTCTTTGTATTGTAATCTTTTTATGTTCGATTTGTGTTCAGCTAGACGGGTTTTGAATGGTCTCGTTGTCATGCCCACATAAATCATCGGGCAGGGACATAGAATAACATAGATAACATGATCTGTTTGACATGTGCTGAAATGCTTGATTTTATAGCTGATCTGTGTGAGAGGATTTAGGAATTCTTTAGAAGGAATCGAAAAGTCACAGTAAATGCAGTGGCCACACTTGTAGTGGCCCAAAGGTGTAATCATCCTGTCCTTAGTTGTTGCATAGGAATTGGTAAAAAATTCTTTTAGATTCTTTCCCCTAGAATAGGCAATACGTAATTTACTGTCATTGAAACTGGGGAGGGATTGTACAATTCCCCAATGTTTTTTGATGATTTTAGTTAGTTGTGAACTGTTGGATGAATGTTTTAAGACACATGTCATATAGGTGTCAGTCTCACTTGCTGTTGTATAGTCTTCTAGGAGTAAGTCTCTATTGTTGTACTTCGCCCTTCTGTATGCATTCCTTATGATCTTCGAAGGATACCCTCTTGCTTTCAATTTGTTGCTCAAAGATTTGGCCTGTATTTTAAATCCAGCCTGTGATGTACAGTTACGTCTTAACCTGAGCATTTGTGAGAAGGGGAGACTGTTCTTTAAGTGCTTTGGATGACAGCTAGAATATTCCAAAAACGTATTTCTTGCTAGGGGTTTCTCATAGGTACATGTACTGAACGTTTGTTGTTCCATAGTGATTTCGATGTCCAGATAATGTATTTGTTTTTCAGAAAATGAAAAAGTAAATTGAATGTTGTTATTACATGTGTTCAACCATAGCACAAATGCTTTCAATTGGATGTCTGTTCCCTTCCATAAAAGGAAAACATCATCAATATACCTCCACCATATGTGAATCAACTGTTCAAAGGGAGATTGTGTTATCCAGTTGTTCTCAAAAGCTATCATAAACAAATTGGCCACTGAGGGTGCAAAAGTCGCCCCCATGGCTACTCCTTGAATTTGTTTGAAGAGTGTCCCTTCGAAGTCAAAAAAGTTCTCCCGCATAGCTAAAGTAGCTAAAGAAATTAAGAAATCAGTCGGAACAAGTTGTGGCTTAGGTTGAGATTCAAGTACATCTTTGATAACATCTATGGCATCTTGTTGTGGAATAGATGTATACAGGGAAGAGACATCCAGGGTTGCCATTAAAAACGGACCTTCATCGAAATCAACAGAGTTTAGTTTTTTGAGAAAATCCTTAGAATCTTTGATATACGAATTACATTTTGGAACTTCCACTTTAATGAACTGGTCGACATATCTCGACAGAGGTTCTAAGACTGATCCTCTTGTTGACGTTATAGGTCTGAAAGGAGGATTATTTGCATCTTTGTGTAACTTGGGCAAAAAATAGATGGATGATGTAACAGGATGTTTAGTATTTAAAAAACGATAATCACGATTTGTGATATATCCAATTTTTAAAGCTTCATCTGTGAGTTTTCTTATACGATTTTGAATTCTTTTGGTGGGATCTAATTTAATTTGCATATAAGCGTTGGTATCATGTAGATGGTCCAAGGCTTTGGTTGTATAAACTTTTTTATCTTGAATTACAATGGCACCACCTTTGTCAGCTGGTTTAATTATAATATTTTTATTGGATTGAAGATTTGCCAATGATTTATGTTGGTCAACTGTTAAATTAGATTTAAATTTACAAAGATTGGGATTCTGAAATAATTTGTGAGAATCCTGATAGACCAGATCTTTGAAGACTATCAATTTCGGATCCATAGGTCCGAGCGGTTTCCAGGTCGATTTCGGTGCTATGATTGTTTTGTCCCCATAATTAGATTTTGACGCAAAGAATAATTTGACCTCCAGAAGTCTACAGAACTTTTCAAAATCGACATTGAATTGGAATTCATTATTCGGGACGGTGGGTACAAATGATAATCCATGATTTAATAGTTCAATGTCAGTAGGTTCTAGATTCTGATGTGATAAATTGACAGTTACTGTTGATATCGGACTTGTTGTTGCTGGGATCTTGTCCACGGCCTGTTTCTGTTTTGAGTCCTGCCTCGCCTGTTTTTTCTGGTTTGAAACCCCCCTCTTGAACCTAAAAAAGGTTTAGTTGAATTGGAACTGCTCGATGAACTAAGACTACTAGTGGACCCACTTGCATCCACAATAGTTGTGGAAACTACAGTATTTTTGGGGTCCGGAGTGTTCATCCAGTGGTATACTCTGTTATTTTGATAATCCTTCTCGTCCCTATAAAACTTTTTTAATTTAAATTTTTTAATACTTTCCCTAAACTTATCAAGATTTTCATTAGTTTTTAATAGCTGATTCTGATAAGCTTCTAAAGTATGGGTGGATTTCAAGCTAGAGATGGTTTTTTCAAGGTCGCTTTTAAAATTATCAACCTGCTGTCTACTTCTTTCAATGATCAATAGCATGAGATCGAAGGAACATTTATTTAAGATCATGTTCCATTTGTTTAGAAAATCAATGTCTTCTTTAAAGTTTTGAGGTTCTTTATTTATTCTCAGTCCTCTGGGTATTCTTTCAGATTTACAGTATTCTACTAATATTCCGCTATTCAACTCAGTTTTAATAATTTTCTTATTTAAGTTGAAATATGAGCCCCAATCTGTGGTGAAATTATCACTACCAGCAGCATTTATATCAAAATGAGATGGTACGTTGAGTATGGATTCAGTTTGTTCAGAATTGAAACCAAAGGTCGTATTCCAGTTGCTTGAAGTCATGTTAGATTACTATGGTAATAGCCAAAATTCAATATCTAAAGAAGTGTAGTGTCAACAATGTAAACCAAATCACTTCCTCATACACATTTTCACTGCAATCCTGCAGAGTTTTTTATGCCATGCCTCAGAGACCACGTATTTCAGCAACTAGTGCTAGATATGTGTGGTGATCAAAGTCTCAATCATTGGCAAAAAATGGCAAGTGTAGGTACAATTTTAACTCAAATTAACTTCTTCTTGAAAAAAAGAAATTATTCTTTATATTAGTCTTAATTACTTAAATTCTTTTAAATATAGATGTAATAACATCTTTTGCTAGCCACAAATATCAAGAGAATTGTGAAAAAGTGCATATATTTTTATAGAAAAAGCACTTATCTTAAATCAGTCTGTGCACTGCTTTTAGTCCCAACGGGGGCCACCGTTTCACCTGGAGTGGCTTCTTCAGGGGAAAACGTGGACAGTGCCTGAAAAAGATAACAAAAACTTAAAAATATGTTTAAACATTGCTTAGACATTTGTGAAGCCTTTAAATCTTTAAATTTTAAGTTTATGTGTTCATATAAATGCAGCAAACTTACGGAGATGGATTTGCTCTCAGCGTACAATTCTCATAAAAATGGCGTCGGTAACTAACTGAGCTAAGCCATTTAAATTAGCAGCTGAATGCGTGCCGGTTCGGCGTCATGGACGTTCAAAACGTCATCACGTTGACACAGCTGAAAGGGCCGAAAATCCAAAAAAATTTTTTATCTTCAGCCAAAAATGGCTAGAAGAAACCAAAAGTGAAATGAACAGATCAGTCTATAAAAAAATGAGCTATTGCACTCTTGTCAATAAAAAGATGACCAATCTATCTTGTCATTTAAACCTTTCGGATATAAAGATTGTAACGTGAATAGCTCATTTTTTTATAGACTGATCTGTTCATTTCACTTTTGGTTTCTTCTAGCCATTTTTGGCTGAAGATAAAAAATTTTTTTGGATTTTCGGCCCTTTCAGCTGTGTCAACGTGATGACGTTTTGAACGTCCATGACGCCGAACCGGCACGCATTCAGCTGCTAATTTAAATGGCTTAGCTCAGTTAGTTACCGACGCCATTTTTATGAGAATTGTACGCTGAGAGCAAATCCATCTCCGTAAGTTTGCTGCATTTATATGAACACATAAACTTAAAATTTAAAGATTTAAAGGCTTCACAAATGTCTAAGCAATGTTTAAACATATTTTTAAGTTTTTGTTATCTTTTTCAGGCACTGTCCACGTTTTCCCCTGAAGAAGCCACTCCAGGTGAAACGGTGGCCCCCGTTGGGACTAAAAGCAGTGCACAGACTGATTTAAGATAAGTGCTTTTTCTATAAAAATATATGCACTTTTTCACAATTCTCTTGATATTTGTGGCTAGCAAAAGATGTTATTACATCTATATTTAAAAGAATTTAAGTAATTAAGACTAATATAAAGAATAATTTCTTTTTTTCAAGAAGAAGTTAATTTGAGTTAAAATTGTACCTACACTTGCCATTTTTTGCCAATGATTGAGACTTTGATCACCACACATATCTAGCACTAGTTGCTGAAATACGTGGTCTCTGAGGCATGGCATAAAAAACTCTGCAGGATTGCAGTGAAAATGTGTATGAGGAAGTGATTTGGTTTACATTGTTGACACTACACTTCTTTAGATATTGAATTTTGGCTATTACCATAGTAATCTAACATGACTTCAAGCAACTGGAATACGACCTTTGGTTTCAATTCTGAACAAACTGAATCCATACTCAACGTACCATCTCATTTTGATATAAATGCTGCTGGCAGTGATAATTTCACCACAGATTGGGGCTCATATTTCAACTTAAATAAGAAAATTATTAAAACTGAGTTGAATAGCGGAATATTAGTAGAATACTGTAAATCTGAAAGAATACCCAGAGGACTGAGAATAAATAAAGAACCTCAAAACTTTAAAGAAGACATTGATTTTCTAAACAAATGGAACATGATCTTAAATAAATGTTCCTTCGATCTCATGCTATTGATCATTGAAAGAAGTAGACAGCAGGTTGATAATTTTAAAAGCGACCTTGAAAAAACCATCTCTAGCTTGAAATCCACCCATACTTTAGAAGCTTATCAGAATCAGCTATTAAAAACTAATGAAAATCTTGATAAGTTTAGGGAAAGTATTAAAAAATTTAAATTAAAAAAGTTTTATAGGGACGAGAAGGATTATCAAAATAACAGAGTATACCACTGGATGAACACTCCGGACCCCAAAAATACTGTAGTTTCCACAACTATTGTGGATGCAAGTGGGTCCACTAGTAGTCTTAGTTCATCGAGCAGTTCCAATTCAACTAAACCTTTTTTAGGTTCAAGAGGGGGGTTTCAAACCAGAAAAAACAGGCGAGGCAGGACTCAAAACAGAAACAGGCCGTGGACAAGATCCCAGCAACAACAAGTCCGATATCAACAGTAACTGTCAATTTATCACATCAGAATCTAGAACCTACTGACATTGAACTATTAAATCATGGATTATCATTTGTACCCACCGTCCCGAATAATGAATTCCAATTCAATGTCGATTTTGAAAAGTTCTGTAGACTTCTGGAGGTCAAATTATTCTTTGCGTCAAAATCTAATTATGGGGACAAAACAATCATAGCACCGAAATCGACCTGGAAACCGCTCGGACCTATGGATCCGAAATTGATAGTCTTCAAAGATCTGGTCTATCAGGATTCTCACAAATTATTTCAGAATCCCAATCTTTGTAAATTTAAATCTAATTTAACAGTTGACCAACATAAATCATTGGCAAATCTTCAATCCAATAAAAATATTATAATTAAACCAGCTGACAAAGGTGGTGCCATTGTAATTCAAGATAAAAAAGTTTATACAACCAAAGCCTTGGACCATCTACATGATACCAACGCTTATATGCAAATTAAATTAGATCCCACCAAAAGAATTCAAAATCGTATAAGAAAACTCACAGATGAAGCTTTAAAAATTGGATATATCACAAATCGTGATTATCGTTTTTTAAATACTAAACATCCTGTTACATCATCCATCTATTTTTTGCCCAAGTTACACAAAGATGCAAATAATCCTCCTTTCAGACCTATAACGTCAACAAGAGGATCAGTCTTAGAACCTCTGTCGAGATATGTCGACCAGTTCATTAAAGTGGAAGTTCCAAAATGTAATTCGTATATCAAAGATTCTAAGGATTTTCTCAAAAAACTAAACTCTGTTGATTTCGATGAAGGTCCATTTTTAATGGCAACCCTGGATGTCTCTTCCCTGTATACATCTATTCCACAACAAGATGCCATAGATGTTATCAAAGATGTACTTGAATCTCAACCTAAGCCACAACTTGTTCCGACTGATTTCTTAATTTCTTTAGCTACTTTAGCTATGCGGGAGAACTTTTTTGACTTCGAAGGGACACTCTTCAAACAAATTCAAGGAGTAGCCATGGGGGCGACTTTTGCACCCTCAGTGGCCAATTTGTTTATGATAGCTTTTGAGAACAACTGGATAACACAATCTCCCTTTGAACAGTTGATTCACATATGGTGGAGGTATATTGATGATGTTTTCCTTTTATGGAAGGGAACAGACATCCAATTGAAAGCATTTGTGCTATGGTTGAACACATGTAATAACAACATTCAATTTACTTTTTCATTTTCTGAAAAACAAATACATTATCTGGACATCGAAATCACTATGGAACAACAAACGTTCAGTACATGTACCTATGAGAAACCCCTAGCAAGAAATACGTTTTTGGAATATTCTAGCTGTCATCCAAAGCACTTAAAGAACAGTCTCCCCTTCTCACAAATGCTCAGGTTAAGACGTAACTGTACATCACAGGCTGGATTTAAAATACAGGCCAAATCTTTGAGCAACAAATTGAAAGCAAGAGGGTATCCTTCGAAGATCATAAGGAATGCATACAGAAGGGCGAAGTACAACAATAGAGACTTACTCCTAGAAGACTATACAACAGCAAGTGAGACTGACACCTATATGACATGTGTCTTAAAACATTCATCCAACAGTTCACAACTAACTAAAATCATCAAAAAACATTGGGGAATTGTACAATCCCTCCCCAGTTTCAATGACAGTAAATTACGTATTGCCTATTCTAGGGGAAAGAATCTAAAAGAATTTTTTACCAATTCCTATGCAACAACTAAGGACAGGATGATTACACCTTTGGGCCACTACAAGTGTGGCCACTGCATTTACTGTGACTTTTCGATTCCTTCTAAAGAATTCCTAAATCCTCTCACACAGATCAGCTATAAAATCAAGCATTTCAGCACATGTCAAACAGATCATGTTATCTATGTTATTCTATGTCCCTGCCCGATGATTTATGTGGGCATGACAACGAGACCATTCAAAACCCGTCTAGCTGAACACAAATCGAACATAAAAAGATTACAATACAAAGAACCACTTGTACAGCATTGTAAAGACTCCTCTCACTCTTTTCATGATCTTAAGGGATTGATCATAGATGTCATCAAAAAGAATGACAGAGGAGGAGATAGAGTGACAGCTTTAAAACGACGTGAAACATACTGGATATTCACGTTACAATCTTTATATCCGAAAGGTTTAAATGACAAGATAGATTGGTCATCTTTTTATTGACAAGAGTGCAATAGCTCATTTTTTTATAGACTGATCTGTTCATTTCACTTTTGGTTTCTTCTAGCCATTTTTGGCTGAAGATAAAAAATTTTTTTGGATTTTCGGCCCTTTCAGCTGTGTCAACGTGATGACGTTTTGAACGTCCATGACGCCGAACCGGCACGCATTCAGCTGCTAATTTAAATGGCTTAGCTCAGTTAGTTACCGACGCCATTTTTATGAGAATTGTACGCTGAGAGCAAATCCATCTCCGTAAGTTTGCTGCATTTATATGAACACATAAACTTAAAATTTAAAGATTTAAAGGCTTCACAAATGTCTAAGCAATGTTTAAACATATTTTTAAGTTTTTGTTATCTTTTTCAGGCACTGTCCACGTTTTCCCCTGAAGAAGCCACTCCAGGTGAAACGGTGGCCCCCGTTGGGACTAAAAGCAGTGCACAGACTGATTTAAGATAAGTGCTTTTTCTATAAAAATATATGCACTTTTTCACAATTCTCTTGATATTTGTGGCTAGCAAAAGATGTTATTACATCTATATTTAAAAGAATTTAAGTAATTAAGACTAATATAAAGAATAATTTCTTTTTTTCAAGAAGAAGTTAATTTGAGTTAAAATTGTACCTACACTTGCCATTTTTTGCCAATGATTGAGACTTTGATCACCACACATATCTAGCACTAGTTGCTGAAATACGTGGTCTCTGAGGCATGGCATAAAAAACTCTGCAGGATTGCAGTGAAAATGTGTATGAGGAAGAACTGGATATGCCTCATCCTCCTAGAGAGTCTCTCAAATAACCTATGAATGCCATTCTTTCTCAAACTTTCAAAAGAAATCTTGATATACCATATTCCATTCCTGCTTTTCCAGCAAAGTTGGAATCTCGATACAAGATGGTCCATTGTAAGGGATTTGAGAAGTCTCAATTATCCCATCAGTCTCTTCAGAGTCTTCTTTAAAAAGAAACAATCCTGCAAAAGTTTATGCCACCGTCCCTCCCGGCCGAGAGGGCAGGACCATGGACAAGTTTGGTCATCAGCTGTATCAAAATTCAATGATGACAAACTGAATTTTGAACTACAACTTTGTCTTCACATCTTACCTGAAACATCTCACCCCTCACTTCACTCTCAGCGAGACACATGATGGTTCTGCTAGGTCACATGGCCTCTACAGTTTATGTGACTCCTTTTGCCAGACTTCACCTCAGAATTCCTCATTGTACCCTGGCATCTCAGTGGGTGAAGGCTTTCAACCCACTCTCTCAGCACATTACAGTGACTCCTTCGTTGACACAGTCTCCAATGTGTGGATGCTCTCTTCCAGTCTCTCCAGAGGTTTACTGTTTCAAACACCCCTTCATCAGAAGGTCCTCATGACAGATTCCTCGACCTATGCCTGGGGGGCTCATCTCAATGGTCTCCATACTCAAGGGCATTGGTCCAGCACAGATCGTCAGTGTCACATAAATCTGTTGGCACTCAGAGCGATCTTCAATGCTATCAAAGCTTTTCAGTATCTTCTTCACGATCAAGTAGTCCTCATATGTACAGACAATCAAGTAGCCATGTACTGCGTTAACAAGCAGGGAGGAACAGGATCTCTCCCTCTTTGCCAGGAAGCTCAGAAGGTTTGGAATTGGGCAATCCTTCACAACACCTTTCTGAAAGCCGTCTATATTCAAGGAGAGAAAAATTGTCTGGTGGATAAATTGAGTCATCTACAACCTCACGAATGGATGCTCAATTCGTCGCCTCTCCATCACATTTTTTCTCAGTGGGGAACTCCTCAAGTAGATCTCTTTGCATCTCCCCACAACAACAAACTGCATCAGTTCTGCTCCAGGATATACTCTCCTCATCACCTCGAGGCAGATGCTTTCTTTCTGGAATGGACGAATCAGTTCCTCTATGCCACAGGTGTCAAAGTCGGTCCTCAAGGGCCGCAATCCAGTCAGGTTTTCAGGATTCCCCCAATGAATATGCATGAGATCTATTAGCATATAATGAAAGCAGTGTATGCAAATAGATCTCGTGCATATTCATTGGGGAAATCCTGAAAACCTGACTGGATTACGGCCCTCGAGGACCGACTTTGACACCCCTGCTCTATGCATTCCCTCCATTTCCTCTGATTCTCAAGACTCTTGTCAAACTCAAACAAGAACATGCCACCATGATTCTAATAGCTCCTCAGTGGCCCATGCAACCCTGGTACTCCCTTCTACTTTAACTCAGCAGCAGGGAGCCATTTTTTCTACCAATTTTTTCATCTCTGCTTACACAGAGTCAGGGTCTCTACTTCATCCCAACCTGCAGTCTCTACACCTGACAGCTTGGTAACTTTCAACGTAACTGCCAATTTCCAGTTCTCTCAATCTGTCAAGGACATTTTAAAGACTTCTAGGAAGCCTACCACTAGGCAATGTTACAACCAGAAATGGACTAGATTTTCTGCTTGGTGCATCATTCATCACAGGGAGCCTCAATCTACTTCCTTGTCTTCTGTTCTGGATTACTTGTTGCATTTATCTCAATCAGGCCTCAAATCCACATCTATTCGAGTTCATCTCAGTGCAATTGCTGCTTTCCATCAGCCTATAGAAGGGAAACCCCTCTCAGCTCATCCTATGGTTTCCAGATTTCTGAAAGGACTTTTCAATGTCAACCCACCTCTCAAACCTCCTCCAATTCTGACGTCGGAAAGAAGACTTCCTGTTGGCTTTAGCAGTAGCGGCAGGGTGGTAAGAGAAGGGGACTCGGGGAAAGGAAGGCGAGAGGGACAGGAAATGATCGCCTGTCCCGTTGTCCCCAAGCACAGCTTCAGGATGCTGTCCCGAAGCTGTGTGTGGGGACAACGGGACAGGAGGTCTGAAAACGGACCTATGGTCATTTTAATCTTGCTGGCCCTGTGCGGACCGGCAGAAATTTCCTGCGGACCGACACCGGTCCGCGGACCGGCGGTTGAAGAACAGTGCTCTAGATCAGTGTCTCACAAACTTTCCGGCAGGCGGCACACTAAATCCAGTGCCCCAGCCGGAAGGCACCCGGAAGTGCGCGGAGGCCCATCTAGCCGCAAACCGCTTTGGTGGAGGGATCCGGGAGGTGCGGGGAGGAGAGACACCGGCCAGGAAAGTCATCTGCGCCAGCTGACTTAGGACGCCGCAAGAGGCAGATCCTGTAGGCAGTCAGCTGATGTGGATGACTCTCCTCCTTGCCAGTGTGTCACGGCACACCTGAAATCTGAGGAAGCTCATTGGTGTGCCGTGGCACACAGTTTGTGATACATTCTTTAGATGTACAGTAAGTGGTTTCTAACAGCAGAGAGAGAAACAAGAACTTCTGTGGAAAAGCTTCAAATCTTTGTTTCCCCATCACGAGGTATCTCATCCCACAGCAGTAAGATCTAGATCACAAGTTACTATAATACTCCACTAACTATAACATTCTGAAAGCTGTGCTACCTTGGAAGGCTTTTGTGTTAAACAATAGCTACAGAAGACTATTTAATTAATTTAGCGCAGTGTCTACTGTAGATAATTCAAGAATGGCATTATCTGGACAAAACAAAAAAAATCTAAAGAAAATCTTTTGTTGTACATTTCTTTTTTTTATATCACTAGCTGCAAATGATCTCTGCATTACATTTAGAGGAGTAAAATGTACTGCGAGTGTCTCTCTTACACAGTTTTCAGTGAACCTTCCACGGACATGTCTGACTAAGTTTCATAAGTACTTTCTTAGATATTTTGCTTGATAAATCTTGAATATTTTTCAGTTTCCAAATACTTATTCTATGTACTGAATTTCAAGAACAGAGAGACGTCAAATATTTTATTCTTTCATATTTGCTTTAGGTCTCACTATGGTCCTTATGTATTAAAGGCTTTTTTTCCCCAGTTTGTGACTGTGGGATAAATATGTAATAGAGACCTCTTTGCAGAGGTAGACTGGCTATTCAGGCAACCATGCAGTTACCGAGGGCCCAGACCAATATGAGGCCTAGTTCCTTTTCCTGATTCCACCTCCCCCCTCCCCTGCAAGATCCAGTAGCTTCCTGTTCAGGAGACACCAAATGGGCTGCAGAGCCTAGTGCACAAGCACTTTGCAAGGTTCTGCCAGTCCCACCCCCTCTGAAGCACACTTCCTGCTGCTATAGAGACATGACTAGTAAAGCCATGCAAATAGCAAAAAGTGAGGTATGCTTTTCAGATTCTGCCATATTTCACAAACAGTTGCCATAATTAAACTGCACTAGGTTGCCTCCCTTAATTCCTTGTGGAATTATTTTACAATGCTTTTTCCCACCACCACCCTGGCTAAGCTCTCTTATTCCCCCCTATACATTATTGATCTTAGAACTTCCCATTCTTCTGCTGGTTTAATATTACTGTGAAGAAGGGGAATTGTAAAGATGGAAAAATTGTGCCTGAAGGGAGAGAGCGAGAGTGGAGATGCCGGCTTCTGCCAAGTAAGGCCACAGGATCAGCAGCAGAAGATACCAAAGATATAAAGCAACAATGGACACCACAACAATGTAGCTTGCAGCAAAACTTTCTAAAGTAACAGTAACTGAACTATTTTAATTATTATCCTTATATTTTTCATTCTCAAGGGCATCAGAGGGAGGGCAGCACATTAATGCCCCAATTTAGACATAAGGACCTCCAGTGGTAATTTTATTAAAAAGAAAAAAAATCAAAAGAACATGTCAGAGTTCACTTTTCTCTAAAGGTACAATGGCAAAATCCCCCAACAAGACTCTCCCAAGTTGCCTGAAAAGCACTAGGAATGACTGCAAATTAGAAAGAAAAAGGAGAATTTTAAGATCTTTGTTTTACCTACCTTCTGCTCTAAATTATATAAAACATTTTGCTAGGGGATAACATGCCTACTGATAGGAGAGAGGTGGTGAGCTGTGTGATAACTGCTGGGAGAGATGGTAATGGGTGACATCATCAATACCCCACCTGGAACAATTCAGAGGTGCCTGCAGCTTCCTGGCAGAACATACCTGCTGATGGAGAGAAGTATTGAGCGGGAGGAAGAGCTGGGCAGAGATTGAACTGTGTGGTAGGTGCTGGGAGAGACCACAGTGGCGGGTGGCATCATCAGTGCCTGATCTGGAACAGTTCAAATTTGGACATGCCCTGCAAATTCCTGGGAGAACATACCTACTGATGGAAAGAGGTGATGAGCTGAAGGAAGAGCCAGCAAAGATTGAACTGTGTGATAGCTGCTGGGAGAGATCGTGGCAGTGGGTGACATTATCAATACCTGACCTGGAACAGTTCAAATTCAGAGATGCCCTGAAGCGCAAACCTGCAGATGTGCAGCTGCAGGGCGTGTCCTAAGAGGCATGCCAGGCCCCTTGGAGCCATGAGGAGCGACAAGGAATATTAAAGATAAATTTATTTCTTAATTTGAACTATCATTATGGCGAAGAAAAGGAAAGCTCAATCCGATCCAGAACGTCCTCTCCGATGTCAGAATTGACGTCGGAAAGAAGACTTCCTGTCGGCTTTAGCAGCAGCGGCAGGGCGGTAAGAGCAGGGGAAAGGAAGAAGGGAGGCTTTTTTTTTTTTTTTTGCGGGGCAGGGAGGGAAGGTGGTAGACAGGCAAGCAGGCTGGCTTTGGCCAGGGAGGGAGAGGTAGACAGGCAGGCAGGCTGGCTTCGGGGGTGGGGGTTGGACAAAGTGTGGAAGGCAGTGAGAGGGACATGGGAAGGAGGCACTGGGGGCACTAAAGACAGGAAGGGGCACTAAGGACATGGGAAGGAGGCACTGGGGGCACTAAGGACATAGGAAGGAAAGAGGGAGGGAATAGAAAGGGACAATTCTTGGGCCTGAGTGCAAAAAGAAAGAAATGAAAGAAAGGATACACAGACAGAAGGAAACGCAACCAGAGACTCATGAAATCACCAGACAGCAAAGGTAGGAAAAATGATTTTATATTCAATTTAGTGATCAAAATGTGTCAGTTTTGAGAATTTATATCTGCTGTTTATATTTTGCACTATATTTGTCTATTTTTCTATAGTTACTGAGGTGACCAAGCTCGCGGAGATGGGGAAGAAACAGGGTTTTTAAATTTTAGTCCTAGTAGTTTGCAGGTCCACAAAATAATTCTTTTATTTCTGCCTGTCCACGGGTGTAAAAAGGATGAAAAACACTGATCTAGAAAGTAGTCACGTTTATAGCTTGCTTTAGGAGCTGGGTTTGCTTTTTAGTAAAGCTGACAGAACTTGTACAACGTTTTGGCTGTTTTTACTTATGAATTCAAGATACCATTAAGGATAGGCCCTAATAAAATGTGCTCCAGTGTCTCAGGCAATTGTTGCCCACCACTATAGGTGGTAAATAGTGCATGGTAGGCTTGAATCTGGTTTGAAATTATTGGATTTTCAATTCTTCTATCAGGTGCAATTTAAAGGCCTGTTGCTCTGGAATTACCTACTTATTGATCTGAAAATTCTAATTCATCCTGCAATATTTTAAAACAATTGAAAAGGCATATTGTTTTGGGCAAAAAATATTCAGTGTTGTAAGTAAGTGAGCATGCATAACTCTGATTTTGGCTGATGGTGTTTGGGAGTGAGTATATTAATGATTATTAGCAACGCTGCTTTTATGTAAGTTAGAGTTTTAACTGCTTTATATATGTACTGATGTACTGTTTTTTTTAATTTTTGGATTGACTGCCATGAATGGATGCATATTGAATACAGCTAAGTGGTTCTACTTGGTTTTTTTCACTGTACAGAGAATTTGAATATGGACTTTTGTATGTACTGTTTGTTTTTATTTTGATATGTTCTAAAATCTTTGTGAACAGCCCAAAATTGTAGATAGTGCTGACCATAAATGTTTCTAAATAAATAAATATTTCAAAGCGAAATCTTGCTGCAGACCTTTGTTATGAAGACAGTTTTGATATAGCAGGTAACAGAAGGTACTCGTATAGCAGATCCTTTAAGCAAGAATGCGTGCTGCTCTATCTACTATAGCAGGGGTCCCCAAAGTCCCTCCTTGAGGGCCGAATCCAGTCGGATTTTCAGGATTTCCCCAATGAATATGCATGAGATCTATGTGCATGCACTACTTTCAATGCATATTCATTGGGGAAATCCTGAAAACCCGACTGGATTTGGCCCTCAAGGAGGGACTTTGGGGACCCCTGCTATAGTAGATAGAGCAGCATGCATTCTTGCTTAAAGTTAGAGGAAAATGAGGATGTCATTCTTATGCTATGTAAGCCTTTGGTGAGACTGATTGAAAATTTTAAATGCCAAGCTTGGCAGTGCTCTACAAATAGCAGAGAGATGGGAATAAGTACAAAGAACTAGCAAATTAAATTAATAAAGGACTGAAGATTTAATATATGAGTGAATGTTAACCCTGCGGGTGTAGTTTGCCTTAAAAGTGCATTATCAAGGTTAGTAAGGGGAAATGGGTGCTATGTGTTTTCAACCATAGAAACATATGGCAGATAAAGACCATATGGCCTATCTAGTCTACCCATCCACACAAATTGCTAAGCTCTAAAGTCCCTCAGAGATCCTCTTTGTTTATCCCATGCATTGTATTCAGATTAAATCTTTGCCTCCACTGGGAGGCTGTTCCATGCATCCATCATCCTTTCTATAAAGAAGTATTTCCTTAGATTATAGAGATGCCGTCTCTCATTAATTGTGTGTCACACTCATTTGAAAGCTTTCTCACTCTCACACTCTTTGAGCTCTATTTCTTACTCATCAGAGCTTCAGTACCACCAGGAAGGGGAAGGCCTGCTATTTTGGAGTGGCTGGCCTGCGAGCAGGAAAGACTGGGCATCCTTCCTGCTGTCATCTATTTTTGAGGTATGGGGGAGATTTAGGGGGTGGTTCAGTGGAGGCCAGGGGCATCTGGTGGCAGGAGGGAATGGGCATCCCTCCTGCCAAATTTTGGGGAAGGAGAGGGGAGGGTTCAGTTCAGAGGGTTCTTGGGGGGGGGGGTGTTTCAGTGCGGGGGAGGTTCGTGGTGGCAGGAGGGAGTGGGCATCCTTCCAGCCGATATTTTGTTCAAATCTATTTTATTAAGCAATAGTAAATACAACAGCAATAACAACCATGGTATACATTTTCATCAGACAACCGCGGAGGACTGGACTCTTATGTCCTCCCCGGACCCACCGCACCCCCACCCCACAGCAAAGAATCCCCAACCCCCCACCCTCCCCTCCCCATCCCCCCACAGATACAGAAAACTCATATGCAGGGAACAGCAAATGCAAATAGAAGCACAGATTCAGAGGTGGAGTCTATTCAAAACACGGCTACGACTCTCAGGAGTCAAAATGTTCAAGTACGGAGTCCAAGTGTGAACAAAGTCTCTGCTCCAGCGACGAGAAGAACAGGCCAAATGGGCCTCCCAACCCAGAAGTTCATGAAGGCGATTCCTCCAATACCAGAAGGAAGGTGGCTCAGAAGAAAGCCAGCAACACAAGATACATTTCTTCCCCAAAATAAAACATTTACTAAGAAATAATTTTTCATAAGAAGTGTACATATACAAGAAAGAGAATTGGGCAAACAGCATGGAAAGCACTGAGACTGGCACAGGGGTCTGCAACAAGCCCTGTAAAAAGGAGGCCAGCGCCTTCCAAAAGGCCTGAATCCCCTCACAACTCCAAATACCATGAAAGTAAGAATTTACCTCCACCAAACAGCGGATGCATAACTGAGTATCAATACAACCCATATGGTAAGCCTGACTCTGGGAAGCATAGGCCCGCAAAACAGTGCGAAAGTGACATTCACGTAATTCAGCACTATGTACCAAGCCCGCAGTGCGTTTCAGGGTAGTTAACAAAAAATTATCCCCCAAGTCCCTACCCAAGTCCCGTTGCCATGCCTCCAAAATACCAGGGAAAACCCTAGGCGGGCAAAGAGCCAGGATCCGGCCATGCAAAACAGAAATAGAGACCCTAGTATCAGGATCTGTAGTCAAAAAAGTACATAGCCGGGTCCCAAAATCCCCCCGCAAGGAAGTCCCCCGGAGGGAAGCCACGTAGTGACTGAGTTAACAATAAGCAAAAGGAAGTCCAATCTCAGGGACCCCCCTCCCCGCCAACTCAGCACAAGGTAAGAGAGACCCATCATCCCGCAGAACATGCCGCAACTGTTCCACCCCCCGAGCCCTCCAACGACCAAACAAGGAAGGTCCAACCCCCGGAGGGAGAGCTAAATTCCCCACCAACGGTAGAAGGGCACTAGTATGAGAGTCCTGATGCCACAACCGAAGGATTTGATGCCACACTGTCCACAAGGACCGAAACAAGATACTACGCCTACAAAGTCGCGGCAGTTTATATAACGGGGCGTGGAGGAGATACAAAAGATGAAGAGGATAGAAATGATCCCTCTCCAGAGAAAGATCCGTATAAAAAGAGGTACCCAACACGAAGCAAACAGGCCTGATTATAAACCCTGATGTCGGGCACCCCCAAACCACCCCCGTAGGCAGGCCCCACCAACAAGGACCATTTCTATTTAGGTCTCCGTCCACCCCAACAAAACCGGGTCAATAGGGAGGTGAGGGAACGAATATCCCTCTGCAACAAAGAAATGGTAAGAGTTTGAAGAACGTAAAGCCACCTCGGGAAGACAACCATACGAAATAAATGAATTCTTCCCAACAAAGACAGCGGCAACGCCTGCCATTTGGCTAGCAACAGTTTAGTATCCGCAAGGAGTTTATCTATGTTAAGACGATACAGTTGGGCCACATCCATAGTCAGCCTGATCCCCAGGTATCTAAAAGAGGAGTCAGCCCAGCGCAACGGGAAACTATCCCCCCAAAACCGCTTAAGATGAACCGAGGAAGCCAGCGCCTCAGATTTCGCAAAATTCAAGGCGAAGCCAGAGAAATCTCCATATTCCCGAAGGCTCTCCAACAATACGGGCAAGGAACGCTGCGGGTCCGTTAAAAAGACCAATAGATCATCCGCAAACGCCGCCAGTTTAAAATGTGAATCTCCCAAGACCAATCCCCGAATATCCGCATTTGCCTGAAGCTCCCGAAGTAGAGGGTCTAAAGAAAGCACAAACAGGAGCGGCGACAAGGGGCAGCCCTGGCGAGTCCCTCGGCAAATAGGAAAAAAAACAGAGCAAGTCCCATTAACCAAAATCCGCGCCTCTAGATCACTATACAGCGCCTGGATTGCACCAAAAAAGAAGGGGCCCAAACCGTACGTCCTCAGCACCGCAAAAAGGTAACTCCACCGCACCTTATCAAACGCCTTCTCGGCATCAAAACTAATGAGCATGGAGGGGCTACCGTTCTGTCCCACCCGTTCCAATGCTAACAAGATGCGCCGGATATTCTTAGCTACCGGCCTATCTCGCACAAACCCTACCTGAGAGTCCGAGATCACCGATGGCAAAACGAGCGCCAGGCGGGTAGCCAAAAGTTTAGCCAAAAGCTTCGCCTCATAATTCAACAATGAAATAGGACGGTACGATTCAGGCATGAGAGGGTCCTTACCAGGCTTCGGGAGAACTATAATAGACGCTAAATTTACGTAACAAGGAAGAAAGCCCTTAGCAACACTCAGATTATAAACTTCAGCCAGCACTGGCGCTATGTCCGTCACCAACAACTTATAGAACTCACTCCGAAACCCATCCGGGCCCGGCGCCTTTCCCAACGGACTGACCCCAATCGCCCCCTCCACCTCCTCTGCGGTAATGGGAAGATCCAAAACGGCTGCATCCCGCTGAGATAAACAAGGCAAATCGAGGCTGTCAAGATAAAGTTGCCCATCCAAAAGCTCGGGGCCTGGATCTGTATACACCTCAGCAAAAAAACTCCTGCAACAGTTCACAGATCTCCTCCGGCCGATGATGCAGCACCCCAGAAGAGCCCCGAAGAGCCGATATGCTCTCAGGTCCGCCCCTTGGATGCGCCAGGCGCGCCAACAATCGACTACTCTTATTCGCAAACCGAAACAAATGAAACTTAAAGTACTCCCTCGTCCGCAGGGCCCGGAGATGCAACAATTCATTCAGTTCCTGCTGGACCTCCAAAAGCTGCGCACGAAGCAGGAATGAGGGCGCCCTGCCGTACTGACGACTCAATACAGTTGCCTTCCGCTCTAAAGCCAGAATCATCCTATACTTCAGCTTCGACTCCCTGGCCACATAAGCAATGACATCCCCCCGTAAAACAGCCTTAGCCGCCTCCCAGTAGAGAATGGGATCATCACGATGCTGCTGATTATTATGTTGAAAATCACGCCAGCGCTGTATCAAAAACTCATGAAAACGAGTATCCCTATACAGATAACAGGGAAACCGCCAGGACCCTCTATTGAGCGGAGAGTCTCCCCAAGTCCACCGAAATCCCACCCAAGCGTGGTCAGAAATTTCAATGGGGCCCATATCAACCCCCAATACCCGGGGAAGCAATGCGCGAGAAATGAGGATAAAATAAATTCGGGAAAGCGTCCCGTGCGCCCTGGATAAGTGGGAGTAATCCCTCTCCAAAGGGTGTAGCACCCGCCACACATCAAGCAACCCCAAGGTAGATTCCAAAAGCTGACCACCCGTATAAAGTTTGGAGGTCTCTCTACCCAAAGAAGCAGAGCGATCCAACTTTGGATCCGGTACCTCATTAAAGTCCCCGCCCACCAGCATCGGAACATCTCCAAACTGCAAGAGTTGATTGCGAAGCCCCCGAAAAAACCTGGCCGAAGGATTGTTAGGAGCGTAGACATTGCAGAGCAAAAGGGGCCGATTATCAAGTACACTAGGGCAACGATGTAACGCCCACTAGGGTCGCGGAGCACTTTCTGGGTTTGTAGGCGAAGACCCTTACGGATCAAAATAATAACACCTCCCTTTCCCCCAACGGCGGGCGCCTCCAAATAGGAACCCACCCACCAGGTACAGAGCTTGGCATGTTCCACTGAGGATAAACGGGTCTCCTGTAAAAAAGCAATAGAGGTTTTAGAACGATTCAAACGCTGCAATATTTTGGAGCGCTTAATAGGGGAGTGGATCCCCCCCAACATTCCAAGAAGTTAAAGTGTATTCCAGAGCAGTCCACTCAATAGACAAGTAGCACAAGAAGAAAGAACCAGTATAATACCAGAGAAGCGTCCCAGCCACCGCCCCCCCCGGCTTCACGCCACCCCCTGCCCCAAGAATCGAGCCATACCCCTGCCACCAAGTCAATCCCAGATCACAGAACCCCCCAATCCTCCCCCCCCACAAAATTCCACAAAAAGCCCCACCACAGAAACCCTGAAACCCTTCAAGGCCCTCCCCCACCCCCCAACTACCCCCCTCCCCACCCCTCTATCCCCCCTCCCCAACCAACCCTCACCTAATCTACACCCAACACGCCCCAAAAAGGGCATCACTTCCAGGAAACCAGGTACACCCTCCCACGGGAATAATGACCAGTACCCCCCGACCCGCAGACCCCAAAACTCAGAGAATAGCAATAAACATCCTCCAGCAGCCAAACCCCCCAAGACACTCAACCCACCCCTCCCCTCCCCGAACACCACAGCCACCACACCTACCCTCAAGCACACTCACCAAGCCAAATCCCCAATGCTCAAATAACCAGATAGGCCAGGAACAGACCCAAACTAACATAGAACAACCAGGGCAACCCCCCTCCATCCTCACACACACCAACCAGGCAGTCCCTCATGAAAACACAGAGACCCAACGCAGAGGGAGAAGAGAGAAACCCCAGTCCAAACTCAAACCACAGACCAGTCCCCAGAAATGGGTCTCCTCAGTCCACAGCAGCTCCCTGCGGTGGTTCTTTTGGCATCATCTCCGTCACAAAACGCTGTGCGGCCTCCAAGGTGTCGAAATGATGAGCTCTACCCAGATGTGTCAACCTCAGGCGAGCCGGGTATTGCAGAGAAAAAGCGATGTGGCGCTGGATGAGACGGGTGCATAAAGGTGAAAACCTGCGCCGTGCCTGAGAGACCTCCGCCGAGTAGTCCTGGAAGCAAAGAATGGGCTTGTTGTCATACAAGAGCTTCTTGCCCTGCCGCAATGCATGCAGGATCTCCATCTTATGATGATAATTCAGGATACGGCAAATGACCACTCGAGGTCTGTCAGCATTCTCTCTCCGCTGCCCCAAGCGATGCGCCCTCTCCACCCGCAAGGGGCCCGAGGAAGATGATAGAGACAAAGACTCAGGCAACCAGCGTTCTAACAGCGCCCCCAGCTCCACGTCCCGCACCGATTCGGGCAGGCCAACAAACCGAAGGTTATTACGGCGGGACCTGTTCTCCAGGTCATCCACCTTGGCACGCAACACAGCCAACGCTGTAGTGTGAGCGGACTGCTCCTGGGCAAGCTGCTGGACGTGATCCTCCGCAGCGCTCACCCGCTGCTGAGTCTCCTTGACCTCCGATGTGGGGGAGGCAAATCGCTGGTCCAACGTGTCCAGTTTATCAAGTATGCGCTGCAGTTTGTCCCCCAGAGAGCTCTCAAGGGCAGCCTGAACCTCTGCCGTAACTGCGGTAACCCAGGATGAGTGAGGAGCCTCCAGCGACGGGGGTGCCGCGGGATCCGCCATCTTGGCCTCTGGCAGCTTACTCCGCTCCCGATCTTTTCGGACCGCCTTAGTTGCCATGGCGATCCGACCCTAGGCTCCCAGATCTTGCCGCGCCACCAAGAAGCTCCCCAGCACAGGGAGAAGACCGAACCCGAAATCTGGCCTGCAGGGGAAGAGCCACGCCGCGTTCCGGCGTGTCAGAGTCGCAGCCGCACTCTTTCTGCGGCGCCACGTGGCCGCCGGGAGTCCCGAGACCGAAACTGCAGGGCTGCTATGTGGGTGAGTTCCGAGTCGCGCCGCGCCTCCAGTAAACTCCCCAGCACAGGGAGAAGACCGAACCCGATGTCTGGCCTGCAGGGGAAGAGCCGCGCCGCGTTCCGGTGGGCCAGAGTCACAGCCGCACGCTGTCCGTGGCGCCATGTGGCCGCCGGGCGTCCCGCGACCTAAAATGCTGGGCTGCTATGTAGATGAGATCCAAGTCGCGCCGCGTCTCCAGCAAACTCCCCAGCGGCGCGGACAGCCCGAATCAGAGGGAGAAAAGCAGATTAATTGCTGCGCCGTGGTCTGGTGTAGCGGAGCTGTAGCAGCACGCTGTCTACAGCGCCATGTTTCCGCCGGAAGCCTGTCCTTCCAGCCGATATTTTGATATCAGGGTCATTCGTCAGGGGGGGGGGACTTTTTTCTTTTTTTTTAATGGGGCAGATGCTATGCTTGTGTAACACATGCACAACATCTGTGCCATTAAAAAAATAAAAATGCTCCAACAGCAGAGTGGCAGGAGGCTACTTTGGGGCTTCCCCTGCCACTCGGCTGTTTGGGCTTTCCCACACTGGCTCTGTGCTCTCATTTGCATGCAATCTTGTTATAACATCAATCGCTGTTCCAGAGTTGGCTAAAAAATCAGCCAACAATGACTCACATTCTTAACGACTGTGTTTTATGCATCTAGCCCACAGTGGTTCTTTTGATTGATGTGCTATTTAAAGCCTAAAACTAAATAGTAAACCCTGTCAAAACTAGACAGGACTCTTTTATGTTGGTTCATGATAACACCAGCCATCTGATCCCAGCATGTCATGGAGAGTCATGTATACTCTGTAATGAAGGGTAATGAAGCTGATAACATATAGTATTTTTTTGATTCTGAGCTTAGGGAGGGGAGTTTTCCTAAAAGTCTGAGCAGCAAGGATTTATGGAATTTCCAGAAAGTCTGTGCTAGCTTTTTAAATATGAGGCAATTATTTTTATTCATTTGTTGTTGAATATTTCTGTTGCAAATGCTTCTAAGGGGTCTGTTCTCTAAAGTGTGCTGATGTTTTGTAGCTACAGCTACTGCACTGAACTATAACCACAAAAATTAAGATGCAGTAAGTGCAGAAGTTGTGTGCTAATTGTTATGAGCACATTCTACATGTCCTCTGCAGTTACCACACAGGATATTTTTTTTTTTTTTGCCCAAGTTGTGTTTTCGCAATTAGCCTGGGTACAGTTAGAGGGCAGTTCTATTATTAGATGCCTCTATTTAGGCGCCCCACTGCTGCATGGTGAAAGCTTATTCTATAACCAGATCTGGACTCCCAGATTCTATTATATAATACTAGGGAAACCCAGTTTATCCCAGGGCAAGCAGGCAATATATTCTTACAGATGAATAATGTCATCCACAGAGCCCCGGTAAGGACAATGCTAAAGTGTACTGTTTCTTTAACTTCTTTGGAAGTCTCGAGACTGCCTGTACTGCACATGCACCAGTGCCTTCCCACCCAACATCAGCTTACAGGACCTTCAGTTCTGTTTTCTGCAGATCTAAGAGGTCATGTAGTTTTGGAGTCTCTCCAAAAAGCGCCTTTTTTTCTCATTTTTGTGTCTTATTTTACTTATTTTATTCAGTTTTTCTCTCCCCTAAACGTATTTAGTATATTTTTTCAAGTTTTTCCTTTTTTCCTTTTTCAGGCATTTAGCCCTCCCACAACCTGTTTTTAGGCTGCTTACATCGAGCCTTTCTCGGTCACTTTCTAACTTGACCCTCGAGACAATTGAGTCCTTCGACCTTTCAGCGGTGGTTTTTCCCTCG
Source organism: Geotrypetes seraphini (assembly GCF_902459505.1). NCBI lineage: Eukaryota > Metazoa > Chordata > Amphibia > Gymnophiona > Dermophiidae > Geotrypetes > Geotrypetes seraphini. The sequence goes on along the minus strand of NC_047088.1, from coordinate 173,116,636 downwards.
ATGTCAAAGCCTACCTATGGCTTCAAAGAGTGTACTTGGTATAACAGGACCATCTCTTTCACTGATCCATAGAATTGGTGTCTTAAGTGTCTTGGTCCTAAACACCGGTTAGACACCACGCTGCTCCAAACTTCAAAAGAGGTCTTTGAAGGCTCGCCTTCTTCAACAAGAAAAGTTGTTTGGCACATCAGGAACTTTGATTATGTCCACTGCGTCAGATATGGAAAACATCAGTCACTGGCAGCATTGACATCGACACCACCATGGGTATCTTGCTGGACATCAACTTCTTCAGTACCAACATCAGCATTGTCTGCTACACAAGCTAAGAAGTGAACTCATACCTCACCTTCTTGTCATTCCTCAGCATTTTCTCAAGCATCGAGTAAGTTCATACATTCTAAACACCGACACAAACAGCCTCCTCTCCCCTCTGTGCTTCCTCATCGAGGTCCCCAAAGCCTCAACACCCTGTACTACCTTAGAACTGGCACAATCCAACCATGACCAGATAACGAGAGCTAGTACTAAAGGAGTTAACGTTCATGCCACAAGTGCACACAACCCAACCTCCTGCCTTGTTTTCATCGGTACTGACCCAGCCCTAGTATTGCTCTACAAGGCCTTCAGGTCCAGATCTCATTCTCATCATCACCATGCATCGAGGTCAAGATCATACCAATGTTGAAGCACCTCCTCTAGATCAATGGCTGATCGGCATCAAAGGAGAACCAGAAGTACTTCTCTACACCTACCTTGATACCATAGTTGTTGATCATTTTGATGTCACCATTCTTCTAGAAATTACAACTCTAGACAAACCTGACCAGGCATTGAGGAATATGATTCTGATCTTTCATGTCATACTTATTATGATCCAGAACTGTTGGCTCTAGAGTCTTATGACATCTCCTCAGACCCATCTTCTCCACTGTAATTGGATCTGTTTATACCTTTTCAGTGTTATGCTTTATATATATATGTACGAGAGGTGCTTGGGATTTAAAATTGGCTTTATTTAGCTCAAATCAATAGTAACACAGATTAACAATCTTAATTAAGGTCAGATTAAAGAAATATATATATAAATTTACAATCTGTGTCTCAGTAAGATATTATGTTTAATGTTTCCACAATGTCAATACTATGTATTTACTCAAATCTACCCCGTTTAGTGAATGGACTTGAACTTTGCTAGTTGCTGTCAAACAAGTACTGCTCTAAAAAGAGTCTGATTTAAAACAGAATTTCACTGTAGCAGCGTTTCTCACCTCTGTCCAGAAAGAGATTGTCGTTCCCTCACTTCCTGGCAAGGCATTCCTCTCCATGGACACACTAAAACAGGGGAAACAAATCCACAAAAATCAAACAAGCAAGAGCAAAAGTGGAAATGTCCAATCAGAATGGTGCACAAAAAGTGTCTTTCAACTCATCAGATAAATCCAAATGTCTTTATTCATCCAAAATAACTCATTCATCCAAAGTAATTCAATGACTCGACATGATCATGTTTCGGCCACCCGGCCTGCATCAGGAGTCTATAAATTATATACATAAATAATAATTATTAAATAAACATAATCATGTATAAAAACAAAAACAGCAAATGTTAAAAATATAAATGATATTATATAGAAAATGTTATGTGAAAAATATATTGTAAAAGAACAGCAAAGAATACCAAACAACGAACACGTATAAAGACCAGCATGGTTAAAAATAAAGACCTATCCATATCTGCACAGATTATAAAAAACATAAAAGGCTTTAAACAAAATATAAATTAACCAAATATATAATAACTCTACATAAATAATACGCTAAAAAGATATAACTAATCATGCTTACAAATAAAAAATATACAATGAAAATATAATAAATAACCTATGGATTCAATAAGATAGAGTATGTGTCACAAAACAACTGAGAATATGTTAAAAATATGAGCCGAAATATAAAACAACAATGAATAAGCGAACATATAAAAAAGAATAAAACTATTTACAGTATTATGAGATAAATGAACACCAGTGTTGATAGCGTCACAAGATTCGGTGAGTGTCATCTCTCCCCCCTTTCCTTCTATCTAAATTCATTCATTTTCAATTTGTTTTATTTCTCTGCATGCACTCTCTGGGTTTTTGATTTAGGTTCCAGTTACTGCATGGCCCGTTTTGTCTTGTGTTATATGGCTCAGCTTTGTTTATGTGCAATCTTCCCCTCCCCTCTTTTTTGGTGTTCCTTTCTCTTTGGTTTCACTCTGGCAATCATACTTTGTTTGGATTTTTTATGTTGGTTTCACCTTAAGTCCTTTTTTGGTATTTATTCTTTGTGATTCTTCAAGTTCTTTCTTATTTTGATTACTGCAGGAGCAACGGTTTGATCGTTGTGTTTTAGAGCATATTTATCCAATTGATACCCAAAGACTCCTAAGGTATAATCTTTTTTTTATCTTTTCATTTTTGCTTTTTTAACAAATGTATCTCCCTTTATTGTTTTATTGAACAAGTTTATATGTGTTTTATACAATACAGGTTTTTTATACCCCCTTTCTTAAGTTTTTTCATACATATATTATTCTTTCCATCCATTATGTGTATCAACACTGGTGTTCATTTATCTCATAATACTGTAAATAGTTTTATTCTTTTTTATATGTTCGCTTATTCATTGTTGTTTTATATTTTGGCTCATATTTTTAACATATTCTCAGTTGTTTTGTGACACATACTCTCTATCTTATTGAATCCATAGGTTATTTATTATATTTTCATTGTATATTTTTTATTGGTTGATAATCAATAGTTTCAAAGCAATTTTCATGTAAGCATGATTAGTTATATCTTTTTAGCGTATTATTTATGTAGAGTTATTATATATTTGGTTAATTTATATTTTGTATAAAGCCTTTTATGTTTTTTATAATCTGTGCAGATATGGATAGGTCTTTATTTTTAACCATGCTGGTCTTTATACTTGTTCGTTGTTTGGTATTCTTTGCTGTTCTTTTACAATATATTTTACACATAACATTTTCTATATAATATCATTCATGTTTTTTAACATTTGCTGTTTTTGTTTTTATACATGATTATGTTTATTTAATAATTATTATTTATGTATATAATTTATAGACTCCTGATGCAGGCCGGGTGGCCGAAACATGATCATGTCGAGTCATTGAGTTACTTTGGATGAATGAGTTATTTTGGATGAATAAAGACATTTGGATTTATCAGATGAGTTGAAAGACACTTTTTGTGCACCATTCTGATTGGACATTTCCACTTTTGCTCTTGCTTGATTCCTCTCCATGGTACATCTTTCCAGTCCCTCTGCAGGGCTGGATGCCACCAGTTCTCTCTCACAGTCTCATTCTCCTTCTCCGTCTACTCCTCCTCCTCCTCTTTCTTCCTTCGCCTTCCTTTTTATAAAAAAAAAATGTCCAAGAACCTCATTGTTATATAGGATTTGTCTCCATAGCTATTAATGGTCTTGTCATTGGCTGTTGACAGGCTGACATGGAAGTAATAAAGCTTGGCAGTTCATGATTGGTCCAGCTTGATGAGGATTAAGTCATGGGAACTGGTCCTATGATGCAAAGGCCAGGTCAGCTTAAGCACACATTCTCTGATAGGCTCATTAAAGGGGAATCTCAGCAGACCTGCCCTCTGACCAACTTCATGGGTGTGCAGGATTGTCCCAGATCATCATGACCTAAATGGCCTTCCTCCATGGTTCTTTTGTCCCATGATCTCATCTAGAATAAACAATCCAACACTCCATGTTGCGATGTTTTTTGTTTGTTTTCTTTTCAGTATACCAGTTTGGATCAATAATGCTGACAGGTTAATTCCCTTTAAGAAATACAGTTCAGGCCTGGTCTGAATAAGGCATCTCTCCTGCCGCGGGTCATGGCAGTTCGGGTAGAGGAGTGATGGCATCGTGGTAGGGGAGATGAGGCATCTCTCCTGCCGCGATGGTTGCGGTGGGTAGGTTGTCGGGCCGCTGAACTGATGGCGCCAGCGGCCATCAGCTCAGCGGCCCCTTTTTCGGCACTTAGACCTGGTTTGACTACGTCTAAGTCAAAAAGGTCTAAGTGCCGACTAGGCAACCTGTAAATGTTTTGGTTATACCTGTTGTACGCCTAGGTGTAGGTCGGCTCACCTCCCGCCCACTGCACACCCTTTCCCCTCCTCTAAACACACCTCTTTTCTCTCTGTGCGTTTAGTGGCAGGGGAAAGGCCTAAGCTGTTTTTAGATACGTCTAAAAACCATCTTTGATTATGGGTACTTGGACGATCAGGCTTTTTGATCGTCCAAGTAGCCATTTAGGACACTTTTTAGACGTGGTTTTTTTTTATTATTAACCCCATAGTATTGACAGTGTGGAAACATTAAACATAATATCTTACTGAGACACAGAGATTGTAAATTTCTATAAATATTTCTTTAATCTGACCTTAATTAAGATTGTTAATCTGTTACAATTGATTTGAGCTAAATAAAGCCAATTTTAAATCCCAAGCACCTTTCGTATATACATATAAAGCATAACACTGACCAAGTCTCATAGAACATCCACTCAACTATTCCTCTCATTTGATCCTAACAGGTTGGGAACTCCTGTAACCAAGAGAATAATCTTTGCTTTGTTAGCTGACTGTATCTCATTCTGCCATGTTCAGGCTGGCCACCACTGGAAGGTTGTGTCACAGCACATAAAATTAGAGCTATAGCAACTTCAGTAGCTTGCTTACATTCCCCTCCCATTGAGGACATTTGTAAAGTAGCAACCTTGTCCTCAGTTCATACATTCACATCCCACTACTGTCTGGAGAACCATTCCAGATAGGATAGTCGGTCTGATCAAGCAGTTCTACAAAATTAATTTTCTTGTTTAGATGACAGCTTCCCTCCATCCCTTCAATATTATCTAGGGAGTTCCATCCTACTGCCTGCTTGTCCTGGGATAAAGCACAGTTACTTACCTGTAACAGATGTTATTGAGGGGCAGCAGGCAAATAGTCTCACAACTTGGCTTCCTAGCTTTTTTGCTGAACAGAAGGTCCTGTGAATCGACATCGGGTGAGAGGACACTAATGCATGCGTGTTACGGCAGTCTTGAGACTTCTAAAGAAGTTAAAGTGACAGTACACTTTTGCACTATCCATACCAGGGCTCTTTGGATAATGTCAACCATCTGTTAGAATATCTGCCTGTTGACCTGGATAATGCTTGTTACAGGTAAGTAACTGTGCTATCAATGCATCTTTCATTTACACATCCACAGTTATAAGTTTGTGTATAGTCTGGTTTGATTTTAAGTCTATGTTAAATATCGTATTACTCTTTAATATTGTAATTTTTAATGTTTCTTATTTATGTTCATCGCTTTGAAGTATGATTAAGCGATTAATCAAAAACGCTAATAAACTTGAAACTTGAAACTTATACCAGCCCTAGATCTGGCATAACTGTGGGCATGTAACGTATCAGGGATGAGGGTACTGTAAGTTACTTCTGTAATTGGGCACCTGCATTTTTATACTCCTTGCATGTGTATTTGACATACTACTAGTACTTATTGCCTAAACATTATTCTCTAACCATGCACATATGTGATATAGTGTGTAAATGGGCAGAACATAGGCATGTTTCCTACTTTTGCACGCAACTTAAAGAATACTGTTTCTTTAAGTTACACACATAAGTGGGAAACATGCCTATGTCCTGCCCCCACTTATGTGAACCATTAGAGAATAGCACTTAGGTAATAAGGACCAGATTCTATAAACGGCATCTAAAACTTAGGCGCCGAGAAGCATGGCACTAAGCGTGTTTCAGTCATAAGTTAGGCTCCATTTACAGAATTTTGGCTAGCGTGCTTAAAGTAGACTTAGGTGCTGGTAGGTATCCTAACCTATTTATGCCAGGGTTTTCTTAGCCCAAATGAGTGCATCTAAGTTAGGCACCTACAGACGTCTAAGTTAATATATGCCCACAATCCATCCCCTACATGCCAACCATGCCCATGATATGCCTCCTAACCAGGTCCACTTTCTGGTAGGTGCCTTGGATTAGGTGCCTACCATTCAATTAATTGTAATTGAAGCCAATTATGAGGTGGTAATTTTCAATTAACAGTGCTGATTAAGGCTTTTAAATAACCCCCCAGACCTTTTATTAAGCTGCCCAGTGCTACGTATTAAATTGTCTGACACCCATTGAATTCCTCTGGGCATTGGAGGTACGTTAGGTGCATAGATTGGCTATGTGTGCGCCAGTCTAGGCATTTAATTTTAGGCAATTTTTATGGAATCTGAGACTAGTAATTCATCATTTAGGCATGCAAGGGGTGCAGAAATGCAGGTGCCCACTTATAGAATTGCCCATTTAATGCCTTCTCTTGAGGAGATGTTGTGCACTTGTACTAACTGTGCAAATGAGAGTGTGCTTAGTGGCGTAGCGTGGGTAAGAGATGCCCTGGGCAGTGGTGCCCCTCCCCCACCCTCTTCTCTGCCCCCACCCCCATCCGCTCCTTCCCTTCCCCCATACCTCTTTAACTTTCCCAGCATGAGCAGCAACCCCAACCTGCTGCTCACGCCAGCATTGGCTCTTCCTCTGACGTCACTTTCTAGGCGTAGGTAATGGAGGGGCAGGGAAGGAGCAGGGGGGCAGAGAGGAAGACGGGTACTGGCGCCTTCACCAAGATGGCGCCCGGGGCAGACTGCCCCCCCCTCTTACTACGCCACTAACAACTGTGTGCATTACACATACTGTATATTCTCAGACCATAACTTGTTCAGTTCTTGCCTCCTAACACAGCATGCAGTTAGTGCATGAATTAGCAAATACTGTAATTCTGATGCAATAACAATTACATTGCTTGTATGTTAGGATGCACTGATTTCCATGCCTCTTAGAGCACTTTTGTAAATAGGCCCTTTAATGCTTGAATTTGTGAGAATTAAATCTTTAAGGCAATAGCTACTAACATGTACTACTGTTAGCATGAATTACTAGTAGAATAATGGGTTATTATGCCAAAGATCCCATTTTATGCAATGGGACTTAGTTACTAATAACTCAGGTTTAGTGATAAAATAGCCTGTTTATAACTAAGGCCCTTTAGTTTTTTTTTAATTCCCCGTGGAATACATACTGTATATCCCATGAAAAACTGTATATCACATTATTTTTCAGCTCTGCAAGTGACCTTGCTATTCTGTTGTTCCTTAATCTGTTTATTGTTTATTCTTGTGGATATGTTGAAGGACTTTGGTTTCTTAACTATTTCAAAGTGCAGTGAAGGCTGTGGTTTTTTTTTGCTAATATTGTCTCAAAGTGATTGATACGCTGACATTTTATGTGGCAGGATGTTTTATAATCTGAAAATTATTAGGAAAAGAAAGGCATGAGTCTTCCAGGAAAGAAGTGTACAAAACAGCACATGCATTTTGTAAATGTATTTTTAAAAATCCTTTGTAGCTAGCTCATCAAATAACTGTGGATTCACTGGATGGATGTGCCCAACCATCAGTGAAGACTAGGCAGTTTCCTAGGGCATCAGATTAAGGGGTGAGTTGGGTTGAGGAGGAGCAAATAGCAGCTGTTGTCAAAGCAAAATTATAGTTGTCAAATAGTACCCAAATTTTTCTGGGAAAGGTAGTTTTGGAGTCAGTGGCGTACCTAGCATATGTGACACCCAGGGCATTTTTTGACACCCCCCTCTTCCTTTTACAAAACTCCCCGTTTAAAAAAACCAAAACAGTCCAGTTAGCACTTCTTAATTCCCCCTCCTCCCGCGCCACTTTGCACTTTAAAAAAACCCTAGTTAATCCAGACTCAGCACGTTCTCATCCTTTTCTCCGGTCCGGTCTGATACCGCCAAGCTGAAAAAACTGCTGACCTCGGCAGTGATTCAGCGAAGTTACCCACGGCTCCCCTTCCTGCTTTCTGTCTGCCGCGGTCCACCAGGGCGGAAAAAGGAAGTTGCGTCATTGAGAAAGACCAGGCATACACGAAAAGCAGGAAGGGTAGCCACGGATAGCGTTGCTGAATCACTGCCAAGGCCGACAGTTTTTTTTAGCTTAGCAGTATCAGACAGGATAAGAGAGAAGGGTGAGAGCCTTGGGGCCGGGCTTTGAGAAGGGGAAGTTCCCGGACCATGACTCCAAGGCCGGGAACACCCCCTTCATGCTTGCACCCGGTGCAGTCCGCCACCCACCCCCACCCTTGATACGCCACTGTTTGGGGTGATCATGATTGTTGGGGGCGGGGAGGCAAGGTTCAATTTTAGCCTAGAATGCCTAATATCTTTGTACTGGTCCTGGGTGTATAGGGGCATGAGGGTAGGGCAGGATTAGTCTTATGTTGAGCCCTATGCAAAGAAGCACTTTGCCTCTCCCATCCCTGTAACATTAATATATTTTAAAATATCCACAAAACGGGCCCTGCATGGTTCTGTTTATAGAAATAAACCAGCAGAGAAGAAAGCAGCAGGTAAAAACATTAGTGCTGCTCACTGATTCCTCCTGCTGACTTGAGGTTAATAACAGGGATGGGAGAGACCTCTGTATTAAGCAGTAGATTTATTTTCCTCCCCCATCCCCACCTAGGCCCTTTTCTTTCTTTCTTTTTGACTTACTAGGGCAAAACTCTGCCTTTGGAACCATGGAATTAGCAAATATAAGAGGACCCCTCCTAAATTTTGAGCTCCAAGCACATATCTAGTTTGTCTGTACCTTAATCTTTCCATGAACAAGAGTTGTTAAGTAGGTGTTCCAATGTTAATGTCTACAGAGATGGATTTCTGTCTCTGAGGAACTCTGGGTTTCAAGAAAATGAATAGCTTTCCATTAATAGTTCATGCTATTGAAGCAGGTTTAACAAAGTGGATGACGTTACCCTGGGAAAATGTTAGGAAAGAGAAGCACTGATCAGTCTGAGGCAAAACTATTATCTGAAGATTACCAAACTACCTTATATTAATGACTTATCCACATGAGAATAACAGGAGAGTAGTAATATCATTCAGTAAACCTCTCCAGACTTATTACTGTGCTATAAGTAGGTTGTTAGGAAAAACAACAGAACTTCATTGTTATTCAGCTGCTGTACAAGAAGAAAAGAATAGTGTTTTAATGCATTCTTTGTGTATTTTGTGGACATGTAATTATGTATATGTGATTATTTCCAGAGATGTGCATGTGCGACAGACAGGCCTCCACTGAAAGAGGAAGGCCTTTAGAAGAAGAGAGCCAGTTACCACAAGGTCTCAGTAGGGCATCCTGCCCTAACTTGATAAGGAATTTCATTTCCTTATAGCTAGGTAGTCTTTTCTACATTTCCATTGTTCTCTTGGACTTTTGTTTTTTAAAATACATGTAGCATCTTTTCTTAATTAAAGGGAAAAAAAATTCTCTGATGTAGTTCCAGCAAATAATTACAGTATGCAAACACACATTTTTGCTTGCTGTATTGTTTTAGGAACCCTGTTGTAAAAGTATTACATTAATATATGTCAGCCAGCTTTTGCTACTGTGCTGAAGATACACTGATGGCAGATACGAAGGGCCAGATTCTAAAAACTTAAGGTTGCCTTTAACATGGTCACTAAACCGATTCCAACTGGTTTAGCATGCATATATTTTAGCAGCGGATTATCAAAACGGCTTACCGGGGTCTTTTACAAGCTTCCTAGCAGTCTCCGATTCTGCCATGCAAATGGGCTCATCAATATTTAAACAAACACTCCAGTCAGGGTTGCCAGTTGGCAAAAAAACTTTCCAGCCAAACTCATGGCAAAAACTAGCTCAACTTGTGTTCAGAATGGCCCAAAAATATCCCAGCTGCCGCTGGAAACCCCTCTAATTTATCATTCAAATGCTTCGAATAAATACAAATATTTATTTATACACTGCACATATCCCAAACAGTCCATAATAGTGTACAAAAGACTAAAACTCTAATACAAACATTCAGGAAAAACAAGCACTTAATGTAAATTAAAAAGCTCTTCAAACTTATGGACATAACGAGTCCAAAACAGCAGCAGATTTATTTTACCAGTGTTAAGTTTCAACTTGAACTTAGTAGCCCATTGCTCCATCTTCAGAAAATAGTGGTCCAAAAGCCCAGCAGATACAGGGTGATTCTCTTCAAAAGACAAGAGCAACAAAACATCATCAGCACAAAAGTACAACTCCACCCTCCCCCCCGCCCTCAGAAGATTAGCAAAATATGCAATCAGGATGCGCATTATCACATTAAAAAGAATATATATGTTGATGATCTGAAGAAGAGGGTGTGTTCCATCGAAAAATCAATACAAGGGTATCACTTTGGACTAGATTCACTAAAGATAGCGACTCAATTGCTATTGGCCGATTCTCCAACAGCGATTGATTCACTATCAAGTTTGCATGCAAATGATTTGCACGGAGCAAATCATTTGCATGCAAACACAACCGATTCAATCACTCAGTGAGTGACTGACACTTACATGGAGCCCTAACAGCAGTGACAGGGAAAGCAGGCCTCTGTCACCGCTGTTAGGGCTTTTGTTTTTTTTTTAATGGCACAGATGTTGTGCATGTGTTAAACATGCACCATCTGGCTTTCCAGCCGGGCATGCAAAATGCCACCTTTCTTAGGTGGCAAGCACAAGGTCTACAATATCTTTTTCACCTGTTTTTGGAGGAGAGGAGCCTGGTCACATTTGCCGAGCTGCAACAAACTTTTGACCTACAGGCTAATGATCTCTTTGCCTATTACCAGATCCGTCACTATGTTCAGTCCCTCCCAGTGGCTGCCCTTACTGAAGTCTGCAGGGAGGCGCTTTCGGAACTCTTCAGCCTTTCAGCCCAACATTTCATATTGTGGGGATCCGGGATTGCCAACCAAGTACGAATCTGGATATATTAGCGACAGCGTGGGCTGAGGACTTGCATTGCCAGTTGACTGCTCAACAGTTACAACAGGTCCTGAAGAACATTCAGAAGGTGTCACCCAATATTACTCACTGGGAAATGCAATTGAAAATTGTTCTTAGACTTTACATTCCACCGGAACGTGCAGCCCAGATGGGGATTACTGCGTCGCATTCTTGCCTGAAATGCAATCAGGCTCACGCATCTTTGAGTCACATGTTTTGGGCCTGCCCCGCAATCCAACAGTTTTGGAGACATCTTGGCCTATATACCACATCGCTTTGGGGAAGGCGATGGCTTCCGCAACCGAGGGCGTTATTTGGATTTTATAATATAGCCTTGCCCAAACCCAGGGGAATGTCAGCATTTATCTCCAGAGCCCTTTTGATGGGAAAAAAAGCCATCCTCACCAACTGGCTCTCCCGTGATCCCCCGTCATATGCACAATGAAGATCCCTAATGATAGTGCACGCAACACTGGAGAGACGCATGGTGGGAGACTCTTGGCCCGGGTCGCAAATTTTGTTAGGTGTGGGAGCACTTCTGGCAGGACCTCACACCGCGTGCTCGCAGTAGACTTTTGAATCTTTAAGATTTTATTCCCACTCTCAACTGTTGGACTGGCCATGGATTCTTGGGGAGGGGAAGGGAGGGGGGGATGGGAGGGGAACTGATTATATTGTTGAAAATGTTATTTCCTGAATGGTACTACTGTTTGTATTTGCTTCTTACTGCTGGAATAATAAAAATCATTTAAACATAAAAACATGCACCATCTGTTCCATTAAAAAATCCGTCCGTCCCCCCCCCCCCCCCCCCCCGCATGCTAGCACCCCTGAGTCACCGTCCCACCCCCTGAACTCCAAAAAGATGGCAGGAGGGATGCCTACACTGGACCTTGTGAGGGGCCTGAGGTATCTGAGCCAATCAAGGACTTCCTTAGAAGGAGCCTAATGAAGTTCCTGATTGGGGCCTGATTGGCTTAGATGCCTCAGGCCCTTCCCAAAGGAGGAGCCTGAGTTGTCTGAGCCATTCAGGGCCTTAGACCCATCCCCGGTGCATCATAAGAACATAAGAATTGCAGGCTGCTGGGTCATACCAGTGGTCCATCCTGCCCAGCAGTCTGCTCACGCGGCAGCCCTTAGGTCAAAGACCAGTGCTCTAAATGAGTCCAGCCTCACCTGTGTACGTTCCAGTTTAGCAGGAACTTGTTCAACTTTGTCTTGAAACCCTGGAGGGTATTTTCCCCGATAACAGACTCCGGAAGAGCGTTCCAGTTTTCCACCACTCTCTGGGTGAAGAAGAACTTCCTTACATTTGTACGGAATCTACCCCTTCCAACTTTAGAGAGTGCCCTCTCATTCTCCCTATCTTGGAGAGGGTGAACAGTCTGTCTTTATCTACTAAGTCTACCTTCAGCATTTTGAACGTTTCAATCAAGTCTCCTCTTTTCAAGGGAGAAGAGGCCCAGTTTCTCCAATCTCTCACTGTACGGCAACTCATCCAGCCCCTTAACCATTTTAGTCGCTCTTCTCTGGCAGGTCCAAGGCTCAGAAGACATGCTTTATCTCCTATCCAGATTTAACAGCCATTCTCACGGAGAAGGGGGATGCCCTTGAAGGGCTCCTTAAAGGTGGGCAAGACAATGGTCAAGCTGTACCTGATAGCTCCGTGATTTCAGCAATTGTTTATGCCTCCTAAGGTGGATTTGCTGGTAGCTCAGGCACCAAGTGTAGGGCTCTGTCCAGTGAGGGAGGAGTGATTTTAAAGGATGAGCATGATCATAGAATAGATTTAATCCCAAGAAAGCAGTTTGAGGCCTTGGTGTTAGGACTGTAGGCAGCAGCGTCTTTAATTGCATACGCCTGCCATACTAGATCACACCTGTCCTTGGTCATGGACAATTACACCCCCCAGTTGATACCTGCAGGGGAAGATTATGTAGCAGATGTTGTGTATGACATGTTCATGGTCATGGGCAAGTGCTCTGCTTATTCCATATCAGCCTGTACCCTGTATTATTCCTTTCTATCTATAAACAAATTATTCAGTTTTTTTAGCAAAAATATGTGATGAGATGCACAATGTGTACAATTTAAGTAATAAGTAATAATACTATTAATACAAATAATATTTGTATTTGTAAAGTGTATCCTCAATGTATAGTCTTAAGCGATGGGCTATCCGCCCATAAGCGGCAGCTCTCTGCTTGTCTTCAAAAGACTTTTGCCCAGAGAGTTTTTTGCTCCATGACACACACCATCATAGGGCACAACCAGTGTGCAAAACAAATTCAGAGGCTTATCTGCATACTCCCATTTTCCCAGATCACAAGAAGTATTTGAGATGCCATGTGTTAAGGAGGCATTTCCAGTTCTCAGCATTATCCTTCAATCTGGGAAAGGCACTTCACATCTTCACCAAAGTGATGGTCATGATGGCAACGCATCTGCTCAAAGCAGGGATCCATATGCATCTGTACTCAGAAGATTGACTGATCAGAGTTCCATCTGCAGCCAAGGGCAAGAAAGCGGTGGCCTAAATAGGCCACCTGCTGCAGGAGCTGGGTTGGTTCATCAACTTCCAGAAAGCCATCTGAAGTCATAAACGTCCTTGGAGTACTTGGGCGTGAGGTTTGACACAGCAGAGGGCCATGTTTTTTGGCCCTTGACACGCAGGAGGAAGTTATCTTAGCAAATTGTGGAACTCTTGGTGATGTCTGCTCCCACAATGTGGCACTATCTATGGTAGCCAGCATAGAGGTCATCCCATGGGTGAAAGCCCACCTACGTCCACTACTAGACTCTCTGTTGTCCTTGTGGTCCCCACAGATGGACTCTCTCCAGATACAACTGCAATGGACAGTGGAAGCATATTGCAGTCTACGATGATGGCTTCGGCCGACCTCCCTATCAGGAGACATGCCCTTCTGCATGCTCTCCTAGGTAATCTTGACAATGAATACTAGCCTTTGTGGCTGGGGTGGGGGTTTCACAGTGAGGGACATTTTGTTCAGGAATGATGGTCGCTGTCCCAGAGGAAATGGTTGATCAACAAGCTGGAACTGTGAGCCATTCAACTAGTGTTACATTCGTTGCAAAGTACCCTCAAGGGCAAAGTGGTCAGGGTATTTCCAGACAATGCCATGGTGAAGGCTTATGTTAAGAGAAAGGGGGGCACCTAGAGTTCTTTGATGAACCTAGAGATCTGACCGTTGTTTTGCTGAGTGGAAGTCCACCTGAAGGCTCTCTCGGCAGCGCATGTAGCAGGAGTGGATAATGCCCAAGTCAGCTTCACAGCCGGCAGACTCTGGGCCTCCAAGAAAAAAGCCTTTGACAGAATAGTGAGATGTTGGGGACGGCCAATGTTTGCTCTTTTGGCAACAGCAACCAACAAGAAAGTCTGGGTTTTTCAGCTGAGATTTGAGCATGGAAGTGCCGGCATGGACGCTTTGGTCCAGCCATGGCCAGAGACGGGTCTGTTGTCTGTATTTTCACCATGGTCTATGATAGGATGAATCATTTGCTGAATAATGACTTATCCAGCGTTGGTAATTTTGGTGGGTCTACATTGGCTTCATCGCCCATGGTATTCGGATCTGGTGTGTTTGCAAAGAGACAAGTGTCTCAAGCTACTGCTTCATCCAATTCTTCTTTCACAGGGTCCTATTGCCCTGGAAGATCCTTAATGTTTAGGGCTTACGACATGGCTCTTGAGTGCACAGCCTTAGCATGCAAGGGTTATTCAGAGATGGTCATAGCTACTCTCCTTAGATCTAAGAAACCATCAATGGTTGCAGTCTATGCGTAAGCTTGGAAGAGATTTGAGGATTGGTACGATATACACAATGTGGAGCCCTTTAGGGCTCCATTACCCATAGTCCAAGCCTTTTTCCAGGAGGGTCTTAAAAAGGGGCTGGCCGTTGGTTCTCTTAAAAGTAGAAGACACAATGTTATCATATTTTAGAGCACGAGCGGTGAAACTTTCCTTGGCATATCATCCAGATGTGTCCAGATTTCTGAAGGGAGCTTTATGGCTGCATCCTCTCGTGCGTAAGCTGTTTCCAACATAGAACTTAACACTGTATTGCATGCTCTCAGCAAAGCCCCTTATGAGCCTCTGAAGGAGGTGTTGCTCATGGATCTTACGGTCAAGATGTTGTTCCTGATCACTATAGCCTCAGCGAGAAGAGTTTCAGAGCTGCAGACCTTGTTTTGCAGAGAGCCTTTTCTCAGATTCATGGAAACTGGATTGTCGCTGCACATAGTCTCTTCCTTCCTCCCGAAGGTGGTTTTGGATTTCCCTGTCAATCAGGAAGTTCATCTGCCCACGTTTAGTTCTTCAAACTCAAAGAGTAAGATTCTGAAGAGACTGGATGTCAAGAGAACTCTCCTCTGCTTTCTCAAGATGACGAGCGAGTTTTGTATGTCAGATCATCTGTTTGTGGTGATGAATCCAAGTCGCTGAGGTAGACCAGCTTCTCACGCTACCATTTCCCGACTAATTCACATGGTAATCTCGTATGTGTATATCGGTTGTGGGAAACAATCTCCAATCTTCTTGTGGGCACATTCGACTAGGAGGGCACATTCTGCCCTCTTCATGGGCGAAATCCCGGGCAGTTCCGCCCAAAGAGATTTGTAGGGTGGATGTGGTGGCATGATTGGACACTGCATTTGAGTCTTCAATGCTAGCAGCAGGCTCATCTGCCCTGCCCTAGACTGAAAGGACTGTTTTGATATGTCCCAGTTGTTCAAGACTCATATGCCTTTTGCACTAGAAAGGACAATTAGGTTTATTTATTTAATTAGGTAATTATATACTGCCTAGCAAGGTTATCTAAGCAGCTTGCAATCAGGTACTCAAGCATTTTCCCTATCTGTCCCGGTGGGCTCACAATCTATCTAGTGTACCTGGGTGTTGGGGGATTGAGTGACTTGCCCAGAGTCATAAGGAGTAGAGAATGATATGGTGGCTGTTACCCACGGCTAGCCACGGGTAGCAGTGGGTAGCCCACCAAAACGGTGGGGAAAAAGCTGTGTTCACCATGGCTATGGTGACAAGGCCATTCACCGCCCCGGGAAGCGGTGAATGGCCTTGTCCCCACAGTTAAGGGAGGGAATGCTCACAGTCACCTATCGCACTCCCTCCCTCCTTACTGATCGCTGCTGCGGCCCAGTCCAAACATCTTCCTACTCCTTCCCTGCCCCTTACCTTCGTGGCCGGTGATTTCTAAATTGCCTTCCTACGAGCAGCCGGAACGTTGAAGTTGCTTGTGGCTGCCGTAAAGGTCATCTGTGACGCAACCGGAAGTTGCATCAGAGACGACCTTTCCGGCAGCCACATGCAACTTCAATGCTCCGGTTGCTCGTAGGAAGGCAATTTAGAAATCACCTGCCATGAAAGAAAGGGGCAGGGAGGTTTGTCAGCACAGTTGTGCGCTGCAAGAAGGAAACACTCCTACTGCCTTTTAAATTGAGGAGCATGTGAGTAGGACTTACTGTTTAGTTTTTTTAGTCAGACCAGGGCCTGTTGTCCGGGGGGGGGGGGGTGCATGGGGAAGTGGCTAAGAGGTGTTCCCGCTGCATGGGGGAGGGGGGGTGAAAGCGCAAGGGAATATTTTATGTGGCAATATTGCATAGCAGTGACGTCTATGCAGGAGGAATTTTGTGTAGCCATGGGGGAGAATCATGTAGCAAAGACAGAAAATTATTAAATGAAAATTGTTGAATGCTTTCTTTTTATTTTTTTCTTTACTCCTTTCTCATTGTCTTTGGTTGCAGCGCAGGGTGGTTTTTGATGATGAGGAGGAGGAAGGAGTGCAGACCTACAACCCTGGACTCTCTCTTGTTCAAGCTGGGTCCCTGGAGAACTAGATATGGATTTTGATGAGATACCAGGGTCAAAGGCAGCTTGACCTCTCTGGCAGGAGGAGCCATGGCTGCAGTGGGGGGTGGGAGTGAAAGCGCTACAAAGGTAAGGGGCAGGGAGGGAGAAAGGGAGGAAAGGTGGGTGGAGAGGAACAGACGCTAAAGGGAACTGTGGAAGGGGGCTAGGGAGGAACAGACACTGAAGGGAAATGGGGAACAGAGAGTGGGGAGAAGATGCTGGCAGGGAAGAAGATAGAGATGCCAGACTATGGGGGGAGTGGAGGGAAGAAGATGGGTGCCAGACCAATTTGGGGGGGTTGCGGGGTGAAGGGAGAGGCACAATAACAGGCATATGAGTCTTGAATACCCGTCCTGTCAGATTTCAAATAGCATGCTTACTGTCTCAGAAATATTTATATTGTCAAATGTTTGAATTTTAACTGTCAAGCAGGTTCGAAGTGTGAGATGAAATGAAGTAAAAACAAATGAGGGAGTGTAAAAGCTCCATAATTATTAGTTTAAGTTGCGCTTAACTAGGTGACTTGTTTGTTCCACCTTGGTTCTGTTTCCACCCTGTTTTTCAAATTATTTTTTAAATTGATGTGTTTTGTTCATTGATTTTTGCAGTGCAGAACAAAGTTGATGTAGATGGGGAAGTTCCCCATTCCCCCCACCCCCTTCTTATGTTTATTCTTACAGAGTTTGTAATTGCTTTGGTACAAACTGAGGAGCAGAGGCACAGCCCACTGAGGAAGGAGGTGGAGGTGGAGAAAAAAATGTGTTTGATTGCTTCTACAGGGTCTTGCGACCAATAAAGGATAAAACCCAGTTGTTCAAGACTCATATGCCTTTCTATTAGAAAGAAGATTATCAGGGTAAGAACCTAATCTTCCCATACAATTTCAACATAGATTTGAATTTCTTTAAAGATAATTCTTTACATAATGGGATCAGTAAAGTATTCCAAAGCAAAGGAGCAAGGAAGAAAAAAGCTGAATTACATGTTGATTCTTAAACATTTGTGTGGTAAGCGAAGGGACTTGCCTGAAACATCAGTGAAGAAAAATAGGGGGAATTCCTTCACAAAGAGTTCTGGTAACTGAAATTCTTTTTTCATGTTTTTTTTTGGTTGTTGTTGGGAAGAGGGTGTATCTCAGAACTAACAGAAGCAACTGGGGTAGTTTTCTCGGTCAAAGTCTAATGGCAGCCACAGTGCCTTAAATTCTTTGTTTGAAGTAGTATTTTTTTGTAATTGTTTTTCTTTGCTACTTCCAACTGATAGAAAAAACAATTCCCTTCCTAGTGAACAGTACTGACATGACCTTGTTTTTTTGGCAGCTCTCACTGCTTCAGCGAAAGCAATAAACAGAGATAACTTCCTTTCTGGCAGAGCCAAGTATGAATTTACCTCATGCTTCTGTAAGGTTTTTTTTTTCTAGTTCCCAACGGACAGGACAAAAATAAAAAGGTTAATCACACTTTCCATCTTGTACATCTCGCCTTAGAAATCATTTCTGCCTACAGTGCTGTAGTGGTTGGAAGCACAAACCATAACAGTCACAGTTTTACAAAGTCTTCATATCTGTGTTCCTATTAAGAGACTTATTTCAAGCATCTGCATTTAAGAAACATCAGTAGACAAGGAGGCATGCCTGATGGTCTAGCAGCAAGTATGACTCGTTGATTCTTATCCTGAATCCTACAGCCAGTGGTATAGTGAGGGTGAGAGGCACCCCTCTCCACCCTCTTTTCCTCCATCCACTCCTTCCACCGTTCCCTCCAGCCGCACATGTGTGCCCCTTCCCTTCTCCCATACGTCTTTAATGTTCTAGGCTTGAGCAGCTGCTCCCACCAGCGTCGCCTCTTCCTCTGGCATCACTTCCTAGGTGTGATATAAAAAATAAAATTGTGGAACAAGTAGACAAACATGATTTAATGAGACGGAGTCATCATGGGTTCAGCCAAGGGAGATCTTGCCTCACCAATTTGCTTCACTTCTTTGAAGGTGTAGAATAAACATGTGGATAAAGGTCAGCCAGTTGATGTAGTGTATCCAGATTTTCAGAAAGCTTTTGATAAAGTTTGTCATGAGAGGCTCCTGAGAAATTTAAAGAGTCATGGGATAGGTGGCAAAGTTCAGTTGTGGATTAGGAATTGGTTATCGGATAGAAAACAGAGGGTTGGGTTAAATGCTCATTTTTCTCAATAGAGAAGAGTAAACAGTGGAGTGCCACAGGGGTCTGTACTGGGACTGGTGCTATTTAACTTATTTATAAATAATCTGGACATTGGAACGATGAGTGAGGTGATTAAATTAAAACGTATGCAGAATGTTAAAAATTGTAGGTAGACCATAGGAAATTGGAAGACTGGGCGTCTTAGTGGCAGATGAAATTTAATGTGGACAAATGCAAAGTGATGCGCATTAGGAAGAATAACCTGAATCACAATTACCGGATGCTAGGGTCCACCTTGGGGATCAGCTCCCAAGAAAAGGATCTGGGTGTCATCGTAGACAATACGATGAAACCTTCCGCCCAATGTGCAGCGGCCATAAAAGCAAACAGGATGGTTAACAAGACTAAGATATCCCTGTGCCCCCAGCCCCCAGTGACACATTAATGCTGCCAACCAAGACCTAATAACAAAGATTCCTACTGATGCTCCCTGTCGGAGGGGGGGTCGCAGGGGCCAGGAGGGCTTGGGCTCCCTCTTGGCCCGATGTTGTGTGTGTGTGGGGGGGTGATGCATCGCGGCAGGAGAGATGCCTCATCTCCCCTATCGCGATGCCATCACTCCTCTACCCAAACTGCCGCGACCCGTGGCAGGAGAGATAGGGCATCTCTCCTGCCGTGGGTCGCGGCAGTTCGGGTAGAGAGGAGTGATGGCATCGCGATAGGGGAGATGAGGCATCTCTCCTGCCGCGATGCATCACCCCCCCACACACACACAACATCGGGCCAAGAGGGAGCCCAAGCCCTCCTGGCCCCTGCGACCCCCCCTCCGACAGGGAGCATCAGTAGGAATCTTTGTTATTAGGTCTTGGTTGGCAGCATTAATGTGTCACTGGGGGCTGGGGGCACAGGGATATCTCCAGGGAGGAAGGGTAGCTGCTGGCTTTACACCATGCTGGCTTCTTTAAGATATGCTTCCTGGGAATAGAATAATACAGCTTATGAGGTATTTTGTCCATCACATTATTCTTGTACAACGGGAGTCATTAACCGGAGATATTGATGTACTGCAGATTAGTGACTCCTGTGGTAAACTAAGGTGCAGTAAAAAGCCAACTTTTATCACATGTTAATAACTGTAAAATACACACAGTTGAATGTGTTGTACCTATTGTTAAAAGGCATTGAATACATGTACATACCTTTACAAAATTACCTCCCCAAAAGTTCCTGTACAAAGTTACACCTATTCCAAAGTAGATGTAAGTTTGTGTGTGTCATTAAGAATCAGTACATATCAATGTATACTGCAAAATGGATGTATAAATAATGATTCTGCCTCCTCTCCACCTGGTCTCCAGCTTATCCATATATTGCATAAAAGAAGGTGGCAAAGTTCATTTCTTGCACCTTCTGCTTAACACTCCACCTTCCTTTCTTTCCTTCAGAGTAAAATAGTGATGTAGGAGTGAGGAATTAAACCAGTGAGCAAGTGTATAGAGTATCCACAGTGAAAATGACTAAATTCAAAGCATCTACTCCTCTATCTAGTGGCATTTTGTTTCTATTAATCTAAACCCCCTCAAAATAGTGTGAGGCTCAAAATAGAAGACAGCATGTGGAATAAACTGTGGAATGTTAGCAACAAAAAACTAATTTTCACTTTGTTTCATGCTGAACCTAAATGTAGTTCTAAATATGTACATCCATCTGGCACATGGCATGTGGCAACTCCTGCTGTAATGCTAATTATGCTGCAGTGTGGCCATTAGACAACACAAGCACAAGTAAAAGCAATCAAATGTCCTATATATTTAAAGTCTTTATGTACAGTATTTACTTAGATTAGCATTGCTAATCTAACAAAGCTGCTATCAGCCTTAAACTTGGGCATAGATTCTTCCAATTTTACACTCTAGGGACAATTCTGCAATGGGGTGCAAAGGTTAAGTGCCTAGATGCAGCATTAATTCTATAATGGCATTTGGATGTCAAGATTCTGGCATCTATGTGCTTATAATTAGGTGCATCTACATTAGGTGCTGCTAGGTGCCCTAATTGCAACTACATAGCAACACCTAAGTTCTGGATCTGCACCTAACTTTTTTTTTTAAATTGGCTTAATCAGTGTGGTAATTGGCCATGCCATTTTTTTAGCTAATCAAAAAAAATTTAATTAAACAATTTGAGAGTTCAGTGCTGAATTCTTAGGACGCCTAGCATGACCTAAGTGGAGGCGCCCTCCCATGCCTAATGACACATCGCAAACATTAGACGTGGTTATGGGCAGAGAATAGGCATGGTTAAGTTAAGCATCATTAGGTGTCCAACATGGGTGCTGCCAAATTGGGCAAATGAAATGCTGGCCTACTGGAGCGGTGCCTATGTCTAGGATGGCTAGCAACCTAAGTCTGCTTAGGTGCCATTCGGCGTGATTCATTAAATGGCACCTAGAGGTTAATTGACTGCTGCTTCGAGTGGCACCTACAATACAGGTGCCACTAGGTGTCATTTAAAGAATCCTGGCCTTATAGCATGTAAGTATAAATGCTTGCACCTAAATGTGGCATTTTAGCCTATAACTTACAGTGTTCTGTAAGTTACATGCATATGAGTCTTGACCATACTCTGCACACATATATGCCTCCCTTGCAATTATGCTCTAAGCAAGTTGTGTACATCAGTGTTTCTCAACTTCTTCAAGTCAAGTACCCCCTAAGTAATAAATATCAACCAAATACCCCCACCCAAGCTCTGCCCCAAACCTGCCCAGGCTCTGCCCCTGACCCATCCAAGCTCCGCCAAGCGCAGAGTGAAGACGACCAGACCAGCACCGGAGTGATGCCTCGGTCACGCCAGCGAAGGAGCGATGACCAAGGAGCTCCTTACGATACTCCTTTTGACGGACTTTGGACATTTGAGTGAGAGCTATTTTTTTATATATAGAATGCAAGATTTTAACGTGAATAATGTTAGAATTGGGGGAGGAGATATGGTTCTTTATGGTGCCCTAGAAAACGATTGAATATGATAGCAGAGAGAATGAGCTGCTTAAGACCAATAGACCTAGACCTGAAAAATAATAAGCATGATTTGATTAATATTGCCTTGGTAAATACAAGGTCAGTTAGAAATAAAGTCACATTGATTTCTGATATCATTGAAGAAGATAAGTAAGATATTTTTTGTATCACAGAATCTTGGTTGATCAAATCTGACTTGGTTATAGTATGGCAATGTTGTCCCTCAGGGTATAAATGGAAATTGACTTGTAGGCCCTATAAGAGAGGAGGTGGAGTGGTAATTTTTTTTCTGGAGGAAATTAAATTTAAGGTGATTACTGCTAAGCCTAAATTGTTTGGTGAGGTTCTTGTTTTAGCTGGTAAACAGAGGTCATGTTTGTGGGTACTGACGAGCAGATGTTACAGCTGAAAGAGAGCAGATTACCGGAGGTTCACCTTTCAATTTCATCTCATATGAGAATGCTAGGTGTATATTTAGATAATCATTTAACAATGGAATACCATATCTTGAATGTTATTGAAAGTGCTTTTTTACAAATGAGAACACTATCCAGATTAAGACCAATGCTCTCAATGTTGGATTTCCAGATAGTGATTCAAAGTCTTGTAATTACAAAACTAGATTTCTGTAATGCTTTATTTCTGGGTATTACAAAAACAAGGATACACGCCTTGCAGGTTGAACAAAACACAGCTACAAGGATGATCACAGGGGTGTCTCATTATGAGCACATCTCTCCAGTACTTAAACAACTACACTGGTTGCCCACTGAATATTGCATTGAGTATAAGATCTTGACGATCATACACCATGTTCTTTATGGGGAAGCACCACAATACTTGATGCAGACCCTGAAAAAAATATGTTCCAACCTGTACATTACATTCTCAATCAGCAATGAAACTCATTCAAATGTGTCCAGGATGTGCATTATAAAAATACCTGGATGTCAGCTGTTTCTTTAGCATGTCCTAAATTGTGGAATGCTTTGAATGGATCATTAAGATTATGTTCTAACTATGGATCATTCAAAAAATGAATGAAAATCCACTTATTTGTAAAAGCCTTCTTTGAATAAGGAATTTCTGCATTAATTTACTTCTAGGATTTTTGTTATTTGCTGAATTTGCTTTTATTTGCTGAATTGGTTTTTATTTGTCGAATTTGTTTTTTTTAAGTTAGTATTTTTACTATGTATTTAGTTGAATTTGCATTTTCTGTAGGTCTCAATTTGTGTACGTTCATCTGTAATCCGCCTAGTTGATAGGCGGAATAGAAATTTTTTAAATAAAATAAATAATGCAATTTCTTCCATCCTTTTTTCATAAACACACAATATATAATCTTAATACATAATGGTAACCACAAAATAACCCCCCCAAAGCACACTGTATGCAGAGAAAATGTTAATTATCATTTATATTTGGGGGTTTTCAAAGAGGTCAAGGCAGATGAATTTAACATATGCAATGTCACCTCAGTAACAACTATAGAAAAATAGACAAATATAGTGCAAAATATAGACAGCAGATATAAATTCTCAAAACTGACACATTTCGATCAGTGGGGCAGGTAGAGATCACTGGAAGTGGCTTCAGCAGTAGGGGTTGGGCAGGAACACATGATTCATGGTGGTAGCAGCAGTCTCTATGGGCGGGTGGGAATTGGTGGCCCACGTACCCCCAAGAGTACGCATACCGCGTGTTGAGAAACACTGGTGTACATCATTTATAGAATAGTGTTAAGCACATACATAACACCCATGTAAGTGCTAGTTCTCTATAATTTTATTCCACAAATGGCACTCAATTTAGATGCTAAAAAATAAGCCTACTCAATAAATATAAGTTTCAACAAAGGTCATTTGATAACACTATACAGTGGTACCTCGGTTTACGAGTGCACCGGTTGCGAGTGTTTTGCAAGACGAGCAAAACATTCGCAAAATCGGCACCTTGGAAACCGAGCGCGCTTCGATTTGCGAGCGCCCCCCCCCCTGCGAACCGGCACTCTACCCCGCGATCCGGCACCCCCCGCCGCCATCGGGGCACCCCCTGCCGCCATCGGGCACCCCCCGCTGCCATCGGGCACCCCCCCCGCCGTGACCTGAGGACCCCCAACCCACTCGAACCCTCTTCTTACTTTGCTGTAGCCTCCGCAGCGGCACCGGCACCAGCATGTCCTGTGCGTGGTGCCGGTGCCTGAAGATCTGCTTCCTGTGCTGGGCCTTGAGCATGTGCGCATGCTCAAGGCCTGAGAGTTCATGTCGAACGTGAACTCTCACGTCGAACGTGAACTCTCAAGGCCCAGCACAGGAAGCAGATCTTCAGGCACCAGCACCACGCACAGGTCATGCTGGTGCCGGTGCCGCTGCGGAGGCTACAGCAAAGTAAGAAGAGGGTTCGGGTGGGTTGGGGGGGACCTCAGGTCGCGGCGGGGGGGTGCCCGATGGCGGCGGGGGGGGGGCCCCGATGGCGGTGGGGAGCAATGCCGGTTCTCGTGAGGGGGGGAGCAGTGCTGCTGGCCTCAGGGGGGGGGGAAATCTATCAAAGCGAGTTTCCATTATTTCCTATGGGGAAACTCGCTTTGATAAACGAGCATTTTGGATTACGAGCATGCTCCTGGAACGGATTATGCTCGTAATCCAAGGTACCACTGTACATTAGCACCATTATCTTGACTTTCTGCCAGAGTCCATTGCATATAATGGGACCTGTGGTAGATAATGCATTAAGGGGTCCTTTTACTAAGGTGCACTAGCCGATTTAGCACATACTAAATAGCGTGCACTAAACGCTAACAGGTCCATTATATTCTATGGACGTGTTAGCGTTTAGTGTGTGCTAAATCGGCTAGCGCACCTTAGTAAAAGAGGGGGTATAACTGTGTTATTTTGTGTTGTTAGTGAATGATTGCATAATTTTTTGTTGGGGCTATTTGAGTATGAATTTATCCTCCCTTTTACAAAACCGTAGCTTGATTTTTAGAGCTGGCCATGGCGGTAACAGCTCTGATGCTCATAGAATTCCTATGAGCGCTGGAGCTTTTACCGCTGCTGTCGGCGCTAAAATCTGTGCTATGGTTTTGTAAAAAGGGGGGTTAGTGAGGTGGCCATATTTCCTACCATAAACCACAGACAAAAATAAACTGTACGTGAGGGAGTTCAAATAAATAGTACTGCACATGGAAGGAATTTTACAAAACGCTGTCTAGTTTCAGGCGGTAAGAACACACATACCGTATTTTCACGCATATAACGCACGCGTTATACGCGTTTTTACCTACCGCGCATACCCCTCGCGCGTTATACGCGTGAGCGCGGTATACAAAAATTTTTTTACATAGTTCCCACCCCGCCCGACGCCCGATTCACCCCCCCCCAGCAGGACCGCTCGCACCCCACCCCGAACGACCGCTCGCACGCGCTCCCACCCGCACCCGCATCCACGATCGGAGCAAGAGGGAGCCCAAGCCCTCTTGCCCGGCCGACTCCCCAACTCCCCGACAATATCGGGCCAGGAGGGAGCCCAAACCCTCCTGGCCACGGCGACCCCCTACCCCCACCCCGCACTACATTACGGGCAGGAGGGATCCCAGGCCCTCCTGCCCTCGACGCAAACCCCCCTCCCTCCAACGACCGCCCCCCCCCAAGAACCTCCGACCGCCCCCACAGCCGACCCGCGACCCCCCTGGCCGACCCCCACGACACCCCCACCCCCCTTCCCCGTACCTTTGGTAGTTGGCCGGACAGACGGGAGCCAAACCCGCCTGTCCGGCAGGCAGCCAACGACGGAATGAGGCCGGATTGGCCCATCTGTCCCAAAGCTCCGCCTACTAGTGGGGCCTAAGGCGCGTGGGCCAATCAGAATAGGCCCTGGAGCCTTAGGTCCCACCTGGGGGCGTGGCCTGAGGCACATGGGCCCAACCCGACCACGCGGTGAAAAGCACACCACCAGAAAAACAGCCTTGGTGAAAACTAAGCGGCAAGCATGCTCAGACCATTGCGCATGCTTACAGAGCTGGGAGCAGGGCAGGGCGGGCGAAAGGAAAGTCGGGACAGCGCACGGAGAGGCGGGGCAGTGCACGGAAAGTCAGGGCAGGTGAACGGAGAGTCGGGACAGCGCACGGAGAGGCGGGGCAGTGCACGGAAAGTCAGGGAGGGTGAACGGAGAGTCGGGACAGCGCACAGAGAGTCGGGGCAGTGCACGGAAAGTCAGGGAGGGTGAACGGAGAGTCGGGACAGCGCACGGAGAGTCGGGGAGGGCGAAAGGAGAGTCGGGGTGGCCAGAGGAGAGTCGGGGCGGGCGAAAGGACAGTCGGGCAGCATGCGCGGTATACCCGTGAGCGCGGTATACAAAAGTTTTTGTACATAAAATCGTGGTTTCTGCGCGCTATACCCGTGTGCGCGTTTTACACGGGTGTGCGTTATCTGCGTGAAAATACGGTAAATGCTTGCATTTTAGTCATTTACTTGTGCAACTGACCTTTATAAAAATATCTACTTGCCTGAAAATATGCATATGAATGACATAGAATGTGTTTTCATTGTAGGTATGCACAGGGGTGAAGTTTGGGCAAAGCATGGGCGGAATCTACAGTTACACATACAGATGATAAAATTCCTTGATTTACATTGGAAAGTATGTGCTAACATTTACACCAGCCCTCAACTAATGTACTAGTGCCTACAAGTACACATTTTTCATACCTGCTCTTGTATTTTGTAAAGTCAAATGGAGGCATATTTAACGTTATAAAATAAATATGTTAATTAGATATGACTTTATGAAATTATTCATAGATAGCAGTGACTGGCATTTTATAAAGGACTCTTAAAGAACTTATCATTACATAACAGTAAGGAGTAGAATTAAACCCATGTGTATAAATGGCTTTATTTACTGATTCTAGTACATATTCTTTTCTCTGTAACCTTACATAGCTATCTTGTTGGTGCAAGTTGTGTGATGACGACTCATCCATAGCCAGCTACAGTGGTTAGAGAAAGTCCTTCAACAGTTTTTTACATTTTATTTTGATGATATGTCATACTCTCATGCATTTGATTGATGAGTTTTATTCCATTCATCAAATCACTATATTCCACACCTTTCTGGGGAAGAATGTTTTATTGGAAGACAAATCATATCTGAAATGCAACAATTGGATATATTTTCACCTTCCTCCTCTCTTCCCCAAGTGGATACTCAGAAACACATAACAGTAGTTACAGCTGGACATGTTTCTCTCACAGCTCCTTGTGACTCTGGGCAATTGCCACTTTTCTTAAAACATGGAATGTTTTTTGTTTTTTTCCATTATGTGACTAGATGTATAATTTTTGAACAGTGACTGCTGTTACTTACACTATATATTTGCATTATTAGTATTAATGGATATGAACCACATTGTTTGTATGGTATATTATAAAGTATTTCCTGAATGTGTTCTTTTGAGATCGTTACAGACATTAGATAATTGTTTCACTTTATCTGCTACTGATATTCTTGATTTGTTGTTATATATTCAAATAAAAATATTGAACACTAAAACATGGAATGTTGCTACTATTTGGGTTTCCAACAATGATCTGGATTGGCTACTGTTGGAATTAGGATATTGGGCTAGATGAACCAATGGTCTGACCCAGTATTGCCATCTTTGTACATTTAGATTTATTAATATAACCATTCTTCTGTACAAAAGTCTTCAAGCTCTGTCAGGTTCCTTGGGGAACATTGTTGGACAGAAATCTTCCAGTCATCAATATTCCCACTAAGCAGCTTTGAGCTGCATATGGAGTCTTTTGCTGGTGTCTCTGTTGGTGGGTTGGGGGTTAGGTACGGCTATAGTATCACATTTCCAATCATAAAGGATAGGCAATGGTCGTACCATCACTAAAATCAATCAACACGCTGAGATACAACAATTTCGCTGTCACTGCACCTTCTCTCTGGAATTCGCTGCCTAATCATTTACGAATCGAATCTGTGCTAAAGCAATTTAAAGCAAAATTAAAAACATCCCTGTTCCAAGATGCTTTTGGATAACAACTGTCCTTTTAAGGACTAAAACAAGCTTTATAGCTTTTTACCCTTATCTATTGTTTTTCCCCCCAACTGTGCTCTTTTTCTCAAAGATTGTAGTTCTCGCCCTTCTTTCCTAATTGTGTGAATTTAGTATATATGTTTTGGTATGTGTGTACCAACCTACCTTGGTTCTGTTTAATAATTTAATTTTAACTTGTTTTTAAGATACTTTTTTATTTTGTACACCGCCTAGAAATCTGATTAAGCGGTATAAAGTTTTTTTTTAATAAACTTGAAACTTGAAACTAAGAGTTCCTTTTATTAAGCCGCGCTAGCGGGGTTAACGTGCGTGACTTTTCATCATGCATTAACCCCCGCGCTGGTCAAAAACTACCACCTGCTCAAGAGGAGGCGGTAGCGGCTAGCTCGTTCAGCAGTTTAGCACGCACTATTATGCGCATTAAACCACTAGCGCGGCTTGATAAAAGGAGCCCTAAGAGTTTGAAGGCGCAGTATAGTGGCATCAGCCTCCACCAGCAGGAACACTGATGGAGAACTCCTGTACAGCTTGAAGCTGCTTATTAAGAACATTACCAGTCATGATAGGATTGAGGTTGGGGCTTTGACTAGTATACTCGAAGACATTTATTTTCATGCTCTTTGACTTCTCCACTATAGCTTTAGATGTGTGCTTCACTTCATTCTCAAGCTGAAATATGTATGCAATTTCTAGAATCAGAAAATAATATTAAATATTGAACTAAGGCCAGTACTGGGCAGACTTGAACGGTCTGTATATGGTCGTTTGGGGGAGGATGGGCTGGAGAGGGCTTCAGTGGCTTGGAGGGTGTAGATGGGCTGGAGTAGCTTTTGACGGAGATTTCGGCAGTTGGAACCCAAGTACAATAACATAATATAACATTGTGCTTATTGACCGCATAACCAGAAGTTCAACGGGGTTTACAAAAAGTTATAAAAGTAAACATTTTACATGACATAAGATGATTCGTTAAACAGTCAAATATTTAGAAAAAAGATAGGTCTTCAATTGTTTTCTAAAATGGCCATAGGAATGGGTAGTAAGCAACAATATTCGGAATTCGTTGTCATGAAGAGCTGCCTGAGATGCCAAAGTATGATTCAGAAATTTCTTACTCCTGCAACACTGGACAGATGGAAAATTAAACAAAGGATGAGTTCTTCTACTATGTCTGTATGATGCTAAAGAAAATCTATTGACTAAGTAAGAAGGAGCTGTACCATAAACAGCCTTGTAACAGAAACAGCCTGGTTTAAACAATACCCGGGCATCCATAGGCAGCCAATGCAATTCGTGATAAAAGGGTGTAACATGATCAAATTTCTTCAGGCCATAAATCATTCTGACTGCTGTATTCTGTATTATTGTAAGTCTTGCTAATTCTTTCTTGGTGACTGTCAGATAGATAATATTACAATAATCGAGAAGATTCAGTGGTAACAATTGAACCAGTAATCTAAAAGTAGTAAATTCAAAATAAGATCTAATTGTTCGCAATTTTCATAATGTGAAGTGACATTTACGCACTACAGCATCTATCTGAGCATGCATTGTAAGATGCAGGTCTAAAATAGCTCCCAAAATTTTAATCGCTGGATGAATTATATACTGAGTTGAATTTATACTAATAGAAGGTTCAGAAGAAATATTACTAGCAGTCGCCACAAAAAACTTTGTTTTGCCAGAGTTTAGTTTGAGTTTAAATTTTTGCATCCAGGAATCCTTCTGTTTCATTATAATTTCAACTTTAGTGGTAATCTGGGATAGGGCTGAAGTAAAAGGTATGACAATAGTAATGTCATCAGCGTAACTAAACAGTTCTACATCCAGGTTGCTCAAACATGAACCCAATGATGAAAGATAAACATTGAATAGTGTAGGTGAAAGTGGAGAACCCTGAGGAACACCACATGGGTTATTCCAGATTGAAGAGAGCTGGGTCCTAAACCTAATTTGGTACAATCTGGACTCCAGAAAACCTTTGAACCAGGAGTAAACATTTCCTTGAAGGCCCAGAGTATCCAAACAAATTAATAAAGTAGGATGATCTACTAGATCAAAGGCGCTATTAAGATCGAATTGAAGCACTAGTGCGCTTTGCCTTTACTTAGAAGGCTTATTAAATAATCCAATAATGCTGAAGTAGGATCTAAATCCTGATTGTAAATCATGGAGTAGAGTGTGTTGCTCAAGATGTTTGGTCAATTGGATATGAACAAGGAATAGATGCTATTGGTCTGTAATTGGTAAGCAGAGAAATAGATTCCTTAATATTTTTAATTATCAGGGTAATTATTATATTACCAGCATCTGAAGGAAATTTTCCTATATCCAGGGAGTCGGTAATCCATTCAAATAACTTCAATTTAAAATTTGAGGGAGCAACAACCATCAAATCTGGAGGACAGGAATCAAGCCAGCAGTATGATTGAGCATATTTATGAAATAAGTTGGAAAAATCGTGCCATTCTGGTTTATCAAAAGTAGACCAACCTCTTCTTCATCATTAAGATTAAGGTTTAAGACCACATTCAAGTGGCTAAATGAAAATGAAGATCTCAAAGATAATACCTTGGAACTAAAAAAATTGGCTAAATCATCTGCGGATGGGAGAGGTGACCAAGAAGATTGCTTCTTTTGTGTTACATTGAATGTATTATTGACTAACTGAAATAGTTTTTTAACATTACAAGTACCGGGTAGAGCTTTGGATTCTTGCCCAGAAATAGCTAAGAAGAAAAAATTTAAATTGAATCAGGTTATACCTAATGCGCAAGTACATACTTCTACTGATTGTCAATTACCACTTGCTAAATGTTTCTCGTTCAACCTCCCCACATTAGATGATATAAAACGTCTTTTTCTAAGAGTCAATTTAAAAGGCACTCGAGATGAGATCATTCCTCCAGTAATCTTAAAAAAAATTTTCTTATGCTTTGACCCTCACATCCATAACCTTATTCGAAACAGTCTAAAAATGGGTCTATTGCCATCAGCGTGGAAAAAGGCTTCCATTACTCCAATAATAAAAGATCACAAAGCCAGTCTGGAGAATGCCTCAAATTACCGGCCCATAGCTAACATTCCTTTTTTGGCAAAACTAACTGAAAGACTGGTATTCGAACAATTATCAGATTTTGTGGAAACAACTAACGTCCTACACCCAAATCAAACAGGTTTTAGAAAAAATCACTCTACGGAATATTCACTAATTGGATTAACTACAAATATACTTTATCACTTAGATCACCATAATTCTGTTATTCTCTTCTCTCTTGACCTATCAGCAGCATTTGACACCATTGACCACGCATTACTTCTTGACAGATTGAAATCAATAGGAATTGGTGGTCAAGTTCTCAATTGGTTTAACTCTTTTCTTACTGATCGCTCATCTGCTGTTATCTTTAAAAATACAGTTTCAAAACCTTATACTTCCAATTATGGTATCCCCCAAGGATCCATATTATCTCCACTTTTATTCAACATCTTCCTTTCTCCATTACTTTGCCTATGTCAATCGATAGGCTTCACTACCTTCACTTATGCTGATGACGTTCAACTGCTCCATCCACTAAACCCAGACAATAAAGATGAAATAATCGAAATAAATAGAAAACTAGTAGATATTAAACAATGGCTTAGCTCTAATATGTTATCTTTAAACATTCAAAAATCCAAAACATTATTTTTCCCCTTGAAAAAATACATAAGTCTAAGTGCTCCATTTACTTTAGACAATGTTCATCTAAACTCAGTAAAATCCCTAAAAATATTAGGTATTATTATAGATGATAGGTTATCTTTCCATGAACACATAACTAACACTGTCAGATCTTGTTTCTATAGACTGCGTATGATCCGCTCAATCGCCAAATTTTTAGAACGAAAATCACTTAATATATTGATTCATTTATTAATTATCTCAAAACTTGACTATTGTAACTCTTTATTAATAAATGTCACTCAAAAAGAAAAGAGGCGACTTCAGATCGTTCAAAATACCGCCATCAAATTAATATACAACCGTAAAAAATTTGATCATATTAAACCACTCCTGATTGATTCACACTGGCTTCCTGTCACCCATCGCATTACTTTTAAAATTCTGCTTTTAGTTTTTAAAACATTGTCCTCAAACGAACCCCAATTCATTAATAAATTACTTATTCCCCATAGTACATCCCGTTTTTTAAGGTCCACTAATCAAAAACTCTTAATAGTTCCATCTTTAAAAGTTATTGGAACTCGTCGTCATGATATTTTTTCTGTAATGGCTCTACAACTATGGAACACTTTACCTCACTATATAAGAGAGGAAAATGATCTAAAACACTTTAAAGGTATTCTAAAGAGCTTCCTTTTTAAAGATGCCTTTAATTTATAAATCATATTTTATGATTACTACCTTCTTTTTTTTCTTTTCCTCTTTTAATTTTTTTTTTTTTCACCTTACCTGCTGTTTTTACCATTTATGTTACCTTTATAAATACAATTGTAGTTCTGCCCTTTCTTCCCTTATGTTCCTGTTAGTTTGTATGTCAGTATATCAAACCTATTTAATTAATTATGTATACACCTTTCTCTTTCTTTTTTATTTGTAAATCGCTTAGCAAATTAAATTAAGCGATTCAATAAGTTAAAAATAAACTTGAAACTTTATCTGCCGTCTTCTACTATGTTACTATGTTACTTTGTCTCAATTTCAGCTTTCATGCAGAGGGCATCAAGGCTTTTGGTCAAGAACTTTTCTGTATTCATTGTCCCTTCTGTCCTGACAATTGGCCCGGTCTCTGCTGATAAGAAACACCACCATAGCATGATATTGCTTCACATTGGGGATGCTGTTCTGCGAGTGCTATATTCCGTATTCAGGCCCAAAAAATCCTATTTTGGTTTCATCAGCTCATAAAAATCTTTGCCACTTGGCTGCAGTATCTCTTGATAATTCCTATTCTGCTTCTAATCACCCAATAAAGATTCCCTCCCCCTTTTGCAAAACAACGCAAGAGATTTTTAGCACCAGACCACACGCTGAATGCTCTGCGTTACTTCAACCGTCAGAGCAGCACAGAGCATTCAGTGTGCTGCCCAGCGCTAAAAACCTCTTTCACGGTTTTGTAAATGGTGGTGGGTGGGGTTATTTGTATGTATATAGCTAAGACCTGTACTAGACATGTTTCCTTTGAGAGAGCAAGTGTCCACTGCCACATAAAGTATCACACAAGCATAGTGGACAGACTGGCCACTCTACTGCACCAAGCCCCCTATCAGCACTGGTCAAACATGGTCTTCAGGACTTACTCGGTGTTAGGCCAAAGCCAGCATTCTTCATCCCAAGGATCACCCAGCTCCAGAAGGAGCTTCTTGCCTTCTGAGCTCTCTGTGCTGGGAGCTATTCTTTTCAGCACCACAATCCACTTAGGGTGAGTGGACAGCTCCCAGTAGCACTTGCAGCTCTGTGCAGATTAGATCTTTTTTTCAACTGCTCAGGCTCCCTCCACTGTCCCTGGAGAGGAACTTCACCCTATCACAAGCCTCTAAAGCAGGGGTGCCCAATAGGTCGATTGAAACGAACCGGTAGCTCGTCAAGGCAAAGTGAGTCGATCATCCAGGACTCCCTTTGCCTTGGCGATCTATCGGGCCGATCAATCTTCCTCTCCCTGACGTCAATTCTGCCGTCGGAGAGGAAGTTCGGGCCAGCCAATCGCTGCCTGGCTGGGCGGAACTTCCTCTCCGACGGCAGAATTGACGTAGGGGAGAGGAAGATTGATCTGCCCGAAGCAGAGAGAACATGGGGCGTCGGCGGTGTCGGCTTTGGGGCCTGTTATCCATTGGTGGCGTTTGGGTCCTGTTTCCCGATGGCAGCGGCAGTGGCAGTGGCTTGGGGAAGGGCAGGGAGAAAGAAAGAAAGGGGCGCAGGCAGGGAGACAGAAGGAAAGAAGAGAAACAGGAAAAAAAGAAAGGGCATGAAGAGAGAAAGAAAGGGCAGGGAGAGAGGAAGAAAAAGTTGGGGGAGGGAATGATGTTTGGAGGAGAGGAAGCATACAGGCTGAAAGAAAGATTGGATGCACAGTCAGAAGAAGAAAGTGCAACCAGAGACTCATGAAATCACCAGACAAGGTAGGAAAAATGATTTTATTTTAAATTTAGTGATCAAAATGTGTCTGAATTTATATCTGCTGTCTATATTTTACAATATGGTCCCCTTTTACTAAACTGCAATAGTGTTTTTTAGCGCAGGGAGCCTATGAGCGTCGAGAGCAGCACTGGGCATTCAGCGCAGCTCCCTGCGCTAAAAAATGCTATTGTGGTTTAGTAAAAAGGGAGGGGGTGGGTATTTGTCTATTTTTGTATGGTTGTTACTGAGGTGACAGTGCATAGAGTCATCTGCTTTGACCTCTTTGAAAAAACCCCGGAATAGAAATGATAATTAACAATTATATGCGTACAGTGTGCGTTGTGTTTTTTTATAAATTTTATTGTTGGTAGATCATTTTGACTTGGTCATTTTAAAAGTAGCTCGCGAATCAAAAAAGTGTGAGCACCCCTGCTCTAGAGAGCCTTCCACACAGCGCTGCTATAATTTCAAATGGATTCATTTCACAAACTGGTATAATGTTAACTCACTAAATCCAATCACCTGTTCTCTCCCATTGGTCCTAGATTATCTTCTACATCTCTCTAACTTTGGATTAAAAACTAATTCAGTCAGAGTTCATCTGAGTGCTTTTCATACTTCACTTGACAAAAAGCCAATATCTGTACATTCTTTAATTTCCAGATTCATGAAAGGCCTTATCTATTCCAGACCTCCAATTAATCCTCCTCCTATAACTTGGAACCTTAATGTTATTCTTTCCACTCTGATGAAGCCTCCTTTTGAGCCACTCTCGACTTCATCTTTTAAACATCTTATTTGGAAAGTAGTCTTCCTTATATCCCTCATGTCTGTACATCGAGTCAAGGAACTTCATGCCCTTATAGTTTATTCATTTATATCCCACTTTATACAAAGCGGGTCACAAAAAATGCATACACAATATTAAAAACCACCAATACATACATTAAAGACTAAACACAAAAATACATATCAACGGCCAGCGCTTAAATATACACAGAGGGCTCAATTCCCATACTTCATCTTACAGTATTCTACCATGAAATGGTGGTTCTTCGCACTCATCCCAAGTCCTCCCAAGGTTGTCTCTTAGTTCTCCCTGTCTTCTTTCCAAGACCACATTCTTACCGTGGTAAAGCGGCATTTCACACTCTGGACTGTAAACATGCTCTTGCTTATTACTTGGATATCACCAAACCTCACAGAACTTCCATTCAACTATTCCTATCTTTTGATCCAAACAGATTTGGAGCTCCTGTCACCAAGAGAACCTTCTCAACATGGCTGGTGGACTACTTCGCCTTTTGGTATGATTGGGTTGGGCTGAGGCTTGGAGGCCATGTCAAGGCACATAAAGTTTGAGCAGTGGTAACTTCAGTAGCTCATCTATGTTCCACTCCCATTGAGGACATTTATCAAAGCATCACCTGGTACTCAGTTGGGACTTGTATACTGCCTTTTTATAGTTTTACAACCATATTCAAAGCAGTTTACATACAGGTACTTCAAACATTTTCCCTATCCGTCCTGGTGAGCTTGCAATCTAATGTACCTGGGGCGGTGAAAGATCACAGGGAGCAGCCTGGGATTTGAACCCACAACCTCAGGGTGCTGTGGCTGTAGCTCTAACCACTACTCCACACTCTCTTCCTGCCGCTGAATATCCCCACTTAGGCAACAGGAAGTGATTTAAGTGGGCAGGAGGTGCTCAATTCATACCTTCACATCCCACTATTGTTTGGACAGTCTTTCCAGACGGGACAGTCAGTTCAGCCAAGCAGTTCTACAAAATCTATTCTCCACTTAGATGCCAACTTCCCTCCAATCCTTTTGGTTTCACCAGGCTCATGGTAGTTGTCAATAACCCTCTTCTCAGAGGTATGATCCTGACAGCTAGGGAGTCCCACATGTGAGACTATACTGCCTGCTTGTCCTTAGATAAAGCAAAGTTACTTATCTGTAGCAGGTGTTATCCAAGGCAGATATTCTCACAGCCCTCCTACCTTCCCTAGTTGGCTTCTTAGCTTTGCTACTGAACTGATGGTCCCATGAGCCAACACTGGGCGGGAAGGCACCTGCGTACATGTGGTATTGGTGGTCTTCAAGGTGACAGTACACTTTTTGACTGTCTGTGCTGGGTTCCATGGATGACATCATCCACATGTGAGAATATCTGCTTGCTGTCCTGATAATTTTGCTTTTTCCCCCATTCAAAATTTCCCCCCTGTTGCCACTGAGTTTCAGTGCTCCTAAATTTAAGAGTTTGGTGAAACTGAGTATAAATTTAGGAGCTCAGCCCTAATAAATTTTTAAAGATGTAAATTCAGGAGCATAAATCTCAAAATTAGGAACATAACCCCTGATATTCAGCCAGTGAGGTCAGCGTTTTTTTTATTTTTTTAAATGCTTACTGTTACAATCTAAATTAGCTTTCAATATTCAGAATATTGGGAACTAAATGGGGGTGGGCTGGGTGCTGATGCTTATGCGAACCTGGCTGATATTCACCTGAGGCCACGTAAGTGAGTTATTTTGGCCCTGGCTGAATATCAAGCTGGCACACGCATAACTATTTTTCCTTGTAAAAACCCTCCTGATCCTCTTCCTGGCCTTTCTAGTACCCCGTCTACCCAGGCCATAATGCTCTGTCCCCTCCCCCTGCCTCCCCCCACCTTCCCTCCAATTTTCCCTGGTATTTCAGCGGAAGGCTTGTTGGGGGCAGAAGTGCAACCCCCTCACTCCTGTCCCTTGCAGCTTCATTTCCTGCGACCTCTTGCAGCAGCTTGCGGTACTACACAAAGTACCGGGAGGCAAGGAGGGGGTCAGGAGAGTTTTTACATATAAAAATAATTATGAGCGCTGGCCCTATATTCAGTACTAATACCCACTAAAAGGCCAGGATGGAGATCAGGAGGGTTTTACATAGAAAATAGTTATGCAGGTGCCAGCCTGATACTCAGTGCCAGCACCCGCAGAGTTAAGCAGCCTAATTTAA
Organism: Geotrypetes seraphini; assembly: GCF_902459505.1. Classification (NCBI taxonomy): domain Eukaryota; kingdom Metazoa; phylum Chordata; class Amphibia; order Gymnophiona; family Dermophiidae; genus Geotrypetes; species Geotrypetes seraphini. The sequence goes on along the minus strand of NC_047088.1, from coordinate 173,079,449 downwards.
GACAGCTAAATTAGGTTGCTTAGCTCTGCGGGTGCTGGCATGAAATATGCTGGCACTTGCATAACCCTAGGCTCCATCCTAGTGCTGCCCCCAGTGTCACCCCTGATCTGCCCATTTTTTGTTGGACAGTCTGTGGGGATATTCAGAGGCACTCGCCAGTTAAGTGTGGCCATATATGTCCACTAAGGCAAGAGGAAGTGATTCAAGCGGGCAGGAGAGGCTCCTGTCCACTTAAATCACTTTGAATATTAGCCCCATAATTCCTTTGAAAATCAGGCCCTATATATGGCTTTATATATCTCTTGATCCTTTACATATATTTTTGCAACTATCTGTACTGCATTTCCTTATGAAATTAGATTCTTTTGTATCACTTTACTTATTTAGGAAATCAGTGAAAACTTATCTTTTCCAACAAGCCTTAAATGAATATAAAACTGATCTATTTTAGTACTATGATGTCCTATTATTGTCCTTTTATAATATAATGTAAACCGAATCGAGCCCCAAAATTTGGGGATGACTCGGTATATAAACTTAAGGATTGAATTGGATTGGATTTATGGGAGGCTGAGATTAGCCTAAGACTATTTAGCTGATTGGCTATATTTTCAGCAGCTAAGTATGACTTAAAGCCCTTGTATTATGTGTTGATTTTTACTTTCCCATCTTTATAGACTTTTTCAACTATATAGTTTGCACTAATTAAAGCTTAATTTGGCATCTGCATGTGGCTCTCACGTGCTCAGAAAATCTTCAAAAAGTGGTGAATATTAATGGAGTTAAGGCTTGTGCTTTTCTGTCCAAGAAAGGGGACTTGCAAATTTCAGATGGCATTTTATACACTGCAAATTCAAAACCAGACAATTAAAATGAAGGTATCGGCCAGTAAAAGGTCTCAAAGCAGTAACCTCATAGTCAGGGCTATGATAAAGGAAAATGCTGTGTCATCTCCCCTTATATCAAGCCATGCTTTCGAGCAGCGCAAGCTAAATGCCGAGCTACCCACAGGAATAGAATGGTCAGCTGGCTTGCGCTGTTCAGCAGCGTGGCTTGATAAAAAAAAAAAAAAGGGGGGGGGGGAAGATGGCAGAAAGAAGTGTTTTATCTATTCCTGTTGGGTTGATAAAATTGTTTTTAAAGATATTAGGAAGACTTTTAGGTTGATAAGAAATTGCATCTTGCAGAGTTTAGCTGTTAAAACAACTGAGGTGTACAAGTATATTTCAGTTATTAAGATGGCATATGAGATCACACTTTCTATGTAAGCCGACAAGAAATCAGTCATAACATCATTCCAACATGTCTTATATTCACTATAACATATTCTCCAAGTATGAAAAATATGTGAAAATCTACACAAGCAGTGCAAATTGGTCTCGGGCAGCAGTGAACAACTAGTCTTGGTAGGGAAGATTTCACTGTAATGCATTTTGCTGTCTTGACTTAAAAAAAAAAAAAAAAAAGCTGTACAGCCATTGAAATATAGTAGACATCAAATAAATTCTACCCCTATAGGGTTAAAGCCTTTTTGTAACAAAGCTGCAGTTGAGCCATTTTGCCTTGCTACTTCAATATTTTGTATTTCAGTAAGTTTTATTTATTTTCTTGTTGGAATTATTCTATCAATATGCAGTTGATGGCAGTCAGCATTTTATTAAGCACTGACTGTCACCAGCTAAATTAACTTTTGATATTCAGTGATAGGCTATGTCTGGGCACCAGCATTAAGAATCTGGAGGCAACACGTACTGGCTATTGATATTATGTGGATTCTGGCTGATTACCCTGCATAAAGGGGTAACAGGTGCTCTCATCCTCTCTCCCCCACGACCCTATCGCTTTCTTGGATAGTCGCATTCCCCACATAACAGTAGGCCTACTCAGGTCTACCATAATTTTCATGGTGGTCTAGTGGGTCATCAAGGCCGGCATGAAGCTCACTCAACCCTGCCTTTTTACAGCTCTAGGTTAAAAATGGTGCTTTTGACCTCTAGCAGTAGTCTCATGCAGTGGCGTACCTAGGGTATGTGGCACCCGGGGCCCATAATTTTTTGACATGTAAAAAAATATTTTTTTGTAATGACCATGAAACGGAATAAATGGTCAGAATAGAAACAGGCAGTGAAAATTTTCTTATATTCCAAACATAACATAACATAAATTATGTCTGAATTGTTATGACATCAGAAGTACATATGGAGTAGTTGCAGGTGATGCTTGGGACAGTTCTGATTGTGTTAGTTCGGTTTTATGTGTTTTTTGAATAGAAGGGTTATGTGGTCGATGTCAATTGGTTGTAGAGTTGGGGGTCTAGTGTTGCAGCTCGAATGGCTAGGAGGTTGTCGAACAGTTTTTTTCTTTTGACGTTTTTGGTTGGAGGGTGTGTGAATGGTGCGTGAGTTCTCCTATGTCTGGTTGAGGTGGATTGAATTATTTAGCTGAAGACATTAGTTACCCCCTCATCCCACACACATTAATTCTCTTCCATTTTTGTTCCAATTATAAAAAACACTGATAAGTTCCCAGAAAAAAAAATACATTAAAATAAGAAGTGAAAACAAAGGCCCCTACAGATGAGAACATAACATAAGAATAGCCTAACTGGGTCAGACCAATGGTCCATCATGCCCAGTAGCCCATTCTCATGGTAGCCAATCCAGGACACTAATACCTGGTCAAAACCCAAAGAGTAGCAACATTCCATGCTACCGATCCAGGGCAAGCAGACACTTCCCCCATGTCTTAATAACAGATTATGGACTTTTCCTCCAGGAATTTGTCCAAATATTTCTTAAAACCAGCTACACTATCTGCTTTTACCATAACTTCTGGCCACTTCATTTTTAAGTTTAGATCTTTCCTTTCAAACAGAGACCTTGCTAGATGTCAAATACAGCACAAGGTAACTTCACATGGACTTAGCTGTGCAGGAAATGTGAATCTCCTCATACACCCACCATATAGTGCAAAAATGTGCAAAGGTCTGTTTTTTTCTTTCGATCACTACATAGCCTAATGCCACACAAGCAGCGCTGTTACAAACATATTCTGTAGGTCAATGCTAAGGATAACAAAGTTTCCTTCCTTGGACCAGAAGGAGATACTGCTAAACCACTGGAAGAGATCCCAAAACAACACCCAAAGACCCACTCAGTGTGTGAACCAGTTGAGTGGAGTGGACTAACTGGGGGGTGGAAATGGGCCCGGAGTTTGCTCAGCAGAATTTCCCAGACCACCTCTTCCTCTCAACACATTGACACGCTGCCACCACCACCACTAGGAACACCTCACTGGGTAGGCCAGCTATGCTATAAACTTTATAAAACACATTATTATATTTTCTTATAAAGCACATATTTTAACTGAACTCTCTGACATCCTCAGCCTTTCCATTCACAAAAATAGAAGGAAGAAAAGTTCCCATTTCCTGCTGTCTCATGTCCCCGGCCTATACAATATTTTTTTCTGCAGACCTTTCAAAAGTCTGACCAAATCCTCGTTTCACTTGCATTATAAAGTACTGAGGATGCCATCTCTCCCCAATCCCAGGTCCTAAAGTCTAAGACAGTAGCGCAAACTAATGCTGCCAGATTCAGGAAAAAAAATTTTGATTCGATTCAGCCTATTGAATTGGTTTTTCAATTCGATTTTCCTGCCCAGTTGGGTGATTTTTTTCAAAACTCCTGGTGGATTTTTCACCCCCTTTGGCTTCTCCTAATCACACTGGCGCTGTGGTGTAAATAAAATAAAGAAACAAAAAGGACTTTTCCTCTCTCTGTTAAATCCTAGCTCACGTTTGCAGTCCAACACCAGCTCTGGCAGGATACACATTTCAAATCTGACATATTATAATCACAAAACAGAAAATAAAATTAATTTTTCTACCTTTTGTTGTCTGGTTATATTTCAAATCTTGTTGGTCCAAGGCTCTGGTTTTCTTCTGATAACTTGGGGTCTCCTTCTTTCTTCTTTCTGCATGCTAACCATCCATCTGCCAACTCTGTCCTCCCTTTCCATTTCCCTTCCCTCCCCAGGAAGTCTGATATCTTTCCTTTTTTTCATCTCCCTCCACAGATCCACCTTTTCTTAACTACCCTTTCATCCGGCATCTCTCCCTCCTTCCCCACCACCCGTGTCCACCATCTCTCCCTTTCTTTTCCCAATTACCCTCCTATCCAGTATCTCTATCCCTCCTCCACACCATCCCTTGTGTCCAATTTCTCTCCCTTTCTGTTCCTTCCCTCCCTAAATCCCATGGTCCATCATCTCTCTCCCTCTCCTCTATTTTCAGACCCATTATTTCTTCCTCCCCCCCCAAAGTTTGGCATATGCACGTCTCTTTGAACACCCCCTTCCCTCCGTATACTTCTAAACCAGGGTCCCCCCCCAAAGGCCTGTCCCCCCTTAAAGGTCTGCCTGTCCCCCCTTGAAGGCCTGCACCCCCATTGAAGGCTTGTCCCCCCCTTGAAGGCCTGCCTGCCTGTCCCCCCCCTTGAAGGTCTGCACCCCCCCAAAGGCCTGCACTCCCCCGAAGGCCTGTCCTCCCCCCCTTGTAGGCCTGTCCCCCCCTTGTAGGCCTGCCTTCCTGTCCCCCCCTTGAAGGCCTGTCCACCCCTTGAAGGCCTGCACCCCCCCAGGCCTGTTCCCCCCTTGAAGGCCTGTCCCACCCCCTTGTAGACCTGTCCCCCCCTTGAAGGCCTGCCTACCCCCCCTTGAAGGCCTGTCCCTCCCCCTTGAAGGTCTGCACACCCCCCCAAAGGCCTGTCCCCCCCTTGAAGGCCTGCCTGTTCCCCCCCTTGAAGGCCTTCCTGCCTGTCTGTCACCCCCCTCTTCCTTGAAAGCCTGCCTGCCTGCCCGCCCGCCCCACCCCGAAGGACCGCTTGCCCCCCTGGCCTCCCCGCACCACTATGAAGCAGCACTACCTATGCTCCCGGCCTTGCCGTTCAGTGCCCCCCACCACCCCCGAAGGACCGCTCGCCCCACTGACCTTCCTGCACCACCTATGAAGCAGCCGCAGCAGGATCCCGACGTCAGCGATCTCTGCGCTGCTTAGGCGCTGCTTCCTGCGCCGCGGTCCCGCCCCTCCTCTGACATCAGAGGAGGGGCGGGACCGCGGCGCAGGAAGCAGCGCCCAAGCAGCTCAGGTATCGCTGAAGTCACGATCCTGCTGCGGGCTGCTTCACAGGTGGTGCAGGAAGGGCAGTGGGGCGAGCGGTCCTTCGGGGGTGGTGGTGGGGGGAATGAACGGCAAGGCCGGGAACACCCCCTCATGGCTGGCACCCGGGGCAGACCGCCCCTCCCGCCCCCCCCTTAGTACGCCACTGGTCTCATGGTTAGGGTTACCAGATGTCCGCATTGCCCCAGACTTGTCCTCTTTTTGAGGACTATGTTGGGAGTCTTGGCGGCTTTTTAATTTTACAACTTTTGTCCAGGGAAATCGGATATCTAGTAACCCTACAGCAATGCATCTATCCAGAGTCCTCCTCCCCCCACCACGCACCTATCCGGTTTCTTCCCTCCCTCTCCCCTCGTGGGATCCAGTGATTGCTCACCTGGTGCTGCTGTAACTCTTCTGGCTGTCAGCAGCGTGAGTAAAGCAAACATGCTACCTTCAGTGACCTGAAAGCTTTCTCTCTGCTTCTGCTTCCTGTTCCCGCATAGGCGGGAAGCAAAGGCAGAGTGTTTGCTTCTATATTGTCTATATTTCGCACTTTTCAGGAAGAAAAGTATTTCTTTCTAATTCTGTGGTGGTGTATTGCATGCAGAGTCTGTCATCTTAGGGTTTCATTTGTGTATATTAGGACTTGTAGTTTGTGGTATTATATTTGCATAGGGTTTATCTGTGTTCTGCATATGTGGCTAAGACCAGGTGTTCTGGTAGCAATGAATGTTGTAAAGTGTTATTAGTGTCATGGCCTCAAGTAGGTTTGTCAGCAGTTTGTTCAGGTTTTGGAAGGCATCGAGCTTGAGGCCATGTCTGGAGGGCCTCAGATGTTGAAATGATAACATCACACACGAGTCTGATGTCATCACATTGACATCCATGCATGTGCAAGAGGCCCTCTAGCCATGTGCTGGAGCTTAGAGAAGGAAACACAAGGTCTGTGTGGGGTTGGGCAGGGGGCAGGGCTGGTGCAAAACAGGGTGGGGTCACGTGTGCTCTTTTTTTAAAGAGGAAATCTGGTAACCCTATACATGGTGGCATAGTTCATGCATACACAGGATGGATAAAGGAAGTATTTTCATAACAGGACACCTAAGAACTTTCAAAAGAAGCACCTGTTTTAGAAAGGCAACATAGTCTCCCAGAACTATCCCCAAAAGTGCAGAAATGATCATGTACAAATTTACACCTGCTCTGAGGTAGGTGTACATGTAAGCATACACTCTATGTATATATGTGTATATTTTACAAGCTCTGTGCATATATTACAACACTGCCTCAGCTTTGCCTAGACCAGTGTTTTTCAACCTTTTCAAGACATAGTGAGCCACAACAACAGGATCATCGACTGTGGAATAAGAAGATACGGCAGTGATGATCCATGTGGGGACGAACAACGTGAGCAACAAGAACTACAACAGGGAAGTACTGAAGGACCAGTTCTGGATGCTAGGAAGGAAGCTGAAGACCAGAACGTAGAGGGTAGCATTCTCGGAGATCCTGCCGTACCAGGACTGATGAGAAGAGGCAGATGGAGCTGCAAGCAGTCAACGTGTGGATGCGGCGCTGGTGTGAGGAAGAAGGATTCCACTTTGTGCGCAACTGGACGACGTTGTGGGGGAAGAGCAAGCTATACAGGAAGGAAGGCCTCCACCTCAGTAGAGATGGAACAAGGCTACTTGCAAGCAACATTGTGATGGGGTGTATGTCCCATCATGTGAGAGAGTGCTGCCCCGAGGGAAGGCTACATCAGAGTCTACCTCTCCCCAGAGTGCCCAGGGGTAATAGGTAACCCAGGGTTAAATAGGGAATAGTTGGGTTCAACTAGTTCCTAATGGGGTGGTTCTAGTCATAGTGGAAGACTAGGTGGGTGGTGTTAGGAACCAGCTACCCTTATTGCTCCAGAGTATTCTGTTGCCCAATAGTCAAGACGGAATGATCTTGCCATTGGACTTGAATAACTAATTTGCATCCTAATTTACATAAGAATCAAGTGGCAGAGAAAAGTGGTGATTTTTAAAGAAAAGAGACTCCTAGAACCTTAAACTGGACTCCTGATAGGGAGAGGAGCTCTGGCTTGGACCCCTCTAACCTTGGGGGACATTTGGAGGAGTCAAGAGGGACCTCACCCTGAACTTATAGGCGGTGAACGGACACTCGGCCTAGCCCTTCGGGTAGGCATCAAAAGAGAAGTTGAGAAGTTTTTAAACTAGGAAGAAGGGGAAAGCCGACCGTCGACTGAGAGAAAGAGTCGATGGTTCGGGAACCGGTATACCCGGAGGATATCGTGCAAGAAGATAGAGAGAAAGACTCACCAGATCACGTGCAAGACAGATCGAAAAGGACACAAGAGGGAAGGAAATGCAAGAAAGGAACAGGTCGCAAACTCAAGTGTATGTACACGAACGCAAGGAGCAACGGCAGCTGTAAAAAAGGCGATCAGTAACAAGAAAGCATCGTTCAAAAAATGGAAACAGGATCAAACGCAGGCCAACCAAAAGGAACACAAGGAAAGCCAGAAGGAGTGCCACCGAGTGGTTAGGAGAGCAAAGAGGGAATATGAAGAGAGACTAGCGGGAGAGGCAAAAAATTTCAAATCATTCTTCAGGTACGTAAAGGGGAAGCAACCAGTGAGGGAGGAAGTGGGGCCCTTGGATGATGGGGATAGAAAGGGAGTAGTGAGGGAGGAAAAAGAAATAGCTGACAAGTTAAATGACTTCTTTACGTCGGTCTTCACGAGGGAGGACACATCCAACATTCCGGAACCAGAGGAAATAGAAAATGGAGATCAAGATAACAAGCTGGTCAAATTAGAGGTGAGCCAGGAGGATGTCCTCAGGCAGATAGACAAGCTAAAGAGCGGCAAGTCGCCAGGTCCGGATAGCATTCACCCAAGGGTGCTCAAGGAATTAAGGAATGAAATAGCAGAGACACTTCAGCAAATATGCAACCTATCCCTAAAAACTGGAGAGATCCCGGAGGACTGGAAAATAGCTAATGTCACGCCCATCTTCAAGAAGGGTTCGAGGGGCGACCCGGGAAACTATAGGCCGGTAAGCCTCACATCGGTCCCGGGAAAGATGATGGAGGCACTGATTAAGGACAGCATCTGTGACCATATCGAAAAAAATGGACAGCTAAGGTCGAGCCAGCATGGGTTCTGCAAGGGTAGGTCGTGCCTCACAAACTTGTTGTACTTCTTTGAGGGGGTAAACAACTAGGTGGACAAAGGAGAACCCATAGACATAATTTACCTAGACTTCCAGAAAGCCTTCGATAAGGTACCACATGAGCGGTTGCTCAGGAAGCTATGGAACCATGGGGTGCACGGGGAGGTCCACCGATGGATCAAAAACTGGCTGGCAGACAGGAAGCAGAGGGTTGGTGTAAAGGGCCATTACTCGGACTGGCAAGGGGTCACGAGCGGGGTTCCTCAAGGATCGGTGCTGGAACCGCTCCTGTTTAACATATTCATTGATGACCTGGAGGCGGGAACAAAATGCGAGGTCATCAAATTTGCAGATGACACCAAACTATTCAGCAAGGTTGAAACCACGGTTGACTGCGAGAATCTCCAAAGGGATCTTTCGACATTGGAAGAATGGGCGAAAAAGTGGCAAATGAGCTTCAATGTAAGGAAATGCAAGGTCATGCATATAGGGAGAAGGAACCCGATGTTCACTTACAAAATGGGGGGATCAATGCTAGGGGTCAGTAATCTGGAAAGAGACTTGGGAGTGATGGTAGACACGACATTGAAGGCGTCGGCACAATGCGCCACAGCCTCGAGGAAAGCAAACCAAATGTTAGGTATCATTAAGAAGGGTATCTTGACCAGAACGAAGGAAGTCATCCTGCCACTGTACCGGGCTATGGTGCGCCCGCATCTGGAATACTGTGTACAGTACTGGTCACCGTACCTCAAAAAGGACATGGCAATGCTTGAGGGAGTCCAGAGAAGAGCAACTAAACTGATTAAGGGTATGGAAAACCTTACATACACTGACAGACTGAAGAAGCTGGGGCTGTTCTCCCTGGAAAAGCGGAGACTCAGAGGAGATATGATAGAGACCTTCAAGATCCTGAGGGGCATCGAAAAGGTTGACAAAGACAGATTTTTCAATTTGAAAGAAACCACAAGAACAAGGGGTCACTCGATGAAATTGAAGGGGGACAGGTTTAAAACAAACGCAAGGAAGTACTTTTCACACAGAGGGTGGTGGACACATGGAACACCCTTCCGGAGGCCGTGATAAGAAATAGCACAGTACAGGGTTTCAAGGATGACCTGGATAGGTTCCTGAAAGACAAAGGGATTGAGGGGTACAGATAAGAGCAGTGGAAGGTTTAGAGATAACTGTAGAGGTAGGCAATAAAATTAGTCAGGGACCGCTGACCAGGCAATATGCCTGATGGGCCGCCGCGTGAGCGGACCGCTGGGCTGGATGGACCTCTGGTCTGCCCCGGCAGAGGCGACTACTTATGTACTTATGTACTTATGAGCCTTAGAAATAAGATGGGTGAATTAGAAGCTATGGCACAAAAAGATAACGTTGACATCATAGGCATCATGGAAACATGCTGGACTGAGGAAAATGTCTGGGACACTGTGCTACTGGGATACAAACTGTACTGCAGAGACAGAGTGGCTCAAATAGGTGGGGGCATTGCCATATACGTCAAAGAGGGAATTGAATCTACTGGAGAGAACATGCCACAACTGACAGATAAGTTAGAGTCTCAATGGGTCAAAATTCCGGGAACAAATGGCCTGGAAATGAAGATCAGCATCTATTACCATCCCCCAGGGAAGTCCGAAGAAATTGACATAGAAATTATGGACGAGATTAAACGGAACTGCAAGGGAGGCAACGCAGTTATCATGGGTGACTTCAACTATCCGGGAATAGACTGGAACCTAGGCACCTTTGGCTGCATTAGGGAGACCAAGTTCTTGGATGCTGTAGACGATTGCTTCCTGGAACAACTTGTCAAGGAAAATACTAGAGGAAATGCAATTCTGGACTTAATTCTAAATGGCCTGTGAGGACTGGTGCAAAATGTAGAAGTAAAAGGGATGCTGGGAAACAGCGATCACAATATGATCCGCTTTGATCTGGATGCAGGGGAGAAACATCGGTCCAAAATGACAGCCATGGCACTGAACTTCCAAAAAGGGAATTACAAAAGGATGAGACTCATGATAGGGAACAAGATTAGGAAGAGGCTAAGCACTGTAAAAATGCTAGAGCAAGCTTGGTCCCTTTTTAAGGACACGTATCAACAAGGGATCAAAGAATCGGCATGGCTCACTGTAGAGGTGAAGGAAGCGATCAGAAACAAGAAAACTTTGATTAAGGAATGGAAAAAATCAAAAATGGACAAAAACTGGAACAAGCACAAACAACATCAACGCAGGTGCCATAAGGCGGTAAAAGGGGCCAAAAGAGATGAGGAAAAAATAGCCAAGGAGGCGAAGAACTTCAAGCCGTTCTTTTGATATATTAAGGGGAAACGACCCGCGAAGGAAGCGGTGGGACCGTTGGATGTCCATGGAATAAAGGGAGAACTAAAAGAGGACAAAGCAATTGCCGACAAACTGAACACATTTTTTGCGTCTGTATTTACCGACGAAGATGTACACAGCATACCGGAACCCATCAGGCTATATGCTGGAAACAAAGACGGAAAGCTGACAGGATTGACGGTCAGTCTAGTGGAGGTATGTAGGCAGATTGATAGGCTTAAGAGCGATAAATCCCTGGAACCGGATGGCATCCATCTGAGAGTCATCAAGGAACTGAAAGGGACCAGAGCTGAACTGCTTCAACTAATAGCCAATCTGTCGATCAAATTGGGAAAGATTCCGGAAGACTGGAAGGTGGCGAATGTTACACCGATCTTCAAGAAAGGTTCGAGGGGAGATCCGGGAAACTACAGACCGGTGAGTCTGGCCTCGGTACCAGGAAAGATGGTAGAGTCATTGATAAAGGACTGCATCATTGATCAGCTTGACGGATGCGGGCTAATGAGGACCAGTCAGCATGGTTTTAGCAAAGGCAGATCGTGTTTGACGAACTTGCTGCATTTCTTTGAGGGAGTAAACAGATAGATAGACAAGGGCAACCTGGTCGACATTGTATATCTGGATTTTCAGAAGGCGTTTGACATGGTTCTGCATGAATGACTACTTCGGAAAATTGCGAGCCACGGAATAGAGGTGAAATACTCACGTGGATTAAAAACTGGCTGGAGTATAGGAAACAAAGAGTGGGGAGTAAATGGACAATACTCAGACTGGAAGAGCGTCACCAGTGGGGTGCCGCAGGGCTTGGTGCTTTGACCCGTGCTCTTCAACATCTTTATAAATGATCAAGACATTGGTACGACAGGTGAGTGATTAAATTTGCAGATGATACAAAGTTATTCAGAGTAGTGAAGACACAGGGGGATTGCGAAGATCTGCAATGTGATATAATCAGGCTCGAAGAATGGGCATCGACATGGCAGATGAGGTTCAACGTGGATAAGTGTAAAGTGATGCATGTAGGTAACAAAAATCTCATGCATGAATACAGGATGTCCGGGGCGGTACTTGGGAGAGACCTCCCAGGAAAGAGACTTGGGAGTTATGATCAACAAGTCGATGAAGCCATCCACGCAATGTGCATCATCATCGAAAAGGGCTAGGGATGATAAAGAAGGGGGATCATGAACAGATTGGAGAAGGTTATCATGCTGCTGTACCGGGCCATGGTGCGCCCTCACCTGGAGTACTGAGTCCAGCACTGGTCGCCATACATGAAGAAGGACACGGTACTACTCGAAAGGGTCCAGAGAAGAGTGACTAAGATGGTTAAGGGGCTGGAGGAGTTGTTGTACAGTGAAAGATTAGAGAAACTGGGCCTTTTCTCCCTCAAACAGAGGAGATTGAGAGGGGACATGATCAAAACATTCAAGGTACTGAAGGGAATAGACTTAGTAGATAAGCACAGGTTGTTCACTCTCTCCAATGTAGGGAGAGAGCACTCTCTAAAATTGAAAGGGGATAGATTCCGTATGAATGTAAGGAAGTTATTCTTTACCCAGAGAGTGGTAGAAAACTGAAATGCTCTTCCGGAGTCTGTCATAGGGAAAAACACCCTCCAGGGACTCAAGACAAAGTTAGACAAGTTCCTGCTGAACCAGAACGTGCTCAGGTAGAGCTAGTCTCAGTTAGGGCACTGATCTTTGATCAGAGGGCCACCGTGTGAGCGGACTGCTGGGCACGTCCCAGCACGGACACGGACCCAGCAGCGTCAATTCTTATGTTCTTAAGCCAAGTACCCCCTAAGCCTAAGAAATAGAAATCGAGTACCATTGCCCAAGCTCCACCCCAGACATGTCCAAACTCCACCCCAAACCCACCCAAACTCCTCCCCAGACCCTCCCAAACTCCACCCCTGACTCCACCCCCATAATAATAATACTAATTGTACTGCAAGTACTGTAATGTAATGTAGTACTAATTGTAATGCAATTTCTCCCATCCATTTTTCATATACTCACAATATAATCTTATTAATACATAATGGTAATCACAAAATTTAAAAAGCACAAAGCACACTGTACGCAGAGAAAATGTTAATTATTATTTATATTCAGGATTTTTTCAAAGAGGTCAAGGCTGATGACTTTAAAATATGCAATGTCACCTCAGTAACAACTATAGAAAAATAGACAAATATAGTGCAAAAATATAGACAGCAGATATAAATTCTCAAAACTGACACATTTTGATCACTAAATTGAAAATAAAATCATTTTTCCTACCTTTGTTGTCTGGTGATTTCACAAGTCTCTGGTAGCACTTCCTTCTGACTGTGCATTCAATATTTCTTTCTTTCTTTCTGCCTCCTGCATGCTTCCTCTCCTTCAGACATCATTCCATTCCCCAACAAACATCTCTCTCTGTCCCTCCAAAAGTCCAACTTTTCTTTCTCTCTCTCTCACTGTCCATCTGTCTTGAGAGATCCAGGCATCTCTCTTACCCCCTCTACTGCCACATTCAACATTTCTCCCTCTCTCATCCCCCAGATCATGTGCAGAATTTTTCACCACTGCCCATCAGCCCCATTCCCATTTCTCCTTCTATCACCCCTCTCCAGCACAATGCCACATCTCTCCCTCCATCACTATGTCCAACATTGCTCCCCCTTGCATCCCATTTAATCTATCCCTCTGGTCCCTCTCCATCACCATATCCAACATTTCTCCCTCTCATCCTTCTATTCTCCATGCATCTCTACCTCACTCCTCTCTCTCTCCATGCACAATTTTCCTTTCTTCCTTTCCCCATGTGCACCATCTCTTACACTCATGCCCAACAATTGTCCCTTTCTATTCCTGCCCCCTCTATGTCTCAAGTTAATGCCCCCTTCCTCTCTTCATTCTGTGTCCCATGTTCATGCCCCCCTTTCTTTGTTGAGTTCATGCCCCCTCCCCCTCACTGCCTTCCAGCCTTTGACTCAAAATTAAGTTGCACCACCGGGGATCCTCCCTCTCCCCAAACAGTTAAAGGCTTTCTTTAACCTGGGACACTGAGAAGAAGTGAGTTTAACATAAATTGCACTTGTCTCAAACAGTCTTGCCCTGCTACATCTCAATTTCAATCAGTCCTTAATGTGGCCAGAAGTAGGAGAAATACTTAAGCACATTATTCCCTGCTGCTGCAAGATCCTGTGGCTTTTCTTATGAGACTTGGCCCTATGGCAACATGAGACACGAGGGGATTTAAAAATGAGATTGAGAGGTGACATGGCAACACTGTACAGCATCTGCCATGTTTGCCTTTTTCCTGCACTTTGGCATCACTACCACCTTTCCTCCAAATTAGAATCATAAGTAGAATTAGAATTATCAGGAAAGGAATGGGAAACAAAGGTGAAAATGTTATAATGTCCTTGTATTGCTCTATGATACAGCCGCAACTTGAATACTGTATGCAGTACTTGTTGTCGTATCTTAAAAAAGATATAGCGGAATTAGAAAAGATACAGAGAAGGGCAACGAAAATGATAGAAGGTTTGGGATGGCTTCCCTATGAGGAAAGGCTAAAGTGGCTATGGCTCTTCAGGTAGGAGAAGAGACGGCTCAGGGTGATATGATAGAGGTCTATAAAATACTGAGTGGAGTGGAAAGGGTAGCTGTGAATCGTTTGTTCACTCTTTCCAAAAATACTAGGATTAGGGGGGCATGCGATGAAGCTACTAAGTAGTAGATTTAAAACAAACTGGAGAAAATATTTCTTCACACAAAGTGTAATTAAACTCTGAAATTCATTGCCGGAGAATGTGGTGAAATCAGTTAGCTTAGAAGGGTTTAGAAAAGGTTTAGATATTTTCTAAAAGAGATGTCCATAGGCCATTATTGAGATGGTTTGGGGAAATCCCTGCTTATTCCTAGGATAAGCAGCATAAAATCTGTTTTACTACTTAGGATCCAGCTAGGTACTTGGGACCTGGGTTTGCCACTGTTGGAAACAGGATACTGGACTTGATAGACCTTCGGTCTGTCCCAGTATGGCAATACTTACCGTATGTTCTTATGTTATAACATTTTCTACATTCCCATAAATGACATTACAGAGGAGTGGTGTTTGATAGCTAAATTCTACAAAATACTAGATAAAATAAAACAACCACATATCTCCATCAACAAAAATGTAGGATGAAGCTAGCCACATAAACAGAACAGATAAGGTTAAGTACACATAAAAAGTCCATGTGCACTGCTCACCTACACACACAATACAGGATTCTATATCAGACATACTCATACACAACTCCTGTGCACATGAACAAGATAACACCAGACACACCAGATACCTGCTGGAGGAGATGTGAGTACTTTATACATGTCTGGTAGGATTGCCCCCAAATACATCCTGTCTAGGTTTTAATATATCTCTAGTGCATTCTTATACTGTAATGTATGTCTAAGCTTCTTTGCACTGTACTAAACTGTTCTCTGTAAATTATACTGTAAATTGCCTTGAACTCTTTGTAGGCATAGCACGATGCATAAACCTCAGATTAGATTAGAAATCTTTACATTCACTAAAGAGCAGTACTGGGCGCCAAGTACTTAAAAAGTAGTTTAACTTTTATTATTGTTTACTAAAAAAATTGCTTACCTGATTAACTACATTTACTTGAGACAACTACTGCAAAAGTAGCTAACTAGTAGTTAAAATATTTGTCTTAAATCAGTTGCACAACCATTGTACTTAGGAAGAAGTATATTTAATGTTTAAAAACAGAGCTGATAAATTGTTATCAAATCATTAATTAACTAATGCTAAATACTTTGATTACTTTGCTTTATGTTTAAAGTGTCAGGATTCTCAATATGTCACTTCAGTTTATACCGCAGAAAAAACAATTTCTCTAAGTTATTGTTACTAAGAGAGCATCGTTGTGGCACCAAAATTTGTCCAGAGCAATTAAATAACTATTCTACAGCTTCACTGTTGGGAAGTTCAGCATTGAACTTGATAAAAGCTCTTCCCACTTTTGTAAATGCAAGCAAGCTGTTTGTGGAAGTGTCTGAACATTCCAGGTAACGCTCAACCTCTTCCTTTGTTCCAGATTCAGCTGCTGGAAGGTTGCTCTTTGCAGTGGACAGAAAATCAAAGAAGTCTTCACCTCCAGTATCAGTCTTTTCCTTGGAAGCTGACCGTAACTCCCGTGCAAATGAAAGCAGAACTGTGTCACTAGCTCTGACTTCAGTCTCTGTTGCAGCCATAGCACAAATGAGCAGCGGTGTCTTCTCATACTATTTTTGTTCTGGTAAATATTTCAATTTGAACTTCAAATCAAGCATTGTTGCAATATGGTGGTCATCATCATCAAATACTGGACCAAACTTTGAAGCAATTCCTTTTGTCAAAGATGTGATTAGTGGATCCATTGTCTTATCCAAGTTGACATCCTCAGCCAATCCCTGTAATTATGACTGAATCTTCATTATCATGGGATTACATGTCCAATATAGCAGTCATTTCCAGCTTGAAAAATATCAGTTATGGTAGACAATGGCTTCATGACACTGATTTAGTTCCTCAAGAGCACCATCTCAGTATCAGTCATCAGTTCGTCCTATTCTTTGTTGACATTTTCATTATTTCTCCACTCTAGTTGTAACAAGTTGACTGATGGTAAAGTAATCGAATACCTTCCTTGTGCAGGTTGGATTGATGAATGTAAGACCAGCCCACCTCTTCATTAACATCTGCATGTTTTGTTCCATTTGAATGCATTTTCTGAGAAGCTGTAATTTCCCTATGGCCCTGTCAAACATTCGCTTGTAACGCAAATCTTTTTGTGCTCTACGACTGTCAACAGCTGCTATAAGATTGAGTAAGTGACTGGCACATATTTTGTGCTTGTCAAAGTAATTGGAGTCAATGTCATCAGTTCATGATTCATCTTCGACTGCATCAGAGATCCAACTGGCAGCTTCAATTGTCTCTGACTCGGAAAGTGACTGGCTGTTGGTCTCTGTTGAACATGAACTGCCATTCTCTTCATTGCCACCAGCGTAAATGTTATTCAGAAGATGCAAGGCTTTTGTAATATTTGCAGCATTGTCAGTAACCCAACAGATGATTTTAATTGTTATATGGAATTCTGCGAACAGTTCAGTTATCATCTGAGCAATCTTCTTCCCAGGGTGGGAATGTTTAAACCTTTGAACAGCCAAAGCATGGGAATGACACAACAGTGTCTCATTGATTATATAATGAATGGTCATTCCAAGAAAACTATGCTTCTCCGAGGATTAGCAGACCATAGTAATCTTACATGTGGGTGATGTATTCGTAAAGCCCCTGGTGCAGATGCTTAGAAGCATGTGTAATAGAGAGTTGCATGGGGAGAGAAATCAAACCCCTCCTCTCCCGTCTCCGCTGGAATCAAACCTGTCCTAGTCTATCCCCGCTGGAATCAAATCTGTCCCTGTCCATCCCCACAAGTAATCCCTTTTGTCCTCACCCATTCCCATAAACTTCAGAAGTAGTTATTTCATTTAATTATGCTACTGAATTAGAGGCTTTGGTAGAGACCCATTGACAAATAAGCAAAGACACTTTGTTAATTTGGAAATATTAATAGGAAAGGATATATACTTTGTAAATGGGTCTCTGCCAGAGCCTCTAATGTAAATATAAAATATAAATACTCCAGCTGATGAGGACCCTCAAGCTATGTCAGCTGATGACTTCATCTGAAGGTGGCCAAAAATCCCTTTTACCAAGGGATCCCTTATACCAAGAGATCCCCCAAAATCCCATTTACCAAGTTGGCAGGAAGCAGTAATGTCTCTAAGCCAGAGATGTTGGCACCTCAGAGGCTCAAGGATGCTGTCAGCAGCTGCTTTGTTTGGTAGAAGGAAGTTCTGGCCACCTTTGGAGGAGGTCCTCAGCTGGTGGTTCTTGGGGATCACCACCAGCTACAGCAAGGGTTAGCAAGTACTTCAACACTGGAGAAATACGTAAAACCATAAATGTATTTCCTTTTCTGTTGAACACAATACTAAGACATCTGCTATATGCATTTTCCAAAGCTAACATATTTCAGTCAATAAATTCCTTTTTTTACCTTTGTTGTCTGGAGATTTATTTTTCCATCAAGTTCGGAGAGCCCTGGATGATGAATATGGGATCAGTAGTTTGTCAATGAATGCTAGCTGTTTGGAGTTTTTTGTTTTGAAGGTGAGAAGGAGTATTTTATAGATAAGGTGATGAGTGATGGGTAACCAATGTGCTTTATGGAGGAGAGGAGTGACATGGTCAAATTGTTTTGCACGATAAATTAATTTAACAGCAGTATTTTGTAGTAGTTGTAAGCGACAGATTTCTTTCTGGGTTATGCCCTGATATAGGGCATTGCAGTAGTCTATAGTCAAAATTACAAGAGAATGAATCAGGATGTTGATAGAGGGAGGATCAAGAAAAGAAGAAATGGAGCGGATGAGCCTAAGCTTATGAAAACATTTCTGCATAACTGCACTAATTTGTTTATGGAAGGTAAGGTCCTTGTCAAGGATGACCCCAAAAAGTTTGGCTTTGCTGTCCATTTGAATTGGGAAGGAATCAATGAAAATGGGTAAACATAGATGTTTGAGGAGATTGAGAAAAGGACACCGGTAGTTTTAAGGATGTTCAATGTGAGTTTGTTATGCCGGAGCCAAGAGCTGATTTTATTGAGTTTATAATTGATTTCAGTTATTTCATCAGGTGATGTAGGATTTAGGGGATGAAGCAGTTGGATGTCATCGGCATACATAAATACAGTGAAACCTATAGATTGGACTAGAGTAAGTAGAGGTGTCAAGAAAATGTTAAATAGAAGTGGTGAAAGAAATGAGCCTTGGGGGACTCCATAACTGATAAACAGTGGAGGAAGTAGAGTCATTGAAGCTAACTTTGTAATTTCGCCTGGAAGTAAGAAAACCATTGCAGAACTGTACCAGAGATGTTAGATTCTAATCTTTTAAGGAGTAGGGAATGATCAATTGTGTCAAAGGCAGATGTGAGGTCTAAGGAAATCAGAATGGAGGATTTGTGATGGTCTTTAAAGTACTGAATTGAAGTTGTCAAACCAATGAGAGAGTTCAGTAGAGTGATTTCAGTAGAGTGCCAATGTCAGGGACTGCACCACAGGCTAAGGACCTTGTGGGATATGCTGACAAAGTGACATGACTGATGCAAGCACCCTCGATGCCAATGCCATGTGCATAGCCAACAGACCTACTAAATGCTCCTGGAGCAGGGTCAGATCCATCCATTGAGGTTCACCATCAGTGAAGTCTTGGACATCAGATTCGGAGCAGCCTGCAAAGGTGTCACCTTGGGGACCTGATCCCAGCTAGCAGGAGACCAACACATATACACCTCTTGAATGGAAAGAGAGCAACTCTCTCAGCACTGACATTTCTCAGGTACCGCATCCCTTGGTCCCCTGAAGCTCTCAGCACCATGCATCAAAGGAGGCTGATGCTTGTGTTTCTTGGCCTTTGCCCAACTCACAGCATCAATTTCCCTTGGTGCTGACGAGGAGGATATTGAATCCCCATGTCGTCTCGGAGTTAGGTCCAATGCTGCTCAGTCCCAATGACCTTGCTCAGGCACCGATATAGAGGAAGGTGGAGATCCACTCAATGCATGGTGCTGCCCATTGGAGAATACAGATCTCATGAGGGTCAATAGTCCTGATGTCGATGCAGATGTCAATGTTGATGCTGGCTAAGACCTCGATGTCAATGCAGGGGTACACTCCAATGCCATTCCTGATGTCGATAATACAAACCTGGCTCCAAACATTTTGTGCTTCTGAGCCTCTCTTAATTTCTGTGTTCTTTTCTGCACACGCAAAGAAGATAGTTTAAATGGCTATGTTCTGGCCACAAACACTGAATACATCAGGAGTGGGTGTCAGAAGCAAAGATGGTCCGACTGCATCGGGTGCAACACTTGAAGCCACTGGGAACCTTCAATGACATGGAAGAAACAATGGCCATAGCTAAATCAAATGAAAAAGTGGGCATTCACTGCAAAAATGAAGAAAGGTCAGTTCCCTGCAAATCTGAGGTCTAAGAGGGCCTGCAAGCCACAAAAGACAAAGGAAACTTAAATTTGGGATAAAGTTCTATAAAGGAAAGGGTTGAAAATATGCTTCCCAAAGGGAAAAATAAGAAAACAACATGACAAAATTTGTCAATCAAAAAACGAGGCTGAACAGAGGCATAAACACATGTCTGCTTCTCACCACAGATGAAAACAGACTACTGATCCCATGCTCATGAGGCTGGCAGGAAGGCAGCTAATGCGCAGAGAGCTACTGTCTTCAAGTTTTAGAGTGATACACACTAAAGAGCTACACGGGAATAGGGCTGTCAGGAATCCAGTGGAGTCCATGATTCCAAGGGAATTCCACGAGAAACCTCTCCAGAGTCATGGGGATGGAAGAAATTCCTCCAGAGTTCCTGCAGGAGCCTACCTGCCTGTCTCCTCCACTCCAACCTCTTCAACAGGCCACCGGCAGCAGTTTCTCCTATATGCTACTAGCGACTGACCTGGAAGGCTTCCCTCTGATGCAAATACATCAGAGGGAAGTCTTCCAAGTCAGCTGCTGGCAACATATAGGAGGAACCACTGCTGGAAGAAAACAGAGATGCTGCACGGACTTGGGTGGGTGGGAGAGAAACACAGATGTTGCATAGTCTGGATTTGAGGGATAGGAGGAAAAGAGAGATGCTGCATGAACTGATAATGGGGTGGTTGGGAGGGAAACAGAGAAGCTGTAAGGGCTTGGGTGGTGAAAAGGGAGGTAAACAGAGTTGCTGCATTGGCTGGGGGAGAGAAACAGATATTTCATAGGCTGAAAAGGTGGGAAAGGAGGGAAACAAATATGCTGCATGGGCTGGGGAGGTGGGAAAGGAAACAGAGGTACTGCATGGGCTGAGGGATGGGAAAGGAGGGAAAGAGTGATGCTGCATGGGCTAAGGGGTGGGAAGGGAGGGAAAGAGAGATGTTGCATGGGCTGGATGGGTGGAAAGGGAGGGAAAGAGAGATGTTGCATGGGCTGGAGGAAGGTTTGGGAAGGGAGGGAGAGATGCTGGTGGGGGAGGGAAGAGAAAGGGAAAATGGTTGGGCATGTGGGAAATGGTTGGGCATGTGGTTGAGCAGAAGGGAAAGAGAGATGCTGTATATGGAGAAAGGAAGAAAGAGAGAGAATTGTTAGACATGGTGGTGGAGAGGAGGGAGGGAGAAATATTAGATGTTGTGGTGGATAAGGAAGGGTGGGACAGATGGAAAGAGATGCAAGAGGGAGGTCACGCTAAGGAAATATAAAGAACAAGCTACCTTTTATTAAAACAATCATTACAAGCAGCCAAGAAAAAATACTACACCAATCGTATAGCTACTGCCAGGAACTCTTCAGCACTATACTCCATTGTCTGCTCACTTTCTCTGTACGCTAGAAGACCCAGCCCTAATTCAAATCAACCTAAAGTGCAAGCCCTTGCTGAACATTTTGACCAAACATCAAAAGTGTACGAACAACATTCTAGGCTCCCCAATGCCTAAGACATCTATTTCTCCTCTGTCCAAATATTCTCATTCCTTCAGTTCTCTTTCTGATTTCTGTTTGCCCACACTCAATGAGCTGAAGGCTATAATTCACAGCCTAAACTTGAAGAATAACTCTCTTGAAAGCTTGCCCCTTACTATCCTTAAAAAACATTTCTCCACCTTTGGTCCATTTCTACTCAACATGATTAATAAAAGTCTCTCTGCTGGATACATGCCACCTCCTTGGAAATCTGCTCTTGTATTCCCAAAGCTCAAACAAATAAACATATCCAAAACCAAATCATCAATTACCGTCCCATTTATAACTTACCTTTTCTAGCAAAAATAGTCAAAAAATTGTTTTTTAATCAGCTGTCCAATTTTGCCAAAAAAAACTAATGCTCTGCACCCATACCAAACAGGATTCTGAAAAAAATCACTCTACTGAACTCTCTCATTGGTTTGACAACTTCAATTCAGTACTTTAAAGACCATCACAAATCCTCCATTCTGATTTCCTTAGACCTCACATCTGCCTTTGACACAATTGATCATTCCCTACTCCTTAAAAGATTAGAATCTAACATCTCTGGTACAGTTCTGCAATGGTTTTCTTACTTCCAGGCGAAATTACAAAGTTAGCTTCAATGACTCTACTTCCTCCACTGTGGCAGTGTCGATGCTAGCCCATACTGTTACTCCCAGATGGGGCTGGATGGTGTACATCTGAGAGTGCTGAAGGAACTTAGGGAAGTTCTGGTGGCTCCGCTAACTAACCTTTCCAATGTTTCTGTAGAATCTGGAGTGGTACCAGAGGACTGGAGAAGGGTGGATGTGGTCCCTCTACACAAAAGTGGAAGTAGGGAATTACAGGCCAGTAAGTCTGACTTATGTGGTAAGCAAATTAATGGGAACGCTTTTAAAACAGAGAATGGTGAAGTTTCTGGAATCCGGTGGATTACAGGACCGAAGGCAATGTGGATTCACTAGAGGTAGGTCTTATCAGACAAATCTGATCAATTTCTTTGAATTGGATAGAGGGAGTACGCTAGATGTGGTGTATTTAGATTTTAGAAAAGCCTTTGACAGTGTTCAATAAATAATAAATAAACTGAGTGCCCTTGGGATGGGCCCCAAAGTAACAGGTTGGGTCAGAAACTAATTGAGTGGAAGACTACAGAGGGTAGTAGTGAATGGAGATTGCTTTGAGGAAAGGGATGTTACCAGTGGTGTGCCTCAAGGTTCTGTTCTTGGGTCTGCTCTTTTAACATTTTTATAAGCGATATTGCTGAAGGGCTGTTCGGTTAGATTTGCCTCTTTGTGGATGATACCAAAATCTGCAATACCGGATAGTATGAATAACATGAAGAAAGACCTAGCGAAGCTTGAATGATCCTAAATTTGGCAGCTAAAATTTAATGCTAAGAAATGCAAGGTCATACATTTGAGCTGCAAAAACCCGAAGGAACGGTACCTTTTAAGGGGTGAAGAACTTATCTGCATGACAGAAGAGTGGGGCTTAGGTGTGATTGTATGTGATGATCTTAAGGTGGCCAAACAGGTTGAAAAGGTGATGGTGAAAGCTAGAAGGATGCTAGGTTGCATAGGGAGAGGTATGGCCAGTAGGAAAAAGGAAGTATTGATGCCCCTGTATAAGAATCTGGTGAGACCTCATTTAGAATATTGTGTACAATTCTGGAAGCTACACCTTCAAAAAGATGTATAAAGGATGAAGTTGGTCCAGTGGAAGGCTACTAAAATAGTGCATGGTCTTTATCATAAGGCATATGGGGACAGACTTAAAGATCTCAATCTGTATACTTTGGAGGAAAGGCAGGAGAGGGGAGATATGATAACTACCTATGTGGTGTAAATGCGCATGAGTCGAGTCTCTTTCATTTGAAAGAAAGCTCTGGAATGAGAGGACATATAATGAAGTTAAGAGATGAAAGGCTTGGAAGTAATCTATGGATATACCTTTATACAGAAAGGGTGGTAGAAGCTTGGAAAAGTATCCCAGAAGAGGTGGTGGAAACAGAGACTGTGTCTGAATTCAAGAAAATGTGGGATATGTACCTGGGATCTCTTAGAGGACAAGATAATGGTTACTGTGGAGGGCAGACTGGATGGGCCATTTGGCCTTTATCTGCCATCATGTTTCTATGTTTCTAATGTTAGGGGAGGGGAGAATCTATTTCTCGATGCTGATCTAGCAAAGGACAAAGTTCCTCACGCCCAAGGCAGGCATAGTATCAGTGTTCCCATGAGGATGTTTTGGCTGACACTGATTTGAATAGTTCATGGGAGTCTGATGAGGATCTATATTACGTCTCAGAGGAGTCCAAAGAAGTCCTGCCCATCTTTTGTTAAGGAGATTGTGGCTGCTATCCCAATTCCTTTGGAACTGAAGTACAAGCCCAGTGCTGAGATGTTCGAGGTCCTGGACTATGAATCACCTCCTAGAGAGTCTGTGATTATCCTTCTTCACAGAATCCTAAGAAAGAATTTTCAGGTGAAGAATTGGGAGTTCCCCTGTCGGTCCTAGAATTCCCCAGAAAGACTGACACCGTGTACCGGATCCAGAATGTACTAGGATATGATAAGCCTCCATTGTTTCATCATTCCTTGGTTGTGGAATCCATACTTATGCAGGCCAAAAGTTCTCGAGATTATGCCTCAGTGCCCCCAAGCAGAGAAGATAGAACTCTGTATTCATTTGGACAGAAGATGTATCAGGTCTCTATGCTCATATCCCATATTCAGTCACACCAGTTCTACTTGAGCATCTACTTGCAGTCCTTAGTGCAGAATATGCTAGATTTAGAAACATGGTGGCAAGTAAAGGCCAAATAGCCTTTCTAGAATGCCCATCCATAGCATCCACTATCTCTGTTCCACGAAATCCACTATCTCTGTCTCCCCTTCTGACACTTGCCTTTCTTCTTCTTAACAAGGACGGTGTGATTATTTGCAGCATCTGGATCTCCCTCTACCATGTAGCGATATGTGCAGTCATCTTCTTCGTCTCGGAAGTTACAACGCTCATTCACTTCATCCACTGGGGAGAAGAGATGGAGCAATTAGTCAGGAAAAGGGAATAAGGAGCATGTACAACCAAGGACATGCCCATCGACCCACTCACACACAGCCAAGGACACACTCATCCAACCATATACAACCTATAGACAGTGGAAGGGAGTTGGGTCATTGGAGACATGGTCTAACCATTGGTTTGCACAACAGAGCGTCAGAGAGCTTGGGAGTGGAACCAAAAAATGGTTTATATGGCTTCTCCATCCTAAAGTGTTCTGGTTCCCTTGCACCATCACATGGCTAATCCCTAATATCTTTGGATATGGCCAAAATATGTCATGTGCCTGTCCTATTCGTTCTTGAATTCAAACAGTTTTGTCTCCATCACCTCTACAGGGAGACTAATCTAAGTATGTATCACCCATTCTGTAAAAAAGTATTTCTTTTGATTACTCCTAAGCCTATCACCTCCTAACTTCATCTTATGCCCTTTCATGTTGGAGTTTTTCTTCATTCGAAAAAGATTCATCTCCTGTATATTAATGTCATGGAGATATTTAAACATTTTTGTCATATCCCCTCTTTCCTGCCTTTCTTTCAGGGTATACCTATTAAGGTCAATGGCCACTAACAAATTTAGTAGCAGCTCTCTGGACCAACTTCATCTTATTTATATCTTTTTGAAGATGCTGTCTCCAGAATTGCATACAGTATTCCAAATGGGACCTTACCAGATACTTTTACAATGACACTATCGCCTCCTTTTTCCTATTGGCCATTCCTCTGCCTATGCATTCTCCTTGCTTTGACCATCACTTTTTCTACCTGTTTTGCCACCTTGAGATCATCAGACACAATCACCCCTAAGTCCTGCTCTTCTTTTGTACTTGGCCCCTTTAATAGCCTGAGTGGATTCCTTAAGATAAAGCCTGTGCACACACAGTCAGACACACTTGGAAGATGCACCAAAACTCTTTATTAACTCACAAACTCTGAGCCTTATTACTTTACATATTCAGAGAAGGGCAAATTAGTCTCTTAGTTCAAAGGAAAAGTCTTGTCATTACTTTAACAGTCTCTAGTCAGTTAACCAGCTCTGGCCCCAGCCAGATCCTAGAACATACTCACAGTACTTCAGCAAAAGTAGTTGGCTTACCTCAGCTAAACAGCATGTCCGGTCTTTCTCACAATCACTTGAGGGCCACTCTGCTTCCCAAGGCTTCTCCTCATCCCACAGCTAGAGGAGATCTCTCCTTCTGGAGACCTTGTCTCCGGCCTCTCTCTAGGAAGTCTTGCTGTGTGACCTCTCTGACTTTACTCCACTCTAAGGCATATGAACTCCTCTTTTTCCTGAGTCCTGCCCCATGACTCAGCAGGGTTGCCCCACCTACACTAAGGTGGTTTACTCTTCCACTCTGTGAGCTGGCACCCACTGCTATATAATTGCATATTGCAGCATCAGTGAGAGAGTATTCCTCACTTCCTCACAGCCTCCTATACTATACCGTTCTCTTGGATTTTTGCAGCCCACGTGCATAACCCTGCATTTTTTAGCATTAAATCTTATTTGCCAATTACCGGACCATTCTTCAAGTTTCGCTAGAACCTATCTCATGTTATCCACACCCTCTGGGGTGTCTACCCTATTACAGAGTTTGGTATCATCCTCAAAAAGACAAACTTAGATTGTCCTTCTGCAATATTTGGCAGATACTCTCCCACTAGAACAGGCTGAGTCTCTTCGCCAGTTAGCCAGAAAGTAGAAGGCATGCAGGAAATTTCTAGCTCAGAGTGCTTATAACACTTTTGATGTAGTGTCTAGGATCTCTATACAAAGTATAGATTTAACAATGTATAGACTCTCATAGTTGCGTGTCTCTGACTTAGAGCCAGCAGTTCAGCAGAGGTTGACGTATGCTACTTGCCAAAGAGATAACCTTTCTGGAGAGAAGGTGGAAGAGATCGCAAACCATTGACACTCTCCCAGTAAGCGCATTCTGCACCCTCCTTCTCCAAGAGGCTTTTGGGTAAGTCAAAGCAAGCTTTCTACTACTAACAAAGATGTAGGTATGCTCCTTCTACTCACCCTGCCCAACAGGACCAGCCTCAGCACACTCGTTATTGTCAACTGCATGCGCAGAAAGCCCAGCCGGTTCACCAGTCTTAACAAGGGAAACATTTTTGACTGGCTCCAGCAGAACAAATACTACCATAAAGGTAACTGTTCCAGATGATTTACTAGTAGGACGGAGGCTAAGTTTTTTCCACAAAGTGTGGACTCTTATAACCTCAGGCCAGTGGGTATTGTAAATTGTCTGAAAAGGTTATAGTCTCAATTGGAAGACCATTCCACCAAATTATCCACTGAGAGCTACCCAATACAGCTCTCACAACAAGGAAGTACTTCTAGAAGAACTCACCATCCTTCTAAATGCCAATGTGGTTAAATCCATTCCATTAGGGGAGGAAGGGCTGGGATTTTATTCAAAGTTCTTCCTTATTCAAAAAAAGAGAGGGGAGAATCATCCCATCCTAAACCTAAGGGCTCTGAACAAATATACGGTCAAAGAAAAATTCAGGATTGTCTCCTTTTCCCCAGTGATTCAAGAACAAGATTTGCTATACTTTCTGGACTTAAGGATGCTTACAAACATATCCCAATACTTCTAAACCAGAGATTATAGGTTGGAGAGGTTCATTTGCAGTACCTTTTGTTGTCCTTTGGTTGTGCACCAGCTCCCAGAGTCTTTATGAAATGTCTGGTGGTAGTTGCAACATCGTTATGCAGACTGGGAGTCCATTGTGAGAACTGACAGCAGCCATTCAGGGAGCGGTGCGGGACCAGGCTGGAGCTCCTACCTTTTGCGCTGCTGGCTCCAAGATAATGAGGCAGTTATCCAGCAAGGGAGGGGCAGAAGTGCGGAAAGTTCGCTCCTACTGATACACCGCTGGACCACCAGGATTTAAGGGGAATTTAAAAGGTACGATGGGGGAGATTTTTAAAAATATTGGGGGATTAGAAAAGGTACATGGAAGGATTTAAAAAGGTATGGGGGTGTAAAAAATTGTTAGCTGGGACTGATCCCTCCTGTCCTGGCCTACCACTAGACCACCAGAGGACAGGGTTCAGAGCAGGGTGGTGGGACAGGGTACAGACTTGGCAGGGAGTGGGGACAGGGTGCAGAGCTTGGCAAGGAGTGTGGGGTTGGGAACAGAGCCTGGTATATTTTATTAAATATATTAGTACACCATTTGGCCAGAATATTTTTTTCTTGTTTTCCTCCTCTAAACCTAGGTGCGTCTTATGGTCAGGTGCATCTTATAGTGCGAAAAATACAGTAATTCAGTGTTTTTTTGCACACAATTTAGGGCTCCTTTTACTAAGCTGCAATAGCATTTTTAGCACGTGCAGAATTTTAGCGCGCTAACCCACTCTACACGTCTAGAACTAATGCCAGCTCAATGCTGGCATTAGCATCTAGTGTGTGGGGAAATTTAGCGCGCACTAAGCGTGTGCTAAAACCGCTAGCGCAGCTTAGTAAAAGGAGCCCTTAATTTATGGAGGTTAGAGTAGACATCCTTAGTCTCACTGAAGAAAATATCTAATGCATATATGAAGGAATGCAATTAAGGAAAAGATTAAGTGATTTTAAATTTCATTTTTACTTTAACTTTTACATCCTAACTGAATTGCAACAGAATTAGATTGAAAATCTCTAGTCAGATAGTTATAAATAACAGCATTTTAACAAATATCAGCAGTTTGGTCCTGCCACTAAACCAGTGCCATATAAATGAAAATTATATGAAAACAAGACACTAACAAGCAGACAATGATTTCATCAATGGTTTACAATACTCGCCTTGAGAAGTTGTTGCTTGAAGTGATATTAACACTGATCTCATGTTGAACACAGAACTTAAAGTTTGCTACAGAACATTTTCTAATCTGGTTTATCACTGGTTTCTCATAAAATTCCATCATTACTAACTATTCATTCTGGCTTATTTAAAGAGTAACTGATTCATAAATGAACAACAAACACTAGAAATGCCATAATACAAAAGAAAAGAAATTTCCCCAATGCAGTTTCTCATTTTATTCGGTACAAAGAGAAAAATCCAATAGTCCTGCAGTAGACGTCGAACAAAGAACCAAGAGAAAATACTACAGAAATTATGTATTTGATGCCAAGTCTTTATTTCAATCAATAAACGTTTGTGTGGTCCACCTTCATAATAAAGGATCAAGGACCCGACAAGGTTCGTGTTTCGATTAAATAGTAAATCTTCCTCAGGGGTCTAGAATATCCTTTATGGGCCATGGGGTGAAACGGGAGTACTTGGGGAGCTGCGTATCAATGGATAGCTGATAGATAAAGTGACTTTATCAGCCATCCGTTGATACGCAGCTCCCCAAGTGACTTTGAGAACATATGCCAGCCTTTATGGCTGGGGGTAAGTCACTGTGAGGGGTATCCTGTATTGGAGAGATGGTCGCTCTCCCAGTGGAAATGGTCAGTCAGCAAGTTGAAACTGTGAGCCATTCAGCTAGTGTTATAATCATTGCAGAGTCCCCTCGAGGGGAAAGCGGTCAGGGTATTTTTGGACAATGCCATGGAGGTGTTATATGTCAACAAACAGAGGGGGGGGGGCACCAAGAGTGCTCCACTGAAGCTAGAGGCCCAACTGTTGTTTCGCCAGGTGGAATTTCATTTGCAGGCTCTCTTGCCAGTGCATGTAGCAGGAATAGACAATGTCCAAGCCAACTTCTCAGCTAGCAGACTCTTGACCCAGGGGAATTGCCTCTGTCCCAAAAAGCCTTCGACAGGATAGTGAGACTTTGGGGATGGCCAAAGTTTGACCATATGGAAATGGCAACCAACAAGAAAGTCTCTTGGTTTTTTCAGCCGAAGATTCAAGCAAGGAAGTGCTGGCAGGATGCCCTAGTCCAGCCATGACCAGAGACGGGTCTGTTGTACATATTTCCACCATGGCCCAGTGGAAAGTTGGATGTCAGAATTCAAAATGATCTTGAATAGAGTGAAAACTAAGTTTTTTTTTTTTTAATTATTTATTTATAAAATTTTTACAATATTTCCAAGCATATACATCTTGTACAGTAAAGTGAGATCAAACAACATATTAAACTAAGATTACAAAATTAATATTACTACAAGGAAATACTAATCTAGCTGATCTCACACTAGTCCTCAATATTATTGGATCCGTAATTAAGAGTAGAACATATATAATTCAAATTAATTAAATAAACTAAGTTTTTTTTATAGCTCCCTTGGCTAAAATTGGAGAAGAAAATTTGAATTTAAATGGAATTGAATACCCGCTATTATCTACCCTTAAAATTTTAATACATCTTGACAGAACATTATCAATGTCATCTCAGGTAAATTTTGTGGTCTCTACAACATCATCAAAATTTGGCCCTTCCTCCGAGCACAGCACCTGGACCCTTGTCCACACTCTTGTAACATCACACTTAGATTACTGCAATCTATTTCTAACTGGTCTCCCACTGAACTGCCTGTTCAAAACTCTGCTGCATGACTCATCTTCTACCAACCTTACTACACTCATGTTACCCCTCTCCTCAAATCACTTCACTGGCTCCCTATCCACCTTTGCATACAGTTCAAACTCCTATTACTAACCCACAACTGTGTTCATTCTGCAGCCTTTCAATATCTCTCCTCTCTTCTTATACACCT
Organism: Geotrypetes seraphini; assembly: GCF_902459505.1. NCBI lineage: Eukaryota > Metazoa > Chordata > Amphibia > Gymnophiona > Dermophiidae > Geotrypetes > Geotrypetes seraphini. The sequence goes on along the minus strand of NC_047088.1, from coordinate 173,049,406 downwards.
CCCTGAGAATGCCATTCCTCAGATAAGCTGCTTTTATCTGAACCCTTCTCCTCCACTGCCAATTCCAGACTTTGTTCCTTTCATCTGGCTGCCTCATATGTCTGGAATAAACTACCTGAGTTTGTCCGTCACGCCCCTTCCCTTGTATAAAAGCAGACTGAAATTCCACCTTTTTGATATAGCCTTCAATCCATAACCCTACTCCCCATTGCCTACTGCCCTAGCCATCATATTAACCATCCCTCCTTACTGTATCCCCATCCCTGGCATCCTATTTGTCCTGTCTGTTTAGATTGTAAGCTCCCATCCCCCCTTACTGTATCCCCTTCCCTGGCATCCTGTTTGTCCTGTCTGTTTAGATTGTAAGTTGCTTCGAGCAGAAACTATCTCCTTTGTGAATGTACAGTGCTATGTATGTGGTAGTGCTATAGAAATAATTAATAATAGTAGTAGTAGTAGTAGTTTTACTATGATATGGAAAATTAAATCAATCAGCTCGTATTTTGACGGTTTTCCCTTTCAATTATTAGTGCAATCTTTTGTACTTTGCATTTTAGATTATTGCAATATTACCACATATACAATAATATAAACCGATCCGATTATACACCAAGGTAACCTTTTTTTCCCAAAAAGGAGGAAAAAAGGTTGACTCGAATATAAATAGAGATTAGAAATTTGGGTATGTGAGTGTTGTAAGTAATGTCATAAATAATCACTAATTTCTCAATTGGGGCTGTTTCGAGTCCAAAAAATCTGAAGGAGAGCCGACGAATATCTTCCTACTTGGGGCCATGACACCAGTTTCTGAACTTCTATCCCCACCAGTATACCTAACCTCAGTTATACATGAGAAACAGAAAACCCCTTTTCAAATACAAACCCACAAATTAAAAGTACTATTGTACACAAACGAAACCCTAATATGCCAGACTCTGCACACTATACACTACAAAAGAAATAGAAAGAAATGCATTTCTCCCTGAACAGTTCAAATTATAAAAACAGATATGAATTTTCAAAATTGACCACTTCAATCACTAAATTTAAAATAACAACATTATTCTTATCTTCATTATCTAGTGATTTTTTTTTTCTGATCATCTTGCTCCGTCTTTGCTCTTAACTCTGTTTCCAAGGCCTCCTTATGTATTTGCTGTTTCTTTCCTCTCCTTCCTACATCTTGCACTGCATCCATCTTTGGCACTGATTTTCATACTCAGTTTTTTTTCCATTTGTCTGCCTCCATCTCAAATCTATCTTTCCAGCTCTTCAACTCTCCTCCATCCATGTGCACCATCTCTTCCCTTCCCTCCATCCATGTGCCACCATCTCCTTCCTCTCCTCTCTGCCTCTCCCATTCAGCATCTCTCCCTTATTTCTACCTCCCCAGCCCCCTAGTTCCATCAAATATTCTCCCCACCCTCTTCCAAAGCTTCCCTCACCACAAAAACTACATGGTTGCCGGCATGGGAGTAATTCTCTTGCACTTCCCGCAGCCTCCTCTGTACCATTCCTTTGCTGCTGTCTGCCCAAGAGGAGACAGGAAGTTGCTTCAAAAGGGGGTGGACCACAGCAAAAGAACAGTACAGAGAGGACCACAGGAGCACTGGAGAATTGAAGAACAGTAGCTTAGGCACTTTTGTCCTTCACTACCCACTCCCCCCTGCCCCAGACTGACATCGCACTTACAGTTCTGGGACTCAGGAAGCGGACACTGACGTTCTGTGCTGGTGAAGGGCTTTGAGTGTCTGCGCATGGTGAAGAGCCTTAAGTGTCGCTCAAGGTCCTTCACCAGAACAGAGTGTTGGTGTTGGCTTTCTGAGCCCCATAACTGTAAATGCAATGTTGGTCTGGGGTGGGGGGGAGCAGGTAATGGAGGATCAGAGTGTTGGTCATCGAGGTGGGGAGAGGAAGATAGCAATGCCAGACAGAGGATATAGCAGTGCTGGTCATCAGAAGGGGATGAGAAACAGTCAGTGCTCTTTATCGGAGGGGGAGGAGACACAGTGCTGGCCATCTGAGGGGGTGGAGGATAGCAGTACTAGACATCAGGGGTGGGGTAGGGTGGAAAATAGCAGCATTGGTCATTGGGTGAGAAGGGGATGAAAAAGCACCATCATCAAAAAGGAGGCTCAAATATAAACCAAGGCCCCCATTTTGGGGCCCAAAAATATTGGTTTATATTTGAGTATTTAGCAGATTCTCAAAATATTTTCAAAGACTTCAAATTATACAAAATTCAGCAGTTAGATTGATTTTTAAATTGTCAAAATATGAACATATAACGCCTTATTATTGAAAACTGCACTGGCTTCCGGTAGAGGGATGAGTACTTTTTAAATCTGGCTATATTTTTTACAAAGCTTACTGCCCAAATATTTAGTTGATGCATTTTTGTTTGCATTTTCAGAACGTGTATCATAAAGTCCTTTTTTCTTTGCTTTTCCTTTAGTTAAAGGTTGCTCACACAAAATATATATTAGCAGACAACTTGCTTACTGAGCAGCTCTTTGGGACCCTGAATTTCACCCCCTGCTTGTTAATTTTACATTTTCTATGCGCTTTAGAAGGTTATTAAAACCAAAATTGTGTGTTAAATATGTTAATGATTGAATTGTTTTTTATAATTTGAATATTATCTAATTTTGCTGATAATGTCAGTTCTTTATTTTTTGTATATTGGTTTGAACTGAAAGGTGATGCAATTCATAAATAAATTTTTATGTTATATTAAATGCCGAGTCATTTACCGAATAGCTACTTATCCAAAGTTGGTAATTTTGGTTGCTTTGGATTAGCCTTGACATCCATGGCACGTGGATCCGGTGTGGCTACAAAGAGACAACTGTCTCAAGCTGCTGCTTCATCCAACTCGTCTCTCACAGGGTCTTATTGCCCTGGAGGATTTTAAAAGCTTTGAGCTTATTGCATGGCTACTGAGTGTGCAGCCTTAGCTCACAAGGGATATTCCAAGATGGTCATAGCTACTTTTCTTAGGTCTAAGAAACCGTTGATGGTCGCAGCCTATACATAAGCTTGGTGGAGAGTTCAGGACTGTGATAGAGCGAGGCCCACCCCACCATTTACCAGGCCTCCTCAAAGGCCCTAATCTCACTTTCTGAGTTCCGAGGCACCACCGATCCCAAGCCTCCAGCAGGGAGAGGAGGAAAGGAGCCAATATTACATTCCTCCTTCCCCTACATGGTAGAGTGAGGCCCCACCCACCATCTACCGGGTCTCCTCAATGGCCCTAATCTCACCTTCTCAACTCTGAGGCACCACCGATCCCCAGTCTCAGCAGGGAGAGGAGGAAGGGAGCCAATATTACATTCCTCCTTCCCCCACATGATAGAGTGAGGGCCCACCCACCATCTATCAGACCTCCTTAATAGCACTTAAAGGGCCACAAGACAGGTAGGCCTGTACCGTTGTTGGGCCCCCTGACAACCTAAGAACTAAGAAAAGAGAAATAAGAAGAGAGGAAAGGAAATGGTACAAATCCTAGCTTAAAGGTGACAAATACAGCTGGAGGAAACTGCATGAAGAATACAAAGCTACTGTTGATGCTAAAAAGGTATATTACTCCCAACAACTACTAAAAACCTCCAACAGATCAAAAAACCTTTTTATACTAACAAAAAAGATATTCACAATATCTCAAGGAGACCACTGAATCCTAAACACCAACCTTGATAGCAAAACTCTCTTTGCTGACAAAATAAACAAAATACGATCCCATCTTGACTCTATCAAACAACAAACACCAATTCCTCATGAACTAAACAGGAGACTCATAACCCAATTTGAAACTGACTCATATGACAACCTTACCAGGATTATTGACTGCATTTACACTTCCAGCTCCATTCTTGATCCCTGTCCATCACACCTTCTAGTCGCTGCGAAAGATGCCTTTGTAAGCTCAATCCTTCCTCTTATCAATGCCTCCTTGCGATCAGGCTCAGTGCCTATAAGTTGAAAATCAGCAATCATCAGTCTAGTTTTAAAAAGAACCACTTGATCCCAATGTGTCCAGTAACTTCAGTCCTGTCTCCAACCTACCCTTTATTTCAACTACACGCCTTCTTTGACAAGCAGAAAGCCCTGTCCACCTTTCAGTTGGGATTCAGGAAATTTCAAAGTACCAAAACCATCTTTCTCAACATCATTGATGACTTCTGGAGACTCATGGATAAGGGAAATGATGTGCTACTGGTACTATTAAATCTCAGCACAGCCTTTGACACCATTGACCACCCTCTTCTCATTACATGACTCACTGAATTTGCCATCTGTGATGTTGCACTATGTTGGTTCACTTCCTTCCTGAGCAATAGATCCCAAAGCATACTTCTCGACACTACTCTATCAAAACCAAAACCAGTCAAATACAGGGTGCCACAGGAGGGCTTTCCTGTCGCTCCTTCTATTCAATCTCTACATCAACATGGATTTACTAAGGGGAGATCCTGCCAATCCAACCTGATCAGCTTCTTTGACTGGGTGACGAGGAAGCTGGATGTTGGGGAATCCCTGGACATCGTATACCTGGACTTCAGCAAAGCATTCGATAGCGTACCACACCGCAGGTTGCTGAGCAAGATGAGTTCTATAGGATTGGGTGACACATTGACAAAATGGATTGGGAACTGGCTTGGAGGTAGGCTTCAGAGGGTAGTGGTGAACGGCACCCCCTCCGAAACAACAGAGGTGATCAGTGTAGTGCCGCAGGTCTCTGTCCTGGGCCCGATCCTGTTCAACATCTATATAAGGGACTTGGCAGAAGGGCTTCGAGGTAAAATAACATTATTCGCCGATGACGCCAAACTAAGCAATGTAGTGGGCAAAAGCATACCACACAAAAATTCAATGCCCAACAACATGATGCACGACAACATGATGCACGACCTACTTCTACTGGAGCGCTGGTCTAGATCCTGGCAACTCAGCTTCAATGCCAAAAAATGCATAGTCCATGCAAGACTTACACCCTTAATGGTGAGATCCTACCAAGAACTGAAGCAGAACGAGACTTAGGGGTGATCGTCCGTGAGGACATGAAGACTGCCAATCAAGTGGAGCAAGCTTCCTCCAAAGCAAGGCAAATCATAGGTTGCATACGCAGGAGTTTTGTCAGCCGTAAACCTGAAGTCATTATGCCATTGTATAGATCCATGGTGAAACCACACCTGGAGTACTGTGTGCAATTCTGGAGGCCGCATTACCGTAAGGATGTGCTGAGACTAGAGTCGGTCCAGAGAATGGCCACCCGGATGGTCTCGGGACTCAAGGATCTCCCGTACGAGGAACGGCTAGAGAAGTTACAGGTCTACTCACTCGAGGAACGCAGAGAGAGGGGAGACATGATCGAGACGTTCATGTATCTCACGGGCCGCATCGAGGTGGAAGAAGATATCTTCTTTTTCAAGGGTCCCATGGCAACAAGGGGACATCCGTGGAAAATCCGGGGACGGAAAACTGCACGGTGACACCAGGAAATTCTTTTTCACTGAAAGGGTCATTGATCGCTGGAATAGTCTTCCACTTCAGGTTATTGAGGCCAGCAGCGTGCCTGATTTTAAGGTCAAATGGGATAGACACGTGGGATCTATTCACAGAGATAGGTAGGGGAGGGTCATTGGAGTGGGCAGACTAGATGGACCGTGGCCCTTATCTGACGTCTATTTCTATGTTTCTCTGTTTCTATGTTTCTATCATACCTGTCCTATATATAGCCCATAAATACCAAATCCAGATTCACTCTTTTGCTGATGACTTCCAACTATATCTTCTACTAGGAGAGAACTGCGACTCCCAGATTATAAAACTTCATAACTGTATCTCAGAAATCAAAAACTGGATGTCTGTTAACCCTTTATTTGGCATTGTTGCTCAGAAGCAACATGTGTTTTCTATGGCTCTTATGGGAGATCTGCATCTTGTTACTTGTTACTGTTGCTCTCATTCAACATCAAGTTACATAAAGCAGCCGTTTCACCATCTGCCAATTAAAGGGTTAACAAACTGCAACTTAACACCTCAAAAACAGAACTCCTTTGGATCCGCAAAGAGCATTGTAACTACACCTATCCATCTCTTCTCTGTGAATCAACTACCATAACTGCAAAAGACCAAGTATGCAGCTTAGGGATACTCTTTGACTCTAACCTATCATTTACCAACCATATCTGTCAAGTGATCTCTTCCTCGTTCTACTATCTTTGCCAACTCTAGAAAATAATAAACTACTTCTCTGAACATGACTTCACCCAACTCCTCTGTGCTTTCATCCTCTCATAGACTACTACAATGCACTATTTAATGGACTGACTGTAAAAAATCTACAGCGCCTTCAACATGTAGAAAATGCAACAATTAGACTTCTTAAGAACTTTCATGCTTGTGACCCTATCTTCTCATCACTATCGTCAGCTCACTGGATACCCATAGCCAAATGCTGTATCTTCAAGGGAAGGCGTAGTACTAGCATACAAGTCCTTACACTACATGGCATGGCTACATATCAGCTAAGCTTCCTCCATATAATCTGAACAGGCCACTCTCCCAGGAGGAAATACATCTGCAAATTCCCTTGGTCGAGCCCTCCAACTCCAGAGCACTAGATGCCAATTCTACTCCCATTTCTTACCAAGCTACTGGAATCAACTGTCTACTTATCAGATCCCTTGCTCCTAAACTTTAACAATAGAAACGTACCTCTTCACCTAGTCCCATTGCCTAGAATCCACATGGTAAAGTATCTAGACATCTCCTGTACTCTTCACTGTTAAACAGACCAATGGGTTATCTACCCACCAATCTACTTCTCTTGGTTAAATGACTATCCATATTGTTCTTCCCAATCAAATGCAAACCAAATTGTAAACCAACTGTAAACCTTGTTTATGTTAAACTACATTCACTCCTTATGTGTAAAGTAGAATGTACTAACTATTATATGTAAGTCAATTTTCAGCCATTTGACTATATATTAAGGGCATAATCAAAACTTTAAAACATCCAAAAACCTGCCTAAGTCAGTACTTGGATGTCCTAATAGCAGGGATGTCAAAGTGTTGATAATTAAAACCAACTTTCTGGATGTGCAGCTGTACTTCTAAGCTGCTGTGTGTCCAGAGCTCAAAGGGACATATTGAGTGGTGTGTTATGGGTGGGAATCGTGTGGGCTTAATTCTGGACGTATTGCAGCGATAATCAAAGCTTTCCTAGAGGGAACTTAGATGTCAGCAGTTAGACCTATTTTAATTGCATCTAAGTGCCCATGAACTGCCTAAACTGACCAGATGATCACTGGAAGGATTAAGGCATGAACTCCCACTTACTCCCCAGTAGTCACTGACCCCCCTTCCATCACCCAGAGGTGGGGGAAAAAACAGCACATTGAGGGCTTGCCTTCAGTTGATCGCTGCAGAGGAATCCCCATCAGCTGAGCCGGTTTCAGATATTTCTGCCTGCTTAGTTGATGGGGATTCCCCCTGCGAGGATCAGCTGAGCCACGGAGCCCTACATCCCTCCCCCTGACATCCGACAACATTTCTGGCTCCCTGCATATCATGTTTTCAGTGGGGTTGCCGCAGGAAGGCGTGGGCATCCCTTCTTCCATGGGGAAGAGAGAGGGGAGAAGATGCTGCTGAAGGGAACTGGGGAAGAGAGAGAGAGGGGAAATGGGGAAGAGAGAGTGGAGAGAAGACGCTGAAGGGAAATGAGGAAGAGAGAGAGGGGAGAAGACGCTGAAGGGAAATGGAGAAGAAAGAGGGGAAAAGACGCTGCTGAAGGGAACTGGGGAAGAGAGAGAAGGGAAAAGGAAGAGAGAGTGGGGAGAAGATGCTGAAGGGAAATGGGGAAGAGAGAGAAGGGAGAAGATGCTGCTGAAGGGAACTGTGGAAGAGAGAGTGGGGAGAAGATGCTGAAGGGAAATGGGAAAGAGAGGGGAGAAGATGCTGCTGAAGGGAACTGGGGAAGAGAGAGAAGGGTAATGCTGAAGGGAACTGGGGGAGAGAGAGAGAGGGGAGAAGAATGGGGAGAAAACGCTGAAGGGAAATGGGGAATAGAGAGAGTGGGGAGAAGATGCTGAAGGGAAATGGTAAAGAGAGAGAGGGGAGAAGACGCTGCTGAAGGGAACTGTGGAAGAGAGAGTGGGGAGAAGACACAAGGAAAATGGAGAAGAGAGGGAGGGGAGAAGACTGCTGAAGGGAACTGGGGAAGAGAGAGACGGGAAATGGGGAATGCTGAAGGGAACTGTGGAAGAGAGAGAGAGAGGAGAAGACGCTGCTGAAGGGAACTGTGGAAAAGAGAGTGGGGAGAAGATGCTGAAGGGAAATGGGAAAGAGAGAGGAGAGAAGATACTGCTGAAGGGAACTGGGGAAGAGAGAGAAGGGTAGTGCTGAAGGGAACTGGGGAAGAGAGAGAGGGGAGAAGAGTGGGGAGAAAACGCTGAAGGGAAATGGGGAATAGAGAGAGGGGAGAAGATGCAGCTGAAGGGAACTGGGGAAGAGAGAGTGGGGAGAAGACACAAGGGAAATGGGGGAGAGAGAGAAGGGAAATGGGGAATGCTGAAGGGAACTGGGGAAGAGAGAGAGGGGAGAAGCCACTGCTGAAGGGAAATGGTTAAGAGATAGACGGAGAAGATGCTGAAGGAAACTGGGGAAGAGAAAGAGGAGAGAAGATGCTGCTGAAGGGAAATGGGAAAGAGAAAATGGGGAGAAGATGCTGAAGGGAAATGGGAATGAGAGAGTGGGGAGAAGACACTGAAGGGAACTGGGGAAGAGAGAGAGGGGAGAAGACGCTTAAAGGAACTAGGGAAGAGAGAGAAGGGAAATGGTGAAGAGAGAGAGGGGAGAAGATGCTAAAGGGAAATGGGGAAGAGAGAGAGGGGAGAAGACGCTGAAGGGAAATGGGGAAGAGAGAGAGGGGAGAAGACACTGAAGGGAAATGGGGAAGAGAGAGTGGTGAGAAGATGCTGCAGAAGGGAAATGAGGAAGAGAGAGATGCCAGATTATGAGGAGAGTGGAGGGAAGAAGATGGGCGCCAGACCGATGGTGGGGGTGGGGGTGGAGGGAGAGATGGAAGGGCGAGTCATAGTAACAGAGCATATGAAGACTAATGGTGGGGGTGGGGGGTGGAGGGAGAGATGGAAGGGCAAGGCACAGTAACAGAGCATATGGAAGAGGCAGAGAGAAGGCAGACAGTGGATGGAAGGAATTGAATGAGGAGAAGATGATAGAAGCAGAAACTAGACAAGAAAGGTAGAAAAAAAATTTATATTTCTTTTCTTTTCTTTTTTTGCTTTAGGATAAAATTGTATATTAGTTGTGATGATAAACATTTATAAACAAATTCCTGCTGGCTGAACATCTCTTTCTCTAGTTCAGCAGCAAGAACTTTGATTTATAAAATGACAATTGTACAGAATATTGTTTCTTTTTATACTTTAATAAAATAAGTTCAGTATAAAACTATTTGAGGCTTGTGTGGATGGGGTCAGATGGTTTACGGGGACGGGGACTAAACTCGCGGGGATGGGACAGGGACCGAGCTTGTGGGGATGGGATGGGTCCGGCCCCTCTGTCAAATTTAAGAACCCATTGTGGCCCACGACCTGAATTAGACTCTCTGTGGAGTTACGATGTCAGGTGTCACTGTGAGTGTGGCACAAAGTCAGCCACTGTAAAAGTACCATGGTTTTTAGTTTTAATTTTCATTATCTGCAGTCCATTTGTGTGGAAGCTATTTTGCTTGGAGGTAAAATATGTTTTTTTTTTAATTATTTAAATTATATTCTGGCTTGGATTCCATGGGTTTAGCAAAGAGATGCCCACTGCAAGCTCTGACAATCCCCAGCAACCCTCATTGGTTCACATTCATACAACCAATCTTGAGCTTAGTATTCTTTGACTTCACATGTTCTTGTCTGTTTATTATTATTTTTTTTTCAAGTATTCTCTGTTCTAGTTTTTTGTGCAAATAAACTACTATACCGTATATGTGAACATTTTATCCAAATTCTCTGTGCTACTCTTAAGCCTTAAAGATACAAAAATCATGACAGTCATGTGCTAACAATAAAGTAATTCCTCTGACACCTCAACAGGAAAAGTAGTTTGGTGTAATAAATGTCCCTGTATGGGTCTGTGACTCTTCCATAAACAGTTGTTTGATGATTAAATATGTATTTCAAAATTCCTCTTAAATGTTTTATTTTCTGCCTGTAGCTTACTGGCTTTATTAGTAAAACACAATTGTATTATTGTTCTCCCAACATTTTCTAATGTCAAACACAAATATTTTTAGCTGCTGATGAAGGGCAAAAGCCATATATAGTAAGTTTAAAAATAAAATGACATTTCTCAGTGAGCCTGTTAACTTGATACAAGTATAGAATAAATAAGATGTCAAGTTTAGCAAAGAACAGGAATCTGTAAATTTAGAACAAATTATTGTTTGGGAACTTTTTAATTTTGTGTGAGTTGTTTCTTTTTAGTCAAATGTTTTGAAGGGTATAAATAAAGCTTCAATATCCACTGCTGCTGCTGCTAAGAATGTAATATAGTTTAGTAAGTCTAGAAAATGAATTTTATGGATTTGGAATAGTATTGGCCCAAAGATTACAACAAATTTTTAAATAGTAAAACAGACTAATTTACATAATTTTTGAGAAGTCTCGGCATATAGTCAAATATGTTTGCTAGTTGTTGTCATCATTAGATATGTCTTTGTATTTACATAAGTGGATGATATTAGAAAAATGGCAGAATTAGCAGAAGCTTGAGTCTTGTGACCATAAGTATCAGTAGTCAAGCTTCATTTTAATAAAATAGTCAATGATTATTGAATTTTACTCACTTGTTGGTTATTGATGTAGTTATAGCATTGTATACATTGTTTTCTTATATTTCCTGCTAAACATATCTCAATTTCATTCTCATTAACGCCATCCATTTGAATTATCAGATGATATTGTGTTAGTTTGCAATCTAAAAAAATTATAACAAGTGAATCACATGAAAGCTGCCATCATCCATTATTCAGGAACTCTTGAAAGTGTTAGTAGAATTATCCTACGATACAGGTCCTACAGAATAGAGAAGTAGCCTAATGATTAATGCAGTGGCCTGAGAACCAGGGGAACAAGAAAGTTACTTACATATAGCAGGTGTTCTTCAAGGACTGTAGGCATATATTCTCACATGTGGGTGACATTATCTGCAGAACCCGATATGGACACATACCGAGTATACCGTCTCTATAAATTTTGAAGACAGTGCCCGAACCACACTTGCGTGCTGATGCCTTCCTTTCTGACATGGGTTCAAGGGACTTGCAGTTTAGTAACAAAGCTAAGAAGCCAACTAGGGGAGGTAGGCAGGCTGTGAGAATATATGCCTACTGTTCTCGGAGAACACCTGAGGGGAAGCAAGAATTATATTCTCACATGTGGGACTCTTAAGCTGTTAGGATCATGGCTCTAGAGAGGAAGAATGGATATATACCATATTTTTCGCTCCATAAGATGCACTTTTTTCCACCCAAAAGTGGGTGGAAATCTCAGTGCGTCTTATGGAGTGAAGATACAATTTTTAACCTTCCCCACCGTTTTAAACCCCCCCTCCCCACCGCCACCTCCTTCTTTTAAAACACGCTGCTGCCGCATATTTTAAAACACCCACCCGCTGCCGTAGTACCTGGTGCCCAAAATACGGGCACACACCCAGCCCTGTAGGAATCCCCCGTACTTTTAAATCATCCCCCTGTACCCCCCAGTACACCCCCTTCCCCCTTTTAAAACACCCTCCCGCCCGCCGCCGCTGTAGTACATGGTGGTCCAGTGTGTTTTCCTCCCTCGCTAGCAGCGCACAGGTGAGGAGCACGGAAGTCAGGAGCAAGCTTTCTGCGCTCCCGCCTGGCCCCGTGGCACTATATGAATTGATGCCATCAGTTCTCGTGAGTCCCACGAGAACTGATGACAGCCATTCATATAGCTGCGTGGTCTTTTTTGGTATCAAGAAATACTTGGAGTAGAGTAGGTTCTATTACATTTAGCTGGAGAAGGTCTGAGAGTTCTTGACGAAGGGGAGTTTTCTGGAGAGAGTTGAAAAGATACTCCTTAGGTGATAGCGTTTCTGAGTGGATAGCTCTAGAAAGAGAGGAAACCATGGATGATGTGGCTAGTGAGGTGCTATGAGAATTACTGTAACCCAATGTTGGCAAAGTTTGAGTAAAGTCTCTCTGATAGGTATTAGAGGGAATGCATGGAAAAATATGTTCCTCCAGTTGATGAGGAAGACATCTGAGTCTCGGTGATTGGGGGTATAAGATCTGGAATAGAAGAGTGGAGGTTTGTGGTTGTGGGGGAAAGCAAAGTGATCTATGTCTAGTGTCTCCGATCTGGAGAAAATCTAATGCAAGACTGTCATGCTGAGAGACAACTAGTAGGGCTGAAGGAGTCTGCTGAGGTTGTCTGCTAATACATTCTGTTTCCCTTCTAGATGGACTGCTGTGAGAAGAATTCCGTTAGCTATTGCCCAAATCCAAATCTGAATTCCCTCTATGTAGAGGGGGTGAGATCCCATGCCCCATTGTTCAGATAGAAAGCAGGCAACTTGATTGTCAGTTTGAATGAGGACTACTTGCTGAAGGAGATGGTCCTGGAATAGCTTGAGAGCATTGCATATTGCTCGGAGCTCAGGAGATTGATATTGAGAGTTTTCTTAGGAGGTGATCAGACTCCCTGAGTGTGGAGGCTGTTCAGATGAACCTGTGACCTGAGACCATTGGGTTGACAGAGTCCATCAAGGAATTCTGAGATGGAGATGTGAAAATGGAGTGACGTGTACTGTGGAGGCTATGTGGCCTAGAAGTCACAGCTTCTGATGTACCGTTATATGTGGTTGGGTGGAAACTGATGCAGGTGGATAAAATTGTCAACTCTGCTGCATTAGAAACCCTTGACTCGGAGTAGTGTCTAAGAGAATTTCTATGAACTCCAAAGTCTGAGTTGGGTATAGTTGTGATTTTGGTAGTTTATGGCAAACCCTAACAGCTCTAGAAGAGAAATTGTTGAGTTGATGGCATTCTGAGCTGTTTGTGATGATTAAGCCTTGATCAACTAGTTGTCCAAATAGGGAAAGACGTGATATCCCCATGAGTAAAGGGTTGCCACTACTACCACAAGGCATTTCGTGAACACTCATGGAGCTAAAGCCAGACTGAAGGGGAAGGACTTTGTACTGGAAGTGTCAAGTACCAATGCAAAAGTGAAAATACTTTCTGTGAGTAGGTAGGATGGATATATGAGTATAAGTTTCTTTGAGATCTAGAGAGCAAAGCCTATTATCCCTTTCTAGCAGAGGCAGAAGGGTTCCCAGAAAGATCATGCAAAAATTAACCTTCACCAAATATCTGTTTAGTCCCCAGAGGTCTAGAATTGGATGGAGGCTTCTGGTCTTTTTTGGTATCAAGAAATACTTGGAGTAAAATCTCCGACCCCTCTCCTGCAGTAGAGTAGGTTCTATTACATTTAACTGGAGAAGGTCTGAGAGTTCTTGGCGAAGGAGAATTTTCTGGAGAGAGTTGAAAAGATACTCCTTTTGTGAGTAGTTTGTAGGTCTTCTGAACAAGTGTAGAGCATAGCCCTGAGCTACTACTTGACATACCCACTAATCTGATGTTGTTGGAGTCCAACATTGGTAAAAATAGAGGAGTCTGCCTCTTATGGGACGATCTGGGGGAAGAGAGAAGGTAATGTTGGCAAAGCTTTCTAGAAGAGAATCAAAAGGATGACTGTTGCTTGGACTGTGTCTGAGACTGTGATTTATGTGGTCTCTGTTGCCTAGCATGTGATCGCTGAGCAGCATGTCTAGAAGATAATGTAGAAAGATAATTGTAGCAACATTTAGAGTTATAATAATATGAATGTCGGGAAGTGGTAGAATATCTATGAAATGATGAGGAAGGTTGAGAGGACTGTGCCTTAGATAAGGTTGTCATAGTATCTGTATGTTTTAAAAATTTTATTTGCAGCTTCTTCAATTTTCTTTCCAAATAGGTCATATCCCTTACAAGGGATGTTAGAAAGACATTCTTGAACTGAAGTTTCCATATCCAAGACTTGAAGCCAGGTCATTCTATGCATTGTAATAGACACTGCAGATATTCTGGAAGAGGCATTGAAAGCATCAAAATCAGCACTAGCAATGAACTTCCTAATAATGAATAAGTTCTTAGAGAGCTGTTGGAATTGCTTCAGCTCATCTGGAGGAAGAAATTGGTCAAAGTCAGATAATTGTTTGAGCAAAGATTTGAAATAAATAGACATGTAAAATTGTTAGTCCATAATCCTGTTAAGAAACAGTGAAAATTAGAATATGCGTTTGCCAAAAGAATTCAACATTCTGGCTTCTCTTCCTGGAGGTGCAGAAGTGTAAGAACTTAACTGCATGCAAGCTCGAGAGCAGATTTCACGACCAGTGAATGATGTTGAAGTTGTGGTCTGTCAAATCCTGGGCATGTTTGTATCCTATACATGGAGGGGCATAATCAAAAGAAACGTCTAAGTCTGATTTGGTCGTAGGGCACTAGTCGCCCAAAGTCAACAGCAACAAAATGTCCATTCTCGAAAAGCACGTCCAAAATAAATTTTTTTTGAAAATAGTCTATTTATATATCCAGGCACTTGATCATTCAGAATGCCACTTTCTATCTTTATACCATATGCTATCTTTATACCATATTCTAAACTAAAAATTTGTCCAAGTCCCAAACACCCAAAATAAGACCTTTTGGATATTGGAGGGACCATGCCGTGTTTGTAAAGTCTTTACAATTAGGTTGTATTTTAATCGAGATATTAATACTTGTATGTTTAAGTTGTATTTTAACCATGATGTATAATTATGCCCATAGAAATGTGTATACGATTGTATTTATCTATTGCTGTGAACCGCCTAGAACTAATGGCAGGGCGGTATACAAGAAATAAAATTATTATTATCATTAGCATTGTGATGGACTGCCCACCCAGACTTGGCAACAGAGCAGTGGGGCACATTACACCTATTAGTACAATCTTTACTTTTTCTCAACTGGACTATTGCAATGCCACCTTTTTAGATTGCCCTAAATTTATATTTTAAAAAATTCCAAATGCTACAGAAAAAAGCCATTAGATTAATCTTCAGATTGAAAAAGTGATAAGATTACACCTTATTTACATGAATTACACTGGCTACCTATAGAAAGGAGAATACTTTATAAATTCTATTGTATTCTATTTAGAATATGGCTTGGAGAAATTCCTGATTATATGCCACATTTCGTTAAATTTTCTAATAATCCATCTTTGAACCTAAGAAACAATGATACTTTTCGGTATCTAGTCATTAGAAACATTAGATACAATAGAACTTTTAACTCAATATGGGCATATCAGGCAGCAAAACTGGAAAGCACTACCAACTAATATTAACCAGCAATCTAATTTTTAATGTTTCAAAAAAGATCTAGAGACCTATTTCATGAATTTGTTACTAATAATTCCTAAATATTGTAACACTAGTTTTTTATCTGTATCATCATAATTACTTATGTAAATTGCTGTGAACTTCATGGAGGTAGTGGCATACCAAGGGCGGGGTGGGGTGGGGTAGTCTACCCTTGATGCATGCCCCAATGGGGTGTATAGCCGGCACACTGGGTCCGGAACTTCCTGCCCTACTCTGCCGCAGGACCTTTCTGCATCTCCCAGCCTACCCCCTCTGATGTCACTTACTGGTTCTGGGGCAGAGTCGGCAGCCGTGTGGAGGTGCACCAAGGTTCCGCAATGACTGTATCTGCCGGCTCTGTTCTAGAACCAGTAAGTGACGGAGGGGGTGGATCGACAGCCACAGTCATCGTGGGACCTTGCTGCACCTCCCCGTGGCTGCCAGTCCACTCCCTCCAACATCATTTATTGTTCCTGAGCAGAGCCGGCAGTCGCAGTCATCGCGGGACCTTGCTGCATGGCATTGAGATGCAGGGAAAGAGAAAGGAGCAGGATACTGGTATGAAAGGGTAGTGGAGGGAGAGAAAGGGGGCAGATTCTGATGGAATTAGTGTGCAGGGAAAGGGGAGAGAGACATAAGGGGGAAGGATAGTGGATGGAATTGGGATGGAGGGAAAGAAAGGGGGCAGATAATGATGAAAATGAGGGGAAGGGAGAGACAAGGGGCAGATACTGATAGAAGAGGGGTGGATGGAGAGAGAGAAAGGGCAGACATTGGATTTAGTGGGTAGAGGGGAAGCCTATGCTGGATGGGTGCAGATAGAGAGAGAAGGGAGTAGATGCTAGATGGAAGTGGGGAGGAGAGAGAAAGAGGGGGGGCAGATGCAGGAAGGAAGTGGAGAGAGGGGGCAGATGCTGAATGGAAGTGAACAGAGAGAGGAAAAGATGCTAGATGGAAGGGGTAGAGAAAGAGGGAAAGAGGGCACATGATGGAAGAGGGGATAAATAAAAAGAGGACACACTGGAGGGGGTGAGGGAAAGAGGTGGCAAGCTGTAGGTAGACAGTGAAAAGGGAAATTGACAGGGTAGTAAGAACGTAATCTAGACAGATGCAGAAAATAAATTGAGAAGAAAGATGAGGAAAGAAAAGGAAAGGGAAGAAAGAGGAGAGGAGAGAGTGAAATGCCAGACCATGGGGGTGTGGGAGAGGAGAGACATGCCAGCCCATTGGAGGAGGGGAGGGAAGGGAAGAAGATGGATGCCAGACCAATGGGGGTGAAGAGAGAGATGGAAGGGGAAGGCATACAGTTTCTGGAAGGGGCATAGAAGGAAAGGAGATGCCATATAGAAGGGGCAGAGAGAGGGCAGACAGTAGATGTAAGGAAGAGCATGACAAGAAGATGAGGAAAGCAGAAACCAGAGAAGACAAAGGTAGAAAAAAATTTTCTATTTATTTTTTTTGCTTTAGGATAAAGCTGTGTTGATAAATATTTATAAATAGAAGATGTAAATAAAGATGATCCTTTTATTGGACTAATTGTAATACATTTTTGACTAATTCAGAGACCAAAACTATCTTCCTCAAGTCAGGACAGGATACTTTAACAGCAGTATACTTTACTAACCTGAGAAAAGAGGTTCTAGCCTCTGAATGCTAATTGAAAAATTAGTCCAATAAAATAACATTATCTTATTTTCCATTTTTGTTTTATTTTCCCCCAACACCCTTTGGCCCCCTTTTTTGAAGTTGCATTAGGCTTTTTTATCACCAGCCGTGACCATATTAGCTCTACCGCTCATAGGAATTCTTTGAGCACCAGAGCTTTTACCGCCGCGGCCTGCAATAAAAAAAATCTAACGCAGCTTCATAAAAAGGGGGGGGGGGGGGTATTTGTTAATTTATAAAATGGTGATCCCTTAGAGAGAGGAAGAGATAGTGGTTACTGTGGATGGGCAGACTAGATGGGCCATTTGGCCTTTATCTGGCATCATGCAATTTGTATGTTACTTGTATTTTTATTCTTTGTATGAATGTGTGTATTTTGGTTAGAGTGATGGTTTTGTTGATGTGATCTGTATGTTAAATGTAATGTATTATTTTGTATGTATTGGTAAAAGTGTTACTCGCCCTGCATAAGGGCAGGAGATAAATAAACAAACAAACAATCATGTTTCTATTTCTCTGTTTTTTCAAATGTACATCTGCTATCTTTATATTTTGCACAATATTAGGGGACATGCTTCACTGTTTCTGTTTCTGTCCAGCTTCTTGGTGGTTCAGTTTAACCTTTGTTTAAGTATTGCTATTCTATCCCCCCTTTTACAAAACTGTACAATGTTTTTTAGCATCGACCTTGGTTCTAACAACTCTGACGTTCAGAATTTTATGAGCATCTGAGCTGTTACCACTGTCACTAAAAACTGCACTACAGTTTTGTAAAAGAGGGAGGGGTGAGTTTGTGATTATATATTCCATACTAGGCGAAGGTGTTTTCTGTGTTCTGTGTGTTCAAAAGACATGGTTTTCTGTTAACATTGACTGTGCAGAATTGATCTGTACTAGTCTGGGTTGTTTAGTTTACAATGGGTGTATTGATGTTCTACTGCTCACTGCAGTATGTAAGATGCTGCCTTTTCCTAGGTACACTCTTGTTGTGCGATGTGTGGATTGTTACTAAAAATCATGTTTTTCATACAGATGGGGGGGTGTCAAAAATGATGAGCCCTGGGTGTCACATAAGCTAGTTACGCCACCGCATGGAGGTATTGGCAGTAAATAAAAATTGTATTGTATTGTATTCATAAAAAGGGTGCCACATAAACTTCTCACCACAACTCCCTTATAGGTCATGGTGAGCCCCTCCCCAAAAAACACCCGCCCCCCAAAACCCACTATACCCATCTGTCTACAACCCCCAATAGCCATTATGGCTGCAGGTGCCACCTATATGGCAGTACAGTAGGGTTTGGGTTTTTTTTGGTGGGATCACATTTTCCAACATTGAGGTAGTGGTTAGAGTGGCTTTTGGGCCTGGATCCTCCTCTCTATGGTTCACTAGCCCACCCTCCAGACTACTTAAGCCATCTCTTTTATTTCTTTACTCTGCTGAGCCTGTTCACTCACAGGTTTAAAGCACCATAAGTCTGGTTCCTACTTCACTTTTTAAACATTTAGGAGAAAGAAATCCCTTTTTTTCAACTAAAGTCTCAACTGGCTTCAGCTCAGCTGCTACATCCCAAACACAGGACAGTCACTTTTAAATTTGCAGGTTCAATTTACAGAAATCTTGGACTAGAAGCTCACCTATTTAGTATTTTCCTGGATGGGTTCTTAGCTAGCTTTCTCACTCCAGTCCTCCCCAGGGCTTGAATGCAGCCACAGCTAGGGAAGTAATTGAATTCTGAGCCTTCTCTATTCAGTGAAGTCTCTCTCTTCCCCAGGGACCTCTCTGAATAATTCTCCTCTGGGGTAGGTATATTCCTCACTGCCTGAGGCCTGCCCCCTCTGACTCAGCAGGTTCTGTTCTGGGCAGTTAATGCTACCTTCTGGAGGGCAGTCTAACTGCCAGCTCAATAAACTATTGATAGAATAGCATCATTATTGAGTAAGGATCCCTGACTCTCACACACGATATATGTGCATACAATAGAGGCACTGTATGCAAATTTATCTTATGCATATTCTTTGTGTATATCTTAAAAACCAGACTGATTTGAGTTTCCATTAGGAGACCAGGTTGAGAACATCTGCTCTAAGTAAATGGTAGTAATAATCATGAAAGTAATATGATAAAGGTTTTTCAGCATGTAAAGCTGGTTTTATGTGTAGAAAAGGCATTTTATAAAATTGTCTGAACATTAATATTATCTACAATTTTGCACATACTAGTATGGGTGTGGCATGTAGGAGCTTCAGGGGTTGTAATTGGTTTAAGTGATCAAGGAATTGTGATAGAAACAGAAAATAATAGCAGATAAAGGTCTGTCCAGTCTGCCATCCATACCATCTACTTTCTCTTCCTATTCCTAAGAGGTCCTATAGAATGCTATTTGCATACTGGTATGCTTATATTGCCTTTATAAAATAGACATCTATTTGGAATTATTATATAGGTTTTAAAATGTAAAATGAATGTGCAAATAACTGCTTCTTTTATTTTCTTGGCTGATTAACTGTTTTCTTGCATTTAAATAATGATCTCTAATACAATAGAGCTCCTTCTGCCTAATATATCCTATCAGCTCAACATAGCACCTTTGTTTCCTGTACCCTTTAATTATCTCTTGATAAAATGAGCTGCTATTGTTTTATTGGTAGAGTAAAAATAACTCTGAATTCATTATTAACTTGCCAGATCAGCTGTAATAATATTCAATTGAAGGACAAATTGCTAGCATTCACTTGGATTTTTTTTGCTTGCATCATCCAGGTCTTTGTAATTATTTTTACAGTTCTAAATCAGTTTTTTTCTCAGATAGAGCAGAATAAAGAAATAACAGTTGGACTCTCTGGCTAGCAGTTTATCTGAAGTCTTATTTGTTGAAAATGCTGTATTTCTTTGGTGAGATGTATATTTGAATTAAGGACCGTATAAAATAATCCAATTTGTTTTGAGTTGCTGCAGATCCGAGTTCAACAAAAAATGCAAGCATGGTTCATACACTAACTATGTAGAGTCTCTATGGGCCAAAATTCCAGGAACAAATGGAACAGAAATGAAGATCGGCATCTACTACTGACCCCCGGGGCAGTCAGAAGAAATTGATGGAGAAATGACAAACGAGATTAAACGCAACTGCAAAGGAGGCAACACAGTTATCATGGGCGACTTCAATTATCCGGGGATAGACTGGAACCTAGGCACCTCCGGATGCAGTAGGGAAACCGAGTTCCTGGATGCTATAGGTGATTGCTTCCTAGAACAACTTGTCAAGGAAAATACAAGAGGAAACACAGTTTTGGACTTAATTATAAATGGACTACGAGGACTGGCACAAAATGTAGAAGTAGAGGGAACGCTAGGAACCAGTGATCATAAAATGATCTGCTTCAACCTAGAAACCGAGACAAAACATCAATCCAGAACGATGGCCATGGCGCTGAACTTCCGAAAAGGGAATTACGAAGGGATGAAACTCATGGTGGGGAAGAAGATCAAGAAGAGGATAAGCACTGTAAAGACACTAGAGCAAGCATGGTCCCTTTTTAAGGACACAGTCACCAAGGGGCAAAATCTATATATATCACGTATCAACAAAAGATGCAAGAGGAAAAAGAAGGAACCGGCGTGGCTCACTGTAGCGGTGAAGGAAGCGATCAGGGACAAGAAACTTCGTTTAAGGAATGGAAAAGGTCAAAAACGGATGAAAACTGGAATGAGCACAAACAGCATCAACGCAGGTGCCATAAGGCGGTAAAAGAGGCCAAAAGAGACTATGAGGAAAAAATAGCCAAGGAGGCAAAAAATTTCAAGCTGTTCTTTCGATATATTAAGAGGAAACTACCTGCGAAGGAAGCAGTGGGGCCGTTGGATGACCGAGGAATGAAGGGAGTGCTAAAGGAGCACAAAGCCATCGCTGACAAACTGAACACATTTTTTTGGTCTGTGTTTACTGAGGAGGATATATGCAACATACTGAAAGCCGACAGGCTATACGCGGGAAACGAAGTCGGGAAACTCACAGGATTGACGGTCAGTCTAGAAGAGGTATGCCGGCAGATTGATAGGCTTAGAAATGATAAATCCCCAGGACCGAATGGCATCCATCCGAGGGTAATCAAGGAACTGAAAGGGACTATAGCTGAACTGCTTCAACTAATAGCCAATCTGTCGATCAAATCGGGAATGGTTCCGGAAGACTGTAAGGTGGCGAATGTTACGCTGATATTCAGGAACAGTTCGAGGGGTGATCCTGGAAACTACAGACTGGTGAGTCTGACCTCGGTACCGTAAAAGATGGTAGAGGCGCTGATAAAGGACCGCATCATTGAGCACCTTGATGGACACGACCTGATGAGGACCAGCCAGCATGGCTTCAGCAGAGGAAGATCTTGCTTGACGAACTTGCTGCACTTCTTCGAGGGAGTAAACAGACGGATAGACAAGGGTGACCCAGTCAACATTATATATCTGGATTTTCAGAAAGCTTTCGACAAGGTTCAACATGAACGACTACTTTGAAAAATTGCAAGTCATGGAATCGAGGGTGAAATATTCACATGGATTAAAAATTGGCTGGCGGATAGGAAACAGAAAGTGGGAGTAAATGGACAATACTCCGACTGGAATAGTGTCACCAGTGGAGTGTCGCAGGGTTTGGTGCTTGGACATGTGCTCTTCAACATATTTATAAACAATCTGGAAATTGGTACGACAAGTGAGGTGATTAAATTTGCGGATGATATGAAGTTATTCAGAGTAGTGAAGACGCAAGAGGATTGCGAACATCTGTAACGTGACATAAGCACGCTCGAGAAATGGGCCGCAACATGGCAGATGAAGTTCAACATGGATAAGTGTAAGGTGATGCATGTCGGTATCAAAAATCTTATACAGGATGTCCGGGGCACGAATACAGGATGACCGGGGCGGTACTTGGAGAAACCCCCCAGGAAAGAGACTTGGGAGTACTAGTCTACAAGACAATGAAGCCATTTGCGTAATGTGCGGCGGCGGCGAAAATGGCAAACAGAAAGCTGGGAATGATTAAGAAGGGGATCACGAACAGGTCGGAGAGGGTTGTCATGCCGCTGTACCGGGCCATGGTGTAACCTCACCTGGAGTACTACGTCCAGCACTGGTCGCCGTACATGAAGAAGGACATGGTACTACTTGAAAGGGTCCAAAGAAGAGAGACTAAAATGGTGAAGGGGCTGGAGGAGTTGCTGCACAGTAAGAGATTAGAGAAACTGGGCCTCTTCTCCCTTGAAAAGAGGAGACTGAGAGGGGACATGATAGAAACATTCAAGATACTGAAGGGAATAGACTTAGTAGATAAAGACAGGTTGTTCACCCTCTCCAAGGTAGAGAGAACGAGAGGGCACTCTCTAAAGTTGAACGGGGATAGATTCTGTACAAACGTGAGGAAGTTCTTTTTCACCCAGAGAGTGATGGAAAACTGGAACGCTCTTCCGGAGGCTGTTATAGAGGAAAACACCATCCAGGGATTTAAGACAAAGTTGGACGGGTTCCTGTTGAACCAGTACGTAATCAGGTAGGGCTGGTCTTTGACCTGGGGGCCACTGCGGGAGTGGACTGCTGGAAACAATGGACCACTGGTCTGACCCAGCAGCGGCAAATTCTTATGTTCTTATTTTAATAAAAGAAAAACACCCAAAAGTGGCATAAAGGGGCGGATGGATGTTTTTCTTATCAAGTCCTTCCAATTTGCTATTTTCAAAACCTACTTTCTAGATGGATATCTATGCTTTCATCTACAGTTCGTCTAAATATCAAGGGGGCATATTAGATGCATGGTGTGGGCAGGACAAGGGTGGGCTTATGACATGGGCACTTTTCTGCCATAATCAAATATTTAGGAATACTTCAAGGCAAAATTTGGATGTCTGGGACTAGACTTTTTTAACAAATGAGTGCCAAAAATGTGCCCAAACTGACAGGATGACCACTGGAGGGATATGAGCATGACCCCTCCCCCCACACTCCCAATTGGTCACTGACCCCCTTCCACCCCCCAAAGATGTGAACAAAACAGTATGCAAATAGGATGCTAGGAATTATTTTAAAAGGGATGGTTAACAAGACTAAGAATGTTATAATGCCCCTGTATCGCTCCATGGTGCGACTTCATCTGGAATATTGCTTCAATTCTGGTCTCCTTATCTCAAGAAAGATATTGTGGTGCTAGATAAGGTTCAAAAAAATGCGACCAAGATGGTAAAGGGGATGGAACTCCTCTCATATGAGAAAAGACTAAAATGGTTATGGCTCTTCAGCTTGGAAAAGAGATGGCTGAGGGGAGATATGATTGAAGTCTACAAAATCCTGAGTAGAGTAGAAAGGGTACAAGTGGATCGATTTTTCGTTCTGTCAAAAATTACAAAGATTAGGGGACACTCGATAAAGTTACAGGGAAATACTTTTAAAACCAATTGGAGAACATTTTTTTCACTCAGAGAATAGTTAAGCTCTGGAATGTGTTGGCAGAGGATGTAGTAAGAGCAGATAGTGTAGCTGGTTTTAAGAAAGGTTTGGACAAGTCCTGGAGGAAAAGTCCATAGTCTGTTATTGAGAAAGACATGGGGCAAGCCACTGCTTGCCCTGTTTCGGTAGCATGGAATATTGCTACTCCTTGTGTTTTGGCCAGGTACTAGTGACCTGGATTGGCCACCATGAGAACAGGCTACTGGGCTTGATGGACCATTGGTCTGACCCAGTAAGGCTATTCTTATGTTCTGTAATTAAGTGATAGTTTCCAATTGCCTTGGACGCACAGCAAATTTTCATTTCTTGCAGCTCTGCTTTGGTTTCATCTGGATAGGGCTGTACCTCCATGGCTTGGCTCTGAAATCTCTCACAGCTTGTAGTCTCCTCTCCTGATTCCTTCAGCTCCATGGCTATTGGTATTTTACCCTCTACCTGACCACTCAGCCCTCAGGTTCCTTTATCATCTTCCTGGACTGCTTCCTCCGTCTGGGCTGTTCTACCTTTCCTTGGTCTATTACACCTTTCCTGCTTTTCCTTCTCCCAAGAGTGCAGCTCTCATGTTTAAGAACCTATTGCCCTGCCCCCCACCCGTGGTGTAGAAGTTTATCTCGGTACTCTGGGATTCTTCCCCTGGAGTTTAAAGGGCCAGTCCCTAGCAGGACATATACACTGTGTGAGAGCTGTCTGCACTCTTGCTCCCTCTGGTGTTTTTAGGCTGAATAATACAAGATTCAACAATTCCTGTTTTAAACTGAGAAAAATGGTTTGTGTCAGCTTCAGATTAGAGAATGACACAGTGACAAAATTCATTACCGTTCCCGTCCCCACGGATACCCGCAGGAAACCATCTTCATGTCATTCTTTAAGGAAAGAGGGAAGAATCAGAGTATGAATGGCCACAACCACTGACCCGCAAGCTTTGCTTTGAATAATGCTGGTGTAGAAGGACAGAGGATGAAATAGACACTAGAAAATTACATGGGTTTATTTCCCGCGGTTATCCGCGGGGACAGGAACGGTGATGAATTTTGTCACCATGTCATTCTCTACTTCAGATGACCCCCATTATCAACGGGACACTGCTAGTAGGCATAGCCTGTCTATCACAGTTCTCATGATGCCTTCTTGACATATGCCACCACTGTAGCATTGTCCAAGAAGGCTTGGATGGCTTGTACTTTCAGTATCTTCTTCAGCTTCTGTAATGCCAAACAAATGGCCTAAACCTCCAGTCTGTTTTATGGACCACTTTCTCAGGGAGGCCACCAATGGCATCTGTTGTGAGAATCACTCATGAAGCTATTCTGACAGGCTTGCCCCGTAATAATGACTGTGGATGAAGCCACCAATTCATACTGCTGTGGGAATCCAGAGACCAAGGGAGTATAATTTGAAGGGAGTCCAATTGTGGGGACCACTGTGACAGCAGTGCACTCTAGAGAGGCCACATATGAGCCTTTGTTCACAGAACCACATCTATAGTTGCTGCCATGGAGCCTGGATTGGCCATCATGTCTGAAATCTGAGTGCAAAACTTCTGTCTGTGTGCCTCTGGAAGATAGACATGGCCTTCTGCTGTGTTGAATAGAATTCTAGGGTACTCCAGCAATTGGGACGGAGCCCGTTGGCTGTTTTGAAAATTTACAATCCAGCTCAGGCTCTGTAAGACTTGGACCACTGGAATCATTGCCTGTTCTCTTTCTAAGAACAATGGAGCTCTGATTAGCCACTTGCAATCCTTCCCTGCAGAGATGAGTTGCTACCATCACCAAAAGGGAGCGCCAAGAACTGATAATGTCTCTCCAGCATATGGAATCTCAGGAACCTCCTGTGCTCTTGAAACATGGGAATGTTCAGATTGCTTCCGTCAAGTCTAGGGAAGCTAGAAATTCCCCCAGAGCTACCACTGCACTTATTTACTGCACTGTCTCCATGAGAAAGAATGGAATCTTCAGGGCCTTGTTGATGTGTGTGAGATCTAGGTTGGGTCTCTAATCTTGGGAACTATGAAGTATATGAAGTATCTGCCTGATCCCAATTCTTCTGGTGGCACTGATTCAATGGCCTGAATTTTTACAAGTCTCTGTACTGGGCATCTCAATGGCGAGACCACAAACCAGTCTGTTAAGGGATGAGCAAACTTGAGCTTATACCCTCTCTGAATGCTCTCCAGCACACAGCAGTCTGACGACATCTGTGCCCAGACTTCTGCATAATTCAAAAGCCTTCCGTCTATCCTCAGGAGGAAGGCTTTGGCCCTGGCATCACAGTGCTTGGATGTTGAAGCAGGATGAGAACCGGAGGCTTGGCTTTGCTGTCAGGCAGAGATTTGGGCCTGCGATCTGCCACGCTGGCCATTAGGTCATATAGACCCTTTCTGAACAGCATCTGTCCTTTGAAAGGGAGTCTTCTGAGGATAGCCTTGGAGGTAGAATCTCCTACTCATTGCCTGATCCAGCACATTCTGCAGGCTGAAATAGAATAAGCTGAGACTTTGCTCATGACTCTGATGTCGTAGAGAGCATTGCCCACATAATTCTCCACTGCTAGTATAAGCTGGGACAAAGGCTCGCTCTCTGCCAGGGTAAACGCATACATCTTGGTATAACAAGCATGTGCTACAAAGCTGCTGCTTTGATTCTTAAATCAAAGCTTTGAACTACCATTATAGGACCACATTCACTCTGTGATCCAGGGTATGCTTTAATACATCTCCCTCACTTGTCATGGACGTGCGCTTGGTTACCTGATCTTCCAAGAAATCCACCTTAGGCTGAGTGAACATCTGTTGATACTCCTGTGCCATAGGATACAACCTAGACATTGTTTTGGCTACCTTTAAAGAGCCCTCAGGAGCATCCCAATGCTCCATGACTAACACACTCATATCAGGATGCCAGGGAAAAGATGTGGACTGTGTTCTCACTCCTCTGAGCATATGCCACTGAGTGGAGGAGCTTGCTGGGAGACTAACTTTAACTCTCACAGGGAGTCAGTAATAATCTCTAATAGTGCTGAAGGCTTAAATAGCAAATGTACAGTGGGATCTTCCCATTGGTTGAGAGCCCCCACTGCATCCTGCTTACTTGCTCCTGTATGCAACCCTATATCTCTCAGTAGGGAAGACTCACTCTGTGTAAGCAAAAGCATACAGACTGACCCATCACCTTCCAAATCCCTTTCAGAAAGGTCCACAGGACCCTGGTCATTTTCTGGCAATGCTGCTGATGTGCCCTGGGAGCTCAAGATCCCTGTGTGACCCCTGGCTCACTGCCAGACTTCATATGAATATTCTGGCTATCCAAATAAGCTCTCCACATCAAATTATGAATTTAGGAGAAAAGGCATTATTAGGCAGTACTAAGTCCCTTCTAGGTAACTCCGCCTTACATCTCTTGGGCTCTGTGGCTTTCACACTCTTGTGCTTAGGTATGCCACTGTTCTGGGGTTCTATAAAGGATTTTCTCCTGGCACACAGGCCCCTCAATGATTCCTCAGCTCTAAAGACCAAAGGTGAGGCTAAGCTGGATGGTCCCACTCCCCTTCATGTGCTATGCAACACATGGCGCAAGGGTGCTCTTCAAGCAACCATCCAGCGCAAATCTGGCACATCCCTGCCTGTTTTGAGGCAAAACAAGGTTTTTAAGGTTCTGGAGAACTTTGAAAAAAAAAATAGGAAATCCAAGATGGCCACCACGGCAGCATTATAGCACACAAAAAAGTTCAAAAATGTCTTAACTAAAAGTTACCCCCCCCCCTCCCCCGAAAATAGGATTTTAGAGATGGAAGACCCTTAGAAAGTGGTAGAAACCTTTAAAAACAGGATTTTCAGACACCCCCCCTCGATTTTGCCCATGGGCTATAATAGCCATACTCACTGTGACATATGCTCCAAAGGTACTATAGGCAGCCTCAGCTCTAAGAAGTAGTTGGATCTGGGAGAAGAAACTCTGTTTCAATCAGCCATTCTTCAAATGCTGAGATCTTCGGGCTGCTAGTCAGACCGAGGTCGGACTGATCCTCAATCCCTGTGGAATCATGCATGCAAAGGGGGAAGGCAAAATTACAGGCCATACAGGTCCCCAAGGGATTAAACTGCTGGCTGCAGATCCAAGTCTGCTTCTTCTCCATGCAGGCAGAGTTCTCCCCTGCGCTGGGGCGCTCTGGTGCACCGATAGCCACAAAAACTGAAAAAATACTTTAAATAATAAAGAAATATACAGAGCAGATGAGAAAGACACCTTCTGGTTCACGTACAGAAGGAAAAACTGGAGGGGGCAGCAGAGCCCTCAGTAGAAGGAGGAGAAGTTGAAAACCTGGAGTAGATTCTTCTGCACAGCTCGCAAGCATGGGGAAAATACCCTACTGTCCAGAATGACACACCTTTTACACTAGAAATTGACATGTAGAATTGCCTCTTTACTGTTTACCAAGGTAACAAAAAGTCATAATGCTAGCAGACATTTTCAAAGTTAAAATAATAACTAGAGATGAAATATATAATCCACATTACAGGGAAGTAATACCTAGGGTTAAAACTGTATCTTACTCTCATGAAAGTGTATCTTTAGAGATTAATATTAGAGTATGTTTTTCCAGTCACAAAGTAGATTTTAAGAAATAATCTACAAAGACAATTTATTAAGAGGCTATTGTGGCCAACCTTACATTTTTAGTCTACTGCCAAAGCTGTTATTATTTGTATCTAGAATACTGTACTCTTTCCTGGACTTTGTAATGTCTGTTTTATCTTTATATGAATTTAAGGAAACATTATGAACTGTTTCCTTTTCCTGTGTTTTCATTTTGGAAAAACGCTAATGTTACAAAAATGCGAAACACCAAGGCTGTGTATCTGCTGTAGTACCTTATAATTGGACAAGGGTGGGATGCTGAATGACTTTGGTACAATGTTGATGACTTAGCTTAAGTGTTCTGATGAATGAATTTTATAATTAGCAGCACGATTTGCATAATTACTTCTCGGTTGATTGCATGTGGCAAGTGGGCAGAGCTTAGGCTGTTTTAACCTTGTCTTCCCTGCTTGATGATGTTCAATTTTTTTTCTCTAAAGTTTAATTCCAGATACAGTATGTTTTTTTTGTTGAGTGCAGGTCACTTTATATATCTTTTTACAGTATGAAACAATGCTTGTTTAGAATTACATCAAGTCGGGCATTGTATATAGTAATGGAGATTTTAGTCTCAATGCTTTTGGTTCATCAAGGCTTTTCCTGTAACAGCATGATGGGGAAATGTTTTGATGAATGATCCTGACAAAATCAATGCCACTTATACTAAAAATGATTTGTCAGTACTGGTTTCTACAATCAATAGTTATTTTCATTAAAAAGCAAGCGTTTAATTTGACTTAATTTTTTGTTTGTTGATGAAGATGACAAAACTGTTTTCAGACGACCATATCAAAAAGAGAAAAAAAAAATTGGGGGGGGGGGGGGTTCTATTAAGGTTAGGTCTTTCCTATTGATTATGGCATTCTTTTCCTGGTTTTTATTTGATTATTTTTAGTGTTTTGTAAGACATATTGATCTATTGTAAATTGTGGAATACCAAATTTTAATAAACATAGATTAAATTAAATACCATTTAGCTTCTTCCAGCAGCTAGGCAGTAGTACTACATACTGAAACACAGTAAATGAAACCTAGGGTTACCAGAAGACTGGATTTACCCGGATATATCCTCTTTTTAGAGGCTTTCTGGACTAGAGGGAATTTGTCCGGGTTTTGGACTCACTTTTATCCAGTCCAGTCCCCACCCAGGAGTTGGGAGTCTCCCCTATCCCCCGTACCTTCTCCAGTGCTGCAATTTCACAAAACATTGGGCAACCAGCAGCGTTAGCAACAGTATCCTGCTACTGTTGGCCTGCCCCAGAAGCCTTCACTCTGCAGCATCCCACCTACATGGGAACAGGAAGTGCTGCAGAGTTAGGGTTACCAGATTTTCCTTTGGGAAAATCTGGACCCATAGCCATACCCCCAGGACCGCTCAGTTCCATCTCTTTCCCACCCTGTTCCACCCCCAGCCCTGCCCCCAGCCGGCATCCATGCATGCTCAGACACGACACAATGATGTTACGTGCACACACACGTGCGCATGAAGTCACCACATTGCGTCTGCACAAGTGTGGATGCCCCTTCCTGACGTGATTATGTGAGGAAGCTTTTCAAAACCTGGACAAAGTGCTGGGTTTTGAAAAGCTGTCTGGAACCCCAGACGTGTCCTCAAAAGGAGGACATATCGGGGGAAAACCAGATGTCTGTTAATCCTATGCAGAGTGAAGACTTGTGGGTCAGGCCGACAGCAGCAGGATCCTGTTGCTAATGCTGCCAGCTGCCCGAAATTTTGAAACTACAGTGCCGGAGGAGATACTGAGGACAGGGGAGACTCAGAAAGCCACATCCGACTTTGGGGTAGCCCGGGTGAGGGGCTGGAGAGTGAGAGGCTGCCCTGAGGGGACAGTTTAGGGATGAGACTATCAGAAAGCAGGGGCGGGGCAGGAGCAGGGTCAGGTGTCCTCTTTTTTTATTTTTCAAATATGGTAACCCTAATGAAAGCAGATAAAGACCTGCATGGTCCATCACATAGGTACCAGCTCTGTGGGTGCTAGAGTACCCCTAATATTTTTTGCAACACTGCTCAGACATCAGAGCTGAAATCTTCCCAATGTAGAGCTTCAGGGGAAAGCAGAAAGTAAGGCTCTGTTGCCTTAGCTATTGCTCCTGCCTCCCCTTAAGCCTGTTGGTCAGATATTTTTTAGCCAGCCAATAAGTTGCAAACAAGGCAGGACTTGTGATTTAGAAGACACAATTGGTCAGACAGTCTTTAGCTAGTCAATAGACTGCAAGGGAAAGCAGGAAAGAAGGTTGATGTCTCCTAAGCCAGTGTTTCTCAACATGCGGTACACATACCCTTAGGGGTATGTAAGCTGCTTGTTTGGGGTACGCAGCACTAGCCACCACCGAGGATATTGCCTGCCCACCAAAGCCTCCGCCAGGGATCCTTCCATCCTGCCCTCCACCCTCCTGTCGAAGCCGCTGCCGGGGATTCCTCCTTTTCGCCCACTCTCTCCACCGAAGCGGACCCAGAGGGCTCCGCTCTGATGTCAGAGCCGACGTTAGAGGCCTTCCATTCGGAGGGTGTATGTGTGTTCCCAGTTACCTCTTTCTGCCTTCAGCAGGTTCTCATTGCAGGGACACACAGGCAGCGGTTCACACGGTGCACATAGCTGACCCGGAAACCTCTCTGATGTCAGAGTTGACATCAGAGGGCAGACCAGCCACTTGCAGCATGTGAATTGCTGCCTATGTATCCCTGCAACAAGAGCCACTGAAGGCAGAAGGAGAGAGTGTGGCTCGAGCAAGTAAGGGAGAGAGGGGACATGATCTGGGAGAAAGGAGGGGGTTGGAGCGCATTGGGACATGGGAAAAGCACAATTTTGGGACAAAGGCTGGAAGGCAGGGAGGTGGGGGCACAAACCCGGGACACACAAGGAAGGGAGGGGCCATGAACAAGGGACACAGATGGGAGGGAGGAAAGGGGCACTAACTTGGGACATAGAAGGGAGGGAATAGAAAGGGAGAATTGTTGGGCATGAGTGTGTGAGTAAGAGGGAAAGAGATGGTGCACATGGAGAAAGGAAGAAAGAGCAAAATTGGGCATATAGAGAGAGAGGAGTGAGGTAGAAATGCTTGGGGAATAGAAGGATGAGAGGAAGTAGTGATCGAAATATGTCAGTTTTGAGAATTTATATCTGCTGTCTATATTTTACACTATATTTTCCATTTTTCTATAGTTGTTACTGAGTTGACATTGCATATTTTAAAGTCATCTGCCCTGATGTCTTTGAAAAAAAAAAGAATATAAATGATAATTAACATTTTCTATGTGAATAGTGTGCTTTGTGGGTTTTTTTTAAAGTTCTTTATTGATTTTCCAAACTTCAATAGTGCAATGCACAAATATATCACATACAATAAGTCAATAAAAGCACATTAAACTTACAAATATACATAATCAACCATTTTCTCCCACCCAATATTTATTCAATAAAACACAGAAGCATAGATTTCCCAATAATCTATTCAGATTAATAATATCCTCCCATCTTCCCACCCACCCCAAGTGTAAATATTCAAAGATCAAATTAGGACAGAAATACACCCCCCCCACACACACACACACCTTTCCCTGGATGTGTACAAAAATAAACAAAATGACTCACAATCAAAGACCTACTATAGTGATACTATACTTTGTGTTTTTTTTTATTTTGTAGTTACCATTATGTATTAAGATTATATTGTGTGCATATGAAAAATGGATGGAAGAAATTGCATTACAATTAGTACTATTATTATGGGATGGGGTCAGGGTAGAGCCTGGGCAGATCTGGGGTAGAGCTTAGGCAGAGGTACTCGTTGATATTTGGTAGACTTTGGGGGTATAAGAAGTTGAGAAACACTGTCCTAAGCTACTGGTCCTGCTTCCCCCTGCAGCCTATTATTTAGCTAAGGCATATCGGAGCAATGGGCTAATAGTAGGGAGCTGAAAAGAGCAGCAGTGTAGGCCAGACAGGCTTCTTACCTTTGGTTTACTATAGAGAGAGGGAAATATTGAGGGAGGCATTGGTAAAGGAATGAAGAAGTGATAGAGAAGCAGGGAAAGGAAAGAGACAATGATAGGTTGTGAGAGAAAAAATGCTGAAGGAAGAGATATGGACTAAAACGGAGAAGAGAACGGAAATGAATGTAAGCTGGGGGAGGGGCATGGGCTGTGATACAAAGAAAAATGGGTGAGGAAGGGCTGAAGAAAGAGAAGCAGAGATGTGGACTTGGAGAGGAACTGGTGGGATTCAAAGAGAAGGGGCTGGTATCAGAAATCAGCTGAGAAAAGGGCTCTGAGAAGAGAGAGCAGGTTGCAGGGAAGAAGTACTGAGGAGTGAAGAAAGAGATTGAAGTGGCAGGAGGGGTAAGACCAGGAAGAAAAAAAAAACAACAACAAAAAGATAATTTCTAGATATTTGTGTTTACTGTTCAAATCTATCATCCACTCTCCACAACTGAGCAAGAATCACTGGGAGGGAGATATAATATTAATTGGGCTAGGTAAGTTATGGGTAGCTGTAGGTATCTGCTCTTTTCTTCCAACTTTGCGATCACTGGGGTCAATAAGATATTTTACAGAAGGATGGGAAAAGGGAAAGCATGGAATACTATGAACTGAAAATTTCCCTTTTAAAACTTACTTTCTCTTGGCAGTAGTGGCGTACCTAGCATATGTGACACCCAGGGCCCATCATTTTCTGGCCCTCCCCCATCTGTACGAAAAACATGATTTTTAGTAACAAGCCATATGTCACACATGAGTACCTAGGAAAAGGCAGCATCTTACATACTGCAGTGAGCAGTACAACAGCAATACACCCATTGTAAAACTAAACAAGCCAGACTAGTACGGATCAATCCTACACCGTCAATCCTAACAGAAAACCATGTCTTTCGAACACACAGAACACAGAAAACACCTTTGCCTAGTATGGAATATGTCATCACAAACTAACCCCTCCCCCCTTTTATAAAACTGTAGTGTGGATTTTAGCCACGGTGGTAACAGCTCTGACGCTCATCAGAGCTGCTACCACCACGGCTGATGCTAAAAAACGCTCCAAAGTTTTGTAAAAAGGGGGATAAAATAGAAATACATAGACAAAGGTTAAATTGAACCAGCAAGAAGCTGGACTCTGCATACAATGCAACACCACAGAAACAGTGACACATGTCTCCTAAAGCAATAAATAAATAGAAAATTTTTGTTCTACCATTGTCTTCTCTGGTTTCTGCTTTCTTCATCTTCTTGTTACTCTCTTCTTTTCATCCACTGTCTGCCATCTCTCTGCCCCTATATGGCATCTTCTCTCCTTCTATGCCTCTTCCAGAAACTGTATGCCTCCCCCTTCCATCTCTCCTTTCACCCCCATTGGTCTGGCATCTCTCTCCTCTCCTTCCCTCTCCCACACCTCTCTTCTGCAACCCCTTTCTTCCCTCATTTTCCTTTTCAATTTATTTTCTGCATCCATCTAGATTACATTCTTACTACCCTCTCATCAATTTCCTTTTTTACTGTCTACCTACAGCTCGCCACCTCTTTCCCTCAACCCCTCCATTATATCCCTAACTCAATCCTTTTCCAACCATCATGTACCTTCCTTTTATTTATCCCCTCCTTCCATCATGTGCCCTCTTTCTCTACCCCTTCCATCTAGTACCTTCTCCTCTCTCTGTCCACTTCCATCGTCTGCTCCCCTCTTTCTCTCCTCCCATTTCCTTCTTGTATTTGCTCCCTTATCTCTCCCATCTGCATTTCCATCCAGCATAGGCTCCCCCTCTACCCACCACACTACCATCCAATGTCTGCCCTTTCTCTCTCCATCTACCCCTCTTCAATCAGCATCTGCCCCCTTTCTTTCCCTCCGATCCAATTCCATCCAGTATGCTTTCCCCTTATGTTTCTATCCTCTTTCCCTGTACATCAATTCCATCAGCACTACCCTTCCATACCACCCTGCCCCCTTTCTCTCCCTACACCACTCTTTCATTCCAGCAGTCCTGCTTCCTTTCTCGCGTTGACTGTAGCTGCCGGCTGCCGGTCCACCCCACTCCGACGTACTAGCTCTGGAGCAGAGTCGGCATCCACGTGCTTGAAGGTCCCGCGATGTCTCCAGGCTTTGCTCCAGAAGAAGTAAGTTACGTCGGAGGGGGTTGACCCGGCAGACGCAGGGAGTTGCAGCATGGACCCGCAATGACTGCGTCTGCCGGGTCCACCCCCTCAGACATAACTTACTTCTTCTGGAGCAAAGCCAGCAGATGAGTCATCGGGGGACCTTCCTGCACCTCAGCGTAGCTGCCGACTCTGCTCTAGAGCAGTGTTTTTCAACCTTTTTACACCCGTGGACCGGCAGAAATAAAAGAATTATTTTGTGGACC
Source organism: Geotrypetes seraphini (assembly GCF_902459505.1). NCBI lineage: Eukaryota > Metazoa > Chordata > Amphibia > Gymnophiona > Dermophiidae > Geotrypetes > Geotrypetes seraphini. The sequence continues at coordinate 173,014,730 of NC_047088.1, read as the reverse complement.
AGCAAACTACTAAGACTGAAATTTAAAAAACACATTTCCGCCCTGTCTCCGCAAGCTCAGTCCCCACAAACCATCTGATCCCATCCACACAAGTCTCAATTATGATTTTATATTGAACATATTTTATAAGTATAAAAAGAAACAATATTCTGTACAATTGTCATTTTATAAATATAAATATACAGAGCAAGGACCAACAAAAACCCTGTCTCCCCTCCCTTTCACATATATCCCCTCTACTATCAAGAAAACTGAACAAGCCAAAGTATTATAGAATGCTACATAGAACAGAATACTGCAGTCACACATGACAGGAATAGTGTTAGGGGAGTGCAACTAGGGCAACTGCCCCCTGGTCCGAGAGAGTCCTAAGCCAGCTAGAAGCTAAAGAAGCACTGCCTGGGCTTTGCAGTCCCCAGTTATGTCTCTAGCAGGATATATATTTCAAATCTGATACAGTATATTCTAATGACAAAATAGAAATAAAATTATTTGTACTACCTTTTGTTGTCTCTGGTTTCTGCTTTTATCTTCTTTTCACTCTTTTCCTTCCAGCGTCTGCCCTGTCTCTTCAATCCAGCCCATTCCATCCACTGTCTGCCCCTTCAAGAAACTGTCTGTCTCCCCCTGCCATCTTCCCTCTAGACCCCCCCCCCCTTTGGTCTGGCATCCATCATCTTCCCTCTGTTCCCTCATGGTCTGGCATCTTTCTCATTTCTCTTTCCCTTCCCCCTGTGGTTTTTAGCATCTCTCTCTTCTTATTTCCTCCGCTCAGATCTGTCTCCTTCCCCGTTCTCTGGCATCTCTCTCTCTTCCCATCTCTGGTCTTCCTTCTGTTCTTTCTGCCTTCGTCTAAATTAAATTCTTTCTTACTATGCAGTCCTCAGTTTCCCTCTTTTCACTATGTCTACCCACAGCATGCCACCCCTTTCCTTCACCCCTCCACTATCTCACTAACTCTATCTTCTTCCCCCATCCAGCATATGTCCTTTTTCTTTATCCTTCCTTCCATCCAGTATGTGTTCTCTTTCTCCACTTCCATTTAGCATTTGCTCTCCCTTCTCCCCACTTCCATCATCTGCCCCCTTCTCTCAATCTCTCCATCCACCAGAGGCCAATCTTTCTCCCTTCCAAACCTTTCCGATTTTGGCAACAAGATCGGCAACGCCCCCCCCCTCCGCGATGACACTTAAGATTGGCAATGGGCCTCCTTCTACCCCCAGCATCAACAGAACTTCAGATCGGCAACGCGATGCTCAGTCAAAAGCGGAAACAGGAAGCTGAGTCAGAGGGAAGCTTTTGATGTGAGCACTAGAGAATGACACGGGGAAAAAATCTGTCCCTATCACTGCACCGTCCCCTTCACCGCTCTGTCACCGCCATTCCCTTCACTGCCCCGTCACCGTCACCGCAACATCCATACAAGTCTCAGTACTGCAATATTTAGCTTATTCCTTCCTTATAAATCAAAGTTCTGGCTGCTGAACTGGAGAAAGAGATGTTCAGCTGGCAGGGATTTGTTTATAAATTTTTATCAACACAACTAATATACTACTTTATCCAGAAGCAAAATAAAAGAAAAAGAAATATAATTTTTTTTCTACCTTTGTTGTCTGGTTTCTGCTTTCCTCATGTTCTCATTCAATTCCTTCCATCCACTGTCTCTCTTCTCTCTGAATCTTCCATTTGCTCTGTTACTGTGCCTCTCCCTTTCTCCCCCTTCCAAATTGGTCTGGCACCCTTCTTCTTCCCTCCTCTCCCTCCCATAGTCTGGCATCTCTGTCTTCTTCCCTTCCAGCATCTTCTCCCCACTCTCTGTTCCCCATTTCTCTTCAGCTTCTTCTCCTCACTCTGTCATCCCCATTTCCCTCAGCATCTTCTCCCCCTCTGTCTTCCCCATGTGCTTTCAGTGTCCTTCTCCCCCTTTGTCATCCCCATGTGCTTTCAGCGTCCTTCTCCCCCTCTGTCTTCCCCATGTACTTTCAGCATCCTTCTCCCCCCTCTGTTTTACCCATTTCCTTTCAGCGTCTTTTCCTCTCCACCCCTCTTTTCCTCCCTTCCTCCCTCCCTGCCCCTTACCTTCATGGCGCTTTCACCCCCCTTTCCTTTGTGGCGCTTTCACCCCCCCTCCAACAGGCCCGGGCCAACAAACCTCCCTGCCCTGTGGCCGGCGATGTCTAAACTGCCTTCCTACGGCAGCAAGAGTGTTGTAGTTGCATATGGCTGCCGTAAAGGTCGTTTCTGATGCAACTTCCGGTTAATTCAGAGATGACCTTTACGGCAGCCATATGCAACTACAACACTGCAGCTGCCGTAAGAAGACAGTTTAGACATCACCGGCCACAGGGCAGGGAGGTTTGTCGGACCGGACTGGGCCTGGGGGGGGGGTGAAATCACCATGAAGGTAAGGGTGTGTGTGAAAGTGACACGAAGGAGGGCGGCAGTAAAGAGGGTAAAGCGCAATAGGGACCGGGCCAGCCGTGCACCCCCCTAAGCCTGCACCCGGGGCGGACCTCCCCCCCCCTTGGTACGCCACTGCTTTGCAGCTCTGATATTGAGAGGGCTATGGTCAGGGATTGAACTAAGGGAGAATGAAGAGTAGTATCGTTTCCATTCCTTACAAAAAATTACAAATATTTCCCCCCATTACATGCCACAGGAGGTAGAAATGGTGGGAGCACTATGTGAGCCTAAAGAAGTAGCACAGCAGATGCAGTAGGAAGAGTGTCAGGAGATCATTGGCAGTATTGGGGATGGGGAAGAAGGGACATGCTGTCTCACAAACTGTATGAATCCTAGTTTGGCTCCCTGGCTCTCATAATTGCTGAATCCTTGCTCCCCTCTTTACTAGGGCTGCCAGATGTCCAGGTTTCACCGGACATGTCCTCTTTTTTTGAGGACTCCCTTGGGTGTCTGGGCGGCTTTTAAAATTTACCTTTTTAGTCCAGTTTTTTGCGGGGCAGCGGCAGCAGCACTGAAAAAGAAATCATGCTGGCCTGGGTTGGTTTTGTGCTCTGGAGCTCCTTCCTCTCTCTTCCACATGCACCTGCACCCCCTTCCCAGTAGCCCTCTTTGGTGAATTGGCAGTGGTGGTGATCAAGACATGCTTCCGGCATCAGGGCCTTCCCTCTGCGTGTCCCACTTCTTTGTTTCAACTTCTTGTTTCCACTTAGGTGGGTCTTGCAGATGGAAGGCCCCGACACCGGCTGCTTGTCTTGATTGCCGCTGCTGAAGAGGGCCACATGAAAGGGGGTGCGGGTGGAAGGGAGAGGGCCAGATGCAGAACTCGTGAGTTAGGGAGGGAGAAAAAGAGAGAGAGGGGAGGGAAACGAAAGGAAAGATGTCATAATGAGCTGGGCTGGAGTGGAGGGAGAGTGGAAAAATGCTGGCTATGGGGTGCAGGAACAAAGGAAGAGAGGGGATACGATGAAAATGGAGACAAACAGTGACATAGTGAAGGGACAAGCAGGACCTATAAGTATAGACACAGGGGAAATGCTGAAAGATGGAGGGGAAGAGATAGGAACACAGAGGGAGCCATACTGAAAGGAGGTAGATGGGTTTACAGAGGGAGGCAATGCTGATTGGAACACAGAGGGGGATAATACTGAATTGGAGGGTTGATGGGGATACAGATGGGACAATGCTGAAAAGGGGAAGAGGTGATAGAGACACACAGAGGGAGTAATGCTGAAGAGGGGTAGTGCTGAAAAAGGGGAGGTGAAATAGAGACACAGAGAAGCAATGCTGAAAAAAGGGGAAGGCAGATGGTGAATATGGGGGGATGATAAGAAAAGGAATGCAATGAAGATTCTGGAAAAGAGGGACATTGGTGAGAGGGGCACACATAAGGGTGATGCTGGAAAAGAGGTGGAATGGTGACTCTAACAGACACAGAAGGAAAATGCTGGATCAAGGAGAGATGTGGGCTTAAGCTGGATGGAATTGGGAGAAAGAGGGCTAAGCCATTGGAAAGAATGAGAGAGTGAAGAGAAGATGAGGAAAGCAGAAACCCAGACAACTAAGGCAGATAAAAGTTTTAGGAGACCAAAATCCCCTTCCTCAGGTCAGGAGGAATACTAACCTGAGGAAGGAGATTTGGGTTTCTGAAAGCTAATAGAAAAATGGATTTGTCCAATAACATGGTATCTTAGGGCTCCTTTTACTAAGCTGTAATAGCGTTTTTAGCACATGCAGAATTTTAGTGTGTGCTAAACCTACGCTACGCGGCTAGAACTAATGCCAGCTCAATACTGGCATTAGCATCTAGCGCGCGGGGCAATTCAGCGCGCACTAAAACCGCTATCACAGCTTAGTAAAAGGAGCCCTTAGTTTCCATTTTTGTTTTGATTCTATGTGATGATTGGTATTTGTCAGTCTTTTCAAATCTGCTGTCTTTATATTTTGCAAAGTACTAGAAGACATGTATCACTATTTAAATGGTTCTGCATTCCATGAAGAATCTGGCTTCTTAGGGTTTAGTTTCATTGTTGTTTACATATTTTATTTTTAGAGTGTGCAAAAAAGGACATGATTTTCTGTTGGCATTGACTGTGCAGAATTGATCTGTGCTAATCTGCCTTGTTTAGTTTTACAATGGGTGTATTGATGTTCTAGTGCTCACTGCAAAGATTAAGATGCTACCTTTTCCTAGGTGTAACTCGTGGATTACTACTAAAAATATTTTTTTTCATATAGTGGAGAGGGTATTTAAAAATGATTTTCATATAGAGGAGAGGGTGTTTAAAAATTATTAGCCCTGGGTGTCAAATATACTAGATATGACACTGATGGATGGACTCAGAGTTCCAGACCCTATGCTGCAGCAGTCAGCACTGATGGTTATCACAGATGCCTTCATGCACCAGTAAAGGTCAGCTCAGGTCACACCGATCACCTTATTTTTTGCTGCATGCTTTGTGGAAAGCAAAAAGAGCCTCCTTTCTCTTCCAATCTTTTGCACTGCACATAGCCAGCAGCCGCCAAGGCCTGAGGAGAGAAGGAAAGATTCAAGAGCCCAGCTGGGATATGAGAGGGCCTTACTGCATGGACAGTGCAGGTGTACCGGTGTTCTAAATAAATAAATATGCACATTTCCATTGTATTGACCTTGATTATACCTTTTCACAAGGTAAAAAGGATACTACCTTGCTACTATTAAAAAAAAACAAAAAACACCTCTTCAAAGCATATTTATGAAAATCACTTCAATCCAATGGGTCAGGAAAAGTAACATTTTCAACTTTTTAATTGTTCAAAATGGAAAAATTAATGTTTGTTTTAATCAATTTTCATTTCTGTGTGGCAAAATTGCTTATATAACGCAGCAGTCCCTTCTGGATCCCTTTTCAGGTCAAAAATATTCTGAAAAAAAACCTCTATGAATATCCAGAAAACTTTGACAGTGTAGCAGTACACTTCTTCCTCTGTATTTGCAGTTTCAGCAATCACGGTTTCGATTATTCACGATTTTTAGCTTACTGACTCCTCCCCCAAAATTACATCAGCTTGCATAGAGAAAATCGCTGATTTCCAGTACTTTCTTCACCATGTTTTGCCTCTCCTTCAGGAACAGGCCAGGTCTCCCACCATGTTATTTGTGGTTTCACTATATTTACAATGGTTTTTAATAGAAAACAGTGAATAACATATGAAAAAGTTATTCACGGTTTTTCTGTATTTGCAAGTCTGTTAATCCCCTATCACAGCGAATATGGAGGGAGAAGTGTAGTACCAATCTGTGCCACCAATGAACAGCATTCTTATTTGGCAAACCTCGCTCAAATCATGTCTCAAATCAAATTTAGAGCCAGGAAGTGAAGATGTCCAGGTATCAGTGACAATGATTAAAACCAGAACCTCAAAACCCCGATGACTAGAGGATGACTGCTGACGCCTTAAGACTGTGGTAGGAATTAGCAGCATGGTGGGTGGGGCCTTATGTTCTTAGGATGGGGGCTTTCCTTCTGTGCTTGGAAGACCACTGTCCTAATATGTTTTCTTGAATAAATAACTTTTCTTATTAATCTATTCCTAAACTCTTGTAGAACTCATGCCTCTGCAATTTGTATGTGTAAAGGATGACATATCTGATTGGGGTTGTAAATTGCCAAGGGTCCCAGAAAATATAATGGTAACAGCACTGTTCTTAACTTGAACATCTGTTGATAATTCAGCATCATTGTCTCTTAGTACCTAAGTTCTATCCTTATACAGTTCAGAGTATCTCATCTACATGGTAATAGAAACATCAAATTGACTAATGCTTTGGCTATGATCTGTTTTCAAAAAAAAAAAGTCCTATGGTCTTTCTTTAATCTCTTTAATTGCTAAAACCAACTATTGCCTATTATGTACCACAAAGAGTTTCCAGCTGCTGGACTGTCTTGCACAAATAAATTACTTTTTGAAAGAATTTAAATTGTAACAATTAAATGATGATTTCCTTTAGATACATGATATAAAACATTCATTGAGTGAGATCAAGGATTAGAAATTTGATATATTTATAGAAAGAAGATTGTGGTGAAGCTTTAACTTAAGAGAAATAAGTGGTTGTGATTTATGAATAAGTTATACTTTATGTTCAGAGATGCAGCAAGTAATGCCTGTGTTGTGTTTCACTTATGGTATCTAGGAGTTGTACTGCCTATCTTGAGTGTCCTAGGCATTGGGTTAAAACATATGATTGCTATAATGAAAATTCCCAAGTATATTGACCAGTTCTTTTGTGTGACTCCAAGGATTTAAAAAGTAGCTGAGAAATTGTTTATTTTTTTTATACATTGCTTCTCTTATAAACTACAGATTGTAGAGCAGATATAAATAATCAAGGCTACAATAAATGAAGCTGAGATCTAAAGGACAGTTGAACATAGTTACTCATGCATTTAAGAATTGTCAACAAATCAGCAATGGAAGTCATTGCAGAAATTCGTAGAAACTGATTAAAAAGGGGTACCCAATTCATCATAAACAAGTTTTGTGACAGGCTTATGCATCCTGTCTGACCTGTGCACCAATACAGTATCATCAGTGGGATGACTGTTTGTGTCTTCTGAAACAGCAGGCTGTATTTTGCTCAGTTACACTTAAAGATACTGGAGCATTAATATCTGCCAATATTTCCTTATAAGGACTTATCACCTGTGGAACTGCTAAGCTCAGGTAGAGGTTCAGATAAGTTTGTCATTGGTTCTGGAGGTGGTTAATATGTACAGTATGTTGTGTGAGAGAGGGGTCACTAAGATCCTCTGTACTTTTAGCATTTCTTTCAGGCACTGCCTTAATTAGTGACCCATTTGTGAAGCAGCTCACTAACTTAATCAGATCTAGGCCTTGTGATGCTAGTATGCCATCTGAAATGTGGAATCCTCAGACTGAAAATTCTGCAGAGTCACAGCTTTCTTGTTCATTCTGTGAGCAAGTTGATGTCTTAACTTTTGTTTGTATTTTGCTATTGGCCTGGATGTTGTAGAATTTCCAATTTTTGGCAATCGGACTGATTGACCTATGAGAGTAGGTGATTTCTGTGTAGAGCTTTCTCAGGACCTTTTCTACTTTCAGGTATCAGCTTATATACTGGTAGGTTTGGCAACTGAGTCACTACCACATAGGGATCTTTGCATCAGTGGTTTCATAGTTTGTGCTTGCCTAGGATATCTAGAGTCTTCATCAGCACTCTTGGCTTTTGACTTGAGCATCATAGCGGAATGTATTGCCTGTGTAACCCCTGGCCTCCTATCGTACCCTACGGCAGGTTATATGCATAGGAAACAGGCCAGAAGAACACTATCAGTTCCCACAAAACTATTTGAGCTAATACTGGGAGTAATATTGCAAAATAAATCTACTGTAGGGCAGTGGCGTATCTAGGTATGTGGCATCCGGGGCCCATCATTTTTTGACACTCCCCCATGTAAAAAAATATTTTTTGTAATGACCATGAAACGGAATAAATGGTCAGAATATAAACAGGCAGTGAAAATTTTCTTATATTCCAAACATAACATAACATAAATTGTGTCTGAATTGTCATGACATCAGAAGTACATATGGAGTAGTTGCAGGTGATGCTTGGGACAGTTCTGATTGTGTTAGTTCGGTTTTATGTGTTTTTTGAATAGAAGGGTTTTTATTTCTTTTTGAAGGCTTTGCAGTCTGTGGTCGATGTCAATTGGTTGTAGAGTTGGGGGTCGAGTGTTGCAGCTCGAATGGCTAGGAGGTTGTCGAACAGTTTTTTTCTTTTGACGTTTTTGGTTGGAGGGTGTGTGAATGGTGCGTGAGTTCTCCTATGTCTGTTTGAGGTGGATTGAATTATTTAGCTGAAGAAATTAGTTACCCCCTCATCCCACACACATTAATTCTCTTCCATTATAAAAAAACATTGATAAGTTCCCAGAAAAAAAATACATTAAAATAAAAAGTGAAAACAAAGGCCCCTACAGATGAGAACATAACATAAGAATAGCCTAACTGGGTCAGACCAATGGTCCATCATGCCCAGTAGCCCATTCTCATGGTAGCCAATCCAGGACACTAATACCTGGTCAAAACCCAAAGAGTAGCAACATTCCATGCTACCGATCCAGGGCAAGCAGACACTTCCCCCATGTCTTAATAACAGATTATGGACTTTTCCTCCAGGAATTTGTCCAAATCTTTCTTAAAACCAGCTACACTATCTGCTTTTACCATAACTTCTGGCCACTTCATTTTTAAGTTTAGATCTTTCCTTTCAAACAGAGACCTTGCTAGATGTCAAATATAGCACAAGGTAACTTCACATGGACTTAGCTGTGCAGGAAATGTGAATCTCCTCATACACCCACCATATAGTGTAAAAATGTGCAAAGGTCTGTTTTTTTCTTTCGATCACTACATAGCCTAATGCCACACAAGCAGCGCTGTTACAAACATATTCTGCAGGTCAATGCTAAGGATAACAAAGTTTCCTTCCTTGGACCAGAAGGAGATACTGATAAACCACTGGAAGATATCTCAAAACAACACCCAAAGATCCACTCAGTGTGTGAACCAGTTGAGTGGAGTGGACTAACTGGGGGGTGGAAATGGGCCCGGAGTTTGCTCATCAGAATTTCCCAGACCACCTCTTCCTCTCAACACATTGACATGCTGCCACCACCACCACTAGAAACACCTCACTGGGTAGGCCAGCTATGCTATAAACTCTATAAAACACATTATTATATTTTCTTATAAAGCACATATTTTAACTGAACTCTCTTGCATCCTCAGCCTTTCCATTCACAAAAATAGAAGGAAGAAAAGTTCCCATTTCCTGCTGTCTCATGTACCCGGCCTATACAATATATTTTTTCTGCAGACCCTTCAAAAGTCTGACCAAATCCTCGTTTCACTTGCATTATAAAGTACTGTGGATGCCATCTCTCCCCAATCCCAGGTCCTAAAGTCTAAGACAGTAGCGCAAACTAATGCTGCCAGATTCAGGAAAAAAAATTTTGATTTGATTCAGCCTATTGAATTGGTTTATCAATTCGATTTTCCTGCCCAGTTGGGTGATTTTTTTTCACAACTCCTGGTGGGTTTTATAGCTTTTTTCCCCCTCTTTGGCTTCTCCTAACCACACTGGCGCTGTGGTGTAAATAAAATAAAGAAACAAAAAGGACTTTTCCTCTCTCTGTTAAATCCTAGCTCACGTTTGCAGTCCAACACCAGCTCTGGCAGGATACACATTTCAAATCTGACATATTATAATCACAAAACAGAAAATAAAATTAATTTTTTTACCTTTTGTTGTCTGGTTATATTTCAAATCTTGATGGTCCAAGGCTCTGGTTTTTTTCTGATAACTTGCTTGCCAGGGTCTCCTTCTTTCTTCTTTCTGCATGCTAACCATCCATCTGCCAACTCTGTCCTCCCTTTCCATTTCCCTTCCCTCCCCAAGAAGTCTGGTATCTTTCCTTTTTCCATCTCCCTCCACAGATCCACCTTTTCTTAACTACCCTTTCATCCGGCATCTCTCCCTCCTTCCCCACCACCCCAGAGTCCACCATCTCTCCCTTTCTTTTCCGAATTACCCTCCTATCCAGTATCTCTATCCCTCCTCCACACCATCCCTTGTGTCCAATTTCTCTCCCTTTCTGTTCCTTCCCTCCCTAAATCCCATGGTCCATCATCTGGATAAGGATCTGATTGTGGATATCCAAAAGTTTGGAAGGAAAGAGGAGGTTCTACTGTTGGGAGATTTCAACCTGCTGGATGTGGACTGGAATGTTCCATCTGCAGAATCGGAAAGAAGTAGGGAGATTGTGGATGCCTTTCAAGAGGCTCTGCTCAGACAAATGGTGATGGAACCCACAAGGGAAAAAGCGATATTGGATCTGGTCCTCACAAATGGAGAGAGTATCTCTAATGTTCGAGTGGGTGCTCACCTGGGTAGTAGCGATCATCAAACGGTTTGGTTTGATATAACGGCTAAAGTGGAAAGCGGCCGCACGATACTTAAAGTCCTAGATTTCAAACGTACGGACTTTAATGCAATGGGAAAGTACCTGAAGAAAGAGCTGTTAGGATGGGAGGACATAAGAGAAGTGGAAAGACAGTGGTCTAAGCTGAAAGGAGCGATAAAAATGGCTACGGACCTTTATGTGAAGAAAATCAATAAAAACAAGAGAAAAAGGAAGCCGATATGGTTCTCCAACCTAGTGGCTGAGAAAATAAAGGCGAAAGAGTTGGCGTTCATGAAATATAAAAAAACCCAAGAAGAGGAGAGCAGAAAGGACTACAGGGTGAAACTGAAAGAAGCCAAGAGAGAGATACGTTTGGCGAAGGCACAGGCAGAAGAACAAATGGCTAAAAATGTAAAAAAGGGAGATAAAAATTTTTTCAGATATATTAGTGAAAGGAGGAAGATAAAAAATGGAATTGCTAGGCTAAAAGATGCTGGGAACAAATATGTGGAGAGTGATGAGGAGAAAGCAAATGTGCTAAACAAATACTTCTGTTCTGTGTTCACAGAAGAAAATCCTGGAGAAGGACCGAGATTGTCTGGCAAAGTTACACGAGAAAATGGAGTAGATTCTGCGCCGTTCACGGAGGAGGGTGTTTATGAGCAACTTGAAAAACTGAAGGTGGACAAAGCGATGGGACCAGACGGGATCCATCCCAGGATACTAAGGGAGCTCAGAGAGGTTCTGGCGAGTCCTATTAAAGACTTGTTCAACAAATCTCCGGAGACGGGCGTGATTCCTGGGGATTGGAGGAGAACGGATGTGGTCCCTATTCATAAAAGTGGTCACAGGGATGAAGCAGGAAACTACAGGCCGGTGAGCCTCACTTCAGTTGTTGGAAAAATAATGGAAGTGTTGCTGAAAGAAAGGATAGTGTATTTCCTTGAATCTAATGGGTTACAGGATCCGAGGCAACATGGCTTTACAAAAGGTAAATCGTGCCAAACGAACCTGATTGAATTTTTTGATTGGGTGACCAGAGAGCTGGATCGAGGACATATGCTAGATGTAATTTACTTGGATTTCAGCAAAGCCTTTGATACAGTTCCTCATAGGAGGCTGTTGAACAAACTTGAAGGGCTGAAGTTAGGACCCAAAGTGGTGAACTGGGTCAGAAACTGGCTGTCGGACAGACGCCAGAGGGTGGTGGTTAATGAAAGTCGCTCGAAGGAAGGAAAGGTGACTAGTGGAGTCCCTCAGGGTTCGGTGCTGGGGCCAATCCAGTTCAATATGTATGTAAGTGACATTGCTGAAGGGTTAGAAGGAAAAGTGTGCCTTTTTGAAGATGATACCAAGATTTGTAACAGAGTAGACACCGAAGAGGGAGTGGAAAATATGAAAAAGGATCTGCAAAAGTTAGAGGAATGGTCTAATGCCTGGCAACTAAAATTCAATGCAAAGAAATGCAGAGTAATGCATTTGGGGATTAATAATAGGAAGGAACCGTATATGCTGGGAGGAGAGAAGCTGATATGCACGGACGGGGAGAGGGACCTTGGGGTGATAGTGTCCGAAGATCTAAAGGCGAAAAAACAGTGTGACAAGGCAGTGGCTGCTGCCAGAAGGATTCTGGGCTGTATAAAGAGAGGCGTAGTCAGTAGAAGAAAGAAGGTGTTGATGCCCCTGTACAGGTCATTGGTGAGGCCCCACTTGGAGTATTGTGTTCAGTTTTGGAGACCGTATCTGGCGAAAGACGTAAGAAGACTTGAGGCGGTCCAGAGGAGGGCGACGAAAATGATAGGAGGCTTGCGCCAGAAGACGTATGAGGAGAGACTGGAAGCCCTGAATATGTATACCCTAGAGGAAAGGAGAGACAGGGGAGATATGATTCAGACGTTCAAATACTTAAAGGGTATTAACGTAGAACAAAATCTTTTCCAGAGAAAGGAAAATGGTAAAACCAGAGGACATAATTTGAGGTTGAGGGGTGGTAGATTCAGGGGCAATGTTAGGAAATTCTACTTTACGGAGAGGGTGGTGGATGCCTGGAATGCGCTCCCGAGAGAGGTGGTGGAGAGTAAAACTGTGACTGAGTTCAAAGAAGCGTGGGATGAACACAGAAGATTTAGAATCAGAAAATAATATTAAATATTGAACTAGGCCAGTTACTGGGCAGACTTGTACGGTCTGTGTCTGTGTATGGCCGTTTGGTGGAGGATGGGCAGGGGAGGGCTTCAATGGCTGGAAGGGTGTAGATGGGCTGGAGTAAGTCTTAACAGAGATTTCGGCAGTTGGAACCCAAGCATAGTACCGGGTAAAGCTTTGGATTCTCGCCCAGAAATAGCTAAGAAGAAAAAAATAAAAAAAAATTTAAATTGAATCAGGTTGGGCAGACTGGATGGACCATTCGGGTCTTTATCTGCCGTCATCTACTATGTTACTATGTTACTATCTCTCTCCCTCTCCTCTATTTTCAGACCCATTATTTCTTCCCCCCCCCCCCCAAAGTTTGGCATATGCACGTCTCTTTGAACACCCCCTTCCCTCTGTGTACTTCTAAACCAGGGTCCCCCCCAAAGGCCTGTCCCCCCTTAAAGGTCTGCCTGTCCCCCTTTGAAGGCCTGCACCCCCCTTGAAGGCCTGTCCCACCCCCTTGTAGGCCTGTCCCCCCCTTGAAGGCCTGTCCTCCCCTTGTAGGCCTGTCCCCCCCCCTTGAAGGCCTGCCTGCCTGTCCCCCCCTTGAAGGTCTGCACCCCCCCCCCCGAAGGCCTGCACCCTCCCTTGAAGGCCTGCCTGTTCCCCCCTTGAAGGCCTGCCTGCCTGCCTGTCACCCCCCCTCCCCCTTGAAAGCCTGCCTGCCTGCCCGCCCGCCCCACCCTGAAGGCCTGATGCCCCGACCCACCCAGAAGGACCGCTCACCCCCCTGGCCTCCCCGCACCACCTATGAAGCATCCGCAGCAGGATCGTGACGTCAGCGATCCCTGCGCTGCTTAGGCGCTGCTTCCTGCGCCGCGGTCCCGCCCCTCCTCTGATGTCAGAGACGATTTTAGTGATAGGTTACAGATCACTAACAGCAGGTCAGCAATTTCATGTTTGAGTTCTTTTGGTACCCTGGGATGTATACCATCTGGTCCTGGCAATTTATCACTTTTTAACTTGTCAATTTGGATAAGTATATCTTCCAGATTCACCGAGATTTCTTTCAGTTCCTCCACATCATCACCCTTGAAAACCATTTACGGTTCAGGTAGATCACTTACATCTTCTTCCATCAAGACTAAAGCAAAGAATTCATTCAGTCTCTCCGCTATGGCCTTATCCTCCCTGAGCGCCCCTTTTGCTCCTTGATCATTTAACGGTTCCACAGATTCCCTCACAGGTTTTCTGCTTCTGATGTACCTAAAAAAATTTCTTTGAGTTTTTGTCTCTTTTGTAAGTTTCTCTTCATATTCTTTCTTAGCTGTCTTTATCAATGCTTTGCAACTCAGTTGCCAGTGCTTTTGCTTCTTCTTATTTTCTTCATTCGGATCCTTTTTCCATTCTTTAAAGGATGTTTTTTTGGCTCTAATAGCCTCTTTCATGTCACCTTTTAACCACGCTGGCTCTCGTTTCCTCTTCTTTCCACCTTTGCTGATACATGGAATACATCTGTTCTGGGCTTCCACAATGGTATTTTTAAATAACATTCATGCCTAGTTTACAGTCCTAACCTTTGCAACCAATTCTTTTAGCTTCTTTTTAACCATTTTCCTAATTTTATCATAGTCACCCTTTCAAAAATTAAACGCCCCTACAGCAGTGGCGTGCCAAGGGGGGGGCGAGGGGGGTGGTCCGCCCCGGGTGCCAGCCCTGAGGGGGTGCTCCTTGCCTTGCCGTTCAGTCCCCCCCACCCCCGAAGGACCGCTCGCCCCACTGACCTTCCAGCACCACCTATGAAGCAGCCCGCAGCAGGATCGCGATGTCAGTGATCCCTGAGCTGCTTGGGCGCTGCTTCCTGCGCCGCGGTCCCGCCCCTCCTCTGGCATCTCTCCTGCTGCGATGGTTGTGGTGGGGGGGGGTAGGTTGCTGGGCCGCTGAACTGATCGCGCCAGCCGCCATCAGCTCAGCGGCCCCTTTTTCGGCATTTATACCTGTTTTACTTGGTCTAAGTCAAAATGTATAAGTGCCGACTAGGCAACCTGTCAAAATCTTTGGTTATACATGTTGTATGCCTAGGTGTAGGTTGGCCCACCACCCACCCTTTCCCCTCCTCTAAAAATGCCTCTTTTCTCTCTCTGTGTTTAGAGGCAGGGGAAAGGCCTAAGCTGGTTTTAGATACGTCTAAAACCAGCTTTGATTATGGGTGCTTGGATGATCAGGCTTTTTGATTGTCCAAGTACCCATTTAGGCCACTTTTTAGACGTTTTTTTAAATTATTATTATCTAGATTTTCTGAAATCTTTTGATAAAGTTCCTTGCGAGAGGCTCCTGAGATAATTAAAGTGTCATGGGATAAGTGGCAAAGTTCAGTTGTGGATTAGGAATTGGTTTTTGGATAGAAAACAGAGAGTAGGGTTAAATGGTCATTTTTCACAATGGAGGAGAGTAAACAGTGGAGTGCTGCAGGGATCTGTATTGAGACCGGTGCTATTTAACTTATTTATAAATGATCTGGAAATTGGAATGATGAGTGATGTGATTAAATTTGCAGATGACACAAAGCTGTTCAAAGTTGTTAAAACGCATGCGGATTGTGAAGAATATTACAGGCGGACCTTAAGAAATTGGAAGACTGGGTGTCCAAATGGACAAATGCAAAGTGATGCACATTGGGAAGAATAACTTGAATCACAGTTACAAGATGCTAGGGTCCACCTTGGGGATTAGCGCCTATGAAAAGGTTCTGGGTGTCATCTTAGGCAATATGATGAAACCTTCCACCCAGTGTGCGGCAGCGGCTAAAAAACCAAACAGGATGCTAGGAATTACTAAAAAAGGGATGGTTAAGAAGACTAAGAATGTTATAATGCCCCTGTATCGCTCCATGGTGTGACCTCATCTGGAGTATTACGTTCAATTCTGGTCTCCTTATCTCAAGAAAGATATCGTGGCGCTAGAAAAGGTTCAAAGAAGAGCGACCAAGATGGTAAAAGGGGATGGAACTCCTCATGCATGAGAAAAGACTACAATGGTTAGGGCTCTTCAGCTTGGAAAAGGGACGGCTGAGGGGAGATATGATTGAAGTCTACACAATCCTGAGTGGAGTAGAACGGGTACAAATGGATCGATTTTTCACTCTGTCAAAAATTACAAAGACTAGGGGACACTCGATGAAGTTACAGGGAAATACGTTTAAAACCAATAGGAGGAAATTTTTTTTCACTCAGAGAATAGTTAAGCTATGGAACGTGTTGTCAGAGGATGTGGTAAGAGCAGATAGCGTAGCTGGTTTTAAGAAAGGCATGGACAAGTTCCTGAAGGAAAAGTCTATAGTCTGTTATTGAGAAAGACATGGGGGAAGCCACTGCTTGCCCTATATCGGGTAGCATGGAATATTGCTACTTCTTGTGTTTTGGCCATGTACTAGTGACCTGGATTGGCCACCATGAGAACAGGCTACTGGGCTTGATGGACCATTGGTCTGACCCAGCAAGGCTATTCTTATGTTCTTAATCAGAGAGAGCCAATCTGTTTCTCCCTACTCCCAACTGCTCCCTTCCCCTTTTCATTCCAACTGCAGTTATCTTTTCCTCTACACTCGGGGCCTCTTCTATTAAACTGTGCTAGCAGTTTCTAGCGCGGGGAGCTGCGCTGAATGACCTGCGCTGCTCCCAACGCTCATAGAGTTCCTATGAATGTTGGGAACAGCGCAGGCCATTCAGCGAAGCTCTCTGTGCTAAAAACTGCTAGCACAGTTTAATAGAAGTCAGTGTTGCCAGATACTTTTTTATAATCCTGTCCAATTACCTTGAAAAAGCAGCCCAAAAAGCCCAATGTACGAGGGCGTGATGAGAAGTTCTCAGCCCAAATAACATCAGTTGGGACAGTCTTCATCGAGGGCTATATACTTAGTCCAGCGAGTTTCTACTCTTTTCATTCAGCACTTTTCCGACGGAACAAAAAAAGTGGAAACTTGCTGGACTAAGTGTATAGCCCTCGATGGAGACTGCCCCAACTTTGTTGGATGGGCTGAGAATTTTCTCTTTGTTGTGTTTCTCTTTTGCACAATCTTCATGTGCTTCCTGTCTCTTACCTTCATTCTGCATCTCCTGGCCTGCCTGTCCCTGATTTCTCTCAATGTGCAATTTCTGGGCTTTCTTTCTCAACGTGCAAATTGCATGCTGCCTAGCCCTGTCTCTTTTTTCTCAAAGTGCACTTCTTGGGCTGCCTCTCTCTTTCAGGGTTGCCAAAAGATTTTCCAGTCAAACTCATGGCAAAAAGTAGCCCAACTTGTGCTCAAAGTAGCCCAAAAAATTGCCTCTGGAAACCCCTCTAATTTATCATACAAATACAAAATGTTTATTTATACACTGCAGATATCCCAAACAGTCCATAATGGTATACAAAAGACCAAAACATAAATACAAAACATAAAAAAATAAGCACTTAACATTAAAGTCCATCACAAAATTAAAAGCTCTTCAAACTTATGGACATAACAAGTCCAAAAAAGCAGCAGGTTTATGTGGATAAAGGCGAGCCAGTTGATGTAGTGTATCTAGATTTCCAGAAAGGTTTTGACAAAGTTCCTCATGAGAAGTTCCTGAGAAAATTAAAGTCATGGGATAGGAGGCAATGTTCAATTATGGATTAAGAATTGGTTATCAGATAGAAAACAGAGGGTAGGGTTAAATGGCCATTTTTCTCAGTGGAAGAGGGTAAATATTGGCTTGCCACAGGGGATCTTTACTGGAACCGGTGCTATTTAACTTATTTATAAATGATCTGGAAATTGGAATGACGAGTGAGGTGATTAAATTTGCAGAGGACACTAAACTATTCAAAGTTGTTCAAATGCATGCAGACTGTGAAATACTGTAGGAAGATCTTAGGAAATTGGAAGACTGGGCGTCCAAATGGCAGATGAAATTTAATGAGGACAAATGCAAAGTGATGCACATTGGGAAGAATAATCCAAATCTTAGTTACTAGATTCTAGGGTCCACCTGGGGGGGTCAGTATTCAAGAAAAAGATCTAGGTATCATCGTAGACAATATGCTGAAATCTTATACCTAGTGTGCAGTGGCAGCTAAGAAATCAAACAAGATGTTAGGAATTATTAGAAAAGGGATGGTAAATAAGACTAGGAATGTTATAATGCCTCTGTATCGCTGAATGGTGCGACCTCACTTTGAGTATTGTGTTCAGTTTTGGTTTCCTTATCTAAAAAAAGGTATAGCAGCACGGTGGCTAGCCGCGAATACCCACGGGTAACCCGCCAAAATGGTGGGGGGAAAATTGGTCACCACAGGTATGGGGAGAAGGCCATTCACCGCTCCGTTGAGTGGTGAATGGCCTTGTCTCCGCAGTTAAGGGAGGGAACATGTGCGGTCACCGATCACGCGCAGCCCCCTCCCTCCTTCCTAAAGATTGCCGCCGCCGTCGTCCATCCAGGCATCTTCCTCCCTCCCTTCTCTTTCGAAAAATAAATCCCTCCTCTTACCTTTAGCGATTTTGAATTTTTTTTCTACATGCAGCCGGAGCCATGTGATGCGTGTGGCTGCTGGAAAGTCCTCCTCTGACACAACTTCCAGTTTCGTCAGAGGACTTTCCGGCAGGCACATGCAACTATGGCTGTTTGTAGAAAAAAAAAATCAAAATCACCTAAAGGTAAGGGGAAGGATTTATTTCTTTGAAAGAGTTTGCTGATGCACAACCTACTTGAGTAGTTATTTGGGGATTTCAGCTCCTCTCCGGATTCTTTGAGCTTTTTTCGGGTTGTTCCTCTTGCACCACCTTGTAATTTTTGTTAAGCTGCGGGGGTGGTGGATGTTTGGATGGAAGGGATTGCTGTTGGAAGGTGAAGAGGGGTGGGGGGGTTGGGGTTGTGTGTTTTTGTTGCCATCTGACCCTCTACTATCTTATCTGTGATACTGTGTTGGGTGTTTTTTTGGTGTTTGATTGGCTTTTATATTGTAATTTGTGTTTTTTTCCAATAAATATATATATATATATATATATATATATATATTTTTTTTTTTTAAATGAAGGTAAGGGGAAGGGAGGGAGATGCTCAGACTGCACGAAGGGTGCTGAAGGGGGGGGTGGAGAGAGGGAGGGGGTTGGAGAGGAACAGACGCGAAGGGAAATGGGGAAGAGACAGTGGGGAGAAGACAGAAATGGGGAAGAGAGAGTGGGAGGAAGGCACTGAAGAGAAATGAAGAGAGAAAGTGGGGAGACATTTATAAACAAAGCCCTGCCAGCTGAACATCTCTTTCTCTAGTTCAGCAGCCAGAACTTCGATTTATAAAATGACAATTGTACAGAATATTGTTTCTTTTTTTTTACTTTAATAAAATAAGTTCAGTATAAAACTATTCAAGGCTTGTGTGGATGGGATCAGATTGTTTGTGGGGATGGGGCGGTGACTGAGCTCATGGGGATGGGATGGTGATGGGGACCGAGCTCACGGGGACAGGACGGTGATGGGGATGAGCTCGCGGGGATGGGGCAGCGACGGGAAAAAATATTTTCCCCATGCCATTCTCTAAGCAGCACTAGAAAAGGTTCAAAGAAGAGCGACTAAGATGATAAAGGGGATGGAACTCCCTCTCGTATGAGGAAAGACTAAAGAGGTCAGGGCTCTTCAACATGGAAAAGAGATGGCTGAGGGGAGATATGATTGAAGTCTACAAACTCCTGATTGGTGTAGAACAGGTACAAGTGGATCGATTTTTATTTATTTAAAAAATATATATACCTTTTAAACCTAAACAGTTTACATATCGTTACATATATAATTCAGTAAGACAAATAAAATCAAACAAAGATTAACATATAATCATCGGAAAATTATGTAAATTGCCCATCAAAAGAACAATTGCAAAGATCAGTGCCTAGAAAAATGATTTAACAAATAGCTGCGTTTTTAATAGTTTTCTGAAATTACCCTTGTCATAACATTTTCGTAATTGGCCGACAAGTGAGTTCCACAGTTTGACCCCGCACAGCAAAAGACCATTTTACTGGTCTCAGCATATTATGGATTAGCATTTGTTTTTAATAACACTGAGTTCTCAGAACGCAAAGACCTAGATGGTAAATAGTTTGACATCTTACTTTTAAACAATTCAGGTATGTTTACATACAATAATTGATGGCAAATCATTACTGCATCAAGATTTACAAAGACTAGGGGGCACTTGAACTTACAGAGTAATATTTTTAAAACCAGTAGGCTGACATCGTTCTCCTCTCCTTCTCTTCTCTTTCTCCTCTCAGTCTGGCATCTCTCTCCTCCTTCCCTTCACTCCTCCTCTTTTGTGGCTTCACAACTCCCTTTTCTTCTCTTCCCCTCTTCCTTTCTCTCCTGTTTTCCCTCCATGGTCTGACATCTCTCTCTCCTTCCCTCTCTCTCCAGTAGTCCATTTCTCCTTTCTTGTGGTCTGGTATCTCCTCTTTTCTCCTTCCCTCCTCCTCCTCCCTACCACAGCCTGGCATTTCTGTCCTCCCCTCCCCCTTCCCCTTCCCTCCCCCGGAAGTCTGGTATCTCTTTCTTGTTTTTCTTCATCCCAGCAGCCCAGCATATCTCAAATGATTACCCCCTGCAACCCCACTGCGTCCCTCCCCTCCACGAGATACGATAAGGCAGCTACTCTTCATTCTTCTGCCTGCCGGCAGTGTGAAGTAAGCATGCTGTCTTTGGCAGCCTGGAATTTTTCCCTCTTCTACTGCTTCGCTCCTAAGTGAGGACAGGAAGAAGTAGCAGAGGGAAAGCTTCCATGCAGCAGAAGGCAGCATGTTTACTTCAGTCATGCTGCCGGCAGCCTAAAGACTGAAAGAGCAGTTGCAGCAATGTATCCCACCATCCCCAGACCCACCATCTCTCCTTTTCTCAATTACTCTTTCATCCAACATCTCTCTCCCTCCTTCCCCACTATCCCAGGATCCACCATATCTCCCTTTCTCTTCCCAACTACCCTCCTATCCAGTATCTCCATAACCCCTCCCTCCACACCACTACCTGGGTCCAAATTCTCCCCCTTTCTTTTCTCTCCCTTCATCCTATTGTCCACCATCTCTCCCCCCCCTCCCCCCTCTCCTCTGTCTCCAGGCCCATTATTTTGCCCCCTTCCCCTCCACCCCCACCTTCAGTCCGGCATATTCCCATCTCTTTAAACCCCCCTCCCCCCGTGTACTTCAAAAAGGGCCTTTAGGGCAAACAGGGCAGTTGTCTCCCCTCCCCCCCACGAAAACCGGCATGGTTCCCCCTTGTTTCCCCATGGACTTCCTGGCTTAACTTTATAAGTTAATTACCTGACTGCCTGCGCTGGAGCATTTTTAACAGTCAATTTCTCTCTGCCATGGTCTGTCCCTTGCTGAAACAGGCTTCCGATTCCTCTCACTTCCTCCTGCCCGCCATGCTCACTGCTGCTCACAAATCCTCTCACCCCCTCCTACCATGCTCACTACTCACACTGAGTCGCTGAAACAGGCTGCCGATTCCAGACCAAATCCAAAATTTCCAAATCTTCTCGGGTCTTGACTCGGGTGGCTCTCGGGTTGGCTTTCACTACTACAGTCAGTTTCCTGTTCTAAGCCTGCATGTGACCACCTCGTAGAAAAGCCAAAAAACTCAAGCAACAGGGTACACAAAGGTCTCCTGCCAAGAATGCGCCGACGTGAAAAAGTTTGGAGGACTTTTAATACATGTGTTTTTATTCATGTGGTTCTGTATTTATTATTGAGTTTATAGAAATAAAAAATTGTTTCAAGGTTGATGTGTTCTATCCTACTTCCCACTTGTTCTTTCTCTGTTAGATTTTTAAATAACATCCATGCCTGATGTATATTTTCGACCTATGCAGCTGCACTTCTTTTGTACCATTCTCCTTAAGTTATCATATTTTTTAAAGTTAAGTGCTGTTGTATTAGATTTCCTGTGTTAACATATACCAGGGATTATATCAAATCTAATCATGTTATGATCACTGTTATCAAGCGGCCTCAGCACCATTACCTCCCTCACCATCCCTAATATTTCTTTGTGAGATGGGTTTGCCCTTCTGTGTCTAATCCTGTTTGTCTCTGTGTGTGTTGTCTGATTGGCCCTGGCTGGTCCAGCTCAGAGACTAGGAGTTTGTATGTCCTATTGAGGGCTGGACTAGCATAGAAACATACTGTAGAATAGAGCTGCTCGATTCATGATTCGAATCGATCCACATCCACCAATTCAGTTCAGCTGAATCAATTAAAATTGATTTATATGACAAAAAAACCAGACTCACTGATTTTAGGTTAAAGAACTGCATGGGAACTGGGCTGTTGGGATTCCCTTTCAGACTTGCCTACCTGGTGTATCCGAGTCCTACTGAGCTCTCCAGTCTCCTCTCCAGGGCTCCAACAGGTGCCAGCAGCAGTTCCTCCTATATGGTACTGGCAGTTGACCCAGAAGGCTTCCTTCTGATGTAAAACACATGAGAGGGAGGGCTTCCCTCTGACATGTTTTACATCAGAGAGAAGCTTTCCGAGTCAGCTGTCAACAGCATGTAAGAGGAACCACTGTTGGTGGTAGAGATGCTGCACTGGGGGAAAGCAGATGCTGCATGGGCTGGAAAAGGTGGGAAGGGAGGGAAACAGATACTGTATGTGCTGGGGATGGGTGGTGGGAGGGAAACATGCTGCTGGGGCTGGAAAGGTGGGAAGGGAGAATGCAGTCTTAGAGTGGAATAAATAGGTCACAGCATACAACAGGAAAGGAAGGGAGAAATCAACAAAGAGGTAGCTTGGGGTAAGAGGGGAAATCCTTCATATGGTAGAGGGGAGGAAGACATGCATGGAGAAGAGAGAGGGAAAAAAGTTGGACATAGAGTGGAGGGCAGGGAGAGATGGTGCATGGGGAGAAAGAAAGAAATGTTGCACATGATAATGAAGGGGAGGAAAGAGGTTTGACCCAGGGCACAAGAGAGGGGGAGAGAAAGAGAGAGATGGTAGATAGTGGGAAAGAAACAGAAATGGTAGATATGGCAGTGGAAGGGAAGGCATAGAGATGGAAGATGGATGGTGAGCATGGAGAAAGAAGAAAATGTCAAATGGGCAGGAGACCCTGGCGAGCAAGTTAACATAAGACAAACAAAAACTAAAGCCTAGGACCAACATGATTTGAATAATAAAATGGCCAGACAATAAAAGGTATTAAAAAAATAACTTTATTATCTATTTTGTGATTACAATATGTCAGATTTGAAATATTTATCCTGCCAGAGCTGGTGTTAGTGAGCATGAACTAGGACCTAACAGAGAGAGGAAAATTCTTTTATGTTTGTTTTGATTACACCACAGTGCCAGTGTGGGGTTGGAGAGGGCAAAGAGGAGTGGGTGAGGTCAGTGAAGAGGCTACAAAATAAACCTGCCAGGATGTTTTGAAAAAAATGCCCGATTGGGTGGAAAAAGTGAATCAAATAAAAAAAAAGATTTGATAAGCCAAATCGATTCGAATTGAATTGAATTTTTTTTCCTGAATTGGACAGCTGTACTGTAGAAAAGGATGGCAGATAAAGGCCAAATGGCCTTTCCTGATAGCCAATCCACAGCATCCACTATCTCCTCTTCTCCTTAAGAGATCCCACATGCCTATCCCCCTCTTTCTTGAATTCTGACATCAACTTTGTTTCCACTTCCTGGGTCATTATCTGTGATATTTGTGATCTCCATGTTCCTTTTCTGCCTCATGGTCATTTCCTGCCTCTTGGGTTTCCAGCTTGCCATGAACCCTGCTTCCTTTGTCTGTGAGTGCCTGTCTGCATTTCAGCTGGGCATTTATGATTAGGGTTACCATATATGTGAAGACCAAAAAGATGACACATGGCTTAGCCCATGGCCCCGCCCCTCTCCTAGGCGGTTGCCAGCTATGTGCAGTCAGGGCCGTAGCAAGCTATAATTGCACCCTGTGCTACTTGCTCTCTCTGGCTTGTTCCTTTCTACACACCTGTCTCCAGGCTTATCCTTCAACTATTTCTATCAAATTAACACCCCCCCCCCCTTTTACAAAGCCACTCTAGTGGCTGCTGCTGCAGCAACTGCTCCAAAGCCCATAGAGATGTAAAGGGCTTGAAGATTTTTGTTGCATTGCAAACACTAGTGCAGCTTTGTAAAAGGGTGGGGGTGGGGGGAAGTGTTTTTCTGTAAATCACATAATCAATATACAGAGAATCATCAGTCATTCATTGATACCTTATGAACCCAATTAACTTCAAAATGTTATGGGTCATAAAAAAACTCCACTATGGAACCAAAGGAATAGTTCATCAAGGAACGGCATACAACCATCTTTAATGAAGGAATAGTTCAGCAACTACAATGCCAGATAAAAATGACTTATCTGTTGTACCAATTTCCATCTACCAACTTGACGTGCTGCTTCAATCTTCCATCAGAAAATTGTTTTAAAGATTTGTAATCCAACTGGCTGTGGAATAGATTATTTCCCCTGAAGCAGCTTTGTGAAACTAAAACAGAAAATCACTGTTGTGTTTTGGTCAGATTGCCAATGTCATTGACCAGTTGGAATGGATTACAAATCATTAAAACAATTTTCTGATGGAAGACTGCAGCCTGTCTTGTTGGTAGATGGAGCAAGTTTAACTGCGGTCTTTTCTCCACTATGTACTAACTGGGCTCTAAGGGAATGGTCTTTGCTAATTTTTAAGCCGGGGCCATTTTGGGTCCAAAAGAGCTGAAGAGCCAACAAATATCTTCTTATTTAGGGCTATGACACCAATCAATGCTTCTTGACTTGCAGCCCCACCAGAATACCTGGCCTCAGTCATATATGCAGAAAACAGATAAACCCTCTTCAAATAGAGACCCACAAACTAAAAGTACTTATGTACACTGACAAAACCCTAAGTTGCCAGATTCTGCATGCAGTACAACATTTCTGCATGCAGAAATGGATTTCTTCCTTAACAGTGTAAAATATAGGGGAGCGTAGGAGAAATTTTTCACAGAGCTGCAGGCATCTGGCTGGGCGCCTTGCTCTTCGATGATGCTAGAGAGAGGTCTTTCAGGACCAAGATTTCTTGACGTTCACTCCTTTGATCAGAGGGAGCATAAGAGAAGTTCATCACACAGCCGCAGGCATCTAGTTGGGCACCTTGCTCTTTAGTGATGCTGGAGAGAGGTCTTTCGGAACCAGAATTTCTTGGTGTTCACTCCCATGGTCAGTGGGAGCGTAGGAGAAGTTCTTCACACAGCTGCAGGCATCTGGCTGGGCACCTTTCTCTTCATTGATGCTGGAGAGGTCTTTCGGGACCAGGATTTCTTGGCATTTGCTCCGCAGAATGCAGTTGCGAACACATGCCCAAGGGGCATGATCTAGGGGCAATGCCCCTTTGGAGCCTCTTAGGAGCCATTTAGGAATGTGGAGCATGAAATTCTGCTCCGCTTGGTCTAAATGGGGAAAAGGAAAGGAGGATCGAAGGGAAAAGTGACGCTGATGCTTGTAAAAGGTTCTGTGGACAAACATTTGATTTCTTCTGATAATGTGATAACATCGGGGTCCCCTTCTCCTCCTGAACTTTCCCTATCATCTAGGGGACCAACCCGTCCCCCACAACCTGCTTTGGAGAGATTGGATTTTTCTACAACAGATTTGTGCTGTCCCTTTATGGTTTGCTATCCTATTTGAATTGTATTTCTACCCCATCATACCATTCGTTTCTGTATGTTAGTGTGTTTTATTCGTCTGTCACCATAACTTATAATTTTAATTATATACACCGCTCAGTATATAAAATTTTAATAAAACTTGAAACTTACAAGAATAAATGAAAGATCAAGCCATTACAGGTACTTCTCAATCTTCTTAATTGAGAGGGGACAGATTCAGAACCAATGCTAGAAGTTCTTCTTCACCCAAAGGATGGTGGACACCTGGAATGCACTTCCAGAGGGAGTGATAGAACAGCGTATACTATGGGATTAGATGATTTTCTGAAGGAAAAGAGTATAGATAGAGAATTACTATACAGGTCCTGGACCTGATGGGTCGTCGCGTGAGCGGACAGCTGGGCACGATGGACCTCTGGTCTGACCCAGCAGAGGCATTTCTTATGTTCTTATGTTCAGAGACCTTGATAGCTGGGACACTAAAGGTACTAGCACCAGTTTCCTTTACCTATCACTCTTTAAATGAACATTCTTCTTTAGAACAGGAAGTTTCCCTATATAATGTGTGATATAACTAAGTTAGATAAGACTTTACAGGAAAAATTGATCACAT
Source organism: Geotrypetes seraphini (assembly GCF_902459505.1). Classification (NCBI taxonomy): domain Eukaryota; kingdom Metazoa; phylum Chordata; class Amphibia; order Gymnophiona; family Dermophiidae; genus Geotrypetes; species Geotrypetes seraphini. The sequence continues at coordinate 172,988,875 of NC_047088.1, read as the reverse complement.
TTTAGTAGATTTACAGAGGAAGCTGTGACTAAATATTGTGATCAGGATATAAGATTAAATGAGCTGGAGAAGAACTATGGGAAAATTTAATCTCAAATTAAATCATGTCAATTAGCACAGACATCTTCCATAAAAGATAAATTTATGATTCACTTTCAATTGGAGGCATTTGAGAATGCCTCAAGATCTAATAATTTGAGACTACAAAATTTCCCTGTTACATACTTTTCTGTCTCCAAGGGAATTTTTGTTAAATCTATATAAAAGAACTATTACAGTTGTTAATTGAAGATAAAGATGTGGAAGGCATAATAAAAAAAAACGTCTAAGTCCCCTCTTGGTGTAAGTCAGTAGATGCTGAAATTGGCAGCAGGGAAATGTCCATTCTCAAAAAAAGTCCAAATTGAGGGGTTGTTTTTTTTTTTTAGAATGGCCTACCTGCACGTTCAGCAATTTATTGGCCCAGACTGCCACTACATCTATCCCTACACCACATTCCTAACTAAAAAATCGCCCAAATCCCAAACTCCCAAACTCAGACCTTTTAGGCGAAGGAGGGGCCAGTCCTTCACCTAAAAGCTGGATTCTGTAACCGGTGTCTGTCAAAAACAACACCAATTACAGAATTCCCCCCCTCGCAATGATTGCGGCAGGAGAGATGCATAATCTCTCCTGCAGCGATCGCGACCCCCCCGAACTGCTGCGAACGATGGCAGGAGAGATTCCCAATCTCTCCTGCTGGCATCCCCCCCACAAACCCAATACTGGCAGGAGAGATGTCCAATCTCTCCTGCCGAAGGTGCGCCGTACCCCCTCCGTGACTACTGGCAGGAGGGATCCCAAGCCCTCCTGCCGGCACCCCAACCAACCCCCGAATACCGGCAGGAGGGAGCCCAGGGTCTCCTGCTGAAGACGGCTGCACTCAGACCCTCGAACCGGCAGCAGGGAGCTCAAACTGTCCTGCCGGAAGGCGATACCCCCCCTAAACCACCAGGAGGGATCCCAAGCCCTCCTGCCAGAAGGCAAACAACCCACCCCCACCCTGGACCACCACCCCAGCCCCCCCCACACTAACCTTAAAGTTGGCTGGCTGGACAGGTCTCTGGTCCAGCTGACAGACCCACCATCCTCAGAATGGCGGGCCTGCCCCTTCATGGTACATTGTGGGATGCACCGGGGAGGGGCCTAGGGTCTGATTGGCCCAGGTGCCTAAGGCCCGCCCATAGTTGGGGCCTTAGGCAACTGGGCCAACCAGAATTGGCCCCATCATATGGGCGGGTCCTTAGGCACATGGGATGGGTTGGCCCATGTGCCTAAGGCCCCACCCATAGAAGGAGTCTAAGGCAACTGGGCCAAATTCGGTTGGCCCAGATGCCTAAGGCCCCACTTATGGGGTGGGGTGCTGGCAGGAGGGCTTGGGATCCCTCCTGCCAGTAGTCATGGAGGGGGTGTGCCGCGCCTTTGGCAGGAGAGATTGTGCATCTCTCCTGCCGCGGTTCACGGACGTTCAGGGGGGATCGCAATCATGGCAGGAGAGATTAGGCATCTCTCCTGCCGAGATCGTTGCAGTGGGGGATGGGCAGGTTGCCAGGGCTGCTGAGCTGACTGTCGCAGCCGCGATCAGCTCTGCAGCCCCTATTAGGAACTTATACCTATTTTGACTTAGTCTAAGTCAAAATATATAAGTTCTGACGGGGCGATCTCCCTAAACTTTTGGTTATATTTGCAGTATGACTAAGTCTGGGTCGGCCCACCTCACGCTCTTTCCCCTCCTCTAAAAATGCCTCTTTTCGCTCTAAATAATAATAATAATAACAGTTCATATACCGCAATACCGTTAAGTTCTATGCGGTTTACAATAGATTAAGCGAGGTACAAATTGATTGAATTTAAGAGGGGGGAAGAGGAGAGTTAATAGGATTGGAAATGCGTTGTTGAGGAGAAAGAGATTAATAGGACAGAGGAATCACTATGAAGGAGAAAGAAAATGAGTGGGTCAGTTGTCTAGATACTTTAGCAACAGTTGAGTTTTTAGACGTTTTCTGAATTCCTCATAAGTAGGCATTCAGAGGCAGGGTAAAGGCCTAAGCTGTTTTAGATATGTCTAAAACCAGCTTTTATTATCATTACTTGGACGATCTGTCTTTTTGATCGTCCAAGTACCAATTTAGGCCACTTTTTGAACGTTTAAAATTTTTTTTTATTATGAGCCCCATAGTGAATGTTTATTATATTCCACGAGGTATAAAAGAAGTTGTTCAGGAAGGTGGGGTAAATACTATAAATACTCTGGATAGTCTTGATTTGACTAAAGTTTTAGAAAATTCTCAAGATGTAGTATCAAAAGGATCAACTTTATTAGTCTCGATATCCTCAGTGGAATGTAAGATGATAATAATTGTGAAGACATTTTTCAAAGAAAGTCTGTAACTTTCTATGGTTAAACTATCCTAGTATTTCCTGATGTTCCCAGGCAAACTTAAATTCGACATAAGGCTTTTCTCCCCCTGAGGCCTCGTGTCTTGGCAGAAGGAGGCACTTCCTTTTTAAAATTTCCTTGTAACATGGGGATCAGATTCTTATGTTTATTTAGACCCATCTCATTTGGAAACATTTATTTTGATTAAGGCTCAGAAATCTCAGAAATGATTACTCTTTCTCTCATTACAGGTTTATTGGGTTAAGTTTGAATTGGCCTGCTAATGTGTATTTTTTACACTTGTTTTTTCTTTCTTTTTTTTTTCCTTTGCTCCTCATAATGTGGGCTTGATAGGATGATGAATATGTATATTTTCTGTTTATGATTATTATGTTATTGCCTTTTACTTTTATATTACTTGTAACATTAATAAAAATAATCAATAAAAAAACTGTAAAATATAAAGACAACAGATATCAATTCTCAAAACTGACATATTTTAACTGCCAAATTGAAAATAAAATCAATTTGCCTACCTTTGTTGTCTTGTGATTTTATTTTTCTGATAATCTTATTACCAGTCTCTGGTCGCACTTCCCTCTGTCTATGCTCTTAATTTTGTTTCCTATTTGCTATTTCTATTCTCTCCTTCTTCACTTTTTGCCCTCATCCATCTTTGGCTCTGATTTTTTTCATATTTAGTTTTCTTCCATTTTTCTGCCTCCATCTCAGATCTATCTACCTTTCCAATCTGTTCATGAACAGCAACTCTTCCCCTCCATCCAAGTGCACTTTTCCTCCCTCTCTTCCTCCTCATGTGACTTCTCCTTTCCAATCATGTGCACCTCTTACATTACATTAGTGACTTCTATTCCGCTCGTACCTTGCAGTTCTAGGCGGATTACAAAAGAAGCTAGCTGGACATTTCCAGGAAAAACTATAGTTTAGAAATTAGGATTACAAAGAAGTTAACTGGACATTTCCAGGAGAATTGCAATTTAGGGAGCTGTATACATGGTTGATACTTTGGAGAGAAGAAATTACAAGAGAGGGTGAGACTTGGGGGGGGGGGATTTACAGGGAGGGGAGAGGACAAGGGAAGAGTTAAGATATCTGGATAAATTTTTTGAATAGCAGGGTTTTGATTCCCTTTCGAAATGATTTGAAGTCGCTCGTTGTTGTCAGCAAGTTGGCAATGAAGTGGTCAAGTTTTTTCGCTGCCTGCGTCGCTAGTAGGTTGTCAAACATCTTCTTGCGTCGAGTTCCTTTGAATGAGGGGTAGGTAAATGGGGTCTGAGTTCTTCTTTGTCTAGTAGTGAGGTTCTGATTTAGGCGGTAGTTTAGGTAAGTGGGGGCAGTGCCATTTAAAGCTTTGAATAATAGACAGTAAAACTTGAATTGAATTCGTGCCTGTATTGGTAACCAGTGTGAGTCTAGGTAGGCAGTGGTGATGTGGTCATATTTTCTTAGCGAGTAGATCAATCTGAGAGCTGTGTTTTGTACAGTCTGAAGTTGCTTTATCATGTTTGCAGGGCAATGTTGCAATAGTCCAATAGACCTAGGTCTAGGGATTGAACTATGAGCCTGTATTGCTCTATGTCGAAGAATTTTCTTATTTTTCGTAGATTTCTCATAGTTAAAAATGCTTTCTGGGTAGTCTTGTTAATTTGGACCTGCATAGTGCAGTATCTGTCTATCATTACTCCTAGGAGTTTAAGATCGTACTGTATAGGGTATTTGGTGGCATTAATATCTAATTCTGAAATGGAAGGGGTTTTGGCCTTTTCGAGCAAAATAAATTTTGTTTTGTCTGAGTTTAGTTTCAGTTTGTGGTCTAACATCCATTTTTCCACTGCTTCTAGTATTTTTTTTTCAGTTGAGGTGGGATCTAGAGAATCAAAGGGGAGGAGTATGGTGATATCGTCTGCGTAGCTGAAAGATGTTACATTTAGGTTATCTAGAGTGGTCCCTAGTGAGGATATAAAGAGGTTAAAGAGCGTAGGTGACAGTGGTGACCCTTGTGGAACTCCACAGGGGTTAGACCATGGATCCGATTTAAGATCGTTTGATTTTACTCTGTAAGTTCTTGATTTAAGAAATCTTTGGAACCAGTTGTGTACCCTGCCTGAGATCCTTCCTCTCTTCCCTGCTCCTCCCCTCCCTTCATCCAGTGCACCATCTTTACCCTCTTAGCCTCCCTTCCCCTTCTCACCATCCATATGCACTATTTCCCCCTCTCTGTCCTCTTCCCTTTCCCTCCATCCAGGTGCATCATATCCTCCCTCCCTTCCCTTCTCTTCCCTTCCATCCATGTGCACAATCTCCTCCCTTTCTTCTCTTCCCTTTCTCTCACCTCCATCCAAAAGCTGATCCTTCCCTTCATCTATATGTGCACCATCCCTTCCTTTTCTCTTTGCTTCCCTTGCATCCAACATCACTCCTCTGTATCCCTGTTTGTTCCCCGTGTTTCTGTTCCTATGCTCTCCCCCCCTCCATCTCTTTACTGTGTCTCTTTCTGTTCTCTTAATAAGGTTGTCCCCTCTCATTCCTTCTTTTCTTAGCAATCACATCCTCCTCCTTTTCCAGGTTCTCTCCTCTCTCTCCTTTTTATTAGCATTCCGTGGTAAGCAGCCCCACTGCCTCCCACCTAGCTCTAGCATCTTTCATTCAGGACCTTCCTGAATATACATATCTCCTGCTCCCTCCTTCATCTGCTTGGTTTAGGCTGATCTTTTTTTTGTCTTTTTCATCCTCCTTTCCCTCCCCACTTTGTGAGTCTGGCATCCATCTCTGCCTGCCTGCCTATCTCTGTCCGACCTGATGCTCTTACAAACAGGTCATCTTCCCGGCAGTCTTCCCATGTAATCAAACTCAACTTTTTATTTCCTTCTCCTCCCCACTTCACAAGTTCACCATTCCTCCCTCTCTGCCTGCCTACCCAATGCTCTTACAAACAATCATCTTCCTGGCAGCAATTCAGTCAGGCTTTCTCTGGCAAACCCCAGGGACCTTTCATCTGCAGCAGCTTTCTGTTGCTGCATGGGAGGAACACTTGGAGGAAAGACCTCTGGGGTTGGCCTGGAAGCTTTTATCGTTCTACCTAATGCTATCATATTTCCAGGAGTCCAGATGTGATCAACCCTGCCTACCATCCTTTCCTCTCCTCCCTCCCAGTGAGTCTTGACTCCAGGCTGGCCTGTCTTCAGTCTTTTTTCAAGTGTTTTGTCCAACCTCTCCATGGGCTTCAGTGGCTGTTGGCATGCAGTGCACTGTGTCTGTGCACAAGGAGAGAGGATGTTCCAGCTTGATGCACAGCACATGCCAGTAGATCATGTGACCAGTCTGATGTGACCTGAGCCGACCTGGCACATGCTGTACATCTGTGCTTCATATTGACTGCCACAGCACAGTCCAGACTCTGGAGATGTTTTTTCAGCAGGTCACCACCCATCATTCACCCATCCCCCAAATAGCGAAACCCGGACCAAAAGAGGGCAAAAGAAGCCGCCTGTATGCCCCGATGAAGCGCTGTAAAGAGGACATATTGTAACCCTATGTATGATACAACCTTGGATTTCTTATCCATACTCCTGTCTATGGATTATGCTTCATGTTCTATGCATAACTATGGATTCCTGCAAAGGGTTAGTGAAGGAACTTGCCCATTGTGCCATAGATCTCTGTAAATTTAACCTATGTATTGTGAGATTAGTGAAGATTGAACTTGCATGAATTTGCTGTGGAGTAGCAAAGGGATATCATTTGTAATGAGAGAGAAAATATCAGTGACATATTCCATGTTGTTGCATGTCATTAAAAATGAAAATAAGCAGAAAAAACATTATCCCAGGACAAGCAGGCAGCATATTCCCACACATGGGTGACGTCACCGACGGAGCCCCGCAGCGGACAGCCTCGAAAGCAAACTTGCTTGAAGATCTCGAGCTTTCGAGTGCTGCATCGCGCATGCGCGCGTGCCTTCCCGCCCGAACTAGGGGGCGCATCTCCTGTGAGGATCCTCAGTTCAACGTTTTCCGCAGAGCTGAGAAGACTTGTCGACTTGGTTCCCGTAGCGTTGTGCCTTCTCTTCACCGCGGCTGAGTACTTTTTGTTGTTTTCGGTCGCTGTGTTCTAATTCTGTTCTTTTCTAAAAAAAATAAAATAAAATAAAAATCCTTTTGTGTTTTATTTGACGTCGGGTTGGGAAATTGAGGCCTAGGCCTCTCTTCCTCGTTCTCGACACGGACTTTGTCCTATCTATGTCCCGGCCTGTTACCGGGTTTAAAAGGTGTTATCAGTGCGGCAGGACTATCTCCATCACTGATCCCCATAGTCGGTGTATGATCTGTCTCGGGTCGACTCATCGCCCCGAAGATTGTCTTCGCTGCCTCACTCTTCAACTCGTGCCTTCAAGCGCCGCTGCGACAGGTTCTTAGAACTTTTCCCTCGCATGGAGCCTGATAAAGCTGTGGCCTCGGTCGAGGCATCTGTTAAACCCTCGACTTCGGGGCAACCCTCGAGTGCTAAAACCTCGACCTCACCTCCTCGACAGGCCTCGGCCTCGAAGACCTCCGGGTCCTCGGCCTCGAAGGCCTCGGCGGTGTCCTCGAAGCCTGGATTGGGGGGTAAGTCTCCTGCTTCCTTTTCAGGTACCATCCCTAAGAAGCCGACGGAGTCTGTGTCCACGCAACCTGGGGCTCCAGGTTCGACTCCGTCTTCTCGACCATCTTCAAAACGTGCTTCCAAGTCCAGGGAATACTCTCATTCGAGGTTGCCCTCCTTGGAACGCACGAGACCACCTGTGACTCCAAGTCCCTTGGTCTCCGTCCCCATGTTTGAGGACATGCTTAAGTCAATTTTGACTACGCAGATTTCCTCAATAGTGGCTCAGTTGGTCCCGGCCTTGACTCTGTCTTCGCAACTCCAGCCTGAGCAGCAGTCTACACCTCGTCGACGATCTCCTCGTCGCAGGTCTCGATCTAAGGTTTCCTCGTCGGATTCCTCTCCTGAACGGGTTGCTAAACAATCATTGCCTCGATCGAAGCATCGGTCTCGGTCTTCGAAGCTCACTTCCTCGAAGAGCTCGAGGCATTCGGATCTCGCTTCGAAGATTGTGCCTCGCTCTCACAGTACCGTTGCCTCTTCAGTTTCATCGAGGCATTCGAGGTCGAGGTCTCCACCTTCGAGGCGTTTGTCTCGGGATCAATCTCCTCTGGCTAAACCTCGTACTCCGCGCACCTCTCCAACTCGGAGCCTTAAGCGGAAGCATTCAGCCACTCCTCCTCTGACTGGCAGTGGAGCATCCTCCATCACTTTGCACCTCGAATCGGAGCCCGTCTCTCAATATTCGCGCGAGGCTTCTCCATCGTTTTCAGTGGCGCCTCATACTCGTTCTGCCTCCCCTGAGGAAGCCTCGACCTCGAAGTCTTCTTCATTTGCGAAATTAGTTTTCGACATGGGGCAGGCGCTTAATATAGACTTGCATTCCGATTCGAAGTACACGCCTGAATATCTGGCGGATATGGAGCTTTCCCATCCTCCTAAGGAGACTTTGCGTCTGCCCATGACACCGGTGCTGAAGCAGACTTTCCTGCGGAATATGGAGACTCCTTATTCTGTTACAGCGATCCTATCGAAGTTGGAGTCTCGGTATCGCACTGTTCCCTGCAAAGGTTTCGAGAAATCTCAACTTTCTCATCAGTCTCTAGTGGTGGAATCATCCCTGAAGAAAGCTCATCCTTCCAAGGTGTCTGCAACAGTCCCACCGGGGCGCGAAGGACGAACTATGGACAAGTTTGGGCGCAGACTTTATCAAAATTCAATGATGACAAATCGAATTTTGAATTACAACTATGTCTTTACTTCATATTTTAATTATTTTTTGAAGCAGTTGTCATCCTTTTGCCCAGACTGGCCCAAAGAACGCCTTTCTGAATATAAACACATTATTCAGTCTCTCTCTCAATTGCGTCTCTTCATGCTGCAGGCATCTTATGATGCTTTTGAGCTTTCTTCCAGGGTCTCGGCATTTGCAGTGGCCATGCGACATCTTGCATGGCTCAGGATAGTGGACATGGATCCCAATTTACAGGATCGTTTAGCGAACCTGCCGTGCCTAGGTTCTGAGCTTTTTGATGACTCTATTGAGGCGGCTACTAAAAGGCTCTCTGAGCATGAACGCTCCTTCGCCTCTCTTCTTCGTCCAAAACCAAAACCTTCTGCGACTAGAGCTTACAAACCTCCAGCTCGTCGCTACCCGATGAAGTCCACGCCGGCTTTCTCTAGGCCTCCACCTAGACGGCCCCAGCAACAACGTCCTCAAAAGTCCCAGGCGCCTGCTCCAACCAAAACAGCTCCGTCTTTTTGACGGTCCAGTGGTGAGCATTCCAACCTCCTTGCATCCAAACTCCTCCCTACCCATCGGAGGTCGCCTTTCCCTTTTTTCATCTGTCTGGGAAACCATTACATCGGACCTTTGGGTCCTTATGGTCATCCGCGAGGGATACTCTCTGCGCCTACTTCAGGTGCCCCCAGATCACCCTCCAGGAGAGTTTCTTTCCAGTTCCTCGCAACTCCCCCTTCTTCTTCAGGAGGCTCATGCGCTTCTTCGCCTTCGAGCGGTGGAGGAGATTCCTCCTTCCGAACACAACCTGGGGTTTTACTCCAGATACTTCCTAGTTCCAAAGAAGACGGGGGATTTGCGACCCATTCTGGATCTCCGAGCTCTCAACAAATTTCTAGTCAAAGAGAAATTCCGCATGCTCTCTCTTCCGGTTTTGTACTCCCTCATGGATCAGGGAGATTGGATGTGCTCATTGGACCTCAAAGAGGCTTATACTCACATTCCTATCCATCCAAATTTTCGCAAATATCTCCGGTTCAAGGTGGGGAACCTTCACCTTCAATACAGGGTTCTTCCATTTGGCTTGGCAACCTCTCCCCGGGTCTTCACCAAGTGTATAGTCGTGGTAGCCGCGGCCCTTCGTGCTCGGGGACTTCAAGTTTTTCCTTACCTCGACGATTGGCTTATCAAAGCTCCTTCTCTTCCAGGGGTTACTCAAGCGACCCTTCAGACTATCTCTTTTCTTCAAAGTCTGGGGTTCCATATCAACTTTCCCAAATCTCAGTTGGTTCCAACTCAATCGATCCAATTTATTGGCGCCGTGTTGGATTCTGTTCGCATGAGAGCTTTCCTCCCCCTCAATCGTCAGGACACTCTCTTGCGCCTTTGTCATCACGTAACTTCCCTGTCGACTCTCACGGCTCGACAAATGATGGTCCTTCTGGGACATATGGCATCTACGGTGCATGTGACTCCCTTTGCAAGACTCCACCTTCGCATCCCTCAGTGGACACTGGCGTCCCAGTGGCAACAAGCTCTGGATCCACCCTCTCGTCATATAGCGGTGACGCCTTCATTAAAGAAGTCTCTCCGCTGGTGGATGCTCTCTTCAAATCTTTCCAGAGGTTTGCAGTTTCACCATCTTCCTCATCAGAAAGTTCTCACAACAGATTCGTCTGAGTACGCATGGGGAGCCCACGTAGATGGTCTCCGTACGCAAGGTTTATGGACTGCCACAGATCGTCGATGTCACATCAATCTGTTGGAACTCAGAACGATATTTCTTGCTCTCAAAGCTTTTCTTCACCTCCTTCACGACCAAGTAGTCCTTGTTCAGACGGACAATCAAGTAGCGATGTATTATGTCAACAAACAGGGCGGGACGGGTTCCCACTCCCTTTGTCAGGAAGCTCTGAGGTTGTGGCATTGGGCGATTTCTCACAACATCCTTCTTCGCGCTGTTTATATTCAGGGCCTTCAGAATTGCGTTGCAGACAAATTAAGTCGTCTGCTTCAGCCTCACGAATGGACGCTCAACTCCCCCACACTTCGTCAAGTATTCACTCGATGGGGGACTCCTCGGGTGGATCTCTTTGCGTCACCCAACAACTTCAAACTACCTCTGTTTTGTTCCCGCATTTTCTCGCCTCTCCGTCTCGAGGCGGATGCTTTTCTTCTGGATTGGAGGGGTCAGTTCCTCTACGCCTTTCCTCCTTTCCCTCTGATTCTCAAAACCCTTGTCAAGCTGAAGTCGGACCATGCCACGATGATTCTTATAGCTCCTCGGTGGCCCCGTCAACCTTGGTTCTCTCTTCTTCTTCAACTCAGCATCAATGAACCTCAAAAAAAGAGGGTAGAGTGATCATGTGATTATTTGATATTCTCTCTCCTGCCTGATGTATAATATTATTAGGTAGTTGAAATCACCCATTATTACTGTGTTACCCAGTTTGTTAGCCTTCCTAATTTCTGATAACATTTCAGCATATGTTCGTTCATCACTATCCTTTTCCCCCTTACACATGGTATTTTTACCCTTAGGGATTCCAAGGTGTGTTTCTGCTCCTGTAGAATTTTAAATCCATTTGATTCAAGGCCTTCCTTAACATATAACGCTACAGCTCTACTGATTCGATCTACCCTGTCACTATGATATCACTTGTACCCTGGAATGATAGTGTCCCATCGGTTATCTTCCTTCCACCAGGTTTCAGAGATCTTTTCATTTAGTGCAATATATTCTAACTCTTCCATTTTGTTTCTTAGGCTTCTAGCATTTGCTTATAGACATTTCAAACAGTGTTTGTCATATCTATTTACGATTTGCTCAGTAGCTGGCATAGATAATTTGCAACCTTTAAAATCAGCCTGCTCTGAATTTAAGGAAACCTGGTCTATTGTGGCCTGTATTGCAATCTCAATATCAGAATTCTCTGCCTTCCCTTTTATAATGATATCTTTTAAAGATACCTTGTCCTAAACTATGCTCTTTTGAGCGACTGTCAGCTTTCCCCCAGTTTCTAGTTTAAAAGCTGCTCTATCTCCTTTTTAAATGTTGACACAAACAGCCTGGTTCCACCCTGGTTAAGGTGGAGCCCATCTTTGTGGAATAGGCTCCCCCTTCCCCAGTATGTCACCCACCCAGTTCCTAACAAATCTAAAACGCTTCTCCCTACATCATCACCTCATCCATGCATTGAGACTCTGGAGCTCTGCCTGTCTTTTGGGACCTGCATGGGGAATAGGGAGCACTTCTGAAAATGCTACCCTGGAAGTTCTGGATTTTAACTTCCTACCTAAGATCCTAAATTTGGCTTCCAGAACCTCCATACCGCATTTCCCTATGTCATTTGTATCCATATGTTCTAAGACAGGAGGCTCTTCCCCAGCACTGCCTAAAATCTTATCTAAGTGACGCGTGAAGTCCACAACCTTCGCACCAGGCAGGCAAGTAACCAAACAATCCTCAAGTCCACCAGCCACCCAGCTATCTAAATGCCTAATGATTGAATCTCCCACTATAACAGCTGTCCTAACCATTCCCTCTTGGGCAGAAGCCCCTGGAGACACATCCTCGGTGCAAGAGGACATTGTATCTACTAGTGGGCAAGTCCTGGTTACAGGATTGCCTCCTACTTTATCAGGGTGATGCTCTTCTTTAAGAAGACCTCCCTTCTTCAAGGTAGCACAGAGGCTGCTAGACTGGAGGTGGGACTTTTCTACAACATCCCTGTAGGTCTCCTGTATGTACCTATCTGCCTCCCTTAGCTCCTCCGCTACTCTAGCCTCAAGAGATTGGACCTGTTCCCTGAGTGCTAGGAGCCCTTTACACCGAGCACACACATAAGAACATAAGAAATGCCTCAGCTGGGTCAGACCTGAGGTCCATCGCGCCAGCAGTCCGCTCACGCGGCGGCCCATCAGGTCCAGGACCTGTGCAGTAATCTTTTATCTATACCCCTCTATCCCCTTTTCCAGCAGGAAATTGTCCAATCCTTTCTTAAACCCCAGTACCGTTCGCTGCCCTATAACGTCCTCTGGAAGCGCATTCCAGGTGTCCACCACACGTTGGGTAAAGAAGAACTTCCTAGCATTCGTTTTGAATCTGTCCCCTTTCAACTTTTCCGAATGCCCTCTTGTTTTTTTATGTTCTGAAAGTTTGAAGAATCTGTCCCTCTCTACTCTCTCTATGCCCTTCATGATCTTGTAAGTCTCTATCATATCCCCTCTAAGTCTTCTCTTCTCCAGGGAAAAGAGACCCAGTTTCTCCAATCTCTCAGCATATGAAAGGCTTTCCATCCCCTTTATCAGTCGTGTCGCTCTCCTCTGAACTCTCTCGAGTAACACCATATCCTTCTTAAGGTATGGTGACCAATCCTGGACGCAGTACTCAAGATGCAGACGCACCATTGCCCGGTACAGCGGCAGGATAACTTCTTTCGTTCTTGTTGTAATACCCTTCTTGATTATCCCCAGCATTTTATTCGCTCTCTTGGCGGCCGCTGCGCACTGTGCCGTCGGCTTCATTGTCATGTCCACCATTACCCCCAAGTCCCTTTCTTGGGTACTCTCATTCAATAACATCTCTCCCATCGTATAGCCGTGCCTCGGGTTTCTGATTCCCACATGCAGTACTTTACATTTCTCAACATTGAACTTCATCTGCCATCTCTCTGCCCATTCTCCCAATTTGTCCAAGTCCCTTTGCAATTTTTCACAGTCCTCCTTTGTCCGAGCTCCACTAAATAGTTTGGTGTCGTCCGCAAATTTTATTATCTCACTCTTTGTTCCTGTTTCTAGATCATTTATGAATATATTAAATAGCAGCGGCCCGAGCACTGAGCCCTGCGGAACACCACTCGCGACCTTCCTCCAGTCTGAGTAGTGTCCCTTCACCCCTACCCTCTGTTTCCTACCCGCTAACCAGTTTCTGATCCATCTATGCACGTCTCCGTCCACCCCATGGTTCTTCAGTTTCCGGAGTAGACGTTCATGAGGCACCTTGTCAAAGGCTTTCTGGAAATCTAGGTATATGATGTCTATGGGGTCTCCTTTGTCCATTTGTTTGTTAATTCCCTCGAAGAAGTGCAATAAGTTGGTCAGACACGATCTCCCCCTGCAGAAACCATGTTGGCTGGTTATCAGAAGTTCGTGTTTTTCAAAATGTTCATCAATTTTTTCTTTTATTAGTGCTTCCGCCATTTTCCCCACACATAAGACCTTTCACCAAATGGGAGATAATCAAACATGTGACACTCAGTGCAAGAGACTGGATAACCCTCATCTTGCTGGTAGACTGCTGCCTGAATGTTAATATTGGTGATGTCTTTTTTTAAGTTGTTATGGGAGTTGATTATGGTAATGTTTAATTTGTATTATTGTTTTGCAATGTTGCAATTGGTAGGTTACCTTCTAGGGATTTCTGAGATAATTTCTTAAGAGCTAATTACTAGCTAATTATGTTTGTAGCTTTCTAATTGGTTCAAGGAGCTATAAATCAGAGATCAGACTAGGGATGGGTGGGAGCAGGGGATGGTGGGCAGGAGTTAAACACTAAACAAGACTTTCCTCAATGGCTATTTGTGCCCTAATTTGATCTAATGCTCTGAAATGCAATCTAAAATACTAATCTAGACTAAAACACTTTTTAAATATAAACCCTAACAGAGACTTTAAAGGCTACGCTATTGCCTAAACTGACTTTGCTGAAAAAGCAGAGTACTCTTCCCCTTAGCAAGTAAGATATTCCAATGGAATTTTTCTTCCCCTTAGCAGATCCTCTCTCAGCTCCTACTCAGGACAAGAGCAACTGGGATCTGGGTTAGCTATTTATTTGTTAGCTGTGCTTCTAAAGTGAAGTGATGTTGTGGTAAATATTGAACAGTAGAGAGGTGCAGGAAATAAAGAAAATAGGGACACTTCTCTGCTATATAGTTGAAATGTTTCATAGCACTGTAGTCGCTGTAGAAGGTAGTTCTGATTGAAATGGATAGCCAAAGAAGATGAAGGAAACTTCTGAGAAAAAAAAGAGCAATCAATAAGAGAATACAGTTTTCATAAAATTAAGATATGCTGTGTTTGCCGTAAAATATCTTTTGGAATCCAAATATTTTAGCCATTTTTAATTTAAACTGAAGGCAGATGACATATTTTACCTACAAAATCTAATAGCTATGTTGTTCCATTTTAGGAAATATCACCCCTGCCAAAAAGTGATATACCAATCACTAGTAGTAATAAATTCAGCAATGTACATTGAAAGAAAACACTGTCACTCAGATTTTGTAAGTGAATTAACATTTCAAGTAAACTGGAGGTTAATTCATGCTTGGAAAATAAATAACTGGCATGCAGAGCTGTGTTTTATAATTTATCAGCCTCCATATGTGTGATTGATTTATTTATTACTTTTCAGAATACATTAATAAGAAATAGTTTAATAGGAGCATTTAGGCCAATATTCAAATGTTAAGGCCTCAGAAGGTAGAGGCATTTCGGAGAGGTTGCACAGCAGAAGAGACAACCTTTTACCTCTTTTGATGTTACGGAGAGCTTGCCAAGATTCATCAAGCCTGATGACTATTATCTGGTGCTGCTCATCCACGTTGACACAAATGATACTGCCAGATACCCTGAAAACGTATCAAAAGTGACTTTGTGGTTCTGGGAGAGAAGGTGAAGCAGACAGGTGTGCAGGTGGTATTCTCATCCATCTCCCTATCGAGGGTAAAGGCCAGGGCAGAGAAGCTCGCATCCTGGAGATGAATACACGGCTATTTGGATGGTGTCGTTGGGAGTGTTTTGGCTACCTGGATCATGGAATAATTTTCTAAGGGCTGCTGAGTAGGGATGGTGTGCATCTATCAAAGAAGAGAAGGTCTTTGGCAGCAGGCTGGCTAATCTACTGAAGAGGGCTTTAAACTAAGTGTTGGGGCAGGGTGATCAAAGCCCTCAGGTAAATATAAGCCCTCAGGTAAGTAAATCACTGAATACCTTTACATGGATGAGAAAAGGGGGCAATATCTGGAAAGCAGTATACAGTATACTAATGCTCGAAGTATTGGAAACAAGATTCTGGGTCTAGAAGCTGTGATGGAAGAAGATGAGTTGGATATAGTGGCGATCACGGAGACATGATTCACAGATAACCATGACTGGGATGTGGTTATACCGGGCTATAATCTGTTCAGGAAAGACAGGGTAGGAAGAAAAGGAGGGGGAGAAGTGTTATATGTTAAAGATCATATTAAAATCACACAATTGCAGGATCTGCAGGGCAAGGAAGAGGCACTGTAGATCAATTTTGAAAG
Organism: Geotrypetes seraphini; assembly: GCF_902459505.1. Taxonomy (NCBI): domain Eukaryota; kingdom Metazoa; phylum Chordata; class Amphibia; order Gymnophiona; family Dermophiidae; genus Geotrypetes; species Geotrypetes seraphini. The sequence continues at coordinate 172,973,304 of NC_047088.1, read as the reverse complement.
AGGGAATGGTGAATATATTTACATTGGTGTGATATACAGGCCTCCTTCACAGATGGAAGAAGTGGACAGAGATTTAATAGCAGACATTCAGAATATATCTAAAAAAGGGGAAGTCTTATTAATAGGTGATTTTAACATGCCGGATGTTGATTAGAGTATCCCTATTGCAGGGTCTTCTAGAAGTAGGGAGATCCTAGATTCTCTACAAAGAGAACTGTTCCAGCAGTTGGTAATGGAGCCCATGTGGGAACAGGTCATACTGGATTTAGTGCTTACAAACAGGGAAAGTGTTTCTGATGTTATAGTGGGTGATCATCTGGCATCCAGTGATCACTGCATGGTACAGTCTAATATTAAGATGGGTATAGAGAGGGCTCATTCAAAAGCAAAGGTTATAGACATTATAAAAACTAACTTTGTTCATATGGGGGATTACGCCAAGGAATTGTCTGGATGGGAATGTCTGGAAGGAGTGGAAATAAGGTGAGCAAAACTCAAAGGAGTAATTGAAAGAGCAACAAACCTTTTTGTGAGACAAGTAAGGAAAAGAAGGCTGCTTTGGTTCTCAAAAATAGTAACAGAGAAGGTAAGGAATAAGAGGTTAGGTTTCATAAACTACAAAAGATCACAGAAAGAGAAAGACAGACAAAATATCTGGAAAAGTTAAGAGAGGCTGGTCGTGTAGTCAGAAAAGAAAAGATGCAAATGGATGAAAAAATGACACAGTAAAACGGGGAGACAAAACATTTTTTAGATAGATTAGTGATAGGAAGAAGTGCAAAAGTAGCATTGTGAGACTCAAAGGTGAAGGAGAGAAATATGTAAAAAGCTGATTAAAAAAAGGCTGAATTGCTCAACAAATATTTCTGTTCTGTGTTCACGGCTGACACGGCCGGGAGCGGGACCACAGAAGACAAACATGAAAAGGGATGGAGGAATGGTAGACCCTGATCGATTTTCAGAGGGTTGTATTCATGAGGAGCAATCTAAAATAAAAGTAGACAAAACGATGGGGCCGGATGGTGTACATCCGAGGGTGCTGAAGGAACTTAGGGAAACTAAACTAAACCATACTCTTATATATCGCATCTTCTCTATAACAGTAAAGCTTGGCACGGTTTACAATATGGATTTGAAACAGTATGGAGAGCAGCGGAATTTACAACTTTGAAAATAGCCAAGTTTTCAGATGTTTTCGAAAAGGTTGGAAGTTCTGGTAGCTCTGCTGACTGACCTGTTTAATGAGTCTCTAGAGTCGGGAGTCTCTAGAGCAGTGGCATACCAAGGGGGGGGGGGGGAGGTCCGCCCCGGGTGCAGCCTTAGGGGGGGTGCACAGTCGGCCAGGTCCCTTTACCTTCGTGGCGCTTTCCCCCGCATGCCCGCCCGACCGACCGACAACAGGCCCGGTCCGACAAACCTCCCTGCCGTGTGGTCGCGAATCTAAATTACCTTCTTACAGCAGCTGGAGTATTGAAGCTGCGTATTGCTGCCATAAAGGTCATCTCTGACGCAAGTTGCGTCAGAGACGACCTTTACGGCAGCCTTATGCAACTACAACGCTCGGCTGCTGTAAGAAGGTAATGTAGACTCGCGGCAACAGGGCAGGGAGGTTTGTCGGACCGGGCCTGTTGTTGGTCGGTTGGGCGGGCGGGCGGGGCAGAAAGGTAAGAAAGATGGAGTGGAGAGGAAAAGATGCTTAAGGGAAATGGGTAAAACAGAGGAGGGAGAAAGACACTGAAAGCACATGGGGAAGACAGGGGGGAGAAGGATGCTGAAAGGACATGGGGAAGACAGAGGGGGAGAAGGACGCTGACAGGACATGGGGAAGATGGGGAGAAGGACGCTGATGGGACATTGGGAAGATGGGGGGAGAAGGACACTGAAGGCAAATGGGGAAGACGGGGGGGAGAAGGACGCTGAAGAGAAATGGGGAAGAGAGAGTGGGGAGAAGACGCTGAAGGGAAATGGGGAAGAGAGAGTGGGGAGAAGACGCTGAAGGGAAATGGGGAAGAGAGAGTGGGGAGAAGACGCTGCAGGGAAATGGAGAAGAGAGAGTGGGGAGAAGATGCTGAAGAGAAATGGGGAAGAGAGAGTGGGGAGAAGATGCTGAAGAGAAATGGGGAAGAGAGAGTGGGGAGAAGATGCTGAAGAGAAATGGGGAAGAGAGAGTGGGGAGAAGATGCTGGCAGGGAAGAAGACAGAGATGCCAGACTATGGGGGGAGCGGAGGGAAGAAGATGGGTGCCAGACCAATTTGGAATGGGGGAGAAAGGGAGAGGCACAGTAACAGAGCAAATGGAAGACACAGAGAGAAGAGAGACAGTGGATGAAAGGAATTGAATGAGAACATAAGGAAAGCAGAAACCAGACAACAAAGGTAGAAAAAAAATTCTATTTCTTTTTTTTTTTTTTTTTTAAATTTAAAGTAGTATATTAGTTGTGTTGATAAAAATTTATAAACAAAGCCCTTGCCAGCTGAACATCTCTTTCTCCAGCTCAGCAGCCAGAACTATGATTTATAAGGAAGGAATAAGCTAAATATTGCAGTACTGAGGCTTGTATGGATGCTGCGGGGATGGTGACGGGGTGGTGAATGGGATGGCGGTGACGGGGCAGTGAAGGGGATGGTGCAGTGAAGGGGACAGATTTTTTTCCCTGTGCCATTCTCTAGTACTCACATCAAAAGCTTCCCTCTGACTCAGCTTCCTGTTTCCGCTTTTGATTGAGCACTGCGTTGCCGATCTGAAGTTTTGTTGATGCAAGGGGTAGAAGGAGGCCCGTTGCCAATCTTAAGTGTTATCGCGGGGGGGGGGGGGGTGTTGCAGATCTTGTTGCCAAAATTGGAAAGGTGAGGAAGGGAGAAAGATGGGCCTGTGGTGGATGGAGAGATTGAGAGAAGGGGGCAGATGATGGGGGAAAAGGATTGAGTTAGGGAAATACTGGAGGGGGTGAGGGAAAGAGGTGGCAAGCTGTAGGTAGACAGTAAAAAAGGAAATTGATGAGAGGGTAGTAAGAACGTAATCTAGATGGATGCAGAAAATAAATTGAAAAGGAAAATGAGGGAAGAAAGGGATTGCAGAAGAGAAGTGTGGGAGAGGGAAGGAGAGGAGAGAGATGCCAGACCAATGGGGGTGAAAGGAGAGATGGAAGGGGGAGGCATACAGTTTCTGGAAGGGGCATAGAAAGAGAAAAGATGCCATATAGGGAGGGGCAGAGAGACGGCAGACAGTGGACGGAAGGGAGTAACAAGAAGATGAGGAAAGCAGAAACCAGAGAAGAGAAAGGTAGAACAAAAATTTTCTATTTGTTTATTGCTTTAGGAGACATGTGTCACTGTTTCTGTGGTGTTGCATTTTATGCAGAGTCCAGCTTCTTGCTGGTTCAATTTAACCTTTGTTTATTTATTTCTATTTTATCCCCCCTTTTACAAAACTGTGGAGCATGTTTTAGCGCCAGCCGTGGTGGTAGCAGCTCTGATGCTCAGAATTCTATGAGCGTCAGAGCTGTTACCACTGTGGCTAAAATCCACACTACAGTTTTGTAAAAGGGGGAGGGGTTAGTTTGTGATGACATATTCCATACTAGGCGAAGGTGTTTTCTGTGTTCTGTGTGTTCGAAAGACATGGTTTTCTGTTAGGATTGACGGTGTAGGATTGATCTGTACTAGTCTGGCTTGTTTAGTTTTACAATGGGTGTATTGCTGTACTGCTCACTGCAATATCTAAGATGCTGCCTTTTCCTAGGTACTCATGTGTGACGTGTAGCTTGTTACTAAAAATCATGTTTTTCGTACAGATGGGGGGTGCCAGAAAATGATGGGCCCTGGGTGTCACATATGCTAGGTATGCCATTGCTCTAGAGTTGGGATGTTCTGGTGTCAAGAAGGTCTGGTGGCTCCGCTGACTGACCTTTTCAATGAGTCTCTAGAGTTGGGAGTGGTACCGGAGGACTGGAGAAGGGTGAATGTGGTCCCTTTCCACAAAAGTGGAAGTAAGGAAGAAGTAGCATCTTGTGGACATTCAAGCTGTAGAGCCAGTTTCCCAAAGTGAATCAACTCTAGCAGATACTCTTTATATCTAAATGTGCCAAAGAAAGACTCAGAGGACTGGAGGCCCATTGTGGATCTCCATGTGGCCAATGCTTTTCTGAGGGTCCCACACTTTCATATGGAGATAGTGCACTCGGTCTTCACAGCAATGGCTCCGGCGGAATTTCTTGCATCTCTGGATCTGACAGTGGCTTACCTTCATATCCCTATATTCCCTGGACACCGGATATATCTGAGGTTTCACATTCTCCAGCAGCATTTCTAGTTTTTAGCCCTCATTTGGGCTTGTGACAGCCCCCCACACCTTCACCAAAGTGATGGTGGTAGTGGCAGCGCACATCCCAGAACTGGAGTCCAAATTTATCCCTGTCTGGATGACTGGTTGATCAGAGCTCCATCCAGTCTGAAGTGTGAGCAGGCAGTGAAGACAGTAGTGTCTCTCCTGCAGTGCCTGGGCTGGATTGTTAATTTCAGAAAGAGCCAGCTCACACCATCTCAGATGCTGGAATATCTAGGAGTTTACTTTGACGCAATCCAAGGATGTGTTTTTCTTCCCAAGCCACACTAACAGAAGTTCCAGAAACAGATCATGGATATCTTGGCCTCTGCAGGAGTCCCTCCTGTCTTGTTGGTCCCCTCAGTGTCATCCTCTTCAGATGCCCCTTCCCTAAAAGGAGCCAGCACACAGCAGCCTGCCCTGGTGGCTTCAGGCAGAAGTTCTAGGGAAGGGCAATCCTCTTCGAGTCATGGAATGAATTACTCTCATGACCGTCACTAGTCTTTCCAGCTGGGTTGCTCATTGTGGAGATCGCTCCTTCCAGGCCAGTGGACTCCCCATCAAAAGGGTTGGTAGATCAATTAGCTAGAGCAGGGGTAGGGGTAGGTCCTCGAGAGCCGTATTCCAATCTGGTTTTCAGGATTTCCCCAATGAATATGCACTGAAATCAGTGCATGCAAATAGGTCTCCTGCATATTCATTGGGGAAATCCTGAAAACCCGACTGGAATACAGTTCTCGAGGACCGGAGTTCCCTACCCCTGGGCTAGAGCTTCAAACCATATGATTGGCATTAAGAGCTCTCCAATATACCCTGGAAGGAAAAGTGGTAAGGATGTTTTCTGACAGTGCCACTGCAGTGGCATATTTGAATCGACAGGGAGGCACCAGAAGTGCTTGGATGCTATTCCAATGGGCGGAGCTCCACCTTTAGGCTCTCTCTGTGGCCAGAGTGTAAAATATGCAAGTAGACTTTCTCAGTCACCAAGTCCTGGACCCAGGAGAGTGGTCTCTCTCACAGAGATCATTTTGTCTCATTGTGCATCATTGGGGCAAGCCGAAGGTATACTTGATGGCTTCAGCCAAGAACTCCAAAGTCAAGCACTTCTTCAGTCTCAGAACAGAGCCAGGAAGCTTAGATGCCTTGGTTCAGTCCTGGCCAACTCAGGATCTACTTTACCTTTTCCCACCTTGGCCAATTGTGGGTCAAGTCATTTGCAAGATAGCCACTCATCCAGGTCTGGTGATCCTGGTGGCCCCAGACTGGCCTCACAGTGGTATGTGGATCTTGTCCGACTTTAGTGGGACAGGAAGCTCAAGCTCTTTCTTCATGGCGACCTCCTTACTCAGAGACCGGTTCCCATGGAGAACTCCCAGTGCTTTGGTCTTATGGCATTGCTCTTGAGCACCAGGCCTTGATTCGTAGAGGTTACTCAGACATGGTCATTGCTACTCTTTTGAGGTCCAAGAAGCCTACTATGGCAGCCTATGCCAAGACTTGGCTTTCCAGCAGTGGTGTTCCAGGGACCAGGTGGAGTCATTGCATGCTCCCAATACTGATGGTTCTAGCTGTCCTCCTGGCTGGTCTAAAGAAGGGCCTGGCGGTGGCTTCCCTCAAGGTACAGGTGGCAGGTCTTTCCTGTTTTAGAGCGCACAATGGGTTCATTGTGCTTACAGCTCATCCAGATGTGACCAGATTTCTCAGGGGGAGTGCTTCGTTTGTGGCCTCCCCTGTGACAGCTTTTCCTAAGTGGAATCTCAGTGTTGTGCTGAAGGGCATGTGGAAGCTCCTTTTGAGCCACTTAAGGATGCATCTCTTCTGGACCTTATGGTCAAGACAGTATTCCTCATAGTGATCGTTTTTGTAAGGCATATTTCTGAACTGCAGGCTCTCTCTTGTTGAGAGCCCTTACTCCAGTTCATGGAGTTGGGGGTTTTCCTCTGTGCAGTCCTTCCTTTCTTCCGAAGGTGGTTTTGGATTTCCATGTCAACCAGGAAGTTCATCCGTCTGCTTTTTGCCCCATGGAATTGGAGCAGAAGGATGAGATCATACGGAGACAAGATGTATGAAGAGTCTTAATCCACTACTTGGAGAGGACCAATGACTTCCGTCTTTCTAACCATCTGTTTGTCCTGACTAGTCAATCCAGGCAGGATAGGCCATCAACTAAGGCAGTGATTCTTAACCTTTTTTGAGTCATGGACCCCTTTAAGAATCTGATGAAAGCTATGGACCCATTCCCCAGAAATATTCACATAAACACAACTTTGCATGCAATGAATATAATGCAGTTTATATTTAGAGATTTGATTGTCTCATACATATATGACATACACAAAGTATTATTAAACTTTAAGTAAACAATAAAAAAAAACATTCCCTTTTTTATGCAAAAAGTAATGGCTACTCATTATAATTATGAAATACAATCCTCTTGTGCAAATTAAAACAGATCTACTACTACCACCATGTTTTCTACTACCATTACTACTACTACTAGAAACATAGAAACATGATGGCAGATAAAGGTCAAATGGCCCATCTAGTCTGCCCATCCACAGTAACCATTATCTCTTTCTCTCTCCGAGATCCCACGTGCCTATCCCAGGAACTCTTGAATTCAGACACAGTCTCCATTTCTACCACCTCTTCCGGGAGACTGTTCCATGCATCTACCATCCTTTCTGTAAAAAAGTATTTCCTGAGGTTACTCCAGAGCCTATCACCTCTTAACTTCATCCTATGCCCTCTCATTGCAGAATTTCCTTTCAAATGAAAGAGACTCGACTCATGCACATTTATATTATGTAGGTATTTAAATGTCTCAATCATATCTCCCCTCTCCCGCCTTTCCTCCAAAGTATACATTTTGAGATCTTTAAATCTGTCCCCATATGCCTTATCACGAAGAACACACACCATTTTAGTAGCTATCCTCTGGACTAACTCCATCCTTTTTATATCTATGTGAAGATGCATTCTGCAGAATTGTACACAATATTCTAAATAAGGTCTCACCAGAGTCTTATACAGAGGCATCAATACCTCCTTTTTCTTACTGGCCATCCCTCTCCCTATGCAACCTAGCATCCTTCTAGTTTTCGCCGTCACCTTTTCAACCTGTTTGGCCACCTTAAGATCACCACATACAATCACACCCAAGTCTCTTGTTATCTGCGAGAAAAATCAACAGTACCAGGCTTCTAAAGGTTAATTTTTATCTGACCCTCACAGACCCACTGAAACCCATCCATGGACCCTCTAGAGCAGGGATCTCAAAGTCCCTCCTTGTGGGCCGCAATCCAGTCGGGTTTCAGGATTTCCCCAATGAATATGCATTGAAAGCAGTGCATACACATAGATCTCATGCATATTCATTGCGGAAATCCTGAAAACCCGACTGGATTGCCTCAAGGAGGGACTTTGAGACCCCTGCTCTAGAGGGTCCATGGACCCCAGGTTAAAAACTCCTGATCTAAGGCCTCTGTTACCTGATGGATCCTGATGGCTATTTCATCGACTTATATCACCTGTGGTAAACAGCTGCCAGTTTCTCTCAAGGCATAAGCAACTTTGTGGGCAGAAAGTCGAGTGGTTCATTCGACTGAGATTTGTAGACCAGCTACTTGATCTTCTCTTCATGCCTTCACAAGATTTTACAGAGTGGTTGTGGCGGCTTGGTCTGACGCTGACCTTGGGGTCTCAGTGTTGCAAGCAGGCTCTTCTGTCCCACCCTAGATATTGCCATTGCTTTCGTACGTCACCTATCATACTGACTCCGGAGTATGGGTACATATCTATACCGTTGGCTTTGTTCCCATTTGTTCTTGTTGCAGGTATCAGGTTGTTCCATATTGCTGCCATGTTCTTGCCTATTTTTCATGTTGCCTGTTTATTAATTGTTTTCTTATGATTTGCAGAGCAGCACAAAATGATGTTATGTTGCTGGGGTGGTTCCCCAAGCCCCCTTTGTGTATATGCTTTATTCTAGTACTATTCGTTTGCTTTTGGTCTCAACTGTAGGTGGCTCTATGTTCCTCAGCTAAGTGGGAGGAGCAAAGAAAAAAAAAAGTGTGATTTTCTGCAAGACCCGGTTCATGGGTTGAGATAAAACACATATCGTACTTCCTTCGTGGATTTACAGAATGAAGATACCAAAGGTAATCAAAGGTAAGAACCCAATATCAAAGGTAAGAACCTAATCTTTCATTTTAAAATAAAAACATTTCTGTAGTCTAGCATAACCAAGTTCTGAAATTACACCTAAAACTCATTACGGAATTAATTTATTTGGTAACAGTTTAAATTTACTGTAGCCAAATGTTCTATCTAGTCAGCACTGGATAAGTTCTGTAATCTTTTTTATACCTGCAAATGTAACTATTGTTGTGACATTCATCCCAATTGTACTATACTATAGTTAGCAGGGCCAATATTCAGCTGGTACCTGGCAGCATGCTGTCTGCCTGATACTGGCTCTCAACCTGAATATTCGATGCAGGGCCATTTTCAGCGATAGAGGTTTCTACCGCAGCCCAGAATGCTAAATGCTCTGACGCTCCTAGAATTCCTAGGAGCATCAGAGCATTTAGCGCTGTGGTAGAAACCTCTAGTGCAGTTTAGTAAAAAAGGCCTTTATTTTTAGCTTTGGCAACTTAACTGGTTATGCCGATATTCAGCGCTAATTAGTTAAGTGTTTAGCGGCTAAAAATTGGCCTGCTATTTATGCAGCCTATTTTATCTGCTAAACATAGCCAGTTAGGTGCAGAATATCTGCATTTAGCCAGCTATGTCATGCGATATAGCAGATTAGTGGCTAGTTGCTAACTACAAATACTCAGCGTGAGATAGCCTGCTATCTTCTGCTGAATATCCACAGTTAGGTGCTGATAGGCAAGGAGCCATTGAAAATGCACAATTTAGGCGTTATCTTAGATTCTCAATTTTTGTTTAAATGTCAAGTTTATAATGCAGTGCCAATTACTTCTCTATTCGTTATACTATGATTGGTCAGTAAGACATTATTTTGATACAAAGATCTCAGTTGGTCTTCATGTCTCTTAGCATATAATGGTATACACTAAAATATCACTATTATTGGCACTCATTTTTGATGTGATTACTAGTCTTGTGAAAAGGGTTTATTATTGTGAGCCATTCATTGAGATTTTCCCTTCTATCATATACATTTTTATGTTACCCCTCTTTTTTGTGAGCATCTTAAATGCTGCAGTGAGCACTAGAACATCAATACACCCATTCTAAAACTAAACAAGCAAATGGTGAAACTGCTGCTTTATGTAACGATATTGAACCAGATCAACAGTGCCAAATAGCAGGCATTTGGAGATGCAGATCTCCAATAAGAGCCATAGATGACACATGTTGCTTCTGAGCAACAATGTAAAATAAAGGGTTAATACAGATCAATCCTGCACAGGATCATGTCCTTTTCATACACATAGAACACACATAGACCCTTGCCCAGTGTGGAATAATTAATAAAAATAGAAACATGTAAACAAAAGTTAAACAAGCCAGACTCTGCATACAATGTAACACCATAGAAAAAGTGAAATATGTCCCCTAATACTGTGCAAAATATAAAGAGAGCAGATGTAAATTTGAAAAAAACTGACAAATAACAATCACCACTTTATAAATTAACAAATTGAAAATAAGAAAATACCATTATTGGATTAATACATTTTTCAATTAGCTTTCGGAGACCAAAACCTCCTTCCTCAAGTCAGTACATATACTGCTGTTACAGTATCTTGTCCTGACCTGAGAAAGAGGGGGTTTGGTCTCCAAAAGTTAGTAAAAATGTGTTAAAATTAGTCCAATAAAAGATTACCTTATTTCCATTTAGAAATTTTTATCAATACAGCTACAATACTGTTGTTATTGCTTTAGAATACTACTTTATTGTAAAGCAACAACAACAAAAAAATATTTTTTTCTACCTTTTGCCATTTCTGGTTTCTGCTTTCCTCATCTTCACACTACTTTCTATTCAGCTTCTATCCTTTCTCTGCCCCTTCTATTCACTGTCTGCCCTCTCTCTCGCTTCCATCCAATGTCTGCCCTCTCCTCCTTCCATATAGCAGCTTCCATCTTTCTATGCCCCTTTTATAAACTGTCTATCCTGTGCATGTGCATGTGCATGTGCATGTCTATCCATGTAACCAGACACCTTCTCTCCTTTATATATGATTCATTTCATCTTCACCCCCTCCCCATTTTTCTCTATATATATCCACCCCTCCACCATGCTTTGGCATCTCTCTCTCTTCTCCTTTCTTTCCTTTTTTCCCACTCCACCAACATCTCTATCTCCTTCCCTTCCCTCCCCCCATGCCCTGGTATCTCTACCTCCCTCTCCATGGTCTGGCATTTCGTTTCCCTCCCTCCCTCTCTTCCCCATGGTCTGGCATCTCTCTCTACACTTCTTCTCTCCCTCCCTTCTTCCATGTCTCCCTCCAAATGGGTGCAGCATTTCTCTTCTCCTCCTCATGGGTACCTAACTACCTCTCTCTCTCTTTCTTTGTCAACACCCCTGTTGGCAGTTCAGCCTTCACAACTCACTGCTTTTGCCATTGTCTGGTCTTCCTCTCTGCTGGTCCTGCCTACTTCCTGCTTCTGTGATGGCAGAACCTGGCAGAGTGGAAGGCCCAATGCTGGCAGAACAGCAAGTTGTGAAGGCTGCCACTGCAGTGAAGAAGTTCTCAGACCATGACACTGGCTCTTGGAGCACCCCCTTATGTGCTACACCTGGGGTGAACCGCCTCCCCGCCCCACCTTTGTATGTTATTGCTCACAAACTCTTCAAATGGATTATGCTTCCATAAGACAAACTCACATAACACCCTTTTGCACAGAGACTTTCCTACCCACCCCTTCCAAGCCACCATCTCATCTCACACAATGCCATCAATATTTCAAGTATATCCCACATACCCAGAGCCATGTACTTACACTCTGTAGGTAAAGCATTTATAGGCATTTAGGGGCAGATTCTGTAAAGGACTTCTAATTAGGTGTCCACAGTGTGGACATCCATCGACTTAGATGTCCAAATAAAGTAGATAATAAGCCCAATTAACAACTTTAACAAGCAATAATTGAAAGACATTCAAAGGCTAGACGCGATTCACAAAATAGGCGTCCACAATTTTATGGACGCCTATAGGAAAAAGGAACACCCCCCCCCCTAAGAAAAACTTCCTGTGGCTCAGTGGTTAAAAGCACTTCTTCCGTCTTCCCAAGGTGGTGGGTTCAAATCCCAAGTATGGTCAGGAACCACAGCACATATTCCTATTTTTTTTTAGTGACAATCTGCCATCTTGGTGCACATTGATGATGTCACAATGATGTCAAGATTGTGCATCAACATGTCTACTTCCTCTGAACCATAACCATTCTGAGTAGGGATTCTCTTCTTATTTTCTTAGTCTTTAGGGAATGAGGTTTAGTATGCTATATATATTTCAGGTGCTTTGCTTAAATAATGCATTATTAAACATATTTTGACCTTAATATCAAACTGGACAAATGTTGAAGGTAAATGTTTGATATTTATGTTTATTCAAATTTGATATACCGCTAAATCTTACAGGTACTTCAAGCGTTTTCCCTAGCTGTCCCGGTAGGCTTATAATCTATCTAATGTACCTGGGGCAGTGGAGGATTAAGTGACAGGGAGCAGTTATTTATCCTAGAGTAACGTGACCATTTATTTTTTCATCAAAAGTGGACATCTATTAATTGTCAATCCCGCCCTAGCCCCGCCCCAATCCCACCCTAGCCACGCCTCAACCCTGCCCTAGCCCCACCCACCAATCCCGCCCCCAATTTCTTCCATTCATTTTTCATGTACACATAATATCTTCATATTAATTCATAATGGTAACCTTAAAATTAAAAAAAACTACAAAGCAAACTATATGCAGAGAAAATGTTAATTATCATTTATATTTGGGGGGTTTCAAAGATGTCAAGACTTTAAAATATGCAACGTCACCTAGTAACTATAGAAAAATAGACAAATATAGTGCAAAATATAGACAGCAGATATAAATTCTCAAAACTGACATGTTTTGATCACTAAATTGAAAATAAAATCATTTTTCCTACCTTTGCTGTCTAGTGATTTCATGAGTCTCTGGTTGTATTTCCTTCTTACTGTGTATCCTTTCTTTCATTTTTTTCTTTCTTTCTTTAATCAGGTCCAACAATTGTCCCTTTCTATTCCCTCCCTCCTTCCTTCCTATGTCCTTAGTGTCCCCCAGTGCCTCTGTCCTGTGTCCTTAGTGCCCCCAGTGCCTCCTTCCCATGTCCATAGGGCCCCCAGTGCCTGTCCTCTGTCCTTAGTGCCCCCAGTGCCTCCTTCCCATGTCCATAGTGCCCCCCAGCGCCTCTGTCCTGAGTCCCTAGTGCCCCCAGTGCCTCCTTCCCATGTCCCTAGTGCCCCCCAGTGCCTCTGTCCTGAGTCCCTAGTGCCCCCAGTGCCTCCTTCCCATGTCCATAGTGCCCCCAGTGCCTCTCCTGTGTCCTTAGTGCCCCCAGTGTCTCTTGCCTTTGTCCCTCCCCCGAAGCCAGCCTGCCTGCCTGCCTCCTTAACCTCTCTCCAGTGCTTGATTCACCACCCCCACCCGCAGATTCAAACCTCCCCCCGCGCGATTCAACCCGCCGGCCCATGTACTGCCACTGCTTGCCTGTCTGCCTCCCTGCCTGGCCGATTGAAACGCTGGGCCGCCGCCACTGCTTCTTGGCTTCTTCCAACGTCAATTTTGACGTCGGAGAGAAAGTTCGGGCCAGTCAGGCAGTGATTGGCTGGCCCCGAACTTCCTCTCAGACGTCAAAATTGACGTTGGGAAGAACAAGAAGCAGCGGCGGCGGCGGCCCAGGATTTCAATCTGCGCGGCAGGGATGGAAAGTTATCGGCCGTCCTGGTGTCCCCATGCACAGCTTCCTGAAAACGGGACATTTTTGGTGCCCCGAAGCGGTGAGTCGGGACAACGGTACGGTTGGCCCAAAAACGGGACTGTCCCGTTGAAAACGAGACGTATGGTCACCTTATCCTAGAGAAATGACTGCTTGTGAATCAAGAGGATATAAGCTTGGTTTTGGAATTGAAGTGTGATTTAATGGCTGAGTGTGTGGCACAATGGTTAGATCTATAGCCATAGCACTCTGAGGTTGTTGGCTCAAATCCCCTACTGCTCCTTGTGACTCTGGGCAACCAGAACCACATAGTGGTATATAAATTAAAAGATAAATAAATAAAATATAATAGTGGTGCCAGCATTTTACTGCACACAATTTTAATGTAAAAATTGCCGTTCTAATGACATCATAACGCTAACACATGATAACATTATAGATGTTATTAGGATGTCATTCCACGCCCAAAAGGCAATCTAACAATACAGATGCGGTTAGATTTGCTCAGCACCACTGAATGCTATTCTCTATACTGTGTCTATGCATTATAGAATTGTGCTCAGCATTGTGCTCTTGGACGTCTAAACGACGCCTAACTTTTAGACGTCCTTTACAGAATCTGGCCCTTAGAATTCACATAGATCACCAGTTACATAACAGATGCTGTATACTTCTCCCCACTTATCTGCTCAGTATCTGGTGTGCTATTGAAACATAATTTAATATGTCTCTGCCTCAATTTTCCACACTGACATGGTTGAGTCTATGCACGGAGGAGGGAGAAATGTGCCATTGTGCCACATTGTAAGTATGCACTTTTTAACATGTTAGGTTTTCTTACTTTTTAAATCTGCACTGATCATATTTGTTAGATGTTAGTGGAATAGAAGTGTTATCAAATAAATATGGCTGCTTTAGGGGGGTTGTTTTACCTATGTAAATGGCACCTAGGCCTTTGAAAATTTAAGTGTCTGAAGATCAATGCATGCTAGCAGCAATTAGCTTTCATTCACGTCCTTCCTGAAGTTTGTGTCATTAAAGTTTTGTTTTTCTGTGTTTTGCACTTTACAGTGTGCAGCACTTGCAGGTGCTGCACTGTGGACTATGTAGTTTGCACCGCTCCTTAGTACACTTTCCTAGCTCTCTGTTATCCACACTGATCTGCAGTCTGTGACAGGTCTTCATTAAAGGTTTCATAGTATTTCCTCATAAAATAATGTGGGATTTTATAGATCTAATCTGTGTTATTTTATGGTATGAATGTGACAGGTGTGCTGTCTCATTTTAATGCCCATGAGCTAAACTGAACTACATCTACATATTCTGTACAGTTCTATGCCTTCAAACCCTTGCCAGGGTGTGTAACATTTAGATTTCTTTTCCCCTGGCTATACTTTAAAGTTCATTTTGACTCTTTATTCAAAATGCAGTCGATACAAAAGAGTATATTGACATTTTGCACCATCCATCTTGAGCTTTATTGCCTTGCAGTATTGCACTCCTTCTCTTGAGTTTGGATCTCACTGCATTATGGTCAGGTCACTTGTTCTTGCTGACATTTCTTGGTTAATTTCATTTATGTTTTTGTGTCTCTTACCTCCCCCCCTCTTACAAAGCTGTGTTAGTGGCTGCTACTGTGGTAACTGCCCCAAAGCCCATAGAAATTTAAAGGACTTCAGGGCTTTTGCCCCGTGGCAGCTGCTAGCGTAACTTTGTAAAAGAGGGGGTTAGTTAGCCTGGCATTATTGCTTTATGTGACTCATGTTCTCTGTTCTAATATATATTGACCTTGTTTATTTGTATTGTCTACTCCTGATTTCAATTGTTTTTGTTTTATGTGTTGATGTATACAGTACTGCTTTTCTGTTTCACATTGTGGTTTTTCTATTTGCATTTCAATGTACACCACTGTGATGCCTTGTTTTAGGCCTCTCTGTGGTATATCAAATTTTAATAAAGTTATGATATTGTTAACTGCAAAACAATTATTCTCATCACTTTTGGCAACAATTTTGTAAATTTTACATCAAATATGTTAATTCTCATTGCAGATTAGATTGTTGCCCGCCAAATATTATGAAAGTTTCCCCAGTCATTTTTAAAGCCAAGTTGTACAACTGGGTCTCTTTATTACTGAGTGGTACATTTACCGAGGATTTAGGTCAGATTTTGATTACACCGATTGTAAAAAATCCCAAGGAATCTATCACGTTGATATCAAATTACCGACCTATTGCAAGTAGCCCTGTTTATCAACCAGGATTTGGTAACATATTTGTATAAATTCAGCATACTGCAGGATAAACAGTCAGGTTTTCGATCTGGCTTTAGTACTGAAACAGTCATTGCTTCATTGTTAGATTTTCCTCTTAGTTTATTTAGTGAAGGTACAAGTGCACTAGTTTTGCAACTAGATTTAAGTAGTGCCTATGATTTAGTCGATCATGCTATCCTGACTGATTGTTTGGAGTCAATCGGAATTTCTGGTAATGTCTTAAAATGGTTTCAGGGATTTTTGAGCAAAAGATCCTATCAAGTTTATAGTGATGGAAAACAATCATGTTGTTGAGTAAATTCTTGTAGAGTCCCTCAGGGTTCTCCTTTATCTCCCATATTGTTCAACATTTATCTTGCATCACTGGGGAATTTATTGCAAAGCCTAAAAGTGAAATTTTATATCTATGCGGATGATATCACTATAGTTGTTCCTCTTACTAACCTGACTCCTGAGATAAAAAATCCTGTATCTTTTATTTTAGATCAGATTGAATTGTGGATGACTGAATTTAAATTGAAAGTTAACTCAGAAAAAAACAAATTCTTCCTGGCGAGCCCTAAAGACAAAATCAAAATCATGGGAGTGATTTTGGACCGGCATCTCACCTTAGAAGAATATATGGATTTGTTAGTCAGAAAATGTTTCTCGGTCTTATGGAAACTCCGAACCATTAAAAAATATTTTGATGTAGTATCATTTTGTCTACTAGTTCAGTCTTCCAACTTAAGTATGCTTGACTATTGCAATATTATTTATTTGGGGGCATACAAGAAAACCCTAAAAAGACTTCAAGTTATTCAAAATTCAGCAGTTCGGCTGATTTTTGGTTCAACAAAATGGGAACATATTACTTCCTATTATCAAAAACTACACTGGTTACCGAAGGAGGCAAGAGTTCTGTTTAAATTTTCCTGTATATATTTTAAATTGGTATGGCTCCTGCATATCTGATCTCTCATTTTTTTTTTAGACCGTTTTAATAGGCCTACATGCAGAATCATTATATTTGCTTACCCAACAGTAAATGCTTGTCATTTTAAAAGATTTCTGGATAGAACTCTTGCTTTTCGGGCAGGTAAAATGAATGACTGGCTGGGTAATATTATTATGTGTGATCGATTTGTAACCTAAGGATTCATTGTTTTGATTTTTTAAATCTTTTTATCCTGTATGCATTTCTGATGATTTGTATTTTTCACTGATTGTCCAGTACTTATTGTAAACCGCCTCGAACTATTATGGCTTTGGCGGTTTATAAGAATAAAATTATTATTATTATTAATAATTAGAAACTCAACAAGTCCATTCTGTATGGAATTGATTTATATATGCATAAACATGCCGCTTTCCATTCTGATATTTAAATACGTCCTTTCACACAGAATAAAAAATGGACAAAAATAGTTAATGTAAATTTTCTCTCTCCCTTTTTAAACTTTTAGTTTGTAAGGAAAGTTGTTTTATAAAGATGTTATTTTTTCCTATCAGCTTGATTCTTGGTGAGTTTACTGTTTGTTATTTGTAACAGCCTCATTTGTTGCTATAGAGATGAATTTTCAGTCTCCAGCAGACTCTGGTGCTGGGGATGACTGCGGGAGGAAATAAATCATGCTAAATACTGAAATATTTCAACTGATGAAAATTCTGGAAAGAGAACTCAAGGATAAAGAGAAAGTGACATGTGAAGGGCTTAGTCGTAGGATCCATTTTTTGGGGTTGATGTAGTAAAAAGTAGAAAAACATCCAACCATACAATATTATTAATAATTTCTTAGATGCATACTAGATATTTGCAGTGGTCACAAGAAGCATATTACACAGCGAGAAGCACTGGGCAGTATACAACATAAGTCATACGTAAAGTGATCTTTATTTATTTAAAAGAAAATAATAGATCCACATGACCTATACTAACTTTCCAGAGAGAGCAATTGTAGGAAACCTTTCTATATGTAAAACCTATATAAAAGTATTTGCAGGGTGCATTCTTACATATATTTTTATATGTGTATAAAGAAGCCCAACCAACCAACTTCCTAAATTCTGAGTGTTATTTTGCCATTGTAGCTATAAAGAGTGTTATCTTATTTCATTAAGTGACAATTTGAAGAAACTCTATGGGCTCCTTTTACTAAGCTGTGCTAGCAGTTTTAGCGCACGCGCGCTAGACGTTAACGCCAGCATTGAGCTTTTGTTAGTTCTAGCTGCATAGTGCGGGTTTAGTGCACGCTAAAATTTTGCGCGTGCTAAAAACGCTTTCCCAGCTTAGTAAAAGGAGCCCTATGTTTTGACACTGTTTCAGATCATTGATTGAACCATAGCCACATTATTCTCTTCTTGGATGGGCTAACTTTTCAGCACCCCCTTGTAAATAAAGGAGTGCTGCAGGTATTTGTACTGGGACTGGTGCTATTTAACATAGTGGAGTAATGCAGGGATTTGTACTGGGACTGGTGCTATTTAACATATTTATAAATGATCTGGAAATTGGAACGACAAGTGAGGTGATTAAATTTGCAGATGACTCAAAACTATTCAAAGTTGTCAAAACACATGAGATTTGTGAAAAATTGCAGGAACACCTTATAAAATTGGAAGACTGGGCATCCAAATGGCTGATGAAATGTAATGTGGACAAATGAAAGTGATGTACATCGGGAAGAATAATCCAAATCATACTGTGTTTCCCCGAAAATAATACAGTGTCTTATATTAATTTTGGGTCCAAAAAACACACTAGGGCTTATTTTTGGAGATGTCTTATTTTTTTTCATGTACAACAGTCATCTTTCCCTTCCTCTCCTGTACCCCAATTCTTCCTCTTTCCTTTCTCCCCCTCCCCATGTGCAGCATCATTCCTCCCCTCTCACCCATCCCCTTGTGCAACAGAATCCCACTGACCCTCCCACCGTGAGATTGACATACCTCCGCTCCGAAGCCTCCTAAAGCAGCAGGGATGGGGGTTGCTGAATTGACAAGTCCAATTTTTTCAGCTAATCAGGCAGCACTAGTGTCAGGGATGGAGTCAGGGAGTGTCGGGGACATTCTGGGAGGGAGGGGTTTCGGGGGTTGACCATAACTAGGGCTTATTTTGGGGGTAGGGCTTTTATTAGGAGCATCTTTAAAAATCATGCTAGGGCTTATTTTCGGGGAAACAGGGTAGTTACCTGATACTAGGGTACACCTTAGGAGTCAGCACCCAAGAAAAAGATCTGGGTGTCATTATTGACACTACACTTCTGTCTAGTGTGTGGCTGTGGCAAATAAAGCAAACAGGATGCTGGGAATTATTAGGAAATAAAACAAAGAATAGTATAATGCTTCTGTATCTCTCCTTGGTGCATCATCACTTTGAGTATTGCACACAGTTTTGGTCACCATATCTCAAAGATGTGGAGGGGCATTGTCGATATGATATCTAAATCCAAGTTTAGATGTTTTTGGAAGTGCAACCAAAAATCAGGTAGAGAAAATGTTGTTTTTGAAACTGCAAGACAATTTTTTTGAAAATGACCATTTCTAGATGTGTTTGCCCTTAGTTGCCCAGATTCTTTAACTGGCGGCCATATCAGTGGCTGCCAATCATGTGTCAATCATGTGACAGCACTGGCTAGAGAATTGCACCTCAGACACCTACATAGGTACAGTTCATGCAAAGATAGGTGCCAGAAATGTAGGCCTGGAAAACCCTGGCCTACATTTCTGGTGCCTGTCTTTGCTGGGGGATCCCGAAAATAGTCCACAACTTGCCATCAGCTGATCGCAGCAGGGAATCCTTGATTAGCTGAGCAGGCAGGACTCCCCAAAACTGCGGCTTTAGGGAGTCCTGCTGGCTCAGCTGTTTGGAGATTCCCTTGCTGCGATTAACTGAACCAGCAGAGAGAACCCTGATTCCTTTCTCCCTCCCACTCACTCACCCACTGATCCCTCCAGCACCCCTCCAAAGAAAGTCCCCTCCTGCTGAGCCTGACAATCTCCATATCCCTCCACACCCCCAACATCCTCACATACCCCTCCACATCCACCTTGTACCTTTGGATGGAAAACCAGCAGGAAGGATGCCCATTCCCTCCTGCAGGCAGAATTAGCTCAGAGACATGGAGGGGTCATAACAGGGGACAAATCCCCCCACAACCTCACCATCCAATCATTGCTTAGTCCTCCACACTTTAAAAAATTTATATATATATATATATATTTGTGTCAATTGAAAGTGAAAAATCTTCTTAAAAACTCCAAAATAACCTTCAATAATTGATATGTTTTTAAAAAAATCACATACTGAAAAGAATAAACAACTTTCAAAACAACTTAAGAAAAGAAAAAGAAAATAGCTAGCTCTAGATACCTGAATGGCAAAACTTCTTTAATGCTCCAAAACACTCTGAATTGCTGTTTAACAGTACAAGAACGCTGACTAGATAAAATTTGAAGGGTAACCATGTCACCACGTAACAAACGTGATGATGTCATTGACTGCCCTCCAATGAGAGAGAGACCGGCAAAAATTGAGTTACAATCTCTTTTTCCACTAGGGTTGAATAGTGAAATTGAATGGCAAGACTTTTTATAGCGTTGCTTCCTTTGAGTTTTGTTTTTGTTTGTTTTTGGTTTTTGAATTTATTTTTCACATTACAACAGGTTCAATTTTTGCTAGTCTCTCTGTGATTGGGGGCGGTAAATGACATCATCATGTTTGTTACATGGTGACGTGGTTACCCTTCAAATTTAATCTAGTCGGCGTTCTTGTACCGTTAAGCAGCGATTTGGAGTGTCTTGGAGCATTAAAGAAGTTATGCCATTCAGGTATCTAGAGCTAGCTGTTTTCTTTTTCTTTTCTTAAGTTTTTTTGAAAGTTGTTTATTCTTTTGAGTATGATTTTGTGTTATTGGTGATTAGAGTTTATTTTTCATTCATTCACATTTTGTTTTTGTTTATGGTCTAGATTTTCACCTTTTCCTGCTGCTGCTTGATAGCGTGGTTCAAAATACATTTTTGGTTTCCTGATGCAGAAAATGAAATGTGCTCACGTCGGAACCAAGGAACCATTACATAGCTAAGTGATTTTTTAAAAAACATATCAATTATTGAAGGTTATTGCGGAGTTTTTAAGATTTTTCACTTTCAAATGACACAAATATATATATAAAATTTTTTTTAAAAAGTGTGGAGGACTAAGCAATAATTGGGTGGTGATGTGGTGGGGGGATTCGTCCTCTGTTATGACCCCTCCGTGTCTCTGAGCTAATCCTACCATATGTAATAGCTTTATTCAAATGATAATGTATCACATTTAAGGGAAATGTTTTTGTTTGATATATATTTTGATTTTTCACTTCCATATTGATATTCCCTTGTATGTTTTACTATCCCTATTGTGTTTTTAACATGAAGAAAGACCTGGCGAAGCTTGAAGAATGGTCTGAAATTTGGCAACTAAAATTTAATGCTAAGAAATGTAAGGTCATGCATTTGTGCTGCAAAAACCTGAGGGAATGGTACATTTTAAGGCAGGGGTGTCCAACCTTTTGGCTTCCCTGGGCCGCATTGGCCGAAAATAAATTTTCTGGGGCCGCACAAACACTGCAGCAAGACAGAGGAGGGAACCGGCAAGACGATAAACACCCGGGGGCAGCAGAGGAAAACACTGCATCGCCCTCGACTGAATCCGCACAAAATATTTCACGGGGCCACAGGTTGGACACCCCTGGTTTAAGAGGTGAAGAACTTATGTGCATGACAGAAGAGCGGGACTTGGGTGTGATTGTATGTGATGATCTTAAGGTGGCCAAACAGATTGAAAA
Source organism: Geotrypetes seraphini (assembly GCF_902459505.1). Classification (NCBI taxonomy): domain Eukaryota; kingdom Metazoa; phylum Chordata; class Amphibia; order Gymnophiona; family Dermophiidae; genus Geotrypetes; species Geotrypetes seraphini. Next base: position 172,951,952 of record NC_047088.1, on the reverse strand, counting down.
AGTGATGACGAAAGCTAGAAGGATGCTAGGGTGCATAGGGAGAGGTATGGCCAGTAGGAAAAAGGAGGTATTGATTCCTCTTTTTTTTCCCAATTCTTTATTATTTTCAAAACTTATTGATGCCTCTTGATAAGACTCTGGTGAGACCTCATTTAGAATATTGTGTACATTTCTGGAGGCCGCACCTTCAAAGAGATATAAAAAGGATGGAGTTGGTCCAGAGGAAGGCTATTAAAATGGTATGTGTTCTTCGTAATAAGGCGTATGGGGACAGATTTAAAGATCTCAAACTGTATACTTTGGAGGAAAGGCGGGAGAGGGGAGATATGATAGAGACATTTAAATACCTACGTAATGTAAATGTGCATGAGTTGAGTCTCTTTCATTTGAAAGGAAACTCTGAATGAGAGGGCATAGGATGAAGTTAAGAGGTGATAGACTCCAGAGTAATCTGAGGAAATACTTCTTTACAGAAAGGGTGGTTGATGCGTGGAACAGTCTCCTGAAAGAGGTGGTAGAAACAGAGACTGTGTCTGAATTCAAGAGGACCTGGGATAGGCACGCGAGATTTCTCAGAGAGAGAAAGAGATAATGATTACTGCGGATGGGCAGACTAGATGAGCCATTTGGCATTTATCTGCAGTCATGTTTCTATGTTCTATGTTTCATTCACATCTTTGATGGGTTGAAGTGGGTCAGTGTGAGTTGGTGAGTGTGTGGGGTGGGAGCTCATGTATACATCCCTCCAATTATTATATGGTTAGTTTGTGTACCTTTTTGGCACTTATTTGTTATTAAAACAGGTCTAGCCCCAAAAGACCAAATTGTGCACTGGATGTATTTTTAGATGTTTTCCTGAAGTCTGCCCTAGTCCGTCTACACCAGTGGTCTCAAAACAGGTTCTATTTTCAGAACATTTTTCTTTTTTTGAAAATGAACCTTATCGTGGAATTAGAAAAGGTTCAAAAAAGAGTAACCACTAAACTAAACTAAACTAAACCTTAGGTCTATATACCGCATCATCTCCACAATCCTTGGCACGGTTTACAGGAGTTGAGAGAGAAAGGAACTCCAGTGAAGGTTAAAGGGTATAGAGAAAGGGTATAGAGAAAGGGTGATTTGGGGGATAAAGGGGATGGAACTCCTCTTATATGAGGAAAGTTGGAAGAGGTTAGGTTGTTCAGCTTGGAAAAAGGACAGTTAAGGGAGGATATGATTGAGGTCTACAAAATTCTGAATGGTGTAGAATGGGTAAGGGTGAATCGATATTTCACACTTTCCAAAAGTACAAAAACCAGGGGACACTCATTGAAATTACATGGGAATACTTTTAAAACAAATATGAGGAAATATTTTTTTATTCAAAAAGTAGTTAAGCTGTTGAACTCATTTCCAGAAGAGATGGTTACAGTGGTTAGTGTAACTAGGTTTAAGAAAGGTGTGGACAAGCTCCTGGAGGAAAAGTCCATAGACAGCTATTGAGTCAGACATGGGGAAAGCACTACTTGCCCTGGATCAGAAGCATGGAATATTGCTACTATTTGGGTTTCTGCCAGGTACTGTGACCTGTACTGGCCACTGTTGGAAACAGGAGACTGGGTTAGATGGACCATTGGTCTGATCCAGTATGGCAGAAATCCACCTGTGCATTATGCATGTGTACCTTCAGCCCATGGTTGTATATATAAGCAGTGACTGTAGAAGGAAAAGCATTTGTATACTTTTCCTTAAAACTGCTGCTTATAACATGTGTACCAGCCACATCCATTTATGTGGCTGGTTCCAAAATTGCCTGCTTAATCTAGACTTAAGAACTACAGTAAATCTTGGGCCGAACTGGTGGCTCAGAGGCAGATTTAATTTCTGGGTTAGGTACTGGGCAACTGATGCTACAGAAACAGCATTAGCAGGGATGGGAAGAGTGGAAAGACAACACCTACTAACTCAGTGGTCTCAAACTCAAACCCTTTGCAGGGCCACATTTTGGATTTGTAGGTACTTATTAAAGAAATGACAATTTTGTATGAGGTAAAACTCTTTATAGTTTATAAATCTTTCTTTTCGGCTAAGTCTTAATAATAATATTGTCATTTATAGCTAAAGACATATGATCAATAAACTTTTATTTTACTTTTGTGATTGTGATAAACATACCGAGGGCCTCAAACTAGTATCTGGCGGGTCGCATGTGGCCCCCGGGCCATGAGTTTGAGACCACTGTACTAACTGGATTTAAGGCCTGTTATAACAGGGTGCTGGAAGGAGCTCTGGTACCTGTTCCAAGCTGAACAAAGTTACTACAGACTGTGCTAAAGTAAGTTAAGAGGAGACAGAAAACAGGCAAAAAATCTGGTAGTTGCAAATGAAGCTTCATGGTGCCAGGTCCCATCCCTGGATCTGAGTGAACTGGAGGTCCAAAAGAGCAGGAGAAAACTGTTAGGATTCACCTTCAACTTCCCCCTCCCCCCTGAAAGAAAGAAATGTCATTAACTAGAGTGACCTATGTTTACACATTGGAAGGAACTTTCAGGTTACATGTAATGTATGATCCCTGTGTTATACTGATCTACTTTTTATCTTTTGTGGGTTTATGCTTTTCTATTGTATTTTTAAACTGTTTTAAAAATATCAATAAAATAAAGCTCACATCATTTTCTTTACATAGCTGCTTCTGAAGTATATCGTACTTAAGCAATAAAACATTCCAGGATAATTAGAAGCCTTCATTAGTATGACACAGCAAGTTGAAGGGATACAGATCTAAATATAACATACCATAACATAAAAGCATGCTGCCTAGCAGGCCCCATTGTTACTACAGAGAGATAAGGATAACCTTTTTGTTTCCTTTCTATTTATATAGAAAAGCATAAGCATTCTCCTACTAAAATAATTTTTTTAGAAATTCAGTTATATAAATAAAGTGGTGAGCTGCCTTTTTCTTTGGATGACATTGAACATGTCATCTGATAGATCCGGTTGTTCCTGTGAAAGGTCACTTGAACACACAAAGTTAGAGGTGTGAAGAAAGTATAAGAGTTTTATTTTCAGCATGCCGGACTCTTACAAGAGTGCCAAAAACAGGAAGTGCAAGCACATTTATACCCTTTTAACTAGACATATGCAAACTAATACATGCAAAATCTACAACTTCTCATTTATTACTTCTATAACTTTTCTACAATTATTATTGGTCCTAAGCCAGCACTTGAGATATGTTCAGGAGTACAACTTATAGTCCTTTAGGAAGCTAGTTCATTTACCTGCTTATCTAAGCCTTGCAATTCTAACTGTTACATGTTCAGGAGGGCAGGGAACATCATGGCTCAAACTCTTATCTATTTAGCTTACAATGTGGTAAGGCAGGGACATACATTTCAGGCAGATGATGTCAGCAGATGGTACACTGTTTCCAGCTATGTAGGCCAGAGCAGCATTTCAAACAACAGTTAACCATTTCATGACCCCTACACCTGTGGGTCTTGTTTGCTCTAATGCTCAAGGAGAGGAGAAATCTGTGGGATAGCTACTATAAGTGGAGATCAAATAATGCAGACTTCATTCAATCCATGGTTGAAGGATTTTGCAAAACCTTGACTTATAGCAAAAAAAGAATTCTAAAACATTGTTTTTCTGTTGCTACTTCAGTATTCCAAAAATAAAGATTTTCTATAAGAATACTTACATGCCTAAGTAGTCATTTAGAATACTATCATAAGGCCACATCAATGTGCCAAAATTAGGTATGCACATGTAAACATTAGTGCCTGAATGCATAATTTATAGTATTCTGTAAGCAACCTATGTAAATGTCTGCCCTGCCCATGCCCCTCTAACAATTCCTTGCTGACCCATTTTAGCTCATAATTACAGAATAGCATTTAGCCTTGCTATTGCCATTTAAACATTTTTATTTATGCAGTTTCAAATTACATTAATGAATAATCTTGATACAGGAAAATGAGATTGGATATGAAAACAAAACAGTCTCCATAAAACTTCCCCTCCTTTTACAAACGCGGAATTGTTTTTAGTGCAGGCCGGCACGCTAAATGCTCTGCGCTGCTTCCGACGCTCATAGAAACTCTGAGTGTCAGGAGCAGCACAGAGCATTCAGCACACCAGCTGGCACTAGAAACCGCTTCTATGGTTTTGTAAACAAAATAAATATTTCTCTAAAACTCATACCAATGTCCTCCATATTAGAGGAGATGAGCAGTGAAAAAAGGAGCAGTTATTAAGATATGTTTTCCTTCCGTGAATATTTATAACACAACACAGTGTTTGCCTATAAATGACAGCCTTAATATCCTTGGTTAGAGAGGCAGAGAACAAAACTTAAGTCAGATGGGAGTAGAAATCTTAATTGAAATTTTATGACAAAAATATGGACAATTGAGAAGATTCAAAGAACTTTTCATCCTTATAGTTTGCTACACATTTGCACAAATATAAAAAATAAAAAAGTTGCTCTAATCTGCAATTTTCTCAGACATTACAACGCAACAAAAACTGTTGCCTCTTCCTCTTGGTAGCTGGAGCAACATCAGGAAAAATACAAATTTTAAGTCCTCAAAAGACAGAATCTTTATAATATCTGATCTTGATCAGTCTCCAAAGTTAAAATAACAATCAAAGTAAAAGGTGTAGCTTGCTATTCCACAGATGTTTCAATAAAAGTAATAAGACTTGTATCTGTGGATGGGCATAATCAATGTCCAAGTCCGATTTGGATATAGAGCGCTAGCTAGACCATTCTCAAAGTACGTCTGAAAGATTTTTAAAAAAATCATCTATCTGTTCATCCAGGCATTTGATCATCCAGACTTCCAGTACGTCTATCTTTATACCACATTCTCGTCCAAATATTCGTCATAGGCTGAAACATCCAGAACAAGACCCTTTGGACATAGGAGGGGCCAGCATTGTGATGGACTGGCAACCCAGACATAGCAACAGAGCAGTGGGGCACCTTACAGGGCACTGCTGTGAACTTCACAAAAAGGGTGCCACATAAACATCTCACCACACCTCCCTTATGGGTCATGGTGAGCCCCCCAAAACCCAATATACCCACCTGTCTACAACCACAATAGCCATTATGGCTGCAGGTGGCACCTATATGGCAATAGAGTGGGATTTGTTTTTTGTTTTTTTTGGTGGGCTCACATTTTCCACCATGAATGTAGTGGTTAGAGTGGCTTATGAACCTGCTTTTTCCTCTCTATGGTTCAGTAGCCCACCCCCTAGACTACTTAAGCCACTTCTGTTCAGCTCTACTAGGCTTTCCTATGCCAGGTGCTGATGTTTGGAAGCAGGTATGTACGTTTTTATTCTGATTTTTGTGGCGGTGTGAGGGGGTCAGTGAACACGGGGGAAGTGTGTGTGTGTCTTTACTTTGTCTCTGCAGTGGTTATATGATCACTTTCGATAACTTTTGGGCGCTCATACCTGTTTTTAGATTGCCACAATGTATAAGTTCTGTCTAAGCAGTCTCGTCAAACCTTCGATTATTCCTGCAGAATGACTAAGTCTAGTTCGGCCCATATCCCACCTATATCCTGCCCTAACCACTCCTCCAAAAATGCCCCTTTCAGCTTTGGGTGCACAGAGGGATTCAGAGGACTAAAACGTCTCTGGATATGTCTGAAAACCCGTTTCGATTATTGGCACTTGGATGACCTGTCTTATAGATCATCTAAGTGCCAATCATCTAAGTGGGCGGGTTTTTAGATGTATTTTTGTTTCGATTATGAGCCCCTTAATGTCCACAATAGTTTCCAGGGAGTCCATCAAAAACACCAGTGCTGGTTTAGGTTTTAAAGGTAAATAATATGTTTTAGTTACCAGTGGAACAGAAGCATCTGGAATCTTTAGTATTTCCACCAAAGTTTTCCTAAACATCTCTCAAGGATATATTAGACACCATAGGAAAGTTTATCAAGTGAAGGTTTTTATTTTAGAAGATGTTCTCCATGTTCTCTAACTTGTTGTGTAGAAGCATTCTACTGTAAGAGAGACTTTGACTTAATTTCATCAAGCTGAATATGATTGGAAATTATTTTTAAATCCTGTTCCTGAACCTTTAACTTTGTATTGAAGTCTTTATTCTGCTTGTAAATCAGAGGAAATTGTAAAGACAGCAGTTAACTGAGCTTCTTGATTGCAGACCAGATTTAATCTAAAATAAATTTCAGCTGAAAACTGCATAGCAAATAAAGAAGTTAAAAATGTCTCCTCTAATTTTTCTCATCCAGGCACTTTCCGACCAAAATTTGGAGGGAAAAAGATCAACAATCTCCATCTTCTCTAGTAGCTATGCCGCCAGCTTCCATCTGAGGGAACATCTCTGTTCTTCCTGCAGCTGGGTTCAAGTGAGGCCACCTATTGACTGGGTTTAAAGTAGAGAATGACATGGGGACAAATTTTTCACTGTCCCCGCAGGAACTCAATTATCCCGTCCCATCCTGTCCCTGTGAGTTTTGTCGCTGTACCTGTCCCTGTCCATTTCTGTAAGCTCTGCCTTAACCGCACAAGCCTTGAAAACTTATGATTTTAAAGTGTTTGAGGCTTGTGCAGATGAGGACAAAGCTTGCAGGAATGGGACAGGGACAGGAAAAGAACTCACCGGGACGGGAAAATTAGTTCATAGAAACATAGAAACATAGAAAGATGACGGCAGAAAAGGGCTATAGCCCATCAAGTCTGCCCACTCTACTGACCCACCCCATTAAGTCTGAATACTAATGACCTATTTCCTAAACTCGACCCTCGTAAGGATCCCACTAGGGCATCCCATTTATTCTTAAAGTCAAGCACGCTGGTGGCCTTGATCACCTGCTCTGGAAGCTTGTTCCAGTGATCTACAACCCTTTCTGTGAAGAAATACTTCCTTACGTCACTATCGAATTTCCCTCCTCTGAGTTTGAGCGGATGCCCCCTTGTGACCGAGGGTCCTTTGAGAAAGAAGATGTCTTCTTCCACCTCGACACGTCCCGTGATGTATTTAAATGTCTCAATCATGTCCCCCCTCTCCCTGCGTTCCTCCAGACTGTAGAGCTGCAATTTGTTTAGTCTTTCTTCGTACGAGAGACCCTTGAGCCCCGAGATCATCCTAGTGGCCATCCGCTGAACCGACTCAACTCTAAGCACGTCTTTACGGTAATGTGGCCTCCAGAATTGCACACAGTACTCCAGATGAGGTCTCACCATGGTTCTGTACAGTGGCATTATGACTTCAGATTTGCGGCTAACGAAGCTTCTATTGATACATCCCATAAGCTGCCTTGCTTTGGATGAGGCCTTCTCCACTTGTTTGGCGGCCTTCATGTCTGCACTGATGATTACTCCCAAGTCTCTTTCTTCTGAAGTCCTAGCTAGTGTTTCTCCATTTAAGGTGTAAGTTTTGCATGGATTTCTGCTACCGAGATGCATAACCTTACATTTCTTAGCGTTGAAGCCCAGCTGCCATGTCGAGGACCAGTTTTCCAACATAAGCAGATCCTGCGTCATACTATCCTGCAGATTGCTTTCACTTACTATATTACATAGTTTGGCGTCATCAGCGAATAGAGTTACTTTACCCTGAAGCCCTCGGGTCAAGTCCCTTATGAATATGTTAAAAAGGAGTGGACCCAGGACCGAGCCCTGTGGCACTCCGCTGGTCACCTCCAATGTCTCAGAGAGGGTGCCGTTGACCACCACCCTCTGACGTCTTCCACTCAGCCAATCATTGACCCATGCAATTAGTGTCTCACCTAACCCCATCGATTTCATCTTGTTTAATAGTTCCTGCGGGGATGGGGAAAAATTTGTCCTTATGTCATTCTCTAGTTTAAAGTTGTTCCATAGCTTGAATCTAGATAGGCCTATAATACTTCATTAGGTGTCCATTTTTATTCTTTTTACTCCTATTTGGCCTCCCATGCAGCTTCCACTCCAGATTTAAGTTCAATATATTTATTAGTTTTATGAACATTACATAAAAATACATATACTGAGTATCATAACAGCAATAGGAAATACAAACGTCAGATGCTACGAAGTGCAATCTACATATCAAGTAGTGTATATGAGAAATCCAAATACAAAGAAAACAGTGTAACACCAAAAAAGGATGTCAATCATCAGTATATATGAATACAGAATAGTAAGCATGATCCATGTGTAAAACAACACTAACTCCAATAGAAACATCAGGTATTTTCACTAAAAGCATGTAAGCCTTGCCAGATGTTGTTGTATGTATCAATATAATTATATTTCACAGCATGAGCCTTTTCAAACTTGGCTATTTGACAGATCTGATTCCACCAACTATTGTAAGATAAATTGGAGCAATGTTTCCAATTAGTAAGAATGGATTTGATCGTGATAAGTAGAAGGCTTCTCAATAATTTGGCAATCCATTTGTTTACTGGTGACTGTAAACCATATTGCCCATAGATGACAACAGCCAAAGAGATGTCTTCATCAATTTGAGTGACCCTGCTTATCGTGACCCATACTTTATGCCAGTAAAGATTCACAGGGGGACACGTAAATATCATGTGGGCAAGAGTGCCCACCTCCTTATGGCAGGACCAGCAGCAGTTAGAGGTCGAATTAGGAAGTTTGCTAAGTTTGTAAGGTGTCCAAAAAGCACGATGTAGAAGATAATAAGCTGACTGGGAGAAACTTGCAGAGTGGAGGGTGTGAGTCATCTCACGCCAAAGCAATCCCCATTCTTTCAAGCTAATGTCCATTCCAGTGTCTTTAATCCAGATATCTCGTAAGGTAGAGGCGCTTTGAAATTTGATTTCAATTAGATACCGATACCAGCGTGCTGCTTTCCCACGTTTCATGACTCCAATCATATGATTGAGAGATGCCATGGTTGGTTGAGATTCTTGAAGCGCCGATACATCAAAGGAAGCCTTGATGGCGTGACATAGCTGCAGCCATCGAAAGTAATGAGAGCTCTGCAGATGATATTGCTCCTGTAAAAGCTTAAATGGAATCCATGTATGATTGTGATATAACTGATGCAGGTACCATATTCCGGCAGACTGCCAACTAGGCCAATGTATAGGTCTCCCTTGAATCAATATGATGGAGTTATTCCACAGGTAAATATAAGATGTTTCTTTCCATCGAATTATAGACAGTTGATCAGTCTCATAAATGGCACGTTTAGTGGATGCATGGGGTTCTCTGCACTTGGTAACCTTGGTTTCCTTAGTAAACATAGCAGAATGTACATCATTGATGCCAAGGACCTTCATTTCTAAAGAAGACCATAGAGTTGGTGCATGAGATTGTAGTACTGACAGCCAAGCAGAATTATGCCTCAGAATGAAGGCAGTATGATATTCTCGAAAACTGGGAAATTTGACTCCTCCCTCAGCAACTGTATCCTTCAGTTTTATCAAGCTGATTCTAGGTGGGGAATTATTCCACAAAAACTTAGATAGATGAGATTCAATTTTCGTATATACTTGATGAGGCAGGTAAACAGGTAACATGCTTAGGACGTGGTTCACAACTGGAGTCACCATCATTTTAATAGTGTTCAATCTCCCCCACCAAGACAATCTCAGAGGTGTCCATCTAGAAGTAAGAGAGTGTATAGATTCCATAATATGTTTTACATTAAGATTAACCGTTTCCTCTAAAGTCGTGCCAAAATAAACACCCAGATATTTTAATTTGGCGGAGGACCATTGAAGACCAAGTTTTACAATCTCAGCATGAGCTTCGGGACAGTTAAGTGCAAGAATATCAGTCTTTGTCAGGTTCAATTTATATCCGGAAAAGGTGGAAAATGAACATCGGGAAAGGGAAACATGTCAAAACCTTAACCACCACCTTAAACTTTAAAAAGGGTAAATACGATTGCATGAGAGCCATGGTAACAAAACGACTCGAGAAGATGGTGGACAAACTTGAAACAGTAGATCAGGCATGGTGCCTATTGAAAAATACTATTGCAGAAGCACAAGATCTCTACATTCCGAGGATTTCCAAAGATCGGAGAACTAAAGGCAAAAGAGAACCGGCATGGCTTACCATACAGGTGAAGGAAGCCATAAAGGTAAAGAAGGACTCTTTCAAAAAATGGAAATGCACGAAGACAACCGAAGCCTGGAACAAACATAAAGATGAACAGAAGAAATGTCACAAGGCGGTGAGGGAAGCAAAACAGGACTATGAGGAAAAAATAGCCCGGGAGGCCAAAAACTTCAAGCCCTTCTTTAGATACGTGAAAGGGAAAAAAACCTGCAAAAGAGGCAGTGGGACCCCTGGACGACAAGGGAAGAAAAGGGTACATCAAGGAAGATAAACAAATCGCAGACAAACTAAATTCCTTCTTTGCGTCCGTTTTTACGAAGGAGGACACCTCAACAATACCTGAAGCGGAGAAAGTGTTTGCAGGAGAAATAGAAGACAGCCTCACCACAGTTGAAGTGGACTTAGCCCAGATATACTATCAGATCGACAAACTTAAAAGTGACAAATCACCTGGACCGGATGAAATTCACCCGAGAGTCTTGAAGGAATTGAAGATTGAAATTGGAGAGTTATTGCAAAAACTTGCAAACCTGTCAATCAGAACTGGTCAGATACCAGACGACTGGAGGAAAGCGAACGTCACGCCAATTTTCAAAAAAGGATCGAGAGGAGAACCGGGCAACTATAGACCTGTGAGTCTTACGTCTGTCCCCGGCAAGATGATTGAATCACTGATCAAGGATAGCATAGTTCAGCACTTGGACACACACGACTTGATGAAACCCAGTCAACATGGATTCAGGAAAGGGAAATCGTGTCTGACGAATTTACTCCAATTCTTTGAGACCGTGAACGAGCAAATTGATAGTGGAAAGCCGGTGGACATAATATACTTGGACTTCCAGAAAGCATTTGACAAAGTTCCACACGAAAGACTTCTCAGGAAGCTACAAAGCCATGGCATAGAGGGAGATATACAAAGATGGATAGGCAAATGGCTGGAAAACCGAAAGCAGAGAGTGGGCATAAATGGGAAGTTCTCCGACTGGGAGAGAGTGACTAGTGGTGTGCCCCAGGGCTCGGTACTTGGGCCGATCCTTTTTAATATTTATATCAATGACCTGGAAAACGGAACATCCAGTGAGATCATCAAGTTTGCAGACGACACAAAACTCTGCCGGGCAATCAGATCGCAGGAGGACAGTGAGGAACTCCAGAGCGATTTGTGTCGGTTACAAAAATGGGCGGAGAAATGGCAGATGAAGTTCAACGTGGAGAAATGCAAGGTAATGCATTTAGGCAGTAAAAATAAGGAATACGAGTACAGAATGTCAGGTGCAACTCTGGGGAAAAGTGAACAAGAAAGAGATCTGGGTGTACTGATAGATAGGACCCTGAAGCCGTCGGCACAATGCGTGGCAGCGGCAAATAAGGCAAATAGAATGTTGGGCATGATAAAGAAAGGAATCTCGAGTAGATCGGAGAAAGTTATAATGCCGCTTTATAGGGCAATGGTCAGACCCCACTTGGAATACTGCGTCCAACATTGGTCTCCCTACCTAAAGAAGGATATAAAACTGCTGGAGAGGGTGCAGAGACGAGCAACTAAACTAGTGAAGGGTATGGAGAAACTGGAATATGAGGATCGACTTAAAACACTGGGATTGTTCTCCCTTGAGAAAAGGAGACTGCGTGGGGATATGATCGAGACCTTCAAAATACTGAAAGGAATTGACAAAATAGAGCAGAGAAGATTATTTACAATGTCCAATTTGACACGGACAAGAGGACATGAAATGAAGCTAAGGGGGGGCAAGTTCAGGACTAATGTCAGGAAGTTCTGCTTCACACAGAGAGTGGTTGACATCTGGAATACTCTCCCAGGGGAGATTATTGCGGAATCGACAGTCCTAGGTTTCAAAAGCAAACTAGATGCATATCTCCTTGAGATAGGCATATAAAGATATGGTTGGCTATAAAATAAGCCAGGTGAATACCTAGCAGGGCCTCCGCGTGTGCGGATCGCCGGACTTGATGGACCGAAGGTCTGATCCGGAGATGGCGCTTCTTATGTTCTTATGTTCTTATGTTCTTATATAACACTAAGTATTTGCATGATAGAGTCAGGCGTAACATACAGCAGAACATCGTCCGCATATGCTGACAGTTTAATCTCAATTGTTCCACAAGGGATGCCATGAATGGTGGGATGAGATCTAATCGCAATCAGTAAGGGTTCTAAAGCAATATTGAACAATAAGGGTGACAGTGGACAACCCTGTCTTGTTCCTCTAGTTGGGTTAAAAGAAGACGAGTAGTGGCCATTAATGAGGATTCTTGTAGTTGGGTTGGAATATAAAACTTGAACTAACGATAGAAAGTCTTGGTGAAATCCAAACCACTTCATTACAGAAAATAGGAAGGACCATTCTATACGGTCAAAGGCCTTTTCTGCGTCTAAGGCCATGGCTATCAAGGGCATGTCAGTGTTGTTAGCATGGTCAATAATATGAGCAAAGAGACCAGTGTTAGCAGAAGCCAGCCGTCCTGTCATAAATCCATTTTGTTCTTGTGATATGATGCTGGGAAGAACCTGCTGGAGTCTGGCTGCAATAGTTTTGGCATATAACTTTGCATCAATGTTTATAAGTGAAAGAGGGCGGTAATTCTGTATCTTCATCTTGTCCTTGTTGGGTTTAGGCAGAACAATTATGGTGGCCTCAGTGAAGGATCCACTTATCTCTTTCGAGTCAATGAGGTAAGTGAAAAACGACAGCAGCTGAGGGAGTAGAAGATCCTGAAACGATTGGTAGAATTCTGTCGTTAGACCATCCGGTCCAGGCGCCTTAGCTCTGGCCATGGAGTCAAGCACTAATTTCAGCTCGAGGCAGTTGAGGGGTTTATTCAAACTCGCATTTTCGTCCTCAGACAACTTGGGATGAATCAAATCATGTAAAAAGCCCATAGCATCAATATCAGAGTCCACCTCAGAAGTGTATAGTTGTTGGTAATAAGACTGAAACTGCTGTAATATATCTGTTGGGGCTGTCAGCAATATGTCGTCAGTAGTCCTAATAGCCGAGAAGTTGGTCTTGTTACATCCACCTTTCAAGTGCATGGCTAGTCGATGACCACACTGGTTCACCTCCATGTAGTGACTGGCTGAATACGACATAATTTGGTCCGCCGTCGTTGTGCTCAGACTAACATTGTATTTGTACTTTACTGCTTGAAGCTGCTGAAGTATTTTCTTGTCAGATGTATTGGCGCTATGTGAGATTTCCAATTTTTAATTTCTCTCACTAGAGAACGCAGGTCTTCTGTATGTTTCTTTTTTTTATGTGAAGCATAGGAGATGATAATACCTCTTATGTACGCCTTAAAGGCGTCCCATAAATTCCTCCAATTCGTGTCCTCAGGTTTGTTAATTTCAAAGTAGTCACTGATGGCTTTTTCAATGATTGGTTTGAAATCAGGATCTTGCAGTAAACTATTATTGAACCTCCATAGGTTACGAGGAGACGGTCTACCTAGACCGGTTAAAGTTAATATCACAGGGGAATGATCTGAGATAGTTATGCCTGGTATAGTGGAGGAATGAATGTGTTCAACTAAAGATTGTAAAATCAAAAAGTAATCAATGCGGGAGTATGAATTGTGTGGAGGGGAGAAGAAAGTGTACTCACGATCCTTCTGGTGTATCAATCTCCACGGGTCTGTAAGATGAAATTGGGCAATCAAATCCTGTAGCTGAGTCCACATTTTAGATTTCTTGAATGAGCAAGAGGATTGTCTATCAATGAGTGGGTCGCAGACCATATTGAAATCACCTCCTAATATACAGGGAATATCATTATACTTATATATTTGTTCAGCTATTGTGGAGAAAAATTTCATATCTTTAACATTAGGCCCATATATATTCATAATCATGACAGTTAAACCCCCAACATCTAGAATTACCAGAGCCCATCTGCCTTTATCATCATGAATTTGAGACACAATATTAATATCTGATCTTTTCCTGATGAAGATCAGTACCCCATTTTTTTTGTCAAGTGAGGGAGAAGAACACTAGGGAATGCCCATGGCACCGATAATCTATCAGAGTCATGTACATTTAAATGTGTCTCTTGTAACAAGGCTACATCCGGCTGTAGGTCAGAGATGTAGGACAGGATCTTTTTCTTTTTAATATTGTTATTCAAACCCTTAACATTAAGGGTTATGCATGTTAACGGCATATCAATAAATGGCAAGAAACTACAAATATTGGCATCAGAAAGTGAAATACAGTTGATAAGTAAAGCACATGGCAATGATACTGAGCTGCATATACTGGATGACATCCTAGAGGAAAAACAAGAAGAAACTTTAACATAGTAAACAAGATAGAAAGTGAAGCACGGGTCAGTGAGACCACAGGTAGTGCGTTCCCTGGGCTCACGCGTGTTTAAAATAGAAATCTGATCTTCATCAAGCAACAAACCGCTTTAGGTAAATACTGCTAAACAATACATAACCACAAGGCCCTTGAAATCACTGCAGTAATTCAAAGAGAAAGGCACAATATTATTATGAACCCCCCGAGACGATAGCTCATCAAGTGTGATCAATACTGGAGGGAGACAGTTTCTCCAAGTAGTCGGCCAAGTCCATGGGTCTGATGAAATCCTTAGTGCAATTGTTGTATGTGACCCGCATTTTCGCGGGGTAAAGCATCCCGAACTTGGCGCCCAGGGTTTTAAGCTTCGGTCGGTATTCCAAGAGAAGCTTACGATTTTTAGCAGTTTGTTTGGCCAAGTCGGGTACAAACAGCAATGTATGGCCTTCAAATTTTATGGGTGCATTTAACCGGACCTTCTGCATAATGTCAATTACTTGCGTGTATCGTAAAAGGCGGATCACCACAGCTCTCGGATATTTTTCATTGAGGTTCTGTTGGGCCGGCACCCTGTGGGCCCGCTCTATCTCGAACGGGTGTGAGAACTCGATTCCCAGCAGATTCAGTAGCATAGTTTCCAGGAACTTGGCCATATCCCTACCCTCTCTCGCCTCCGGCAGGCCTAGGATCCAGAAATTACTCCTACGCGAACGGTTGTTCGCATCTTCAAGATCCATTTCCAAACGCTCAATTCGTTTTGTGTGCCGCTGTAAAGTTGAAATATTTTTGGCGTTGACCTTAATCTTAATTTCCGCCGTCTCCATCCGCTGACTAAGGTCGGTAAGTTCTGCACGAAACGTGGAAATATCAGTCTTGATTTCCTCCATCAGAGAGCGCATGGCGCGGATTTCCTCAAGAATGTTGCAGGCCGTTTCATTGTCTACTTTCGGAGTCGATTTAACCGGGGAGACGGGGTCTGTGTTCCGTCGCTTACCGGTTTTGGTGGTAGCCATGCAGATACTTGATCAGTGGTTAATAATTTAACTATGATTACTGTGTAAGTATTGATGAAATTGAGTCTTTAGTTCAGATCACGCCGGAGCACGAGGATCAAGCATCCATACCATACGGTGCTCGCTAGCGCCCCCCACTCCAGATTTAAATAGCAAATAAACCCCCTTTTACAAAATTGCGGAAGTGGTTTTTAATGCAGCCTGGCATGCTGAATGCTCTGTGCTGTTCCCGACACTCATAGAGTTCCTATGAGTATCGGGAGCAGCGCAGAGCATTCAGCACATCGGCCTGTGCTAAAAACTGCTTCCGTGGTTATGTAAAAGGGGGGATTTATTTAGTCAATCCTCTATAGCTTATTCACCTCCTTAAAATGAGCAAATCAACCACATTGTCAATATAACCAACCCTGATAAAGAAAAGGAACAGACCAACCCTCTTGACCGTGGAAACTTTTCCTGGTGATGTCTAGTGAATGTACGTATATTTATTTTGAAAATAGTAGTGGTAGTCATAAAGCCCTACGTGCATGGGAGGGGCCTTAGGCATCTGAGCCAATCAGAGCCTTAGGCCACTTCCCGGTGCATCCCAGAATGCACCAGGAAGGGGAGGCCCACCATTTTGGAGTGACGGGGCCTGCTGGCTGGAGGGTGTGAGCAGCCCTCTGGCTGGACTTTCAGATATAAGGAATGGGAAGGTTAGGGGGTGGGGGTAGGTTTAGGGGTGCAGGTTGAGGAGCCTGCAGGCCTGGGAGGGCATCGAGGGGTTCCATTTCAAGAGATATTGGGAGCTCTGGGTGTTTGTATGGGGGGGTGGCGGCAGGAGGGAGTGGGCATCCCTCTTGCACGGCTGCTTCAAAGGGGTGGGGTTTGGGGGCAGTAGGGAGTGGGCATCCCTACTGCCCGGCCGACTTCGTGGTGGGGGGGGAGTTTTCCCAGCTGCAGCCGCTCAGCTGATGGCAAGTGATCTCTCTGCGATTCTCTAACTGGTGCCTGTGACATGGGCACCGGTTAGAGAATTGGGCTGGTTAACGGACAGACATGATTCTGTACAGGATATTGTTGTGTGATTCTGAGCAGCTGCTGAGACCCAATGTCTTATACAGAATCTGCCCCTCAGTGTCAGGGTTTGGATTCAACCTTAAGGGCTTTCAGCAGCAGAACAGTGGGCTGGTAAACAAGTGAGACCAGTGTTATTGATGTTTTCTGCACTAAGGCCCTGATTCTACAAAGTGCGTCCCGATTTTAGGCAGCTGTAGGCATCCTACAGCTGTCTAATCAGCCAATCGGGATGCACGTTTTTAAAAAAAATGCTCCCCAGGCAGGCCGCCTATATTGAAGGCGCCTCCGGGAGCCTAGGGAGGCCCGCAAGATGCCTAAGCTCGCCTAAAGGCCTTAGGCGGGCCTTAGGTGAACCTAGGCGGCCCTACGCGTCTCCCTAGTAGAGGAAGAGATGCTTAAAATGTAGGCCAGCAAAATGCTGGTCTACATTGTAAGTAGACGCGGCCGCTATACTGATCGCGGCAAGAGAACTCCCTGCTGCAATAAGTATAGCGGCCGCGGCCGCCTGTCCCATCACCGGCAGGAGGATGCCCAACTTCTCCTGTCGGAACCCCGGAACCACCTCCCCCCCCAAACTCGTAATCGCCGACAGGAGGATGCCCAACTAGGCTAGGCACCTGGGCCAATCAGGCCTTAGGATTAGTGGGTATGGGCGGACCTGCTATGCCTAAGGCCTGATTGGTCCAGGCTTCTAGAGCCAATCAGGCCTTAGATTTAGCGGGGATGGGCCGGGAAGGGGCGGGCCCGTCTCATTTCCACAAGGCGGGCCTGTCGGCTGGACGGCAGCAAGACCCGTCCAGCCGACCAACATTTAAAGGTTAGTTGGGGGAGGGAGATTAGTTGCGGGGGGTCGTCGGAAGAGATCCCTTGCAGCGATAAGTGTAGCGACTGTGTCTAGTTTAACCCGATTCTCTAACCGGCGTCTGTACCATGGATGCCGGTTACAGAATCGGGGTTTAGTGTAGGACCGATTCTGTATAGGACACCTCTCCTGGGCGTCCTATATAGAATCAGGGCCTAAGGCTATAATTCCTCTCGCCATAGTTTTTTCAGGTAGCAGGAGCCAGTCATGTCCAGTGGTAAAAAAGTTGCGCTGGAGGACATTTGGGAGGGTAATTCCAGAACTGATGCTGTTTAGTGTGACTATTTCTGTGACATCTGAATTTACTAAACAAACTGTGGCTAAGTTATGTGAGCATGAAGACAGACTGAAAGATTTAGAAAGCCAAGTTTGGAGGGTGGACTCACAATAGGCAATGCTCCAGGAGACAGAGACAGTTTTCATCTACGATAATCTTATTTGACATCTTAAACTGGAATCACTTGAGAACATGAATAGAAATAGGAAATTTGAGGTTACTCAGTTTCCCTAATTCAAATTTTTTGGTCCCAAAGGAGTTAACTATTATAAATTTGAGACACCTTAAACATTAGGAAGCTTTTCAGCTTCATAAAATTGATGCAGTCAAATATCTATTGATCATGTTGTTCTGTCATTAATATCATAGATAATACTTTTACTGTCCATTAGTTCAGTTATTTTGACAGCAGGAATGTTGGGCTATTTATTTATTAAGATTATTTACTGCCTTTTGAATGGATTCACTCAAGGCAGCGTACAGCAAGAATAAGTTAAACATAAGCAATAGATAATTACAGCAGTAAAAATATTCAAATAACAATACAAAGTATGGCATAGTATGCTACATTACAATGTCAACACATTACATAATAAAACAATCTAATAGACAGCCTATGGTATAAGCAAAGATGAAGCATTTAGATAGATAAAACAGAGTAGCAGGAGTAAGAAAATGATGGGACTAATTTAAAGAAGTTGCACATGAGGTCAGAATGGTGCTTGACAATTCTTAGCTAGGGAGGAATGGATAAACATGTCTTTTTACAGTATGTGCAGCTGGTGTCGCTTTGTGTGTGTGTGTGCAGAGCTGGATTAAAGGGTAGGCCCAGTAGGCACATACCTAGGGCCCAAAATGGTCATGGGGGCCCGCTGAAGGAGGGCAAGCAGTCCACTCATAAAAACTTTGTTTCAAACGGCGACGGGCCTCTCCCCTCCAGCACTGATTGGTAACGCGGGCTGTCGGCCCCCTCCCCCCCACTGACGGAAAGTTAGATCAGCAATGCGGGTAAAATCACCGCTCTCAGATTGATCTACTCACTGAGAAAATATGACCACATCAGCACTGCTTAACTAGACTCATACTGGTTACCAATAAAGGCACAAATTCAATTCAAACTTTACTGCCTATTATTCAAAGCATTAAATGGCTTTGCCCCCCCCCTACTTTAACAACCGCCTAAATCAGACCCTCACTACTAGACAAAGAAGAACTCTGACCCCATTTACCTATCCTCCACTCAAAGGTACACAGCGCAAGAAGATGTTTGACAACCTACTTGCGACGCAAGCAGCAAAACTCGACCACTCCATTTCCAACCTGCTGACAACAACAAGAGACCTCAAAACATTTCGAAGAGAGATCAAAACCCTGCTATTCAAGAAATTTGTCCAGACACCTTAACTCTCACCCTCATTCCTCTGCTCCCTGGTAAAATCCCCTCTCAAAGCCTCCACTTCTTTGGTAATCTTTTCCTCTTCTAAATATCAACCAAGATTACAGTCCCCTAAAATGTAAAGCTCCTGGAAATGTCCAGCTTTCCCAATTGTTATCCTATTTGTAATATTGCCTAGAAATGTCCACTTATCTTATTTGTTATCTAATTTGCAATTTCTCCTGGAAATATCCAGCTTTCTTACCTCATTTGTAACAAAAAATTGTTATCCTATTTGTAATATTGACTAGAAATGTCCACTTATCTTATTTGTTATTGAATTCACAATTTCTCCAGGAAATATCCAGCTTTCTTAACTCACTTGTAACAAAAAAATTGTAACTATCCTGGAAATGTCCAGTTAGCTCTTTTGTAATCCGCCTAGAACTGCAAGATACAGGCGGAATAGAAGTCACTAATGTAATGTAATGTAAAATCAGCAGCGGCAACCGTTATTTTGCAAACAGTGTTCAGCCCAAAGCTTCCCCTCTGACGCAGTTTCCTGTTTCCACCTGGGCGGTTCGTGTCAGAGGGAAGCCTTGGCCGAGCAGTACCGCTTGCAAGATAAGAGTTGTTGTTGCCGATCTTACCTGCATTGCAGATCTTACTTTTTGTCGATTGGGGAGGGGTGCAGCTCGCGTTGCCGATCGATGCTGGGGGGGTGTCACCGTTTAAAAAAAAAAAAAAAATCGGTATTCGGAAAGAAAGGTGAGTGGTGACCCACGAAGGTGAGGAGAAGGGAGATGGGCCTGGGATGGAGGGAGAGAGAGAGAAGGGGACAGTTGGAAAGATGATGGAAGTGTGGAAAAGGGAGAGAGAGAAAGTGGCAGGGCAGATGATGGAAGTGGGGAGAAGAGAGATAGAAAGAGAAGGGATGGTTGGGCAGATGAAGGAAGTGGGGAAAAGGGAGAGAGAGAAGGGGGCAGGGCAGAT
The DNA here is from genome assembly GCF_902459505.1 of Geotrypetes seraphini. Classification (NCBI taxonomy): domain Eukaryota; kingdom Metazoa; phylum Chordata; class Amphibia; order Gymnophiona; family Dermophiidae; genus Geotrypetes; species Geotrypetes seraphini. The sequence goes on along the minus strand of NC_047088.1, from coordinate 172,931,999 downwards.
GATGGAAGTGGGGAGAAGAGAGAGAGAGAAGGGGCAGTCGAGCAGATGATGGAAGTGGGGATAAGAGAGAGAGAAGGGGCAGTCAGGCAGATGATGGAAATGGAGAGAAGGGGGCAAATAATGGAAGTGGGGAGAAGAGAGCAGATGATGGAAGTGGGGAGAACTTGTGCTGTCAGCATCAGGAGCATGTGGGAAAGCAGCAGCAGCAGTGAGGAGGTGAGGGACCCTCACCACTGCTGCTGCTTTCCCACATGCTCCTGACTCTGACGGCACAAGTTCTCTCCATTTCCATCATTTGCCCCCTTCTCTCTCTCTCCCTCCACCCCAGGCAATTCACTGAGGGGGCAGGATAACGCAATGGAATTGCCAGGGGTGGAGGAAGAGAGAGAGAGAAGGGACAGGTGATGGAAGTTGGGAGAAGGGAGAGAGAGAAGAGGACAAATGTATGTCAGTTGAGACGAGAGGGGAGAGCAAATCCTGAATGGAAGAACACATACTGAATGGAGCAAATGCTGAATAGGGAAAGAGCACACATACTGGATGGAAAGAGGGGATAAAGAAAAAAGGCATATGCTGGATGGGGGGAAGAAGATAAAGTTAGTGAGATAGTGGAGGGGTGAAGGAAAGGGGTGGCAAGCTGTAGTAGATAGGGAAAAGAGGGAAACTGAGGACTAAATAGTAAGAAAGAATTTAATTTAGATGGAGGCAGAAAATAGAGAAGGAAAACCAGAGAAGAAAAGGAAAGGGAAGAGAGAGGAGAGATGCCAGAGAACGGGGAAGGAGACAGATATCAGATCTGAGTGGAGGAAATGAGAAGATAGAGATGCTAAAAACTACAGGGGGGAGGGAAGGAGAGTTGGAAGGAGAGAGAAGCCAGACCAAGTGGTGGTGGTGGTGGGGGGGGGGCAAGAGGAGAAATGGCAGAGGGAGGCAGACATTTTCTGGAAGGGGCAGACAGTGGATGGAAGGAAGAGAATGACAAGAAGATGAGGAAAGCAGTAACCACATGACAAAGGTAGAAAAAAGCTTTTTTTTTTTTTTTGCTTTAGGATAAAGTAGTATTGTAGCTGTGTTGATAAATGTTTAGAAATAGAAATGGTGATCTTATTATTGGACTAATTTTAATACATTTTTGATTAACTTTCAGAGACCAAATTGTTCCTCAGGTCAGGACAGGATACTGTAACAGCAGTATACTTAACTGATCTAAGGAAAGAGGTTTTGACCTCTGAAAGCTAATTTCAAAATGTATTAGTCCAATAAAATGGTATTATCTTATTTTCCATTTTTTGTTTTATTTTTATTTGTTAATTTGTAAAGTGATTTGTTATTTCTCTTTTTTTCAAATTTACATCTGCTATTTTTATATTTTGTTCAGTATTGGGGAAATATGCACAACTGTTTCATCACCCCCTAAACTGTTCCTTCAGTTTGTAGCACAAGCCAGCATACTGAATGCGCTGCACTGCTCCAATGGTCATAGAATTCCTATGATTGTCAGAACAGCGCAGAACATTCAGCCCACTAGCCAGCACTAAAAACTAGCCAGCACTAAAACTAGCCAGCACTAAAAAAAAAAAAAAAAAGGGGGGTAGTTTGTGATTACTTATTCCATACGGGGTGAGGGTTGTTCTGTGTCCTGTGTGTATGAAAGATATGGTTTTCTATTAGCATTGACCAGCCTTGTTTGGTGAAATGCATCAGGCATGGTTCCTGGGAGCACCTTGAATAAACCTGATTTGAATCTCCTTATTGTTTGCTGATCTTCTTTTGTTCCATGTTGGATTCTTTGGTGGACCGCTTGCCCAGTTGTTTTGTTACAAATTAACATACATGGAGTGGAACGTTCCAGAGGAGATACAGATTTGGTTGTTAATACATACATATGGGTTAAAGTTGGATGACATAGACTAGAGTGAGGCAGTTGAGAGGAGTTGCAAACGTGGTTATTAATATAGACTTATGTTTCGGATAGTATTACTGCTTTACTATGCATTTAAACACTTTTATATACGTATGGAAACGGTTAAGAACATAAGAACATAAGAAGTTGCCTCCACTGGGTCAGACCGAGGTCCATCTCGCCCAGCGGTCCACTCCCGCGGCGGCCCATCAGGTCTGCGACCTGTGAAGTGGTTTCTGCCTATTTCTATAACCTACCTCAAGTTATATCTGTACCCCTCTATCTCCTTATCCTCCAGGAACCTATCCAAACCCTCCTTGAACCCCTGTACAGAGTTCTGGCCTATCACATTCTCTGGAAGCGCGTTCCATGTGTCCACCACCCTCTGGGTAAAAAAGAACTTCCTAGCATTTGTTCTAAACCTGTCCCCTTTCAGTTTCTCCGAGTGACCCCTAGTGCTTGTGGCTCCCCACAGTTTGAAAAATCTGTCCTTATTCACTTTCTCTATGCCCTTAAGGATTTTGAAGGTTTCTATCATGTCCCCTCTAAGTCTCCTCTTCTCCAAGGAGAACAGCCCCAGCATTTTTAACCTGTCAGCGTATGAAAAATTTTCCATACCATTTATTAGTTTAGTCGCCCTCCTCTGCACTCCCTCGAGTATCGCCATGTCCTTCTTGAGGTACGGTGACCAGTATTGAACACAGTACTCCAGGTGCGGGCGCACCATTGCGCGATACAGCGGCATGATGACTTCCTTCGTCCTGGTTGTAATACCTTTTTTGATGATGCCCAGCATTCTGTTTGCTTTCTTTGAGGCTGTCGCACATTGCGCCGATGGTTTCAGTGATGTGTCGACCATCACCCCCAGGTCCCTTTCAAGGTTACTCACCCCTAGCAGTGTTCCCCCCATTTTGTAGCTGAACATCGGGTTCTTTTTCCCTACATGCATGACCTTGCATTTTTCTACGTTAAAACTCATTTGCCACTTTTTTGCCCAGTCTTCCAGTTTCGTTAGGTCCCTTTGCAGGTCTTCACAGTCTTCCGTGTTTCTAACCCTGCTGCAGAGTTTGGTGTCATCAGCAAATTTGATAACCTCACATTTTGTCCCTGCCTCCAGATCGTTAATAAATATATTGAACAGTAGAGGTCCCAGCACTGACCCCTGTGGAACTCCGCTCGTGACCCATTGCCAGTCTGAGTATTGGCCTTTTACTCCAACCCTCTGCTTCCTGCCCGCCAACCAGTGTTTGATCCATCGGTAGATATCCCCTTGCACCCCGTGGTACCACAGCTTTTTAAGTAGCCGTTCGTGAGGTACCTTGTCGAAGGCTTTTTGGAAGTCAAGGTAAATGATGTCTATGGATTCCCCCTTATCCATCTGGCTGTTTATTCCCTCAAAGAAGTACAGCAAGTTCGTGAGGCATGACCTTCCCTTGCAGAAGCCATGTTGGCTCGCCTTCAGTTGTCCATTGTTTTCTATGTATTCGCATATTGTGAGTTAAAGTCCTGGGCAAGTAGATGACAAGGGAAGGAAGGGGGGATTTGTTCAGAGATGCTTGGGGATTGCATAGAACTAAAACTGTACACTGGCACTGGTATGGTAATCTTTGTTGTTTGTTTTGAATTTTATAATAAAAGAAAAAAAGAAATACAAGTGGAAATAAAGAAGTAAATAAGAAAACAGGTAAATAAATGGGGATGGGGCATATATGGGGCATGGGCGGGGCAGGGCTAGGGGGCCCAGTGTACCTGTGTGCCTGGGGGCCCTTGAAGAATTAATCCTGCTTTGTGTGTGTGTGACTAGCAAATGAATTACTTCTTCCATTAAAGGCCTGGTTGAAGAGCCAAGCTTTCACCTGCTTCCTAAAGTACAGATAGTCTTGTGTTAAGCAAAACCTTTCAGGGAGTGCATTCCAGAGTATGGGGGGCCACTACAGAGAAGGATCCCTGTCAGGTATCACATCATCTGATGTCCTTTGGAAAGGGTGTGGTTAGGGAAGACCTTAGTGATCTTGGAGGTGTATGCAGAGAGATTCTGTTCTTCAAGTACCATTTCTTTGAGGGCCTTGAAGATCAGACACAGAGTTTTAAATTTTGCCCTGAATTGTACTGGTAGCAATGATGTTTTTGCAAAACTGGTGTGATGTGGTCATTTGCAATCTTAGTCTTGTTGCAGCATTCTAAATCAATTGGAGCTAGTGCAGACCCTTTCCAGTCAGACCAGTGTAGAGCGCATTACACTAATCCAGTCTTGATGTTATCAAGGCATGCACAACTGATACAAGACTTTCTCAGTGTAAGGAGAGAAGCTATTTAGTTGTTGCAAATGATAGAAACAGCTCCTGAAGGTTGGCTCCTATGATTGGGTAGAGTTGCTATCACCCCAATCATCACTGAGAGAAAGCTGCATGGAGAAACTCTATGCTAAAACCTGCTGGATATAGGCCCTTCCCAGCAGGCCAGGCAAAGCAAGCAAGCTCATTTGCATGTTGAGAAGTTGGAGATCGCTCTGAGGAAAGAGATGTTACCAGTGATGTGCCTCAAGTTTCTGTTCTTGGGCCTGTTCTTTTAACATTTTTATAAATGTTATTGCTGAAGGGTTGTCAGGTAAGATTTGCCTCTTTGTGGATGATTCAAAAATCTGCACTAGAGTAGACATGACGGATGTTGTGAATAATGTAACGAAAGACTTGGTGAAGCTTGAAGAATGGTCTGAAATTTGGCAGCTAAAATTGAATGCTAAGAAATGCAAGGTCATGTATTTGGGCTGCAAAAACCCGAGGGAATGGTACAGATTAGGGAGTGAAAAGCTTATGTGCACGATGGAAGAGCAGGATTTGGGTATGACTGTATGTGATGATCTTAAGGTGGCCAGACAGGTTGAAAAGGTGACTACGAAAGCTAGAAGGATGCTAGGTTGCATAGGAAGAGGTATGGCCAGTAGAAAAAATGGAGGTATTGATGCCTCTGTATAAGACTCTAGTAAGACCTCATTTAGAATATTGTGTACAATTCTGGAGGCCGCACCTTCAAAAAGATATAAAAAGGATGGAGTCGGTCCAGAGGAAAGGCTACTAAAATGGTATGTGCTCTTCGTGATAAGGCAAATGGGGACAGACTTAAAGATCTTAATCTGTATACTTTGGAGGAAAAGCAGGAGAGGGGAGATATGATTGAGACGTTTAAATACCTACGTAATATAAATGTGCATGAGTCGAGTCTCTCATTTGAAAGGAAACTCTGCAATGAGAGGGCATAGGATGAAGTTAAGAGGTGATAGGCTCCGGAGTAATCTGAGGAAATACTTTTTTATGGAAAGGGTGGTAGATGCGTAGGCAGTCTCCCGGAAGAGGTGGTGGAGACAGAACATAAGAATTGCCACTGCTGGGTCAGACCAGTGGTCCATCATGCCCAGCAGTCCGCTCCCGTGGCAGCCCCTAGGTCAAAGACCAGTGCCCTAACTAAGATCAGCCCTGCCTGCGTACGTTCCGGTTCAGCAGGAATTTGTCTAACTTTGTCTTGAATCCCTGGAGGGTGTTTTCCCGTATGATAGCCTCCAGAAGAGTGTTTCAGTTTTCCACCACTCTGGGTGAAGAAGAACTTCCTTAACGTTTGTATGGAATCTATCCCCTTTTAACTTTAGAGAGTGCCCTCATTCTCCCCACCTTGGAGAGGGTGAACAACCTGTCTTTATCTACTAAGTCTATTCTCTTCAGTATCTTGAATGTTTCGATCATGTCCTCTCTCAGTCTCCCTTTTTCAAGGGAGAAGAGGCCCAGTTTCTCTAATCTGTCACTGTACGGCAACTCCTCCAGCCCCTTAACCATTTTAGTTGCTCTTCTCTGGACCCTCTCGAGTAGTACCGTGTCCTTCATGTATGGTGACCAGTGCTGGACACAGTATTCCAGGTGAGGGGATACTATGGCCTGATACAACGGCATGATAACCTTCTCCGATCTGTTTATGATCCCCTTCTTAATCATTCCTAGCATCCTATTCACCCTTTTAGCCACCGCTGCACATTGCGTGGATGGCTTCATTGACCTGTCGACCAGTATTCCCAAATCTCTTTCCTAGTGGGTCTTTCCAAGTAACACCCCCGACATCCTGAATTCGTGTATATTTATTACCGACATGCATCACCTTACACTTATCATCGTTGAACCTCATTTGCCATGTCGCGGCCCATTTCTCAAGCATGTTTATGTCACATTGCAGATCTTCGTATTCCTCCTGCATCTTCACTACTCTGAATAACTTAGTATTGTCTGAAAATTTAATCACCTCACTCATTGTACCAATTTCCAGATTGTTTATAAATATGTTGAAGAGCACAGGCCCAAGCACCGAACCCTGCGGCACTCCACTGGTGACACTTTTCCAGACTGTGTCTGAAATCAAAAGGGCCTGAGATAGGTACGTGGGATCTCTCAGAGAGAGAAAGAGATAATGGTTACTGCGGATGGGCAGACTAGATGGGCATTTGGCCTTTATCTGCCATCATGTTTCTATGTTTCTATACTAATTGATTCTATTCTCTCAACCCTTGCCATATTTGTACTGCACAGAGACACATGGTTCATCTTTTACATATTCTATTCGCAGTAGCATTGCCGTTTGTTCTTAAAAATTGGAAAAATCCAATGCATTTATCTGTGTAATTCTGGTGAAACTCTGCTTGATTTATAGACATGAATGTATGTATTTTGGCAGAAAAGTCAGGATATTGGAGGAATATTTTTGACATCCAAGTGCCAGTTGAAAATGTAAACAAAGTAATAGGAGCACTGGTTGAATGTTGCTTGATGAAAAATAACCATCAATATCAGTTATTATATAAATTGTGGAAATTTGGCGTTGGAAGAGATCACATTGTTTAAGATTTAGTTTCTGTTACATTTGGGGCTCCTTTTACTAAGCTGCGCTAGGGCCTTAATGTGCAGAATAGCGTGCGCTAAATTGCCGCACACACTAGCCACTACCGCCTCCTTTTAAGCAGGTGGTAATAATTTTGCTAGCGCGCGCTATAGTACACAGTAATTTTGTGCGTGTGTTAAAACCGCTAGTGCACCTTAGTAAAAGGAGCCCTTGATCTTAAGACTTGTAATATTTTGTTCAAAATCTTCAATACAAATGTGAACTTAAAAATTACGAAGCCTGAGGAAATAGCTGTTTCCAACAGTTCTATCTGAGCTTGAGCCTTCTCTCACCTTGATGCAAGGCAGGAGTTCAGGGTACCTGAGAGTAAAGCATTCAGAAGAAGCGCATCTTAAGAAGGTATTTAAGAGGATGAGATAGAAAGAACAATGGATACCCTAATCTCTGTGGACAATCTTGATCTTTCTGCCTTTTTAAGATGACATTTGAAAACATCACCAATAGGGCCATGTTAGTACTAGGGGCCGCTGAAAAGTTCTCAGCTCAATCAACAAAGTTGGGGCAATCTCTGTTGAGGATTATTCGCTTAGTCGATATTTCCACTTTTTTTGTTCCGCATTTTTCCGATGGAATGAAAAAAGTGGAAAATCAGTGGACTAAGACCTGAATTCTCTATATGGTGCCGGTATCAGCAGCCACCTATATAGCAGCCACCAATTGCATGCCAATCATGTGACTGCCATATAGAAAATTGTGCCTCCAGGAAAGATAGGCACCAGAAATGTAGACCAGGGTTTTCCAAGCCTACATTTTCGGTGCCTATCTTTGTTGTGAATCACGCCTATGTAGGTGCTTTATGGTGCGCCCTCAGGTATTATCCCTGGGTGCTCATTTCTTTTTACGTTTTCCCTGCAAGTGCTTAATTCAATATGAATCTAATTTAAAAATAAGCCATGCCCAAGTGGCATTAAGCACCATAAAGCACCATAGGTGCAATTCCAGTGGCAGTAAGTGCTTTAACTTTAATGGTTTGTTTTTTTTAATTTTAAACGGTGTTTCTCAATTAACTTAGGTGCAGGTGCTGGTAGGGCGCCTACCAGCATCATTTATAATTTCCTCCTAAATATATAGCCCTCAATGGAGACTGCCCCATCTTTGTTAGTTGGGTTGAGAACTTTTCAGCGGCCCCTCGTAGTTGATTTAAGTTTGGAGTCTGATAAGTTAGTTATATTAAAAAAATTATTTCGAAATGAATGATTATTGTTTTGTGGACATAAGGTGACTTTATTCCCTGAGTGTGGTGCAGTGGTTAAAGCTACAGCCTCAGCATCCTGAGGTTGTGGGTTCAAACCCACACTGCTCCTTGTGACCCTGGGCAAGTCACTTAATCTCCCCATTGCCCCAGATACATTAGATAGATTGTGAGCCCACCGGGACATTCAGGAGAAAATGCTTGACTACCTGAATAAATTCATGTAAACCGTTCTGAGATCCCTTGGGAAAATAGTATAGAAAATTGAATAAATAAAATGTGGTCAAGAGTGTTTGGAACAAGACTTGTTTTTTTAAAGTTAAGCCTCAGGTATTGACTTTGCAAGCCTTATTTTTCCTCCAGTTCCCTTGCAAATGTATCACTGACTACCAGGGAAACAGTTATTCTTTTGTAAATCCACTTCAGTTGGAATCTTTTCTTGCAAGTAAAAATATTGTTCAATAATTGATTTTAATAAGGTTCCCAGTCTAATGTTTGAAGAGCTAGAGTTGAAATACTATACAGTACCTTGTTTTTTGTTTTTAAATTTAAGGTATACTATTTCTTGAATCAATGGATCTTCCTTCTATCATTATGTGAAATAGAGAGATAATTTGATTTGATTTCTTATTTGTATTTATTTATTTATTTGCATAATGACTTTATGATTATTTGCTTAATTTGTTTTTAAACATCTTTATTTTTGAAATAACAAATAATAAAAAGCCTACTCTCTAAGAAAACCAAAGGGCAACCAGAAGGAATGCAATGTTTCATTCTTCTGTTAAAGAATAATCTTCAGGTGTAAAGTATATCATACTAGGTGTCTATTCCTCACACTTTTTTCTTTCTATAGATACAGTAAATCAGGCCCTATATAGAATTTTATGGCAGCCTTGCTTATATTAATCTCAGATGAAAGTACATTTTTTGTTAAGGCACTTTGCTCTTATAAAATGAATTCTTGGATAAAATTCAAGATGGCGTCACAGCTGTATTGACGCCGCTAGGTACTCCGAATTGGAAAACTTTTCCTTGAATCTAATTGTTACAAAAACCTTGTTATGATGGGTAAGAGGAAGGGGAAAGTTAGGGCTTACCCTTCTGAGTCCTCTCCGCTTCCCCTTTCCTCCATCGAACGATTCGTGGTCTGAACAGCGCGACTCCCCGGAACAGGTGCAAGCAAGGATGCGACCCCACCTAAACACATCACTCTGAGCCCAGAGGAGAGAATCCCGCCCTCGCACCCAGGCATGGAGAAGTGCACCGAGCAGTCAATGAGCCCACAGGAAGCAAGAAGCGCTGTGGTATTCTCATCGCCAGAGGGGAGCATTCAGAGTGCTAGGGGAGATTCCAGTGAGCTGAACACCAATATGGTGGAGGTCGAAGGTGCTGTGGGTGGTATACAGCTCCGAGAGAACCCTAAGACTGGAATTGGGTCAACTGGTAAACACTCTGTTACACCTCTGGTCAAACCCTTTCATGTCACGTAAGATTCTATCTGGGACGCTGTAGCTCGCTTGGAAAAAAATTTCATTGGAAATAAAACTTTGGTAGATACTGTAATTCTTTACAAGATATTAAAACAAGAATTATCACCCAGGAAGCAAAAAACTTTGAGTTGGAAAGAAAAATGGAAGAAGCCCAACAAGATCTAAAAGAAGTTAAAACTAACTCCTTGACTTACAGTCAAGGTTTAGTTGGATTGAGAAATAAAGTGGAGAAAATGGAGAATTATTCCCAAAGATTGAATCTGCGTTTTGTCAACTTTCGTCAGTCTAAGAATGTAGCCCCCATTGAACTGCTTAAGAAATATCTGATGGAAGTTATGGGGGTTCCAAAAGAAGCTGTGCCTCCATTTTCCCATGTTTATTTCTTGCCAGGGAAAAAGCGACAGACTCTGGTCCAGGAAGATCTATCAATAGACAGTTTGAACGTCACACAGTTACTAGAAACATCAATAGAAGAAGAGTGTTAAGAACAACACTCCTGGTATCTTTTGTATTTGAGTCTGATAAGGACTGGGTGTTGAGGCTGTATTTCCGTAACTCCGATAAATTGTTTTTGGGAGGAAAAGTATGGGTATTTCCTGATGTCTGTGTTGATACACAGGGAAAAGGAAGCAGTTTTTGATGTTACGCCCTCAGGTATTATTCCTGGGTGCTCATTTCTTTTTATGTTTTCCCTGCAAGTGCTTAATTCAATATGAATCTAATAAGTATCTTTTCTTTGAACCCAAACAATTAAAGGCTTTTCTTGAAAATACGTGTAAAATATGGGTCAGATTTTGGGTCCTAGGGAAGAAATTGGAAATTAGTCCAATTAGGAAGAATGGAAATAATTTCAGCTGAGACGTCTTTTATATTTTGTGCCTTTTCCTAATTTAGTTGTGCCTCTTTTTCCTTCTGTTTTCTCTCTCATTATTTGATGATTTAAAGAGGAATTAGCTATTCAACTTTACTTTAAAGCATGTTTTGTATAATGTGTATACTGATGAATATTTTTGGATTTTAGCTATTGTCTGTTTCCTAAGGCATGTAAAGTGTTGTAAGTTCAATTAAAATTGAATAAAGAAAGAATTAAAAAAATAATAAAATGAATGCTTTTATAAACTTATGGTAATATACAGCTTGTTGAGTAGCTTTAGAACCCAGATGGCAAACTCTGGAATCTGTTTTTCCAGCAGTAGCATGTGGGGGGTAGTGGGTGGTTTGATAAATGCAATTTGGCAAGTTCTTTGAATGATTCCTGTACTGCTGCTAGGATTGTCTCAATCTTTGTAACTTATTATGGTCCCCTTGGTGACCATTTGTGCTGCACTCAAGTAAATGACAGACTTTTCCTTCCCAGGAAACTTAGGAGTAAAATACTATCAAAGTTGGCCAAACACTAACATTTAAAAACCTTCATAGCTATCCCACCTCTTAGAAATTTATGTACAAATTTGAATTGGTATGGATCACACCTTGGGGTTTACATATTTTGCTAAATATTTATTTGTAAAATAATAATAATAATAACTTTATTTTTCTATACCGCCATAGTCAAACTGACTTCTAGGCGGTTCACATAGAAAGAAGGCTGGACAATCAGCGAATTACAAAATGCAAGAAGAAGGATGTTACATAGTAAATTGGAGAAGCATGGGGAAAGAATACATGAGAGAAGAAAGATGTTACATAATACATTGGGGTTGAAAGAGGAAAGAATACCTGAGAGAGGTCATCTGATTAAGCAAGGAATTTGTCAAATAGAGCGGTTTTAATTGATTTTCGGAATGTGTTGTAGGTCTGTCTGGCTTTATTTATGTGGTTTCCCAGCCAGGATTGCTGTCTGTTTGCTTGGAACATGAAGGTTCTGTCTAGGAAGGATTTGTATTTGCAGCCTGTGATCTTTGGGTATGCAAAGATGTTTTTGTTTCTGGTTGTATGTGTGGGGTTGTGTAGAGTGAAGTGTGTTTGCAGGTAGGAAGGTGCTAGGCCCCAGACTTGTTTGAAGCAGATACATGCAAATTTGAATAGTATTCGCGCCTCCACTGGTAGCCAGTGTAATTTTTTGTAATAGGGGCTAATGTGATCTTTTTTTCTCAGTCTGAAGATCAAGCGAACTGCAGTGTTTTGCACTAATCTTAATTTTTGTACTGTTTTTTTTTTTTTTGGGGGGGGGGATACCCAGGTAGGCGATGTTGCAGTATTCTAGTGTAGATAAGATCAGCGACTGCACCAGTAATCTTAAGGATGTTGTGTCAAAGTATTTTTTAATAGTCCTTAGCTTCCACAGCATTTCTTCACCAATAGGTTTGTATGGTCAGCCATGGTTAAGTGAGTATCTAGAGTGATGCCCAGCATTTTTATGGTTTTGGCGATTGGATATTCATGGTATATTTCTTAGTAAAATGGTATATTTAAAATATATTAAAATGGTATATTAAAATATTTCTTAGTAAAATGGTATATTACACATTTCTTTAATTTAGTAAAATGATATATGAATATATGGCAGTTTGTCAAACACGATAGAGTGGATAAGTCCAAACAAAGACTGGTGAACTCTGAGTATTTTGCAAAATTCTTTATTCTTTAATTCAACAAACAAAGGACTCAAAGAATAAAGAATTTTGCGAAATACTCAGAGTTCACCAGTCTTTGTTTGGACTTATCCACTCTATCATGTTTGAGTATTGATCTTGTGGATTTGACTCTCCTGTGTTTTCCTATATAGTAGTTTGTCTTATATGAGAGTCAAATCCACAAAGATCAACACCCAGACACGATGGAGTAGATAAGTCCAAAGAAAGACTGGTGAACTCTAAATATTCCACTAAGTTCTTTATTCTTTAATTCAACATACATCGACTCGACATGCGCATGTCTCAAATGGCCTGCTTCAGGAATCTACAAACATAAATACATACATTACAAACAAAACCATATTTCATAATAATATAACACACATAGACATAAATTAAAAATGAGTTAAAAAAGAAAAAATCATACCGCCAATTAAAGGCAAAAGAACCATCATAACGAGTGTATTATCGAAAAAATATTAAAAAGAGGACCAATTTTTATCTACAAAAACATATAACTTAACATATCATAAAAAATACATGCATATATATATATATATATATATATATATATATATATATATATATATATATATATAAAATTGATGAGAAAATTTAAAGCAACATAACCTTCATATTACATTGAAATTTCATAAAGATACATTACATTAATCAACAGTAAAACCTTATAATCTTTAGGAGCATATAAATAGATATATATAAAAGATATGAATACCAAGCATATATATATCTACTATAATAAAACACTAAGTAGGGGGTAATAATAATAATAAAAAAAAAACGTCTAAAAAGTGTGCTAAATGGCTACTTGGACGATCAAAAAGCCTGATCGTCCACGTACCCATAACCAAAGCTGGTTTTTAGACGTATCTAAAACCAACTTAGGCCTTTCCCCTGCCTCTAAACGCACAGAGAGAAAAAAGGTGTGTTTAGAGGAGGGGAAAGGGTGGGCAGTGGGCGGGAGGTGGGCTGACCTACACCTAGCCGTACAACAGGTATAACCAATACAGTTTAGTCGGCACTTAGACCTTTTTCACTTAGACGAAATAAAACCTGGTCTAAGTACCGAAAAAGGGGCCGCTGAGCTGATGGCCGTTGGCGCCATCAGTTCAGTGGCCCGGCAACCTAACCATCGCGGCAGGAGAGATGCCTCATCTCTCCTACCGTGATGCCATCGCTCCTCTACCCGAACTGCCGTGACCCGCAGCAATTCCGGTAGAGGAGTGATGGCATCGCAGTAGGGGAGATGAGGCATCTCTCCTGCCGCGATGGATCACTCCCCCCCCCACAAACAACATCGGGGCAAGAGGGAGGCCAAGCCCTCTTGCCCCGTTGAAGCCACGACCCCCCGACTCGATCGGGGCAAGAGGGAGCCCAAGCCCTCTTGACCCTTTGAAGCCGCGACACCCCTGACTCGATCGGGGCAAGAGGGAGCCCAAGCCCTCTTGCCCCGTTGAAGCCGCGACCTCCCGACTCGATTGGGCCAGGAGGGAGCCCAACCCCTCCTGGCCCAGGCGACCCCCCTACACCCTGACACGTTCGGGCCAGGAGGGAGCCCAAGCCCTCCTGGCCCAGCCGACCCCCCTACCCCCACCCCCCACTACATTACGGGCAGGAGGGATCCCAGGCCCTCCTGCCCTCAATGAACCCCCCCTCCCCCCAACGTCCATCCCCCCAGAACCCCCGATCGGGCCACCCAGCCGACCCGTGACCCCCCCAGACGACCCCATGACCCCCCCACCCCCACCCCCCCTTCCCCATACCTTTTCGTCATTGGCCGGACAGACGGTTGCCAAACCCGTCTGTCCGGCATGCAGGCCACCGAAGAATGAGGCCGGATTGGCCCAGCGGTACCCATGAGGAGGCCAATGCCACACAAATGCTTCTAGCCATTGAAAACACTTGGCTAATACTGGCACTTCTGAAGACTTTAGAATAAGATCTTAGTATAAGATAAAAAAGAAAGAAAATATGATACTGGTTTGTGTTTGAAGGTATAACTGATTTCAGTATCTTATAATTGGCTGCAAGATAATACTGTTTTGATATATATTTCATGTGCTTTGCTTGAGTAATGCATTATTAAACATCTTTTTCTATTATTATCAAATAGGAGTCCTCTTTACCCCCAAAATAGAAGGTTTAGTATGCAATATATATATATATGTATATATATATATATTTTTTTTTCATGTGCTTTGTTTAAGTAATGCATTATTAAATACCTTTTGACCTTTATATCAAACTGGAGTCCTCTTTACACCCCAAAATAAAGCCCCATTCACCTATATGTGGACACCTCCGGAACGCCTAAGTGACACCTAAGTCGCGTCCTCCTAAGTCACGTCCTCCTAATGCCCAAAAGTAGACCTGGTTTTGCAACGCCTACATTTTAGGCGTTAGGTAGACATGCTAGGACACTGGGTGGCATGTGATTATGTAAATGGACATCTATATTGAAGCCATGCCTACGCCATACCCTCACCTATCCAATAGGCATCCATGAAATTGTGGACGCCTATTTCGTTAATTGTGTTCAACTTTTGGATGTCTAAGTGTTAATTATTGCTTGTTAAAGTCGTTAATCGGGCTTATTATCCACTTTATTTGGATGCCTAAGTCGATGGATGTCCACATTGTGGATGCCTAAAGTTAGATGTCCTTTACAGAATCTGGCCCCTTGGGTCTACCTTAAGTAATTATTGGTGGTCCAGGGGCAACAGGACAGGAGAAATCTCCCATCCATTGTTGTCCCTGACAGTGCTGCATTCAAAATGATACCTGTGAAGTCTTACAGTACTACTAGTAGGGGCCAGGCTGCCATATAAGGATCTTTTTGACCTTATATGGAAGTTTGACCCCTGCATACATAAGGTAGACCAGCAGGAGTAAAGCTATCTTGGGAGGGATCTGGGTGGCCAGAAGGTGGGGTGGATGGGTATGGGGCTTCAGCACTTGACAACATGTGTCTTTAGAGGAGATGGAGGATGGAATGTCTTCATAGAAGATCCTTTGCTTGGGGAGAGAGGGAAGTGAGGGCCATTGGACCATGTGTCTTTTTGATAGCTCCAGACCCTTTTTAGAGCAGCTCCCTAGTAGCATTAGGCTGTATGTGAGTGGCTTGATGTGCTTAGGGAGCAGAATAACAGAATGTACAAGTTATATTATTCCTTTACTATGGGAGTCAGTTACCTAAACCAATTAAAATGCCAAATTTTACCAAAACTTAGGAGTTCTTTTACTAAGGCGTGCTAGCCGTTTTAGTGCATGCTAAATATTAGTGCATGCTAAACGCTAACGCGTCTATAGACTATAATGGACATGTTAGCTTTTAGCATGTGCTAAAACAGCTAGCGCGCCTTAGTAAAAGGACCCCATAGTAATTTCCCCTCTAATTGTCAAAGGAGTGCTGCTGAATATTTGGATAGTGTATGTACAGTCACAATAAAGGCAAAAGAAAAATATGTACTTTTATTTTAAAAAGTATGAAAACAATTTCAAATAAATATATAATATGACAAAACAGAAATTAAACCTGCATTTAACCCAATGAAAATAAATAGGCAAGTTTGATATTTGAATTCTAGGCAACAGTGTTGCTTTAAAACAGTGACTGCTAAAGCAATACATATGCTCATGATTCTGATGTAATCAATTGGCAGCATTTCCTTTATTTTCTAATCAAATTTAGCTACATTGGCCTAAAGCACATGTATAAAATGTGTGCCAAAAGGAATATGTAAAATGTCCATATGAATGTGATTTCTTGGATGAAATATGTCCTTAAATTGCCAGGTACAGTTGCTTAATCATAGCTCTTAGATTCCATGGATTTTTTCCCCCTTCACCCTCTGATTTGTGGGAAGAGGTACTAATGTGTGGTCATTATATTTTAAGGAAGAACACAGGCCCTCTGACATGTAGGAGAAGAAAGATTAAGGTGGTGGAAATAAGAGCTAATGTGTCTTGTATAAAAAAAACTTGGAGATTACATCAGAGATTTAATTGTTCATCCTGCTATGTTAACATGGTTTAGTTCTTCAATCTTGTAAAAAAAATTATGTAAATTAATAATGGTCTTAGGGTAATGGTAGGGAGATGAGCTTATTTTTAATTAAATATGTTAGAATTATCCTCTATAATAAAATCCTAAGCACGCATGTGCACTTAGGATGGCGTGATCCCTGCCACCGTGGTCCCTGGGTCTATGCCGAATTCCATTTTCAAATATGGAGGCAGGGAACATGCCGGCGACTCCCCCCTCCCGCCCTTACTCACCAACCATTGCTGCTGCTCCTCTTCAAAGCAGCCTGCTGAGGTTCGCGGCCGGCTGTAGCAATCCTTGCAGGCTGCTCTGCACCTCCATAGCACGTTCCCTCTGATGCACGGGATTGCGTCAGAGAAAACGTGCTACTGACGTGTAGAGTGGTCAGCGAGGTTCGCTACAGCCGGCTGCGAACCTCAGCAGGCTGCTTTGAAGAGGAGCATCAGCGGTTCAAAGACACCAGGAAGCCGGCTGCAGGGGGAGCAGGGAAGAGGGACAGGGGGAGCAGGTAAAGAGTGCTGCTGGTCAGGGGGAGCAGGGAAGAGGGACAGGGGGAGCAGGTAAAGAGTACTGCTGAACAGGGGGAGCAGGAAAGAGGTGCTGCTGGACAGGGGGAGCAGGGAAGAGGGACAGGGGGAGCAGCTAAAGAGTGCTGCTGGACAGGGGGAGCAGGGAAGAGGTGCTGCTGGACAGGGGGAGCAGGGAAGAGGGACGGGGGGGAGCAGGTAAAGAGTCCTGCTGGACAGGGGGAGCAGGGAAGAGGTGCTGCTGGACAGGGGGAGCAGGCAAGGGGTGGTGGTGGACAGCCAAGGAAAGAGAGAGACAGAAAGAAAGACAGACAGACAGACAGAAAGCGGCCAAGGAGAGAAAGAAAGAAAGACACACACACACATCTATTCTAGCACCCGTTAATGTAACGGGCTTAAAGACTAGTCTATTATAATTAGTTTATGTACTAACCAGCATTAAAATATAGTCCACGAAGTGAGACATATCCCAGGTATTTGCATCAATATCAGAGGAAATTACACATTGAACATTATTTTAGTAATAAAACACTCAGCATACTCGTTTATAAATGCCATGACTTCTAATTGATCCTTCCTTCTTTGAGGCAGGTATTTGTCTAGTTTTATTTGGTTTTCTTTCCTTTATTGTAATTGTGATTTATATATATATATAAATATACAGTATATATTAATTCTACCTTTTTATCATGTATGATGTATTTGTATTTTCTGGAAATTATTTCTTAAATTGAGAGAAAAAAGATAAGTATTTAAAAAAGTTGCATTGGTTTAATGCCAACAATGCAGCTATGACTTTGGGATTTGTTTGATGGGCGGAAGGATGGTAAGTGAAGATTGCAAGAAGCCATGAAGATTTTTAGGGGGTGGGAAGGGTTGTGATAATGATCTTGGAGGCCCTCATTTGTCTTTATGAGGTGCTCCAATCAGTGGGGTAGCTATACTTCTAATTTTGGGGTGGGGGAGCCTGAGGCTAAATTAGGGGGGCACAACATTTTGCCCTGCTTCCGTACTCTCTGCCCCTGACCTACTTTCTGTGCTCCTTTCCATGTTATCCCCATCTAAACCTTTAAATATTGAGTGAGTGAGGTTTCCAAAACCTCACCAGTTGAAGAGGACTTCCTCTAGCAACCAGAAACTCCCCAATATTGGCAGTTGGTGGAATTTTCCATGGGCTGCCACCATGCTGGTCCCTCACCCCATGTATGCTCATTTTTGTTCATGGCAGCAGTTCATGGAAACTGCTGCTGACCTAGGGCAATGGGAATTTTCAACTGCTGAAGGAGGACTTCTGCTAAGGGGCTTGGAGATCCTTGCCAGCCATAACAACTGTGCTACAAGTTTGAGTACGGGGGGCTTGAGCTTAAAACGAGGGCGCTCACATCCCCCAGTATCCCAAATGGCTCTGCACTGGCTCCAATGTAGGTGCAACCATTTACACTGGCCATAGACATGGTATAAATGATTGCTTCTAAAGTTTGGCACGTAACTATGGACTTTATAATAGTTTGGTGTGCGCTTCTGCCATTATAAAATATTATCATAGCACCCAATTTTCTGTCAGCAAACTGTTAGCAACATATATAGAATTTATCCCATAGTACCAATGGGCCTCCTTTACATGTATGCACCTACTCTAGATATGCAGGCATAGATTTTGGGTGCCTGTGGAGAAAATTCTATAACTGGGTGCTACATGTTAGGCACTGCAATAGTATGTGCTGAGCACCAATTCTATAATTACATTACATTACATTGATGTCTTCTATCCAGCCAATACCTTTCAGTTCTAGGCGGTTTACAACAAGAAATTAGCCTGGGCATTCCCAGATTACAAGGTTGATAGCTATAGTATGTGTTGAGATCTGGGAATGGTCGATACGGTTTGGTTAGATCATTTGACAAATTTCTTGAATAGTATGGTTTTCAGTTCTTTCCTGAATGTTAGTAGTTGGGCGTCGTGGTCAGCAGATTTGAGAGGTGGTGGTCTATTTTCGCTGCTCTGGCGGCTAGTAGACTGTCATATATTTTTTTGCTTTGCATGACTTTGATTGAGGGGTGGGTAAAGTGTGCTTGAGTTCTCCCTGGTCTGGATGTGTTTTACCAGATTAGATGGTTGTTCAGATAGCTTAGTCCATTTCCATTTAGGGCTTTGAATAGGGTACAGTAGAATATGTTTTGTATGCGTACTTGGACTGGGAGCCAGTGTGAGTCTTGGAAAGCTGAGATAATGTGGTTGTATTTTTTCAGCGAGTATATTAGTCTTAGGGCTGTATTTTGGACTGTTTGTAATTGTTTTAGCATGTTGTCGGGGCATGACAGGTAAAGTATATTACAGTAGTCCAGGAGTCCTAGGATTAGCGCTTGTACTATGAGTTTGAATTATTCGTTGTTGAAGTATTTTCGGACTTGTCTTAAGTTGCGCATGGTTGCGAATGCCTTCTGAACCATTTTGCTGATTTGAAGTTGCTTGGTGCAGCCTTTGTCTATCATTATTCCCAGGAGTTTTAGGTTGGGTTGTAAGGGATATGTAATAGAGTTTATTTCTAGGTTTGTTATGGTTGGGGGTTTTGTTTCTTTCTAGAAATGCACTGATTCATTTATAGAACACAGGCATAAATCCGCAGTTGTGCATACAAAGTTAGGTGCGCTCACTTATGCCAGGTGAATGACAGACATAAATTGGCATGCCTACATGCTACACATAACTCATGTAAGTTACAATATTCTGTAATGTGCATATAGGGGAGGCATGCCTATTTCCTGTCCATGTTCCACCCTTGTCTATACCCCTTTTCAGTTATGTGCTAATGCATTTACCCATTATTTTATAGAATAACATGTACTGCTAATTATCCTAGGTCAAGCAGACAGCATATTCTCACATATGGGTGATGCCATCCATGGAGCCCATACAGACAGTGTCAAAGTGTACTGTCACTTTAAGCTTTAGAAAGCTTTAAAACTGCCCACACAGCGCATGCATGAGTGCCTTCCTTCCCAACGCCGGCTCACGAGGTCATCAGTTTTTCATTTTTCGCAGATTGAAGATAACGTGTCTGGACTTTGTCTTGTCAAGTTTGCCTTCCCACTTCATTTTTCCATTATTTCTCTCAATTTTTCTTTTAAATCCTTTCAATTTTCTTTTAAATCCTTTCAATTTTTAATTCAGTTTCTTAATTTTCACTTTTGGAGACTTTGGGTGTTTTTGAAGCCTTTGTCCCCACCAGTGGCGTCGATGCCTTTGTGGCCTTCTTTTCACTTGACCCGTGCTGCTTTCTCTTTTCTGCTGGATCTCTTCCTGATCTTCCAGGGCTAAAAACCAAAAATCCCCAAAAAACACTTTTGCATCCTCAGTGCTAGCAGCAGGCTCATCTGCCCTGTCCTAGACTCAGGAGACAGCTTTGGTGTATCCCGTTGGTCAAGACTCATGTTCTTTTTGCACTGGAAGGAAAAATTAGGTTCTTACCTTGATAATCTTAGTTCCAGTATAAAGGAACATGAGCCTTGATGCTCGCCCTGTCAGATCAATTTATCCTGATTCCCGTCTCAGATGTGTATGTTTGTCTCTAAATTCTTGCCTTGGAGCAGTCAAGAGAGTATGTTGATGATTGTTTTTCAACTGTTTAGCAAATACAATAAGTGATGCGATAACTTGCTATGGCAAATTCCATGGGAGAGTCTATAAAAGCTGTATAAATGTGAGTGCTGGTTGCACCTTGCTTGTATTAAGTTTCATGGGGTTTAATTAATTGTCTTTGTTGCAGAGCAGAAAAGACTTGACTTGGTTAGGGAGTTCCCCATGCCCTCCTTGTTATTTCTCCTCTTTTAGAAGTGATCAATTGCTTTGGTATGAACTAGGAGATGAATACTGCCCACTGACACAAGGAGGCGGACAGTATTATTTGATAAATTTAGTTCTTAATTCAATGTTTTTATTCTTAATATAATTTTACCGCTTTCACTTAAATTTTTATTGTCTTTTTAATTAATATGCTGTATTCTCATTTTAATATTGTACTTCACTGATTGTCCAGTTTTTCTCTCTTGTGTAAACCGCCTAGAATTCTTTTGATTGTGGCAGTATATAAAAATAAAGTTATGTTATGTAATGTTATGTAAAAGCTGCAAACACTTGTGGGTAGAGGTGAATAATCCACTGGTCAAGACTCATATTCTTTTATACTGGAAAGAAGATTATCAAGGTAAGAACCTTCCCTTCCCCATTTTCATTTATATTGAAATTACCTTTGGGGATTGGGAAGGTAGTAATAATAATAATAATAATAATAACAGTTTATATACCGCAATACCGTGAAGTTCTATGCGGTTTAAAAAAGATTAAAAAGGTACAGAATAGTTGGACTTAAGTGGGGAAAGAAGAAGTGAGTAAGAGGTCAGGAGGACCGTTATTGAGGAGAGAGAGAGGAATGGGTCAGTTGTCTAGGTATTTCAGAAACATGTATGTTTTTAGGTGCTTCCTGAATTCCTTGTAAGTAGTGGGCGAAAGCAATTGGTCTAGGTCTTTACCCCATACAGCTGCTTGGTGTGAGAGAAGGTGTTCATGGTGTTTTTTCAGTTTGCAACCTCTAACTGGAGGGGAAACGAAGATTGAATGTGTGCATGCAGTTCTCACACACAACCACATTTTGTATATGGGTGTGTGCTAGTGCTCCTCTCAGGGAACATTAAGGGGCCCCAGTGGCGTACCTAGCATATGTGACACCCGGGGCCCATCATTTTTTGGCACCCCCCCATCTATACGAAAAACATGATTTTTAGTAACAATCCACACGTCACACATTAGTACCTAGGAAAAGGCAGCATCTTACATATGCAGTGAGCAGTACAGCAATACACCCATTGTAAAACTAAACAAGCCAGACTAGTACAGATCAATCCTACACCGTCAATCCTAACAGAAAACCATGTCTTTCGAACACACAGAACACAGAAAACACCTTTGCCTAGTATGGAATATGTAATCACAAATTAACCCCTCCCCCTTTTACAAAACTGTAGTGTGGATTTTAGCCACAGTGGTAACAGCTCTGACGCTCATAGAATTCTGGGCATCAGAGCTGCTACCACCATGGCTGGCGCTAAAAAACGCTCCACAGTTTTGTAAAAGGGGGGATAAAATAGAAATACATAGACAAATTGAACCAGAAAGAAGCTGGACTCTGCATACAATGCAACACCACAGAAACAGTGACATATGTCTCCTAAAGCAATAAATAAATAGAACATTTTTTTCTACCTTTGTCTTCTCTGGTTTCTGCATTCCTCATCTTCTTGTTACTCTCTTCCTTCCATCCACTATCTGCCATCTCTCTGCCCCTATATGGCATCTTCTCTCCTTCAATGCCCCTTCCAGAAACTGTATGCCTCCCCCTTCCATCTCTCCTTTCACCCCCATTGGTCTGGCATCTCTCTCCTCTCCTTCCCTCTCCCACACCTCTCTTCTGCAATCCCTTTCTTCCCTCATTTTCCTTTTCAATTTATTTTCTGCATCCATCTAGATTACGTTCTTACTACCCTCTCATCAATTTCCTTTTTTTACTGTCTACCTACAGCTCACCACCTCTTCCCCTCACCCCCTCCAGTATTTCCCTAACTCAATCCTTTTCCCCCATCATGTGCCCTCCTTTTATTTATCCCCTCCTTCCATCATCTGCCCTTTTCTTTCTCCCCACTTCCATCATCTACCCCTTCTCTCTCTTTTCCCCCTCCTTTCATCATCTGCCCTCTTCTCTCTCCCCAGTTCCATCATCTGCCCCTTCTTCCCAGTTCCATCATCTGCTCCTTCTCTCTCTTTCCCCCCACTTCCATCAGCATCTGCCCCTTTCGCTCCCTACAACCCAATTTCATGCAGTATCGTTCCCCCTTATGTCTCTTTCCCTGCAATTTCTTCAGCATCTGCCCCTTTCTCTCCCTCCACCACGCATCCATACCACCCTGACCCCCTTTGTCACCCTTCAGCTTGATTCGACCCCCTTTGTCACCCTTCAGCATGATTCCATATCACCCTGACCCCCCTTTGTCACCCTTCAGCATGATTCCATAGCACCCTGACCCCCATTTGTCACCCTTTACCATGTTTCCATAGCACCCTGACCCCCCTTTATCAACCTTTACCGTGTTTCCACAGCACCCTGACCCCCTTTGTCACCCTTTACCATGTTTCCATAGCACCCTGACCCCCCTTTGTCACCCTCCACACCCTTTCATGCCACTCTGACCTCCTTTCTTTCTCCATCCCAAAGGTCCCGCGATGACTGCTTCTGCTCCGATGGAAGAGGTAAGTGACATTGGAGGGGGCTGGGCCGGCAGACGCAGTTAGTTGCGGCAAGATCCCGCGATGACTGTGGCTGCCGGTCCCCGTTCCCCCCCCCCCCCCGATGTCACTGACCTCTTCCCAGTCATCGCGGGACCTTCTTCATTTCAGCGCGGCTGCCGACTCTGCTCTAAGTAGGGCAGCCGCGCTGAAGTGCGGTTTTAAGCAGTGCGGGAGGTTCCGGATCCGGCCGGCTGTGCACCCCCCTTTGAGTGTGCACCCGGGACGGACCTCCCCCGCCCCCCCTTGGTATGCCACTGAGGGGCCCTTATACTAAGCTGCACTAAGAAGTGATCTGCGCTTTAACTAGAGTGTGGGTTTCATGCACACTGAGGCCACTTTTAGTGTAGCTGTAAAATGGCTACATTTCCTATTTAGCAGCAATCAATGTGAACCTCAATGTTCCACACAAAAACTGGAGAAACCACAAAACAAGGAGTATAATCGATGTACTGGATCAATCCAAGTTTATTCCAACATGTAAAATAGTCAATGGAATATCAAAAAGACAAATGAAATGGCTGGCAAGTACAGATGTAGAAAACAGTATGAGGTAGACCCTACACGGTCTGTATTTCAGCTAATGAAATAGCCTTCATCAGGGGTCCGATACTGTTCGGCTAATGATAATAATTCACAGACCAACTAAAATTGCCAGAAAGTTGTTAGTGTGAAAATGCCAATTAGTGTGTGACCATTAGCATGGGAGCCCATACCAATACCTATTTTCTAGGCAGTAAGAGTTCTCGTGCTAACCAAATGCTAATTGGTTAGCATTAGTGATGTAGCTGCACTAACTGATTAGCACTGGCCAAGCCTACTCCTTACTTCCAAACATGCCCCAAGTTCTAAAAAATAAAAAGTATTTTTTTTATCACGGGGAAATAATGCACTAATCTGAAAACTACCGTGGGATGCCTGAGCGCACCCTGGAGTAGTGTTTTTTTAGCCTGCAATAAGCATGTTAGTACTTAGCATAGCCTAATAAAATGGCTCCTATTTGTAAACACTGAGGCCCAAATTCTGTAACCAGCACCTATTTCGGAGGCGCCCAACTAGATAGGCGCCTATCTAAATTGAATAACAAGCTCAATTAAGCTTTTGAATCAGCACTGATTGAAACATAGGCGCCTATCAAGAAAGCGTGATTCTGTAACAAGGCGCCTCTAAAAATGTAGGTGGCTTTCAAAAAAATAGGCGCTATGCATGATAGACATGGGCATGGCTACATGTTAGGCGCCTTGTTGCAGAATCACTTCTCTTAAGCATGCTTAAGCACTCAGCTAGGCGCCTGACTTTTAGTTGTGCCTAGAGATGGCCTATTTCTTGGGCGCCTCCAAAATAGGTTCCGCTCAGCGTGATTCATTAAATAGCACCTAATTTTACTTGAATCGCGCTAAACAGTGCCTAATTAGGTGCTTAACTTTTGGGCACTTTTTATAGAATTTGCCCTTAAAACTAGGAGCTATTGAAGCTCACAATCAAAACTTAGGGCTCCTTTTACAAAGGCGCACTAGCGGTTTAACACACGTAATACCGCGTGCTAAACCGCCAGCCGTGCTAACCGCTACCATCTCCTCTTGAGCAGGCGGTAATTTTTAGGCCAGCACGGGGGTTAGCGCATGATGAAAAGTCACGTGCGTTAACCCCGTTAGTGCGGCTTAATAAAAGGAGCCCTTAAATATGTCTAAAGACCTGCCCGAGTTGGTACTTGGACGATCTAAAAGACAGGTCATCCAAGAGCCAATAATCGAAATAGCTTTTTAGACATATCCAGGAATATTTTAGGCCTCTGAATCCTGCCCAGAACTGAAAGAAGCTTTCTGAAGGAGTGGCTAGGGCAGGATGTGGGCCGACTTAGACTTAGTCGTCCTGCAGTGATAATCAAATGTTTGATGAGACTTGCTAGATGAAACTTATATGTTATGAGTTAGACGATGTAAAAGCAGGTATAAGTGCCAAAAAGGTATCCAAAGTGACCAGATAACCACTTCAGGGACAAAGTAAAGACACCCACACACTTCCCCCGTGTTCACTGACCCTGTCGCACTCCCACAAAGTTCAGAATAAAAACGTATATACCTGCCTATGGAACATCAGCACCTGGCATAGGAAAGCCTAGTAGAGCTGCACAGAGATGGCTTAAGTAGTCTGGGAGGGGTGGGCTAGTGTACCATAGAGAGGAGGATCTAGTCCCATAAACCACTCTAACCATTACATTAATGGTGGAAAATGTGAGTACAATGGAAATCGAACAGGGTCTGCAGTACAAGAACAACAAGCAAAAAACAAGAAAAAACTACAGACTAATATGTACAAGATGCAGGCTATGTTTATTGTACCAAATATTTAATGCTGTCACTGATATCACCTTTTTACAAACCAAGGGACCCGACACAGTTAGTGTTTCGGAAAACACACCTTCTTCAGGGGTCCATGGTTGATAAGGTTTAAGACAAACCGCAATTAAAATTGGTATTAAACAAATGCCTGTGTATACAAAAATCACGAGACGACAGTGCAACACAAAAAATGGATCTCAAAGCGAAACATGTGTCGGGTCCTTTGGTTTGTAAAAAGGTGATATCAGTGACTGCATTAAATATTTGGTACAATAAACATAGCCTGCATCTTGCACATATTAGTCTGTAGTTTTTTGGAAAATGTGAGTACCCCAAACCCCCATTGTACTGCCTTGTAGGTACCACATGCAGCCATAAGGACTATTGGGATTGTAGACAGGTGGGTATAGTGGGTTTTAGGGGTGGTTTGAGAGGCTCACCATAACCTATCATGGAGTTCTGGTGAGATGTTTATGTTGGCACCCTTTTTGTGAAGTTCACAGCAGTGCCCTGTAAGGTGCCCAACTGCTCTGTTGACATGTCTGGGTGGCCAGTCCATTACAAGATTGGCCCTTCCCATGCCCAAAATGTCTTGTTCTGGGCGTTTGGGTCTTGGATGCATTTTTGGTTAAGAATATGGTATAAAGATAGATGTAGTGGCGGTCTGGACGATCAAACACCTGGACATACAGATAGATAATTTTTGGAAAAAAACCTACATTTTGGATATATTTTTTGAGAATGGACATTTTGACGCTGCCAACTTTGGGCAACTAGCACCCTATGTCCAAATCGGACTTAAACGTTTCTTTTGATTATGGCCCTCCACATGTATAGATCTTCCTTATGTGTGTTGGATTCTAAAGATATACTAAAAACCTATAAGTGCTTGATGCTATCTCTTCAAAACAGCAAGATATATGGGCTGAAAACCAACATCACTTTGGAGGAAACTTTAGGTGCAGCAGAAACAGTGTGGTCTCCAATTATTTCCTTGCTCAGAAACATATTTGATGGGTCTGGGCAGTAAATAAAAGACTATAAAGCTGATAAAACTGTAGGGAAATACGGTTCTAAGCAGACAAGAAACAATTTAGGAAAACATAAGCTTTCTAGATTGATCCAGTAACCAGTGGCCAACACTGCAGAACCGGATTCAGTCTCAGCTTACCTCTGCTGAAATGTATGTAAGCCACACATGTAGCACTTATGTAATAGGCAGGAAGTGTATCAGCTGTCGTGAGAGTGTATCTGCTGTATTCTCCCTGCTGTGAATATGCATGTGATGCCTTTATGAAATACCCATAGTCATTTCTGTGGAAGTCTCTCCTGCCTCCATGAAGGAGTCAGTGGCAGAATCCTGCTGCTCTCAGCCTTGCTCATGGGTTTTCAGTTTGCAATTATTCCTCTATACACCCGCTATAAATCTGCTTCAAACACATTCTGAATCCAAAGTTTTCCCAGATGTTAAACATTTGGATAACTGAGAGAGATAATTTGGTGATTCTCAAGCTGTGGAATGACAGTTACCATAAGTGAGGGAGTTAAGGAATCAGTTCATCTGGAACACTTCAATCAGTAGTGAAGAGCTCAAAAATACAAATTTTAATGAATAAAATCACAGTGCTATGCTTTTTAAAATTTATGACTGTTCATTCATTTTGTAGGTTAAGTATTTGAATTTTTGAAAGCACTTCTTTGTTTAGCCGCTCTCACCACTAGTAGTCTGAATATTGCTGCATTGGATATCTTCACCAACTCGTGAAATCATTACCCAAATGTACTTAAATTGCTTTATAAATACTGCATAAAGCATTCATGGGTGACTCTGGGAGAACAGAAATTTTGACCTTACTAAAAGATTAATGCTTTTTGTTCAAAAAATGTGTGACATAAAATATCTTTGAAGAAAATAGATGTGGGATTTAGAATTGGATCAGCCTGAGGAGGAACTCTTCATTATTTTGAGAACTCATGGAAGAACTACTGCTTCCAAAGTAGTTATTTATGATAAATTTGTCATTAAAGTTCAAAGATAGCTGTAACAATTGCATACATCCTGAAAAATGACAAATCTAAATCGTACCAGTTTTCCACAAGCATTATTAAGAAACCTTATTTAAATAGTAACACCAAAAAGGAAAAAAAAAATACAAACACTCTTCCCTGCTCAAAAAAATAAATTTAAAGGGGTCATTTTATAAGGGGGCACATACTTTAAGTGCTCATTTTCAAAAGTGAAAAGCATCCAAAAAGTGGCAGATGGACATTCTTGTCCACAAAATATCCAAAGCGCTATTTTCAAAACCCATTTTAGACGGGTTTCTATGCAGTCCATATGCAATGAGGGGCATAATCAAAACTTTAAAACATCCCAAAACCTGCCTAAGTCGTCACTTGGATGTCCAAGTGCCAATAATCAAAAACAACTTTCTGGACGTGCAGCAGCAATTCTAAGGTGCTGTGTGTCCAGAGCTCAAAAGGGTGTGTTGGGAGATGTGTTGTGGGCGGGAATCGGGATGGCTTAAACCTGGACTTACTGTAGCAATAACCAAAGCTTTCCTAGAGGGAAATTAGACACCGGCAGTTAGATCTTGTTTTATTTGCATCTAAGTGTGCCCAAACTGACCAGATGACTACTGGAGGGATTAAGGCATGATCCCCCCGTACTCCCCCAATGGTCACCAACCCGCTCCCATCACCCAAAGATGGGGGGAAAAAACAATACATTGAGGGCTTGCCATCAGCTGATCGTAGCAGAGGAATCCCCATAATCTGAGCTGGTTTCAGAGATTCCTGCTGGCTCTGCTGATGGGAATTCCCCCTGCCAGGATCAGCTCAGCGGTGGAGCCCTACATCTTTCCCCCGACATCCCCCTGACATTCCTCAATATTTCTGGACCCACCCCCACATCACCTGACACCACCCGACTTCATAGAAACCCCCCCCCACACACACACACACACATCACCTGACACCCTGTACCTTCTGCTGCAAAATCAGCAGGAGGGAAGCCCACTCCCTCCTGCCTTCAGGGCCACGTGCTGAGAATGATAGCCTTCCCCCTCCCAATGCATCTTAGGGTGAATTGCACGGAGCACTTTAAAAATAAAAAAATGTCTGATGAAAAAAAACAAGCCAAGACATTGAACAAGCCGTAGAAATTTGGCTGGTGATTTGGCATGCACTGAAGACTTTTTAACAATTATAGTAAATAGTTTTTGGAAATTAGTTCAATGCTGTCGGTTATTTTGAGTTATGTGATTAAGTGACAGCATAGGCTATCGATTTACACTGCCTAAATTTCATAGCATGCAACTCCAAAGGAGGCATGACCATAGGAAGGGCAGGGTGGTTCAGGAGCATTCCCAGAAATTAGGCATGATGTTAAAGAATACTTGCATTTGTGCACCTAACTATCATGAACTGTGCGTGAGGATCTACACCAGCCTTTGGCAGGGATAAATGGTTGCACACAAAGGTAGGTATGAAACATATGCTAAGTTAGTATTCTATAAAGGATGCTCTCTGCTGAGTACCTTTTACAGAATGCTAGCTTAGTGGGGATCATTCCAGCACTTAACTTTGGGCATCATTTATTGACTATAGCTTTACTGTATATATTTAGCACTATTTGCATGCTTGTTCTGTTCCTTCTTGTTGTTGAATGAAACATTTCAGTCAGAATGCATTGGGTTCTGCACTATGTACTAAATGGTATTTAGTGCAAATATCTAATAAATATGTCCAGATGTTGTGGTGTATATTATAAATTGGATATGAGACTGGATTCATTTAGTCCTCAATTTTCATGGACACTGTTGGTAAGAAATCGCAATTTGGAGATGAAGCTGGTTTACTCCTTCCAGTGGTGCAAGATGTGGGGTGAAATAAATTTTGTTGCCAGGCAGCAGTACCTTCATCATAATTACTTGAAGGGTTCTGCTCTTATCTGGAAAACTGTCAAGCAAAAATGACAGATAGTCATTTCATTTCATTAGTAACTTGTGATGTAAAAATTATAGCTCACCGTGCTGTGCAGCCTGCATTCACTGTGTTTCTTCTGTTGGCACTTATTCAGGATTCCTAAGGGTGATGTTAATGCACCATAGAAAAAGAAATTAGATGGAAGAGAGCAGTGTGAGAAAACAAGATGTAACACTATACATTTTCTATACTAACAAAAGACTAGATGGACATGTTTACATCTTAATGCAATTGCTCTGCCTCCAAAATGCTGGGATTGATATTCAGAATTTTCTTCTTTGTTGAAATGTTGGAAAGAATTATATAAATAGAATCAATTTCTGTCTGTTTGTCAGCATGAAGCCTGCAAAATAAGAATGGAAAGTCACTAAGGGAGAAATTCATCAATGGGCACTAAGGGGCTGATTCTATAAACGGCACCTAAATCAGCCGGCACATAGAAAAATGGCGCAGGCAGCATGTCAATCAAAAGCACCGTTTACAGAGTCGTGGCTAGCGGTAAAAACTTAGGCATCTGAAATGTAGGCGAGGGTTTTAAACGCCTACATTTCAAGCATCTAAGTTTTTGGAGAATCACACCTATGTCACACACCGCCCATAAAAGTAGCCACTTAGGCACTGCTAAGAGCCATGTGATAGGCACCTATCTTTTAGAGACTTGGATAGGTGTCTATCACCCAATTAATTTTTTTTTACCAGTAATTGAGGCTATTAAGGGTATTTTGCCAATTAAGGCTCCTTTTTATTAACCTGTGTTAGGGTTTTTTTTATAACTGGCTGCTGCGGTAAAAGCTCCGTCACTCATAGAATTCCTATGAGCGCTAGACATTTTACTGCAGCAGCCGGTGATAAAAAAAAACACCTAACACAGCTTGAAAAAAGGGGTGCCTAAGTTAGAATCAGTCCCTAAGGGACTCATAATCAAAACAAAAAAACGTCTAAAAAGTGGCCTAAATGGGTACTTGGACGATCCAAAGTACCCATTGTCCAAGTACCCATAACCAAAGCTGGTTATAGACATATCTAAAATCAGCTTAGGCCTTTCCCCTGCCTCTAAACACATAGAGTGAAAAGAGGCATTTTTAGAAGGGAAAGGGCGGGAGGTGGGCCGCGCTGATCGCGCTGCCGCAATGAGCTCAGTGGCCCCAGCAACCTACCTACCACCACCATCAACGATAGCAGCAGGAGAGATGGCTCATCTCCCCAGCCGTGATAGCGATACCACCAAGTGCCACCAAACACCATCTCTCCTGCCGCAATCCACCCCTCCCCCCTGATCGGATCGGGGTAGGAGGGAGCCCAAGCCCTCCTGCCCTAGCGACTACCCACCCGCCCGACACGGTCGGGGCAGGAGGAAGCCCAAGCCCTCCTGCCCCAGTGACCGCTCCCCCACTCAATCGGGGCAGGAGGGAGTCCAAGCACTCCTGCCCCAGCAAAACCCCCTATCCCCCACTAAGATATGGGCAGGATGGATTCCAGGTCCTCCTGCCCTCGGCGCCCTCCCCTCCCACGTTCCCCCCAGAACGGCCCCCCACCCGATGACCCTGCGTTCTCCCTGCTGACCCTCAAAACTCAAATTAAAATTGAACTCTGAAAAAACCAAAATCTTCCTAGCGAGTCCCAACCACAAATTAACAAACACTTCCCTCAGACTGAATGGGCTAGATTACCCTATCTTACCCACCATAAAAATCCTTGGAGTCATCCTGGACCGCACCCTAACCTTCGATGACCATACCAGTGCCCAGGTGAAAAAATGTTTCTGTACCCTCTGGAAACTGCGCACCATCAAACGCTACTTCGACCACCAAGCCTTCCGTCTACTCGTTCAATCTCTGGTATTAAGCATATTAGACTACTGCAACATTATTTACCTGGGATCCTATAAAAATACCATCAAACGTCTTAGAACAGTCCAAAATGCGGCCGTCCGCCTCATCTATGATCTCAAAAAATACGACCATGTTAGCCCCTACTACACCAAACTCCATTGGCTTCCAGTAGAGGCAAGGATCATCTTTAAGTTCGCCTGCCTCTGTTTCAAAACTCTAACAGGATCTTCCCCAATCTACTTGTCTGAGCACCTTGAAATAGCAGGCCCCTCCCGCACACGAAACGCCCACCTATTCACCTTTCCCTCCCTAAAAGGCTGCCTCTACAAGAGATTCATTGATAGAACCCTAGCATTCCAAGCGGGCAAATGGAACAATTGCCTTACCGCCCTCATCTCCAACTCCCCGCCCTACCACCTGTTCAGGAAGTCACTAAAAACCTACCTCTTCGACAAATTCCGCTAACGCTGCCTTCCCTCCTTCCCTGCACCCTCCTGACCTCGACATCCCTCCATTCCCTCTGACTACGCCCCCTCCCAAGCCACTATGGCCTCTCTTTCTCAATCTCTGTTTTACCTAACTGCCCTGCCTTTTCACTGCCTCACATTCAACATCACTGTAAATGTACCACCGCTATAACATGTAACATCGCTGTATACGTACAGTCTCTTCTTTAGTATATGCCTTTTTAATACTGCTATTTATGTAACATCTCTGTAAATGTAACAACACTGTAATATGTATCATCGCTGTAAATGTACAGTCTCTTCTATTGTTAACCGCATTGAACTTCCATGGTATTGCGGTATACAAGAATAAAGTTATTATTATTATTATTCAACACCACCCCCACCCTCGCCATCCCTCGGACCTGAAAAACAGTTGGACGGGTAGACGGGTCCCAAGTCTGTCCTTCCGGCAGGCCCGCCATCCATCGAATGATGGGCCTTAGGGCCTGATTGGCCCAGGTTCCTCAAACCCCACCCACAGGTGAGCCCTGAGGCACCTGGGCCAACTGGAATCGGCCTTAGGCCCCTCCTGTGTCTTAGTGGGGGTGAGGGATAGGGGGTTTCGCTGGGGCAGGAGGGCTTGGTTTCCCTCCTGCCCCAATCGTGTCGGGTGGGTGGGTAGTCATCGGGGCAGGAGAGCTTGGGCTCCCTCCTGCCCCGATCCGATCCGTGTTTGGCGGCACTTGGTGGTATTGCTATCACAGCAGGGGAGATGAGCCATCTCTCCTGCTGCGATCGTTGCTGGGGGGTGGGGGGAGGTGGATTCTGTAGGATTCTGTAACCGGTGTTGTTTTTGACAGGGACCAGTTACAGAATCCAGTTTTTAGGTGAAGACTGGCTCCTCCTTCACCTAAAAGGCCTGGCTTTGGTCGTTTGGGGCTTAGGCTTTTTTGGGGTTTATTATATGTCTTAAGTGTAGATGTAGTGGTGGTCTGGGCGTTTAAACAGCTGAACGTAGAGGCAGACCATTATTAAAAAAAACCTCTTTTTGATATATTTTTTGAGAATGGACATTTTCCCTGCTTCTACTTTCAACGTTTAGGGCCTTAGGCCAAAAGGGGACTTAGACTTTTTTTTTATTATGCCCCTCTAAGTGTTTAAGCATGTGCTAACAATTAATGTATGCTAAACGCTAAGATACCCATAGGAAAATAATGGGCATCATAGCGTTTAGTGTGCACTAATCATTAGCAAGCACTAAGATGGTTAGCGCATGCTAAATCACTTAGCGCCCATTGATAAATTCCCCCAAATGTGAATTTTTCGGATAGTATTGAAAAAAGGAAAGATCAAGTCAGTTCCCCAATGTTTTCTCTGAGAATAAATATAGACAGCAGAATATCGATTGCCACAATCCTGTGAAAAAGCCCCTTCCCTATCCTTCTAGCATTTTGGTACATAACACTACAGGTGGATAGAGCCCAGGAAAAATAACTGAAACTACTGGTAAAAAATGACACTGAAGGTAACTGTTAAATGACCTACTCCCACAACTTTGAAGTCAGCCCTCCATACATGGACATGTAAATATAACCAAATCATCTGATAAAACTTTCCCCAACCCCTCTCCCCATATACACAAAATCCCCCAAGCACAGTTCTCAACTTCTATCTACTCATACCCATAATCCCTAAAAAATATCAACACACAATACTAGGGTATACAAAACCCAGGGAGATTCAACTGCTCCCCCCCCTAAAAAAACAACAACACTCATCATCATTACAGGGTGAAAAGCAAGGAAGGAATTTCCCCAAGATATTTATGAGCATAGGTGATATTGTATCTTCTGATGTGGCATAATATTGGAGGAAGGCAACTGATGCAACATGAAGCCCAAAGAAATGCAGGCCCTAGGCAGGGTTTGCTGTTTCTCCCTGTACTCCTCCCCATTACAAATACATATATATTGCTCTTCATAGCACACAGCCCATCAACCACACATGTACCCCCATTCCCCTTCTACACCACTCCACCTCCTCACACGTCTACCACCAACATACCCAAATGTCACCATACCTAAACACCCACTCAGATCTCATCTCTTTCTCCAGCTTACTTGAATGCTTAAGGGTGAATGTTCAGGGTACATAAATATGGTCTTACACAAAATTTTATTCTGCTAAAGGCCCTGTCTCCTCTTTTTTTCTTTTCTTTTCTTTTTTTTAGCATTTTTCCTTGCTTTGTAATCAGGACACTAAAGATTTAACATGTTGGAGAAGTCTAAGAACTGGGGAAGCTAGGATTCAAATCCTGCTCTCCTACTGATGTGTCTTGTGACCTTAGACAAGTCATTTCACTTAGTTTGCTAAGGCACAATTTAAATTGTAAGCCCACTTGTAAGGGAAATAACTTGGGTACATTCTTGTTACCGGATTTTATCTCAGATTTACTTCCTATTAAATACTGTATTTCATTTCAAAAGATAATGAAATACAGTATTTAATAGGAAGTAATACACATTCTATTGGTCTATTCTCACATCCCCCCTTGATCACTCTTCAAATGTAATGCTTAGAGATTAGTGTAATGAGTAGTATACAGTTTAAGCTTGTAATTATCTTGGAAATTTGGACATCAAGTAATTAAATCTCAAATCCAAATGTTGCAGCAACTGGAAAATTCATAATGAAGACCGAATACTCAAATGGTAATATAAGAAACTCAAAAGCATTCCCAAAGCTATGCCTCTGTATGCTTTGCCTACTTGTTTTAACAAAAATTATTAGCTGAACAAAAATTATTAGCTGAATTTAAATTTACAAATGAATTAAAAATCTTCAATAGAAACTAAGTAGGTATTTCTATAACCAGGCATCACCATTTAGATGTCCAAATTAAGTGGGTAGTATACCTATCCTATAATAGTGCTTGCATAATTGCTGTTATAGAATACTAGCTCAAATCATCATTCACATGCCTAAATATAGACATGAACATTTATGTCAGGTCTTGGGGTGCAAATGTTAGCGTCTAAATATGGCAGTTACACTTATAATTTACCGGTACAATATTCTGTAAGTTATGTGTATAGAACAGCAGTTGCTCATCCTATTGCCTTTTACACACATAAATGCCAGTATTCTCTACATTTAGTCCTGGATTCCATAACCAGCACCATTGTCAGCAGCCGCCTTAAAAGGGGCTGCTGATCGCATGTCAATCACGCAATGGTGCTGAGTACAGAATTGTGCCTCCAACAAAGGTAAACGCTGGAAATTTAGGCCATTTAGGAAATTTAGGCATCTACCTATGATGTGAATTGTGCCTTTGTAGGTGCTTTAGGCTGCCTAATGCCACTCCAGTTAAAAATGTAGTTTCAACGGCGTGTTTTTACTGAGTTTGGGTGCCTACTGTCGCCTAAGAAATTGGTGCCGTTTAGAGAATCCAGGCCTTATGCTTTTAAGAGGCATTTAAATTTAGGTGACCTGTTATTGAATGAGGGGTAAAAATTACTATAACTTATCATAACCCAGCATTTAATTTATCTTTAAACTTTGACAAATAGTAGTTATAACGGCCTCATTGTAACAGCTAGAAGCATTCGCAGCAGAATAACTCAAATACAACACCTTTAAAAATTCATTTTTCAATGCATCTTGGCTCATTTAAGCTAAAATAAAACATAATTGAAAGTCGCAGAAAGCATCAGTTTAAGTTCCTTCTTCCTTTTTTTTTTTTTTTTTTTACATATCATTGCTTTGTTCCACTAATTATGACTCTACACATAACAAGTTTCATAGATTTAATCTTCCTAATTAGAACCACACTGCACAGGTCATTATGTATTGCTACAAATGATCAGAGAGAACATGGTTTCAAAGGCCAGAAAGTTATTTTGCAAAGCTAGGGCCTGCTTAATGAAAACTTATTTCATTCTGGCTATGGAAAATAAAGCTTATGAGATCAAATGCAAAGTCCCCTTCATATTGTATGGCTGGAGCACCTCTAGGTGTTTTTAACAAGGACCAGCAAGCTAATGTTTTAGATAGAATGCTCAATTTGGGAGTTATTTATGACAAGGGACTTTGCATTATTGTTTTCATCACAAATTATTATCTTTTATTTCCCTTTGATGCATACCTTTAATTGTATGCAATGGTACTCATTTCTGTGATGGTGTGTGTAATTTCATCACTGAAATAGCCCAGCTGGAAACCCAGAATTACAATCCTTTTGCAGATAGGCAGGTAGGAGGGGAATGCAGGTGCATATTCCTAATTTAGGTTCTATTTAAGTTGCCTGGGAGAATTTGAATGCTGGAGTTAGAAATGTGAGCGAGTCCTAGCTCTTAAAGTTTGGTTTAAATCAGTGGCGTACCAAGGGGGGGGCGGTCCGCCCCGGGTGCACGCCCCAAGGGGTGCACAGCTGGCCACCCACCGGGGAATAGGCTGCTGCCGGGGAAAGGATGCCACTGCCACCATCGGGAACAGGCCAGCACCAAGTTCTCCCTCATTGCTTCTCTTCCCCGCGGGCCGACCAACTCTCGCCATCCGACGTCAATTCTGACGTCGGAGAGAACGTTCTGGCCCAGCCAATCGCTGCCTGGCTGGACCGGAACGTCCTCTCCGACGTTAGAATTGACGGCCCACGAGGAAGAGAAGCAGGGTGAACTTGGCGCCGGCCTGTTCCCGATGGCCAGTGGCAGCCTTTCCCCGGCGGCGGTGGCAGCAGCATGTTTCCCAATGGCGGTGGCATGGGGAGGGCAGGGAGAAAGAAAGAAAGAAATGGGGGTGGGGAGACAAGGAGCCAGGAAGAAAGAAGGGGGGACAGGGAGCCAGAAAGAAAGAAAGGGGGCAGGATGAAACAAAGAAAGAAAGAAAAAAATGGGGCATGGGGAGAGAGAGAGAAAGACAAACATAGAGAAAGAAAGGGGGCATGGAGAGAGAAAGAAAGAAGGGAGCAGGGTGAAAGAAAGAAAGAAATGGGGCACAGAGAGAGAGAGAAAGACAGAGAAAGAAAGGAGGCATGGGGAGAGAAAGAAAAAAGGGGGCAGGGTGAAAGAAAGAAAGAAATGAGGCACAGAGAGAGAGAGAGACAGACATACAGAAAGAAAGGGGGCATGGAGAGAGAAAGAAAGAAGGGGGCAGGATGAAACAAAGAAAAAGTTGGGGGAGGGAATGAGGTCTGGAGGAGAGGAAGCATACAGGAGGCTGAAAGAAGGGAAGAAATATTGGATGCACAGTCAGAAGAATAAAGTGCAACCAGAGACTGATGAAATTACCAAACAAAGGTAGGAAAAATGATTTTATTTTCAATTTAGTGATCAAAATGTGTCCGTTTTGAGAATTTATATATGCTGTCTATATTTTGCACTATGGCCCCCTTTTACTAAACCGCAATAGCGGTTTTTAGTGTAGGGAGCCTATGAGTGTTGAGAGCAGCGTGGGGCATTCAACGCAGCTCCCTGCGCTAAAAAACACTATCGCAGTTTAGTAAAAAGGGAGGGGGTATATTTGTCTATTTTTGTATAGTTGTTACTGAAGTGACATTGCATAAAGTCATCTGCCTTGATCTCTTTGAAAACCTGCGGAATGTAAATGATAATTAACATTTTCTCTGCTTTGTGTTTTTAAAATTTTATAGTCGGTAGATCATTTTGACTTGGCCATGAAGGTAAGGGGGAGGGAGGGAGGGGAGCTGCTGAAAGACATCTAGTAATCCTTGCAGACTTGACTGTGCAGGGAATTATTTTTGTAAAATCATGTTTTGTTATGTGACTGGCATTATTTAGACTTTAATTTCTATGAATGAATAGAATGAAAATGATATAAAATTACTTGCTTGTTTTTATGTGCGTGCGCTGAAGGAAAGTGGAGAGAGAGTGGGCTGAGGACGCTGAAGGGAAATGGGGAAGAGAGAGTGGGGAGAAGACGCAGATTTATAAATTGACCATTGTACAGAATATTGTTTCTTTTTATACTTTAATATAATAAGTTCAATATAAAACAATTCAAGGCTTGTGTGGATGGAATCAGGTGGTTTGTGGGGATGGGGACCGAGCTTACGGGTTTTAGTCCAATAAAATTGTATTTTCTTATTTCTCATTATTTGTTTTATTTTTATTTGTTAATTTGTAAAGTGGTGATTGTTATGTATCAGTTTTTTCAAATTTACATCTACTGCCTTTATATTTTGCACAGTATTAGAGGACATGTATTACTGTTTTTGTGGTGTTGTGATGTTGCATTGTATGCAGAGTCTGGTTTCTTGGCAGTTCAGTTTAACTTTTGTCTACATATTTCGGTTTTTAGTTTGTGATTATTCCATATTGGGCGAGGGTGTATCTGTCTGTATGTATGAAAGGGACATGGCTTTCTGATAGCATCGACTGTACAGGATCAATTGACTGTGCAGGATATAGCTTGTTTAGTTTTACAATGTATGTGTTGGTGTTCTAGTGCTCACTGCAGTGTTTAAGATGCTGCCTTTTCCTAGGTACACTCTTGTGCGATATGTGGATTGTTGCTAAAAATCATATTTTTCATATAGATGGGGGGGTGTCAAAAAATGATGGGCCCTGGGTGTCACATATGCTAGGTACACCACTGGTCTAAGTTTGTTAGGAAGCTGTTGCAGCAGTCTGTGAAAAGAGCCTTGTGGGAAGTAGAGAGTGGCTTCCAAATAATTGTCTTCCATGGTTCAGTTTATTTGATATACTGCCCATAACAAGGATATCTAAACAATGTACAATATAAAATAAATTACAGACATTGGTTTTTTAGGGAGACTGAAACAAAAATAATATGCCAAAGAGGCTTAGGTTGCAAAGTGCTGAACATAAACACCAGGAAGATAGAGGAAGTGAAAGGACCAGACAAATGTAGATAATAATAACAGAGATGCTATTACTACTTCTATTATTTAACATTTCTATAGTGCTGATAGGCATACGCAGCGTTGTACAGCAACATATTTAAGAGATGGTCCCTGCTCAGTAGAGCTTATAATCTAAATTAACAGAAAATAATAATAATAATAATTTTATTATTATATACTGCCAAAGCCATGAAAGTTCGAGGTGGTTTACAACAAGATGTACTGGACAATCAGCGAAGAGTTTACACTATATTGTTATCAAATATAAGCCATGATGATTCAAGGCAGTTTACAATGAAAGGAGCTGGACAAACAGCGAAGTGGTCACAATACAAAGTCATCGAATACAACAAGATGTGCTGGACAATCAGCGAAGATTTTACACTATATTATCAAATATATGCCATGATGATTTGAGGCAGTTTATAACAGAAGGAGCTGAACAAACAGCGAAGTGGTCAAAATACAAAGTCATCGAATACAAGCTTACAGAAAGGAAGAAAAGGAAAGTTAATAAAAAATTCTTAGGTTACAAATCGATTAAACAGATTCGTTTTTACAGGCTTTCTAAAATTGAGGTAGGATGAGGAATGCGTGATAATTTTATCCAGCCAATCGTTCCATTTGCCTGCCTGGAAGGCAAGCGTTCTGTCTAGGAATCTTTTGTAGTGGCAGGCCTTTATTGTCAGATAGGTGAACAGATGAATTCCACGTGTGAGCCTAATAGAACTATCCAGATTAAATTGGGAAACCAGGTACGTGGGGGCCAGACCAAATATTGATTTGTAACAAAGACAGAAAAATTTAAACAGAACTCGTGCTTCCAGGGGCAGCCAATGAAGTTTTTGATAATAGGGACTTATGTATTCCCATTTCTTCAGCCCAAAAATCAGTCGAACTGCTGAATTCTGAATAGCTCTGAGTCTTAGAATGTTTTTTTTGAAGGATTCTAAGTAAATGATGTTGCAATAATCGAGCATGCTCAAGATGGAAGATTGAACCAATAAGCGCAATGATGCTGCATCAAAGTATTTTCTGATGGTTCTGAGTTTCCATAATATCGAGAAGCATTTTCTAACCAGTAAATCTGTGTGAACGTTTAGAGTGAGGTGGCGGTCCAGAGTCACTCCCAGAATTTTTATGGAATGTTTAATAGGGAAAACCTGACCATTCAAGAAGATCGATGTGTCTTTAATTTTATCATTTGGGCTTGCCAGGAAAAATTTGGTTTTGTCTGAGTTGAGTTTCAATTTGAATTCGGTCATCCATAATTCGATTTGCTTTAGAATGGATGATAGTTGATTCATTGTCTCAGAAGTCAGGGTAGTAGAGGCTTAGAAGTTTCTCAGGGTGCTTAGGGTGAGGGGGTTATGAGTTAAATGCATTCTCAAAGAGGTGGGCTTTTACTCTGGATTGGAATAGTTCCTGGGATATAACTTGATGTACTGACTCAGCAGTTTGTTCCAGCCGTAAGGTGCAACAAGAGAGAAAGGGCACAGTCTGGAGTTGGCAGTAGAAGAAAAAAGTACAGATAAGGGAGATTTGCCTTATGAATGGAGTTCCTGGGGAGGAACATTGGGAAAGACAAGAGAGGAGAGATATTAAGGAGCTAAAGAATGAATATACTTGTAGGTCAATAAGAGGAGTTTGAACTTTATGCGGAAGTGGATGGGGAGCCAGTAAAGCACCTTTCACAAGAATTACATCCACAGAGGCACCTTATGATGCCTAATGTCATTTCTGGTGTTAATCATCCTTACAGTGGCATTAGACATTGTAAGGCATTTCCATAGGCATGATAACAACGCTGTTCTTGGAGATGCTCTTAGGCGCCTCCATTTTTTAAATGGCATTTTAATTGGTATAGCCAATTAGTGTGCTAGTTAAACCAATTAAAACAAGTTAGGCGTTCATCTTGTATTTGTATAGGGCACTCTGCACAGAGCACCCTTTGTAGAATACTAGTTTAGCACTGATCTTTCCACACCTAACTTTGGACGCCATTTACTAAATTACCCTTTTAATGTCCGGTTTACCACGTGTTAACTATGAAAATATGAGAAAGCTCCTTAAATCAGTTGTGCACTAGCAGATAATGGAGTCTAAACTGGGAATTAATGCTTAACATAGTTTAGTAAAAGAGCCACTAAGGCCTGGATTCTCTAAATGGCGTCGTTGTCAGCAG
Source organism: Geotrypetes seraphini (assembly GCF_902459505.1). Classification (NCBI taxonomy): domain Eukaryota; kingdom Metazoa; phylum Chordata; class Amphibia; order Gymnophiona; family Dermophiidae; genus Geotrypetes; species Geotrypetes seraphini. The sequence continues at coordinate 172,891,292 of NC_047088.1, read as the reverse complement.
CCATCTTAAAAGCGGCCACCAATCGTGTGCCAATCATGTGACGGCACTGTTTAGAGAATCACGCCTCCAGCAAAGGTAGACGCCAGAAATGTAGGCAAGGGTTTTCAAGGCCTACATTTTTGGTGCCTACCTTTAACATGAACATGAATCACACCTACGTAGGCCCTTTACAGCAACTAACACCACTTCTGACCTTAGCCACACCTACAGTGGCGTTAGGTACCGTAAAGCACTTACATAGGTGTGATTCTGGCATGTTTTTTTAGGCACTAATAGGCGCCTTGAAACTTGTTTTAAAATATCTTTTAAAAGGTGTTTTGCACTTAGGCGCAAGTAGGGCAATTACTGTTACTTAAGTTATGGCGCTGTTTATATAAAATGGGCCTAAGTGCTTCTGCATTAACAGTGAGCAGGCACCATGCATTTGCAGGCACTCCCACATTAAGGTAGAGTGCAAATTTGATCATGGTTTAGTAAAAGGGCTCCTTTAGAACATAAGAATAGCCTTACTGGGTCAGACCAGTGGTCCATCAAGCCCAGTAGCCTGTTCTCACAGTGGCCTATCCAGGTCCCTAGTACCTGGCCAAAACCCAAGGAGTAGCCACATTCCATGCTACCGATCCAGGGCAAGCAGTGGCTTCCCCCATGTCTTTCTCAATAACAGACTATGAACTTTTCCTCCAGGAAATTGTCCAAACCTTGGATTAAAAAATAAAAATACAGTATGCGAGTGCTCTGTGAACAGTTTTGGAGAGGACAGCACCGTTGAGATTATGACTTTATTTCTGTCATAACAGTTTTGTAAGTACTGTATTCTCTGACTGTGCAGAGTGAAGACATTCATCAGGTCCTCCCTGCCTCATAGTTTTTAAAAATACAGATATTTTTCATTAAATGTTTTCTTTTTCTAACTTTGCCAAATATGAGTCTTGCTTTAAAGTTGAATTATATGATGTTTGGATTATGCTTTACAATAAAAGGGAGAGCTCCTGAATCATCTTCCCAGCATTGGCAAGCCAGAAAAATGTTGCCTTACATGGACAGAATACAACTATTGGGAAATGGTTTTGGACTTTAGAAAACTAATAAAAGGTGGTTCTTCAGCTTTTTGATTTGCTACTGCAACTGCTACTACTGTTAAGTATTTGTATACTATTATAAGGTATTTGTACTGTTGTACAGAGAGAATCCAGAAAGTGGGGATGGAGCAGCACACAACAACAAGGGATATATCCACAGAGTTAAGTTGCATCGATGAAATATTTTTTTCTTTTGTGGATCCTTATCTACTGCAGTACATGAACAGAAAGAGTACCTATTCTATAGACCTTTTATTGTAGTCTGCAGATGGAAGGAAAGTTATCAAAGTGGGCTGTCTTTAAGACATATTTTACCACAACTCATGCTATTTTGGCACAGGTCTCATTTTATGCAATAAAACCTAATTGCTAATAACCCAGGTTAACAGTAAAATAATGCATCTTCATAACTTGCCCCTCTGAGGAGCTAACTTGGATCTAGAAGTGCAGTAAGCATGTTAGGGCATCATTTCATCCTTCTCCTTTGCTTTAAATCATTGATGGATGGCTGGTCGTGGCAGAATCTAGTAGGAGACTTGTTAGAGAGGAAATATCAAAACTGGTGAAGTTAAGGAACAGTAACACAAGGAGAACACGCAGAAGAATGGCATTAAAGCAGTGATCTCAAACTCAAACCCTTTGCAGGGACACATTTTGGATTTGTAGGTACTTGGAGGGCCTCAGAAACAAATAGTTAATGTCTTTTTAAAGAAATGACAATTTTGCATGAGGTAAAACTCTCTTTATAGTTTATAAATCTTTCCTTTTGGCTAAGTCTTAATAATAATATTGTAATTTATAACTAAAGAGACATATGATCAAGAAACTGTTTTATTTTACTTTTGTGATTATGATAAACATACCGAGGGCCTCAAAATAGTACCTGGTGGGCCGCATGTGGCCCCCGGGCCATGAGTTTGAGACCACTGCACTAGAGCACAGGGGAAGAAAGGTAAATATAGCAATGGAGGAAAAGAGGGCAGAACAGGGTTGGGGATGGTTGAGGGGGCAGGAGAGATTATAAACAGCAGGAACAATAGAACAATTTAAGTATCTTTATTTTGGAGTGGGGAAGGAGTTGATGTAGTGGAGCCATGAGATATGAAGAGAGGAAGTGGTGGTATTGGAGTATGTGAAATGTGATATGTCTTATCAGTAGAGATTATAAGGAGCTACTGTTAGGCCTAGAATCTTAAAAAAATGTGTTAAAAAATGATGGGCTGCTATCACAGCCATTCTGGTAGTGAATTATAAAATAAGTGAGTCATTCTCAAAAAAATGCTCATGCAAATGAGGTTGGCGGAGAGTAGTGAAGACTCGGGTGTACTTGATCGGCAAAGATGGAGAGATACTCATATTGGTTGAGACTACCTTCCAGAGGTATCAAAGGACCCTGACCATAACACTGCCAGCACCAGCTTGTGTATGTCGAACAATGGTTACTGGGTGTATGTTCTTGGTGGTTTCATACCTGACACGCCACTGTCCATCCATTCAATGGAATTCAAAACTTGACTTATTGGAGAAGGCGACCTTCTGCCAGTTGGTGCAAGTCCAATGTTGGTGCTCCTTTGCAAATTGCAGCCATTTTTTTGTGATTAACCCTCATGAGCATGGGTGCAGTCACCAGCTATCTGCTCCGTAACCCCATTTGTAACAGGGTTCACTGCACAGTCATTTTGAACACACATCTGGAAGCCCCCTGGTTCATTTGGATGGTGAGTTTTTCCATAGTAGTATGCCGATCGGCCTGCACAGCTGACGTTCACCTCCCACATTGATGGCTCATGCTGCCCGACAGTTATGACGTGTCGTTGAAAAGGTTCCATTGGTCCACTCCCGGTCCACTTTAACCACAGCAGCTTGTGAACAGTTCACAAGCTCCGCATGATCATGCCTTTTTCAGTGTCTGATAAATCATGCTTGTTCCTCGTGACAGCCATAGTTGCTATATTGGCAACTTGCTGACATTCCACCTTATATACCCATGAAGTCTGCATGCAACACATGCACTCGTTCATTGGCTGTGCATTTCTGATATCAGAGGTAGGTGGTAGTCATAATAATGTGTCTTGACCGTGTATTAGGCAACTTCCTCCTGGGAGTGTGACTAAGAGGAGTGGATGTTGGAGGAAGTGTGAAATGAGGGTGACTGCTAGGAGAGGGGGAGCATGAGGACAGGAGCAAAAATGCTGGAGAATATAGGGGAGAAGGAGAAGGCGTGAGAACAGTGATTGTTAGGAGACCGTGCATGTGGTGTTTCTTCTCCCTTATTGCTACCAGCTCTGTTTCACAGTGACTTCACTTGGTGATTGTTTGCAAAAAAGATTTTTATTAGGGATGTACACTTGTAGGCTTTACAAATCATATCTGATAGGTTATTAAAAGTCACTGCAGTGCCTATTCAGCTAAAGCACAGAAAAAAATGGCATCTAAAATCCATCTTTATTAAGTTTATATTATTAGCTAATTATAGCGTGTGATATCAGTTGATGTTTACTGTAATCATGGTCCATATAATTGTAATCATACTTTGAATTTTTATAGAGCTGTACAATTACAGTGCAGATCAGAAAGTACTCTGTAATGTCACTGGGATGGAAAGTCTGGTTGCAAATTGTGTTGCCTGATCTATATTATTGGATTCAAAAATATGAGCTACAAAAGCAACAGTTCTATTTATTGACAATTACAGTTGAGTAAATCGAGGCATAGAGAAGTATAGCAACTTGTCCGGGCAAGGATTGTAGGCATGTGCCCAGGGATGTCCTGCCTTGTAGGGTGCTGTGTTACAACAAGTTATCCTCTTCCTTTCCCAGCCTCGGTGACCAGTTGCACCAAAATTAGAAACAAAGAAACATGATGGCAGATAAAGGCTAAATGGCCCATCCAGTCTTCCCATCTGCAGCATCCACTATCTCCTCCTCTCCCTATGAGATCCCACGAGCCTGTCCCATGCTTTCTTGAATTTAGACACTGTCTTTGTCTCTACCACCTCTACCGGGAGACTATTCTATGCATCTACTACCCTTTCTGTAAAAAAGTATTTTCTTAGATTACTCCTGAGCATATCACCTCTTAACTTCATCCTATGCCCTCTCATTCCGGAGCTTCCTTTCAAATGAAAGACATTTGCCTCATATGCATTTATGCCTCATAGGTATTTAAATGTCTCTCAAGTATTTATAATTAATAACAAAACTAAACTTATTCAATAGAAAAAATGTTATTAGCCAGCAGTGGAGTAACCCTATAAAACTACATTTAACAAATAAGTGGAGAAAAAGCATCAACTGCTTTAAATGAGAGATGGCAATCACAATGGATTTCTAGCTGTTCAAATATTTATCACAGACAAAAAAACTCCACTGTTCAAAATGCAAATTTCAATATGGGCATAACACCCACCACTGTGCACAGGGAAAATGACTTGTCTTGTGGAAATGTTAGCCCCATGCTGCTGTCTGACCACTGCTACAGCCACAGCAAACGCTCAACTGCAAACATCAATAGCTGTTCATTTCACAGAGCAGTATTTTATAATGACTTTAAAATTTTTCACTGACGCAGCCTAACACTGGTGAAAAAGGACCTTGTCAGAATGGTATGAGGTCTCACCAGAATCTTATACACAGGCAACAATACCTTCTTTTTCCTACTGGCCATACTCTCCCAAAGCACCCTAGCATCCTTCTAGATTTCACCGTCATCTTTTCAACCTATTTGGCTAACTTTTAGATCATCATAAACAATCACACCCAAGTCCCACTCCTCTTTTGTACACAAAAGTTCTTCACCCCCTAACTGTACCATTCCCTCAGATTTCTTTTCAGCTCAAATGTATGAACTTGCATTTCTTAGCATTAAGTCTTAGCTGCCAAATTTCAGACTATTCTTCAAGCTTCACTAGGTCCTTCCTCATGTTTCTTGATATATTGTGCCAGTAAAGTTACCATATCCAATGAAAACAGGCAACAAAGTCTTAGTAATTCTTCTGTGCATGTCATTCTCAAAGCTGCAGCTTCTCATAAAAAGAGTGAAAAAAAATGTAAACCCAACCACATTTAAGGGTTCTCTTACAAGGCTGAAGTATGCACAGCTATATATTTGTGTATATTGGAATTCACTTCCCATCCTTTTCAGTTTCAAGAGCCTATAGAATTCTTATGAGTGTCGGAGAATTTACCTCACTGGCCTGCGGTAAAAACCTCTACCGCAGCTATGTAAAAGGAGCCCATAGGTAGGAATGTTTTCATAAAATGTTAGTTGGTGGGTGCAGACTGTTTTAGAGATTTATCTCAGCATGTAGTCAGTTTAAAAGTTACAAGGACAGGAAGGATCTTCAAGTGTAAATTTGCCATTAATGAAAATTGCAAAAATGATTCTTTATAGAATGCAATGCAGTTTCTTTGTTTGGATGATTTTATTAGAAGTAATGGAGATGGAAACAACATTCCCACTAATCCATGCAGAAGTCCTCTATGCATATTCTTGTTAGCATATCAATATAACTGCGCTCTTCAGTTATATCATAGAGAGGACATTAAATTCAAATATCCCCCAACAGTATCACCTTTCTGTTAGCAAGCATATTCCTGTCCAAAAATCACAATTTCAGTTGTAAGGGGCATGCAGGTTCTGTAGGACTCCTAGAGGATCTACATACCTGCTCCTCACTACTGAAATCATAATTTTTAGGCACCACCCAAAATGGCAGGAATTTGCATGGAGGACGCCACACAGCTTAATGAGAAAGTTGGTGGTGAGTGTCTGGGGGGGTATCCCCCCATGTTGGACCCTTTGCTTTTCAACAGGCTGTTGTAATACGATATGCATATCAGTGCACAGTTTCATAATACATGATATATGAATATCCTGCAAATTACTGCAGGGTTAAAAATAGTTCTTAAACAGTAAATTGTGCACATAGGGGTTGATTCTGGAAATAGCACCTGCCATGGCAGGTGCTTACAAATGGGTAGGAACAACGCCAACACAGGAACAGATCAGGTGCTCCAGCGACTGCACAAGCCTTCCCCCCCCCCCCTCCGCTGTCAATTTTGACTTCGGAGAGGAAGTTCCGGATCAGCATATATAGAGTTTGGTAAGCAACCACCAATTTATTTGAGAGCACACTGTACAAAGAGTATGGCTATTCCTCCACTGTGACACAAATAATGTCCAGAAAGTGCTTTCATGAATTGAAAACATATTTCCATTTAGTCAACAATTTGAATATAGTATAGAAGATGGAAAAGTTGCCAAGTTGCACCGTTCTATCATCACTTGTCAAATCAATTAGTAGCTCTTCACATCAGATGATTCCAAAGTATAATCAACTGGTAAAATAGCTATTTCAGGTTCTTATTCAAGATCTTCAGCTTCAGTAACTAAGGCAACAGCTATCTCCAATGTAATACAACATCTAACAGGCATAATAGACAACTAAAAGCAATTATATTGAATTTCTGTAAAAGGTGAAAAATGTAGTTATAGGCGCCAACATTCCAGATGTGGAACATGTACAAAAACAACTATATATATCAGCATATACTGGGGTGCTGAAAAGTTCTCAGACCAACCAACCAACTTCCTAAATTCTGAGCATTATTTTATTACTGTAGCTGTAGCTTATTTCCTTAAGTGTCAATTTGCAGAAACGAAATTATCTCTGTTATGACATTGTTTCAGATCATTGACATTCTCTTCTTGGTTGGGCTGAGAACTTTCAGTACCTTCTCGTATAGTATGAAAAGATGACAAATCAGTCAGAGAACATGATAATGCATTTAAAACATGAAGGAAACTAGCTTAGTGATGGAACATTTGATTGAAGTGGCATCAAAGCACATACATGGAAAACCAATGAAATATAGTCAGTCCTCTAGTTGTAGTACATAAATTAGTTTAATTTTTTCCATTCCAAGAGGCAGCAGGTCTGCCTCTTTGTATATATCATCTTATATTTAATATAAACTGACACATATCTCTCTCAGGGAGTTCCAGAGTCTCTACCAATCTATCTCTTCTAATGTTAGGGACAGGTTGGAGTTCCATCTGTTTGGAGTTCTATTTTGATATCTGTTTTTATCTTATGTCATAAATTTATTTAAAAAATGTATTTCCTATCTAAAACCTAGGTAGGTTATAGAGTTTACATACATAAAATCACTTTAGCACCAACCACATTTACTAACGACACACAACACGACTCGTTCTCTTCGATCCACAACTCAATGGTTGCTTATGGTTCCTTCCTTGAAAATTATTGGAACCAGACGTCATGACATATTTTCAGTAATGGCTCCTCTTACCTGGAATGCCCTGCCTTTATACATAAGAGAAGTTAAAGACCTCAATATATTTAAAACCAATTTAAAAACTTTTCTCTTTAAAGCTTCCTTTAATCTTTAAACAAATTCATTTTAACAATTTTATCCCAATCCTTATGTTTTTTCCCTATTTGGCTTTTCCTTTCTTCTCGTCTGAAGAATAGCAATTTTGTAACTTTTTCCCTCTCTTTTTCCTTCCCTTATGTACCTGAGTCTGTCTGTTTTGTCAGTTTGTTTTTCTCCCCTTTTAAAGCTGTATAATGTAATAAGCGATTTATCAAATTTGATTAAACTTGAAACTTGAAACTAAGCTTTGTAAGATCATAGCATACGAATAGCCATAGTGGGTACGACCAATCGTCCATGTAGCCCAGTATCCTGTTTCCACAGTGGCCAATCCAGGTCAGGAGTACCTGGCAGAAACCCAAATAGTAAATAAGACTAGACTTTGAAGTCTAGTGAGGCTGCCGCTCCAAAGTCTTGACAACCATCTTGAAAATCTTCAGACCAGTGGCGGCGGCTATAGTGGCAGCAGGGGCAGGAAAGAATTGGGTTATTTCCTGCCCTCCAAGAGACCACTAGACCACCAGGGATGTTGAAAGGTAGGTTTGGGGAAGGCACCCTGTATCCCCATTGCCAGGGTATTACAGCAAAACTACCGTAGAATGGTCTACTGTGGTAATACTGGGCAAAATGTTTTTGTTTCTCCATGGTAATTACCATGGTAACCACAGAATTACAGTGATAATAGTTACCATGCTACTGTCTAGTTGCACTTACCACCTCCTGATATGGTAATAGGTACAATTTGCACTATTGGCAGTAATGATAGCTAATGCATCTGTGCACTAGCTGTCTCAGTTGGCTATGCCTCTGACCTGTCCATTTCATACCTGGTTCCCTGTCCCTACCTGTGTTAAGCAGCTAGTATGGATATGCTCCCCTGCTGCTGCTTTTAACATTATAGTAGATGATGACTGCAGATAAAGACCCGAATGACCCATCTAGTCTGCCCAACCTGATTCAATCTAAAAATTTGTTGTTGGTTTTTTTCTTTTTCTTCTTAGCTATTTCTGGGCAAGAATCCAAAGCTCTGCCTGGTATTGTTCTTAGGTTCCAACTACTGAAGTCTCTGTCAAAGCTTACTCCAGCCAATCTACAGGGACGAAGTGTGAGATAATAAAATTTGCGGACGACACCAAACTATTTAGTGGAGCTTGGACTAAAGAGGACTGCGAAGAATTGCAAAGGGACTTGAACAAACTAGGGGAATGGGCGATGAGATGGCAGATGAAGTTCAAAGTTGAGAAATGTAAAGTATTGCATGTGGGAAGCAGAAACCCGAGGTACAACTATACGATGGGAGGGATGTTATTGAATGAGAGTACCCAAGAAAGGGTCTTGGGGTAATGGTGGACATGACAATGAAGCCGACAGCACAGTGTGCAGCGGCCGCTAAGAGAGCGAATAGAATGCTAGGTTTAATCAAGACGGGTATTACAACCAGAAAGAAAGAAGTTATCCTGCTGTTGTATCGGGCGATGGTGCGTCCGCATCTGGAATACTGCGTCCAATATTGGTTGCCGTACCTTAAGAAGGATATGGCGTTACTCGAGAGGGTTCAGAGGAGAGCGACACGTCTGATAAAAGGGATGGAAAACCTTTCATACGCTGAGGGATTGGAGAAACTGGGTCTCTTTTCCCTGAAGAAGAGGAGACTTAGAAGGGATATGATAGAGTCTTACAAGATCATGAAGGGCATAGAGAGAGTAGAGAGGGACAGATTCTTCAAACTTTCAAAAATAAAAGAACAAGAGGGCATTCGGAAAAGTTGAAAGGGGACAGATTCAAAACAAATGCTAGGAAGTTCTTCTTTACCCAATGTGTGGTGGACACCTGGTATGCGCTTCCAGAGGATGTAATAGGGCAGAGTACGGTACTGGGGTTTAAGAAAGGATTGTACAATTTCCTGCTGGAAAGGTATAAATAGAAGATTGCTGCACAGGTCCTGGACCTGTTGGGCCGCCGCGTGAGCGGACTGCTGGACATGATGGGCCTCAGGTCTGACCCAGCGGAGGCATTGCTTATGCTCTTATGTATATCCTCCCAGCCATTGAAGCCCTCCCCAGCCCATCCTCCACCAAATGGCCATATATAGACACAGACCATGCAAGTCTGCCCAGTATTGGCTTTAGTTCTTCAATATTTACTATTTTTTCTGATTCTAGATCTTCTGTGTTCATCCCACGCTTTTTTGAACTCCGTCACCATTTTCATCTAAACGAAACTAAACCTTAAGTTTGTATACTTCATCATCTCAATAAAGATATAGCTCAATACGGTTTACAGTTAATTCAATAAATGAGGGAAGGACATAATAAGAAATTAGAGGTTATGAAGAGGATAGCTAGATTTACATTTTAAATAGATAGCTTTACGTTTTGGAGAAAAGCCAGGTTTTCACATGTTTTCGGAATCATTGAAATGAGCCTAGGTTCATCAGCGGGGCAGGGAGGTTTTTCCAAAGCTCAGTGAATTTGAAGAATAGGGATTTCCCTAATTTACCTGCATACATGACACCTTATAACGAGGGGAAAGATAGTTTGAGTATGTGGACGGATCTGGTAGTGTCAGGTCTCGAAGAATTCCAGGATAGTGGGATTAGGGGAGGAAGAATGCCATGTAGGATCTTGAAAATTAGGCAGGTACATTTAAAGTGAATCCTATAAATCACCAGAAGCCAGTGAAGTTTTGAAGGAAGCAGGGAAACATGATCGAATTTGCTTTTTGCGAAGATCAACCTAGCCACAGTGTTCTGGATCCGCTGAAGTCTTTGAAGATTTTTCTTGGTTAGACTTAGATATATGGAATTACAATAGTCCAGTCTGGAAAGAATGATTGATTGTACAAGGACAGTAAAATGTTGTTGGTGGAAGCAGGATCTCACTTTCCTCAGCATGTGAAGACTAAAAAAACTTTTTTACCAGAGAGTTGAGATGATCATTAAAGGAAAGTGTAGATTCAATAATAATGCCCAGAACTTTGCTTGAGAATTTGATCTGCAGTGAGGGACCAGAAGGTAGTGGAATGAGCGTGGGTAACTGATCTAATTTTGGACCAAGCCAGAGTAGTTTTGTTTTGGACTCATTCAGCTTCATTTGTATAGTGAGGGCCCGGGATTGGAGTTTCGTTATGCAAGCTGTTATATTTTCGGTGAGATTAGTGAGGTTCGAATCTATCTCGAAAAGGACAAGGATGACATCTTCATATGTAAATAGAGTTTCAAAGGGAGGTAGATGGAAGAATTTTAAAGAAGACATATACATGTTAAAAAGAATAGGGGACAGGGGTGATCATCTCTACCACCTCTCTCGGAAGCGCATTCCAGGCATCTGTAAAGAAGAATTTCCTTACATTGCTCTTGAATCTGCCACCCCTCAACCTCAAATTATGTCCTCTGGTTTTATCATTTTCCTTTCTCTTGGAAAGATTTTGTTCTACGTTAATACCTTTCAAGTATTTGAACATCTGAATCATATATCCCCTGTCCTTCCTTTCCTCTAAGGTATTTAGGGCTTCCAGTATCTCCTCATACATCTTTTGGTGCAAACCTCCTATCATTTTCATCACCCTCCTCTGGACTTCTTTAAGTCTTTTTGTGTCATTCGCCAGATACAGTCTCCAAAACTGAACACAATACTCCAAATGGGGTCTCACCAACAGCCTGTACAGGGGCATCAAAACCTTCGTTTTTCTAGTGGTTACACCTCTCTTTATCCAGCCCAGCATCCTTCTGGCAGCAGCCACAACCATGTCGCACTGTTTTTTCACCTTTAGATCTTCAGACACTATCACCCCAAGGTCCTCTCCCCATCCATGCATATTAGCCTCTCACCTCCCAGCATATACGGCTTCTTCCGATTATTAATCCCCAAGTGCATTACTCTGCATTTCTTTGCATTGAATTTTAGTTGCCAGATATTAAACCAATCCTCTAGCTTTTATAGATCCTTTTTCATGTTTTCCACTCCCTCCTTGGTGTCTACTCTGTTACAAATCTTGGTATCATCAGCAAAAAGGCAAACCTTTCCTTCTAACCCTTCAGCAATATCACTCACAAACATATTGAACAGGATCAGCCCCAGCACCGACCCCTGAGGGACTCCACTACTCACTTATTCATCCTCCGAGCGACTTCCATTAACCACCACCCTCTAGCGTCTGTCCGTCAACGAATTTCTAATCCAGTTCTCCATTTTGGGTCCTTCAAGTTTGTTCAAGAGCCTCCTATGAGGACCCATGTCAAAGGCTTTGCTGAAATCTAAGTAAATTACATCTAGCATATGTCCTTGATCCAGCTCTCTGGTCACCCAATCAAAAAATTCAATCAGGTTCGTTTGACAGGATTTACCTTTAGTAAAGCCATGTTGCCTCGGATTCTGTAACCCATTAGATTCTAGGAAGTTCATTATCCTTTCTTTCAGCAACACTTCCATTATTTTTCCAACAACTGAAGTGAGGCTTACTGGCCTGTAGTTTTCCGCTTCATCCCTGTGACCACTTTTGTGAATAGGGACCACATCCACTCTTCTCCAATCCCCAGGAACCACTCCCATCTCCAGAGATTTGTTGAACAAGTCTTTAATAGGACCCACCAGAACCTCTCTGAGCTCCCTCAGTATCCTGGGATGGATCCTGTCTGGTCCCATCGCTTTGTCCACCTTCAGTTTTTCAAGTTGTTCATAAACACTTTCCTCCATGAATGGTGCAGAATCTTCTCCATTTTCCCGTGTAACTTTGCCAGACAATCTCGGTCCTTCTCCAGGATTTTCTTCTGTGAACACAGAGCAGAAGTATTTGTTTAGCACGTTTGCTTGTTCCTCATCACTCTCCACATATCGGTTCCTAGCATCTTTTAGTTTATCAATTCCATTTTTCATCTTCCTCCTTTCATTGGTATATCTGAAAAATTTTTTGTCTCCCTTTTTTTTTACATTTTTAGCCATTTGCTCTTCCGCCTCTGCTTTTGCCAGACGTAGCTCCCTCTTGGCTTCTTTCAGTTTCACTCCGTAGTCCTTTCTGTACTCTTTTTTTTTTTTTTTTTTTTTTAATATTTTAGGAACACCAGCTCTTTTGCCATTATTTTCTCCACCACTAGTTTGGAGAACCATGTCAGTTTCCTTTTTCTCCCATTGACATTAACTTTGCTGTAAACCCCACGTTAGCTGCTCAACATAGCTTGGTATAAAAGCCCCTTAGTATGTAAAGGAATAAATGATTTAGTACATTGTTAAAGGCTTTTTAATAACTATTTTATCAGTAATATTCTATAGCCTCTGAGTAAACAAACTCTTCAATGTTGCCTGTCAATTAGCATGTTTTGTTCAGCCTCGAGGTGACAAGTTTGGCAAAAGGTGATTTGTATTCACTTCACTCAGTTAATTTATTAACAATTCCTTATTGAGATGAAATTGCAATGTGCCAAGAAAGTATCCTCTAATGTTTTGATAACTGTATGAAATTTTATAGCTAGTCATACAGAAATACTGAGGCCAATATTCAAAGTGAGTGATGAATGTATAACTCAGATTTCAGAGTCGGCACAACATAGGGCTCCTTTTACGAAGTTGTATTAGGGCATTAACGCGCGGAATAGCGCGCGCTACCTTGATGTGCGCACTAGACGCTAACGCCAGCATTGAGCTGGTGTTAGTTCTAGCCACATAGCGCTCAGTAATATCCTGCATGCGCTAAAAATGCTAGCATACCTTAGTAAAAGGAGCCCATAGTAAGTGCAATAAATATGACAAGGACAACGATGTTTGGGGGCATCAAAGGTAGCCCCCATTTACATGTTGTGCTGATCCCAAACAACATGTTCTATCAGTTCTACACTTTAAAATCATTTGCAGAGTGACAGGAGCTTTACTTTGTACTGCTGCCATTTTACCTATCTTCAGTTGGGTTCGGCTGATGGACAATGTGCTCCTCTGAGTCAGAGCCTAGCTACTTCCAGTTCTGCAAAACAGGAATGGACAGACTATGTGGCAAACAAAAGAGCCAGCCAGTCTCCCTGCTCATCACCAATATTTTCTGTAGGATAGCAGCAGCCATCCTGTTATAGTCAAGAGATTAAAGTTTCAGTTTGTTCCAAAATCCTTCCTTCCAAAATCCAAAAGCAAGGAAACTATGAAGCGTCCTTTGCTTTGTCCATGCTAACAGCCTGCAATATTTTGAAAATTAGGTGACATATTAGCATTTTATGCTAGTATTTATGACTATCATGTCAGATTTATAAAGTAGAAACCTTGGAAGTGCCTTTTATTTACTCCATATCTGATGTTCTTTTTCATTGGACACAAAAATGTCACACCCTCAGAACTTTTATTACATGAAGTGTTTTATTTTCATCACAAATAGGTGATACATTTGAAAGGTTTTTATGGAATCAATCCTGAAGAATTTGATACTTCAGTGTTACAAGTACAGCATGCTCAGGATCAGTAACATCAAATAAGAAAATATGCATTCCTTGTGGTTGTATTTAGCATTAATCCACGAAATCAGATTCATGAAAACACTGAGTGCTGATTTCTCAAAGTATTTTCCTTGAACACAGAATAGGAGAACACTTTTGAAGATCTAGGACAATAAAACATTTGAAGCTTATGAAAGCCCATGTTGATAACTTACTGTAGTTCTCGCTAGGGGGTTATTAATTCTGAAAAATCTGCTAAACTTCTTTAAGTAGTGTTTTAGTGTTTATTGCTTGTTGTAACTTGCTTTGGGAACGATGGTGGAGAGGTATATCATAATTTTAACTTAGAAACACAAAACATTGAAACATGATGGCAGATAAAAGTCAAATTGCCCATCCAGTCTGCCCAACAGCAGCATCCACCATCTCCTCCTCTCCCTAAGAGATCCCACGTGCCTGTCCCAAACTTTCTTGAATTCAGACACAAGCCTCTATGCACTAAGAGGATTGGTAAGATCGTGTGGGTCTGCTCCAATCTGATGCATTAAAAAGTTTGCATGCAAAAGATTCACATGGAGGTTCATCATAATCCCCGACTCTACTGTCTGGTTGATGGCTGTGAGAGTGACTCTCACAGATGCGCACAGTTGGCAGGGGAAGCTGTTCAGTAGAGGAAACTTTTTTTTTTTTTATGGGCACAGATGCTGTGCGTGTTACAAAGTACAATTTCTGCCCCATAAAAAAGACCCCTCCCCCTTGTGGCAACAAAAATTGACAGGAGGGATGCCCACTCCCTCCTGCCATGGCACCTCCCCTCCCCCATGTGAAAGAAAATTGGCAATGGAGACCTCCCAAACCATCCCCCCCTCCAAAAGACAGGAGGGATGCCCACTCCCTCCTGCCACAGGATCCCCAAACCCCCGAATTTTCAGTACCTTTGTCTTGGAAGGAAGAGGGAAGAAGGGTCCCTCCTCCTTCAAGGTCTGCCGATCCTAAATGGCGGGCCTTCCCTCCTTGGTACATCATGTGATTCATGGAGAGGGGCCTGTGGCTGGCTGGAGGGATGCCTACTCTTCAAAATGGCAGGCCTTCCCCTCCCCGATGCATCCACATTCCCCCAATTGTCAGAATCCCTCCCAGCCAACAAACTTCTAAATGATAAAGTACATACTTGTCTCTAGAACAGCACCACCAGGTATGGAAAAACCTACTAGAGTAGCACACTGGTTTCTGAAGTAGCCTATTGAATGGGCTAGTGAAGCATAGAGAGAAGGCTTTAAACTGAAAGATAGGGGAAAGCCGACAGTCGACCACCGGTCGATGGCACGGATAGCAGGATGCCCCGACGAAGAAGCCAAGGAAAATTACTCCTACACAAGAGAAGACGACCTCACGGCAAATAAGGGAGAAAAAGCAGGAAGGGACAAATCAGACACAGGAGGGGACGACCACACAGCAAACAAGGGTGATAACACAGGAGCAGTTAAGGATATCGTAATTGAAACTACAGGGATGGCCAAGAGTAGAAGGTCCAAAAAGGTAACACGTAGGGAACTTAGATGTATGTATACGAATGCTAGAAGTCTAGGTAACAAAATGGGGGAACTAGAGACAATAGCAAGACATGACATATTGGATATCATTGGCATAACAGAAACATGGTGGAATGAAGAAAAAAAATGGGACACAGTACTACAGGGATACAAGCTGTATAGAAGAGATCGAGTAGGGCAGAAAGGTGGAGGTATTGCTCTATATATTAAGGAGGGAATAGATTCTGTTGAAATGGTTACAACAGAAATGAAAGAGAAGCTTGAGTCACTCTGGATCAAGATTCCTGGTCAATTTGGAGCAGATACGAAAATTGGCCTTTACTATCGTCCCCCAGGACAGGCGGAGGAAACTGACTCAGAAATGATGGAGGAAATCAAACAAGAATGCAAGACAGGCAATGTAATTATATTGGGAGACTTCAATTTCCCAGGGATAGACTGGAAACTAGCAACCTCCAACTGCGGCAAGGAGGCCAAGTTCCTGGAGGTGCTAGGGGATTGCTTCCTGGAACAAATGGTAAAAGAGCCGACAAGAGGCAACGCCACCTTGGATTTGGTCCTAAATGGCCTCACGGGACCTATAACAGTAGTGGAAGTCATGGTTCCACTGGGAACGAGTGATCACAATGTAATTAACTTTAAACTTGACATCGGGAAAGGGAAACATGCCAAAACCTTAACCACCACATTGAACTTTAAAAAGGGTAAATACGATAGCATGAGAGCCATGGTAGAAAAACGACTCGAAAAGAAGGTGGACAAACTTGAAACGGTAGATCAGGCATGGTCCCTACTGAAAAATACTATCACAGAAGCACAAGATCTCTACATTCCGAGGATTTCCAAAGATCGGAGATCAAAGAGCAAAAGAGAACCGGCATGGCTTACCAAACAGGTGAAGGAAGCCATAAAAGAAAAGAAGGACTCTTTCAAAAAATGGAAATACATAAAGACAACCGAAGCCTGGAACAAACATAAAGATGATCAGAAGAAATGTCACAAGGCGGTGAGGGATGCAAAACAGGAATATGAGGAAAAAATAGCCCAGGAGGCCAAAAACTTCAAGCCCTTCTTTAGATACGTGAAAGGGAAAAAACCTGCAAAAGAGGCAGTCGGACCCTTGGACGACCAGGGAAGAAAAGGGTACATCAAGGAAGATAAACAAATCGCAGACAAACTAAATTCCTTCTTTGCGTCCGTCTTTACGAAGGAGGACACCTCAACAATACCTGAAGCGGAGAAAGTGTTTGCAGGAGAAATAGAAGACAGCCTCACCACAGTTGAAGTGGACTTAGACCAGATATACTATCAGATCGACAAACTTAAAAGTGACAAATCCCCTGGACCGGATGGAATTCACCCGAGAGTCTTAAAGGAATTGAAGGTTGAAATCGGAGAGTTATTGCAAAAACTTGCAAACCTGACAATCAGAACTGGACAGATACCGGACGACTGGAGGATAGCGAACGTCACCCCAATTTTCAAAAAAGGATCGAGAGGGGAACCGGGCAACTATAGACCTGTGAGTCTTACGTCTGTCCCCGGCAAGATGGTTGAAGCACTGATCAAGGATAGCATGATCCGGCACTTGGACGCACACGACTTGATGAAACCCAGTCAACACGGATTCAGGAAAGGGAAATCATGTTTGACGAATTTACTCCAATTTTTTGAGACCGTAAACGAGCAAATTGATAGTGGGAAGCCGGTGGACATAATATACTTGGACTTCCAGAAAGCGTTCGACAAAGTTCCACATGAAAGACTTCTCAGGAAACTACAAAGCCATGGCATAGAGGGGGATATACAAAGATGGATAGGCAAATGGCTGGAAAACCGAAAGCAGAGAGTGGGCATAAATGGGAAGTTCTCCGACTGGGAGAAAGTGACTAGTGGTGTACCCCAGGGCTCGGTACTTGGGCCGATCCTTTTTAATATTTATATCAATGATCTGGAGGAAGGAACATCCAGTGAGATCATCAAGTTTGCAGACGATACAAAACTATGCCGGGCGATCAGATCGCATGAGGATAGAGAGAAACTCCAGAACGACTTGTGTCGGTTAGAAACATGGGCGGAGAAATGGCAGATGAAGTTCAATGTGGAGAAATGCAAGGTAATGCATTTAGGCAATAAGAATAAGGAATATGAGTATACAATGTCAGGTGCAACTCTGGGGAAGAGTGAACAAGAAAAGGACCTGGGTGTACTGATAGATAGGACCCTGAAGCCGTCGGCACAATGCGCGGCAGCGGCAAAGAAGGCAAATAGAATGTTGGGCATGATAAAGAAAGGAATCTCGAGTAGATCGGAGAAAGTTATAATGCCGCTTTATAGGGCAATGGTCAGACCACACTTGGAATACTGCGTCCAACATTGGTCTCCCTACCTAAAGAAGGATATAAAACTGCTGGAGAGGGTGCAGAGACGAGCAACAAAACTGGTGAAGGGTATGGAAAAACTGGAATACGAGGACAGACTTATAACACTAGGATTATTCTCTCTTGAGAAAAGGAGACTGCGTGGGGATATGATCGAGACCTTCAAAATACTGAAAGGAATCGACAAAATAGAGCAGAGAAGATTATTTACATTGTCCAATTTGACACGGACTAGAGGACATGTAATGAAGCTAAGGGGGGACAGGTTCAGGACTAATGTCAGGAAGTTCTGCTTCACTCAGAGAGTGGTTGACACCTGGAATGCCCTCCCAGATGAGATTATTGCGGAATCGACCGTCCTAGGCTTCAAGAGCAAACTAGATGCATATCTCCTTAAGAGAGGCATGTAAGGATATGGTGGACTATAAATTACGACAGGTGTACACCTGGCAGGGCCTCCGCATGTGCGGATCGCCGGACTTGATGGACCGAAGGTCTGATCCGGAGATGGCATTTCTTATGTTCTTATGTTCTTATGGAAGAGCCAGGTTCATAAGCCACTCTAACCAGTAATTTATGGTGGAAAGTGTGAACCTACCAAAATCCTACTCTGCTGCCATATAAGTGCCACCTGCAGCTTTTGGGCTATTGGGGTGATAGACAGATGGGTATTGTAGGTATTAGGTGAGTTTTAGGGGACTCACCCTAAATTACAAGGGGGTTATAGTGAGAGGTACATGTGGTGCTCTTTATGTAAATTCACAATAATGCCTTCTAAGGTGTCCTACTGTTCTTTTGGCATTTCTGGGTGGCCATTCCATTACAAGGTTGCTCCTCCTTCGTCCAAATGCAGACTATTTGGATGTTTACAACTTGGACATTTTTTAGATCAATAATGGGGTATAACTTTGGATGTTGTAGTGGCCTGGATGTCCATGCAGATGATTTTCAAAATATATATATATTTGGATGTCTAAATCGCTGTTCAAAAATGGCTGCTTGGATGTTTCAACTATGGACGTTTTGCAGGAAATATCCAAAGTCAGACTTAGAGGTCCTTTTGAAAATGGCCCTCCATGTCAACCATCTTTCCTTTATCCACTTGTTTATTCATACTTTCAAAGAAATGCAGCAAATTGGTGAGGCAAGACTTAATTGGTTCAGTAGTCTGTGGAATTTCCCCCTTAGAAGCAGAGGGGCATAGAATATTTTTGTCTGGAAGTGCAGAAGTCTAATAGAAACTGCAAACCCTAATCCTACTCCAAGACTTTGTATAGTGGTGGCCTGATAATCTATAACTACTGTGTTTCCCTGAAAATAAGACATTGTTTTATATTAATTTTAGGCCCCAAAAATGCACTAGTTTTTATTTTTGGAGAAAAATGCCCAGTCACAAACCCACAGAATCTTTCTAATAATAATTTTCAGAGTGCTAGTAAATTTTTCCATTTTCATAATGTACAAAATATAATAATTTCACCAGATTTAAGCTGGTACTTTTTTCAACTCGTATCAGTTTACCTGTATCAATCAGTAATATAGTAAAATCATCTTAAATGATATTTTGTATCAATACATCTAACTGGAATGGACATTTAACAATAGTACCGAAAATAAGACCTACCCCAAAAATAAGCCCAAGCAGGATTTTCGGGGTAGGTCTTAATATAAGCCCTACCCAAAAAATAAGCTCTAGTCCTGGGATTCACTGGCAGTTCCCCTTCCCTCCCTCCCATCCCTTGTGCAGCCGAACCCTTTAGCGAGCAACCCTCTGAGCACCCGCCCCCGAGCCGAACCCCCATCTTTCCCTCCCATCTGAACCCTGCTGACCTCAAGCAAGCCCTAGTACATACCTCGCTACGCAGCGTCAGGCTGGCAGCACTCTAAACAGGCTGCTTCGGCCTTGTTCGCCCGTTGCTGATAACATCATCAGTGATGTGGCAGAGGAACGCCCTGGTGGGAGCAGGCTCAAAGCAGCCCATTTAGAGTACTGCTGCGATGCTGCTGTTGAAGGTACCATAATGGTATGTCGGTCTCGCGGTCGGCGTGGGGAGGGAGATATGGAAGGGTTGGCGAGGGGGGGAAGTGCTGCTGACGGCGAATCTAGGGCTTATTTTTGGGGTAGGGCTTATATTAAGACCTCCCCCAAAATCATGCTAGGACTTATTTTCAGGGTAGGTCTTATTTTTGGGGAAACGCGGCAGCACTTGGAAATCAACAGCACCTAACATTACATACTCAAGAGAACAGACTCTCAGGGGGTTGCATACTTGTTCAGTACTTTCTTACAACTCTGCACATTTCATAGAGTGTTTGCCTTGAATGTTTTGGCTCTTTTAAGTTAGTATTAACATCAGTATTGTCTATATGTCCTCTTTGTATGTATCATTTTTTAAAATGTAAATCGCTTAGAATGGACCCCTGTTCGGTTACAAAAATTGGATAGCTCTAAGTCTAATAAATGTTGGCACTGTCATCTCGAAGCAGGGACTTTAGATCATTTATTATTCTATTGTCCATTTATTATGAATTTTTAGAAATCAATTTGGGACCAAATTAATTGTTTATTAGACAACCCAGTGGCATTATCATATGATACTGTGCTTTTTGGTATGGCAATGAGAGCAAAAAGTCAGATTTCTACAAATAATAACAAATTATTACTTATAATGACTGGGTTTGCTATTCAACAAATTACGTATAATTGGAAAAATTGGAGTAGATTAAATTATAATTTTTGGTGGAATTCCTTATGTCATGTTTATAAAATGGAGAGATTTATTGCAATACAGCGTGGATGTTTCAGGAAATTTCAAGATGTGTGGGAGCCATTAACAAAGTATTGTACTGATTAGATGACATTTTTTCCCTTAAATTTACAAGTTCAATTGTGAGAGGGGGAGGGGGGTAATTTTATTGTAAATTATTGTATAAGGTATTGATTATATGATAGGGAAGGGTGGGAGATAAGAGCATATCATTTACACCATTGATGATTATGGAGTGATATATTTATTGTTAATTTGTTTGGACATATTGTCTGTCACACTTATTGTAAGTTTGAAAATGAATAAAGAATTAAAAAAAAAAATTATATAAGTGTTTTATCAAATTTTTAATAAAACTTGGAAACATCTTTCCTTCTTTACCTCTCAACTTTACAATCTCTTTGTTGCATAACCAGCTTTCACTAACATACCTAAATAGAACGCTTGTCATGTGATTGTACTGCCTTAATTATTTTTGTTTCTGTTTTCACCTATTGTCCTAACTCCTTTGTTTTCTTTCACTTGTAGCTCTTCTAGATACATATTCTTTTCCAGATGTTATGCATGTAAATGTTATGTATGCAAATTATGTAAACCGTTTAGTTTTAAACAGTATAGAAATTTTTTAAAATAAATCAATAAATAATTTCTAGTTCACAATGAAGTAGAAAGTGCAGGTGCTTTGCTTGTAAATGTATTCATGATCTTGCTCTCTCTTCAAGTCTTTTTCTCTAAGGGGTCAATATTCAAAGTGATTTAACAGCCAGAAACAGACCCTTAAAGTTAAATTGACTATATGGGGTTTAACGCTAATTTTCAGTGGCACTTAACTGGTTATTGCTGCTGAAAATAACCGGTTAGTGCCGAAATGAAAACCGGCTATTTTCGGGCTGTTCCAGAGGTGGAGCCTGCACTTGGCCAGTTATGTAATGATATTCAACACTTAACTGGCCAGATTAACCACATAAATAGGACCGCATAAAAGTCAGTCCTATCTTTATGTGGTAATCCATAGCCAGTTAAGTGCTGATATTGTACTTAACTGAGCTGACTAGCCCCCCCTTTTACAAAACCGTAGCATGGTTTTTAGCGCTGGCCTTAGAGGTAACAGCTCCGATATTCATAGGAATTCTATGAACATCGGAGCTGTTACCACCGTGGCCGGTGCTAAAAATCGCGCTACGATTTTGTAAAAGGGAGGGGGGGTTATCTGTTAGCAGGCTTAAGAAACCTGGAAATTCAGTGCCAGTGCCCAGAAGTGGCATTACATTGAATATCTGAATTTAATTCTGGCAGTGGTTAGCAAAACACTGGTCACTGCCAGTTAAATATCGGGCTCTAAATGTTCACTCAGCACCCCTTTTCTTACACTTTCTGCCTCTTGTGCCAATTATGCTGTTCCTTTTTCCACAGTGTTTTTTTCTTGCTTTTTTTCTTTGAAACAAATTCCCAGCAGGTATTTAGTCTTTCATTGTTGTCTTAGGAGCATGACTCCTACTAAACCCCTCCATTTCTTCAGTGTTCTTGTACTGTTTGGCTAGGCATTTTGGGCAAGTGCATCAAATAAATGGAGAAATGTATAAATTAATAGAGGGAATCCTTGGCTCAGAGTAACTCTAGTCTGTCAGTGACTTTAGCTACAAATAAAGCAAACCCTCTTATTCTAGTTGACTGTCGTCCAGTCCAATTTACACAAAATGGATGAAGTGTGCATCTAATATTCACCGTAGGCTTCTAGTTACCACCATATTTTGAATCTGATGAAACGTTATGCAAATTATTTGCAACCCACAGAATGAAGACTGCTGAGATAATGCGGATTCACATAGCATTCCATTAGAATTGCCAGAGGTGGCAGCATCTAGGTCTCACGGTTGACTCATATTGAGTCTCCGGTGACCCAATTTATCATATTTCAGTAGTTTATAATTTATCATGGATCTGGTTTTTAGAATTATGATAATTATTCAAACTTTAAGACCCTATATATACAAATATATCTGATAAATATTAATTGTGGATATGCTGGAAACCAGACTGATTTGTAGCCATCATCCGACAAGAGTTGTCTATCCTTGTTTAAGGGCAGAGTTTCTCAAGCCAGTCTGGTTTTCAAGATATCCTCCAATGAATGTGCATGGGATAAATATGTATGCACATAATTCACTGCCTTCATTGTATGCAAAATTTTCTCAGGCATATTTATGTGGCTATTCTGAAAACCTGACTGGCTTGATCTGTCTTCTAAAAGCTGTCTATGTGATCTATGACTGTTACACTTGCAATGATATAAATGCTCTCTTTCAAATGGTATGCTGCAGATGCCTCTTGCTTACCTGTCCCAACTTGCAGTAAATCCAGAGATATAGTCAACTTTCTACATTATATTCTATTAGGTATAGCTGTGTTGGTTTGAAAAGCTGTTTGCCTGAGGCAACTAGGCCAGTCACTATCAAAGATTAAAGACATTAAAAAAGATTTAAAAGAGCCTGGCAGATCAGTAGCACAGGAATGAGATGACTAACTGCCAAGCTACTAGAAATCAACACTGTGCACGCCTTTTGAACCAAAGCCTAAAAACCTGAAAAAGTGGTTAGCAATACACTGAGCATTCCATCTCATTACTTTATTACATTCATTTCCTCAGGCTGCACTTTTTCACCCATTAATAACTGACTGAACACAAACAGGTCTGGATTAATTTTAATTTATAACATTCATTGAGTTAGGCAAATTCACCCTGGCGGCTCTGATTCTGATTCTGATACAAGGCAGATTTCTATTCTGTCCTGGCCTCTGGAATCTGGTTACTTATATTATCATCATTAGCAGTAAATAAAGCATTGGGTAGACAGTGTTAGCTTAAGTAGAGAAGTCTAAAGAAATACTGTGATTTTAGGAGGGTTATTTACTACAGAGTGTTAAATAGCACACACTATTTGCAGTTCACATAACTCACATTTCACTAAAGGGGCTAGTGCATTTAATGAATAGCATGTTAAGGAGGTACTTTTATAAGATGCTTGAACACGTAGAACATCATTTTATGTACTCAGGCAGACTTATAAAACTGGAGATACACATACAATTACCTTTTGCAGATGTATATGTGCCTGAAAGAATAGACACATGATTATATTTTATAAAGTATGGGCCATATTCTATAAAAGTTATGCGCAGTGCATAGAATTGTGTTTAGCAGCCATATGTATCACTAACATTTAGGCACACCCATTTATGCCAGGCCTAAATACCTGTGCTTAAAAGTGGTGCACAGATCAGACGTATTCTAAGTGTGCCTAATTTTTAGGAATGCCTAAGATCTGCCCATGCTCCTCCCCTGGCTATGTCCCCTTTTGAGATTCATGCACTAGAAGTGACATGTCCGGATTATTGAAAACACATCTATTCGATAAACAAGATTGTTGAGACTTTAAGATGTGTTCTTTTTAGATTCTGCATTTCAAATGTACTTTTTATTATGTTTTATATTTTAACTGAATTTTTATCTGATTATGTATTTAACGATGTAGTAGTTATGATAGTTGTTTTTTTGGAATTGTATTACTAACTGAAATGTTCAGTTTTACTGTTGTAAACCGCCCAGAACTGCTGGTGGGGCAGTATATAAGAAAATAAATTATTATTATTAATAAACATGTCTGGGCATCTGGACGGCTTTTCAAAACCCGGCACTTTGTCTGGGTTTTGAAAAGCTTCTAGCAACGAACGATGTCCGGACAGCATCTGTGCATGCGTGGATGTAATGATGTCATCGTGTCATACCAGTGCATGCGCAGATACTGTCCCAATGAGCAAACAGGTTGAGGGGCGGGGCTGGGAGCAGAACAGGGTGTAGCTAGGCAGAACAGGGCAGGCCTGAGGGCAGGGCTATCGGTCTGGATTTTCATTCCCAAAAATCCGGTAGCTCTAGTGACACGCATCACTTTATAGAATGCACTTAGAAAGTTGGGCACATAACTTAGTGCCAATTAGTATCAAATAGGTGTTAATTGCCATTATTGGCTCTGATTAGCTTGTTAAATAATAAAGTTGTACGTGCAAATCAGCTATGTGCATAAATGCCAGTCCTGCCTCACTCACCTATTCTCCCTGGGGGACCCACAGCCAGCTGGGTTTTCACGTTATCCCTAATGAATATGCACTAAAGCCTAAGCTTGGGTTTTTTTTCAGTTAATTAAATAGCTACCTATTGGATAACTCAAATTCTTAAAACCAGCTATTAAATATTTAATACAAACAAGTATTATCTGAATCAATTCAATTTTAATCTTATCTCCCACAGTTCATTTTATTACAGTACTTTTACAACTTACCAACAATTAATTTATTAATAAATATCAGAATAACTTAGTCAGTGAACCTAATCTCCATCACTCATACTCACACTCACTTCCCAACTTTCACACACATACTACAGTCATTGTGATTACCGTACTTTTATCCAAAATTGGTTCATGAGTTCATTAGTCCATGATCATCTAGTCAGAGAGGCTTCAAACTGAGAGTTGCACAACAGTCTAGCACATGAAAATCACAGTTTCTTAAACACAAGCGGCAGGCCTCTCTGTCCTCATGATGGTCCTGTTCAACATAAGACCATAAGTAATGCCTCTGCTGGGTCAGACCAGAGGTCCATCATGCCCAGCAGTCCGCTCACACAGCAGCTCATCAGGTAATCCTCTATCTATACCCTTCTATCCCCTTTTCCTTCAGGAAATCATCCAATCCCTTCTTGAACCCCAAAACCGTACTCTGTCCTATCACGCCCTCTGGAAGCGCATTCCAGGTGTCCACCACCCTCTGGGTGAAGAAGAACTTCCTAGCATTGGTTCTGAATCTGTCCCCTTTTAATTTTTCCGAATGCCCTCTTGTTCTTGTAGTTTTCAAAAGTTTAACAAATCTGTCCCTCTCCACTTTCTCTATGCCCTTCATGATCTTGTAAGTCTCTATCATATCCCCTCTAAGTCTCCGCTTCTCCAGGGAAAAGAGCCCCAGTTCCTCCAATCTTTCAGCGTATGAAAGGTTTTCCATACCTTTTATCAAGTGTGTTGCTCTCTTCTGAACCCTCTCGAGTATTGCCATATCCTTCTTTAGGTACAGCGACCAATATTGGACGCAGTACTCCAAATGCGGGCGTACCATCGCCCAATACAACGGCAGGATGACTTCTTTCGTTCTGGTTGTAATACCCTTCTTGATTATACCTAGCATTCTTTCTTAGCGGCCGCTGCGCACTGTGCCGACGGCTTCATTATCTTGTCCACTATTACCCCCAAGTCCCTTTCTTGGGAACTCTCACTCAATAACAGCCCTCCCATCGTGTAGCTGTACCTCAGATTTCTGTTTCCTCTGTGCAAAACTTTACATTTCTCTACATTAAACTTCATCTGCCATCTCGTCGCCAACTCCCCTAGTTTGTTCAGGTCCCTTTGTAAGTCTTCTTTAGTCCTAGGCGGTAGCCTTAGGCAAACCTAGGCGGCCCTATGCATCTCCTAGGCCAGCGGGAGATGTGTACAATGTAGGCCAGCAAAATGTTGGCCTACATTATAAATAGATGTGGCCGCTATACTTATCGCAGCAAGGGATCTCCCTGCTGCGATAGGTATAGCGGCCGCCTGTCACCCCCCCCCCCCGAATGAATGAGGCAGGAGGGATGCCCAATCCCTCCTGCCCAGAAGACCCCTCCACTCCCGACGATCGCCAGCAGGAGGGTGCCCAACCCCTCCTGCTGGAAGAAGACCCCCACGCACATGATTGCCAGCAGGATGGTACCCAACCCCTCCTTCTGGAAAAAGACCTCCCCCCCCATGATCACCAGAAGAAAGGGGGCCCAAACCCTTCTGCCGGAAGAAGACCCCTTCCAGACCCACCCCACTAACCTTTCAAAGTTGGCTGGCTGGACGGGTCTTCTTACCATCTGGCCGGCAGGCCCGCCTCTGTCGAAATAAGGCAGGCCCGCCCCTATCCGTCCCATCTTCGATAAGCCTAAGGCCTGAATGGCTCAGGCTCCTAAGGCCCCTCCATGGGCACCATCCTGCCAGCAATCATGTGTGGGAGGGTCTTCTTCCAGCAGGAGGGGTTGGGCACCTTCCTGCTGGTGATTGTCGGGGGGTCTTCCAGGCAGGAGGGATTGGGCATCCCTCCAACATCATTCATTTGGGGGGGGGAGGAGACAGGCGACTGCAGCCGCTATACCTATCGCAGCAGGGAGATCCCTTGCCTCAATAAGTATAGCGGCCCGTCTACACTAACCCGGTTCTGTAATCGGCATCTGTAACATAGACAGTGGTTACAGAATCGGGTTTATTTTAGGCGGGCGTAGGCCCAATTCTGTATAGGACACCCTTCTCGGGCGCCTATACAGAATCTGGGTCTTAGTGCTCCAGGCCACGGTTGAAACCTCTACTCCACCTTAATAAGAGGAGAAGGGGGTTAATAAGACATTATCCCCCCTTTTATGAAGCCGCATTAGGTTTTTTAAAAAAATTGCAGGCCGTGGTGGTAAAAGCTCCAATTCTCCTAGAATTCCTATGAGCATCGGAGCTTTTACCGCAGTTTCAAAAAAAGGGGGAGTATATTACCTCTTTTAGAAATGTCCCTTTTTGTTTTCAGCTTCACATTCATTTTACTTTTGTATGTAGTATTTGCTGAGGTTATCAAATATATTTCAGTGGGAAAAATCTAAATATTTAAATTCAAGTGAGTTGAACCTTGGTTGAATTCAGATACAGAGTAAATTAATACTGTAGCATAATAGAAACAGCCAATCTGGTAGAAATCAAGAAAGAACTGGATTTATTTATGTCACAGGAAATTATTTAGAGATTAGACTTCCAAGGGGAATTCAGAGGTTCATCTGATTATAGTTTTATGGCTCAGGATTTTTTTCATATGACATCTTTATTAGCACAGATCCTTTAAAAATGTTTCTCTGGAATGCAAGAGAGGAACTGAGAAAGAGGACCACTGCAAAAATTATTAGCCTCTAGATGGGTCTAGGATTACTTTCTGACTTTTTCAATAAAGGAAGTGGGGAGTCCATGGGTTAAAACTCGTGGCCTGATATTGTCAGTGTTGTGCAGTGCTTTGACTACCCACTACCAGGGTAAAGCCTGGATATTCAATGCCAGGCCATTTCAATGACCGGCATCAAATATCCAGTTTCACTTTTGTCTGTAGCAGCTTAAAACAAGACGATATTCAGCACTAACCAGTTAAATGCTTAGGGCCTGATTCTCTAACCATGTGCCCCAATTTTAGGTGGTGGTAGGTAGGCCAATCTCAAGGGTGGGTGTCAGGCAGGAGAGAGTGGATATGAAACCCAGACATGTCCTTTTTAGAGGACAGTCCGGGCGCCTGGAGGGATTTCCAAAACCCAGCAATTTGTCCTGGTTTTGGAAAGCCTTTGCGCATGTGTGGCCATCAGCGTGATGATGTCATATGCACATGCGTGTGATGTTATTGCATCGACGTCCGTGTAGGCGGAAAGGCTTCCAAATGCAGTCTTTGAGTTCGGGGAGGTTTGTGGGGGTGGCAGGGCTGGGGAAGAAACATGGCGTAACAGGGTGAGACCAGGCATCCTCTTTTTTCAAAGAAGAAATCTTGCAAACCTACCTCCTGCCAATCTTGGGGGTGGGTGTCAGGGAGAACTCTGCCCACTGCATCTAGCTGAGCTAATCGCAGCAGGGGAATGTCCCCCTGATCAACTGAGCTGGCAGGATTCCTCAAAGCTGCGGTTTTGGAGATTCCTTCCGGCTCAGCTGATTGGGGATTCCCATGCCGCAATCAGCTGATGGCAAGGGATCCCTCATCAAACTTAGGTGGCTTTGCAGGTTGCATCTACTTTTAACATTTGAAATGTAGGCCAGCATTTTGCAGTAGGATTTGAACTAGGTTCCCTTGGTTCTCAATCCACTTCTCTAACAATAAGACTACTTCTCCACTCCTCAAACCTGGTCTGGACTAGGCTGGACTGACTGCTTTAGATGAGTGGAAGTGAAAAAGTGTTGAGAAAATGAGATACTAGTGCCTAAAAAAGAGTCCGAAGGAGCAACAATTGAACACTTCTAAGGCTGAGAAGGTAAGCAGTATAGTCTAAGACAGTGGTTCCCAACCGTGTCCTGGAGGACCACCAGGCCAATCAGGTTTTCAGGCTAGCCCTAATGAATATGCATGGAGCAGATTTGCATGCCTGTCATGTCCATTATATGCAAATCTCTCTCAGGCATATTCATTAGGGCTAGCCTGAAAACCCGATTGGTCTGGTGGTCCTCCACGACAGGGTTGGGAACCACTGGTCTAAGAGACTGCAGCAGCCAGAGATACCCCATTGTATGGACAGTACCCCAAAGATTGATCACATAATGACCCATCTACTGCCTCTGATTAAATGAAGTAGATTTATAGGTATCTCTTATATTCTTTTTTTAATCCCTACCCCATTTTTATAGAGGCAGAGTTTGATGTGCTGGTTCTCATTGCAGCCCTAATTGATTGAAAAAAAAAAAAAAAAATTCAGCTGTTACTGTATAGTGAAGCAGAGTCTCATCTTCCAGGAAGCTATAAAAGTTTGTGGGAATTTTATTCAGCAGCTCTTAACTTTGAAGTGAGCCAGATCAGAATGTTACTAAATTTGTTGTAAATACAGTCCAAGGTCTTTGTTTGTTACAGTTTCCTTCAGCTTGCAAAACAAAATTATTTGTGTGAACTGTTATGGTAGAATTCTCCTTATCACTTTTCATCCCTTTTGAAGGAACTGAAAAAATTTAACACAATTCGCAGTAACATTTTTTCTATTTATTTTTCATATACAGTGGTACCTCAGTTTACGAGTGCAAAACGAGCAAAACATTTGCAAAATCGGCACCTCGGAAACTGAGCGTGGCTCGATTTACGAGCGCCCTCCCCCCCCGCGCAATCTGGCACCCCCCCCCCGCAATCTGGCACCCCCCCCCGCGATCCGGCACCCTCCCCCCGCGATCCAGCACCCCCCCCCCGATGCGATCCAGCACCCCCCCAACGCGATCCTGCACCCCCCTGACTCGATTGGGCACCCCCCCGCCGCAAACGGGCATCCCCCCGCTGTGATTGGGCACCCCCCCCCCGCCGCTTCTTACAGTTATCTGGGCACCGGCACCGGCATGTCCTGTGCTTGGTGCCGGTGCCCGAAGATCGGCCTCCTCTTTTGCTGGGCCTTGAGCATTTGCGCATGCTCAAGGCCTGCGAGTTCACGTTCAGAACGTTCAGAACGTGAACTTGCAGGCCTTAAGCATGCGCAGATGACTGTAAGAAGCGGAGGGGGGTGCCCAATTGCGGCAGGGGAGTGCCCACACACACACACACAATATAATTGTATTAACAACACATAATGGTTAAACTACACAAAGCATACTCCTTGTGACCCTGGGCAAGTCACTTAATCCCCCCATTGCCCCAGGTACGTTAGATAGATTATGAGCCCACCAGGACAGATAGGGAAATTGCTTGAGTACCTGATTGTAAAACCTCTTAGATAACCTTGATAGGCGGTATATAAAATCCTAATAATGTATGTTTCTCAATATTCATTCCTACCAGAACACAGATAACCCCATGCAAATACGAGACCAAAAACTAAGGGCTCCTTTAATCAAGCCGCGCTAGCGGTTTAACACGCGTAATAGCGCGCATTAAACTGCCAGCAGCGCTAGCCGCTACCGCCTCCTCTTGAGCAGGCGGTAGATTTTGGCCAGCGCAGGGGTTAGCGCGTGATGAAACGTTGCGCGCGTTAACCCCGCTAGCACGGCTTGATAAAAGGAGCCCTAAAAGTACTAATATATATAAACGAAAGTTTCAAGTTTATTATAAATTTGATTGATCGCTTATTCAAAATTCTAAGCGATGAACATATCAGTATAGCTATAGCTCAATAAGTAAAAACCCTGTGCTCCTCTTCCAGAGGTCATAAGTTGAAATCCCAACTCCGATAATCTCGGAGAGAGCGAGACCAGAAGGCTTTGAGCATGCGCAAATGCTCAAAGCCCAGTCCAGCCCGGCACAGGAAGAAGGAGGATCTCTCTCGCACCGCCCAGCCCAGCCCAGCCCAGCCCAGCCCAACGAGGGAGGATCTTCGGGCACTGGCACTGGCACATCCTGTGCATTAGTGCTGGTGCCGGTGCCGGTGCCCAATTGGGTAAGAGTTGTCTTTGCGGTGCTGGGAGGGATGTAGGATCGCGGGGGAGGGGGGGTGACACGAGCGGGGGGGAGGATGCCGGTTCGGAGTAGGCAGGAGGAGGTTTTAGCATGCGCGGTATACACGTGTGCGCGCTATATTAAAATTTTATTACATAAATTTCTGTTCCCCGCGCGCTATACCCGTGTGCGCGTTTTACACGGGTGCGTGGTATATGAGTGAAAATACGGTAATGTATCGTCCACTATGTCTCCTTATGTAGGGTTACCAGATGTCCGGATTTACCCGGACATGTCCTCTTTTCCAGTTTGGAAAAGAGCCAGATGAGGGGAGATATGATTGAGATCTACAAAATTCTGAGTGATGTAGAAGTGAATTGATTTTTGCACTCTTTCAAAAAGTACAAAGACTAGGGGATACTCAATGAAGTTACAAGGAAATACTTTTAAAACCAATAGGAGGAAATATTTTTTCACTCAAAGAATAGTTATGCATTGGAACTTGTTGCCAGAAGATGTGGTGAGACCAGTTAATGTAGCTAGTTAAAAAAAAAAAAAGGTTTGGGTAAGTTCCTAGAGGAAAAGTCCATAGTCTGCTGTTGACAAACATAGGACAGTAGCATGGAATGTTGCTACTATTTGGGTTTTTGCCAGGTATTTGTGACTTGAATTGGCCTCCATGAAGATGGGATACTGGGCTAGATGGACCATTGCTCTGACCCAGTAAGGCTATTTTTATGTTCTTGTGTTTTTATGAGACAGACATTGGGGAAGCCACTTTTTGCCTTGGGATCCGTAGCATGGAATATTGCTATTATATGGATTTCTGCCAGGTACATGTGACCTGAATTGGCCACTGTGGAAACAGAATTCTGGGCTAGATTTAATTTAATACATTTAGGCCCCCTTTTATTTATTTATTTATTTAAAAATTCTTTTAGCCTGCTTACACCTAAGCGATTTACAACTATCAAATGACATAAAACAAAAGTATAGACAGTATATTACAGTCATTAGTATATTAGAGTTATTTTTTAAACCTTCTTAAATTTCTGTAGGTCAGGTAACAATCGAAGGGATCCTGTCAGGTTATTCCATAACAGCACTTCTGCCACTGAGATAATAGAAGACTGTATTTTCTCATAATGCACAGTTGTAAGATATTCACTAACTAACTGTAGCATCCCTTTTGACCTCAAAGATCGCTTGGTGACTGCTTCAGTGCTCATTTGAACAGTGCTTTATCAGTAAGTGTCCCCTGAAGAAGGCGTTATTTTGCTACACCGATACAGGTATCCTTGTTGGGACTCTTAATGTTTGTTTGTTCCAATAAAGACTCATATTGGTTGATTCCAATATGTCTTCTTTTTGTTGGTGTATCCTTATCCTAAGACAAAGGGGTTCTTCTTTCTTTGCCTGCTTGCCTTCCCTTCCACCACTATATTGTACATTTCTGTTTCTTTCCCACTGTCTACCAGTGAATGTCCAGCTTTCTTGATTGTAAACTGCCTAGAAGTCGCAAGATTGTGGCGGTATAGAAGAATAAAGTTATTATTATATTATTATTATTATTATCTCTCTCTCTCTTCCTGCCTTGTGCCCTGGGTCAAACCTCTCTATACCCCTCCATGCAGCATCACTCTCTTCCTCCACTCCATTGTCTTGTGCAACATGTCTTTCTCTCTCCCCATGCACAAACTCTACCTGCCCTGCACCCTGTGTCCAACATTTCTCCATCTCTCTCCTTCATGCATGTCTCTCTCCCTTCCACCATATGCAGGATTTCTCTCTCTCACCCCTTTCTACCTCTTTGTTGTATCTCTCTTCATCTTCTCCAGCCCACATCCAACAATTCTTCCCCTCTCCTCTCTCCCCCCATGTGCAGCAGCTTTCCATCCCTCCATCCCATCCCCCGTGCAGCATCTCCAGACCTGACCAACACCCCCACCGTGAGATATGACATTCCTTTGGGCTTCCAATGGCAGCAGCAGCGGTGGCAGTGACTGACCGTTAGAAGCAGCAGCAAATGGGCTGTTTGTGGCCTGCTCTGCTAGGACTTCTCTCTACCCCATCATCAGTGATGTCATCAGTGACATGGCAAAGGGAAGGCCCCAGTGGCCAGGCCACAAGAAGCCTGTTCAGAGTTCCGCCTCCAACGGTTGGCTACCAGTGTTGTTTCTTTAGAAGGCAGGCCTGGAGGTATGCGAGTTCTCTCTTTGTCAGCAACCTTAACTTGCTGCTCTGCTGGCATTGGGCCTTTTCTCTGCTGGTCCCACCTACTTCCTGCTTCTGCGAAGGCAAGACCTGGCAGAGAGGAAGGTCCAAAGCCGGCAGAGCAGCGAAGTTCCTAGACCATGACATTGACCCTGAGAGCACCCCCTCATGGTCTGCACCCGGGTGGACTGCCCCCCCCTCTTGGTATGCCACTGCTCCCTCCACATATTAACCGTGAGGCAGCATTATAGACTTTATAGTTCCCATGCATGTTGGATACTATAGAGATATGGATTTTGCACCAGAAATATTGCATTCCTTTACCAAGTCTAGGAGTTCGTGGGGATTGATTATTTACAATATTGATGATGTGTGGAGTTTTTTTCTGACTTATGTCTGACTAAAGTCTTTTTTCTCCACATTATTGACGTTGTTTTGGCAGCATCATTCCCAGGTCTCCTGAAGAAAGTAGTGTGTGTTTCTTTAATATTGAGTTGTTCCTACTTTTGCCTTTGTGTGATTGTTCTATGTCTAACCAGACCCCCAATATTCTAAGCTTCTTCTGTATTGGAATATGGAGGTCACAAGTAGCAATATATTTGGGCCTCCCACCTTAAGGTTTTTTTTTATTGCCGGTCGCTGTGGTAAAAACTCCAATCCTCAAAGAAATTCTCTGGGTGTCAGAGCTTTCACTGCAGCGGCCAGTGATTAAAACCCCTTAACACGGCTTGATAAAATGGGGCCTTATATCCCACTTTAACCAATGGTTCAAAGTGGAGTACAAAATAGAAAAATTAATACAATTATAGCTAATAAATATCTCAAAGAGATTACTGTGATACAAATAAGTCAACATAACAAAACTACTAAGATGGATCTTTAAACAGTAGCAGGGATTTCCAAGAATAGATCTTAAAGAAAGAAATAGCATACACTTCATTTACAATTAATGTAGATAACTTGAGACAATTTTCCTAATACACCAAAATATTCTATACCAAAGACATCAAGTACCAAAATTAATGAAATGGTATCAGATATTTCTTTAAAAGCCAGGTCTTTAAATTATGACAAAAATATATATAATTCTTAATGTGTCAGATCATAACTGGAAGAAGATTCCAAAGTTCAGCTCCTTTACCAATTTACAATTATACAAAACTGTTATTATTATACAAAACAATTATACAAAACTGTGGTAGCGTTTTTTAGCACAGGCCAGTGCACTGAATGCTTTGCGCTGCTCCCAACACTCATAGAGTCTGGGAGCAGCCCAGAGCATTCAGTGTGCTAGCCTGCGCTATAAACCGCTATCACAGTTTTGTAAAACAGGGGGGGATGTTTGTTGTTCAGTGCAATTCAGTCTACATAAAGGTTATGATGGTTTTAACCAATCACAGTTCAGCAGAAGAACGAAGCCTCCTAGAAGGTGTATAGATTGTTAAGAAGTCCTTCATATAACGGGCTAATATCTTAAAGAATCTTAAACATAAAAGTCAAGATCTTAAATTCCATCCTGGCATAAACTGGAAGCTAGTGCAACTTAATCAAATAAGGAGTCACATGATCATACAATTTTCCTTTTAGGATCAATGTAGCTGCTGCATTTTGGATGGCTTGTAATCTTTGAATTTGTTTCTTTGGTAAACCCATAAATACCACATTAGAATAGTCCACAGTAGTAAGGATCAAAGATTGTACAATCCATCAGAATTGAGATTTCTGTAAATACTATTTTAATCTTATAATTTTAACTTAAAAAAAACATTTCTGAATGACATAATTTATATTAAGATCCATAGTTAACCTAGGGCGGACAACTTGGAGTCACTATGGGTTAAACTACCAGGAGGTAATGGAGCTGACATAAAATTGGGACTGTACTATCGCCCACCAGGACAACCGGAAGCAAACGACCAGGACCTGGAGACTGAATTAAGGCAGGTATGCAAAAGCGGAAATGGGGGAAGTGGTGATGGGGGACTTCAACTACCCTGGCATAGACTGGAGTATTGGACACTCAAACTCCACAAGGGAAACAAAATTCCTAGAAGCTATAAGGGACTGCTTCATGGAACAGCTGGTCATGGAACCAACAAGAGGAGAAGCCACTCTTGACCTAATCCTCAACGGGCTAGGGGGACCCGTAAAGGAGGCGGTAGTACTAGAGCCACTAGGAAACAGCGATCACAACATGATCCATTGCAAGCTAGAAATAGGAACACCAAAAGTAAAGAAAACCACATCGACAGCACTCAATTACAGAAAAGGGAACTACGAAGCCATGAGGAAAATGGTAGGAAAGAAACTCAGCAAGAGCTCAGGGAAGATGGAGACCGTAGAAGAAGCCTGGTCCCTGCTCAAGGACACGGTACACGAAGCACAGAACCTGTACGTCCCCAGGTTTAGGAAAGGGTGCAAGAAGAATCGAACAAAGAACCCGGTGTGGGTAACAAATGCAGTAAGAAAGGCGATAAGTGACAAGAAAGCATCGTTCAGAAAATGGAAAAAGGACCAAACCAAGGACAAACAAGATGAACACAAAAGGTACCAAAAGGAATGTCACCGAGTGGTAAAGAAAGCAAAAAGAGAATATAAGGAGAGACTAGCAGAGAAAGCAGGAAATTTCAAACCATTCTTCAAGTATGTGAAAGGGAGACAACCAGCCAGGGAGGAAGTGGGACCATTGGATGATGGAGACAAGAAGGGAGTGGTAAAGGAAGAAACAGAGATAGCTGAAAGGTTAAACAAGTTCTTCTCGTCAGTCTTCACGAGAGAGGACACATCCAATATTCCAGAACCCGAAGAGATCTTACATGGAGACCAGGATGGGAAACTGGTCAAACTAGAAGTAAGCCGGGAGGAAGTCAGATAGACAGACTAAAAAGCGACAAATCACCAGGACGGCATCCACCCAAGGGTACTAAAAGAGCTGAGAAACGAAATAGCAGAAACTTTTCGCAAAATATGTAACCTTTCCTTAGAAACAGGGGAGATCCCAGAGGACTGGAAAATGGCAAATGTCACGCCTATCTTCAAGAAAGATCAAGGGGTGACCCGGGAAACTACAGGCCGGTGAGTTTGACCTCGGTTCCGGGAAAGATGATGGAAGCACTGATTAAGGACACCATCTGTGGCCACATAGAAAAAAATGGGCAGCTGAAGGCAAGCCAGCACGGCTTCTGCAAGGGAAGGTCATGCCTCACGAACTTGCTGTACTTCTTTGAGGGAATAAACAGACAGATGGATAAAGGGGAATCCATTGACATCATTTACCTTGACTTCCAAAAAGCCTTCGACAAGGTACCCCATGAATGGCTGCTTAAGAAGCTGTGGAATCACGGGGTGCAAGGGGATATCCACCGATGGATCAAACATTGGTTGGCAGGCAGGAAACAAAGGGTTGGAGTAAAGGGCCATTACTCAGAATGGCAATGGGTCACGAGTGGAGTCCCACAGGGGTTGGTGCTGGGACCGCTCCTGTTCAATATATTTATTAACGACTTGGAGACAGGGACGAACTGTGAGGTCATTAAATTTGCGGACGACACCAAACTCTACAGCAAGGTTAGAACCAAGGAAGACTGTGAAAACCTGCAAAGGGACTTAACGAGATTGGAAGACTGGGCAAAAATATGGCAAATGAGTTTTAACACTGAGAAATGCAAAGTCATTCATGTAGGGAAAAAGAACCCGATGTTCAACTATAAAATGGGGGGATCGTTGCTGGGGGTGAGCAAACTTGAAAGAGACCTGGGGGTGATGGTAGACACAACATTGAAAGCATCAGCACAGTGTGCGACAGCCTTAAAGAAAGCGAACAGAATGTTGGGTATCATCAAAAAGGGTATCACGACCAGGACGAAGGAAGTCATTTTGCCGCTATATCGGGCGATGGTGCGCCCACATCTGGAGTACTGTGTCCAGTACTGGTTGCCATACCTCAAAAAGGACATGGCGGTACTTGAGGGAGTCCAGAGAAGAGCGACAAAGTTGATAAAGGGTATGGAAAACTTCTCATATGTGGACAGATTGGAAATGCTGGGGCTATTCTCTCTGGAAAAGCGGAGACTTAGGGGAGATATGATAGAAACCTTCAAAATCATGAAGGGTATAGAGAAGGTAGACAGGGACAAATTCTTCAGGCTGTGGGGAGCCACAAGCACAAGGGGGCACTCGGAGAAATTGAAAAAGGACAGGTTTAGAACAAATGTTAGGAAGTTCTTTTTCACTCAGAGGGTGGTGGACACATGGAACGCGCTCCCGGAGGCTGTAATAGGCCAGAGCACGCTACAGGGGTTCAAGGAAGGTCTAGATAAGTTCCTAAAAGATAAGGGGATTGAGGGGTACAGAAAGAAGTAGAGGTAGGTTATAGGATTAGACAGAAACCACTTCACAGGTCACGGACCTGATGGGCCGCCGCGGGAGCGGGCCGCTGGGCGCGATGGACCTCTGGTCTGACCCAGTGGAGGCAACTTCTTATGTTCTTATGTTCTTAATCTAATACGAGAAATAGAAAAATAAAGGCAAAATACATTTAACAGGTTTAATAGAAGTAAATGTAAGCAATGGAACATATCACTTTTCCACATAGTCCTTATGCAAGATGACACATTTATTGTATCATTCAATTAACTTCTGCATTCCTGCAGAGAAGTTTTTCAGTTGCTCCCAAAGCCAGTTGAGCACCGCTTCCTTTACTTCATCATGCTTTGTCATTTGGTCTCCGGGTTGCAGCGATGCATTCATGTCTTGTCAACAATTCTCTCTAGAATACTTGGATCTTCTTCATACCATTTCAGGAACTGGGTCACAACCTCTACATGCTGTTGCTTGTGCATATCAGTAAGCTGTTTAGAAACCCATTGTTCGTAGACTTTTCTATATCCCAAATCATCATGCATTATGGCAAATGCAGATCCATAGCTGATATTCAAATTTGCAGCCAATTGAGACACCATTATCCATCGGTCTTCTCTAATCAAGGCATCTGCCCTGTCAATGTTGATGGGCAACCAGAACTGCCTTCATCAGTTACACCTGTTCTTGCTGCTTTAAACCTTTTTACCTACTCATAAACCTTTTATTGATTCAAGTCCATACTGAGTCAATATCCAACAGTGAATATCCATAGGATTCACTCTCTCTACCCAAAGAAAGCACACTACTGCACGTTGTTCTTCGATGGTGCAATCTTGCAATCGAGTGCCAATGTTTCTGACCTTGTGGCTGCCATACAACTAAAGGCAGAGCGCTGCACTGTGTGTGGATTAACTATCCAACAGGCAATGTACAAGTACATATGTTGCATTTCACTAGCTCTGTTCCAGTTATCACGTAATTTAACAATTGTCTTTAATTTTTGATTTGCCCTCATATAACACCCAACAGTTTAACATTTGATTTTAATGGTACTTTGACTCCTGCCTTTCTTGGATTAATTGCAGGCATAGTCTGCTGGGAATTTCTCATCCATAAAATATTTGTCTCATTAGCATTGATCTTAAGATGGTCCATAGACATCCAGTTGAAAATAACTTCAAAATCCTCATTCATCAGTATATAAGTTGAAGACATATCTTGACTTCATGAAACCATTAAACCTAGTTTATACATTACCAGTGATTCCAAGATCTTCAAATTTATTTAGCAGACAATCATGATGGTCTAAATTAAATGCAGCAGATAAATCCAACTGCATTATGAAGACATGCTATCCCTCATCCAATTGCAATCTCATTTCAGTGAAAAGAGCAGCTAAAACTGTTTCTATACTGTATTGTGAATGGAATCCAGATTGCATTGAATCCAACAACTGATAAATATC
Source organism: Geotrypetes seraphini (assembly GCF_902459505.1). Classification (NCBI taxonomy): domain Eukaryota; kingdom Metazoa; phylum Chordata; class Amphibia; order Gymnophiona; family Dermophiidae; genus Geotrypetes; species Geotrypetes seraphini. The sequence goes on along the minus strand of NC_047088.1, from coordinate 172,852,466 downwards.
CATTTGGCTATTCTTATCTTTTAACTATTCCCCATCCACATTGCCTTCTATCCCATAGATTTTTAATTTCCTCAGCAGTCTCTTATTACAGATTTTGTCAAATGCTTTCTGAAAATCCAGATACACTATGGGGCTCATTTTCAAAAGAGAAAACCATCCATAAAAGGGCATAAAGTAGCATTTGGATGTTACGTTTGCTCAAATGTCCAAATTGCCATTTTCAAAACACATTTTAGATGGTTTTTCTATGCTGTTTGTTTGCAGTGCATCTAAATCTCAAGGGGATGTGTTGGGGATATGTTTTGGTTGGGATTAGGATGGTCTTATGATTTGAATGTTTTTCTGCAATAATGGAACATTGTAGAAAACGTCCAGGGCAAAACTAGGATGTTTGAGGTTAGACCTGTTTCAATAATGAATAAGTGCTAAAAAGGTGGTCAAACTGCCAAGATGACCTGTTATTATGAGAGACATGGGGGAAGCCACTACATGTCCCTGAGATCAGTAGCATGAGATCCTGCTAGTAGTATTTGGGATTCTGACATATACTTGTGACCTTGATTAGCCACTGTTGGAAGCAGATGGATCTTATGTTCTTATCTCTTCCTCAGAGGATGCCTATTGTACAAGTACTATGATTGCTCCATTCAATTTATGGAATTTCTCTAATTCATTGTAAATCGCACGGAACTTCACGGTCCTGCAGTATTTAAACTGTTACTATTATTATCACTGTTGTTACTATCAGATGTTCTCAGCTATACTCTGTAAGTCGCTGTCTGTACAGTTTCTCTTCGTTGTAAACCGCCTAGAAGTCGCAAGATTGTTGGCGGTATATAAGAATAAAGTTATTATTATTATTATGTGCTAACTTGCACTGTTCATAGTTTTAGGTAAATTTTTTTTTAATTACCTCTATAATGCACAGAATAGTTGTGTATTGATAGCACTATTAGTGATACTATCAGGCTCATAATCAAAACATTTAAACATCCAAAACCAGCCTTAGTCAGCACTTGGATGTCCTAATAGCCGGAACATCCAAGTGCCAATAATCAAAACTGACTTTCTGGATGTCAAGCAGCACTTCTAAGCTACTGTGCATTGTGATGGTCAAGAGAGACCTGACTACAGGACAGGACTCTCTGAGCAGCATAAGCACCAGTCCAAGTAGTCCAATGGAGTGGCAAAGAAGTATAATAGAAAATAGTTTAAAAAAAAAATCCAACGCAACACTCCAAAAATCTGTTTCCCAAACAAGTTTATTCCTTGAATTAAAGTTTTCTTTTCTTTTTCTTAAACAAGTATCTCTGGTGCTTCAAACATAAAGGATAGGCATTATGCAAACAGCCAAAAACTCAAAAGAAATTTCTTCATAGTGACTTAAAACCTTCTTTGCAATTCAACACTTCAGCTTGCATAAAGGCATAAACATTATATTGATTAGTATAGTTCAGAATCCTGTCACCAGTTTATGCACAAAAAACAAAAGAAAATGAAAAATAGTGTTTAATGCAGGCTCCACTCAGGCCTGAGCCTGAGTCCTGCCCTAGGCTTCCTTCAGCAAGCTATACAATGCTTCTTTCACATATATTTCTTTAGTTTGGTTTCAATAAACATTCCAAGCAGTACCTTAAATTATTCTTCCACTATCCTGGTCCAGTGAAGAGGGAACTAACCACCCATTGAGTTTGGTATTATACTCCTTCCCGTTACCTTTTCAAGGTTTGTTATTGTCCTTAAAGCTTCCGTTTGGCTTTTCCATTTAAAAGTTCAAAATACCAAACCCCTCCTGTAGCTACTGAATTGCAACAGTCCCAAACAAAACCAAGCTTGGCTGCACAGTCTCGACACCTGCTCCGAGCCTCTGAGTGCTTGTAGCTCACTTCAGCTTCAGTAGCTGTATTCCTGGACCAAAACACAGCCTGAGCTTTAGAGTTTATTACTCACAACAGCAGATTCATTAACATTTCAGGCATTTGACTCCCAAGCCATTTCTTCTACTTTAGGTACTTAAGAATAAATCTCTGAACAGTCCATAAATTCTGTTTGTTCACCTACATTGAAGTCTTCCTCAGAACAAATGGATAACTGTTCTATATCTGCTGCATCAGAATAAGTCATACCTTGCTGTATGAATTCACCAGGCTCTTCTAGCTTCTTTAATGAGCCTGACCTTGGAGCAGGAACTGGCTTGCCTCCTGTTTTCCCACCAGCTATATGGTTTGTGTGCCTTCCCCCTTCTGCCTGAGGCTTAATCTGTTTAATCCTCATCCCAGGTATGAACTGACCTTTGATTGTTTGGGGAGTTCTCAAGCCTGAGGCTTGAGCAGGAGCTATCTACTGAATTGAATAGGGTATTCATATTCCCATGTTTTTCTTCCTAGAAATTTCCTCAAAGGTTTGTGATTCGGTGGTTTTCTTTAACCCCTTAGTGTCATGCTTTTGGAAGGGTAAATAAGCCCTTGTGTTTGCATACTTCAGGGCAAATTCTGTAAAGGACGCCTAAAAGTAAGGTGTTGTTTAGATGTTTGGGAGCACAATGCTCAGCGTGGTTCTATTATGCATAGACGCACAATAGAGAATCATGCTCAGCGGTGCCCAGCGAATTTAAGTGCGTCTATATAGTTAGACGTCCTTTATAGAATCGTCTTTTAGGTGTTGCATAGATGTCCTGTCAATATCGATAACACTATGACATAATCAGAATGGCGATTTTATGATGTTTTTTTACATTAAAATTGTGTGCGATACCCGCAACTTTACTATTAACAGTAGCTTTGGCACCAGATAAGAATTGGCTATTGAGACTTTACTTTAAAAACAAGCAGAAATAATTTCTTGGAATGAAAATACAAATGTATCCAGATTTGGCTAGAGATACCCAGAGGCGTTGTAGAGAATTTTTACTTTTAAAACCGGGGCCCTAGGGGTGTCTTTTTTATCTTCGTCATCCATGTAAATGTATTGTGCATTATTCCTCACAGAAATATGTTTTCTTTGAACCTTTCCAGTTGACAACGTTTGTATCGTTGTCACGCCTGGAAAAGGAAAAAGATAAGAGCTAATCTCGAGATAGAATATTTATGGGACATCCTCGCTCAGTATACCTAGTTGTCCTTTTCTTCTTTATATATTGTTAATGAAAATTGTGTGCAGTAAAATGACACCATTATATTTTATTTATTTATCTTTTAATTATTTATATACAACTTATATCCTAAGTCAGGGGTAGGGCACTCCGGTCCTCGAGAGCCGTATTCCAGTTGGGTTTTCAGGATTTCCCTAATGAATATGCATTGAAAGCAGTGCATGCAAATAGATCTCATACATATTTATTGGGGAAATCCTGAAAACCCAACTGGAATACAGCTCTCAAGGACCAGAGTTCCCTAAGGGATATTTACATTCAGCTACTTTATCATATTTTTCTTCTGTCCTGGTGGGCTCAAACTCTTATTTAGTGTACCTGGGGTAATGATGGGATTAAGTGACTTGCAAGGGTCACAAAGAACAGTGAAATATTTGAACCCACAACCTCAGGGTGCTAAGGCTGTAGCTCTAACCACTGCGCCACACACTCAGCCATTAAACCACATGTCAATTTAAAAGCCAAGCTTATATCCTCTTGATTTACAAGCAGTCATTTCTCTAGGATAAATATCAAGCATGTACCTTCAACACTTGTCTAGTTCCTCTTCTGTTTTCCCCAAAAACTCATTTGGTCTCTGTGTTCCTCAATCAAAGCACATGAAAATATATATATATATTGCATACTAAACCTTCCGATTTTTGGTGTAAAGAGTACTCCATTTTGATATTAAAGTTAAAAGATATTTAATAATGCTTTACTCAAGCAAAGCACATGAACAAATGTATTTCATACTAAACCTCATTCCCAAAGTTTAAGAAAATAAGAAGAGAAACCCTATAACAATAGCTATGGTTCAGAGCAAGTGGACATGTCTGATGCACAATCTTGACATCATTAATATGCACCTAGATGGCAGATTGTCCCAAAAAAAGATAGGAATATGTACTGGGGTACCTGATCATATTAGGGATTTGAACCCATGGCTTGCAGAAGAGGGAAGAAGTGCCTTTGACCACTGAGCCACAGGACCTTCCTTTTAGACAGGGCATCCTGCCATTTGAGATGATACCTTAGGAGATCAAAACCATCTCAGAGTAAAAATAAGTTTCCTTTTGGACCATGGAAACGACAGAGTGCAGATGTAAATGGCAAAATCCACAACCCATACTCTCTTATAAGACCAAAAAGAAGCTGTAGGGGGGGAGGAGGAGTTGTGTGGATTTGAACCACTGAGCCACAAGAGCTTCTGTTTAGGCAGGGGCTTCTTTTTTTGTGACAATCTGCCATCTAGGTTGTGCATCAGACATGTCCACTTGCTCTGAACTAGAGAATAACACAGGGACAAATATTTCCCTGTCCCCACAGGAACTCAGTTTCCTTGTCCTGTCCCACGAGTTTTGTCGCTGTCCCTGTTCCATTCCAGTAAGCTCTGCCTTAACCGCACAAGCCTTGAACACTTATGATTTTAAAGTGTTTGAGGCTTGTGCAGATGAGGACAGAGCTTGCAGGAATGGGGCAGGGACAGGAAAAGAACTCGCCAGGATGGGACAGGAAAATGAGTTCCCAAGGGGACAAGGAAAAATTTGTCCCCGTGTCATTCTCTACTCGGAACTACAGCAATTGTGAGTAGGGTTTCTCTTCTTATTTTCTTAAATTTTGGGAATGAGATTTAGGACCTCTTCTATCAAACTACAATAGAAGTTTTTAGCACAGGGAGCCGCGTTGAATGGCCTGCGCTGCTTGCGATGCTCATAGGAACTCAATGAGTGTCGGGAGCAGTGTGGGCCATTCAGCGTGGCTCTCTGCGCTAACAACTGCTAGCGCAGTTCGATAGAAGAGTCCCTTAGTATGCAATACATTTGTTCATGTGCTTTGCTTGAGTAATGCATTATTAAATATCTTTTAACCTTAATATCAAACTGGAGTACTCTTTACACCACAAAAACAAAACCTTTTGGGAATGAGATTTAGTATGCAATATATTTTTTTCATGTGCTTTGCTTGAGTAATGCATTATTAAATATCTTTTTAACTTAATATCAAACTGGAGTATTCTTTACCCCTAAAAAACAAAACCCATGCCACTATATTTGGATGCCTCCAGCATACCTAACCCATGCCTAACTCGCGCTGACCTAGCACCCAACTCACGCCCAAAATTAGACCTGGTTTTATAACGCCTACATTTTAGGTGAGATTGTAGATGCATTAGGACACTGAATGGCATGCAGTTCTGTAAATGGACGTCCATATTAAAACCATGCCCACACCTATCACGTTAGGCGCAGCTTTTTATGATGGGCGTCTATGAAATTCTGGACGCCTATATTGTGAATCACATACAGCCTTTGGACGTCTAACTTTCAATTATTGCTTGTTAAAGTTAATTGGGCTTATTATTAAATTTATTTGGACACTTAAGTGGTTAAACTATGCTGAATACCAGCCTCATAGCATTCACACATTGAAAGATATGCTAGCTTATTTTGCCTTTCTGTATTGTATACAGATCTTCTGATGTCAGTATGTCACAACCAATGATGAAATGTGTAACTGTTTCCAGATGTGTGGCCACACCTCAGGTTTTGGGGGATTCTGAGCCCAATGTGAGAGGGCACAACATTTTGCCCCCCCCCCCATGTATGCTCTTTGCCGCTACCACAACCCCACATACCTGAGCTGGCAGAGGTCTCCAAGCCCCACCAGTGGAAGCCCTTTTCCACCCAAAGTCTGGCAGTTGGCAGTGCTTTTCTGGAACGCTGCACCACAACATCCCACACCCTCAAGCATGTTTGTTTTGGGGGGGGGGGGGGTTTAAAACAAAAATGAGCATACATGGGAGAGGCTGGTTCCCTATCCATGCTTGGTTTTCATGGATATGTTGGGAGGGAGGTCTCCCTTGCATATATTCAATTTTAGAAATAAACAAGTGTGTGTGTGTTGGGAGAGGGAGGATGACATGGTGGAAACCCAGGAAATGCATTACCAACTATCAAGTTTCGGGTGGAGGAGGGCTTCCATTGGCAGGACTTGGGGATCTCCACCAGCCAAAGCAACAGTGTCTCAATTTTGGAGGACTTGAACCCAAATTGGGGAAAACCAGACCCTCAGGCCCGGATTCTATATAAGACGTCCTATACAGAATCGGGCCTACACCTGCCCAAAGTTAACTCAATTCTGTAACCAGCATCCATGTTGCAAACGCCAGTTACAGAATTGGGTTTTACATGCCCAACCCCCGTCCCTGGACCCCCCCAACAGACCCCCGAATATCACTGGCAGGAGGGTGCCCAACTCCTCCTGACGGACCCCCCCACACTCCCCCGACGATCGCCGGCTGGAAGGTGCTCAGCCCTTCGTGCTGACAGAACCTACCCCCACGATCGTGGCAGGAGGGTACCAAACCCCCTCCTGCCGGACCCCCCAACGGCTCTCCCGAAGATCGTGGCAGGAGGGTACCCATCCCTTTCTGCTGAGCCCCCCAATGGCCCTCCCAATGGCCCCCCTAAGATCGCCGGCATGAGGGTATCCAACCCCTCCTGCCAGACCCCCCCAACGAACCCCCATGGAGCTCCCCTTGGGCTTACCTGCAAGTTGGACCGGAGGGCTCCTCGCACGTCCGGCCAGTAGGCCCGCCTCTGTCCAAATGAGGCAGGCCCGCCCCTCCCCTGCCCAACCCACAGGATCCTAGGGCCTGATTGGCTGATTAGACAGCTGTAGGACGCCTACAGCTGCCTACAATCTGGAGCACTTTGCAGAATCAGGGCCTCAGTGCCCCCCCTATGGCTATACCACTGACTGTTTCCAATTTAGGGCTGTAAACCTTCTTGTCCTGTGCTGCTGTTATCAATTTCTTATTTTTATATTTGCTAGCCTCTTCTTAACCATTCCTGTGTCAAGTTTTGCTCTGCTTTGCACTGTGTTTCCTGTATTTGTGTTTTTTGTCACTTTTTTGTCTGCTTAAGAGTCTCATTCTTTAAAGAGTTCATATTTACTCTGAAGGCACAGCAGTTATATGTTCAAAGACCTCATTAATATTTAAAGAAATGGTACATTACATATTGGAGATGTGCCGAGGAACTGCTGACTGCTTCACTCTTTAATTAAAAGTGATTTTAAAGGTCTATAGAGAAAAGAGCTGGCTAATACCAAGACATGAGTATTTACTTGTATTGTAATGGGATGACGTCTTTCTCCATTCCAACATATTTTCAGAAAAAATTGCAATTAAGGGACTCATTTTTGAAAAAGGAAAACATCCAAAAAATGGCATAAAGGGACAGATGGATGTTTTTCTCACTAAATCCTTCCAATTTGCTATTTTTGAAACCCATTCAAGGTGAATTTCTATGGTGGTTGTCTGCAGTGCATCTAAATCTGAAGAGGGTGTGTTGCAGGAGTGTTTAGCAGGCTAGGGCAGGCTTATTATTTGGATGTTTTTCCTAAATAATTAAATAATGTAGAATACATCCAGGGCATAATTTGGGTGTTTGGGGCTAGACTTGTTTTAACAATGAATAAGTGCCAAAAGGGTGCCTAAACTGACCAGATGACCACTAGAGGGATGAAGGCATGACCCCCCCACACTCCCCCAGTGAACACTGAACCCTTCCCACCCCTCAAAGATATAAATGAAACAGTACATACCTGCCTGTATGATAACTTCAGATGTTATGGCCAGTCCTGGAGTAGGCTAGTAGCAGTGCAGAGAATTATGGAGAAGGACCATATTCTACTCTAACAACTACACTTATGGTGGATTATGTGAGCCTTCTAAAACCCACCTAAATCCCTTTGTACCTACATAGAGGTGACATTTGCAGGTATAAGAGCTATTGGTGTGGTATAGAGTTGGGTCCAGTAGGTTTTGAAGGGCTCACCATACACTATAAGGGAGTTCTGATGAAATGTGTACCTGGGTCTTTTCATGTGAAGTTCACTAAAGTGCACCCTAGGGTGTTTTCAGATTTGGGGGTTTTTTTTTTTCTTTTCAAAAATGGTTCCAAGAGATAGACACACTGAGGAGAAGCACATCTATGAAATGGCCACTTTTTGAAACAAAAAGGTAGATGTTTCAAAAATAGTTATGTTTGCTACTGATATTTGTGTATGCTCCATAAAATGTCCAAACTTGGATTTGGACATCATATCAACAATAGCCCTCCACTTGTTGTAGAAACACAGTTTGTATTAGATTGGAAAAATATTGGTGTAACAATGGGCTATCAAGGACTATAGAATCTGCCTGGCCCTACTTCCCAACTACTGGAGCTGCTGTTGAAGCCCACTCTAGTGCATCCTAATTGATACTGCCATATACAGCCCCAGACTGCAGAAGTCTGTTTGGCATTGGCTTCACTTCCCCACTGCTCGAATTGCTGTCTAAGCTCTTGTCACCTGCTGGCTCCTTGTAGTGGCAAAGCCAGACAACCACTTTTGGGTAGGCCAAAGTAGTGATTTAGCACAAAATTTTCTAACTCTCCCTTCTGTGTACCTATTAAACACTTCACCTTCCAGAGGTTGCCAGCTAGAACTCACACACACTGTTCACATTGCCCAGAGGCTTCGCTGCAACTTCCCATTTCAGTGTTTTTATCAAATTTTAAATAAACTTAAAAAAAACTAAGAGGGGAGTTCAATAATTTATCTACCTGAGTATGAAAGAAAGTAGCAAGCATGTTGTGACATGTCTCAAGGTTACTCATGCACAGTTGCGGCTCAGTGCGAGTCTAATATTCCAAGAGACAGGATGTTGAGAGTCCTCATAATTTTGCAGTTCTCAGAATCTAGTATGAAGTTCTTGGTCCTAAGTTCAAGAAGAACAAATATTGTAGTAAACAGCCAGTAGTAATGGTACTAAAAAAATTAAAACAAAAGCAGATAAAACCAATAAGGGGGCTGATATTCAAAACTATTTTAACCAGATAGAATTTCCTAACTAGTTACATGGTGCTTAGCTGTCTATTTAGGGTTATTCAATGGTAATGACTCAGATAATGGTGCTCAATAACCCCTCTAATTGCAAAAATGAAAACCAGCTATTTTGTGGGTGGTCTAGTTTAACTTATCCAGTTAAAAGCTGAATATTGGTCCTTAACCAAATAAGTGCCAGCCAGCTGCACATATCTGGATATTCAGAGCCAGTGTCTGGACAAAAGTTCCCTTATATGAAGGACTAATCTTGCTCAATGCATTCCAGGATGCACTGTTCAGGATTATATGTTGCCATTTATCAAGATGGCAGCACTGAAGGAAGGACCAAGTCAGTATCATTCTTGCCTTTTGTTAGTCAAATAACTAAATTTGAGATTACAGGTATGCCTGAGAGGACAATCTTAGGAAGGCCTGGTTTTTGGCGGGGATGGGGGGGTGGGGGGGAGTGATGCTGGATGGAAGTGAAGAGGAGAGAGAGATGGAGAGGGGAGCAGATGCTGGAAGGAAGTGGGGAGGAGAGAGAGGGGAGCAGACACTGGAAGGAAGTGGAAAGGAGAGAGAGGGCATATACTGGATGGAAGGAGGAGATAAATAAAAAAGGGCACATGCTAGAATGGGGAAAGAGGATAGAGTTAGTGAGATACTTAGGGGAGAAGGGTGCTGTTAGTTAGGTGCCATCGACTTGTGTTTGAGTCCTATCAACTTGATGAATTACAGATCTAAAAAGAAATCCATTTTGTGCTAGTCCAGTAAGGTCCTCTAGCATCATCCCCATGGTTGTTTTCAACATGTCCAGCCATCTGATTGCAGGTTGCCCTCTTTGCCTTGTTCTTTCGATCTTCCCAAATATGATGTCCTTCTCCTATGATCTTTCTCTTCTGACAGTATGACCAAAATAAATGAATTTTTTAAAGTCAGTGCAAGGGAGAATAACATCAGATCGGGTTGGGGAAAGGGAGGTAGATCATTCTGCTGCCCTGAATCTTGAAATAAATAAATAAATAAATTCTCATGTTGCTCTTGCTGTGGAAGTCAGGGGAATAAGTATTACCATTTATTTTAATGGTGTGTGGCCATGTTTACTGAACAAGTTAATACTTGCACTCAACTTCTCTGCATTGCTTGTCCAATAACCTGTACATCCCTTAGTAACTTCACAGTTTGTCTTGCAATAATTTTCTGCATCAGTATTCTGCTCTTTTTTATTGTGATTGGACAGAGTGGTTATGATCTCGTGAGTGATCAGAAGGCCTATACTCCTCATAAAATAGAGACAGTGAAAAGGTCAAAAGGAAAACTTCTCCTAACTAACTGGAACTTCTTCACAAAAACTCAGGGTTGCAGTGTCTTCTGTAGGCCACTCCAAATTTCGAGGTTCTGCAGCCAACAAGATACATTAGGAGAGTCCTTGTTTTCAGAACCTCTCCTTATAGAGACCTCTTACCTCAGGGCCTCACCCTGGGAAACTTCTTGCTTCAGGACTGGTTTTACACTCTCTCAGGGCATTTAAGCTTCCTTTCCTCTAAGTCCTGCTCTTTGACTCAGGTCCTGCTGTTGTAGTTTAGTGACCCTTGCTCTTAAGCAGCTAAACTTTGCCCTCAGTGAGGAAGTGCTTATCCCTCATCCCTTTACCATCCACTTCCTCAAAGGAGTAAAAGAAATGCCCAAATAAACAAAGTGTTTTTGCATATGTGTCTGGGATTCTTGGAGAGAGTTCACATCTGACTGTAACCCTGCCCACAGTTCTGTTTCCCTTTTATCTGCAAATTAAGCTCTGTTCTTATATGCAATCTATTGTCACAAGTCTGACTCTCACACCAGCCTTGTGCCAGTTAAAACCAACAGGAACACCCCTATTAAGTTAGTTAGGGCTGATCAATCTGTCTCTGACTGGCATAGTCAGAAGTCCAGTAACCATGCTGAGCCCAGACAGAACTCAGTGCACAGAACACTGCCTTCATGACGTACCAAGCACAGCCAGGTAAAACAGGGCTCTGCCCCTTTAAGTTCCATCATATTGAAATTGATGGCTAAGCAGGTAGCAAGGCAGCCAAAGCTAAGCAGTCATCATCCCCGTGCAGGTCCTTGCCATATCATAAGGGACGGCCATGCTACATGTGGTGTCAGAAGTGAGATATAGCCCCCCTGGGTTTTTGGTGTTTTTTTTTTTTTTAAGAAAAAAACCTTTTTCTTTTTCAAAAGGCAGCAATCTTAACTCACTTCCATGTCCTCAGAAAGTGTTTGTTTAGGCAAGTTCCCCAATTCCATAGCTTCTGACCCATTCTGCTCTGCCAGCTCATTGTTCTCCTCTTGCTGTGAGGACAGGAGAGCCTTCTCCTGCCTGTGTGCTTCTCTGGGCTGCTTCCTTAACTGAGGCTTCCAGCCATCCAAATCCTTCAGAGCTGCAGGGCCTTGCCCAGCCCTGAGCAGGGATAGTCACTGCTTAGCTCTAGCTGCCTTTTTACCTGGTGGAACTTAAAGGAACAGAGCCCTGTTTTACCTTGCTGTGTTGGTATGTAATGAAGGCAGTGTTCTATGCACTGAGTTCTGTCTGGGCTCAGCATGGTTACTGGATTGATCAGTCCTAACTAACTTAATAGGGATGTTCCTATTGGTTTTAACTGGCATAAGGCTGGCATGAGAATATATAACTATCTTGTATCTTGTACTGTACATGTTCTGGTACGGCAAATGTAAAATTACAGAAGGATCTTTTTCAAGTGTAACTATCTATGCATTCTGCACAGTGTTTTCTCTAGTCAGCCAGGTCATCACCCCACCTCCCCATTGCCTAAGAGATGAATGCAACTTCAGCATGCAGACATATATGCAAGACCCCAGAATACCATCTCAAAAATTGTAAGAAAAACAAAGATCTTCTTTAGGAGTTACTTATTTTTTGTATGGCTCAGTTGTATAATCATTGAAAAGCACATTGAAGCATTCAGTTAAGGTCACAGAAAAGCAAGGCAAGTTAATGAATATTCCCATTTTACTAGGGAAGACTATCCTAAGGGGCATTATTAAACTTCTAAGACACAGAAATTGAATGGCTGAAAGAGTGATAAAAAGGGAGAGACACAGAGAGAGAAACATGCAGATAAGAGGATAAAAAGGGCAAATGTATGGCATTATTAACAGAAGACCTCAACAATTAATGCCATTAGAAAGAGACTCAGGAATCAGGGAGAGATGCTAGAGAGCACACTGCCAAGAACAAACAGGAAACAAGTAAATTCAAGTAAAACTGACAGCTAGTAGACTAATAGAATGAGGTAGAAGCTTTCAGGAGCAAGAATCCACTTTGTCAGATGCATATTAATACAGTACATGTTCAAAAATCCAGATGCCAGAAGTCCAGACAACCTGAGAATCTGGATCCTTTAAAATTGCAATCTGGACCACCTGAGGATCTGGTCTTTTGGGGAAAGAGTGATTGAGAAAGAGAGAGACAGTGATGCTGGAGCTTTTACAGTAAATGTTCCAAACAGGAAAAAATGAACCCCATATCCCCACTTTTACTACGCTGCGGTAGAGGTTTCTACTGTGGCCTGGAGCACTAAATGCTCCAACACTGCTCTGGCACTCATAGAATTCATGCAGCGTTTACAATTGATGCAAAATGCAGCGGTCAAACTGATCTTTGGGCTGAGGAAGTTTGACCATGTGACACCCTACTACCGGCAGCTGCATTGGCTGCCAATGGAGGCGCGCGTAAAGTTTAAATTTGCCTGCTTCTGCTTCAAAGCACTACACGGACTTGCCCCTAAATATATAACTGATCTTTTCGTCTTCTCAGCCAACAGACATAAGAGAAGCTCACATTCCAACTTTGTTTCCCCCCCCAGTGAGAGGTTGTAAACTGAAAAAACACCATGAACATCTTCTCTCGCACCAAGCAGCATCATGGGGTAAAGACCTAGAACAATTGCTTTCGCCCACTACTTATGAGGAATTTAGGAAACGTCTGAAAACACACCTGTTCCTAAAGTATCTAGACAACTGATCCTCTCTTCTCTCTCCCTTCTATAGCGATTAACTTGTTCTATTGATCACTCTCTCCTCAAAAATGGATTTCCTGTCCTATTAACCCTCTTTCTTCCTCCCCTCTTAAAGTCAATCAATTTGTACCTTTCCTTAATCTTTGTAAACCGCATAGAACTTCATGGTATTGCGGTATATAAGCTGTTATTATTATTATTATTATGAGTGTCAGAGCAGCATCAGAGCATTTAGTGCTCCGGGCCATGGTAGAAACCTCTACCGTGGCTTAGTAAAAGTGTGTGTGTGTGGGGGGGGGGAGATGGTGGTATGTTTTTTTTATGACCCTTACCCCCCTTCTACAAAGCTGTGCGGTAACAGCTCTGAAGCCCATAGAGATTTAAAGGGCTTCAGGGCTGTTGCTGCGCAGCTTTGTAGAAGAGGGGGTTAATGTGGTCTAATTCAATGAGACATAATATTTATGTAACAATCCCTTCAGGGTGGCTCTGGGACCAGGACCAGACCTGGCTGGAGTCCCTCAAAGGCAGTCTCCATTGGTCCCTCACTCGGTTAGCATTCGGTGCCTCCACCTGGGGAAAAGAAGTGTTAGTGGGTAGGTTCACCCTCTTCTCCCCAAAGGAAAAATTTATTCAGTTACACGGATGATATCAAAATCATTATCCCCTTTATTGGTTCCCTTTTAGAGGTCGTTAACATAGCAACAGAAGTGCTAAGAATAATGGAACAGTGGATAATTGAGTTTAAATTAAAGCTGAACTCTGAAAAAACAAAGTTCTTCGCTGCCTCACCACGTCCATTTAATACTGATACATCATTGATTATAGATAAGCATAGTTATTCTGTTCAATCAACCATTAAGATACTAGGTGTTATATTGGACCAGACTCTGACCATAAGGCATCAAGTGGACTCTTTGGTCAGGAAGGGATTTTTTTACCCTTTGGAAGCTTCGTTCTATCAGGGCTTACTTTGATACCTCATTGTTTAAACTTGGTGCAATCCATGATTCTTAGTCAACTTGATTATTGCAACATTGTTTACCTGACAGTCTCTCAAAGAAATGTGCAGCGATATGTATAGTTCAAAATGCCGCAGTCAGACTGATCTTTGGGCTAAAGAAATTTGACCATATAACACCTTTTTTTTTCGTGAGTTGCACTGGTTACCAGTGGAAGCACAGGTGAAGTTCAAGCATGGTTGCTTCTGCTCAAGGTTCTATTTGGACTTACCCCTAAATATTTAACTGATCTCTTCTTTCTTACCACTAACAAACATAAGAGATGCTCGCATTTGAACTTTATCTTTCTGCCTGTAAAATGCTGCAAATAACCTCTTATACTGAAACTTAGCAAGTAAAATAGATAATTACTGGTTTGTTGCCTTGAGAATGAATGTGACTATTGGGCAGACTGGATGGACCACACAGGTCTTTATCTACCATTATTTACATCATCATTTCATTTACTATATTCTATTGCATATCCATAGACTATATGGTGGTGGAGAGGAAAATGGTGACTGAGTTCAAAGAAGCATGGGATGAACACAGAGGATCTAGAATCAGAAAATAATATTAAATATTGAATTAAGGCCAGTACTGGGCAGACTTGCACGGTCTGTGTCTGTATATGGCCATTTGGGGGAGGATAGGCTGGAGAGGGCTTCTATGGCTGGGAGGGTTTTGATGGGCTGGAGTAGGTTTTAACGGAGATTTCGGCAGTTGGATCCCAAGCACAGTACCGGGTAGAGCTTTGGATCCTTGCCCAGAAATAGCTAAGAAGAAAAAAATTTAAATTGAATCAGGTTGGGCAGACTGGATGGACAATTCGGGTCTTTATCTGCCGTCATCTACTATGTTATATTATTATGTTTACATGCATTATCTTCAATGAATCCAAATCTGTCTCATGCATATTCATTAAACTTGACTGGATTGCATCTCTGCATGACTATATTGACACATCTCTTGTATTTAAAATCTTACTTTTTGTAGCATTTCAATACCAATTTATACTGATGTGTGGTTTTTTTTTGGCTTCTTCTCTTGCAGTTTTTTCTAAGCCATAATATCTTGTAGCTATATATATCTAGGCCACTTGTCATATAATGATAATCCAGCCTCAATATAAATCCACAAACCCAGTGTTTACTGAATGGTCCGGATTGAATAATCTTTAAAGATGGCTATATAGTATTGAAAAGGACGCCTCAGCCCCACCACTCCACCGCAAAACAACCACTCACATCGCGGGAAGCATAGTGTGGTGCTTCATCATTGGCTGTCACTTCCCATTTATTATTGACTCAATACTACTCATTTACTTTCCTTTAATTTTTAAATATTTGTACCAAAAATATATTATAATTATCTTATATGCATTGTTGATAAACTGGCTTAGTACTTATCTCAGCTTATCCCAGCCAACCATGGGGAGTCAGACCCGACATGTTTCGCACAAGAATTGTGCTTTTTCAAGGGTCTCCCTAGAAAAAATACATAAAAAGACGGAGTATAAACGTACAATTGCATGTAATCTCCATCTAATCATTAATACTAACCTTCAAATCTAAATTAATCCCAAAATGTCTCACCTAGGTCGCCGCCGTCATCCGACTCCAAAACTTTAAAGAGCATAAGATGGCGCCGGCGTCCTCAGAGTCAAGTTTAAATACTTCCCTCCTCTAAAGTTCACGCCCCCCCAGCTGCCTCTGGGGGGGCGTGAACTTTAGAGGAGGGAAGTATTTAAACTTGACTCTGAGGATGCCGGCGCCATCTTATGCTCTTTAAAGTTTTGGAGTCGGATGATGGAGGCGACCTAAGTGAGACATTTTGGGATTAATTTAGATTTGAAGGTTAGTATTAATGATTAGATGGAGATTACATGCAATTGTACGTTTATACTCCGTCTTTTTATGTATTTTTTCTAGGGAGACCCTTGAAAAAGCACAATTCTTGTGCGAAACATGTCGGGTCTGACTCCCCATGGTTGGCTGGGATAAGCTGAGATAAGTACTAAGCCAGTTTATCAACAATGCATATAAGATAATTATAATATATTTTTGGTACAAATATTTAAAAATTAAAGGAAAGTAAATGAGTAGTATTGAGTCAATAATAAATGGGAAGTGACAGCCAATGATGAAGCACCACACTATGCTTCCCGCGATGTGAGTGGTTGTTTTGCGGTGGAGTGGTGGGGCTGAGGCGTCCTTTTCAATACTATATAGCCATCTTTAAAGATTATTCAATCCGGACCATTCAGTAAACACTGGGTTTGTGGATAATATCTTGTAAGCCATATGTACTGTAGCTTTTCAGTTATTTCTTTTACGCTTCCCTGCAGTTTAGCTGTTAAATCAATGCCATCTGCAAAGCAAAGGTTGTTAATGTCTTGTCCTCTAACTGACACTTCCAGTAAAGTCCTCTTTGGTATCTGGCTTGATTTATTCCAGGTATAAATGAAATAAGAACATTGAAACAAGATAACTCTGTTGTATTTCTGCTGAAGTTGAAAAACATTCGACAGTGCTGTAGTTAAGCAGGACTCTTATAATGCTGTAGAGGTCTTTTACAATACTTATCTTTACAAATGACCTTATATAATAATAACTTTATTTATAATAATAATAATAACTTTATTTTTGTATACCGCCATACCCCGAAGAGTTCTAGGCGGTTCACATTAGTTAGACAGAGATTACAAGTGGTTACATATCAAATTGATCATAGAGTTGCAAACAGCAAGGAGAGAGTAGTTACAAGTAGTTACATATCAAATTGATCATAGAGTTGCGAACAGCAAGGAGAGAAGTAGGGGGGAGAGGAGGGAGATAGGGAAGGGGAGTAGATCAGAAGGGGGGAGGAGGAGGATTGAAAAGGGGCATTAAGGGTCTTGGTTTCGGAATAGGTAAGTTTTGAGTAATTTTCTAAAGTCGAGGTAGTTGTAGGCCTTGAGGACCATTTGGGCTAGCCAAGGGTTTAGTTTGGCGGCTTGGAAGGCGTAGGTTTTGTCAAGGAATTTTTTTGAGTGGCATAGTTTTAGGGAGGGGAAGGCGAAGAGTTTAATTTTTTGGGAGTTCTTATAGTTGTGGTTAAGGGTGAAGTGAGGGGTGATGTAGCTTATAGGGGCTCTGTTACTAGGCTGCAAAAATAACTAATGTTTTCTTACCACAGCAAAAAAAAAAAAATGGCTCACTATTGGGTTTGCTGAGGTATCCCATGATAATTTTTAGATGTGTATACTTTTCCTGAATTTAAAAATAAAATTTATTTTTAGCACTAAGGGGGAAAATGGGCATGTTATCTGAGAATAAGCAGGCAGCGTATTCTCACATGTGGGTGATGTCATCCATGGAACCCTCACAGCGATCAATGTGCACAAGTCTCAAGTAAATCTCTTAATAGAACTTTAGTTTCCACCTAGAATATGTCTAGAGATTACCAACACCATGTTTCTCAGAAAGCCACACCGAGTATATTTGATTCTTGATTACTTAGTGTGGTAGCCATCCTCATGGGAACCAATATACGGTGAAGATTCGCACTTGGACCTTTTTATATTAGTATATATTAATTTGTAACAAAGTGCCGGTGCTTAATAATAATAAATAGATCAATCGTCATAGCTTAATAGTGTTCATGTTAAATTGCCACTTAACTTAGAACTGTTCTGTCGAGATCCCCACCGACGCGTTTCAAACTTCTTCCTCAGGGTCGGGGATAGAGATTACTACAAACACAAAGATCTTCATTAGGTCTCCCTGATAGTCTAAGTAAGAACGATAAAATAAATCTCACTAACTTACCAGAACGATTCTGAATTCTTAGGATATACTAAATCCATAATATTCACGCTGGAACTGCAACATGGCCATGGCGTTCAGGGTGGAACTAAAGAAGGGAATACCCCGTGACGTATAACGACTCCCACCAATCATAAGGCAACACCACATACAACCAGGAACAGAGCAACACATACATTCATACCGCCAGAGTCAACCAATCACTTGTTAGATTAAGTCCATGAGGGATCATGGTGTTAAGTTCAAACATCCACTGTAATTCTTTAAGATTCAAAATGTGTTCAATATTGCCACCTTCCCACCCAACTTGTACTGTGTATGATCCGCCATTTCAATTCAGTGATCTTATGTTTAAAGAGGGTCCAATGCCGAACTAAAGGAGCAGTCTCAGATCCCGTGTTAACCCGAGACTTGTGCTCGTTCAACCTAATGTTCATGGATCTGATAGTACATCCAATATATATTTTAGGGCATGGATATTGGATCATGTATATGACAAATGAAGATTTACAGTCTGTTCTAGTCTTAGCAAAGTAAGTCCTCTCTGACTGGGGATGAGTCCAGCTATCCCCAGTCAGAGAGGACTCACATCATTGGCAACATCCACAAGTGAAGTGGCCTTTTTGAATACCCTCAAGCTGTTTCCTAGGAGGTTTTATGAGCTCACCCAGACTTTTTGCTCGCTTATAAGCAAAAATCGGGGCATCCACATCAGAGCCTAAAACTAATTTGACCACGTGCCAATGTTTCAAAATAATGTTCTTTATATCCCAAGCCAGAGGGGAAAACTGCTGAATACAAACTAATGAATTCTCATCAGTGGAATTCTGGTTGTATTCAAGAAGCAACCTTCTATGTGCATATCTAGCTCTTAGGTATGCTTGAGGAACCACTTGACGAGGATATCCTCTCTGTTTGAACTGATCCTTCAGGATACATGCTTGCTTCTTATATTCATCTAAGGAATAGCAAATCCTACGAATCCGCAGGAATTGGCTCTGGGGCAGACTAACCTTGAGTTTGCGAGGATGAAAACTATGGTATCTAAGAAGGCTGTTCCTGTCAATGGGTTTGCGAAATACGGTTGTCAACAATCTTCCCTGACATTTCATAATTTGTAAATCCAAAAAAGGTATTGCAGGCTGATTAACAGTAGCAGAGAATTGAATGTTGTTGTCCATCTGGTTTAACCACGTGATAAAGGCTGATAGGTTATCCATACCAGCTTTCCAAATGCAGAAGACATCATCCAGATATCGCTTCCACAGGATTATATTCTGGAACCATTGGGAAGGATACAGATAGGATTCTTCTAATTTAGCCATATAGAGGGTGGTCAGAGCTGGTGCTAAAGAGGCTTCCATGGTTATACCTTGGGTTTGTTGATAAAACACCTCATTGCACCAAAAACAACTCTTGGTGAGAACTAGAGTCGCCAACTCCATCAAAAATGTAGAGGGTATCCTACTGCAATATGTTTGTTGTTCAAAAATATTATTTAACAAGTCCAAGGCTCCCTGGGTTGGTATCATAGTGTACAATGCCTTCACATCCAAGGTCACCAATAACCAATCCGTCTGAACATTGGATATCTCTTCCAATAACCTAATCATGTGAGTACTATCCTTTATATGGGATTTAACCTTGAAGACTTCCTGCTGCAAAAATAAATCCGAAAATTTGGATGGGGGTTCCAACACTGAATTTTTCATTGATACAATGGGTCGTCCAGGGGGTGCAGATAAATTTTTATGAATTTTAGGTAAGAAGTAGATTCTCGGAGTGATATGAAATGGAGGACATAAAAAAGCAGCTTCTTTCGCTGTGATGTATTTGGCTTTGAAGGCTTGTGAGATGATCTGGGAAATCTCTATTTTGAGGTCCGTAACTGAATCCTCCTCCAATTTTCTGTAAAAATGAGGATCATTCACTTGTCTCTATACCTCTTCCAGGTATGCCTGTCGACATTGAATTACACTGAATTATATTGAACACATCTTAAAGAATTACGGTGGATGTTTGAACTTAACACTATGATCTCTCATGGACTTAATCTAACAAGTGATTGGTTGACTCTAGCGGTATGAATGTATGTGTTACTCTGTTCCTGGTTGTATGTGGTGTTGCTTTGTGATTGGTGGGAGTCGTTATACGTCACGGGGTATTCCCTTCTTTAGTTCCACCCTGAACATCGTGGCCATGTTGCAGTTCCGGCGTGAATATTATGGATTTAGTATATTCTAAGAATTCAGAATCGTTCTGGTAAGTTAGTGAGATTTATTTTGTCATTCTTACTTAGACTATGAGGGAGACCTAATGAAGATCTTTCTGTTTGTAATAATCTCCATCCCCGACCCTGAGGAAGAAGTTTGTGGGGATCTCGACAGAACAGTTCTAAGTTAAGTGGCAATTTAACGTGAACACTATTAAGCTATGACGATTGATCTATTTATTATTATTAAGCACCGGCACTTTGTTACAAATTAATATATACTAATATAAAAAGGTCCAAGTGTGAACCTTCACCGTATATTGGTTCCCATGAGGATGGCTACCGCACTAAGTAATCAAGAATCAAATATGGTGTTGGTAATCTCTGGACATATTCTAGGTGGAAACTAAAGTTCTATTAAGAGATCCATGGAACCCAGCATGAACAGTCAAAAAAATATACTGTCACTTTAAATCTTTAAGACTGCCCATATTGCATGCATGCTAGTGCCTTCCCGCCTGATGTCAGCTCATGGGACCATCAGTTTTCAGTTTTCCATGGAGCTGAGAAGCTGTTATTCAGTCTCTCTAAGCACGTCATGCTATTGTATTTTTTTGTGCCTTCCTGATTATTTTTTTCCTTAGTCGTAGTCATTATTTTGTATTTTATTCATTTTTCTTTCTTTGGTTTAAAATTTTTAAATATTTGACCAAGTTTATTTTTCAGGCCTTTAGGCTCTCTGCAGCCTGTTTTCAGGCTTGCAGCATCTACTTGTTTTCGGTACACCATCAACTCAACCTCCTGGACAATTGAGTCCTTTGACCTAGAGTCAATGTTTTTTTTCTTTGTTGTCAAAGGCTCCTAGTGGCTTCAAGCAGTGCACTCAATGCGACAGGATCATCTCAGGTACAGATCCACATAATTGGTGTATCTTGCAAACTCTGCTCAAAATTGCAGAAGAGGCCACTAAAAGCCAGGAAGTTGCAATTTGAGAAGTTTTTTAGGGTCAACTTCGCTTGCATCAGCTATGCCTAGAATTTCTGACACCGATGTTCAACTTCAAATAACTCCAGCATCGACACTGGCACTGACAAATTCTTCTTCTTCATTGGTGCTACCATTGTCAGGAGAGCTTCGTAAGAAAGCTAAGAAGTATAAACATGCTTTCTCATGGTTTCCACAGCTGGCATTGTGCTTGTTGTAGGTTTCCGGATCTCTCAATGAGACCTGGAAACCTGCAACAAGCAAGTATAAACATGTTTTGCCATCTAAACAGGCATCGGTATCGTCTCAAGTGTCTTCAACATTGATGCAATCTAATCAGCAATGCACCGATGCTAGATCATCATCACTGCAGTAGGTGTCTCCTCTGAGGCATGCCTTGGCATTGAGGTCTCCAACGCCTCAACACTGGATATAGACTGTGCCCTCTGTACCCTTGACAATATTGGTATTGGTGCCATCTGTGAATGATCAACTTAAAGAGCTGTTGCAGAAAAAACTAGCTGAGATGTTACAATCGTACTCTTTGCATATACCTACATTGACACACCCAGCCTCAGCCCAGTCTGAGCACTACGCTCAAACTTCATCGATGATAAAGTGGATGGAACCCTTCTCATATGAGGAAAGTCTAAAGAGGTTAGAGCTCTTCAGCTTGGAAAAGGGACAGCTAAGGGGAGATAAGATTGAAGTCTACAAAATCCTGAGTGGTGTAGAATGGGTACAAGTGGATTGATTTTTTACTCTATCAAAAATTACAAAGGCTCGATGAAGTTATAGCCAGAAATGGCTGCCGATCATGTGTCAATCACGCACCAGTGCCGATTGTAGAATTGCGGCTGGTTTTTTAAATACAGGTGCCTTTAAATGTAGGCCAGAATTTTAAAAGGCCTACATTTAAGGTGCTGGTTTTGCACCTATGGAGGCACATAGGGACACCTACAGATACCTAAGGCCACTTCTGGTGCAAACTACACCCCTGCTGGCCTTAGGCGTCTGTAGGTGTCCCTATGTGTATCCGTAGGCATGAGAACGGTGCCTTAGAATGGTGCCTTTAGTTTTGGTTTTTGTCATTTAGGGAGTGGTAGGGCGCCTACCGCTGCCTAGCTATAGTACATGCTTTACAGAATTTCGGCTTATGTTTATATTTCCAGCAATTAGGAGTGAGCACTGTTACCAACTCTATGGCTGGTATAAATGGTTTTGCTTAAATTCTACATGTACGTACATCTTGGGTGCTGCAGTCTAGGGGCCTAAAAGTTAATTGGGGGGAGGGAATTAAGGTTGAAGTTTTGCCTAGGGTACCTACTGGTCTTGCATCATCTCTGGTGCAATGTGACCTCTGGGCACCTAGATATGGAGGCCCTGTTATAGAATAGGACTTTAACTGCTTTGTGAATTGGACCATAAAACAATGAATAACATGTACTGTGGTGTGTGCTATTTGCCGTTTGAGTACAAAAAGCAAGTTTGCAGTATTATGCCCCTTTTTCAAATATAGTTTATGGAGACTTCCTGGTATTTAAATTGCTTCTTTATGTTTTAAGTGAAGCTGTAAGAAGATAGTTTTGTGCATGAAAAATTTAATTGACTCTAGCTAATTTCAACAATTATCAGTCTTGTTTAAACTCTTCTTTGTATCTTGGTTTGTATTTGCCTTTTGTCTGGGAGCTCACTATAGTGACCTTAAGTAAGAAGTAACAAAGTCTCCTGTTACGAAGTTCACCCAAGCTGTTGATAGTATGGAGGGACCAGGCTTTTTGTTACACTTCAAGGTAAACTGCGCCACAGCCTCCATTCCCATAACAGAAGGGAGAAACAACGGAGATTTTCCAGGACCAAAGCAGGCTGTAACCAACATGTTTTGTTATTTTTGTTATTTTGATTATTTAAATCCTTCAACAACAGGGAACTCAGTTCCCTGAAATCCTTTTGGCCTCTGGAGGGCAGATAGTATGGGAAACCTGAACAACTGCTGTAAAAGCAGCTGTTTGAGACATATTTGAGAAAACAAGGAAATAGTTGTCACGCTCAAAGAAATATATTTGGAGAAGACATCATATAGCCTCCATTTTTACTTTCCTTTCTGGTCACAAACTTGATCAGAAAGAAACGATCATTTGCCTCCAGCATCCCTTAAGTCAAAAATATATTTATGTTTGTTTTGGTTTTAAGTCTGTGTTCTTTCTATTACTTTTTATGGGAGTGATTATTGGTGTTTGAGAAAAATAGGAAACCTAGCTGAAACAAACCAATTTTTCTTTCCTTATTTTTTCCCCATTTTTATAGCAATTTAAATGTGCCTAGCAAAGGCAGTGCTTCAGTCAAGCTCTCGGTACTTTCCAGCACAATGATTCACTTTGGCAGCCTTGGGGCTTTTGCTGATTCGCGGCCCGCCTCTGATGATGCAACTTACTCTTTCCTCAGAGGCGGCGCAACCAATCAAAGGACCCAAGGCTACCTTAGTGAATCGCTGCGCTGGCAAGTACCAAGAGCTGCTGGGAGGGGAGAAAGCTACTATTGGAGGCTGGGAAGCTGCTGGACAAGGGAAAATAAAGGGACAGCTGCTACTGTACCTGGAGGGAAGGAGAAGGAGAGATGCTGCTGGGAGGGGAGGAGGGAAAGGAGGCTGGGAAGCTGCTGGACAAGGGAAAATAAAGGGACAGCTGCTACTGGACCTGGAGGGAAGGAGAAGGAGAGATGCTGCTGGGAGGGGAGGAGGGAAAGGGAAGGGAAGAGAGTTACTGCTGGATAGGGGGAGGAGGGAAGGGATAAGGAAAAAAGAAAGGAAACAGCTGGCAGGGAGATTAGAGGGGAGGGGTCAGAGTGGAATGGAGAGATCAGATGAGTGAAAGGGGAGATATAGGAATGAGAAAGTAGAGAGATTGATGCTGGGAAGGGGGTCATCAGAGAGGGACAAAGATGCTAGATCTGGTGTAGGAGAGATAAAAATGAAGAAAGCAGTGAAACTGGAATGAATCATGTAAAAAGGAGAGAGGGGGCACAGGCTGGATGGAAAGGAGAAGGGCATAGAAAGAAGACAGATACCATATGGAAGGGGGAGAGGGCAGACAGTGGATGGAAGGGGCAGATGCTGGATTGAAGACACAGAGAGGGCAGATGCTGAAAGGAAGAGAGTGAAAAGAAGATAAAAGCAGAAACTAGAGACAACAAAAGGTAGAAAAAAAAATTATTTCTATTTTGTGATTAGAATATATCAGATTTGAAATATATATCCTGCTACAGCTGGTGTTAGACACAACTGAGGACTGCAAAGCCCAGGCAGTGCTTCTTTAGCTTCCAGCTGGATTAGGGTTCTCTCTGACCAGGGGGCAGTTGCCCCAGTTGCACGCCTCTAACACTATTCCTGTCAAGTGTGACTGAGGTATTCTGTTAGCATGATATTTCTGTGTAGCATTCTGTAATAATTTGGCTTATTCAGTTTTCTTGATAGTATAGGGGATATATGTGAAGGGGAGGGGAGACAAGGGTTTTGTTGATCCTTTCTCTGTATTATTTGTATTTAACAATTGTACTGAATATTGTTTCTTTTTATACTTTAATAAAATACATTCAATATAAAATCATAATTGAGGCTTGTGAAGATGGGCTCAAATGGTTTGCGAGGACCGAGCTCGTGGAGACAAGGCGGCAATGGGTTTTTAAAATTTCAGTCCTAGTAGTTTGCCGGTCCACAAAATAATTATTTTCATTTCCGCCGGTCCATAGATGTAAAAAGGTTGACGAACATTGCTCTAAAGGACTCCAAACATATTTAAATGCTGCCATATTCCCTGATCCTTCAGCTAGGTTAGCTTTATATTTGTAGAAAAGGCACACAGTTTCCCACCAAAAGTGAAAATTTAACAATGTGAAATCTTTCCAGTTTTTAACTATTGATTGTAGTGCCACTCCAGATAATATTAGAAACAATTTGTTTTTATTTGCTGACATTAAGGTTGTTGAAGTAGCACATGCTCCACATATCACCATACCATATGAAAGAGGTATATGAGCATCCAGTATATTTTGTATCTTGCTCTATACTACCTGCCAGAATGTTTGAACCAGTGGGCAATAAAATAAAAGATAATCAAGTGTACCCACTTCTTTCTTGCAGCTCCAACACGCATTAGATTTGTTAGCATTCAACTTCTGCAACTTAACCAGGGTCCATAATGTTCTATGAAGCACAAAATAAAGAGTTTGTCTTAATGATGCCGAAGCCATTACATTACATTACATTACATAAGTGATTTCTATTCCGCTTGTGCCTTGCGGTTCTAAGCGGATTACAAGTTAGAAGACTGGACATTTCCAGTAGCATTGCAGTACATATAAACAAGAATGCGTTAAGTTACAATTGTTGTTCTGGACTTTTCCATCTTATCCTTTAAGTTCATATTTTCTTCCAGCTTTCAGGTGAAACAGACCATTGTAATTCTCTGGCCCAAATAGACTGAAGACCAGAAAGAGGTTTTTTTAATGTAGATATGTGCATAAAAGCTTATACCATCTTGATGCTTTATGGCCTTGAACCCCCACCATATAGCATATAATGGGTAAGCTTGGTTGATCCTTTAAAGTACTAAGCAATGGAAAGCCAGCTTTAATTGCATGTTTGAGTTGTATCCACTTAAAACATTGTGAGAATGGCAAAGCAAATTTCTGCTGTAAGGACTGAAAAGACAATAGAAACATAGAAACATAGAAGATGATGGCAGAAAAGGGCTACAGCCCATCAAGTCTGTCCACTCTGCTTACCCACCCCCTGTCTATGCCCTAATGACCCAATTTCCTTATCTTGACCCTCGTAGGGATCCCACATGGGTATCCCATTTATTCTTAAAGTCTGGCACGCTGTCTGCCTCGATCACCTGCACTGGAAGCTTGTTCCAATGATCAATCACTCTCTCTGTGAAGAAATACTTTCTGGTGTCCTTGACTCATCACATCTTGCAGGGTTTTAATTCGTGCTTGCATCCAATCTTTCCAAAGGATCATTGAGCCATTTATGGTAATTGCAGGATTTAGCCATATGGATATATATGTATGGAGCTTTTAGTTGAAGTAACAAGTAAATTATCCAAAAACAACAATGCTTGCCATGTGGATTTAAAGATTTCATTATATATATATATATATATATATAAACAACTCGTATATATGTCAAATGGTTAAGTTGGAGCGGTGACATTGGAGCAGATTCTAATTGTAACCAGTCAGGTACCTAATCATATAACTCTGGTATTATCCAATACATTCCCTGTCTTAAAATATAGGCATGATGGTATAGTTTGAAATTAGGAAGGTTGACTTTCCCCAATTCTTTAACTTTTTGTAATTTTGCCATAGCAATTCTAGGTGTCTTTCCCAACCATATAAATTTGGTAAGTAAATTATTAATCTGTTTGTAACAACCCTCCCAAAACATATTCATATAATATTGTATTACTGGGGCCATCATCATCTTTACTGTCTGATCCCTGCTCCACCAGGACTCCATTTCTCACATATTCCTTGTATTTTTGAAAGAAGACACATCTCATTTGTAGACATGGTATCTCCCACATTTTGCAGGAGAATTATTCCTAGATATTTAATACCATTAGGTTTCCAAAGAAATGGATATGGGTCTAGTAACGAATTTACACAATGTACATTTAAAGGCAATACTTCAGACTTACTCCAGTTGATCTTATATCCCGAGAAGGATCCGAAGGTGTCAATCAACTGCAGTAAGGCTGGTACAGATGTTTCTGGCTCTGTAAGTTATAATAAAATATCATCAACATATGCTGAGATCTTATATGTCATTTTTATATGATATTCCCTTAATATTATCTGATTTTTCAATGGCCAGAAGAAGAGGCTCTAATACTAAATCAAATAACAATGAGGATAGTGGGCATCCCTGTGTGACCCCTCGGTAGAGATGGAACTTTTTAGTAAGAACATTGTTTATACATATTCTAGTATTAGGGTGGCTGTATAGTGTTTTGATCATATGTATAAAGCTTGTGCCTATACCAAACCACTGCATTACATTGTACATAAAGGACCATTCCACCCTGTCAAATGCCTTCTCTGCATCCAAAGACACAGAGAAGGCCGGGAATTCCATTGTCTCAGTCAATGACATGAGTTGTCATGCCAAGCGGGTATTATTAGAGGAGTGTCTGCCTCAGATTGTCAAGCTGACTACTACAAATGTGATTAAACACAGTCTATCAATTTGTTATGGAGTAAAGAAGCTAGAAAATGTGCTGAAGACTAGGAACTTTAGGACACTGAATTTTCCTATAATTAGATTACTCTCTGCTGAAATTATGTTGTTTAATTAGTTTAAGGAAGTTTTGCTATTAAAGGAAAAAATTAGTGTTTCTCAAAAATTTATGTTTCTCAAAGGGGCAGTGGGTAGATGTAGAATTTCGAAGGGTCGGGTTAATAATGTACGATCTAGGGTTGATGCAGCTGCTTTGTGGCAAGAATGGAGACCAATGTTGGATAATATTGACTTGATATTTCCTGATGTAGTCCTACAAGGATAGCAGTCATCATTACAGGCTGCATTAGATACTGTTGCTCTAGTGTGAGAGCAGGTTGTACAGAGGGTAAATGACAGAAAGATGCGGATGACTGATGAGCTGTTTGAACGCCATAGGCAACTAAGAAAGATAGAACGTGTTTGGCATAAAAAGAGGATAGAAGATGATAAGGAAAGGTATTTGTACCTTTTGAATACAGTATATAAAGGCTGGAGATTTTGGAAGCTAGACAGAGTTACTATCAGTGCAAAGTAAATAAGGTGATGGGTCAACCATGAGAGTTATTTCAGCTTGGCAAACAGTTGAGCAGTAATGAGACCTCAGAGGCCCCTACATGTCCTTTTTCCACTGATGAGCTTAACCTTGGCTTTGTGCCAAAGGTTGCACTTATTACCCAGAGTATTCTTTTAGTAGCCAACAATCCTGATAGGAGTCTTAATGTAGATGGAACATGGGATTCATTTGACAGAGTGGAGGAACAGGATGTGGCTGTAATTTTGAATTTGTGTAGGCCGATTGCATCAACAGGAGATATTTGTCCCTTGGATGTTCTAAAGAGCCTTGGTACTCGGATTGTTCCTGGTATTACAGTGATGATGAATCTAATATTAGAAAGGGGAGAGGTTCCAGATATGCTAAAGATTGCAACCATTAGACTGGCTATTAAGGATAATAAATTGTGAGTTAGAGAAATACATAATTTTTGGCCAGTAGCTTCGCTACAAGCGTTAGTGAAGATTCTTGAAAAACTGGTTTCTGTGCAACTCGATTGGTATCTCCAGCAGTATAGCATTCTCAATGACCAACAGTATTCCTTCTGCCGGCATCATAGCACTGAAACTTTGTTGGTCTCGATGCTGGATGAACTGTGAAATGGCTTAGATGGTAGAAGAGAGTATCTGGCTGTTTTTCTTGACATCTCAGCCTCATTTGATACTTTGGATCATCAAATGCTAGTGAAGTGATTGAAAGCTTGTGGTGTTGCAGGGATAGTTTCTGACATGGTTTACATCATTCCTGCGCAATCGACAGCAGGAAATGGTTGTGAATGGGAAGGTTTCCCATTGTAATGAATTGATGACGGGTTCTGCACTTTCCGCTGCCTTGTTTAATCTGTACCTCTTGCTATTATGTAAAATGCTGCAGGGTTTTATGGTCTCTCTGTGAATGACATACAGCTTTTGCTCCCTATTGAAGGAAATTTAGGGGGCTATAGAGCAGTTGCAGGTGGTGATGGCAGGGGTGAAAGGGTAGATGGATGCTAGTCTACTGAAGTTGAATATTCAGAAAATGAAAATTATGTGTATTCGAAGGACATTAGGGAATGACATTCCAGATTCAATTCAGCTCCTGAACATACTTATAAGGATCTCAGAAGAGGTCCGATATTTGGGTGTCTTGGTGGATTCCAGCCTGACATTTAGAGGCCATGTTCAGATAATGATACAAAAACTTTTTTTCAAGCTGCGCCTCTTGGTCGTATTTGTTGGTAGCACTTTTAAGATCATTTTGCAATTTGTGGTGTTATCATTTCTTGACTACTGTAATCTGGTTATTTTGGGCTTACCTGCAACGACGATAAGTGCCTTGCAGGTTGTGCAAAATTTGATTGTCGGGACACTGTTTCGATTGGGGAGGAGTGAACATGTGACAGAATACTATGTGAAGTTATATTGGTTGAAATTAAAACATTGGATACATTACAAATTGTTGGTGATGGTCTATCTTTATGTGCTTGGATTGGCACCAAAAAGTTTGTCAGATAGTATTTTGCCCTATGTTTCATTACCAAAGTTCTGTTCTGTTCACCATGCTGACTTGTATATCCAACCTGTTAAATGTCTGAGACTGAAGGTGTTAAGAACGAGCATATTTTCATGCATGGACCCTTAAGAATGGAATGAGGTTTCCATGTATATATACCAGCAGAGAAATTTATGTAATTTTAAGCGATTATTGAAGAGACAATGTTCTTTAAAATGAAATATGGGAACTAAGTCTATTACATTTGTCTGAGCGCTGATCGAAGGTTAGTGTCTGATTTTAAGGAAATATTGTGCATGTATGTCTGTCTTTTTAATATTGTGTTTGTATTTGCTGTGACCCGCTTTGAATAAACTCATAAACTCAATGTTATTACCTTTCTTATAACTCTCAGCTGTTAATGATCAGGAGGGAGTTTCTGATGTAGGGCAGTGAATTAAATCTGATGAAATTCTTGGAATCTTCCAATGATAATAATTTTTTCTAGAGCTACTCTCTATAAAATTAAGGGCTCCTTTTACAAAGCCATGGTAGCGGTTGCTCCTACAGTAATTGTTCTGACGCCCATAGGGATTTAATGGATGTCGGAGCATTTGCTGCACGGCAGCTGCTACCACTGCTTTGTAAAAGGGGTAAAAAATGAAACATATGTTTTCATTTAGTTCATACCTTGGTTGGTAAAAGATGCTGAGAAATGATCATTCTAGATTTTAAGGGTTGCATCAGGAACTGGCTTTCCCTATGTCTATTTAAACTTCCCAGAGTAGCTTATAAAAACCCAGCGTTAACATTTTCCATCTTTTATCAACCCAAGCAAAGTAGTGAAATGTTTTTTTCTTGGTTTTTTTTTTAAGGTAATTAAATTGTGAATATTAATGAAAACTCTACATAATTGGACTTGAATCAGTAACAAATATTGAGGGTTTCTATTTGTTCTTACTGGCATTTTTATTATTGAGATTCTAAATAGCTGTTTCACACCTCAGTGCAATCAAGTGGCAATCGATCTGGGATTAATCTAATTGAGTAAACCTTGATTGACCATGTAGAAGGTTTTAATTAATCATTTCATGCCTTCTGTTTTGTCTTTGAAAACATAATTGGTAGAGTTGCAGCTTTGCTGCCTATTTTTTCCCCATTCTCTGTATCGCTGAAAGTAGTTAAGTAGCCAAACCAGCTAGGAGGTTTTCAAGAAGCCTGAACACAAACTGCATGCAACTACAATGTCAAGATCATGAAGTCTCCACAATAAATAAGAGGTGGAACTTGATTGATTGATTGATTGATTAAACGCATTTATGAGAGATTCACCCAAAGTGATGTATCAGTAAGTACAGCTTGAACATAAATGACTTACACTATATGAAGCATAATAACAATAAAATGTCCAAATGACAGTAGAGAGCACAATTAGAAAAATGAGGTAATCTTGGATATAGGCAAATCCTAGTAATAGTAATAATATGATAAAATAGCAGGAATGTACATATTAAAACATCACAGTAGAATATTCAAATAATAGAAATATAAGTGTCAGAACAATTCAAATACCTTAATAAGCGAAGGGTGGGGGGATTCTAACAGTTCTGCAGTGAGGAGATTGTAGAAAAGATATACTTGATGCAGGCACTTTATTTGATCAAGAAGTTGCGCGATGATAATTGTAATCCACTTTTTCTTTAAAGAAACAAGGACCCAACACGGGCCAGGTTTGAGTACAACATCTTCCTTAGGAGTCCTGATAATGAATGAATGAGGGTTACATAATAGAATAAGCTAAATTTGGATATAATAGACTTGTGCAAAAAAAGTAGGTAAATTGGATGTAGTGATGAATGTGAAACAAATACTGTGACCAATATGAGTGTAAAATTGTAATTAGTCTGCAGATCTTATGTAATAAATTTGAAGTGCACAAAGATCAGATGCAAATTGGGGTGAAGGCGATTGCAAGTGTTAACCGTGTGTTGCATTGATAAAGAGGACAAAATGGTGAATTTGCGCACTGCATTTTGCGTTTGTGGAGGAAGAGTGATGTACAAGAAATAAAAACCATGCTGGCTTTCGAGAACTTCAAACTTATAAAATCATAGTTTGAAATAATACCCAAATTTCAGTATTGGAAAAATATAGTGGATTGCAATAAATATACAAAATAGTCCTTTAAAAAGGAACAAATGAAAAGGAACTTTAAAAATGTATAAATCTATGTAAAAAATAATAGTAAATAAAATGAATGAAAAAATATGTTTTGTAAATAATAATAATAATAAATAAAAATAGTTTATTTTGGTATACCGCCAGACCATCAGTTCTTGGCGGTTTACACAATAAATTACAAAGTATTTAAAGTACAGAGCCAGATAGCAGTGTCTTATAAAAGGAAATAACACAATTCAATAAAAGATACTAACTGACAAAGTTCGACCCTAACTCATTCAAGCAAAGTATGCACAATACAGATTATTTATACTAAAATAAATAAGCTTCTGTAAAATGCGTTCTGGTTTAAAAAAGACCATATACATCGGTTGGGAAATAAAGACTGTACTTCAAAGGACAAGGATAATATTTAAGCTAAAGAGATATATGTTAATTAATAATAAATATAAGTGTAAATATCTAAACTGCTGCTATGAAAGTAACCAATAAAATAGAATAGAACTGTGATGAGGATCAGGTTGGAGGGAGGCTATTACAAACTCAACACCAGCTGGAGTATTGCAAGACATAAACATGTCCTGAACTTATGATATAAAACCGGAACTAGGACCCGGTAAACGGATTGCAATTACTAGATACCACAAGATGTGTTTATGGATTTAAAATAATCATATCTTAACCTTTACATAAACTAGACATGAAAGTAAGCCGTGCATCTTTTGAGGTGTTCATGACAGACTAAAACCCCTGAAAATAAATAAAACTAATAATATTAAAAGGACCTGCGACTGGAACTGGGCAAATGAATGGCACTTGTTCGTTACCAAGAAAGTATATTATAAATGTTAATCATAACTTAACCTTAACTTAAAATGAGCCATGAATCTTATAAGAGGCATAAAATAGACAGAAACCACATGAAAAATAAAACTAACATGTCAGGAAAGTGATCCTGTGTAAACATATAAAAAGTGTGGAACTACTCGCAGATAGAAGCAAAGTCCTTATAACCATGATTGAAGTGCTGATAATAAAATTATGAAAATGTAAACCTAGAAAGGAAAAGCAAACAGTGAAACCTTATGTACTTACTAAACCTGTCGAAAAGGTTGGTCACTGTGTTGAGGTCCATCATGTAGCAGTGATGTGAACGAGAATGAAAAGAACACCATGGGAAGCACTTATCTATAGACCCGTACTGATAACATCATCTGCTTACTGACGCGGTATTGTGATGAAATAAATAGTGAGGGAAAAACTGCTCTTAGATTCAGCTTTGGAATAACAAATAAAAGGATGATTTGAAATCAAAAAGGGAAAACTGAGAAGGGGCAACGCTAAATGAATGATGATACTTTTAAAAGGGCATCCATTTAACATAAATGAAAAGAAGATGGTATGCTTGTGTGTGATGTGTCTGTTGGGCATGAGATTGAAAAGCAATATGAAGTGGTTTTGTGAAAAAAGCTGTGTGAACCAAAAATATTTTTGTGAAAGTAATCCCTGTGAAAGTTTGCTGAGGTGTTTGAAGAACTATTTGGAATAAGAGGTGTGCTATGTATGTGGTGAAAATTACCCTATTGTTGTTTTACAATGTGATTGCAGATATAATGTGAATGGCACAAGTGGTTAGTACCTGGGAAAACATAATACATTTATGATGTCTTCAATGGGAAAGCTTCATAATTTAAAAGAACTCATGCAATGCAAGAAGAACAGAAAAAGATCATGTCATACAGCTGATACTATAAGAAGAATCAAAAAATAAAATTAATACTATAGAATAAAACATGAAGATTAATTGGATATTAAATTAATAATTATAATAACTTTATTCTTCTATACCGCCATAATTGAACGACTTCTAGGCAGTTTATACCTAAGAGAGCTGGACAATCAGAGAATTACAATATTCTGATTATTAAAATACAACATTATACACAAGAGTTGACATGTTAGAAGTAAAAGATTTAGATTTAGTGTAACTTTTGTTTAGGAGATAAATCTATCAAACAATGCAGTTTTTATTTCTTTCCTAAAGGCGCTGTAGGTCAGTCTACCTCCATTAATGTAGTTGTCTAACCAAGATTGCTGTTTGCTTATGTTTTATTATGTATATCAAAGTAAAAAACATATATAAGAACATAAGAATTGCCGCTGCTGGGTCAGACAAGTGGTCCATCATGCCCAGCAGTCTGCTCATGCGGTGGCCCCTAGGTCAAAGACCAGCGCCCTAATTGAGTCTAGCTTTACCTGTGTACATTCTGGTTCATCAGGAACTTGTCTAACCTTGTCTTGGATCCCTGGAGGGTGCTTTCCCCTACAACAGCCTCCAGAAGAGCATTACAGATTTCTACCACTCTCTGGGTAAAGAAGAACTTCCTTACGTTTGTACGGAATCTAACCCCTTTTAACGTTAGAGAGTGCCCTCTCATCCTCTCCACCTTGGAGAGAGTGAACAATCTCTCTTTCTCTACTAAGTCTATTCCCTTCATTATCTTGAATGTTTTGATCATGTCACCTCTCAGTCTCCTCTTTTCAAGGGAGAAGAGGCCCAGTTTCTCTAGCCTCTCACTGTACAGCAATTCTTCCTCTTCCTTTTTCCTTTCCCTTCCCCCCTCCATGTGCAGCATCTTTCTTCCCCTCTCACCCTTCCCCTTGTGCCTTCCCTCCCTCCCTCCCTCCCATCCCATTCCTTGTGCAGCAGAACCCTTGCACAACTTCAATCCCTCTTTTCCTCCCATCCCCTCCATGCAGCATCTTTCTATCCCCCCCTTTGGCAGTCAAACCCCCCGCTGACATCTCTATGTCTCCCTCCCACCAGAACGCCACCAACCACGAGACAGACACACCTTGCAAACAGCAGTGTTGGCAAAAATCCAACTAGGCTGCCTCGCGGCCCTCTCCTTTCCCTCCTGTGAAGCTGAACAATCAACCACATGTACACAATATTAACAGTGTCTAAATCTGATAAACTGATAAAATCTATTCTTTTAATAATAAATGAAATAAAAACACACAATTAAAAAATGCCGAACACACAAATGATAAAAGTGTCACATAAACCCATGGTTTGTTAAATACAGATATCAAGACACATGATATGTGAAAACATGTTCAAAAGACTGTACATACAAAATCACAGAAAAAGGTGAAAATCAATTTCAGAATTGAGTCCTGCTGGAATCAGTGTTAATTTCAAAGATGGCCCTCTGTTCTGCTTGGAGTAGTAAATGGTTAATGTCTCCACCTCTCCACTTTAACTTGAAAGGTTTAAAGAGAACAAAATTTTAGTGCATTAATGGTGTGATTATACTCTTGCCTATGTGAGACTAATGGAGCAGTCAGAATTTTCCACAGGATATAGCTCTTATATTCTATAATGCATGTTTTTCTTTTTCTTTTGTCTTTCCAATATAAAGTATGGTAGTTTGCATGGATATATGATCATATACAGTATATCACACATTCTGTATTACAAGTGCTGCTGAAATTCAGTTTATATTGTTTACCTATCCTTGGGTGTATAAACATAGAAATGCTCATAGAATGGCGACATACTAAACAAAATGCGCATGGTTGATGACCTGAATGACTCTGTTGAGGAAGAGTCGAAGGAGCTAATTTGTTGTTTAAATTTTTATTGCATGATAATGTACTAGTCTGTCTTGTGTTTCTGAAACACTTGTTTAATTCAAGGATGTGCCAGTTTTCATGATGATGTTTCTGAAACACATGTTCAATCATTATCAGGACCCCTGAGGAAGATGTAATCGAAAAACGGTCCGCGTTGGATCCCTGTTTTTTAAAAAGAAAAAGTGATTACAATTATCATCATACAACTTCTTGATCGAATAAAGTTCCTGCATCAAGTACATCGTTTCTGCATCTCCTCTTTTGGTTCTTTATACCTTAACTAGTGTTTAAGCCCATTACATTAATGGGTGCTAGTAAAGCCTCCTTCCCTCACATGTCCCCTATTTTCAGCCCCAGCTCCAAACCCATTTTTACCCCCCCCCCACAGTCCAACAGCACCTCTTCCCTGCTCCCCCGGTTCCTCTTCCCTGTTCCCCCAGTCAGCAGCACCTCTTCCCTGCTTCCCCGGTCAGCAGCACCTCTTCCCTGCTCCCCCGGTTCCTCTTCCCTGCTCTCCCGGTCAGCAGCACCTCTTCCCTGCTCCCCCGGTCCCTCTTCCCTGCTTCCCCGGTCAGCAGCATCTCTTACCTGCTCCCCCGGTCCAGCATGTAGCCTTGTGAGCATCGCGGCCGGATTTTGCGAACCTCGCAGGCCGCTATGCACTTCAGTAGCACGTTCCCTCTGACGCGATCGCATACGTCAGAAGAAACGTTCTACTGAGGTGCTGTGCAGCCTGTGAAGTTTGGTACAGCCGGCTGCGATCCTCAAGGAAACAGCGCCCAATTCTCTGCTGTGCTTTGGGGAGAGTCTTCAGCGACTTGAAGCCCTTCTTCCAGCAGCCGCCACCAGCGCTGCTCCGCACCGCATCAAGCTGCCGAATAAGGCCACGGAGGGCAATCGGGGTGGCCAGGACACAGGCAGGGAGAGTTGGTGAGTGAGGGCGGGAGGAGGGGAGTGGCCAGAGTGTTCCCTGCTGCCGTGTTCTAAAATAGAATCTGGCCAGGGATCAGAAAACACGGCGGCAGGGAACATGAAACCCTAAGTGCGCATGCGCGCATAGGGTTTTATTATATAGGATAGGCAGCATAGTAGAACATACATATAGCATGGATGTGATATAATGTCAGCACAATATAGGGAGCAGCTTAATAGACAGCAGGGACATAAAGATAGTCAAGAGTGACCCTGGTGTTATATTTTGCTGCTACTCATAAGTTTCAAACCTTTGGCTAATTTCAACACTTGTGGGTTACTGATGGTCAATATTGTGCCTGCATATTAATTTTCTAAATTTAACTTTCTCCTGAAATCCTCCAATCCAGATGAATTGAGCCCTTGGAAAGGCTCAAGGGCAATATGCTATAGATGTTCAATTTAGCACAGATGCATTCTGTCTTGTGCATGGGGACTGCTGTGAGAATGGCAATGTGTAAAACATATTTGGGCTTAGATGAACTGTGTGCTGTGAAGCACTTCCCTTATATATACTCTTACTGTGCTACAGCAGCAGCTATGGAAAGTAGCAGGACATATCACTCCCACACTGCATCATCATGTGGTCAGTTTGTCCACTGAGAGCAGATCATGGGAAAATTTGGGATACACACTCCTTGATGAGGTCCTGCAGGGTTTGTTAATCTTTCTGCAGGAACTTTGAACCTTTTGTTTATGCTTTGTGACAGTGAAAAATTTAAAGGAGTCCTAAACAACTTCTGATTTTATTATTCATTGCACTTCCTGAGAGCAATGCAAGCATATCTCAGCAAGTCAGTTGGCATGGTAGTGTATCTTTGTGGACACACTTGCTCCAAGTTTTCTTTCATTTCACACTGTACTGTTTATAGTTGCATATGATTTGAAGTAGCTTGAGAAAATATGCTTTTGTTTAAGCTGTCAGATGCACCTTTGAGGTTTGGAATACCATGGAAAATATAACTTGGATAATATAAGAATGATGCTCAGAATAGAGTTACCATATGGCTCCAGAAAAAGGATAACAGATTGAAACATCCAGGTTTTGCTTCTATTGAAAGCAACGGAAGCAAAACCCAGATGTCTCGAACTGTCTCCCTTTTTCTGGAGCCATATGGCAACCCTGACTCAGAATAACAATAAAACTAGAATACATGACCTCCCGCTGACCCTGGAGAACTACCCATCAAACCAAACATAAGAGAAAAAAGGGCCTTATGCTAACCACTCCAGTTGAGATATGTAGCTATCAACAGAGTTTGATTGATTATAAAACCTAGATGAATAAATTATTTAAACTGAGAGATTGAAGCTTTTTATTATTTTGTAAGGAGCACTAGATGATGGATTATAATTTCAGTGCTTTTTTTTTTTTCTAGAAAGGAGTCATAACTAGAAGGATTCTTTCTGTATAACAGAAGCTTGCTTTTGTAAGTAAGAATCTCCAAGGACAAGCATAGAAACTTAGAAACATGACAAAGGTTAAAGGACAAATGGTTTATCCAGTCTGCCCATCCACAGCATCCGTTATCTCCTCCTTTCCCTAAGAGATCCCATGTGCTTGTTCCATGCTTTCTTGAATTCATAGTCTTTGTTTCTACCACCTCTACTGGGAGATTACTCCTCACATCTACCATGCTTTCTGTAAAAAGGTATTTTCTTACATTACTTAGAGCTTATCACCTCTTAACCTCATTCTATACCCTCTCACTCTCAATTGAAAGAGACTTGCATCATGTGTATCTATGCCACATAGGTATTTAAATATCTCTATCATATCCCCTGCCTTTCTTCCAAAATATACATATTGAGATGCCTTAATCATTTTAGTTGCCTTCCTCTGGACCAACTCCATCCTGTTGATATCTTTTTGAAAGTGCGATCTCCAGAATTGTACACAATATTATAAATGAAGAGTCTTACACAAGGGCATCTATTCCATCTTTTTTCTACTGGCCAGTCCTCTCCCTATGCACCCAAGCATCTTTCTAGCTTTCGCCGTTGCCTTTTCAACCTGTTTTGCCACCTTAAGATCATCACATACTATCATACCCAAGTCCTGCTCCTCTTTCATTCACAATGGTTCTTCACCCTCTAAGCTGTACCGGTCCCTCAGGTTTCTGCATCCCAAATGCCTTGCATTTCTTAGCAATAAATCTTAGCTGCCATATTTCAGGACCGTTCCTCAAGGTTCACTAGGTCCTTCCTCATGTTATTCATACCATCAGGGATATCTGGTCTATTGCAGATTTTGGTATCATCCGCAAAGAGGCAAATCTTAGTCAGCCCTTCAGCAATATCACTTACAAACATGTTAAAAAAGAACAGGCCCAAGAACCGAACCTTGAGGCACACCACTGGTAACATCCCTTTCCACAGAGTGATCTCCATTGACTATTACCCTCTGCCGCCTTCCACTCAACCAGTTCCTGACCCAGTCTATCACTTTGGTGTATGTACCGAGGGTACTCAGGTTTTTTTTATTAGACACCTGTGTGAAAGACTGTCAAAGGCTTTGCTAAAATCTAAATACACAACATCTAGCACTCTCCCTCTATCCAATTCTCTGGTCATTCAGTCAATCAAAAAAGACCTGCCTCTAGTGAATCCATGTTGCCTTGGATCCTGTAATCCACTGGATTCCAGAAAATGCACTATTTTCTGTTTTATAAGCATTTCCATTAATTTACTTACCACAGAAGTCATATTTACTAACCTGTAGTTTCCTACTTATTCATTACTTCCACTTTTGTGAAGCAGGACCACATCCGCCCTTTTCCATTCCTCCAGTACAACCCCTGACTCTAGAGAAGCATTGAAAAGGCTAGGCAGTAGAGCTACCAGAACTTTCCTAAGTTCCTTCAATACTCTCGGATGTACACCATCTGACCCCATTGCTTTATCCATCTTTAGTTTAGCAAGCTTATCATAAATACAGTCCTCTAAAAATCAATCTTGGTCAACTACATTTCCATTACTATTTCTATTTGTCACTTTTGCACTTCCTCTTATCATTCTAAAAAATATTTCATAGATGAATGATGTCATCTGTGGAATCACTTTAAATCTTTTTTTTTTTTTTTATTTATTTATTCAGCTTTATTTTACATCAAAAGAAATTCTTTGATAAAGAAACATAATAATTCCCAATTGGAAATAAAATATTAAGTATACATATATATTACCATGTTAACAGTCCACTACTATGGGAGAGAGAAACAAACAATAATCAGGGATAGCTGATTTTAACATAAGAAAAATTATACATATCATAAGTACAGAGCATAACGGTTGTATACTAATTACTCGGTCTGGTTGGTGACTTCAGTGGGCATCTGAGGGGATACAGAAGCCGCTTTACCCTCCAAGAAAAATTGTAATTGATCAGGTTCATAAAAAACATATCTATTTGCTTGATAAGTAATACAACATTTACATGGAAAGCGTAGCTGAAAGGTAGCTCCTAACCCCAATACAGATTGACGTAACATTAGAAATTTTTTCCGACGCAACTGCGTCCATTTAGAAACATCTGGAAATACGGCTATTCTAGAACCATAAAATTCAACATTCTCAGCCCTAAAGAATAGACGAAGAACTGCTTCTTTGTCTTGTAAAAAGACAAAGGTCACAAGCAAAGTAGCCCTTTCAGAAATTCCAAGAGATGAAGACTCCAATAAATTTGTAATATCTAATTCAGTCTGTTGGTTTTCTATGTCCTGAGTCTTTAATTTTGGAGTATTTAAATAATATATTTTCTGTAAGGGAGGCAGTGAAGTCTCAGAAAATTTTAAGACTAAAGTTAGGAATTGATGAAAAAGTTCCTTAGGTGATTGTAGTCTGGTGACTGGAAAATTAATTAATCTCAAATTTAAATTCCTGTTGGCATTTTCCAGATTTTCAATCTTCCTAGACAACATTGCTTTGTCTTTAACTTGATAATTAGAACTTTTTTGTAAATCAGAGACCTGTTGCTCAAATTTATCTAGTCTCTGGTCTTGATGTTGAATTTTCCCCTCAATCTCTTTCAAATGCAATGAGGA
Organism: Geotrypetes seraphini; assembly: GCF_902459505.1. Taxonomy (NCBI): domain Eukaryota; kingdom Metazoa; phylum Chordata; class Amphibia; order Gymnophiona; family Dermophiidae; genus Geotrypetes; species Geotrypetes seraphini. Next base: position 172,812,293 of record NC_047088.1, on the reverse strand, counting down.
AGTATGCATAGTTGTAACAGTATAGGAGCATACCTTATGAAGGCTTTCAATAGCCTCCCAGAGTGCCTCCAAATCAATCACCATTGGTTTCTTCAATGGGGTCAGAAGAGAAACAGGAACCATCGATGAAGTAATAGAATCCAGTTCAAATTTACTTGTTCCATTAGCTGACCTACCATGAGCTCCTAGTCCCCCAAACGCTGGCAATTGTTGTATAGGGTCCAGCGAGACTGAAACTGCCTCCGGAGTCAAAGGTAAATCCGGCAGCGCAAGCGGAGTAAATGATATCCCCGCTACTTCCTGCAACGCCGCCGGTGAACCCGACATTCTTCCAGGGCGTGGGGGGGCTCCCGGACCAATTGGGCTAAGCGAAACCTCGCTTCCCGAAGTCGAGATCAATCCCTCTCGACAAGCCGGAGCGCCCTGAACAACCGGGACAGCAAACGAAGTTATTGCTGTCTGGCGCGTTAGCGAAGAGGCTGAAGAGGCAGGAAGAACACCTCTCTGTTTCCCTCTACGTTTGGGCATGCTGAAAAGGTACGAAGCAATATTTCAAAGTACTTTAAATCCCCAGTGTAGAGAGAGCCTCGAGCTATGCGACTAGCTCCGTCGCCATCTTGATTCCCTCCCCATCACTTTAAATCTTTAGGCATAGCCCATACTGTACATGTGCAGGTTCCTTCCCACTCAACATTGGCTCATGGGATCATCAGTTCTTCATTTTTCACTGAGCTGAGAAGCTATGGGACTCATAATTGAAACAAAAATATGTCTAAAAACCTGCCCAAGTCGGCACTTAGATGATCCAAAAGACAGGTCGTCCAAGTGCCGATAATAGAAACAGGGTTTTAGACGTATCCAGAGACTTTTTAGGCCTCTGAATCCCGCTGTGTGCCCAGAGCAGAAAGAGACATTTTTGGAAGAGTGGTTAGGGTGAGATGTAGGTGGGATAAGGGCTGACCTAGACTTAGTTGTTCTGCAGGAATAATCAAAGGTTTGATGAGACTGCTTAGACGGAACTTATATGTTGTGACTTAGGCGATCTAAAAACAGGTTTAAGTGCCCAAAAGATATCCAAAGTGACCAGATAACCACTGCAGGGACAAAGTAAAGACCCCCCACACATTCTCCCCCATGTTCACTGACCCACTCACATCGCCACAAAAATCATAATAAAAAGGTACATACCTGCCTTCAGAACATCAGCACCTGGCATAGGAAAGCCTAGTAGAGCTGCACAGAGGTGGCTTAAGTAGTCTGGGGGTGGGCTAGTTAAACATAGAGAGAAGGACCCAGGCCAATAAGCCACTCTAACCACTACATTTATGGTTGTAAATGTGAGCCCACCAAACCCCACTATACTGCCATATAGATGCCATCTGCAGCCATAAGGGCTATTGGGGTTGTAGACAGATGAGTAAAGTGGGTGTTTTGGGGGGCTCACCACAACCTAAAAGGGAGTTGTGGTGAGATGTTTATGTGGCACCCTTTCTGTGAAGTTCACAGCAGTACCCTGTAAGGTGCCCCACTGTGCTGTTGCCATTTCTGTGGCCAGTCCATCACAATGCTGGCACCTCCCATGTCCAAAAGGTCTTGTTCTGGACCTTTCTTGTTTCAAACTTGGACAAATATTTGGATGAGAATGTGATATAAAGATAGACCTACTGGCGGTCTGGATGATCAAATGCCTGTACGTTTAGAGAGACGACTTTCGAGAAAAAAAAAATCTTTTGGACGTACTTTTCGAGAATGGATCTTTTGAGACTGCTGACTTAGCGCCTTACGTCCAAATCAGACTTGAACGTTTCTTTTGATTATGCCCCTCCACATCTTCAATTTTCTTTTCAATACATCAAACTTTTCTAATATGTGGTGCCTTTCTGTCCTTCTTTTTCATAAGTTTTTTTTCATAATTCTTTATTTTGATCATGTTCCAGTATGTTACCTAACTTTGGTTCATTTTTGTTAACTTTTCAATTTTGGGCCTTTGGACCACCTCAAGCCCTTTTTTCCTTCCTGGAGCATTGATTGTTTTCAGGATATTTTTCATTCACACTTCCTGTGCCATTGACCTTTGATTTAGAGTTGGTCATTTTTCCCTCCATGTCAAAGACAGAACTGAGTGGCTTTAAGAAATGCTCTCGATGTTATCAGACAAAAAGGCAGTTTATTGGAATATCAACAAATTACAAAGAATCAAGCCAAATTGATTACTTGTGGTATGTATTACAAAATTCCTGTTACCTGACACAGTTTCCAAAATAAATGCAATCTTGATTGAACGCTGTGATGCTAGCAGTGATTTGAAATGCTCAGCACTCTCTCAAGATTGCATTTCTTTTGGACAGTGTCAGGCAACAGGAATTGTATAACCGCAAGTAATCATTTTGGCTTGATTCATTTGCAATTTGGTGCCATCTACTGGGCTACATTTTACACTCCTGAGGAAAGCCTATTTGGCCGAAACACCGGCCGTGTTGTGGTCCAGTATATAGTTTATTACAAAGGACTTTCTTTGCCTATCACGTTTTATGTATACATATGTGTACTTTTAATGTGAATTTGTTGATATTCCAATAAATTAATTGTCCTTATAGCGGTTTGACTTGTGTCCCTTCCCCACTCCCATTTTTTGCTCTTGATGTTATCAGACCATTTCAGGCTCTGACCCATATAATTGGTGTGTCCAGTGTCTGGATCCTGAACCTTGAGACATTAGCTGTACCTTCTGTCTCTGTATGCAAAAGAGGTTACTCAAAGCCCCAAAACTTCAGTTTGAAAAACCTTTTGGTACCGCATTGGCAATGACATCAAGCATGGTGGGGGACTCAGAATCTAACACTCAGTTTTCTAAGACCCTGGTATCAACATCAGCGCTGAGTACATCAATACTGCATCCAGAGCATTGGGCATTGGGCTTCTTGCAGAGGCAGAACTCTACATCATCTTCGTTGCCTTGAGCATCAAAGGATGTGGCACATAAGAGAGCCAAGAAGCACAAACATTCTCCCCATTCCAGGCATACTGCTGCTTCCTCACAAGCATTGATTTCCTCGATGCATATTAAGTGTCAATGTATCAATGACCATCCTCCCCCCATTAAGATGATTCTCCTTATAGATGTGCCTCAACATCAAGATCTCCCACAGCTCATGAACTGGTACAGCAGACTGCTTCTGGTTCTGACACCATCTCTCTGGGCTATGCTCTAACAAGTGCTTTTGGGGCTACTGCAGTTGGTCTTCACATGCATTAAAGGCTTCCATGCCTACCTCAGCCCAGCCCATGGATACATCAAAGCATCAATCGAGGATGAGGTCATGCAGTCCTGCTCATGTCGAGCATTGGAGTCTGCATGGACCCACTCAATGCATGCATTGTCATTGATGGAGGAGTTATCTCCTACTTCAGGCCATTGACCTGCACCTCAATGCACGGTCACACTCCTCTTGATGCATACTACCTGATTTGCCTGGTAGAGAGTACTTTGAGGAGTGTAACATGGATATCTTCAACCTTTCAGATGAGGTGTTGCAAGAATACTCAGCAGAAGAATCTTATGGTATACTTTCTGATTAGTATCCTCAGCCTCAACAACACACGTCTCTGCCAAAAAGTATATCTTTTACTGGCTTTGTAAGGCAGATGGGGCAGGCTTTGCCCATCAAATTGGAAAGAAAGGAGGAACCTTGTTCTAAACTTTTTGAACTTCTTGATTTTGAAGCACCACTAAATGAATGCATTCATTTGGTGGTGCTTCAAAATCAAGAAGTTTACCCTTGCACAGAATCATGAAAGATACTGTATTTAAGAACTGGAAAGTTCCCCTGGTAGTTCAGGTACCTCCTAGAAAGATAGATATAATGTACACAGTTCAAATGTGTCCAGGATTTGACACAACTCAACTTCAACAACATTCGTTAGTTGTGGAATCTGCCCTCAAACATTCACGCAACTTGTGATCTTACGCTTCTGCTCCTCCAGGCAGAGAAACCAGAATATTGGACTCTTTTGGCAAATGCGTTTTCCAGTAATCTATGCTCCTCAACTTTATATGTCCATTTATTTTAAGTACTTATTAAAATTGTCAGAATTTGAGGAATTTCACCCTCTTAGACAATTGTCTAAGAACTTGTTCACTACAAGAAAGTTCATTGCTGGAGCAGCTTTCAATGCCTTTGATGTTTCTTCCTGAACATCTGCAGTGTCAATTACAATGTGCAGTTTGGCATGGCTTCAAGTTTATGATCTGGAAACTTCAGTTCAAAAGTGCCTTTCCAATGTTCCTTGTAAGAGAGATGATCTGTTTAGAGAAAAAATTGAGCAAACTACAGATAAGATTTTTTAAAAAAATCCTCACAGATACTATGACAACTGTATCTAAACCACAAACCTCTCAATCTTTTTCATCATCCAGAAGGTATTCTGCCTTATCCAGATATTCATATTACTATAACACTAAACACTGCTACAATCAGTCTTCTTCCTCATTCTCAGTGCCTGCTGCTGAACAACTTTGCACAAGACTGCAAAGAACACAGAAATCACAACCTCAGGCTCAATTCAAACAGCAGTCATAATTTTGACACCTTTCTAGAAAGCATTGCTAACATTTCTCTGATTCTTTCTCACAATCTTCCCATAGAAAGCAGGCTAATCTATTTTCACCAGCGATGGCCTCTAATCATATCAGACGAGTGGGTACCTCAAGTTGTAGCTCAAGGCTATGTCCTATGCTTGCTCAGAAAACCTCCAAATCACCTGCCAAGAGAGTCTCCTTTTAACTTCCTCTTTCATCAATACCTCTTGACCCTTCTCCAGCTAAATGTAATGGAACCTGTTCCTCTACAAGAGAGGCCAATATAAAAACAACAATAAGAAACCGAAAGCCTTCAACCTATTTTAGACCTCCAAATCCTCAACAAATACTTGCTGAAGAATTTCTACATGATCTCTTTGGGAACCTTGCTATCTCTTCTGGAAAAAAGATAATTGGATTTGCCTTCTAGATCTCAAGGAGGCATATACTTACATTTCTATTCTACTTGCTCAAAGACAGTACCTCTACTTTCGAGTTAGATCTTGACACTTCCAATACATGGTTTTACCTTTCAGTCTAGGTTTGGCTCCTTGTGTATTCATAAAATGCCTAGTGACTAAGCTCCATGTTGCATGACTTGATTGTGCTGAATTTGTGGGTGCATTTATTCTGAGGTCTCTTTTTCTCCACTTTTTGGATGCTGCAGTTGTCTTATCACAGGAGTCCATAATGTTTAAATGTTATTTTGAGTTCTTGGTCACATGACATCCACAGCACATGTTACCCCATTTGCATGTCTTCATGTCAGCGTCCCACAGTGGAAATTGTTGACCCAATGGTCTGAAGCCATGGAACATCTGTCTGCTCCAATCCAAGCCACCTCACACCTCCACCATTCTCTCCAATGGTGGATGATGCTTCACAATCTTACTCAAGGACTTCCCTTACAGCCTCGTAACACCAAAAACTCCTAACCACAGATGCCTCGATATTAGGATGGGGTGCTCATCAGAATGGCCTCCACACTCATGGAGTATGGTCTCACAGTGAAGAAATCCTCCACATAAATCTTCTAGAACTACAATAGGCAGTGCCCTTACAACATTCCATGACTGATTCCTCCAACAAGTAGTCCTTGTTCGAACAATCAAGTTGTCATGTTCTATCTGAACAAACAAGGGGACATGGACTCTTTCCTCCTTTGCATGGAAGCAATCCAGATTTGAACTTAAGGCAACTGCTCATGGTATACTTCTTAGAGAGCAGTATACTAGCGGGGAAGCAGAATGTGTTAGATGAATCAAGAAGACTTCTTCAACCCCCACAAATAGCTTTTCAGCACAACCATCTTGTGTCAGATTTTCTCCATATGAAGGATGCTAGCCATAAATCTATTCGCTTCCATTCATTGCAACAAACTCACAATTTTACTCCAGACTCTACCCCCAATCACCAGGTGTCAGATGCCTTCCTCATTCATTAGAGGGGTAGATTCCTTTATGCATTTTCTCTGATGCCTCTCATCAGGAAAACTCTACTCAAACTTTGCCAAGAGCAAGGCATCATGATCCTCATAGCATCTTGGTTACATAAGGCTTGGTTCCCGCTCCTCCTAGAGCTCTTTTCCAAGGAACCATGCAAGTTCCAATGCTACTAATGCAGAATGAGGGAGCCCTCCTTCATCCTAGCCCCTGATCTTTAGCACTAACAGTATGGTTGCTTTCACTGAGCAAGTGAATGCTTTCTGCCTCTCGGCTGCAGTATCTGCTGTCATTGAAGCATTTAGAAAACCTTCTACTCAGCACAGTTACCACTTCAAATGGATGAGGTTTACTTCCTGATGTGTGATTCTCTGGAACCTGTCATATGTTTACTTCCATCCATCCTGAACTACCTTCTTCACCTCTCTAACTCTGGTCTAAAATCCAATTTGGTTTTAGTACATCTCAGTGCTAGCAGTATGTTTCACTTTCCCTTGGACAAGAAACTTCTATCTGTTCATCCCTTGGTAGCTAGGTTCATGAAAGGGCTTTATCATACCAAACTATCTATCAAGCCTCCATTTGTTGCTTGGGATCTTAATATGGTACTATCTGCTCTTATGAAGTCTCTTTTTGAGCCACTTACATCTTGCTCTTTCAAATTTCTTATTTGGAAAATCAATTTCCTCATAGCCCTCACATCTGCATGCCATGTGAGTGAACTTCAGGTACTTGTGTCTGATTGGCTGAGGGAGGATGAGTGGTAACTGTTGGGTGCAGTGTGCTGGTCGCTGATGTATTCCATGGTCTGGTCTCTTTTAGAAGGTAGTTTAAATGTGACATGCAATTTTATATTTTGATTTACTTTACGATCTGGCCAGTTCTTTAGGCTACAATGATGTATGTCGATGAAGTGACTTGCATGGTTCATGTATTTTTATATCCTATTGGACGGGTGTATTTGCTTTTATGGTGATGTTTTCGTAGATGTGTATTGAATGTAAACTGTACTATTGCATTTTGTATGTAAATGTGTAACTCGCCCTGGATAAGGGCGGGGGATAAACAAACAAAATATTTTGTCATGGTAGAAGTGCTCCGAACTCATCCAAAATTCCTGTCTATAATCATCTCAGAATCCCACCTCAACCAGTCTATAGTTTGCCTGTTTTCTTTCCAAAACTACATTCACATCCTGGTGAGGCAGCTCTTCATACCTTGGACTGCAAATGTGCTCTGGAATACTATCTGAACTAGACTAAATCTCATAGAGGATCCTCCCAGCTTTTTGATCATAACAGACTTTGAATTCCTCTTACCAATAGAACAATCTCCACTTGGCTAGCAGACTGTATCTCTGTGCCCACTCAGACTTGGCTGACGCTTCAGGACTATGTAACAGCCCACATTGTCTGAGCTATGGCTACCTCGGTAGCTCATTTACGCTCTAAATCTATTGAGGACATCTGCAAAGCATCTGCCAGGTCCTCAATCTATACTTTTACTTCTCATTACTGTTTAGAACAAAACTCCAGAATAGACAGTCAGTTTGGACAAGCAGTTCAGCAAAATCTTTTTACTTCCTGAGCCCCAACTCTCCCTCCAACCCTCTTGGGTTTTGCAGGCTCATGTTTATATGTTGATAAACCTCTTCCAGAGTCATGATCCTGGCAGTTTGGGAGTCCCATCTGTGAGACTATTATGCCTGCCTTTCCTCGGAAAAAGCAAAGATATCTCCTCCTTCACAGCCTGTAGCAGGTGGTCTCTACGGACAGCAGGCATATATTTTCACAACCTGTAGTTGGCTTCTTAGCTTTGTTACTGATGGTCCCATGAGCTGACGTTGGGCAGAAAGGCACCTGCACATGTGCAGTATGGCACTGCCTAAAATTTAAAGTAATAATGCACTTCATAGTGTTTGTACTGGGCTCCGTGGATGACATCACCCATCTGTGGGAATGTATGTGTGCTGTTCTCGGATTGTGTCTGATGATCTCAGGGTGGCAAAACAGGTAGAAAAGGCGACAATCAAAGTCAGGAAGATGCTTGGGTGCATAAAGAAAGGAATGGCCAGCAGGAAAAGGGAGGTGATAATGCCATTATATAAGTCTCTGGTGAGGTCCCATTTGGAATATTGTGTGCAATTTTAGAGACACCACCTTCAAAAAGATATAAAGAGGATGGAGTCAGTCCAGAGGGCTGCTACAAAATTGGTTAGTGATCTTTGTCATAAATTGTATGGGGACAGACTTAGAAACCTTAATATGTATACTCTGGAGGAAAGATGTGAGAGAGAGGATATGATAGAGACATTTAAATATCTCCATGGTGTTAATGCACAGGAGGTGAGTCTTTTTCAAATGATGGAAAACTCTGGAAGGAGAGGGCATAGGATGAAGTTAAGAGGTGATAGGCTTAGGAGTAATGTAAGAAAATACTTCTTTACAAAAAGGGTGATAGATGCCTGGAATAGTCTCCCAATGGAGGTGGTGGAAATGAAGACTATATTTGAATTCAGGATAGCATGGGACAGGCATGTGGGATCTCTTAGGGAGAGGAGATAGTGGATGTTGTGGATGGGCAGACTGGATGGGCCATTTGGCTTTTATCTACCATCATGTTTCTAATTTATTACAGTAAATTAGTTTACACACGCATCTAGGCTCCATATCTGAATTTGGGTTCCCAACTTTGGACAACCTATATAGAATCAGAGGAATTGAGTTAAAAAATGGAATATAATGGATTGGGAGTTCCAGATAAATCAGCTTCTCAAAAAATTTTCCTGGTGTTCTTCGGGTAAAGCCATTTCAGTTTCTGCAGCATAAAAACTTAGATGCACTGAAACAGAGCAGTTACCAATATTGGAGATACATGGCTGGTTTCTGGAGGAGGGAGGGGTCAGAGGGGATATAAGTCTACTTGAGCTGATAGTGGGGTTTTTTTTTAGGAAAGGAAGGAGGCAGGCGTGCACAGGACCACTTATGCCACCAAATATTTGGGGTGGGGGTTGGAGATCTAGAGGCCACAAGCTACTAAGGACATTTGTGGTAATCTGAGTGAGGAATTTAAAGAGTTGGGGGGTGTTGAGATTACCTGAGGAGATTGGGGAATTAGGATTTCAGTGGGGATTGTCAGGTCTATGCTAATGTCAAACAGAAGTCTTACATAAGGTCTTCAGTTGACTCTAGCATGCAATCGGCACACTGTCCCATGTTAGCACACATTTTTTTTTACACTGGACCTCTTTGCGTACTATTTAGTTACTGCACTGGGGAGCAAAACTTTGACATTACTCTTGCATTAGGAAGCCATGGGCTTGTAACATTAGATTTCTGCTTTAGCTCCTCAGTTTGTTTCCACAACTACAGACAAATCACATCTCTGATATTCACACAAGAAGGTAACAAAGTTTGGAGAGAGGTGAAAATTTTCCATTTGGTGAAAATAGATCTGCATTTGGTGAAAACTTAAGGGGGAAATGTTTACTGCTTGCTATACAAATCTTGTTTTAAATTCCATCTAAAGAGTCTGTGATTCATCTGGTTTATGGTATTAAGTCAAGGTTGACTCTTATTCCAGTTTATTTACTTGTTGTTCATTGAGTATACTGGGGGCCATAGATTGTCTTTGCACATGCAAAAGTTCCCTAGAAGAACCTATATTGATGCAACATGTAAACAGGCTGAGTCATCTTTATTATGCTGTAGTTGTGAGTGTAATGTTTTATATTTTATTGTGGCTATCCTCTGAAATTGAAAGAAGATGTGGTAAAAGTAGTTAGCATAGCTGACAGGTTAAAGAGTAATAAATAACCTGGACCAGAAGGTATACATTCCAGGGTACTGAAAGAACTCGAACATGAAATTGTTGATCTGCTGTTAGTGATCTGTAACCTGTTGCTAAAATCATTTGTAGTACCTGAAGACTGGAGGGTGGACAGTATTAAGCCAATTTTTAAAAGGGTTCCAGGGAAGATCTGGGAAATTACAGACCGGTATGCCTGACTTCAGTTCCAGGTAAAATAGTAGAAACAATTACAAAAATAAAATTGTGGAATACAGAGAAACATGATTTAATGGGACAGAGTAAGCATGGGTTCAGCCAAGGGAGGTCTTGCCTCACCAATTTGCTTGACTTCTATAAAGGTATGAATAAACATGTGAATAAAGGTGAGCTGGTTTATTGAGTGTATTTAGATTTTTAGAAAGCTTTTGACAAAGTTTCTCATGAGAGCCTTCTTAGAAAATAAAAGGCATGGGATAGGAGACTATGTTCAGTTATGGATTAGGAATTGGTTATCATACAGAAAACAGAGGATAGGGTTAAATGGCCAATTTTCTCAATGGAGGAGGGTAAATAGTGGAGTGCTGCCTGGATCTTTTCGGGGACTGGTGCTATTTAACTTTTTTATAAATGATCTGGAAATTGGAACAGTGAGTGAGGTGATTAAATTTGCAGATAACACAAAACTGTTCAAAGTTGTTAAAACACATACACAGATTGTGAAAAATTTCAGGCAGACCTTAGGAAATTGGAAGACTGGGCAGATGAAATTTAATGTGGACAAATGCGAAGTGATGCACATTGGGAAGAATAACACCAAATCATAGTTACCAGATACTAAGGTCCCTCTTGGGGGTCAGAGCCCAAGAAAAAGATCTGGGTGTCATTGTAGACATAGTTCTGAGGGTGGTTACACATGTTGCCATGTGATTGGGCAGCATTATCTTGATCTGTTTTATCAGGATCTCTGGTCTTAAAAATACACTGACTCCTTTTCTATGACCTAGTTCTTTTTCAATGCCTCAGGAGGGCATTTTCCACTTTATTTGCAGTTCTAAGCACAGCTACTTTCACAGTTTGCTGACTTCAACATTGGTTATTTGTGTTTAAATATGCAGGTAGGATAAGGAAACTGCTGAAGACTTCCAACAGGCCTGCCTTTCATTCTGGTGTAAAATTTGTTTAAGTGTATAAAACCATCTATAAGTTTGCATAGTCTCATCCTGAATGTCTGCAAACTCTCCCAGGCTGAATTAGAAATGTGGCCAGGAAGATTACAAATTAGCTTTAAATGAAGTTACCCTTGTACTGGGATTAAAACTTGAGTGTTTCAGGGTTAGGACTATGCACACATTCACACTGCCATTATGGAGGGCAACTTTAAATACTGTTTTACATGTTCCAGTAGGCTTTTATTTTCCTGCTTTCCTGAAATACAGGTACATAAATGCCTTAAAGGGAGATTCCATAACTGAGTGTCCCCATTTATGTGGTCTTTGCCTTTGAAAATTTATAGAATACCAGCAGTTACGCATTCAAATATAGCCTTACCCATGAAGTGACTAAGTGCTGTTCTGTAAAGGGACATGTAAATGCAAAGAGGTGTGCATAAGGGTAGGCAAAATGCAGGGTTCCCGTTTAAAGGGACATAATATATCGTCCACTGCAGTTATGCCAAATCCATGGCTGGTATAACTGTGGGTACTTATATGTAACATGTGCGATACTGGGTTATTCTGGTAGTCTATAGTAGAATCTGGGTGTCCAGGTGCTATTATAGAATAGGTTCTCACTGTGTTTTGTTGGTTATGGTTTACGGTTTATTCTGGTTTTGATATACAGTTCTGAATGCAGGACTTTTGAGTGCTTGTGACTGTATTACATTACATTACATTACATTAGTGATTTCTATTCCGCCATTACCTTGCGGTTCAAGGCGGATTACATTCAAACTAAAAAACAGGAATTACATACAAATTAAAAGGAATAGAATAAGCGATGACATAGAATTTTTTAAGGTAATAAACATTGGATAAAGAGTTACCAAAGGGAAGTGGAGGTCTTTAGGAGGTAAGAATATGGTGAAATTATGGGTTTTAGATAGCATTTGATAGGTAAAAGTGTTGTTAAGAGTAAGAGATTTTAAGAGTGGGTGTGGTTAGGACTGTTTCAGGGCTTTCTTGAAGAGTATAGTTTTTATTTGTTTTCTGAAAATCTTGTAGTCTGGGGTGGTTAACAGTAGGTTGGAGATTTGGTTATCCATTCTTGCAGCTCGAGTGGCTAGGAGGCCGTCGTATTGTTTTGACCGTTTTACTTCCTTGATCGGGGGAGGTGTAAAAGGGGAGTGCGTTTTTCTATGTCTGGTTGAGGTTGCTTGGATGAGGCGATTGTTTAGGTAGGCTGGGCTGTTTCCATTTAGGGTTTTGAATATCATGCAGTAGAATTTAAATAATATTCTTTCTTGGATTGGTAGCCAGTGTGAGTTGATGTAGGCTTCTGTGATATGTATTCTGAATGTTTGTGATTTTATATTGTTTTATCATTATATGTTGTACTGTCACTGGATTATGTATGGTATGATGTTATCCACCTAGGTATATACTTAATGTAAATTTTTTTTAAAATAAATAAATATCAGAACGATTAAAGATGGAGGTGCCTAGTTATAGAACTGCCCTCCTACAGACTTCTTTTCCATCTCCCCTTTCTCTTCTATACCTCCATCTTCAACTTATTTCAACAGCTATACTTCTCTCACCTTCACATTTCTTCCTCCAAATGTCATTCTGTCTTCTCATCCTATCTATACTCCTTTTTCTGGTTTTACTTCCAGTCTTCCTTTTTTTCCCTTGCATTTCTTCTGATGTGTTTTGTTTCCTTGCTCCTAGCTTCACTTCTGCATCTAACATACAGTAGGGACCAATGCAATTTACTTCTCATTTAGTGCTAAGTTTTTGTTTACTGAAATTGCTACTTGAGTAGCTTTAGCATAGCTAGGACTGAATGGGAACCAGGAAGAAATATTAAGATGGGCCCCCTTTAGAAGAGGATTGGGGGTGGGGGGTGGGGGAGATAGAATGCCTTCAGAACTCAAGTAACTAAATCCTTTCCATAACAAACACGTTCCAGACCTCTATAGAAAACTTGTCATAATAAAGCAGCACTAATGTTCAGAATTCAAAAGCAACAGCCCTGCCTATAAACAACGCAATACCCTATAATACCAGTATATTTCCTGTTTGTAAAACCAAACAAGTCAGACTGCTACAGATCCCTACACAGAAACTAAAGACTAGGAGGCTCCTGCTCAGTTAAACTCCATTGAGATGGCCAATCCAAATATAGTTGAATATCCGTGCATACCCCAGCATTGAATATCCAGGGTTAAGATCAGCCTGCAGTTATGAGTGGCTTAGAAGCCACTTAACACTCTGAGCCAAATATTACTAGGGTTATCAGATATCTGGATTTCCACAGATATGTCCTCCTTTTGAGGACATATCCGGGGGTCTGGATGGTTTTTCAAAACCTGGCACTTCCTCCCTGCCCGACAAGAACAGGAAGCAGGGGGCGGGGCTAGGGTGGGCTTGGGGGCAGGGATGGGCGGAACTAGGTGGGCCTGGAAACGGGGCTAGGGAGCCAGATTTTCTGAAAGGAAAATCTGGTAGCCCTACTTATATTACCCCTTAGAAGAATATCTCACAGAAACTACATGCTGGCTAAATATCTCACTTTTGATCTTCTCTTCATGTAAACATCTAATAAAAACCAGTCTATATTTTGCCTATATAAATACTTCTTCAGAGAGTCTTTCAAATTTTATCTGCTCCAGAGTAAATCACCAATACAATACACATCAGCAGTGGTCTTTGCAGATCTTCCCTGAGTGGTAGAAGGAAGTAAGTCCAATATGTTAAAAAATAAGTCAAGTGCCTCTCTGTAATCTAGGAAGTAAGTCCCATCATAACGTATATTAGACTTCAGCATAGTCACTTCAGAAGTCCTGGTATTTCTGTGGCAAAAGGCAGTGGTAAGTTCATTTCAGAGATATCAAACAAAAACATGTTTTCCATTTTCCCACAGATTAGCCAGAATGGACTTACTACCTTCTGACATTGCAGGGAAAATATATCATCATATGCTCATTTGTTTTGCTAAAGCATGTGTGGAAAGTTTGTTTTGAACTCTCTGAGTATACATCCCAGCATGGAATTTACAACTGAAAATCTGTGGGGATTTCTATAATCACAGTCTCTGACAGGCAAGAAATTTTCAAAGGAGAAGCTTTACTGGTAAATTTTCCTTTTTGAAAATGATCTTGCAAGCTCAGGGTATAAGGTACTTATGGGCAAGCAAAAAATCTTTTCATTCTAATTCTTGAATGCTGTTCTATGACTCTATACCAGTGTCTCACAAACTGTCTGCAGCGGCACAATATTGTTCCGCGGTGAGATTCCAGGTGTGCCACGAAAAATAAGTGTCTGTCACTGCCGCGCCAGTGCGTCTCCTCCTCTCTGCCCCCCCCCCCCCCAGCATGGAGGGATTTCCAACACCCGGCAGTTTGTTTAGGCTTTAGAATGCCTCTGAGCTTAGGGCCGCATCTTGAAGGCCTTTGAGTGTCAAGAAAAGTGTGGAATAACTTGTAAGTTTCATGGCACCACATCATTCTTTTCTTGGTTGGGCTGAGAACTTTTCAGCAGCCCTTCATACTGTATAGGAATCCCCAGTCCAATATGACTAATTTTCAAACACGATGTGTCCAATTTCCAGTTTTGATTCTGCAACAGATTTGGTCTTGTTCTGTTTTCAGAGAGTTATTCTACTTCCAGTCAAACAGACGATATAATTTCTTTTCCACAAGAGTAAAAGCATTCTGTCACTGAATAATGCTCCTTTTCCATTCTGACCTTTATTTCATTCCTGAGTTGATTAATGCTTAAGTAATAGAAAAGATTTCGAGAAGGGCAACAAAAATGATAAAGGTAACGGAACATTTCCCTTATGCAGTGATGGTATAAAGGGTATGGCTGTATAGATTGGAGAAAAGATAACTGAAGGATCTCATAGAAGTGTATTTATTATTTATTTAAAATATTTATAGCCCACATTATTCCACAGTTCTAAGCAAGGCATAAATTATTACTACATACTGAAAAGCAGTATATACTAATGCTTGGAGAATGAGAAACAAGATTCTTGATATAGAGGCTGTGAAGGAAGAGGCTGAATTGGATTTAGTGACAATCACAGAGGGTTCACTGTATAGATATGTGGTAGATATAGGAAAGACAGGGTAGGAAGAAAAGGAGGGGGAGTGGTGTTATATGATAAAGGAAAACAAACAACAAAGATGACCAATTGGTGTTCAGTCTCTTTTATGTATTCAGTTTTTCTATACCGTTCTCCCAGGAGAGCTCAGAACGGTTTATATGAGTTTATTCAGATACTCAAGCATTTTTACTGTAATGGACTCAACATGATCGTGTTTCAGCCCACAAGGGCTTGCCTCAGGAGTCTTGTAATAAAAAATCAATTCGTGCAATTTCCATAAACCCTTCAATGCATGCTATAGTAAACTGCAGCTCTAATGAACGGCGTCTGCCATTGTCCGCGATTAATTGCCATTCTTTAGAGCTACAGTTTACTATAGCATGCATTGAAAGGTTTATGGAAATTGCACGAATTGATTTTTCATTACAAGACTCCTGAGGCAGGCCCTTATGGGTCGAAACACGATCGTGTCGAGCCCATTAAAATAAAAGAGACTGAACACCAATTGGTCACCTTTGTTGTTTGTTTTGCTGTTCACCGTTGTGAAGGCAGTTTCTCCTGTTTGTATCCCCGTTATATGATAAAGAACATTTTAAAACCACAGAACTGCAGGATCTGCAAGTTAAGGAAGAGGTACATTGGGTCAATTTGGATAGAGGGACTGGAAAATGTATTTACATTGGTGCGATATACAGGCCTCCTTCACAGACAGAAGAAGTGGACAGATTTAATAGTAGGCATTCAGAATATAGCTATAAAAGAGGATGTATTACAATAGATGATTTTAAAATGCAGGATATTGATTGGGTTATCCCTATTGCTGGGTCTTCTAGAAGCATGGAGATCATAGATACTATACAACAGAGGTGGGCAATCATCGTCCATGAGAGCCACAATCCAGTCGGGTTTTCAAGATTTCCACAATGAATATGCATGAGATTGATTTACATACAATGGAAGCAGTCCATGCAAATTAATCTTGTGCATATTCATTGTGCAAATCTTGAAACCCGACTGGATTGTGGCCCTCAAGGACTGTGATTGCCCACCCCTGTTCTAGACGGAGAACTGTTCCAGTAGTTGATAATGGAACCAATGTGGGATGAGGCCATACTGGACTTAGTACTTACAGAGGGGAAAGTGTTTCTGATGTTACAGTGGGTGATCATCTGGCATCCAATGATCACCTTATGATATGGTTTAATAATTAAACAGAAGAGAGGGCTCATTCGAAAGTAAAAGTTCTAAACTTTAAAAAAACTAACTTTGTTCAGATAGTGAATTACGTCAAGGAACTGTTGTCTGGATGGGAACATCTGGAAGAAGTAGGAATGCAGTGGGCAAAACAGAAAGGAGCTATTGTAAGGGCAACAAACCATTTTGTATGGAAAGTATGTAAAAGTAAGAGGAAAAGAAGGCCACTTTGGTTCTTAAAAGTAGTAGCTGAAAAGGTAAGAAAAAGAGGTTAGCTTTCATAAACTATAAAAGATCGTAGAAAGAGAAAGACAGACTAAAATATCTGGAAAAGTTAATAGAGTCTGGTCAAGTATTCAGAAAAGCAAAGATATGAATGGACGAAAAAATAGTCGACAGTAAAACATGAGGGACAAGACATTTTTTATTATTGATAGGAAAAAGTGCAAAAGTGGCATTGTGAGACTCAAATATGAAGGGGAGGAATATGTAGAAGCTGATAAAGATCATCCTTTGTTCAGATAGTGAATTACGTCAAGGAACTGTTGTCTGGATGGGAACATCTGGAAGAAGTAGGAATGCAGTGGGCAAAACAGAAAGGAGCTATTGTAAGGGCAACAAACCATTTTGTATGGAAAGTATGTAAAAAGTAAGAGGAAAAGAAGGCCACTTTGGTTCTTAAAAGTAGTAGCTGAAAAGGTAAGAAAAAGAGGTTAGCTTTCATAAACTATAAAAGATCGTAGAAAGAGAAAGACAGATTAAAATATCTGGAAAAGTTAATAGAGTCTGGTCAAGTATTCAGAAAAGCAAAGATACGAATGGACGAAAAAATAGTCGACAGTAAAACATGAGGGACAAGACATTTTTTATTATTGATAGGAAAAAGTGCAAAAGTGGCATTGTGAGACTCAAATATGAAGGGGAGGAATATGTAGAAGCTGATAAAGATCATCCTGAATTGCTTAACAAATATTTCTGTTCGGTGTTCATAGCTGAAGCACTGGGAGTGGGACCGCAGAAGGCAAATGCAAGTAGGGATGGAAGTGATCAATTTCAGAGGATTGTATTCATGAGGAGCTAGCTACACTAAGGGTGAACAAAGTGATGGGGCCGGATGGTATACATATGAGGGTGCTAAAAGTACTTAGAGAACTTCTGGCAGCTTCACTGGCTGATCTTTTCAATGCTTCTGTAGAATCAGGAGTAGTACAGGAGAACTGGAGAAGGGTGGATGTGGTCCCTCTCCACAAAAGTGGAAGTAAGAAAGAAATAGAGACCTACAGGCTGGTAAGTCTGACTTCTGTGGTAAGTAAATTAATGAAAACACTTTTAAAACAGAGAATAGTGCAGTTGCTGGAATCCAGTGGATTACAGGACCCAAGTCAACATGGATTCACCAGACAAATCTGATCAATTTCTTTGACTGGGTGACCAGAGAATTGGATTGAGGGAGTGCGCTAGATGTGGTGTATTTAGATTTTAGCAAAGTCTTTGACAGGATTTCACATAGGTGTCTAGTAAATAAACTGAGTGCCTTCGGGATGGGCTCTAAATTGACACACTGGGTCAGGAGTTGGTTGGGTGGAAGTCAACAGAGGATAGTGGTCATTGGAGATCTCTCTGAGGAAAGGGATGTTACTAGTGATGTGTCTCAAGGTTCAGTTCTTGGACCTGCTCTTTTTAAAATTTTTGTAAGCGATATTGCTAAAGGACTGTCTGGTAAGATTTGCCTCAAATTTTCTACATGGATTCAATGCGGCTTACAATAAGAATTGTAACAGACGTAGCAGTTATGGTAGAATTTGTGGTTACAATTGATTGAGTTATAGGATTACAAAGACAAAGGATTCGGTGCTGTCTACAGTAAGACAAGTACCAGTCATGGTAGTTACAGCAGAGCATCTAGATCAGGGGTGTCCAATGTCAGTCCTCGAGGGCCGCAATCCAGTCGGGTTTTCAGGATTTCCCCAATGAATATGCATGAGATCTATTAGCATACAATGAAAGCAGTGCATGCAAATAGACCTCATGTATATTCATTGGGGAAATCCTGAAAATCCGACTGGACTGCGGCCCTCGAGGACCGACATTGGACACCCCTGATCTAGATCATTGGTTTCCAACCCTGTCCTGGAGGATCACCAGCCAGTCAGGTTTTCAGGATAGCCCTAATGAATATGCATGGAGCAGATCTGCATGCCTGCCACTTCCATTATATGCAAATCTCTCATGCATATTCATTAGGGTTATCCCAAAAACCCGACTGGCTGGTGGTCCTCCAGGACAAGGTTGGGAACCACTGATTTAGATTATAGATGTCCATTAGTCTTTAGATTGCAAAGAAAAATGGTGTGCTATCTGTAATTTCCTGAAGTGATAGTAGGAAGAAACCTCTAGTAGACATAGTGTGAGATTGTTCTAAGTTTTGGGGTCTTGAAATGCAATGCTGGTCTTGAATTACTTTTTTTCTTTGCACTTTTAGAGGTGTTGGAAAGGTTAGTTTGTGCTTTTGCATAGCCCTGGAAGACTGGAATGACTTGTTCACCTTTATTTCTAAGGTGAGTCACTTCGAGTTAACACCATATATGGCTTTGTGAACCATGCACACTATTTTAAATTGAACTCTTCTTTTCATTGGTAGCCAGTATAGTTATCTCAGAAGCAGACTAGCTCTCCCATATTGACTTTGATGGAAGATCAGCCTTGCTGCTGTGTTCTGGAGTAGCTGCAACCATTTATACTCTTTCTCTAAGATACTGGCGTTGAGTAGTCCAGGTATGGAAGTAGTATCGCATGAGCAATTGTCCTAAAGCTATTATTGCTCAATATTGGTCTTATGGTTTTTAATTGTCTTAGTCAGCCCAATGAATCAATTTGGTTCTTCAATGTAAGATTTGATTTTAGGATAAAACCCAGGACTTTAGAAGTTTTTTCAATCTTAAGATTTTCTCCTGTGGCTGGTGTTAGGGTCTGATTCGAAAGGCGGTCATGATTACCAAATCAGAGTACTTTTGTCTTCTGTTTGTTGAGTTTGAGGAAGTTTTTCTGTGACCACTTATTCAGGTCTTCTATGATCTTTGCTACATGATATAATGTATCTTCAATTGAATCTTTGGCTAAACAGAGAAGTAAAATGTCATTTGCATAGGAAAAAGTATGAACTTGAGGTCTGGAGAATTTCCTACCAAGGGCTCTAATGTATAGATTAAATAGGGAGGGAGATGAGAGGATCCTTGTGGTACTCCACAGGAAGCCTTTCATTTGTGGGACCTCTTTTTGCCTATAAGTACTTCATAAGTCCTATTTTTTTTAGGAATTTTGTAAAAAGTAGCTCTAGTTCACTCAGTCTTAGAAATAGGACAGAATAGTAGATTGCATCAAACGCAGCTGAAATGTCGAATTGTAATAGTACTGTTTGTATGCCTTTGCTGTTGATGTTAGTTCAAGTAACAATGTTTCAGTGCTATCCATTATTCTAAAGGCATGCTGTGAACTGTGAAAGCCATCTGTATGGTTTATAAAGTCCTTTAGTTGCGTGTTAATGCAGAATTCTAGTAGTTTAGCTGGGCATGGTATTCTTGCAACAGGTTTGAAGTTTTCAACCTTAGTCAAGTCTGACCCTGATGCTTTAGGTATGGGGGGGGGGGGGGGAGGGGATCAAGGCAATGGCCGATAGCATGTTTGGATAAATACCTCCTTCTAAGCAGAGATTGACAAAATCTGTCAATAATATTCAGCATGCTATCTGTATAAATTATATATTCTAATCTGAATGCATAAGTTAAACGGGTCTTACTTGATATGGGTCAATTACAGATATAAAGTTAGGTTGCCATATTCAGCAAACAGACTTAAGCATATGTGCACAAAACTATATGGATAAGTACCGGTAGTCTATATTTGATGTGGTCACTTGACCACTGAATATTGCCTTCTAGTAATTTACCTATATTAAATTTATTTGTACAGACTGAGATAATATACTTCTTATAACTTTTTCTCTTGTATTGCACTGTATGTCAGCAAATGATTGCAGAGGATATCGCCAAAGGTTATTTATCTGTCTAACAAAAAAACCCAAAAAAAATCAATAATGAAAAGAAACCACTTACAGATTTCCCAGTGGAAGACATTATTTCAGCATGAGTTTTTGACCTTCTGTGTAAGACAGATTACTCTTTTTAGTTTTTTTTAAAAAAAAGTTTAAAAAGTGTATTGTTGCCCTTTTGATAACAACATAAGAAGGCATTACTAGATTTCAGTAAACAAAGTTCTATGTTTTGTTAGTCCTGGTGCTAGCAGTGGTGAACTTTACTGCTCATGATACTATGTTAAATCGGGGGAGGGTTTCTAAGTTACTTGGGGATATTGGGCTAGATTCAGTAAATGACACTCAAATATAGAAACATAGAAACATGATAGCAGATAAAGGTAATCTAGTCTGCCCATCCACAGTAACCATTATCTCTACCTCTCTCTAAGAGATCCCACGTGCCTATCCCACACCTTCTTGAATTCAGACAGTCTCTGACTCCATCACTTCTTCTGGGAGACTGTTCCACGCATCTACCACCCTTTCTTTAAAAAAGTATTTCCTTAGATTATTCCTGAGCCTATCACCTCTTAACTTCATCCTATGCCCTCTCATTCCAGAGCTTCCTTTCAAATGAAAGAGACTCGACTCAAGCACATTTATGCCACATAGGTATTTAAATGTCTCTATCATATCTCCCCTCTCCTGCCTTTCCTCTAAAGCAGGGGTGTCAAACTCAATCACATATGGGGCCGAAATCTATAACATAGGCTAAGTTATGGGCCAAATTTTTAATTAAGATATTTAGGGGTCCTTTTATTAAGGTACGCTAACCGATTTAGCGCGTGCTAAATGTGCACCTTAATAAAAGGACTCCTTAATCTTAGTAGAAGTATAGGGTTACAACCTCTCCAACTCTGGCTCTATGATGTAAACAAAACAAATAAAAAAGACTTTTCCTCTCCCTTTGTATTATTCTATGCCAGGTATGACTATTGTAACAGTACAGTATATACAAGTGTCATCAAGTTCAATTTGCTTGTAAACCCTAAAGAACCCAGTGGCTAGGATCCTCTGCAATGTAAAACATAATGATCATATAACTACTCTTCTTAAATACCTTCTTTGGTTCCTGATTGAATAAAGGGTAAAATTTAAAAATCTAACATTGGGGGAAGGAGGAGCCAAAATGGTGGCTGGTTCTTGACAGCATTCTACCATTCTAGTTTGAGTTTTACCTCAGAAATTGCTGTTTGGGACGTCTTTGGAATACGTTTTTCTCTTCTTTGATGCCTCACACCAAACAGAAGGGAATGATCAAGCCTGTTCCACAGCTGGCTGCATTTTCACCTCCATTACAGCCTACAATTGTTCAGGTGCTGGATCATATCACCGTCAAGGGAGGAGCATTTGACTCCCTGGGCCATGATGTCTCCTTATCCCCCCCCTCCCACCTGATGGCTAACATCTCACCGTGTCTAGCAGAATCGAGGGGATTGGCGCCAAGTCCTGGGAAACTCAAAGAAGTTAGGCCAGGGTGTGGAATTGGTGAATCCTTACCCTTGAAGGAGCTGGTCAAATTGGAAACATTAAAGAAATTGGGAATGCAGCTTTGGAATCAGTAGTGATTCTGGAAACACTTTAGATAGCGATAAAGAAGCTAGATGGGATGGTATAAAAGACTGCACAGCTCAAAGAGGGTCCCAATAGCGCACAACCATCTCCAGGCACAGCCATCAGGTACAGTGCAGCACCGCCAATGTTAAAAGGAGTCGCGTCGAAATTGGAGCCATGCCGCTGCCGTAACACATTTCCTCTGCTGCAGTCCTGCCCCTCCTCTGATGTATGGGACTGCAGCAGAGGGAACGTGATGAGGCAGTGGCAGCAAGGCTCCAATTTCGACGTGGCTCTTTTTAACCTTTGCGGAGCTGCACTGCATCTGATGGAGGGAGGGAAGAAACAGCGAGCCAAATCTCAGCGACGACAGGAATTGTTTGGCGGGTCAAATTTTAGTACCCCATGGGCCAAAGTTTGACATGTCTGCTCTAAAGTATGCATATTAAGATCTTTAAATCTGCCTTATGATGAAGACCATGCACCATTTTAGCAGCCTTCCTCTGGACCTACTCCATCCTTTTTATATCTTTTTGAAGGTCTCCAGAATTGTACACAGTATTCTAAATGAGGTCTTATACAGGGGCATCAATACCTCCTTTTTCCTACTGGCCATACATCTCCCTATGCAACCTAGCATTCTTCTAGCTTTCGCCATCACCTTTTCAACCTGTTTGGCTACCTTAAGATCATCACATACAAACACACCCAAGTCCTGCTCTTCTGTTGTGCACATAAGTTCTTCACCCCCTAAACTGAATCGTTCCCTTGGGTTTTTGCAGCCCAAATGCATGACCTTGCATTTCTTAGCATTAAATTTTAGCTGCCATATTTCAGACCATTCTTCAAGCTTTGTAGGTCTTTCTTCATGTTATTCACACCATCTGGGGTGTCTACTCTATTGCAGATTTTGGTATCATCCACAAAGAGGCAAATCTTACCTGACAGCCCTTAAGCAATATTGCTTATAAAAATGTTATAAAGAATAGGCCCAAGTACAAAACTTTGAGGTACACTATTGGTAACATCCCTTTCCTCAGAGCGATCTCCATTAGCCACTACCCTCTGTCATCTTCCACTCAACCAGTTCTTGACCCAGCCCATCACTCTGTGGCTCATCCCAAAAGCACTCAGTTTATTTATTAAATGTCTGTGTGGAATACTGTCAAGGCTTTGCTAAAATCTAAATACACCACATCTAGCACTCTCCCTCTATCCAATTCTCTGATCACCCAGTCAAAGAAATTGATCAGATTTGTCTGCCAAGACCTACCTTTAGTGAATCCATGTTGCCTCTGGTCCTGTAATTCACTGGATTCCAGAAACGTCACCGTTCTCTGTTTTAAAAGTGTTTCCATTAATTTGCTTACCACAGAAGTCAGACTTACCGGCCTGTAATTCCCTCTTCTTCCCTAATTCCATTTTTGTGTAGAGAGACCACATCCGCCCTTTTCTAGTCCTTCGGTAGCACTCCTGACTCTAGAGAAGCATTGAAAAGATTAGTGGAGCCACCAGAATTTCCCTAAGTTCATTCAGCACCCTTGGATATACATCATCCAGCCCCATTCCTTTGTCTACCTTTAATTTAGCTAGCTCCTCGTGAATACAAACCTTTGAAAATCGATCAGGGTCTACCACTCCTCCATCCTCCATTTGTCTTTTGCAGTCCTGCTTCCGGATCTACAGCTATGAACACAGAACAGAAATATTTGTTAAGCAATTCAGCCTTTTCTTTATCAGCTTCTACATATTCCTTCCCTTCATTTTTGAGTCTCACAATGCCACTTTTGCATTTCTTCCTATCACTGATATATCTAAAAAATGTGTGCTATTTTTTCTTCAGTTTGAATCTTTGCTTTCCTGACTACTCGAACAACCTCTCTTAACTTTTTCAGATATGTTTGCAATCTTTTGTTGTTTATGAAAGCTAACCTCTTATTCCTTACCTTTTCAGCTACTACTTTTGAGAACCAAAGCGGCCTTCTTTACCTCTTACTTTTACTTACTTGCTTCACAGAAAGGTTTGTCGCCCTTACAATAACTCCTTTCAGTTTTGTCCACTACATTTCTACTCCTTCCAGACATTCCCATCCAGACAACAATTCCTTGACGTAATCCCCCATCAGAAAAAAGTTAGTTTTTTAAAAGTCTAGAACCTTTACTTTTGAATGAGCCCTCTCTATACCCATCTTAATATTTAACCATACCATGCAGTGTTCACTGGATGCCAGATGATTACCCACTGTAACATCAGAAACACTTTCCCTGTTTGTAAGCACTAAGTCCAGTATGACCCCATCCTGTTTGGATTCCATTACCAACTGTTGGAACAATTCTCTTTGTAGAGAATCCAGGATCTCCCTACTTCTAGAAGAATCTGCAATAAGGATAACCCAATCAGCATCCGGCATGTTAAAATCATCTATTAGTAAAACTTCCCCTTTTTGGTATATATATTCTGAATGTCTACTACTAAATCTTTATCCACTTCTTCCATTTGTGAAGGAGTCCTGTATATCACACCAATGTAAATATATGTACCATTCCCTCTTTCCAAATTGATCCACAGTACTTCTTCCTTGCCCTGCAGATCCTGCAGTTGTGTGGCTTTAATATGATCTTTAAAAATAATGCTCCTCCTCCTCCTTTTCTTCCTACCCTATCTTTCCTGAGCAGATTATAGCCCGGTATAACTACATCCCAGTCATGGTTCTCTGTGAACCATGTTTCTGTGATTGCCACTATATCCAACTCATCTTCTTCCATCACAGCTTCTAGATCCAGAATCTTGATTCCCATACTTCAAGTATTAGTATATACAGCTTTCCAGATATTGCCCCCTATTCCCATCCATGTAGAGGTATTCAGTGATTTACTTATCTGAGGGCTTATACTCACCCGGAGCGGGGTTTAATTACTCTGCCCCATCACTTCTAATTTAAAATCCTTTTAGGTAAATTAGCCAGCATGCCACCGAAGACACTTCTTCCCTTCTTTGATGGATTTATACCATCCCTGCTCAGCAGCCCTTGGAAAATCATCCCATGGTCCAGGAAGCCAAAACGTTCTCGATGACACCATCCATGTAGCCACACATTCAACTCCAAGATATGTGCTTCTCTGACCTAGCCTTTACCCTCGAAAGAGTGGTTGGACAAGAATACCACTTGCACACCTGACTTCTTCACCTTCTCTCCCAGAGCCACAAAGTCACTTTTGATACGTTCACAGGGGTACCTGGCAGTATTATTAGTGCCAACATGAATGAACAGCATTGGATAATAGTCATCAAGCTTGATGAGCCTTAGCAATCTCTCTGTAACATCTTGGATTTTGGCACCAGGCAGACAGCATACCTCCCAGGACATCATGTCTGATCTGCAGATGGATGCTTCTGTACCCCTCACAAGGGAATCGTCAACCATCACTACCATATGCCTCCTAGTCGTCATGGATCCAGTAATTTTTGGGATTTCAAGCTTTAGTCCTTCATCTCTCTGGGATGCTCTCATCTCCTCCACTTCCAGGGCAGCATATAGGTTCTTCAGTTCAAGGGCGGGTGAAGTCACAGTACCAATCTTGCAGGGTTCCATAATCTGAGTCCAGGTGTCGTCCCTCAGCACAGGCTTTTCTTCCCCATTGCTGGAAATCTTTGATGCCTCATGAACCATTTCATAGATGTACCTTCCATTCTCATGAATGCTTCTCAGTCTTGCCACCTCCTCTCTCAGTTCCTTTACTTCCTTCATGAGGGATTCAAGCTGAAG
This sequence comes from Geotrypetes seraphini, assembly GCF_902459505.1. Lineage (NCBI taxonomy): Eukaryota > Metazoa > Chordata > Amphibia > Gymnophiona > Dermophiidae > Geotrypetes > Geotrypetes seraphini. The sequence continues at coordinate 172,786,607 of NC_047088.1, read as the reverse complement.
ACAGCTTACACATGGAACTACTCCCTTTGCCTGGGTAACATTTTCTGACTGCACAGAGACAGCAGCTTTGATGACATGTCTCTCAGTCATACTGTGGTTGTAGAAGTACTTACACCTGGAAGAAAAAAGAAAGAAAAGAAAAATCATACCAAAGCAATGCCCTGTTCCTGAAGAACCAAAAAAGCTCTGCTTTGGGATGGGTGGGAAGGAATTAACCTCAAGGGTCACCTGTGGAGTCTGATTTCTAAGAAAGTGCTTTTAGGTTGCATGCTGTGGCATTTGGGCGCACATTGCTATAGAATAGTGCATAGCAAGATGTGCACACAAATTTAAATTAGTGCCAATTAGCACCCAATTTGATTGGCTCATTAACCAATTTAGTTGTTCACATACCTTGAATTGGCACCCAATTGGGGGCACTCTATATAGAATCCTGGGGATTTTGGTAACACCTATTCCCAAAGCAGAAGGTGCGGATTTGACTCTCCCATGTAGTTTTTGACCTATTTATAAATCTCAAAGAAACTCCAGTTAAGCATGTGCTGGGTACTATACCAATTGTTTTCCTCACCCTGGATGCCAGTCTAATACTTGGCAATTGAGTTTTAATGCCAAAAAGTGTAAGGTGATGCACCTTGGTAGCAATAACCCCAGCAGAACATACACCCTGAATGGTGAAAACTTAACAAGAACCATCGCAGAACGAGACCACATTATCAAAAGGATGTGAAGAGAATGGAGTCGGTTCAGCGTATAGCCACTAAGATGGTCTCAGGACTTAAGGATCTCCCATATGAAGAACGTCTAAGCAGACTGCAGTTATAGTCTCTCGAAGAACGCAGAGAAAGGGGTGACATGATAGAGACATTCAAATATCTTACGGGCCGTATTGAGGTGGAGGAAGATATCTTCTTCCTTACGGGGCCCACGGCAACCAAAGGGCATCCGCTCAAACTCAAGGGTGGGAGATTTTATGGTGACATCAGGAAATACTTCTTCACCGAAAGAGTGGTTGATCGATGGAATAGACTTCCATGTCAGGTAGTTGAGGCCAGTAACACACTTGACTTCAAGGGACGATGGGATAAACATGTAGGTTCGCTCCGGGGAAATGCTTAAAAAGAGGGTTGTTGTTGAGGAAGGGTTCTTGGAGTGGGTTCACTCCGGGAAATTCTTAGAGGGAGGGTTCTTGTTGAGGGAGGGTTCTTCAAGTGGGCAGACTTGTTAGATCGACGGCCCTTTTCTGCCGTCATACTCTATGTTTCTATGTTTCTCTAACTAAAACAACTTTTTTAACAGGGGAAAAAAGGCCTTAGAAGCCACGGGGCACACCTTTGTACCGGAGCTATGAGAGAGAGTTAGGTGTTCTCATCGGTTCTCCCCCATGCTTCTATCATTGGCCAAAAAAACCCCGATTTGGTAGCATATGTTTCAAAGTTCAAATATACTGACAAATATCTCAGCAAATTAAATATCAATTCTGAAGTGAAATGCAGGCATAGCTTATCTTTGAAATTTTTGATTCTCTGCTGAGCACTGTTCCCTTCTCTGTGTCTCCATATCTGCTCACTTCTCTGTCTTTGTGCAGACTAAACTTATAGCATCCCTGCTGTATTCCGCTGATTATGGCCAACGTTTCACAATTTGAATAATCATTTCATCAGGACTCTGCATGGAAGAAACAAAAAATCAGTAGTGAAAGACAGAAACATTAAATCAATGTAAAGGTAAAATATTACCTAATGTGGCAAAAATGCTTGTAGTCTTAGATAGAAGCATGGGGGAGAGCCAATGAGAACACTTAGCTCTCTCTCATAGCTCTGGTGCAAAGATGTGTGCCCCATGGCTTCTGAGGCCTTTTTCCCCCTGTTAAAGTTATTTTAGTTGATTCACTGGCATCCAGGGTGAAAAAATCAATTGGTATAGTACCCAGCACATACTTAACTGGAATTTCTTTGAGATTTATAGATTTATTTTTACCCAGTTCCTCCATTTTTTATTTTTATTTTGTGGTTTCTGATCACTCTGGATGTGGTACCTTAGGAATAACAATTTCAAATGATAGAACACCTAGGGTTCTAGGAATTATTTTGAACTTTGCTCTCACAGTAGAGCCAGAAGAGAAAAAAATATTTGGGACTATATTTCTTAAAATGAAACATTTATGCTTTACTAGATCTTATTATTTTGAGGATCATTTCAGATAGTTAGTTCAATTACTGATCTTACCTCAGATTGACTATTGTAATGCTTTATATTTGGGAGTCTCTATAAAAGTGATGAATTATCAACATACATTATTACATCACTTACAACAATTCAGAGTGAAAACCAAATCACCAATAACAGTAAACACTTTAAAATCTAGTGTTACACTCATCAATTAAATGAGTTTGTAAAGAGCCAAGTTTTCAAACATTTAGGAAAGCTTTACAAAAAGCTTTCCAAGTAACTGGAAATCTCATCAGAAGTGACGGCAGAAGGGAATTGAGGCCGATGCGAGCAGCAAGTGGAAGATGCTGCTCATACCAGCGAACATTTAAAGAAGTACACAGGGGGGCAGAAAGGAGGAGAGGTGCCGGTGTCCCCCCCAAAGATGGAGCCCAGGGCAGTCCACCCCCTCCCCCCTTACTACGCCACTGTGTGTCACCCCAACCTTAACAGTTTGGGTTTTTTTAGTGTTTAGTTTGAGATGGTATCTTCCCGCCTATTCTTGCACTTTAGTTAGCATTCTGGACAATATTGTAGTCATCCTTGCTTGGTTCAGACATACAGGGATTAGTAGAAAGACACATTCTACATATTAGAAGAACTATTCCCCTTGGTCTGAGGCTTATCGAATTAGATGTGGCTATGAAGATGTTATATAATTGTGGTGAGATGGGAGATCCTTGTGGTACTCTGAATGGTGGAAACCAGCAGTCAGAGAAGGCTCCATCTTTTAACACTTTGTAGTGTCTTTTTGTCAGGAGTCCTTAGAAAAATTATCATTCCTGAGATTCCTATTTCAGCTAGTCTATTTAGCAAGAGTGTGGTTGACCATGTCAAATGCTGCTGAGACATCAAACTGTAGTAGTAACATTTGTTTACCTGGGCTTAATTTTCAATGTCAGATCAACCAAGCGTGTTTCTGTACTGTGTTCGTTTCTAGAGTAAATCATGTTTTATTGATGTACAATCAGCAAATACACCATACAAAACATTAGGACAATAAGGTCGAGAGTACCAAAAGTACAACAAAACAACTTTTTGAATAAACCCCCGTTCCAACCCACACTCGCTCCCAATTGCTAACACACCCTCCACCCCAGAATCCCCCCTCAAATCCCTCCCCATACCAGAAACAAACCAGAGAGACTGCTGAGCAAGCTGTGTTCTTATGCCGCTCAGCAAGCACCAAACAGGACAACCTCACCCCAATCACCCCCCCCCCCGAATCGATCCCCTACCCTACCCAACTAACAAGCCACACTCACCTGTCCATCCACACCAACCGTCCATACTCAGCCAAACAGCATAACATCCATCCCAGGAAAGCAGCCAAGGGCTCACAGTATCATCAGCTAAAATGAGTTTAAGACCAGACTTCTGGCCCTAGGGGAAAGCGATTGAATATAGGAGTCCCAGGTCTGCAAAAAAACTTTTTTCCTCTGGAAGGATAATCGGGCATGACGTTGCTCCAAAAGCATCAAGTTATGAAAACGATTCCTCCAAGCCCAGTAAGCAGGTGCGGTCGCTTGCATCCAGACACTAAGTATGAGCTTTTGTCCTATAACCGCAGCCTTCCGGATCAGCATCTGATGTCCCCGAGCAGACACCCTCAAAGATTCATACCGATCCAAAAGCAAACCCACCGGTGACATCAGAAGAGATTGGCCAAAAAGCCTTTCCAAAAATCAGATTGCGGCCCTCCAAAAAACTTTCACGTGAGGGCACCCCCAAAAGGCATGAAAAAAAGAATTATAGCCCTGTTGACATTTAGGGCCGGCTGGGGAAGAAACAGCCCCGGCTTTATGCACCCGCTCCTGGGAAAAATATGCTCTATAGACCACTCGAAATTGGCATTCCCTCAGTTTGGCGCTAATAGAAAGAGAGGAAATGCGGTTAATAAGGGAAGGAAAATTCAGAGACTCGACAGATATACACAGATCTCTCCCCCAGCGATGCCCCAAAGCCTCATAAGATTGCTGAGGAGAGAGGCAACGTAGAGCACCATGCAACGCAGACACCGTCAGACTACTAGTATTAAACTGGGCAATAAAGAGACGAAGACGATGGCCCAAATGAAGCCGTAGACCCGGACGAGCCAAGGACTCCACATAATGATGAATTTGTTTATAGGCAAATAAACCTCCCACCCCCAAGTAATGGAGCATGGAAAGATCTCCCCAAGATTTCATAGCCCCCTCAGCGACCAATAAATGTTCAAGATAAAGCAGACCCTCTCAGAACCTTCTTACAAAGACGGGGTTATCACTGCCAGGAAGGAACTGCGGATTATCCCAAATAGACAACTGATCCGAAACCTAAGGGTCCCCTCCCAGCAACCCAACCAGGGCTCTCCAACAGAAGCACCAAGAGCGAAGAAGAACACTGAACCATAATACGGGGGGGGGGGGGGGGCAAAAGGCGAACGGGTATCTGGGATAGCGAAAACAAGTGCCAAGGTTGAAAAAGAGCTGATTCAAAGTCCCGAGAAAGATAATCATCGCTTCCTAAGCACCAGTTGCCCAAGTAGCGAGGCAAGCAGGCCAAGTTGTACAGGCCTATATCTAGAAGTCCCAAGCCACCGGTCCTCCCCGGGTCAAACAAATAAGTAAGCGAGATCTGAGACTTCTTACCCTGCCAGAGAAAGCGAGTCAACTGCCTATGAAGCTGTTGAAGATCCCTGTGCCGAAGACAAAGGGGCAGTAACTGAAGCACATATAGCCAGCGGGGGAAAACAACCATCTTATACAACTGAACTCTACCGTAGAAGGAAAGAGGCAGGGGCATCCACTGCGCAAAACTACAAGTCATAGCGGCCAACAAAGCATCTACATTAGCACGATATAGCCTTCCCACACAACTCGTGAGCTGCACCCCCAAATACTTGAATGAACCTTCCACCCAACGTAAAGAAAACCGATCCAGCCACTCCCGACACACAGAGTCTACAGTAGCTAATGCCAAAGATTTATCATAATTAAGCTGAAAGCCAGAAAAATCACCATACTCTTCGAAAAGCGACATAAGAGTTGGGTAGGAAGCCCACAGGGACGTCAAATAAACTAACAAATCATCGGCAAATGCCGAGATCTTAAATTCCTGACCTCCCAGACAGACTCCCTGAACCTCCGTATTGGCAGTGATCTCGCGAATCAAGGGATCTAACGTGAGCACAAAGAGAAGAGGTGACAAGGGGCAACCCTGTCTAGTACCCCTCTGAATCGGAAAAGCCTCCGAGGAAATCCCATTGACCAACACCGTGGCTTGCAGATTATGATACAACGCTTTCATCGCGGCACTAAAGAAGCCCCCTATACCATAATGTTGAAGAGTACAAAACAAAAAGTCCCAAAAAACTCTATCAAAGGCCTTGTGGGCATCAAAACTGACCAGCAAAGAAGGAACCCTCTCACGCTCCACCCACTCCAGGGATGCCAGAATAGTACGCAAATTCCGAGTGGAAGACCTACCCTGGACAAACCCGACCTGAGGGTCCGCAATAAGCGAAGGCAAAATCATCGCTAGCCGGTTGGCCAATAATTTCGCAAAAAACTTTGCTTCAGCATTCAAAAGGGAGATGGAGTGGTAAGAGGAGGCCTGCAACGGATCCTTCCCAGGCTTAAGTAAAACCACAATCTGAGCTACCTGAAGAGAAGGCGGAAGAGCCTCAGCACAGACCGCACCATTAAACACGTCAACTAGAACACGTCAACTAGAACAGGAGCAAGGTCCACGAGTAGAAGTCGATAAAACTCATTCCGAAAGCCATCGGGCCCCACTGCCTTATGCAATGGGGAACCTCCAATGACCACCGTTAACTCATCAACCGTGAAAGGGGCCTGCAATCGTGCGTTCTGAGTCTCCGACACCACCTGTGTGCGTTTCTAAACCATGTTAGTAGGGTAATAGTAAATTCCATTTTGAAATATAATCTTTTAGTTGGGTGGCGACTACAAACTCTATCAACTTCGTCATGAATAGTATGCTTGCTACCGGTCTGTAGCTTGCAGCTTTTATTACTTAGAAAAATGTTTTTAAAGCAGGCATCCTATTCTGGAAACATCACATGCATACTTTACTTTTCCATTTCCATGTGCTAGGCAATTATATTTCCATGTGCTAGGCAATGCTAGGCCATCTCCGGAAAAGACCCTAGGTCCATCAAGTCCGGCGATTCGCACACGCGGAGGCCCCTCCGGGTGTACCCTGGCATAGTTTTAGTCCCCAATATCACTCTAAGCTTCTCATAAGGAGATGTGCATCTAGCTTACCCTTACCTATGTCACCTTATGCCACTCATAAGGAGATGTACATCTAACTTACCCTTAAATCCTAGAACGGTGGATTCCGCAATTACCTCTTCTGGGAGAGCATTCCAGGTGTCCACCACTCATTGCATGAAGCAGAACTTCCTGATATTTGTCCTGAACTTGTCCCCCCTTAGCTTCAGTCCATGTCCTCTTATCTGTGTCACATTGGACATTGTAAATAATTTTTTTTCCTGCTCTATTTTGTCGATTCCTTTCAATATTTTGAAAGTCTCGATCATGTCCCCTCACAGTCTCCTCTTCTCAAGGGAGAACAATCCCAGTCTCTTAAGTCGTTCCTCGTATTCCAAGTTCTCCATGCCCTTTATTAGCTTCGTTGCTCGTCTCTGCACCCTCTCGAGCATTTTTATATCCTTCTTTAGGTATGGAGACCAATGTTAGACGTAGTATTCCAAGTGTGGTCTGACTATCGCTCTATAAAGCGGCATTATTACTTTCTCCGATCTACTCATGATTCCCTTCTTTATCATGCCTAGCATTCTATTCGCGTTTTTCGCTGCCTCCGCGCATTGCACCAACGGCTTCAGGGTCCTATTGATTAATACGCCCAGGTCCCTTTCCTGTTCGGTTTTTGCCAGAGTTGCACCTGACATACTATACTTATGTTCCTTATTTTTTCTGCCTAAGTGCATCACTTTGCATTTTTCCACATTAAACTTCATCTGCCATTTATCTGCCCAATTCTCCAATCGGCTCAAGTCGCTCTGGAGTTCCTCACTGTCCTTCTGCGATTTGATTGCCCAGCATAGCTTTGTGTCATCTGCAAACTTGATGATCTCACTGGATGTTCCATCCTCCAGGTCATTGATGAAGATATTAAATAAGATGGGCCCAAATACCGAGCCCTGGGGCACACCGCTAGTCACATTCTCCGTCTGAGAATTTCCCATTTATGCCCACTCTTTACCCTCTGTTCTCCAGCCATTTGCCTATCCATCTTAGTATCTTCTTCTCTTCCATGGCCTTGCAGTTTCCTGAGGAGTCTTACATGTGGAACCTTGTCGAACGCTTTCTGAAAATCCAAGTATATATTATCCACTGGTTCTCCATTATCAATTTGTCTGTTCACTGTCTCAAAAAATTGAAGTAGGTTCATCAAACATGACTTCCCTTTCCTGAATCCATGTTGGCTGGCAATATATATTTTACAAGACCATTAAGCCTAGGATGATGAGACAGAAAATGTTCATAACCTGAAGAGACTTACAGACAACAAAGATATTAGGTTGCTTTTGTGGACTTATTCTCCATTATTCTCCCTGAGAAAGTGCACCCAATAACCTGTAACTGCCAGTGAATTGAAATAATCATGCTGAAAACATTACATTTCACATTGAGGAAAGAAAAGAAAGAGCTCCAAGGTGATGTGTGCATGTGTTCAGTAGAAGCTCTTAGTACATCCTTTGTTGAACTCACATTTATTTATATTTTCCATCAGAGTACAAATTATTCTACTATGCTTTCAGCAGTATAATTTCCATATTGTATTTATTCTTCACCTATACATATTTATGCCATGGTGTCATAGTGTGGGTAGTGTTCAAGGTCTTGGCCTATAAAGAAACTGAAGTTGCTTAACAAATACTGCCCCTACCTTTATTCAGGACAATCACTGAAAAACTAAACTAAAATAAAATAAAGGGAACCTCCTGTGGTAATCTTGACAGCCATCTTGAATCAGCAATGACAGTGGGCAGGAATTAATGTGCTCTGTTCAAGGAGGCCACTAGACTACCAGGGTTTCTTAAGGTAGGCCCAGGCCGAGTACCCGGGGCAGACTGCTACTCTCCCCCCCCCACGACCCTCCTATCCCTCCCTCCCATCACGAGACTTTAAACAGCACTGCTCTACTCTAAGCAGGCTGCTTCAGGGCTTTCTCCTGTCATGATTCCCTCTGGCATGTCACTGCCAGCGAATCCAGCAAGGGTGAGGCCCCAAAGCACAGCACTGGCGGGACCCCCCTGACCATTTCAGGCCCTAGGCCTGTGCCTACTGGGCCTATCCTTTAATCCGGCCCTGCTTCCCCCCCCTTATGCCCTGACATCTCTCTCTTCCATTCCATGGTATGGTATCTCCTTTCCCTCCCTCCCATGGTCTTTGCATCTCTTTCCTCCTTTTCCTGATCTTCCTTCTCCCTCCTTCCCTCTCTCTCCCCAATTGGGTGCAGCAGCATTTCTCTTTCCCTCCCCCCATTGGATACAGCAGTATCATCAGCATTTCTCTTTCCTCCCCCCACCAATTTGGTACAGCAGAAGCTGCATTTCTCTTCACCCTCCCCCCCTAATTGTGTGCAGCAGCATGACTCTTCCCCTTCCCCCTATTGGGTACAGCAGCAGCATCATCAGCATTTCTCTTAACCCCCCCCTCCAATTGGGTACAGCAGAAGCACCAGCATTTCTCTTCCCCCTCCCCCTCTAATTGGGTACAGCAGCATTTCTCCTCCCATTCACTCCCCCTCCCCCCATCTCACACACCCGGCAGATTCGCTACAGACAAAGGCAAGTTGCAAGTTTCCCTTCGTCGCTGACCTATCTCCCAAAGGTCAGCGACAAAGGGAAGCTTACAACTTGCTGCTCTTGCTTACTTCGGGCCTTTCTCATTGCCGGGTCCTGCCTTCACGGAAACAGAAAGTAGGCAGGACCCGGCAGCGAGAAAGGCCTGAAGTAAGCAAGAGCAAGTAAGCTTCCCTCTGTGGCTGGCCTATCTCCCGCATGCTCCGGGGCTCTAACGGACCGTGCCGGCTTCTCTTCCCTACCCCCCCCCGATGTAACTTCCGGTTTCGGAGGGAAGCCGGGTTCGAGCCGCTTGCTGGGTTTTGTTTATTTTAAAGTCCGGCGGGAGTCTTTCGGCGGCTCTTCAGGCTGCGCGTTAAGCAGTGGTGGCAGCAGGATTCGGCAGATGACAGCCGGGCGGTAATCTAAATTTGCTGGGCGGAGCGCCCGGCTGAAAAGCGCTGGGGAGAACACTGAATTGTATATCACTGTTTAATTTATCACATTGATTAATTTGAGCACATGTGAGGTGTCCTATAATGATGTGCAGGCAGAGGGTGATTAACCTGTGCCATATTGTGTAAATCACTGGAGAATTATCTCCCCTCGCTTACCTCTCACGCTGAGGACACCTTGCTTCAGTATAATCATTTATATGATTTATCTTATAAACATTATTACGTGGTCTTTTCCTCAAGTGCTGAGACATCAGGTTGTTCCCACTCGGAGAACCTATTGACTTTTACTGCTTTTCTGTGTGGCTTTAACATTTTTGCTATTCATTATACCTAAACTATTATTCAGTAGAAAAAATTTAGTTTGTTCAATCAAATCCTGTCTGGACATTGGACTTCTATGAGTGAATGTTCTACTTGATTGAACAAACTAATTTTTTTCTACTGAATAATAGTCTAGGTACAATGAAAGTAAATAGCAAAAATGTTTGAGTAGATAATTAAGGAAATCTTTTTCATATTGCTTGCTTATGGACTGGGAAAAAAGACTGTTCAAGCAAATCTCTCCAAAACTGCTTTAATGGAAAAATGTGATTTTTTTGAAGTACTTTGTGAAATTTATTGTTCGACTTTGTTTAAACTTAAAAAGCTGTGTCATTAACAGTGAATCGAATCGAATCGATTCAACAGGGTGAATTGAATCGAATCAAATCAAAATATTTTTCTCTGAATCAGGCAGCACTACAAAAAGGTAACCCAGACCTCAACTGCTCCTTGTCCTTAAGAAGTGCTGAGTGAGGATCTACTAAAGGGAAGAAAAACTCCATTGGAATATCTTACTCGCTGGCATTCAAACTTGGGAAAAGGTAAAACTTGGGCTTGTAGGTTCTTTCATTGCCCTTCTCTTTTACTTTTTAGTTCAGTACTCTGTTTTTTCAGCAAAATCACTTTAGGTAATAGTGTAGCCTTTAGAGTCTCTTTTAGGATTTTTATATAAAAGGTGTTTTAGTCTAGATTCAGGCGAATTCTGGGTCCCCTCTCCGTATTCAGAGAAGCTCGGTTTTCACCGTGATTAGTTGCAGCTTGTTTCGGGTCATTCAACTTTTTATTTCCAACAGGCAGTCATGTAGTTTGGAGATTTGAGTGTCTCGTTTTGAGCCTAGTGGTAGATACAGTTGTATGTCATTGGCCAATGAATGGATTTTTAAGGTGATATCTATTGCCGGTCTGATATAGAGGTTGAAAAGCAAAGGAGACAGGAGAGTACCTTGCGGTACTCCATACTTTATCGGTTTGGGTTGTGATAGAGTGAATTTTAGAAGGACGCTTTTGGTCCTATAGCTCAGGAACAATGAGCGCTCGATCACCGATTCCAATATTTACGAGTCTGGCGGGGAGGCAGGAGTGATCGATGGTATCGAAGGTGGCACTGAGGTCAACATTTGCTTATTTCTGATCTGAAGAAAAAGGGGTTACCTTCAAAAGCTAATCATAAAATGCATTGAGTTCATCCAATAAAAAAGCTATTACCTTATTGCATTTATTTTGTTTGATTACTAAATATTACCTTGAAAAGTGGACTAACGCGGCCACACCATCGCAATAGAAAGTAAAACTCTTCCCCATCCCCACACTCTGCCTGTGATCACTCTTCACTACTGCCACACCAACTCCCATAGAAAACAGGTCACATCACATCCCCCAGGCTGCCTGACAAACCTGTACACCCTCCATGCTCTGACATCTTCTCCTTCCTTTCCCCCTTCCTTTTCCCTTGGTTTGGCATACTTTCCTCCTTCCCTCCAATCCCTGGCATCTCGTTTCATTCCCTCCCTCATCTTCTTTCTCCATCCAGTTGGGTGCAGCAAGTCTCTCCCCCTCTGCTCCTTTTCCTCCTTCTGTCACCCAAGGCCTGGCATCATGAACTTCTTTGGCTAGCAACAGCATTTACAATTCACTGCTGTTGCCAGCTTCAGGCCTTCCTCTCTGCCGGGTCCTGCCTACTTCTGTTTCTATGAAGGCAGGACCCGACAGAGAAGAAGGCCTGAAGCTGGCAACAGCAGCGAATTGTGAATGCTGCTGCCTGAAGAAGTTCATGACGCCAGGCCTTGGGTGACAGAAGGAGGAAAAGGAGCAGAGGGGGAGAGACTTGCTGCACCCAACTGGAGGGAGAAAGAAGATGAGGGAGGGAATGAAACGAGATGCCAGGGATTGGAGGGAAGGAGGAAAGTATGCCAAACCAAGGGAAAAGGAAGGGGGAAAGGAAGGAGAAGATGTCAGAGCATGGAGGGGGAGGGAGAGATGGAAGAAAAGGAAAGAAGTGAGATGCCAGAGAATCAGGGAAGGGAAGATACCAGACTGTGGAGTGCAAAGGAAAGAAAGGAGAAGAGAGAGTTTCCAGAGCATAGGGGACGGGGTGTTGACAGAGAGAGAAAAATGGAGAGTTGGCATTGCTGAAATCAATCATGTACAAAGGAGAAGAGAAGGGGCAAAGGATAGACAGTTTATTGAAGGAGCATAAAAAGAGGGAAGATGCCATATGGAACGGGAAGAGGGTGGACAGTGGATGGAAGGGGCTGATGCTGCATGGAAGACAGAGCGGACAGATGCTGGCTAGAAAGAAGAGTGAAGACAAGATGATTAAAGCAGAAACGACAAAAGGTAGAAAAAAATTTTTTGTTGCTTTACGTAGAATCAAGTAGTATTGTATCTATTGATTAAAGTTTATAAATAGGAAATGGAAATAAGGCAGTTTTTTGTGGACTAAACCCCTTTCCTCAGGTCAGGACAGGATACCATACCATAACAGCAGGGGTGCCCAAATGGTTGAGCGCGATCGACCAGTAGATCACAAAGGCAATGTGAGTCGATCGCGTTGCCTTGGCAATCTTTTTCTTCCTGCCTCCCTGAGCCAGGCCAGGCGCATACAAGCGCCGGACTCACAAGACTTCACCTCCGACGTCAATTCTGACATCAGAGAGGAAGTTCTGGGCCAACCAATCGCTGCCTGGCTGGCCTGGAACTTCCTCTCCGACATCAGAATTGACGTCGGAGGTGAAGTCTTGTGAGTCCGGCGCTTGTACATTCCTGGTCTGGCTCGTGGAAGCAGGGAGAAATCGTCATGGTGGCTTAGAGGGTAGGGAAAGAATAGGGGAAGTGGAGAAATTGGCGCGATGGCTTGGGGGGGCAGGGGGAGAGAGAAAGAAAGAGAGACAGAAAGAAAAGGGGAGGGGCAGAAAGAAAAAAATATTGGATTTATAGTCAGAAGAAGGAAGTGCAAACAGAGACTCATGAAATCACCAGACAAAAAGGTAGGAAAAATGATTTTATTTTCAGTTTAGTGATCAAAATGTGTCTGTTTTAAGAATTTATATCTACTGTCTATATTTTGCACTATGGCCCCCTTTTACTAAACCGCAATAGCGGTTTTTAGTGGAGGGAGCCTATGAGCATCGAGAGCAGCACAGGGCATTCAGCGCATCTCCCTGCACTGAAAACTGCTATTGTGGTTTAGTAAAAAGGGAGGGAGTATATTTGTCTATTTTTGTATAGTTGTTCCTGAGTGCATAAAGTCATCTGCCTTGACCTCTTTGAAAACCCGCGGAATATAAATGATAATTAACATTTTCTCTGCGTACAGTGTGCTTTGTGTTTTTTTTTTTAAATTTTATTGTTGGTAGATCATTTTGACTTGGTCATTTTAAAAGTAGCTCGCAAGCCCAAAAAGTGTGGGCACCCCTGCTGTAGAGTCATTTCTTGTATGACTGGATGAGCTATATTTATCTTTTTTTTTTTAGTTGTTTAAATTCATGCAGAAATAAATGGCTAGATTGAACTTAATGACTTCATTAATGCCTTTCCCTTTTTTAGACCTCTATACCATTTGAAAGAGGGCAAATACTTCTTAAATTTAGTAAAAATATTCTGGCACAAGTGTCAAATCTTAAAAAAGGAAGTCATATTGAGCATTGGAAAATAATAATAATAATTAACTAATAAAAATAGTATACATTTAGGGCTCCTTTTACTAAGTTCCGATAGTGGTTTTAGTGTGTGCTTAGCGCGCGGAGGAATTGCCATGCGCGCTAGATGCTAACGCCAGTATTGAGTTGGCGCTAGTTTTCCCACATAGTGCAGGGGTTTGCGCGCGCTAAAAATGCTAGCGCACCTTAGTAAAAGAGGGGGTTAATATTCCCCACCAGCAAATTTCCCCATCCCGTCCCACCCGGCTACTTTTTCATGCCACCCGGCTGGAAAAAATTTCTGGGGAGAACACTGCAATTGGTCAATCACACAAGTGCAAGATCAAACAGGTTGTTCTCACTCAGAGAACCTATTGACTGTTACTGCTTTTTTGTGTGAGTAGATAATTAAGCAAATTTCTGATAGCCTACAGAAATGATTCTCAGCTTCCATCCCCAGCCCCCTTGCTGATTCTCAGCTTCCATCCCCAGCCCCCCAGACTCACCACCCCCCCCCCCCCCCGCCGATTCCCAGCTTCCATCCCCAGCCCCCAAGACTCACCGGCCCACCTGCCGATTCCCAGCTTCCATCCCCAGCCCCCAAGACTCACCAGCCCCCCTGCCGATTTCAGCTTCCATCTCCAGCCCCCCTGCCAATTTCAGCTTCCATCCCCAGCCCCCAAGACTCACCAGCCCCCCTGCCGATTTCAGCCCCCAAGACTCACCAGTCCCCCTGCCGATTTCAGCTTCCATCCCCAGCCCCCCTGTCGATTTCAGCTTCCATCCCCAGCTCCCAAGACTCACCAGCCCCCCTGCTGATTCTCAGCTTCCATCCCCAGCCCCCAAGACTCACCAGACCCCCTGCTGATTTCAGCTTCCATCCCCAGTCCCCTGCCAATTTCAGCTTCCATCCCCAGCCCCCAAGACTCACCAGCCCCCCTGCCAATTTCAGCCCCCAAGACTCACCAGCCCCCCTGATGATTTCAACTTTCATCCCCAGCCCCTAAGACCCACCAGCCCCCTGCTGATTCTCAGCTTCCATCCCCAGCCCCCAAGATTCACCAGCCCCCCTGCTGATTCTCAGCTTCCATCCCCAGCCTCCAAGACTCACCAGACCCCCTGCTGATTTCAGCTTCCATCCCCAGCCCCCTTGCCAATTTCGGCTTCCATCCCCAGCCCCCAAGACTCACCAGCCCCCCTGCAGATTTCAGCTTCCAACCCCAGCCCCCAAGACTCACCAGCCCCACTGCCAATTTCAGCCCCCAAGACTCACCAGCCCCCCTGCCGATTTCAGCTTCCATCCCCAGCCCCCAAGACTCACCAGCCTCCTGCCGATTTCAGCTTCTATCCCCAGCCCCCAAGACTCACCAGTCCCCCTGCCGATTCGGAGCTTCCATCCCCAGCCCCCAAGACTCCCCAGCCTCCCTGCCGATGTATTTACTTACTGCCTGAACTGGATATTAAATCGTGGGGAAAGAGCCAGCCAAAACTAGTATTTGTTGCTGCCAAGTGCCGAGGTCTGCTGCACGAGGTCCGCTCACTCGCCGCTTGACTCTCCCACTCCTTTAATTTCTTCCGATGTAACTTCCGGTTTTGCAAAACCAGAAGTTACATTAGATGGGAAGAGTCCGGCGGCCGGCAGCATGAAATAGCCCGAACTCATTTTGCGGCTGAATCGGTGATTCTGGTTTTTAATAAAAATGAACCAATTCGAATAGATTCACCTGTTTTGAATCGGTGAACCGATTCGAATCGTGAATCGAGCAGCACTACCTTTTTGTTAGCTGTGCCTCTAAAGTGAAAGTGATGTCAGCTATACTTCCTGGATGAGTCACCCTGCATTGATCCTGGTTTTTGACTTTTCCCTGTAATCAGGCACTATTGTTTAACTGAAAGGCAACTAAACAGAAGAGTAGTTTCTAACTGCATAACTGAAAAAAAAACCTTTGCAAAAAAATATGTTACGTAAGGCTACTTTTTTTTCTAGCTATATTGTAAACTAATGTTAAACACCAAACAAAAACTTTCCTCAACTGCTATCTGTACCCTGATATGATCTTATGCTCTGAAATGCAACCTAAAATACTAATCTAGACTAAAACATTTTTTATTTAAAAACCCTAACAGGCCCCCTGTGTTTATACACCCTGTACCGGTGCTGCACCTGCTTGTGATTTGGACCAGAAAATAGAGCAGTAGGGACAGGGCAGAGGAGGAAGATGCTAAACATGGGATCAGAAGAGGAGATGTTGAATATTAGGGGGGGGGAGATATGTTGGCTACTTGGGAGGAGGGAAGAAGAAATGCTGGATGCAGGATGAGACTTAAGAAAAGAAAGAGGATATGCTATAATACTGGGCCTTGAGCTGCCCCAGGAGAGGAAGGCAGAAGGCTGAAGGTTAAGGCATCAGACTATCAGGTATCCATGGCCGGCCTATAATCTTATTTTTCCTATAATTTTGTTTTTCATGCTAACCTTGTCTTTGTTTACCACTTAACATATCAGTAGTATAAGGACATTGTGTTACCTTTTCTTTTGACTTATCCCCTTGAGGTGGCCAGTTCTGCTTTTTCATAGGGGCTGCACTGCAAATGCAATGATTACAAATCCTTCCAATGCTCTTGAAAGCCTATAGTATGCAGAGTTTCTTTTTTAGCGCAGACTGTGAATATATTATCAGCCCCATGTGCACTAAGATGAATTCAGATGAGTGCATTTGCATAAACAGATGGTGCTATCTGAAGGAGTCCTGAAATCTTTTTAGTAATATACAATGTACAGTTAATGAAGAAAGATGTCTGCTGATCTCCAAGGACCTAGTGTATCATGCTGCTGCTAAAAATATTAGTGCTGGACAAAAATAGCTAGTGGTGTGCTGGCATGAATAATTTAGTGCTGAAGGAATGTGTTGTTTGATGCCAGCTGGGTATTATACCCCCCACTCTTATAGCTGGTTTTACATTCATTCAAGTATATAATGAAATTCACAAAGCTCTCATCTGTTAGTGTGCTGGGAACTCTTGCACCCATGGAGATTTCCCAAACTAGAATTCAATTTAAATCTTTTATTCAGAAATCCACAGATAACAGTCATTAGAGTCTAAATTAGACCATTTATGTAGACAAAAAAATATAGCACCCTTCAGCTTCTTACTCTAACCGCAATACTCTATAGTTGAGTTTTTGGAGAAACAATTAGAGCAACATCAACAGCTTTGTAAATCAAGCTGCTTAGCTGATGTATTCACCTAACCTAATTAAATAATAGGCTTTATTGGCACTGATAATTGGCAAGTAATTGATATTAATTGAAGTTAATTGAAAGGCGCACAACTTGGTAGGCACATAGCACAAAATGCTATGCGCTTTGTGGAAAGCACATAGTTAAAAGTGGGCATGGTTAGGGGTCGATTGTGGGCATGTTTTCAATTTAGGTGCATGTTTTTGACTTGGGCGCCATTGTGCACACAACTTAGGTGCAGGCATTTAGGCCAAGAAAACCCTGGCATAAATAGGGTATGCCTAAACATTGGGATGCCTAATGATGTATAGCACAAAATAACTCCTCAAGAATTGCCAAAAAGTACTTAAAAAGATACCCAGAAGAGGCAAAAAATAGTCTGAGGATTCAGAGAGTGAGAAATGCCAGCCAAACACCCCCTAAGATAACAAACCAATAATGTAAATAATTTCAGAAAGAGGGGCAATCTCAGTGTGATGTATAGTGGCACTTAGGTGGTGCTAAGCATGATTCTATACAGTGTACATAGCTTTATAGAACCGCACTGGTCAGCCCTCCAATGGTTCACCTCCTTCCTCCACCAAAGGACCCAAACTGTCCTACCAGGGATGCACAAATCTAACCCCAAGCATATCAAATATGGCGTTCCCCAAGGCGCCCTTCTATCCCCCCTCCTATTCAACCTCTACATCAGACCTGTCATTGATAAAGCGCAAAAGTACAACATTAAAATCCACTCCTATGCCAATGACATCCAGCTGCTCTTCCCACTAGGCGAAAACCGATCGTCCCAAATTGCTAACCTCCAACACTGCCTTTCTGACTTGAAAACCTGGATGACAAACAACAAACTACAACTGAACGCCTCTAAGACCGAACTCTTATGGATCAGTAAAAAAAAACACCAAATACACATGTCCAACACTATCATGGGACTCCACTCTACTAACGACAACAGATCAAGTACGCAGCCTAGGAGTAACCTTAGACGGACACCTATCCCTATCCACCCACATATCCCAAGTAGTCTCTACCTCCTTCTACTACCTCCGCCAACCGAGAAGGATCAAACCCTACTTCTCCACACCTGACCTAGCCCAACTCCTCTACGCATATGTACTCTCCAGAATGGATTACTGCAACTCCCTATTTAATGGAATAACCAAAAAAGATCTGAAGCGCTTCCAACGGGTCCAAAATGCAGCTATCTGCCTCCTACACAGCCTCAACTATCATGATCCCATCTCCCCAGCACTCCGCGCTGAACACTGGCTCCCAATTAGCTAACGCTGTGCATTCAAGGCCCTGGCAATAGCACACAAAAGAATTTATGCCACTACCCCCTCCTACATAAAATCCAAGCTACCCATCTACATCCCTACCCGCACCCTCAGAAACGGAGATACGCCTATGCATTCCCCCCGGAAGGTCCCTCCTCTCAGAAACCGCCCGCAAATGCTCCTACAGGCATTTCATTCCACAACTCTGGAACCAACTCCCCCCTCAACTCAGACTACAGAACTCACTAATGACATTCCGGAAAATGGTAAAGACCCTCCTCTTCAACTAAAGGTCACCCTCAGTCTACACCCAACCCCCTTAAACCCCACCTCTACCCTTCTTTCTCCATTCTAATCTTCTGCCTAAATCTCTGTATAGTCCACTCTCAGCCTATACTCAAATAACTTATATCTAAACTAAACTACTTATATTTAAACTACTGTTCTTAATTTGCTGTATAGTCCCTATATCTAAACTGCTGCACAGTCTCGTATGTCCAAGTATTTAAATCTACTGTATAATCTTGTATGTCCAATTCACTCCATTGTGAATGTTTACTTGTAAACTGTTCTGAGCTACTGGGAGGACGGGATAAAAATCTAAATAAATAAATAAATAAAAAATAGGCGACAGATATATATGAGTAACCCGGCTGTCTGTACTGAATATTGCCAGTTATCATTTGATATAGCTGGTTATCTTTTAGCCTCTAACCTACGAATATTCAACAGAGATAAGCAGTTATCTCATGCCAAATATTTGCATTTAACTGGTCAAGCGCTATTTAACTGGACAGTTCCATTTTTGGTTAGTTAAATAGTGCTTAATATCGGCTGGTATGTGCATATCTGACCTGTTATGCTAGTGTTCTGTAAAGAAAAGTAGGTATCTATTTTCCTTTATAGAATAGGCTCCAGATAGATGCTTTTTTGTTACCTAGATATAGGGTCTCTTGTATAGGATTGCTTGAGTGTTCAAAGGGAAAATTTGTGCAGCATTTGCTAGTGAAAATTTGCTTGCGACAGAGGTTTATTTGGAAGAATTGCTGCCTGAGAACTGTTACCTGCTTCCAAGTGTTCCTCTGTACTTGCCCTTGGGCAGGGCTGGATTAATTCGTCGAGGGCCCCTAGGCACACAAGTACACTGGGTCCCCTGCCCCGCCCCACCCCACCATGCGCTCAGGCAGAAACAGGAAGCTGTATCAGAGGGAGGCTATGGGCAAGAGAACCACTTGCACAATTACAGTTCCCATTGCCTTTCTTACCCGCGTTGTTTGCTTGTCTTACTTTCCGTCGATGGGGGGGGGGGCCGCATTGCCGATCGGGGGAGGCCTGCGATTTCGATCGATGCTGGAGGGGCCCATCACCGTTTGGAAAAAACAATTTTGATGCCTTCCTTCATCGGGCCCCCCTGACAATTTTGGGCCCTAGGCACGTGCCTACTTGGTCTATTGGTTAATCCTGCCCTCGGGAGAACTTTGGAGGGAAGCTCTTGCTGCACTGCTGGCCTAGATGTTCTTAACTACGCCACCTGAGTGATGTCGGGGGAGGGAGGTGACAAAGGCTAAGCCAGTGGGGCTTCTCTTTGGAAGGACTTAGGGGGACTATGATGAGAAAACTTATTGCTTTATGAATAAGACCCTGAAACCTCTAGGTAGAGGATGAATTAAGATGGCGGACATCTAACGGCTGCGGTCCGATCGTCTAATTTTTTTTCTAAAATTTCTACTTTGCGACGCTGCTCTGAAACGCTGTTTGTGTTTTTTCTTGAAGTATGCCTCACACTAAAAGAAAAGGAGTAGTGAGAGAGCTGTAATCTTTGCCTCTCACCTCCTCATTGGTACAGCCGACACTGCAGTGCTTTTTTGAATCGCCGTCAGCAGCCAACCCTCAGTCATCACAACGACGGCAGACTTCCGCGCAGACTCGGAGTGAGGGAGCACCTGAGTCTTTGGAGTTTCAGACATCATTGTTGCCGCCAATGATCTCTGAACCGCTCTGTCCAGTGGGTGGGCAGAATAGTGATTCCTTCTCCGGAGAGGAGGGAGGAGTGACACCGGAGAAGATAATGGGTGAAACTATACTCCAGGCTGGAGCGCAGGGAAGGAAGAACACTGAGGGTTTGGGAGAATAAATGAAAAGGTGGATAAAACCTCTTCTGATATGCAGGTACTGGTTAATAAAGTGGATTCTTTTTCTTTAAACATTGAAAAGGTGAAACAGGAGTGTTTTGATAAAATTGAATCTGAAACAGTCTCTTTGAAAAACTATATTGCTACAATTATTAGAGAACAATCTTTAACCTCAAGGAAGATTGAGATTATTGACAATCACAATCGTTGCCTGAATTTGAGAGTATTGAACTTTCCAAAAATTTCTACTATGCCGCTGATTGAGCTCTTAAAAAAATTTCTTATAGAAAATTTGAAGTTTCCAGCTGACCAGATACCACCAATAAATAAATTGTTCTATTTGCCTGCCTCAAGGAAAAACTTTGAGACAAATTAATTACCTGCAATTGGTTTACCTATATCAGATAGTTTACTGTTGACACTGATTTACAGAACTTAACGATAGTTTTGGAAAGCTCGTATTCTGATATTAAAGAGAGAGCTACACTTATTGTTAATTTTATATTTGAGCAAGAATTTAATTCTATAATGAGATTATTTTTCAAAAGCTGTGTTTCACAATTTTGTGCTCAAACAATTTGGCTATATCATGATGTACCAAAATTAACCCAAGAAAGGTGCAAGAGAGATGAAACAAAGAAATTGGGTGCAACCTTTATGTTAACTTACCCCTGCAAGTGTATTAAATATATGGGTTTGAAATATATTTTTATACGCCCGATCAGCTAAGATCCTTTTTGGACCTCAAGGAGTTTATCAGAGATGGAGTGTCTGACTCAAATAATTAGTAACTATTAAGCCTTTTCCTAAATAGTTTCCTGTAATTTATCTCTTGGTAATTTTGATTCCTCCTTTGTTTCCGTTTGTGGTCTAAGAAAGAGCTATTTCCATAAGATTGTTATTACTTCTTAGTTTGTACTTAGATTTATTTTCATGTTGGATTATGGCTCTGTATTTCCTTAAACAAGTTGTCATACTTGTGAAAAAGTTATAATTAATAAAAAGAAAATTAAAAAAGAGAAAGAAAATTTGCTTGTATGTCTGTAGGTATAGAGCAGTGGTTCCCAAACCTTTCCTGCGGGACCCCCAGCCAGTCAGGTTTTCAAGATATCCCTAATGAATATGCATGAGAGAGATTTGCATATAATGGAAGTGACAGGTATGCAAATCTCTCTCATGCATATTCATTAGGGATATCTCGAAAACCTGACTGGCTGGGGGTCCCCCAGGACAGGTTTGGGAACCACTGGTATAGAGCAAGGGTAGGCAATTCCGGTCCTCGAGAGCCAGAGCCAGGTCAGGTTTTCAGTATATCCACAATAAATATGCATGAGATAGATTTGCATCTCAAGGAGGCAGTACATGCAAATCCATCTCATACATATTAATTGTGGATATCCTGAAAACCTGACGTAGCTCCAGCTCTCGAGGACCGGAATAGCCTACCCCTGGTATAGAGCATTGCTGGGAGTTTGACAATCATTCCTTAAGTAATGAGTGACATATACACTGATGAAGTTTCTAGTCTGTTCATTCTTCACAGTTTACAATATGTAACCCAAGAGAGAGAGAGAGTGCTAATTTGATATTTTCTAGTTGTTTAATGCTGCATTGTAAAAAAAAATAAATAAATAAAATCAATTACTGTATGTATCATTTTGTACTTTTTCTGTCATCTTGACTACCATTCACAAGTTTTGCCAGATATTTATATTCTGTAATAACTCTGATGAAATCTGCAAAGACAACAGACATATGACAGCTTAATTTTTTCTTGGGATAAAACTTGTACAGATTAGGAAGAAAATACAAATTGAGTTGGAATTGTTTTTCCAAAGATATTGATATAATTCCTTGGCATTTTAGTGCTTTGGAGAACAGCAGTGTTTCAGTATGTTTCATGAAGACCTAATTTTAGATAGTACATAGAAATTGTAATTGATATGTCATGGTCAGGACATATACGGTTTTAATAGTACTTTAGAACAATATCTGCCAATATGTAATGTAATGTAATGTAATTTATTTCTTATATACCGCTACATCCGTTAGGTTCTAAGCGGTATATAGAGTCTTTTCTAAAATGCATGCAGAAATTGACATATATGCACTGGTTATGTACAGTGGGATCATTAATTTTACAAAGATGAATGTGGATAAAATAAGTAAGGAAACACAGCTATATAAGAACATAAAAATAGCCATACAGGATGAGACCAATGGTCCATTTAGTCCAGTTTCCTGTTTCCAACAGAAGTCAATCCAGGTCACAAGTGCCTGGCAGAAACCCAAATAGTAGCAACATTCCACCATCCCAAGGATAAACAATGTCTTTCCCCATGTCTATCTCAACAACAGAATTTGGACTTTTCCTTGAGAAACTTACCCAAACCTATTTTAAACCCAAACATGCTAACCATTGTTACCATATCCTCAGGGAAAGAGTTCTAGTTCTAGAGCTTAACTCATATGAACATAAGAATAGCCTTACTGAGTCAGAACAATGGTCCATCAAGTCCAGTAGCCCATTCTCATGGTGGCCAATCCAAGTCACTAATACCTGGCCAAAAGCCAAAGAGTAACAACATTCCATGCTACCGATCCAGGGCAAGCAGAAACTTCCACCATGCTTGAGTACCTGATTGTAAAAACCGCTTAGATAACCTTGATAGGCGGTATATAAAATCCTAATAAAACTTGAAACTTGAAACTTGAAAACTTAATAACAGACTATGGACTTTTTCTCCAGGAATTTGTCCAAACCTTCCTTAAAACCAGCTACGCTATCTGCTTGGGTTGCAAGCTTGACTAGGAGTTTCATTCCAATTCCATAATCTCTCTGAGGTTCATTGATCTCTCCCTTCCTATTGTTTTTTTACCA
Organism: Geotrypetes seraphini; assembly: GCF_902459505.1. Lineage (NCBI taxonomy): Eukaryota > Metazoa > Chordata > Amphibia > Gymnophiona > Dermophiidae > Geotrypetes > Geotrypetes seraphini. Next base: position 172,763,627 of record NC_047088.1, on the reverse strand, counting down.
TAATTATCTTCTCTCCTATCAATTGTATTTCTTTTCCCATCCTTTCCTCTTGTTTTAATTTATTTGTTTCTTAAGGTTTAGTTCTTTGTTTGTTTTGTTGCCCCATAAATTTTGTAATTTTATTGATATGTACATTACTTAAAATTTTGAATAAGCAATCAATCAAATCTATAATAAACTTGAAACATAAACGTGTATGTCTGTTGTTTTAGAAACTTACATGTCTATGTTTACCCAAACAAGTATTTTTAAGAAATCTAGGCCTCTCTGGAAACAGCTATTGATCCTGGACTTAATATCATAGGGCATAAACATGCATTCTCATTCTGAAAAGGGAAAATACACATGCATTTCTAGTACTTCCCTGGTCCCATGCAAAACATGTCCAGAAAATGTCCCTTTGCCATATGTATTTATGTGCTATTTGGATTTGTACATCCGTGCTTTCTATAATTAGGATTTAAATATGCATATGATATATGTTTAAATTCTGATTTATGCACACACAAACAATGGCATTGTATGTGGAGGCGGTGGGGGGAGGGGCAGGAGCCATCTTCACAGGGGCGTCAGCATCTTTCCTCCTCTCCCCATGTTCCTCTTTGGATGTTTGCCGGCTCTTCTGAGTAAGTGCCAGGAACAGTTCCTTCCCTTTTTACCGGGGCTGCCCTGCATAAATAGCATGCTGTGAGGGATTGAGAGGTTTCCCTCAATAAGAAGTGGATGAGCTGCTGTTCAGAGCTGAGCCACATTAGAAGAGGTGAAATAACTGTGCTAAGTCGTGGGGGTAGGATTTAGGCAAGGAGGAGAATATATGCCGTAGCCTGGAATCATATAATAGAGGTCCTCGAGGAAGAGACTGCTCTGAGCAAAGAAGTCTCAGAAAAAGAAGACTTCCTTAGCAGTGGGTTGAATCAGAGCCCTGGAAAGGAAGAGTGTAAGAGAGAGACTGTCAAGGTGAGATGGTTGCTTATTGGCTTGCTGAGTGGTGGCTAAGGTAAACCACCATATACTGAATACACTGTATGGCGTAGTTTTTTGGAGTAAGGCAAAACCTGAATGCTATAATAGTTGGACTTAGTAAAGCATATAATTATAAGAAATTCAGTCTGGAAATATTGATGCCCTTGTGTTGAACTAAGAATTTACTTTGAACCCTGATCCTGTGAAGGAAAAAGACTCAGAACTGTACACAAATAAAAGCTTTCCATTGCTACTTCCAAAGTATATGTGAGCGTGGATCAAGCTTACTAGAAAACCTGGCCCAGAATCTTACACATGCATATAATTTGCATGCTATTCATGCTGAGCATTAGCTGGTCTGGAAAAATCACTCCCATCATGGTATGTTTTACCATGGTGTTGGAGCTTTGAGCATCAGGACCCTATTATTTTAAACAACACTGTATGATCATAATTTTACTTTCAGAAGTTTATAGTTTATAGTTTATAGTTTATTCAATTTTTGATTAAACGCCTTTTCGTTACTACAAAGCGTTGTACAGAATAAAAAATATTTACATTTAACAAAAATGACGAAAAGTATTTACATTTATCTAAAATGACAATTAAACATACTTTCTTATAGTAAAAATACTAGACAACAGACCGTACAAACTGGGTAAATGTTGACCCTTAGGCCATTAAACATAAGGAAAAGGGGGAAGAAATACATTTGAAATAGAAAAGTGAGAAACATATAAGGGAAGAACACTTAGGAACTGGGGAGCAGTAAAATTAATAGTTTAGAAAAAGAAGTTCAATTAAAAGCATCATTAAAAAGAAAGCACTTTAAGTTGCTTTTAAAATTTTTTAAGTTTTTTTCCATTTTTATATACAAAGGGAGAGCGTTCCAAATTGTAGGGGCTGTAACAGAAAACGTAGAGGTGCGACGCGTGCCAATGATTTTTAAAGAGGGAACGTTAAGGTTGTATTGAGAGATGGATCTTAAGGTTCTTGGGGGGTCGTAAGGAATCAGAAGTCTATCTATAAAAGCTGGTGTGTTGGTCTGTGTTGTTTTAAATGCCAGAAGTGCGATTTTATAAGTTACCCTATGAGAGACTGGCAACCAGTGGGCCTTTTGAAGCAGAGGGGTAACATGATCGTATTTTTTTTGCTCCCGAGATTATTTTAATGGCCGTATTTTGAATAAGTTGCAAGCGTTTTAAATCTTTATGAAAGATACCATTTAGTAAAGAGTTACAATAATCCATTTTTGAAATTACTAGTGAATGAATCAGAATGTTAAGGGAATTAGTATCTAAAAGAGGGACCAGTGATCTAATCATTCTTAGTTTATAATAACAACTTTTTACTATTGCACTTATTTGAGGACGGAATGTTAAAAATCCATTATAAATAAAGTCTGGGCAGAGCAAAGTTAGCAGTGGCAAAGTTGAGAGTGTCAAAGTGACTTCAGAGGAAAGACACAGAATATCATTAAGGAATTTAATTTATGAATTTGTATTCTACCTTTTCCATTACAGACAATATAAATCTTTTTAAAAATAAAAATAAAATGGGATAAAAGTTTAATTTTAAAGATTATAATATATTTAAAATAATGCAATAAAATAGCTTATCCTTAACTATCCTTTGATCTTAGGCATTGGAATGGGTTAGGCCCCAGAGGCCATGGTCCCACCAATAATTTGCCAAACACAGCATCAGTAACCAGAGAGCTTGGGGATGGGGTTGGAGTTTGGTTTGTTTGGCCCTATAAAAGTCAGGGATACTCCCTCAATAATGATGTCATTATATCACTGGGCAGCAGAGGGCGCTGGCCCAGTGGTGCGGAAACTATATCTCCCAGGATGCACTGGGCTCAGCAGTCTTGCTGAGTCCTATTTCTCTTTTTTCTCCAAATATTTGCTGAATGTTTGTTTTGCTGAAAAATGCTTTTCCTGGTTGTTTAAAATAAAAAAATACCTGCTGTAGTCACAACAAGAAAGGTTTGCTCTTTATTCTCAAGGGTTTCTGTCAGCCTTAAACTCATTAAGTAAGTGACTATATCTGTTCCATATTTTGGTCTACTTTTCTAGTGATTGGAAAATTATAACTCAGATTGGTAATGCAATTTCTAGTGCAATGTTTCTAGTAGTCATCATCACTAGGGTTATATCCCTGAACCTGCAAATTGATTGTAGAAGGATGTCATACATCTTTTAACTCCACCTCCTTCTCAGTGGACTGGCACATGCTCCTTCAGTTTTCCCTTCTGCAAGCAAATTGAGAAGGTGTCGATCTGCTCTGACTGTTATTTTTGTTTTTTAATCCGAAAGGTGAATATGATCATTAAAAGACAATTGAGTGTTTAAAACATTATTAAATTTTTTTTTGTTTACAGATGCATTTGGCTAATACTTTATAAATTCACAGTATGCTATGTGGAGCTTTGAAATGATCAATCTGAATTTTAGAGCACAAAATCAGCCTTTACTATATTATTTCATTTACTTTACTATTAGTTTTGTATTTCTATCTTTTTATTCCATTTTATTTTAGTTTTTTTTTTAGAATTAATTGTAAACCACATAGATGTTTTGCCAATGTGCTATATCAAATGTTAAATAAACTTGGAAACAATTTGAAGCCTTATTCCTAGGGATTAAGGCTGCTATGGCAGCTTCACATGTGGCATGTGTATACCACACTCGCCTAAGTTGGCTTCCAGTGTCGGATGATGAGGACAGCTCCCAAATGGTACTGATGGGAATAGATTATGTAGTGGACACTCTTTATAACATTATTAGAGTCATGAGCAAAATTTCCACTTATTTCATCTCTACCCGCAGAATGCTCTGGATCAGACAATGGGTGGGAGATTTGGCTTCTAAGACCACACTAAGCAGACTTCCTTTTAAAGGACAGATGCTTTTTGGCAATAGTTTGGACGATTTTATGGCTAGTGTAGCAAATCATTGCCCTAATGCTCTGCCAGACAAGACACCTCCGGGTGTGGAAATTTACAAAAATTGAAGATTTTCGACCATCTTCATGTGGCTATTCGGCTCTGAGGCCTACTCAGGAGTCCAGACAGAGGTTTGGCAGGGTCAGATGACCGCAGACCTCTAGCTCTTGACCATCTCCAACCTCCAAGAAAGCCCAATGATGCAAGATCTGTGACCATGCCCCCCCCCCTCCAGATAGGGGACAGGTTGTCAGCTTTCTGGAGGGGCTGAGCACAGATACGCTTGGATCACTGGGTTCTGGAAATCATTCAAGAGGGTTACAAGATCAGATTCTGTCACTTTCTTCTGGACATTTTCATAGATTTACCAGCTGGTCATCTGGAAAAAACAATCAGAGTTTAAGTAATAGTAAAGAGGCTCTTGGACTTTTGAGCCATAGAGCCCATAGCAGATGGAGAACGGGTGTAGACAGATACTCCATATACTTTATAATACCCAAGAAAGACTCATAAGATTGGAGACCAGTCCTAGATCTCAAATCCTCGTTTATGCATGGAGACCGTACATTGCAGCAGTAGTGCCAGGGGAATTCCTAGCCTCCCTGGATTTGACAGAGGCCTATCTTCATATTCCTATTTTCCCAACTCACAGGAGGTCCTTGAGGTTCCATGTCTTTTAAAAGCATTTCCAGTTCTCCACATTGCTCTTTGGTCTAGCAACAGCACCACACACCTTTTCCAAGGTAATGTTGGTAGTTGTTGCTCATCTCTGCAAGACGGGGATACAGGTGTACCCATACTTGGATGATTGGCTGATCAGAGCACTGTCCAAAGTGGAAGGAAAGCAAGTGGTGATATGTGTGGTCCATCTTTTGCAGGTGGTCCTTGGAGTATGTTTCTTCCAGAGCCACACAGACAAAAGCTCACAAAATAGATATTGGATTGCCTGAAGAGGCCAGCTCCTACTGTGTAGCATTCTCTTCAGGTTCTGGGGTCAATGACAGAGACAACAGAGGTGGCTCTATGAGCAAAGGCTCATATGTGTCCTCTTCAAGACTCTTCTGTCTCTCTGGTCCCCATCAGTTGGAATCATTTCAGCAACCACTTCTGGGCAGAGGTGCAGGACAGCCTGCTTCCCTCTCGTAGGGCATGCCACTGCACATAGACTTCTGGATAATATTGATGATCAATGCTAGCCCTTACGGTTGGGGCAGTCATTGGAACAGGTATCCTTTTCAGGACCGTTGGTCTCTCTCACAGTCAATAAATCACCTGGAGCTCCGAGTGATTTGTCTGGCATTATAGATGATGGAGTTCTTCCTGGAAGGCAAGGCAGTCCAAGTCTTTTCAGACAATGCGACAGTGGTAGCTTACATCAACCAGCAAGGAGGCACAAGAAGTGCTCTGTTGCGCCTAGAGGCTAAACTCTTGTTTCAAATGGACAGAAGCCCACCTTCTAATGATCTCCTCAGTTAATGTAGTGGGAGTAGAGAAAGTTCAAGCCAACTATCTCAACCAGCAGACATTGGACCTGTGGGAGAGGTTGCTGTTCCCACAGGCATTCAACTGCATCATTCGGCAGTGGGGACACCGTCTGATGAATCTGATGGCATCAGCCATAAACAAAAAGCCAGCAACGTACTCGACTTCAAGAAACGATGGGATAAACATGTGGGTTCACTTTGGGGAATTGCTTAGGGGGAGTGTTCTTTTAAGGGGAGGGTTCTTTTGAGTGGGCAGACGTGTTGGGCCAACAGCCCTTTTCTGCTGTCATACTCTATGTTTCTATCATTTTTACAGCCATTGATTTGAGCCTGGAAGTGCAGGGTTGGATGCATTAGTTCAACCTTGGCTGGAAAGAGGGCTCTTGTATGTGTTTCCTCCTTGGCCCATGATAGGTTGAGTTATCTGTTGAATTGCAACTCTTCCGGATTTGGTAGTTCTGGTGGCACCAGATTGGGCACCAGATTGGACTTGATTTGTCTGCAGAAGAACAAGAATCTCCAGTTACCAATCCACATGTGTCTTCTGTCTCAGAATCTGGTCCCTGAACACTATGGGTTTATGGCATGGCTTTTGAGCAGGTAGCCCTAATATGGAAAGTTATTCAGAGGTGGTTGTTGCCACTCATAGAGCTAAGAAGCCCATGACAGTTGCAGCCTGTGCTATGGTCTGGAAGTTATTTCAACACTGGTGTGCCAAGGATGACGAAAAGTCATTAAGAGCTCAAATATCGGTGGTCCAAGTATTTTTGCAGGCAAGATTTGAGAAAGGTATGGCGGTTGCTTCTCTGAAAGTACAAGTAGCAGGTTTTTTTATGCTTCAGAGCTCAAGGGAAGAAGGTGCAGGCAGTCGTGAAGTTTCTTAAAACAATTTAACAAGAGGACAGGAGCAGGTCATGCTCCTTAGGCTTGCTCCTTGGAGAGGATTAAGTTTGATCCTTAGATGTAAAAGTATATGGCTTAATTTTAATTTCATGGTTATCTTTATGATTTTATGGGGTTTGTTGGGTTAGATTTGGCTATGAGTTCTGTTTCTGTTTTGGTTGGAAATAGGCCTATTGGGAATCAAGTTTCTGATGCTGTAAGGTCTGTTAGGATACTTGCATTCTGTTCCACTAGAAAATATTAGGCCCAAACCTTTGACAATGTGTAATAATTTAAACTGTCTTTTAATAAACTGCCGTTTAGTGAGGAATAAAACAGCTATTATTTCTGATTTTATTGGAAGAAGTGAAGTAGATATTGTCTGTTTTATTGAGACTTGGCTTTTTTTGATGAAGAAGCTTATTTATATTAGGCATTACCCACAGATTCTGAGGTGGGGGTGTGGCTATATGATATAAATCTTCTTTATATGTATGTGGATTATACTTTATAGAATAGACTTCTAGTATGTGCCCCTTTATAGAATTGCTCTCATTTGTTTATGTTTTTTTAAAACTCAATATATCGCTTGGGCTACAAATGAGATCATAGAGGTTTACAATATAATCTTAAATAATGAAAAAAACTCCATTAAAAATAGGAAAGAAAAGAAAAAGAGGGAAAAACACAAAATTAAAATATACTTACATATTCAATATAAATACTTTTACAATGCAAATTATGACAAAGGATTTCAGTTAGCTAAACAAGGGAACGCTAATTGAAAGTAATGGACCTTTAAATGTCTTTTAAAGTTTATTAGAGATTCATTTTTCCTCAACTCTAATGGTAAACTGTTCCATAAGATTGGAACCGGATAGAAAAATGCTCCATTCCGAGTTGATGCCAAATGAGCCTTAGAAATATGGGGTAAAGCTACTCTATTGTCATCCAATAATCTTAATAATTGACAGGGAGCATAAAATAATACCCAAGTTTGCAGTTCAAATAAAGCTTTATGAGCTAGAATCAAAATCTTAAACTTCTATAGTCTATCAGCAACTAATGAAATTTTAAATATAAAGGAGTTACATGATCCCTAATATGTAAGAACATGAGAATAGCCTTACTGTCTTTATTATACAAGGAAGTATTGAGAGTCCAAATTGGTGAAAAGCTTCCTATTCATCTTTGCTGTTTTTTTTTTTACTGTCCTCCAGGTCTATTGGTTAGTGCATGGAATAATGCATATATACCAAACAATAACAGATTTAATGGTTAACTTTCCTAATTTATTGATAGTGGGGATTTTAATAGTGTTTGATTGCAAAACAAAATATTTTCTCTCTTTGATAACAGATTTGAGTTTGTAACAATGGATAAATACATCCACCCATTCAGAAGGACATATATTAAATCTATCATCAATGAATATTAGTAATACTATTAGAAGGTTAAATATCAAAATTCTTTCATGGAGCGGTCATTGTGCCATAAGCTGGAGTTTAACTCTCCCCACGTGTCAGAAGGATAATTTTATAATTGCAGATTTAAACAAATTACAGGCCGATTCATTCACTTCATTTGGATGATATTTCTCCGTTCTTTTTAAACTTTCCCACTAACTTCATTAAAGGAATAGGTTACTGTTTGGAATTTAGTTTTGAAAGAGGTATTAGATGAAGTAGCTCCAGTAAAAGTGAGGAAGATAGGAAACAAAGTTGAAGCTTGATTTCATGGGGGATTAATATTGATTAAAAGGCAATTAAGGAAGGCAGAAAGGATATGGAAAAAATGAAGAACTAGTTCAGCTTTAGGGTGATGTAAGAATATTCAAAGATTTTATAATAGAGAATTAAAAAGAGCAAAGAGAGAATATTTTGCTCAGAAAATTAGAAAAGCTAGGGTTCTATCTAAAGAGCTTTTTTCAATAACAATTCTTTATCTATTCCTACATCCAAATGCTCTAAATTTAAAATTCCGACAATAAACGACATAGAACTTCTTTTGCATAGAATCAATTTAAAAAGCTCTCGAGAGGAAATAATACCACCATTTTATCTTAAAAAATTTTTCTCCTGTTTGGGACCCTTTATCCACTCTTTAGTGCAAAACAGTCTTCTCACTGCTTCTCTTCCCCATACCTGGAAAAAATCTATCATTATCCCAATTTTGAAAGATTATAAAATTACTTCGGACAAAATTTCTAATTATCGCCCCATCGCAAATATCCCTTTTTTGGCAAAACTTACCGAGAGACTTGTGTTTGATCAAATCTCAGATTTTGTCGAATCTACTAATGTTCTCCATCCCCACCAAACTGGTTTTCGAAAATCCCATAGCACGGAGTACGCCATGATAGGTTTGACTAATAATATTCATTATTTCCTTGATCATCACAAATCCATAATTTTAATCTCACTGGATCTAACTGCTGCCTTCGACACAATTGATCATGAACTATTAATCGATCGTCTGGAATCAATTGGGATCAAAGACCAAGTTCTAACATGGTTCATTTCATTTTTATCGAATCGCTCATCTGTTGTCAGCTTCAATGACAGCAAGTCCAAAGTTTACTTTTCAAAATATGGTATTAGAAACATAGAAAGATGACGGCAGATAAGGGCTATAGCCCATCAAGTCAGCCCACTCTCTTGACCCACCCCTTGGAGTCAACTGACCCCTTTAATTATACAGCCACTTTACTTTACCCTAGTGACCTTGTTCCTGGACTTGACCCCCGTTGGGATCCCACATAGGTATCCCATTTATTCTTAAAGTCCGGGATGCTTCTGGCCTTGATCACCTGCACTGGAAGCTTGTTCCACTGCTCAATCACTCTTTCTGTGAAGAAGTATTTCCTTGCGTCTCCACGAAACTTCCCCCCCCTCAGTATTCCGCAAGGTTCAATACTATCGCCCCTTCTTTTCAATATATTCCTTTCCCCACTTTTAAATATAGCACAATCACTAGGTTTCACAACATTTGCATACGCTGACGACATTCAACTCCTCCATCCATTAGATCCTGAAAACAAAGAAGACATTGCAACTATCAACAATAAACTTGTAATAATAAAAAACTGGCTCAACACAAATAAATTGGCATTAAACCTCAAAAAAACGAAATCGATGCTTTTTTCTTAGAAAAGGGATATAGCATTAAGCACTCTGTTTTCCATCAACAACACCGAATTGGAATTGGTCACCACTATAAAAATTTTAGGCGTCTTCATTGATGATAAACTTACCTATCATGAACATGTTAGCAATATTGTTAAATCATGTTTTTATAAATTACGTTTAATTCGTTCACTTGCCAAATTCCTAGAGTCTAAATCTATTAATATTTTAATACATTCTTTGGTAATATCCAAAATAGACTATTGTAACTCCCTCCTTCTTAATATCACTCAAAAAGAAAAAAGAAGGCTGCAATTAATCCAAAATACTGCCGTGAAACTGATCCACAATGCGAAAAAATATGATCATGTTACCCCTCTGTTGATTAAATCCCATTGGCTTCCGGTAAGCCACCGCATAACTTTTAAATTACTGTTTTTAGTTTTTAAAGCCTTGAGTTATAATGAACCACAACTTATTAACAGGTGGTTAATCCCATACAGCACTTCACGATCTCTCCGCTCGACTTCTCACAATCTTCTTTCTGTTCCCTCGATGAAAGTTATAGGAATTAGACGGCACGACATGTTTTCTGTAATGGCCCCCCAATCATGGAACCTTCTACCTCAATACATTAGAGAATTAAAAGATTTAACCTTATTTAAAAAAACCTTAAAAACATATCTTTTTAAAGATGCATATGGTTCCTAGCTTTCTAATTAACGATTTATATTTAAGTAGCCAAAATTATCCCCCCTTTTTTGTTCATTCCTTTTATGTTCTTCTTTCTCTCCTATCTAAACATTGTAACTTTCTCCCCATTTACCCACACAATTCTTGTAAGTTTTAACCCACAATATAAAAGTCATTTTGTATGTCAACACCAATATTTTATCTGTACATTTATATTATGTTGTACATCGCTTAGCAATCTAAATAAGCGATTCATTAAGAACAAATAAACTTGAACTTGAACTTGATCTTTGAAAGGCGGGAAAGCTAAAAGTAGGAGGAAGAAAATCATATCAGGGGTAGAAGAGCTGGCTGATATTTTTGTTTCTATAATTTCATCTTTACGTATTGAGGGGGATTATGTCTCCAATTATGAATAATTTGATTGATACTGAAGATAGCTGTGTTGGGAAAATCAACTTGGTCAGCATTTCAGTTGTCATCTTTAACTAGTTTTTCAAAATCCTTTGAGAAGATGCATGTTACCTATTGTGAGTTAGATCCTATTTCATCAAAATGGTTGTCTAGTTCTAGACATGGGTTATTAAATATGGTAACCAATAGTTTGATTACAGGTGAAGTTCCATCTGTTTGGAAACAAGCAATAATTAAACCTATATTAAAAAATCATAGCTTGGAAGTATTATATCCAGCAAGTTATAGACCAGTTTCTAATCTTTGTTTTTTGGCAAGCTAACCGAAAGAATAGTTGTGGGCAATTGGTATCATTTATGGAATCATGTAATGTTTTAAGAACATAAGAATAACCTTACTGGGTCAGACCAAAGGTCTATCACGCCCAAAGGACCATCACGCCCAAAGGTTTATCAAACCCAGCAGCCCGTTCTCACAGGCTGGATTTCGAAAGATGTGTAGAAACTGTGTTTGCAGGTTTTCTAAGTGAGGTACATCTTATTTTGGATGGGGGCAATTTTGTATTGGTGGTCTCTTTGGATTTGAGTTCAGCTTTTGATTTGGTTGATCATGGGTTGTTACTCAATCGTTTGCAAGATATTGGCGTGAAAGAGACGGTACTAGATTTATTTTCATCTTTTCTTAGGGACTGTACATTTAGGGTAGCTAATGGTAGCTTAATGTCTCAGGATTATATATATTAGAATGTGGGGTACTTCAAGGCTCAGCCTTATCACCAATTTTGTTTAATTTATTTTTGAGTCCCTTGACTAAACAAATTCAAGAAGCTGGATTAAGTACATATATAAATGCTGATGATATTTTAATTGTTTATAGACTGTCTCCCCTTTTGGATCCTTTACAAGATAGTTTACAGAATACTAATGATTGGTTAAGTGATAATAAACTTGTATTAAATGTGTCTAAGACAGTCGCCTGCTTTATTACAGGTGATAGAGAATCAACACAGTTGGATATATTATTGGATCAGCATCATGTAAAATTAGTAAACTGTTTTAGATTTGGGAATAATGCTTGATTGTCATTTAAAATTTGAAGATCAAGTTTCTAAAGTGATTGGGAAAGGATTTGGAGCATTGAGACAAATCAGAGCTATTCAGATTTTTAAAATGAGGACTCTTTACATATTTTAATACACGCTTTTGTTTTATCAAAATTGGACTATGGCAATTTAGTTTATGCAGGAATAACGGCAGAACAATTAAAATGCTTACAAACTTTACAGAATAGGTCTATTTGGTTTCTAAGTAAGAGTGGATAGTGTAGCTGGTTTTAAGAAGGGTCTGGACAATTTCCTGGAGGACAAGTCCATATGTTATTGAGAAAGACATGGAGCAAGCCACTGCTTGCCCTGGACTGGTAGCATGGAATGTTGCTACTCTTTGAATTTTGATCAGGTACTAGTGACCTGGATTGGCCACTGTGAGAACAGGCTACTGGGCTTGATGGACATTTGGTCTCACCAGTAAGGCTATTCTTATGTTAGGGATCATGTAACTCCTTTATATTTAAAATTTCATTGGTTTCTGATAGAATATAGAATTAAGCTTAAGGTTTTGATGCTAGCTCATAAAGCTTTATTTGAGCTGCAACCTCCACATCTTTCAACTTTGGTATTATTTTATGCTCCCTGTCAATTATTAAGATCATTGGATGACAATAGATTAGCTTTACCCCATATTTCTAAGGCTCATTTGGTATCAACTCGGAATGGAGCATTTTTCTATTCGGTTCCAATCTTATGGAACAGTTTACTATTAGAGTTGAGGAAAAAAGAATCTATAATAAACTTTAAAAGATTCCTAGAGGTCCATTACTTTCAATTAGCTTTCCCTTGTTCAGCTAACTAAAATCCTTTGTCATAATTTGCATTGTAAAGTATTTACATTGAATATATAAGTATATTTTAATTTTGAGGTTTTCCCTCTTTTTCCTTGATCTCATTTGTAGCCTAAGTGGTATATTAAGAGTTTTTAATAAACATAAACAAATGAGAGCAATTCTATAAAGGGGCACATAATAGAAGTCTATTCTATAAAGTAGACACCTACTTTCCTTTATAGAATGGAAGTACAAGATCCTTTATCCAAAAAACAAAAAGCTCTGGAAACTTTCATTTTATGCGAACCAGAAGTAGGCATTTTCGCCGACATGAAACATGCTGAAACCAATGCAGGTGCATGTGTCTTCCCTCCTTCCCAGTAGCATCCTTTCTCTGTCTCCACTTCTGCTGTCAGCCCCTCCCAGAACTGGCAGTTCCCCCACCATCGGGCCCCCCTTGACCCAGCAATTTCTCCACAATCAGCATATCTCTCCCTTCCTATTCCTCCCACACCAAAGAGTGACAACCCATTCCCCTCTTGGACCCAGTGGCAGGACCCCTTGCTTTCATGTGGTCTAGTGGGATGTTGGGACAGCAGTGATTCTTGCTCACTCCTGCCCGTGCTCTCTTGGTGCTGGAAGCCTTGGCAGCCATTTTCAGCACTGAGAGAGCACGGGCAGGAGTGAGTGAGAAACGCTCCTTTCCCAACGTCCCGCTAGACCACCATAGAAGTACGGTAGGCCTGGGGGGTGGGGGTGGGGGTCCTACTGCTGGGTCCAGGAGAGGGATGGGTCATTTCTTTTTGGGGTAGGGAGAAGAGGAAGTGTAGAGGACGTATATACATAGTACAGGTACAAGACCTATTCCAAAAACTGAAAAGTTCCGAAAACCAAAATATACCTGGTCCCAAGGATTTCTGATAAAGGATCTTGTATCTGTAGAAGAATAATTGGATCTATACACTTGTATGCTATTAGGCATGAGCACTTATAACAGTCATAGAGTTGCTGCATATGCTTTTGCCCAAGTACCAGAGCTACTTGTGTAATTTATAATACAGTATTCTATAAATTATATGTACATAAGTCCTGCCCATGCTGTCAGATATGCACTATATAAAATATGCAAATATTTACAGAATAAATCCTAAACAGATTTGGGGCATATATGCACACACATATGCATATATATGCTAGCATTCTAATTATTTATGTATATATATGGCATGTTAAATGTTGGCATCCACTTTACATAATTAACCCTAGGATGGCAATTCAATAAATGAGTGCCTTCCTTTAGGTGCAGCAATGCAATGCAGGAAGCACCTATTCTATGATGACATTTGGGCACCCAGATTCATTACAGAATAATAGCCTAAGTTGGCATCAATGCATTTAAATTCATCACCCATAAACCTGGTATAACTGCAGATGTGAATATGCGACAAGAATGCACATAACTTACTGGAGATACTCTCACATCCTGCCCATGCTCCTCTCATTTGTACACCCCCTTGCAGTTATATATGATAGCAAATGCATATGATAGCATAGGGTCATATGAATGCATATGCAAATGTATAGAATTGCCCTTTAGATGTATATAGTCAGTGATGTGACCACATTATGGGGGCAGTTCTATAAATGGTGGCAAATGTTAGGTGCCAAGATGCACTAAATTCTAATTCTGTAATTTCATCTGGGGACCCAGATTTCCATTGTATCTCTTGTGTCCATAATATATAGAATACTGTAAGTTACTTGTGTGGTGCATTTAGGCACATGCATTTATGCCTACATTTTGGTGCCTAAATGCCAATTACACTAGCATTTTCTAACAGAATCTGAGCATCCAGATGCCATTGCTCATCGCTCTGCAACTTGGCACCTAACGTTTGGTGCCCTTTATAGAATATCCTACTAAGTAAGTTGCATGATAAAACGATAGAATACTGCTGAGAATATAGCTAGCACTTAACAGTTATGTGCATAAGTATTAATATTCTATAACTTATATGTGTATCTTGTGCCTAACTTTAGGCAACTTGTTATAGAATAAGGGGGTAAAGGTATAGTTATCATTGCCACCTGTTCATGATGTTGGTTTATATATGTAATTTAGTAAATGTCACAACCAGTGTTTACAAAAGCTGATCACTGCCCTATTCAAAATTGCCCCATTCAAGTTTATATGTTTTCTGAAAATCCAGCACTATGAACTGGTGATAAATTATAATGCTGCTGTATGTGTACCAAAACCTCCTTTTCTGTTCTTTTTCTGTTCTAGGATCCCTCAAATCAGAAATTGGGAAGAAAGAAAACAGTGTCTTTCAGCAGCATGCCGTCGGAGAAGAAAATAAGTAGTGCTAGTGATTGTATAAGCTTTATGCAAGGTGGCTGTGAACTAAAAAAAGTCCGTCCAAACTCACGCATTTACATCCGTTTCTTTACTCTGGACTCTGATATGCAAGCTCTTCGATGGGAACCTTCCAAAAAAGATCCTGAGAAAGCAAAACTTGACATTTCTGCTATTAAGGAAATTAGACTGGGCAAAAACACTGAAACCTTTCAAAATAATGGTCTCGCAGATCAGATTTGTGAGGAATGTGCTTTCTCAGTGATTCATGGGGAGAATTATGAGTCACTTGACCTGGTGGCAAATTCAGCTGATGTAGTCAACATTTGGGTGTCTGGTCTACAATACTTGGTTTCACACAGTAAGCAACATTTGGACTTGGCGGAGGGGGGGCAAAACACTCCAAGGTTAAAATGGCTAAAATCCATGTTTGAAACTGCAGATGTTGATGGGAATGGAGTGATGTTAGAAGATACTGCAGTAGATTTAATAAAACAGTTTAACCCTGCACTAAAGGAATCCAAGGTAAGATTAAAATTTAAGGAAATCCAGAAAAGAAAAGAGAAACTAACAACTAGAGTTACAGAAGAAGAATTCTGTGATGTATTCAGTGAACTGTATACAAGGCCCGAGGTGTATTTCTTACTAGTACAGATATCAAAAAACAAAGAATATTTAGACAGCAATGACCTCTTGTTGTTTTTAGAATCTGAACAAGGAATGGCCCATGTAACAGAAGAAATGTGCCTAGATATTATCCACAGATATGAGCTTTCTCAAGAGGGACAACTGAAGGGATTCCTTGCAATTGATGGATTTACTCGGTATTTATTGTCTGAAGAATGTGATGTTTTTGACCCTGAGCACAAAAAGGTTAGCCAAGACATGACTCATCCTTTATCACATTACTACATTAATGCATCCCATAATACATATCTAATAGAAGACCAGTTCAGGGGGCCAGCTGATATTAATGGCTATGTCAGACCTTTGAAGATGGGCTGTAGAAGCATTGAACTTGATGTTAGTGATGGTCCAGACAATGAACCAATTATTTGTAATCGTAATAGTATGACATCACCGCTTGCCTTTTGCAATGTTATTGAGATAATAAACAAATATGCTTTTATTGCATCTGACTATCCTCTGATTCTCTGCATGGGAAATCACTGCTCAATACAGCAGCAGAAAATTATGGCTCAGCATATGAAGAAGATCTTTGGGAATAAACTCTACACTGAATTACCTTTACCGGCAGAAGTCTGCCTCCCATCACCTGAAAAACTAAAGAAAAAAATTATTGTGAAAGGAAAGAAATTGCCGCCTGAATATGATTTATTGGAAGGCGAAGTAACTGATGAGGATGAAGAGGCTGAGATGTCTCGAAGAATGTCTGAAGACTACTTTAGTGAACAAAAACTCATTCGGCTCTGTAAAGAACTGTCTGATTTGGTTTCTATATGCAAATCTGTACAATATAGAGATTTTGATATTTCCATGAAAAGCCAAAACTATTGGGAAATTTGTTCTTTTAGTGAGATTCAGGCAAGCAGAATTTCAAATGAATATCCAGAAGACTTTGTAAATTGCAATAAGAAGTGTTTGTCCAGAATATATCCTAGTCCTATGAGAATAGATTCCAGTAACTTAAATCCTCAAGATTTTTGGAACTGTGGCTGTCAGATTGTAACCATGAACTATCAGACTCCTGGACCAATGATGGATCTGAACATTGGGTGGTTTCAACAGAATGGGGGATGTGGCTATGTCCTTCGACCTTCTGTTATGTGTGATGAAGTATCCTATTTCAGTGCAAATACCAAAGATGGCATCCCTGGAGTTTCTTCTCAGGTGTTGCATGTTAAAATTATCAGTGGTCAGAACTTTCCAAAGCCAAAAGGAGCTTGTGCAAAAGGAGATGTAATAGACCCATATGTTTGTATAGAGATACATGGCATCCCTGCAGACTGCACAGAGCAAAGAACTAAAACTGTTCAACATAACAGTGATAATCCTATTTTTGATGAAAGTTTTGAATTTCAAATCAACTTGCCGGAGCTTGCAATGATTCGTTTTGTTGTTCTTGATGATGATTACATTGGAGATGAGTTTATAGGCCAATATACAATACCAATTGAATGTTTGCAACCTGGATATCGGCATGTGCCCTTGCGTTCTTATGTTGGAGACACAATAGAGCATGCTAAACTATTTGTTCACATTGCAATCACCAATCGAGGTGGAGGCGGTAAGGCACAAAAGCGTGGCCTGACTGCCAGAATAGGGAAGAAAGCAAGAGACTATACCATGCTAAGGAATACAGGGCTTAAAACTGTAGATGACATCTTTAAATTAGCCATTCATCCCTTACGAGAGGCAACTGACGTTAGAGAAAATATGCAGGTATGAATACTCTATGATTAATTACTCAGAGTGTGAGTAGCAGTTTTGTATCCTTGGATGTGAATTAATGCCTGACCAAGAGCTAGAGTTACTAAAATGCACTACCAAATTAGCATGCATTTAACATGCTATAATGCAAATTATTTATTACCAATCTCATTGTTATGGAAAGGATCTCATGATTAATAGCGCTCCTCAGTATCCTTAGTGTGCACATGTCAGTAACTCTAACCCTAAGTGCCTTATTTATTTTATTTAGGTTTTTATGGGTAATGAAAAACGAATCCAGTTACTAAAGCATGTTTTCTTCATCCTACTGCCTCTACATGTTTCCCAGAAGGACTGGGAAGAACTAAGGCAGCAGTTTTCAAACTGTCTGCAAAATCCACAAGTTATTTTTTTTGCCATGAGTTTTGCACTAATTTTCAAAGAAGTCTGGAGTGAAATGGGAGAGGGGGAAGTGAAGGAGGGGGGCTGGTTTTGGGGGATGAATTTTAAAAAAATACTGTCCAGGTCCTGGCCAATATTCAGCCAGGGCCCCCTTAACTGTTTGATATGGGCATAAACTCTAGCAACCAACACAGCACCATGTATCCCTGGATATTCAGTGCTGGGGGCCTACACATGGCCCAGCACTAAGGCCCAGATTCTGTATAGGACGCCCGTCCCGGGCGTCCTATACAGAATTGGGCCTACACCCGCCCAAAGTTAACCTGATTCTGTAACCGACATCCATGTTGCAGACGCCGGTTACAGAATTGGGTTTAAAATGCCCCAACCCCCTCCCCGGACACCCCCAACAGCCCCCCCTGAAACTCGCCGGCAGCAGGGTGCCCAACTCCGCCTGCCGACAAAACCTGCCTCTCTGTAGATTGCCGGCAGGAGGGTATCCAACCCCTCCTGCCAGACCCCCCAACGGCCCCCCTCTGAAAATCACCGACAGGAGGGTACCCAACTCCTCCTGCTGGACTCCCCAATGGCCCCCCTAAAATCACCGGCAGGAGGGTACCCAACCCCTCCTGCCATTCCCCCCCCAACGAAACCCCCCACCCTGGAACCCCTCCTTAGGCTTACCTCCAATTTGGCCGGACGGCAACTCGCACCGTCCAGCCAGCAGGTCTGCCTCCATCCAAATGAGGCGGGCCCGCCCCTACACTGCCCAACCCACAGGATCCTAGGCCCTGATTGGTCCAGGCACCTAAGGGGTTCATAGATAACCCCGCGAAAGACAAAGGCGCGCGCCGACAACTGAGCGCAAGACGGAGGCGCGTGCTGAAGAAAATTACAGTTTTTAGGGGCTCCGAAGGGAGTTTTTGTTGAGGAGCCCCCCCAGTTTACTTAATAGAGATCGCGCCGGCGTTGTGGGAGGTTTGGGGGGTTGTAACCCTCCACATTTTACTGTAAACTTAACTTTTTCCCTAAAACCCCCCACAACGCCCCCACAATGCGGTGCGATCTCTATTAAGTTAAGTGGGGGGGTTCCCCCCCACGCTCCCCCCATCGAAGCCCCCCTCCGCGCTGCGCTCAATTGTCTGTGCGCGCCTTTGTCCCGGTGCGCTTTTGACCTGACACCCACCTAAGGCCCCTCCCGCTATAGGAGGCGCTACTTACCATGTAGGCCAGCATTTTGCTAGCCTACATTGTAAGCATCTCTCGCTCTGCCTAGGTTCACTTAAGGCTACCGCCTAGCTTTAGGCGAGCTTAGGCGGGCCTCTCTAGGCTCCCTGGAGGTGCCTTCAATATAAGCGGCCTGCCTGGGGAGCATTTTTGTTAGAAAAAGTGCCTCCCAATTGGCTGATTAGACAGCTGTAGGACGCCTACACCTGCCTACAATCAGGAGCACTTTGCAGAATCTGGGCCTAACTATGCAGGGCTAATTTAGCCACCACTTATGTTCCCTCTAAGCTGAGCACATGAGCAATTGCTCATACCTTCTAGCAGCATTGCTCACAGATTTCACATGGTTGCTCACAAAAATACTTGGAAATCTGGAAAATTGGTGGTTTTTAGAACTTGTTGCTTACACAAAATCCATTTTTAGAACTTGTCGCTCACGTGACAAAAATTTGCACACACCCATCCAGTCCTTAGAGGAAGCTTTGCTGGCTACGGTCAGCGTTTTTAAAAACCTCTGGCTGAATATCTATTCCATTGTAATTTTTTTTATTTTGAGATAAATATATCACTCAGTTTACCTACTCTTACCCCTTCTTTTACGATACTGTGATAGCAGTTTCTAGCGCGGGGAGCCTCGCTGAATGGTCCATGCTGCTCCTGACGCTCTTATGAACTCAATGAGCATCGAGAGCAGCGCGGGCCAGTCAGCGCGGCTCCCCACACTAGAAACTGCTATCGCAGTTTTGTAAAAGGAGGCCTTAGGGCTCCTTTTACTAAGGTGCGCTAGCATTTTTAGCGCACGTTGCATTACCATGCGCTAACTCCATGCTACGTGCCAAGATCTAATGCCAGCTCAATGCTGGCATTAGCGTTTAACATGCGTGGCAATGCAGCGTGCACTAAGCTCACGCTAAAAACACTAGCGCAGCTTAGTAAAAGGAGCCATTAGTCTTAAGTCACTAGAGAGGGTCATAATATTATCTTTTAGGTTAAAACTGGATGAACAGTAAAGTGAAGCAATTATGAAGGTTAGTTAAAATCAATATTTGCAACATTTGGAATTAAGGGAAGAACACTCTGGAACAAACTGTAATGTACCACCATATTCTGAGGGACAGTATTCAAAAGTGCCCACTTTGCTGTAAAATTGGCTTTGCAACTATTACCCAGTAGTTTTGCAGTAGAAGAGAGTGACACAGGGACAAAGATTCAACCCCATCCCCTTATCATCTCTGCATTTTTATCCCTGTCCCCTCACCTACTCTGCAGTGAAGTGCATTTTTCATCCCCGTCCCCAGAGTCTTAATTTTCTTCCCCTTGTCTCCCCACTCAAAGTAGAAACATGATTTTATGCAATTTTATGAGTCTAGGGCATTGCAAATATCTACGAGGTCTGTTCAAAAATTTCCAGGACAGTTTGAATTGCACACCAACAGGAAGTTCTTTTGAGAAGCACTATGTGGCATTGAGTAGCTTGAAACCTCATGAGTAGCCTCCTTTTTTTCCATTTGTTGATATCTGTTTTTGTCTCTGAGCTACAGTAGTTTTTGTGAGAATGTTTTCATTATTGGTTATTTTTCATCATGTGTGACCTCAATGAGCAGCACTACAGCATTGAAGTTCTGTTTTAAATTGGATAAGACTGCTACAGAAGCTTATGAAATGTGGAAAGTGGATTTGGAGAACATATCATAAGTTGTGGAAGGTGTTTTGAATGCATCAAAATTTGTGAATTTTGCACAAAAACGCAATGACTATTCTTCCCCAGTCACCATACTCTCCTGACTTGGCCCCTGCTGACTTCTTGTTTCCTAAACTTAAATCCACGCTGAAAGGAAGGGAATTTAACACCATTGAAGACATAAAGCAAAATTCAATGCAGCAACATTTGGTGATTCCTGAAGAAGTGTTTAAGGACTGTTTCCAGAAGTGGAAATGACGTTGGGAAAAGTGTATTCTCAGGGAAGTGGAGTACTTTGAAGGGGACCTAATGGAATAAGTTTTAAGATTGTTTAATAAATTATTATAAAATCAGTCCTGTAACTTTTTGAACAGACCTCGTACATATAGTGGGGCATAATAAAAAAAACCCAAACATCTAAGTCCCTTTTTGGCCTAAGTACCTAGGCATACAAAGTAGGCAGTAGGGAAAAGTCCATTAAAAAAAAGTCCAAAATGTGGAATTTTTTTTTCGAGAATGGCCCACCTGTACATCCAGCAGTTGAATCACCCAGACCACCACTACATGTATGTTTAGAACACATTTCTGACCAAAAAATTGCCCAAGTCCCAAACGCCCAAAACAAGATCTTTTAGGTGAAGGAGGGGCCAGTCCTTCGCCTAAAAGCACGATTCTCTAACCAGCATCTGTCATAAACAACATCGGTTACAGAATCCTGGTACTGTCCCCCACCCCCACCCTGCAATGATCGTGGCAGGAGGTATACCCAGTCCCTCCTGCCCGAAGCCACCATAACCTCCCCCCGCAAATGTTCCCCAGCAGGAGAGATGCCCAGTCTCTCTTGTCGCGATCTCACAAACGTTCCCTGACAGGAGAGATCTTCACCATATCTTCACCGCCAGGAGGAATGCTCAATCCCTCCTGCCAGACCGTGCCCCCCAAAGCGACATATCTTCATCAGCAGAAGGGATGCCCAGTCCCTCCTGCTGGACACCCTCCCTTTCAAGCAGTGCAATCTTTGCAATCCCTCCCTTGCCGGACCACCCAGTCCACCTTGTGGACCCCCCTTCACCCCCATCCAGACCACCCAACTGCCTAAACCCCCCCGGGTCCTCCTAACCTTCTCCTGATGGCTGGCTGGATGGGTCCTCCGTCCTGCAGGCCTGCCTTCTTCTGAATGGTGGGCCTGCCCCTACCCAGTGCATTGTGCCCTTAGGAAGCACCTGGGCCAACTGAAGATTCAGCCTGTTTTGAGGCTGCCTCCTACTGACCGCTGCACTTCAGGTAAGGAAGAGAGAGAGGGAGGGAAGAAACGAGGGGGTTCGCAGCTCAGGACCACCACCTACTTCTGCCACTAAGGGGCTTGAGGGAGGGAGGGCGGAGAGCTTTGAGGCTTAGGACTGGTGCTATGCTGGTGCTTCGAGGTGGAGGTGGGGGGGAGGGGGCGATTGAGACCGTGTTAGACAAGGTTTCTAACACACTCTCAATTAACCAGAAAAACAGTTATCCGGTATCCACCAAACCCCACAGGTGTTGGATAGCTGAGATTCTACTGTTTGTGTCATAAAGAAAAGAGACCAAGTCCTAGAAATTGAGTTATTCAGCTGGCTAAATCAAGAAGATGTTATTTCAAATGCAACAACCCACATCTTTCTATCATTTTATTTGCCAGAGATATTTAACAATCAATTAATAAAATTATTAGTTATAAATAGAACCCAACTGACATTGTTGCCTTGTTTCTCAAGTAAGAATGCACTAAGACTTGGTACCTTTTCTTAGACTGCAACACATATTTAACTCAAACGACCTAAAAATGTATAAGAGACAGACAAACTGATATTTACAGGTCCACCTTTATTAGATAAGCAGCCAGCTGGAGTTCTGTTTTGATACATCAAGATTAGCTTTGAGTCACTTCAAAGGTAAATAAATGTGTGTGTTTTTCCTCAACAGAATGCAATTGTGTCTGTTAAAGAGCTCTGTGGACTTCCTCCTAGTGCCAGTATGAAACAGTGCATGCTGTCTTTGTCTTCACGCCTGATAAACAATGACAGCACTCCATCTGTCATGCTCAATATGAGGGATAACTGCCCTTACCTAGAACCTCTTGGAACAGTACCTGATGTGCAGAAAAAGGTTCTTGCTGCCTATGAAATGGTATGAGCTTTTATGTCCATTTTTAAGGTGCTTGTAGAATTGCATTTTAGAAATAGAATTCAGAAACCTATAGGGGGCAATTCTGTAAGGAGCCACCTGCCAGTGTTCTAGTCATTTAAATACATAAGTGAACATGTATAAATGAGCAGTTTCGGGCTAAGTGGTATTCTTTAAATACACCTCTTGATGCAATGATGTATACTTTACATTACATTAAATTAGTGATTTCTATTCCACCATTACCTTGCGGTTCAAGGCGGATTTCATAGGATGTTATCTGGACATTTCCAGAGGAGTTATAGAGCAGAGCAGGTTGCTTCAGGGTATTGAGATGATTCCCGTGGTGATTAGTTTATTTTCAAGGATTTCTTGAATAGCAGGGTTTTTATTTCTTTTCTGAAAGTTTTGTAGTCTAGGGTTGTGATCAGTAAATTGGAGAGTTGGTGGTTTAGTTTTGCCGCCTGTGTGGCTAGTAGGCTATCATACAGTTTTTTTCATTTGATGTCTCTAATTGGAAGGTGCGTGAATGGTGTGTGGGTTCTCCTATGTCTGGTTGTGGTAGTTTGGATTAGACGGTTGTTCAAGTAGGCTGGGCTGTCTCCATTTATGGTTTTAAATAGTAGACAGTAGAATTTGAATAGTATTCTTGCTTGTATTGGGAGCCAGTGTGAGTCAAGGTATGCTGCGGTGATGTGGTCATATTTCCTCAGTGAATAGATGACTCTCAGTGCTGTGTTTTGTACTGTTTGTAGTTGCTTTATCATGGTTACGGGGCAGGGGAAATAGAGGATGTTGCAGTAGACCTAGGACTAGGGACTGAACAATAAGCTGGAATTGTTTTCTGTTGAAGAATTTCCAAACTTGCCTTAGGTTTCTCATGATTATGAATGATTTCTGTATTGTTATGTTGATTTGTGGTTACATGGTACAGCATCTGTCTATCATCATTCCCAGAAGTTTTAGAGTGGGTTGAATGGGGTAAGTGATTGAGTTTATAACTAAGTTTGTTATGGTTGGGGTTTTATGATTTTCAAGGAGTATGAATTTTGTTTTGTCTGAGTGGGTGGATATTCACTTGGGTAGAAGCATGGGCAGAGTGCATATTTATGCGTATAGATTATAAAATGTTATAATCCGTGTGTGGTTTTGTGCAATTTAGGCATGAGCCTTTCTATGACAGTAGTGTTTGCATCCTGAATACTGGTATAATTTTGGCCACTTACACTAGTATTCTATAAAGTAGGCATCTACTTTTCTTCATAAAATAGTGCTTTCCTAGTGCCTAAATCTAGGCACCCCTTTAAAGAATTATCCTTATATATATGACCAAGCTCTGAGCAGCAGAGATTTTGAAATGGAAATTTTATTGTTAAATAGTAAATAACTAGGCAGCACATATAACAAATACAGGTCACTGAAACTAGCATAACGACCAAGGCATACTTGGGATGATCTGTTATATTTCATTCTCATATAAACTGGCCCCTTGACAGGTGGCGTGGCATTCTTACAAACTGAGTGAAAAAATAGAATGACACTTGGGGCCTATTTATAAGAACAGGAGACCTCAACAAAAGTTGCCATTTGTGACCAATACAGTTTCATCTTTTCTCTGGGAAAATGAAATATGAAATCTGATTGGTCACTGTGGGCAAATTCTCACACACACATTTCACCTGCCCTCAGCCACTCTGCTATTCTCTCTCTCTCAGACACCCCACATGTGCCCCCATGAGATTGGGAGTTATAAGATCAATAGGCTCTTCTTGTACCTCAACACATATCAGTTACTGCAAAAAGTCTAAAGCTCTGTCTGATATTATGGCAAACTAAAACTATATTAAAATGTTTGATATCACCTCAGTAAGGCCATTACACCAACCCAGGACATTACCATATCATAACAACACTAACTTTCAGAACTCAAAGAGCAACAGCTTTATGTATATAAATATTCCACTAGGTCCTAAAATACTAATGCAGCACCTAGTGAAAAGCAAAACAAAACAGAACAATGGGATTGCTGCAAGATTTCTACACATAAACTACATACTTAGGGTTACCAGACATTCGGATTTTCAGAGGACTGTCCGGGCATCCAGACGGCTTTTCAAAACCCGGCACTTTGTTTGGGTTTTGAAAAGCTGGTAAGATCAGGGCCAAGTCTGGTATGCATCTGCGCATATGTGATGCGACATAGTGACGTCATGTGCATATGTGTGACATCATCACATCACATCCATGCATGCGCAAATGCATTCTAGATCCAGCTCGAAGAGATGATGCTTGTGTGGGGCTGGGTTTGATAGGCGGGCCAGGGTGGGGCTGGGGATGGAATGGGGCGGACCTAGGGGAGGAACAGGGCAGGCCCGAGGGCAGAACGGAGTGTCCTCCTTTACCAGATGCAAAATCTGGTAACCCTATACATAGTAGCAGAATATCACACCCTGGTCGCACACGCAGGACCTGACCACAGATCTGTAATAGAGATATGGAGGCAAAAATCTTAACTGGAAACCTCAAGAAGTCAGACTCAGCATGTACAGCAAAACTAGAGAAACTGAAACTGAAATCTATATATATAAAATCGGAGGTATGTATGTGTGTATGTATGTGTGTATGTGCCGCGATCACGCAAAAACGGCTTGACCGATTTGAACGAAACTTGGTATGCAGATCCCTCACTACCTGGGATGATATGTTCTGGGGGTATCACGGCCCACCTGCACACGTGGGCGGAGCTACAAACATAAAATCAGATTTCACCCATTAATGTCAATGGAAAAAATGTAAAAAGCTGACATTCTCACAGTAATTCAAAAACGGCTTGACCTATTTGAACGAAACTTGGTATGCAGATCCCTCACTACCTGGGGTGATATGTTCTGGGGGTCTCGCGGCCCACCTGCACACGTGGGCGGAGCTACAAACAGAAAATCAGATTTCACCCATTCATGTCAATGGAAAAAATGTAAAAAGCTGCCATTCTCACAGTAATTCCAACTACCTGGGGTGATATGTTCTGGGGGTCTCTCGGCCCACCTGCACACGTGGGCGGAGCTACAAACAGAACATCAGATTTCACCCATTAATGTCAATGGAAAAAAAGTAAAAAGCTGCCATTCTCACAGTACTTCAAAAACGGCTTGACCCATTTGAACGAAACTTGGTATGCAGATCCCTCACTACCTGGGGTGATATGTTCTGGGGGTCTCGCGGCCCACCTGCACACGTGGGCGGAGCTACAAACAGAAAATCAGATTTCACCCATTCATGTCAATGGAAAAAATGTAAAAAGCTGCCATTCTCACAGTAATTCCAACTACCTGGGGTGATATGTTCTGGGGGTCTCTCGGCCCACCTGCACACATGGGCGGAGCTACAAACAGAACATCAGATTTCACCCATTCATGTCAATGGAAAAAAAGTAAAAAGCTGCCATTCTCACAGTACTTCAAATACGGCTTGACCGATTTGAACGAAACTTGGTATGCAGATCCCTCACTACTTGGGATGATATGTTCTGGGGGTATCGCGGCCCACCTGCACACGTGGGCGGAGCTACAACCATAAAATCATATTTCACCCATTCATGTCAATGGAAAAAATGTAAAAAGCTGCCATTCTCACAGTAATTCAAAAACGGCTTGACCGATTTGAACTAGACTTGGTATGCTGATCCCTCACTACCTGGGGTGATATGTTCTGGGGGTCTCGCGGCCCACCTGCACACATGGGCGGAGCTACAAACAGAAAATCACATTTCACCCATTCATGTCAATGGAAAAAATGAAAAAAGCTGCCATTCTCACTGTAATTCAAAACCGGCTTGACCAATTTTAACGAACCTTGGTATGTAGATCCCTCACTACCTGGGGTGATATGTTCTGGGGGTCTCGCAGCCCTCCTGCACACGTGGGCGGAGCTATAAACAGAAAATCTGATATCACCCATTCATGTCAATGGAAAAAATGTAAAAAGCTGCCATTCTCACAGTAATTCAAAAACGGCTTGACCGATTTGAACTAAACTTGGTATGCAGATCCCTCACTACCTGGGGTGATATGTTCTGGGGGTCTCTCGGCCCACAACTCTATGTTGCTTGCTCAAGGGTGGGTTCCCCCAACAATTTATATGTTCTTGCTCCTGGAGGTGAAACTAAAAATTTTGTTTATAATCACGTTTTGCGTTAGTTGTATTGTATTCATTTTGTCAAATATTTCACATTATAATTTGAATATTGTACTTTTTATACAGCTGTAAAAAAATAATTTCATTCACCACTATAAAGTATCTTTTTTTGCATCCATTTACAGTGTTATTGCTGTAATTAAATACCCGTGCAACGCCGGGCCTTCAGCTAGTACTATATAATTAAGAAATGTGCATTTCCAATGACTGGCATATTCTAATTAATGTTTTTTATGTTTATATATCTTTATTAATTTTCAATTTAAATTCAAGTTTAACACATTGTACAGAAAGCATTAGTCATAATAACATAAGAACAAGAAATAAATTTACGTCCAATAAGAAAAATATTATTTAACTATTTTGCTCAAGTCCTCCTTTAGATCCAAGATTTAGAAATAGCGAATAATATAAAGCAAGAAAAATAAAAATTTATAGCAAGATGCTAAAAAACTATAGCACTGAAATTGAGATCTCATATTTATATGTAGGGTTTAAGATATTCCTCGATCCAGACGAGACATTGTTACAAAAGTTGTCAATTGAGATGGTTCAAAGAACACATACTTAACAGAGCGGTAACACACTGTACATTTACATGGGTGTCTCAAATAAAAGGTAGCTCCCAGAGATGTAACCCCAGGTTTCAAAAGAAGAAATTCCCGGCGATGTTTCTGTGTTTCCCTTGTAAGATCAGGAAACATCTGTACTTTACAACCAAGAAAAACTTTTTGTCTATTTTTAAAGTAAAGTCTTAATAGCCATGTTTTATCTAACGGGAACGCCACGGTTATAATCAGAGTTGCTGGCAATGCTAAGTCTTTATCAGATGTCTCTAATATTTCTGAAACATTTAAAGTTCGTTTGTCCAGTTCTTTTTGTTGTTCTACAAAAGCTTTCATTGGCAAATAATAGATTTGTGAGAATGGTGGTAACATTTCCTCTGATACTTCTAATATTTCCACTAAATATCTCCTAAGCATTTCTCTAGGATTTACCATCTCAAGTTTAGGAAAATTAATTAACCTTAAATTATTACTATGAGAATTATTCTCAAGCATTTCAACTTTCCTTCTCAAGTTGGTATTATCCTTGACCAGAGTCTCTTGAAGTTGTTTAGATATGGAGATTTCCTTTTCAATTTTCTGTAAAGATGCTTTTGAGTCAGTCAATTCTTCTCTCAAATCATTAAATTGTTTTGTTTGTTTTATAATTTTACTTTCCAAGTATTGAAATTTAGGAGTAGTGGACTCCGCAAAGCCAGCAATTAAATCCGATAAAGATTCTAAGGTTACCACTGCGGGCTTTACCAAAGAAATCGAAGTTTGTAAGACAGTAGAGTGCTCACCATTCTGTAAGTGTTCTTCAAGGCCTGCCTCCTGGATATCGCCCCCAAGTAAAGTTGGAATATCCCCAGGTATATTGGTTAGGGCTCCTTGAATGTGAGCCCCTACCTCCAAGCCTTCTCCCAGTTCCAATCTTGCCTCTGAGAGAGAAAATGCCATAGGCTCCGGGGTTTTCCCATCCCTGGGAGAGCTGGTGACCTGGGGTTGTAGGGGCAGCGCCCTTGCATCGGGGCTCAGCGTGACATCGTGCCTTAGAGGAACAGCAACGGGTTCACCTCCCTGTGTCCTCAACAGGCCTCCATCCGACGTTCGGGAGACCTCCTGTATTCGCCTCAGGAGCTGTTCTATGTTGCCAAGAGGAGGAACTTCGGGACGCCGCAAGGCAGCAGCAGCGTTCTGGCCTCTTCTCTTTGGCATGCTTGTAAGTATCCACAAAGCCCGTGCAGGGCTCGATACAAAGAAAATTTCTAAATTAAGGACAAACCCGACGCGAACAGCTCAGCGTGTCTAGCTTGAAGCCGCCATCTTGGATCCTACCTCTCTAATTAATAAATTCAGAATGAAATACTTTTTTCTACCTTTGTTATCTGAATATCAGGCTATGGACTTTTCCTCCAGGAACTTATCTAAACCTTTTTGTAAACCCAGGTACGCTAACCACTGTTACAACATCTTCTAGAACTCATTCTATTTAAAACATTCAAAATAAAATGTCTTTTTTTTCTACCTTTGTTGTCTGAACATTTTATTATTCCATCACATTGGCTCCAGTTTCTCTTTTCTGCTGTCCTTTCATCTGCTAATTCTTCAAGCAGCTGCTGTCCATTTTTTGTTTCTCTTCTCTCATATCTACTCGCATTCCCTCACTATACCTGCCTCTTATATATTTATCAGTCCTTTTTAGCTCGTTTCTGCCTCTTTCTCATCCTTCTTCTCTTCACTTTTCAGCTACCCATAAAATTTCCATCTTCTTTCACCCGTTAGCTCTCCCATTCCCTATCTCACTCCTTCCTCAACCCTCCATTCCCTTTCATCTTTAATTTACTCCTCATTACCACATTTCTACCCTCTGTAATCACTATCCTTACATTTTAAAATTTTCTACTCCTACTCTGGACCACTGCTGAACCACTAAGGATTTCAAAGGTATGCGGGGAGGGGGGAGGGGGGGAGAGGAAGTTAAGTAATCACAGTCAGCTGGGACAGGAGGCAGGAATGATCCTTCCTGTCCTGGCCCACCAGGGATAAAGGTACACAGAAGAGGCCTACAAAGCATTGGAAGCGAGAGTGTACAGTGTACAGAGCAGGGAGGGTGGGAGGACAGGGCACAGGGCAGGGAGGAAGGGGGGATAGGGTACAGAGTGTGGTAGGGCAGGAAGGGAGGGAGGGGGACTGGGTGCAGAGCTGGGCAGGGCATGGCAGGACACTTGAATATTAACCCCCTTAGTTTATATTTGGGTCAACTTTTTTCCTCCTTTTGGGGGAGAAAAAAGATTACCTCAGTTTATATTTGGGTCAGCTTATATTCGAGTATATATGGTAGGTCCTAGTGGTTAAGGCTGGAGCCTCATCACTCTGAGGTTGCAGGTTCAAATTCAGCACTGCGCCTTGTGACACTGGGCAAATCACTTACTGTATTTTTTTGCTCTATAAGACGCACCTGACCATAAGATGCACCCTAGATTTAGAGGAGGAAAACAAGAAAAAAAAAACATTCTGAACCAAATTCTCCCTGCCAGGTTCTGCATCCTGTACCCCCTCCCTGCCAGGTTCTGTACCCTGCCCCCCTTCTGGTGGTCTAGTGGTAGGCTGGGGCAGGGCACAGATGAGGCAGGCCTAGTGGCCTAGTGACAGGCAGGTCTAGTGGCCTTGTGACAGGCAGGCAGGCAGGCCTAGTGAACTAGTGACAGGTAGGCAGGCCTAGTGGCCTAGAGACAAGCATACAGGCCTAGTGGCAGGCAGGCAGGCCCCACACACCCCCATTACCTTAAATCATCCCCCATATACCTTAAATCATCCCCCCATCCCCCATGTGCCCCCTGTACCTTAAACCATCCCCCATACAACTAATCTGATTGACTTCTTTGATTGGGTGAGCAGTCATCTGGATGCCGGTGAGTCCCTTGACGTGATATACTTGGACTTCAGCAAAGCTTTTGATAGCGTTCCACACCGCAGGCTGTTGAACAAACTAAAATCGATGGGATTAGGGGATACATTCACAACATGGGTAAGGGATTGGCTAGATGGTAGGCTTCAAAGGGTGATGGTAAACGGTACCCCCTCCAAAACGTCAGCAGTGATGAGTGGAGTACCTCAGGGCTCCGTCTTAGGGCCGATTCTATTCAATTTATTCATAGGAGATTTGACCCAAGGACTTAGAGGAAAAGTATCACTGTTTGCCGACGATGCCAAACTATGCAACATAGTTGGCAAAAGCAATGTGCCTGACTTTATGACGCAGGACCTAAGACAGCTTGAACAGTGGTCATCAACTTGGCAGCTGGGCTTCAATGCTAAAAAATGTAAAGTAATGCACCTAGGCAAAAAAAATCCACACAGAACTTACACACTAAATGGTGAAACCTTGTCCAGGACCACGGTGGAACGTGATTTAGGAGTGATCATTAGCGACGATATGAAGGCTGCCAATCAAGTAGAGAAGGCATCGTCCAAGGCAAGACAAATGATGGGCTGTATCCGTAGGGGTTTTGTCAGCAGAAAACCTGAAGTCATAATGCCGCTGTACAGATCCATGGTGAGACCTCATCTCGAGTATTGTGTTCAATTCTGGAGACCACACTACCGAAAAGATGTGTTGAGAATTGAGTCGGTTCAGCAAATGGCTACCAGGATGGTTTTGGAGCTCAGGGAACTCACGTATGAAGAAAGGTTAAAAAAACTGCGGATGTACTCACTTGAGGAGCGAAGAGAGAGAGGGGACATGATTGAGACCTTTAAGTATATTACTGGGCGTATAGAGGTGAAAGATGATATCTTCAGTTTTACAGGGCCCTCAGTAACCAGAGGACACTCGCTGAAAATCAGGGGAGGGAAATTTCAGGGTGATGCGAGGAAGTACTTCTTCACTGAAAGGGTGGTAGATCATTGGAACGAGCTGCCTCAGAGGGTGATTGAGGCCAGCAGCGTGTTAGATTTCAAGAGAAAATGGGATATTCATGTGGGATCTCTAGGAGAGTAAGAATCAGGGAGTGGGTCATTGGTATGGGCAGACTCGATGGGCTATAGCCCTTTTCTGCCGTCAATTTCTATGTTTCTATGTTTCTATGCCCCAGTTCCTTAAATCATCCCCCATATTCCCACATGCCCCTAGTATCTTAAATCATCCCCTATACCACATGCCCTCCCCAGTACCATAAATCATCCCCCACGTACACCCAGTACCTTTTTTAATCATCCCCCCTTGGTACCTTTTTTAATTCCTCCCATCTTTCCCAGCCAGCAGTGCACAGGCCAGAAGCGCAGAGAACAGGAGCAAGTCCTCTGCGCTCCTATCTGGGCCCATGCCGATCTCCGAATGGCTGCAGTCAGTTCTTGCAAGTCCCGCAAGAGCTGACTGCAACCATTCGGAGATTGGCGCAGGCTCAGGCAGGAGCGTGGAGGGCTTGCTCTTGATCTCTGCGCTTCTGGCTAGGAAATTCGCTAGACCCCCAGGTACAATGGCAGCGAACGGGTAGGTGGGTAGGATTAAAGTTGCAGCAGTGGTGGTTTTTTAAAAAATATGCAGCGGCAGGGGCGGCAGGGGCTTAAAAATATGCAGCAGAGGCGATGTTTAAAAATATGCAGTGGTGGCGGCAGGGAAAGTTTTAAAATATGCAGCGGCGGCAGGGGTGGTAGTTTAAAAATATGCGGCGGCGGCTGCAGTGGGATTAAATTTGTATCTTCACTTCATAAGACGCACTTACTTTCCACCCTCTTTTTGAGGGTGGAAAAAGTGCGTCTTATGGAGTGAAAAATATGGAAACACTCCATTGCCCCAGGTACATTAGTCAGATTGTGAGTCCACTGGGACAGAAGGGAAAAATCCTGAGTACCTGATTGTAAACCACTTAGGTTATAAGTGGTCTATGAATACTAAAAGAAAATACATTTCTATAAAGTATTTTAAATACCATAATACATAATTTAAAATGAAGTCAATGTAACCTATGAAACAATGTAACAGGAAGTCAATGTAACCTATGAAACAAAGATGTGACCCTTTCGAATTTGTGAACTGAAAAGATAGGCAAGCTGAACTGTCTGAATTTTTTTCAATAAAAGTTTAGAACAGCCCAGATAGACAAAATAATCTAATTGACCCAAAACAAAGCTTTGTACAATCAGTTTCAAAACATCTTGATCAAAATAATTCCTAACAATTCTCAGTATTTTCATCATGTAGCATGTTTTTTTTTTTAAACTAAAACATGTATTTGTAAATCTGGGTGTGATTAATTATTTAGTACAAGACCCAGAATCTTCAGACTAGTTTCAAATCTAAATTGTGGATTAGAAAATTTTAAAATATTGTCATTCTATATATCAGAAGGTTTACCAATTAGTAAAAATTGTATCTTATCTTTATTCAACTTTAGAAAATAAGAGGAAATCCACAATTCTAAAAGACGAATATAATGTGCAATTCTGTATGGAATTTCAATGCCCAGTGAATGTATTGGAAGGAGCACAGTAATATCATCTGCATATACTGTACATAATTTAAACCTCCATTCATGATGTAACCTAAAGTCTACAAAATACATTAAACAATAATGACAAGAGCAGTGTCCTCCCCTCCCCCCTCCTAAGGGAGCAGATTGTGTGTGTTAACAGTGTGTGTTAACTCAGGCTCCCAGTGTGCACTGCTTTATGCTTGGTGGGTTAGAGTCCCCCTTTCTCCTGTCTGTGCAGAGAGCAGAGTTCATTTTTTAGCTGCACATGGCCCTAGGAAAGCATTGTTGCTATCTGGTTATACCTTTGAATCTGCTAGCCTTGAATTTACCGTACTAGCTTTGAATCTGCTAGTCTAAATACAGCTTAGTTGTCTAACCCCCTCTTTTACTAAGTTGCGGTAGAGGTTTCTATTACGGCCCAAAGAGCTAAATGCTCCAAACCTCCTACTGTGGCTTAGTAAAAAAAAAAAAAAAAGGAGGGGGGGTGGTAAGTGTGGAGTACAGTGATATCCTCCTCTGGAATGTGCTGGTAGAGTGTGGAATTTGTAGAAGACAAAATCTCTTAAGAACAACTGAATTGTAAATTTAATTGTGAATTTATTTATTTCTTTAAGTTTGTGTTAAAGAAGTTTACTTAAGAACATAAGAAGTTGCCTCCGCTGAGGCAGACCAGAGGTCCATCTCGCTCAGCGGTCCGCTCTCGCGGCGGCCCGTCAGGCCCACTGCCTGAACAGTGGTCTCTGACTAATTTTGCAATTTACCTCTAATCCTATCCTTCTACTCTTATCTGTACCCGTCAATTCCTTTGTCCTCCAGGTACCTGTCCAGACCTTCTTTGAAGCCCTGTAGCGTGCTTCTGCTTATCACATCCTCCGGTAGCGCGTTCCATGTATCCACCACCCTCTGGGTGAAAAAGAACTTCCTGGCATTTGTTCTAAACCTTTCCCCTCTCAATTTCACTGAGTGCCCCCTCGTACTTGTGGTTCCCCATAGTTTGAAAAATCTGTCCCTGTCCACTTTTTCTATGCCCTTCATGATCTTGAAGGTTTCTATCATGTCTCCTCTAAGTCGTCGCTTTTCCAGCGAGAAAAGTCCCAGCTTTTTCAGTCTGTCAGTATATGAGAGGTCCCACATACCCTTTATTAACTTAGTTGCTCTTCTCTGGACTCTCTCAAGTACCGCCATGTCCTTCTTGAGGTACGGCGACCAGTACTGGACACAGTACTCCAGGTGTGGGCGCACCATTGCACGATACAGTGGCAGGATGACTTCCTTCGTCCTGGTCGTGATACCTTTCTTAATGATACCCAACATTCTGTTCGCTTTCCTTCAGGCTGTGGTGCACTGCGCCGACGCCTTCAATGTTGTGTCTACCATCACTCCCAGGTCTCTTTCAAGGTTGCTCACCCCTAGCGGTGATCCCCCCATCTTGTAAATGAACATCGGGTTCTTTTTCCCAACCTTGCATTTCCCTATGTTGAAGCTCATTTGCCATTTTTTGGCCCACTCTTCCAGCGTTGTCAGATCTTTTTGGAGGTCTTTGCAGTCCTCCATGGTTTTGACCCTGCTGTATAGTTTAGTGTCATCCGCAAATTTAATAACCTCACATTTTGTTCCCGCCTCCAGGTCGTTAATAAATATATTGAACAGAAGCGGTCCCAGCACCGACCCCTGTGGAACTCCGCTCGTGACCCATTTCCAATCTGAGTAATGGCCCTTTACTCCAACCCTCTGTTTCCTGTCCGCCAGCCAGCTTTTGATCCATCGGTGGACCACCCCTTGCACCCCGTGGTTCCATAGCTTCCTTAGCAGTCTTTTGTATGGTACCTTGTCAAAGGCTTTTTGGAAGTCAAGGTAAATGATGTCTATGGATTCCCCTTTATCCACCTGGCTGTTTACCCCCTCAAAGAAGTATAATAAGTTCGTGAGGCATGACCTGCCCTTGCAGAAGCCATGCTGGCTCGACTTTAGCTGCCCATTGTTTTCGATGTGTTCCCAGATGCTGTCCTTAATCAGTGCTTCCATCATCTTTCCCGGGACCGAGGTCAAGCTCACCGGCCTGTAGTTTCCCGGGTTTCCCCTTGAGCCTTTCTTAAAGATGGGCGTGACATTTGCTATTTTCCAGTCCTCCGGAATCTCTCCAGTTTTTAAGGATAGGTTGCATATCTGTCGAAGTGGCTCAGCTATTTCGTTCCTTAGTTCCTTGAGTACCATTGGGTGAATGCTGTCCGGACCTGGCGATTTGTCGTTCTTTAGCCTGTCTATCTGCCTGAGGACAGCCACCTTGCTCACCTCTAGTTGGACCAGATTTTCATCCTGATTTCCTTTTACGATCTCTTCGGGTTCCGGAATATTGGTTGTGTCCTCCCTTGTGAAAACTGACGTGAAGAACTCATTTAACCTGTCCGCTATCTCCTTTTCCTCTTTTACCACTCCCTTTCTGTCTCCATCATCCAAGGGTCCCACTTCCTCCCTAGCTGGTTGCTTCCCCTTGACGTACCTGTAGAATGATTTGAAGTTTGTTGCTTCCCCTGCCAGTTTCTCTTCATATTCTCTTTTTGCTTTCCTAACTACTCGGTGACACTCCTTTTGGTGTTTTTTTTATGCTCCTTTTGGTTGTCCTCTGTCTGGTCTTTTTTCCATTTTTTGAATGATGCCTTCTTATCACTTATCGCCTTTTTCACTGCATTTGTTATCCACACTGGGTTTTTTGTTCTATTTTTTTTGCACCCTTTCCTGAACTTGGGGACGCACAGGTTCTGTGCTTCGTGCACCGTGCCCTTGAGTAGGGTCCAGGCTTTTTCTACGGACTCCATCTACCTTGCGGTATCATTGAGTTTCTTTCCCACCATTTTCCTCATGGCATCATAATTCCCTTTTTTGAAGTTGAGTGCTGTCGTTGTGGTTCTTTTCACCTTTGATGATCCAATTTCTAGCCTGTACTGGATCGTGTTGTGATCGCTGTTTCCTAGTGGGGCTAGTACCGCCACCTCCTTAGCGGGTCCCCCTAGTCCGTTGAAGATTAGGTCAAGAGTGGCATCTCCCCGTGTTGGTTTCGTGACCAGCTGTTCCATGAAACAGTCCCTCGTGACCTCCATGAATTTGGTCTCCCTCATGCAGTTCGAGTGCCCGATGCTCCAGTCTATTCCCGGAATAGACTGGAGGAATACAGAGTCCAATCTGATAATATTATAGGCTATAGATTCAATGTGTTTATCTGTCTGGGATCCTTTGGAAGAAGCCAGTCAAAAGCGGAGAGCCCTAGGGAACTCCGCAATTGGGACACCAGTGATCAGATTCCTGATCAGACACTGGACTCCTAGTCTGCTCAGCTACCATAGATGAAATGTCACCAGAACTTTTGATATCTAATTCTTGGATATCATCATCATATGATTCTCTCTAACACAGACTGGGTGTCTAAAAATAAAAAAGAGCATTGCACTCACTGCAGGCTGCTGAGAAGACAGGGAAATTTTGAGTCTTTTACTCTGCCTTTCTCTTAAACCCTCCTGGCTTTCTTTCTCCATTATTGAAACCTCTCTACTGGGATTCCCTCAATATCCTGTTTCAATAGTATTCTTCAAGTATACCTCACACCGAACCATCTGCTCCTGGGCAACTGTTGGCTTTGCCCTGCATCTCAGTTTAAAAGCGGACAGAGTTTGAAATGAGACAGAGATGCCAGATCAAGGGGAAAGGAATGAAGGAGGGAGGGAGGGAAAGAAAGGAGAGGAGATGCCAGAATATGGAGGCAGAGTGGAGAGATGGAAAGAAAAGAAAGTAGAGAGATGCCAGGATATTAAGGGAGGGAAGGGAAGGAGATGTCTGACCAAGGGGAAAGGAAGGAGAGAAGATGCCAGACCATGGAGGGGGAGGGGGAGATGGAAGGAAGGAGAGGAGAGAGATGACAGGGCATGCGGGGAGAGAAGGGAATGAGTGCTAGATCATGGGGTGGGAATGAAAGAATGAAAAGAGAAGAGGGAGATGCCAGAGCATAGGGGAAAGGATGGAGACAGAGAGAGAGATAAAGGGAAAGGGGGTGAAGCCAAAATGAATCATGTACAAAAGAGAAGGAGCATAGGATAGACAATTTATGGAAGGGACATAGAAAGAGGGAAGATGCCATATAGAAGGGGGAGAGGGCGGATAGTGGATGGAAGAGAGAGAGAGTAGATGGAAGAGACAGAGAAAGAGTGCAGAGGGTGGATGAAAGGGGCAGATTCTCCATGGAAGGAGAGAGAGTACAGATGCTGGATAGAAAGAAGAGAATGAAGAAAATATGATTAAAGCAGAAATGACAAAAGGTAGGAAAAATATTTTTTTGTTGCTTTAGAATAAAATAGTAGTTGTATTGATAAATGTTTATAAACAGAAAATGGAAATAAGATAATATTTTTATTGGACTAACTTTCGGAGTCCAAATCCCCTTCCTCAGGTCGAGACAGGATACCGAAACAGCAATTTACTGTACTGACCTGAAGAAGGAGGTTTTGGCCTCTGAAAGCTAATTATTATTATTATATATTGTATGATTTGTGTTATCTAAACCACTTGGGTTAGTTATAAAATAAACCCACCAGGATGTTTGAAAAAACACCCACTTGGGCAGGAAAATCAAAGGAGAGAGAGCGATGCCAGACCATGGGAGAGGAGAGAGATGCCAGGATGTGGAAAGGTGAAGAGAAAGATGGCAGACCATATGAGGTCAGACCACAGGAAAGGGAGAGAGAGAGAGAGGGAGGAGATGGTGCTTAGCAATGGGTGTGGAAAGGAAGAGAGATACAAGAAATGCTTCTTATGGATAGATGGGAATACAAAAAGAAGAAAAAGGAAGGAGATGGTACACATGGAGAGATGGGAAGGGAAGACATGGAAAAATAGATAGATTTTGAGAAGAAAGCAGAAAAATGGAAGAAAGTTGACTGTTAAAAGTTAATTCCAAAAATGGATGCATTTGTAGGGCAGAAAGTGAAGAAGGAGAGAAAAACAGCAAATGAATAAGAAGGCCCTGGAAACAGAGTAAGGAGCACAAACAGAATGAAGTGCAAACAGAGCCTGGGAAAAGATGATTAGAAATATAAAATCACCAAGTTCGATTTATTTAATATACTGCAAATATAAAACCAAAGTTAAAATCTAAGTGGTTTACAATGAATTTAAATTGGTTAGGTGAAACAATACAAAAACAAACTCCATTACATTTAAGGGAAAAAAAACAATAAGGTTAGATTACAATAAAACTTGCGAAGGAAAGTTATGGAAGGGGGAAAAAAGGGGAAGCCTTAATATAACCTACTTAAAAAAAAAAAAAAATTGAGAGTATATAAAAAAAACTATAAGCAAAATGCCTGAGAGAAACAGAATGCCTTTAATTGAACCTTGAATGTCTTGAATGTAGAGAACAATTGTTCTTCACGCAGATAAATGGGAAGAGAGTTCCAAAGACTAGGTGCCATAACTGAGAATGAAGAATTTCTGTGTATATCAAGGAATAATTGCCTAAAAGAAGGAATACTCAAAAGGTGTCGGTATGATGAATGAAGAGATTTCTGTGCAGTATAATGAACCCAAAAACTGTGCAAAAAAGAAAGAAGTCCAGAGAACATAACTAAAAACAGCTCAGACACTCATAGGAATTCTATGATCATCGGAGCTGCTACTGTGGCAGCCGGCGCTAAAAACGCTAGTGCGGCTTCGTAAAGGAGGGGATTAGTGATTGAAATGTGTCAGTTTTATGAATTGATATCTGCTGTCTGTATTTTGCACTGTTCGGGAAGAAATTATCTTCTTTCTATTTCTCTGGTGTTGTACTGTGTGTAGAGTCTGGCATCTTAGAGTTATGATGGTGTATATTAGTACTTTTAGTTTGTGGTCCTGTATTTGCATAGGGGTTATCTGTGTTCTGCATGTGTGACCAAGGCCAGTTGTTCTGGTAGGAATGAATGTTGAGAAGCATACAGTGTGGTTAATGCGGTTTGCAAGTGTTTGCAAGACGAGCAAAACACTCGAGCAAACTGAGCGTTGACTCGATTTGTGAGCCCCCAACCCACCCCGGGAACCAGCTTTGCTGCTCCTCCAAGGCCA
Source organism: Geotrypetes seraphini (assembly GCF_902459505.1). Lineage (NCBI taxonomy): Eukaryota > Metazoa > Chordata > Amphibia > Gymnophiona > Dermophiidae > Geotrypetes > Geotrypetes seraphini. The sequence continues at coordinate 172,724,721 of NC_047088.1, read as the reverse complement.
CCAGCACTGCTCCCTCCCTTCGCGACCAAGATCGCCTCCTCCCCCCACTGACCGGCCCTGTACTTACCCATGAGCCAGTGCTGAAAGTGCCTGCTGCTGGTTCTCTGCTGGGCTGCTGCAGGGCCTTGAGCATCTGCGCATGCTCAAGGCTTTCTGGCTCTCATCCTCTCCGAGATTCTCATGAGATATGAGGCTCTTAAAGTAGGCTTCTAGGAGACAGGCTTTCCAGTAAAAAGTTCTGGAGGCAGGCTTTTAAATAAAAGTTCTCACTTCTCAGAGGTAGGCTTTTAAAAGGAAGGGAAGCACACGTGTACAGTGGGAATATCCTGTGGCTGTTGGGCTCACACATGCTCTCTGTCCCTCTCCACCTTCAGGGCTTGCTCGCAGCTGTGGCTACTCTCTTCTCCATTCCCAGCCATGTTCATTCTGCTTCTGGCCAGGCTCTTTCTCTCTGCATCTCCTGCAACAATTAGTACTATTACAGGCAGTCCCTGGGTTAAGAACAAGTTTCATTTTTTAAACTTTTAAGTTGAATTTGTATGTAACTTGGATCCTGTACAGTAGTGCTGCCCGATTCAGGAAAAAATTTTTTGATTTGATTCGATTCAGTGTATTGAATCGATTTTTCGATTCGATTTGATTTTCCTGCCCAAGTGGGTGTTTTTTCAAACATCCTGGTGGGTTTATTTTATAACTAACCCAAGTGGTTTAGATAACACAAATCATACAATATATAATATACCACTTATTCTGAAAAGAATAAGAATGAAGACTGTTTGAGAGAAGTTCTTCTTTTCTGTCAATTTTTTTTCAATATAATGAATAAGTGCACGTTAGAAAATTGATGAATAGATATGGATACAGAAAAACACACTGCTGTTTAATAAGCAATGAAAATATTTATAAATTTTTGAAGAGAAATCCTTGATAAAAATATAAAAAAACTGATATAAAATTGCCAAAAAATAAATAGATGGATATTATCCATTTCCTTGGCCGATGACTGGAGCAAGGAGCAGAAACACTACGCCGACTATCTCAGTTTGTGACTTTATAACTGTGCGTAGGCTCCAATTCTGAGGCCTAAAGTGGAATGGTTGGAAGAATAATGGTTGAAAGACACTAACTGCACTTTTCAGAATAAGTGGTATATTATATATTATGTGATTTGGGTTTATTTTATAGCCTTTTCACCCCCTTTGCCCTCTCCTACCCACACTGGCGCTGTGGTGTAAACAAAATAAACAAACAAAAAATACTTTTCCTCTCTCTATTAAATCCTAGCTCATGTTCGCGGTCTAACACCACCTCTGGCAGGATACACATTTCAAATTTGACATATTGTAATCACAAAATAGAAAATAAAATTATTTTTTCTACCTTTTATTGTCTGGTCATTATTCAAATCATTTTGGTCCAAGGCTCTGGTTGTCTTCTGATAACTCGCTTGCCCATTTTCCATCTCTGTCCTCCCCTTCCGTTTCCCTTCCCTCCCTGGAGGTCTGGCAACTTTCCTTTTTTTCGTCTCCATCCCCACATCCACCTTTTCTCAACTAACCGTTCATTCTTCATCTCTCCCTCCTTCCCTTCCACCCCAGGGTCCACCATCTCTCCCTTTCTCTTCCCAACTACCCTCCTATCCAGTATCTCTATCCCCCCATCAACACCATCCTTGTGTCCAACTTCTCTCCCTTTCTGTTCCTCTCTCCCTCTCGTTTTTAGACCCATTATTTCTTCCCCCCAAAGTCCAGCATATTCACATCTCTTTGAACCCCTGTCTCTCTCTCTATGTACTTCTACATCCCTGAAGGACTTCCCCCCTGAAGGCTTGCACTATCCCCTGAAGGCCTGTACCATACCCCTGAAGGCCTGTACCCCCCAAAGGCCTGCATGTCCCCTCTGAAGGCCTGCACCCCCCAAAGACCTGCCTGTCCCCCCCCCTGAAGGCCTGTACCACCACCTCTGAAGTCCTGCACCCCCCACCAAAGGCTGTCTCCCCCCCTGAAGGACTGCACCTCCCCCCCAAAGGCCTGTTCCCCCACCCCGGAAGGCCTATGTGTTCCCCCTGACCTTCCGCACATCCATTTACCTAATTCCAGCAGCGGAGCAGCCTGCAGAGAGAATCACCGGTACTTTAGCGATCCTTGCAGGTTGCTATAGGCCTCTGGAGCTGTCTTCCCTCTGCCGCGGTCCCGCCCCTCCTCTGACATCAGAAGTTTGGGCAGGGTCTGGGATGGAGCTTTTGAGTACCCCTAATCATTTTGAAAAATTGGCTCCTATGCCTGCAGATTCACTCTAGTTCCAGAAAGTTAAAGTTCTTGACCCTGCAGAAGCACCATGGAGTAGGCTGCTCCCTGTATGGCAGGGAAGAAAAGGGGAGGGGGCATGTCAGGGCGGAGAATGGGCATGTGAAGGCGTAGAATGGGCATGGATGTACTAATCAGCTAGTGTGCTAACATCATTGCTGCGTAGACTGGTAAGCAAATCCATAATGCAGGGACAAGTACTGCCTCCTAAATATGAAGCAATAAATGCTTCCACACTAATACAGTAAAATCTCAGTTAACCAATGCTCAGTTAACTAGCACTCTCAATTAACCGTCAAAAAATTGCTGGTGAAAAAAGTCCCTAAAGCACCAGTGGCAGCAGTCCTGAGCCATGAACCTCCCTCTCTTCCTGAAGTCCCGAAGCAGTAGAAGCAGTTTCAGTCCTGAGCCACAAACCCCCTCCCTACTGCCCCGAAGCACCAGCGTAGCAGCGGTCATGAGCCACAACCCCCCCCCCCTCCCTCCCTCAAGCACTGAAAAAGCAGAGCAGGTGGCAGTCCTGAGCCACAAACCCCCTCGATTCCTCTCTCCTTTCCTTCCTTACCCAAGTGGCAGCTGGTCAGCAGGTGGCATCACTCAAAACAGGCTGCTCGCAGCCAGTCCCAGCAGGGCCTTTCCTGTGATGTGTGACATGTCAGAGAAAAGGTCCTGCCAGGGCTAGCTGCGAGAAGACTGTTTTGAGTGCTGCCTCCTACTGACTTACTACCGCTTCAGGTAAGGAAGGGAGCGAGCAAGCGAGAGAGTGAGGGAGTTTGCGGCTCAGGACCGCCACTTGCTTCTGCTGCTTTGGGGCTTGAGGGAGGGAGGGGGGTTTGTGGTTCAGGACCACTGCTGCGCTGGTACTTCAGGATGGGAGGGAAGGTGGGAACTAACATCTGGCAGACACTCCTTGTACAGTACTGTATTATACAATAACTCTCAGGCAACCAGAAAAACATCCGGCATCCACCAATCCCCCATGGGTGTCAGATAACTGAGACTCTACTGTATATTTTAATGGACCCATACTAATGTTAACATTAGTGCACAGCTTATGTTGAACAAATAGAGCCTTTTGACATCTGTGCTAAAAATGTACTTGGTGTGTGGGAAAAACATGTAAGGATGTGCAAATCCCATTTCTTGGTGCAGCTTAGTAAAAGGGTTCCTTAATTATGTGCTTTTTAGTCTTTATAATTTTTGAAGAATAAACAATTGATTTGCATTTACCCTTTCCCCTCCACTCATTATCATATAGATCTCTATCATATCTCTCCTCAGCCATCTCTTCTCCAAGTTAAAGAGCCTGAACCTCATTAGTCTTTCCACCTAAGAAATTTGTTCCATCCCCTTTGTTTGTTTGTTTTTGTTATAGCAATTTAATCAATTTAAAATCTTTAACAAAAAAAGAAAATGGGACACAGCTCAACTTGTCCACATCAAGGAGAAACCTGGTCTATAATAAAGAAATGTCATTTAAAAATTATAGTAGAAAAAAAAATCCACTTATTTAAATAAGGATGCATATCCCAATTAAATTCCCACAATCAAAATATAGGCACAGAATGAGAAGCAACTTTCTCATATTCCAGCAAACACTGCTCCAGCTGTGCAGGATTATCATTTTAATGGCCCTTCTCTGTACCTTTTCCTATTTCATTATCTCTTTTTTAAGATGCAGTGAAAAAATTGGAATAGAATAAATTATAATTTTTGGTGGAACTCCTTATGTCATATTTATAAAATGGAGAGACTTATTGCAATACAACAGGGTTGTTTCAGGAAATTTCAAGATATTTGGGAGCCATTAACAAAGTATTGTAATGATTAGAAAAATCTTGTTTCCCTTAAATTTACAAGTTCAATTATGGGGTGGGAGGGAGGGTATTTTTATTGTTACATGTTGTATAAATATTGATTATATGATAGATAAGGGTGGGGAGGAGGGAGATAAGAGAATATTATATGTATCATTGTTGATTATTAAGTGATATATTTATGGTTATTTGTATGGATATGTTATCACACTTATTATAAGTTTAAAAATGAATAAAGATAAAAAAAGAAAGAAAGATGCAGTGACCAGAATTGCATATAATACTCAAAGTGCAGAAATACTCTGTTTTATTCCCTGTTCTTTTCTAATAATTCCTACTATTCTGTTTGCTTTGTTGACTGCTGTATCATACTATTACTACTGCTACTACTACTATTTATCACTGATAAAGCACTGAAAGGCATACGCAGTGCTGTACATTTTGACATTTAATAGATGGTCCCTCCTCAGAAGAGCTTACAATCTAACTTGGGGTTTAATTTACCCAGCTCCTCCTAGCAGCAATGATAATACCTCAAAGGGTCATAAAATGAATTAAAGTTGCTCATTTAATTAAAAGGGACCACCACAGATCAATCTTCTGTCACCCTCTTAAATTTCTAATCACCGCACATTCTGTGACACCAGCTTTTGTGAATTTAAATGAATATAAAGTTCAACAGTGCTTATAATCATCCCAGCATGTAAAATTGTTTTAAAGCTCATTTTCTTGGATCCTGACACAGACCACGTTTTGTGGGGTGCTGCCTCAGAGAACCCCAAAATAAGTTAATACCAAAATGGTTGTTCTGTGACAATCCCTCACTTGTGACCATTTATAAATCTTTACAAAATGGAGGGATTTGTATTGTCCAAGAAAACAATAGGGTAGGCGGTCTGCAAAATCCATGGTGGAGACCAAAACAACAGATTAGCCAAAGCAAAGTCCAGACACATACAACGCACAAAAAGATTCAAACAACCCATGTTCCACCCAAACAAGTGCCTATGCTGCTGGTTGCTGCTGAATCTAATTGTGGGACACTGCCATCTTTTGGACTAGAGGATTTCAATGTATTCTCCACAGAAATGGCTAGATCCTTTTCCTGGTTGGTGATTTCTTATGTAGAAGCTTGCATCATGAATTTTGGTTTTGATTACTCTTTCCTAAAAGCATCACTTTGCACTTGTCCACATTAAATTTAACCTGCCATTTGAATGCCTAGACTCTAAGGGGCTCATTTTCAAAAAAGATAGATGTCCAAAAGATGGCATAAACCAGCACTTAGACCTATCTTACTAGTCAAAACATCCACATGGACTTTCTAGATGTCTTTATGGTCATTTTGTCTCTAGTGCATCTAAATCTTAAATGGGGTGTGTTTTGGGTGGGCTTAGCACTTGGAAGTTTTACAGTGATAAATATTTTACAAAAAAGCCAGGGCACAATTTGAACATTTTGTTCTAAACCTGTTTTAAAAAAGAATAAGGACCAAAAAGGTACCCAAATTGACCAGATGACTACTGAAGGGATGAAAATATGGCTCATATACACTCACCCAGTAGTCACTGACCCCCTTCCACCACCCAAATATTTGCATGAAACAGTACATATCTGTCTCTATGACAGCTGCAAATACTATGGCCAGTCCTAGTAGAGTTGCAAGCAGGTCTCTGGAGTAGCCTGGTAGACAGTGCACTGGACTGCAGAGAAGCGGACGCAGGCCCATATGCCATCCTAACTAGTACTCTTGTGTTGGAAAGTGTGAGCCCACCAAAAACCCATTGTACTGCTATATAGATGACACCTGCAGGCATAAAGGCTATTGGAATAGAAGACAGGTGGATGCAGTAGGTGTTGGGAGAGTTTTGGAGGGCTTTCCATATAATGTATGAGGTTATGGTGAGGTATGTACCTGGTACCCTTAATGTGAAATTCACAGCAGTGTCCCCTAGGATGCTCTAATGGCATGTCTGTATAGCCAGTCCATTAAAAATGCTGGTTCCTCCTATGTGTAAATGGCTTGTTTTGGACATTTTTAATTTGAACGTTTTTCTTTTTTATAATGGCAGAAAAATTAGACATCTACTTGGACAAAATGTCCAGCTGAGCTATTTTTGAAAAAACAGACAGACGTTTTCTTCTACCAATTTTTAGATTTTTTCTCAAAACATTCAGTCGGACTTAGATGTCCTATCGAAAATGCTCTTTTTCATCTTGCAATCTCCTCCTACAGTTTCTCACATCCTCTTCTAATTTAATTGGCAAAACTTATCTCTCCTTCAATATTTAGGTTACCACCAAGTTAGTATAAATAGGGTAGAGTCACCTTCTCCACCGGAGGGGGAGGGGAGCAGTTGCCAATGTTAGAGAGGCCCGATGTGCAGGCTGCCAGCATCAAGGGGAAGAGCCAGCAGCTGAGGGAGAAAGAACTGTTGACATTGGGGAGTGGGAGGGGGGGTGGAGAGCACATGATGCTGGCGAAAAAATAGCTGACAGCGAACAGAAGAGGCCAGCTGATTCCCTCTGTGAATCCTGAAGTGCCACTGCCATGAATCACAACTGCACTACGGGTGGAGGAAGGGCAGGAAGATGAGCTGTGGCATGGTAGAGTGGTACGGTAAAATGAAAAAAAAGTGCTGTTGCAAGAGTGGGGGCTGTCAGTGAAGAGGAGCCTTGCTGTGCCGGCTGCCAGCTGAGGACACAGAGCTATGTGGAGAGCCGACTAGGAGCCCAGAAGAGGAGGTGGGCCTGCAAGGAGGAGCTGACCAATTTTGAGCCTGCAGAAGAGATGGCCAATCAGAAACCCCAAGCCATGGCACCCAATCCAGAGAACTGGCATGAAGTTTGAGCCAAATCAGAGAAGGAAAAAGGTGAGAGCCCTATTTAGCAATGAACCCTGCAGCAATCAGTGTCAAGAAAGCCAGAAGAGCTTTGAGGGAGCCTGAGAAGAAGGAGGAGACCAGGAAGCAGTTGGGGAGGAGGGGAACTTGGGCAGGAGAAGAGAAGCCATGCTGCAACAAAGGTGAGAAACAGGCAAGCACGAGAGAAGAGAGACACAGGCAAGCCCGGGCAGAAGAGGAGCTACATGCTGGAGGAAGAGAACAGATGCTGAGAGAGACCTGTTGCAGAGGTCAGGCATGCAGAGGTGAGGTGGTTGTACCGAAACAGAAGAAACTGGACTACAGAGTAGAGAGTTGCGCGGGGACAGAAATCCCATCTGTCCCCTCCAAAGTCCTACCCGTCCCCACCCATCCCCGCGAGGAATCCCCCTGTCCCCGCGAGGAATCCCCTCCGTCCCCACCCGTCCCTATAAACTACAGAAATAGTTATTTCATTTAATTATGCTACTGAATTAAAGGCTCTGGTAGAAACCCATTTACAAATAAGCAAAAAGACTTTATTAATTTGGAAATATTAATTGGGAAGAATACATACTTTGTAAATGGGTTTCTACCAGAGCCTAAGTCGGCACTTGGACAAACATTGTCAAAATACGTCCAAGTGCCGATAATAAAAATGGGTTTTGGACGTATTTCTAAACGACTTAGGCCTTCATAGTGCTGCTGAACGACCATAGTTAAACGGGGCATTTCAGGAGGAATGTTGAGGGTGGGATTTGGGTGGGACATGGGCAGGCTTAGACTTAGTCGTACTGCATGTATAACCGAAAGTTATACATCACAGCATAGACGGAACTTGGACGTTGTGACTTAGACCATGTAAAACATGGTCTAAGTCACAAAAACCTACCTAAAGTGACCAGATAAGGACTGCAAACACATAATACAGACTCCCACACACTACCTCAGTGATCAACGACACCCCCCCTAAAAATGTTAATCACTAATTGAAAATTGTGCCTCCAGAACATCATTACCTGGCAGCCTGGCATAGGAAAGCCTAGTCGTCCAGCACAGAGGCATCTTAAGCCATCTTGGGGGTGGGTTAGGGACCCATGGAGAGGAGGACCAATGCCCATAAGCCCCTGTAATCACTGCATTGATATTGAAACAGGTGCACTCCCCTATACACCCCAAAACCCTTTTTTTTACTAGCATTTAAATGGCTCCTGTAGCCATAAGGGCCATTGGGGTGGTGGATAAGTAGTTTTAGAGGATTCTGGAAGTGGTTTGGAGACTCACCATGACCTATAAGGTACTCCACTATTTTTGTGAAATTCACAGCAGTGCCCTGTAAGGTACTCCACTATTTAGGTACCATGTCTGGGTGTTCACTCCATCACTTTGCAGACCCCTCCCACATCCAATAGGGCTTGTTCTAGGCGTTTTTGACTTGGACAAAAAGTTAGACGAAAATGTGATCTAAAGATGGACGATCAGATCGACAGGACGTATACTTAGACGATTTTCAAAACTAAAAAAAACATGGACGTATTTTTTGAAAATAAAAAGTGATAGTATGATTCACTTCTTTGGAGGTTTTCTTAAGTTGTTCAATGTAAGTATGGAGTTCAGTAAAGTACAGTAGCTTGTGGAATGTCTCATTCCCCATTCCAAAAGGTAGTGGATGTACAGCATATGAAATAAAGTCTGAAATGTCCATAGAATAGGTTAAATAGGAGGAATTGTACAGCAAAGCGTTCTTAGGAAGGTGGCTATATCCGATGAACAGGAAACATTGTGTATAGCATGTGTGTAAAAGTCTTTGCAGTCAGGGTGCAGGAAGATGAATTAGTCCAGCAGGAACCGGCAGTCTCTTTAAACTGGTGAGATGCACACTTGGGATGAAATGATGTTTGCACAGGATCTGATGTTTGCACAGGATCTTTCAGTCACTGGAAATTAGTGGTATTCACCCTTGAGATGAAATGATGTCTGTGCATACAGGGAGGGATTTGAAAAGAGTCCCGATATCATTCAGCAGCTGTACTCCAGTGTGATCCAAATAAGAGATAGAAAATGAGAGAGAAACCATGTTGCCTGTACTGAATGTATATATATATAGAGAGAGAGACCAGGTTGCCTGTACTGAATGTGGCAACATGTAACAATATTAATGCATTTACTTGTTATAGTTATGGCAAAAGACAGACAATATTCAGGTACTGAAGGTTCTTAATCAGACATTCCAAAAAGATATGTTTTTGTGTGCTGCATATAACTATTATGGCACTTCAGAGAGACCATAATTCTGTACTGAATGTATATATAAAAAAATTATGTCAGAAATGTGTACCGAATCTAATGAGGATCATAGAATAAACACGGTATAAAGTGAAACCTTTACTTAAAAATATAACCCTTAACTAAGCTACATTTAGCATATGCAAACTATAGGGGGGAAAAAAAAACACATTGCGCAATTGGGCTAGTTAAAAAAAAAAATGGGGAAAAGAGCTCTAGAAATGGCCAATGTTATGTATCCTGGGGTACCCCTCAAACTAAAACAAATAGACAAAAGACAGACCACATGGCACAGACAACATAAAACACAAATTTTGAGGCGTCCATCTGTCAAGTGTTCAGGGCAGAATTTAACTCTGCAAATAAACACATTGTTATAGAGAACCAAAATAAAGATGAACAGATGAGTAACCATCTCATATTCTGAAAAGCTAATGTCTCTTTGGATCGTCTTTATCTCTGCAGTGATAAAGAGGATCCTTGGAAAACACCAGAAATATCTTTGTGCCAAAATTGGTCTGGGATGGCTATATCCGAACTGCTGCTAGGAAAAAGAAAAACATTTCAAATTAGCAGCATCCTCAAGGTCACTTAGAGCAAACTTTGTCCATGTTCCATTCAGGCCGACCTGGACCACATGTCTGCCACCTGGGTCCCACTGCACTCGGAGGATTGGGCACTCCGGTGCAGAAGTCAGGTGCAGGCTAGATTTGTCTTCTTTTGTCTGCACTGTTGTGTCCTGGCATTCAGAAGTAAGGGGCAAATTCCGAAAATCATTAGTCATGTCTAGGACAGAGAAAAATGCACATTTAGGGTTAAATTTCACAGTAATGTCAGAGTACGAGGCTGCCACTGGTACTACAGGCTTTGAAATCTTAGTTAGGGCCCGGGAGTGTATAGTGAGCCTAACAGAGCCCTCTGGTTTAGCAAATGACCAAGCTGGAGAGCCACATGCTAAAGAGATAGGTCCACTCAGACCCCTCTCCTCCATCTTAGGCACCAGTTCTGTTGCTGGGGGAAGTACTGGATGCTGTGTTTGTGGTTCAGGATCTTTGCCCTCAAACAAAATTTCTGTGTACCTTTTCCCACAGTCTTGTGCCCAAATTGAAAGATCTGCAGCCTCTGAGTGAGTTATACTACGATCATGCTTCTGCACTGGCATGCTACACTGTGTGGCTAACTGCACAGGAATAACCTCATGAACCAAAGGTTTAGAAGCATTTAGAATTCCTGTACCTAATGCAAGACCAGCCACCTCAACTATTTCTTTGCCTGTATTCTCACTCGTGCTGGCAGTAGTTTCTACAATGTCTTTCATTTGTTCCTTTTGTGGGATAGACACACACTTTGAAGCTTTGTCATTTAGACCCCAAATCTCACAAATTTCCATATTTTTCTGATCTCCAGTAGGAGGCGCTCTATCTGTGAAACTGATTCTGGCCCCTGTATCAATTAAAATTAATCTATCCTGACCCTCTATGGTAGTATTAACATTGGGGCGGCCGCAAGTGTCCAAAATCAAAGGTGCCACATACCTCAAGCTGAATTCTGAGTCTGACTTCTTTCCCTTATCCTGCGTCTCCAAAAGTGAGTCCACAGGTAAGTGAAAGGAGTTTGGCTGGGCTGTGAAGGCCTGAGTCACCTTGGCATTCGGACACAGAGAGTCAGGAGATCCCTATGCACTAGCACTGTTTTTCCTGGCTGTCAAATCACTTTTTACTCTGTCCAATTCTATCTGCATTGTGTGACGATCCTGTTCCCATTTCATCTTCTCTTTTTCTAATGCTTCTGCCTGTGCTCTGAGCTCATGGAAAGGAATGTAAGTGGAGGCATTTCTGTAACTACCTCTGACATGCCCTCTATTTCCTGTGTGTGGTGTTTTCTTGTATTGGGGTGCTCCCTCAGCACGCCACCTTCTAGCTTCTGAAACTGAAATAATTTGAGCTGGCTGGGTTTTCCACACAGACCCAATCCTGAACAGTAAAGTGTCAAAAGGCGTAGTTTTAGGGTCTTCCGAGAACAAAAGAAGGTGTTTAGTAATCTCGGGAGATAATAATTCTAATAGGAATTCTTTATGTTCTCTCTGACCATAATCTGAGGAAGTGGGCCAATGTTCATGTTCGTTAAGTACCGCGTTGATTACCCACACTCTATATGCAAACTGCTCTAGTGTATCACTTGGCAGGGGTGAAAGAGTTCTAAGTACTTGCAAAGAGGTGCAGCGAAATAGTTGTTCGATGCCCATCTTTACAAATTGGTATGGATGAACAAGAGATCCAAATTTATAATAATGTGGACCCAGGGCTAGGTGCATAAGCTTATCAAAATCTGCATTGTTCCTTTTATATTTCCCTAGACCCCAGTGAATCAGTATGTCAGTAGCCCATTTGCACCATTCATTTATGTTAAAAGGCATAGGGCCCACTTTTTCCACTATTCTTTCAATGTTACTGTCCTTCATATGTCCCTGCAGCAGTACAGTTACTGGAGCTGTGTCACTTATAGGGGTACTATTGGTATTGCTCTGGCCTGGTAATTAATTTTCCTCGCTTTCGTTTGTCGGTTCTTCTTCCTGCTCTACATCTGTAGCTAGTTTACCTTTTCTCTGGCCTGCTACAAAAACTGTGTTCTGTTTCTCTATAAACTGACTACATGGATTATATGGTGATGGTGGCACAGGTGCAGACGGCAGAATAGCCTGTCCCTGTGAGGCACATTTTGACTTTAAATACTTTAATTCTGCCTTGGCCTCTTCTAATTGTTCATTTACAGTTAAAAAGGAATTTGTGGCCTGAACAATTTGGGTTCTTAGCATGGATATATTAATTTGTGCCTCATCTAAGTCTTTGGACAGCTGATGGCACTGAGTGTTCAAATCAGTATTATCTTGTCTTAGGCTAATAAGTCCTCTACATAAGCCCTGAATGAAAAGGCATTTGCGTTTATCTGTTTTCTTTCTAAACTCCTGAGAATGAGAAACCATTTGTTTCTGAATATCGTGCCATGTGTGTTCTGGAAAATTACCCTCATATGGACCCCCTTTCTTGTCAAAATATTTGTGTACAATATCTGTGAGTTCTTGAAAATCAAAAGGGTTCATATTTGAGGCTGCAGAAGTCTGCCTTGGTTCGTGGGCAGAGAGAATGGGCTTCTAAATGTCCCTGTCTGTGTGTAGCCTTTGAGATTGAAATGCTCCCACTTATGAAGGAGGGAGACTTTAGTTAATAGGTAGAAAATCGAGGTAAATCGTGTTAGGCAAGAGCCATTGGCATAAAATAATACACTTATGCCCACACTTGCCCACACTGGTTACTACCTGAAATTTACAGGCAGAAGTTTAGCAGGAAAAAATATAAGAAGTCTGTTAGAAGAGCAGAGGTGTCAGCTGCCAGTTCCAGTCCAGTGTGCACAGGGCCTTTCACCAGGGCAGTGTCTGCTCTGCATTCGGTGCTGAGCTCTTGCTCTGCGCCCTTTTCCCGGAGAGTTGCTGTGCGATGAATCTGTTGAAAAAGTCAAACAATTGTCTGTGAGCGGTAGGAGTGGTCAGTTGGCGTGGCTGGATGTTGGGATCTGCGGCCGATGCACGTGGGTGGTCAGCCGGCTGATGGGGTCTGCCCCTGCTCCTGGTCCCACAATCTTTCGACCTTCTGCGCCTCCGCCGTCTTGGTGAGACTGCTGCTGATGATGATGAAGAGGAGGGGGAGGAAGATGTTCTGTCTCCTTCATGTTCCCTCCTTGCAGGTTCTGGTGTGTTGGCTCCTGTGAGGCACATTGTCCTGTCCCTTTAGGTGTGCAGAGTTCTTTTCCATGCTTGCAAAGGCACTGTCTGTATCCAGGCTTGCCTTTTGCTGTGTCTCTGCCTTAAAGGGGGCGTGGCCCAGTGCACTGATATCATCCTGGGATGAGATCGAGGCAGTTTGAATCTCGAGGCTAAAGGCAGCATGGCCGCATGGCTTCGATTTTGAAATCGGAGCAGTCCCGAGTTGGTGCAGCTGGAATGGCCAGCGGAGGGGATAGGAGACCCTCGGCCGTTTTTGCCACTGTCTGCACTTCTATGCTCTACCCTAGGCCATGGAGCAGCCGTCGGGGAGCTATCCTGTAGTCGGAAAGTTTCGGGAGCAGCCTACTCTGTTTTTGCTGGGCTTCCTGAGTCAGCAGGTAAGCAGGGGTTGCTTTTTGGCTGCATTTTTTTTTTTTCTTCCTTCGCTGGTCTTCCCCCATGGTGTGCAGCTTTTGGAGCCGATTTCTTCTGGCCCTCTGAGACATTTTTAGGCACTGAGGGCAGGCTGCCATGAGGTGTGCTTCTCCTAGGCAATGGATACACACCTCATGGGGGTCCAAGGAGCTCCTTTTTCGTTTGCAGTCTGGGCACTTCTTGAAACCTGGTTTTCCTGCAGGCTTTTCATTTTTTTTTTTTTTTTTTTTGCCATTCTTCTTCTTTTCTTTCTTTCTGGGTCTTTTTTTTTGTTGTTTTGTTGTTTGTTTTGTTTTTTTTTTTGAATGGAGAGCTGTGATCCGTCCGTTTGGGAAGGGCGGATTAACTAAACTGGATTAGTGAGGGACAGCACAGGTATATATAGGGCTACCTGCACATGTTCAGATGAGGCTCCTAAAGCCTCACCTGAGCTCTGGGAGAGCAAATCCGAATTGGGAACGTAGATGACGTCACCAAAAATGGGGCTGACTTATACTGCTTGTCCATGGAGAAAGGCAGAAAGAAAGAGAAAAGGGGGATGGTCTAAGCTTTGTGTTCCATAGATAAAGGGAAGGATAGACAGAGAGAGGGAGAGCCAAGAGAGAACCAGAGTGCCAAGCCAAGAGCCAAGAGATAGCTAGATAGATTGAGAGAGAGAGGGCCAAGACCCCTCTCCTGATATCTTGATAGAAAAAGAGATATATTGATAGAGCAGAGAGCAGGCTTTTATACCTTGGAATCTTATTCTGAATAGAGAAAATATTGTATCTCCCAGTATCTTTCTGTTTAGAATTTGTAAACTGTTTGAAACAATGGTTAATGTAATTGCTAAGGAGGGTGTGATATCTGCAAGCATGGTGATGGGATTAGCCTCTGGCTTCTTTGTCCCATTCAAGCAGGCCATTGTCCTAAGAACCCTCTTAATCATACATTAACACCTTTTAGCTAGTCATGATTCAATCAGGGAAACTTAAAACATATCAGGGATACTTAAAACAGTTTCCCTGCACTAAGGGTCTATCTGCCTTCCCATGCCAGAGTCAGATTGATATAATTTCCCATAGGCCTCTAGGCTGACAGTGTCTTAAGCTGATTTTTACTTTGGACGACTTGCAACTTAGACGAAAATGGACTTAGACGTTCCTTTCGATTATGCCCCTCTTAGAATATAGAACCATAACTTTACCCACCCACCCATCTATCAATTATTAATAATACAAGACAACTTTATTTATTACATTGATATGAAGAATTAATATCAATTTCTCAATTACCTCTCCCTCCTCCACCCCCCCACCCCGGATATGTAAGGAAAAACTTAAAGAAAAATACATAAACCATTAATGTGAAGCAGCAAATAAAGCCAATGGACTCTATACTTTGTTAAATGAAACACCTGACCCAGTGGCGTACCAAGGGGGGGCGGTCCGCCCCGGGTACCAAGCCCTGAGGGGGTGCTCCCGGTCCGGTCCAATTCCCCCCCCCTGCGCCGGGTGTCGCGTCTGGAAACAGCCTGCAGCAAGATCGCGATGCCAGAGATCTTTGCCTGCTTCGACTGTTTCCTCCGCCACGGTCCTGCCCCTCCTCTGATGTCAGAGGAGGGGCGGGGCCGCGGCGGAGGAAACAGCCGAAGCAGGCAAAGATCTCTGGCATCGCGCGATCTTGTTGCAGGCTGTTTCCCCAGGGCAGTAGCGTACCAAGGGGGGCGAGGGGGAGGTCCATCCCGGGTGCCGCCTTAGGGGGGGGGGGTGCACAGCTGGCCCGGTCCCTATCGCGCTCCTACCCTCCCAGCGAAAGCAGCATCGGCGCCATTATCGAAAAAGGTAATGGCGCCAGGTCTTGGAGCACCAAGGCAGACCGCTTCTCCCTCCTCCCAGCCGAAACCCCGCTGACCATCCTATCTCTCCCCCCCCCCAAGTGAACCTTTCCGACCCTCCCAGCGAAAGCAGCAAACCTCCCTCCAGTAGCGTCGGCTTTATCCTCCCTCTGCCGCATCACTGATGACGTCATCAGTAACGCGGCAGAGGGAGGAGAAAGCCGCGAAGGAGGTTTGCTGCTCTCGCTGGGAAGGTCGGAAAGGTTCACGGGGGGGGGGGGAGATAGGAGGGGCAGCGGGGGTTCGGCTGGGAGGGGGGAGAAGCGGACTGCCTCGGTGCTCCATTACCTTCTTCGGGCAGCAGCAGCGTTTACAATTCGCTGCTGTTGCCGGCTTCAGGCCTTGTTCTCTGCCGGGTCCTGCCTACTTCCAGTTTTCATGAAGACAGGACCCGACAGAGAGGAAGGCCTGAAGCGGGCAACAGCAGTGAATTGTGAATGCTGCTGCTGCCCGATGAAGTTCAGGACTACAGGACATCGGGGAAGGAGCAGGGAGAAATCGGCTGCTGGCTTGGGGGTGAGGGTAGGGAAAGAATCGTGGAAGTGGAGAAATCGGCACGATGGCTTTGTGCGGGCTAGGTGGAGAGAGAAAGAAAGGAAAAAATAAAGAGGGGGGCCAGGGGTAGAGAGAAAGAAAGGCAGAAATAAAGAGGGGTCAGGGGGAGAGAGAAAGAAAGGCAGAAAGAAAGAGGGGGACCAAGGGGAGAGAAAGAAAGGCAGAAATAAAGAGGGGGTCAAGGGGGAGAGAAAGAAAGGCAGAAAGAAAGAGGAGGGCCAGGGGGAGAGAGAAAGAAAGGCAGAAAGAAAGAGGGGGACCAAGGGGAGAGAAAGAAAGGCAGAAATAAAGAGGGGGGTCAAGGGGGAGAGAAAGAAAGAGGGGGGCCAGGAGGAGAGAGAAAGAAAGGCAGAAATAAAGAGGGGGACCAAGGGGAGAGAAAGAAAGGCAGAAATAAAGAGGGGGGTCAAGGGGGAGAGAAAGAAAGAGGGGGGCCAGGAGGAGAGAGAAAGAAAGGCAGAAATAAAGAGGGGAGCCAGGGGGAGAGAGAAAGAAGAAGGACCAGAAGAAGGACCAGAGACTCATGAAATCACCAGACAAAAAAGTAGGAAAAATGATTTTATTTTCAACTTAGTGATCAAAATGTGTCCGTTTTGAAAATTTATATCTGCTGTCTATATTTTGCACTATGGCCCCCTTTTACTAAACCGCAATAGATTTTTTAGCGCAGGGAGCCTATGAGCGTCGAGAGCAGCGTGGGGCATTCAGCGCAGCTCCCTACGCTAAAAACCGCTATCGCAGTTTAGTAAAAAGGGAGGGGGAATATTTGTCTATTTTTGTATAGTTATTACTGAGGTGACATTGCATAAAGTTATCTGCCTTGACCTCTTTGAAAACCCGCAGAATATAAATGATAATTAACATTTTCTCTGCGTACAGCGTGCTTTGTGTTTTTAAAATTTTATTGTTGGTAGATCATTTTGACTTGGCCACAAAGGTAAGGGGGAGGGAGGGAGGGGAACTGCTGAAAGACATCTAGTAATCCTTGCAGGCTTGACTGCAGGGAATTATTTTTGTAAAATCATGTTTTGTTATGTGACTGGCATTATCTAGACTTTAATTTCTATGAATGAATAGAATGAAAATGATATAAAATTACTTGCTTGTTTTTATGTGCGTGCGCTGAAGGAAAGTGGAGAGAGAGTGGGCTGAGGATGCTGAAGGGAAATGGGGAAGAGAGTGGGGAGAAGACGCTGATTTATAAATTGACAATTGTACAGAATATTGTTTCTTTTTATACTTTAATATAAACAATTCAAGGCTTGTGTGGATGGAATCAGGTGGTTTGCGGGGATGGGGACCGAGCTTACGGGGATTAGTCCAATAAAATGGTATTTTTTTATTTCTCATTATTTGTTTTATTTTTATTTGTTAATTTATAAAGTGGTGATTGTTATGTATCAGTTTTTTCAAATTTACATCTACTGTCTTTATATTTTGCACTGTATTAGAGGACATGTGTTACTGTTTTTCGTGGTGTTGCATTGTATCCAGGGTCTGGTTTCTTGGCGGATCAGTTTAACTTTTGTCTACATATTTCTATTTTTAGTTTGTGATTATTCCATTTTGGGCGAGGGTGTATCTCTGTTCTGTGTGTATGAAAAAGACATAGTTTTCAGTTGGCATTGACTACAGGACCAATTGACTGTGCGGGATCTGGCTTGTTTAGTTTTACAATGTATGTGTTGGTGTTCTAGTGCTCACTGCAGTGTTTAAGATGCAGCCTTTTCCTAGGTACACTCTTGTGGTGCGATATGTAGATTGGTACTAAAAATCATATTTTTCATATAGATGGGGGGGGGGGGTGTCAAAAAATGATGGGCCCCGGGTGCCACATACCCTAGGTACGCCACTGACCTGACCCTAAACATTCTGCATTCATTCTCTCATATTTGTATGTATTACATACATTTGTCCACCAAAATGTGTAGTTTAACTTTTTATTGGAAAGCCTGCCTCCTAGAAGCCTACTTTAAGAGCCTGCCCTTGGGGTTTAGTGTCTAATTTGCCAGTAAATGTAGCTAGCGCAAGACGGGTGGGAGTAGCCTAATGGATAGCATAGTGGACTGAGAACCTGGGGAACTCGATTCAATTCCCACTTTGACTCCTTATGACTCTGGGCAAGCCATTTAGCGGTCCATTGCCCTAGGTACAAAAATAGTACTACTACTACTTTCATTTCCATAGCGCTGCCAGATCTATGCAGTGCTGTATATTAAACATGTAAGAGACAATCTTAGCTTGTGAGCTCATAGGTCAGTGAAAGATTTTGCCTACAATAAATGTTAAACCACTTTGGTTGAGCCATAGAAAAGCAAAATATCAAATCCATTTCCTATTTAGTGAAACATTTTGAATATCAGGCTGGTTTTTGTTAGTACAAACAAAAAAATGGGGCGCTTTTACTAAAGCTTAGCATGTGCTAAGAGAATTAGCGCACACTAAATGCTAAGCAGCCCATAGTATAAAATGGGTGTCTTGGCATTTAGCGAGGGCTAAGCGTTAGTAAAAAGACTCCTCTATGTTTTAACTTAAAACCACAATGGAACCAGAGACTATTTAAAATGGATTATTCACCTTTGATGCTGGAGAAAGATTTTATGTGTGTTGTGGACTGCAAGAAGAACTAACAAATCGATTCTGGAACAGATCAAACCTGCTATGTCACTCAAAGCCCAAATAAAGAAGTTACAACTGTCTTATTTTGGTCACACCATCAGAAGAGAAAGGTCATTAGAGAAGGACATCATGTTTGGGAAGATCGAAAGAACCAGGCGAAGAGGGTAACCTGCAATCAGATGAATGGACACTTTGTAAACACCATTAGGATAATGTTAGTGGACCTTACTGGACTAGCACAAAACTGATTTCTTTTTAGATCTGTACCGTATATACAAAGCCATGGGACTGGACAATTTGCACCCAAGAGTGCTCAGAGAGTTGAGCGATGTCCTGGCGGAACTGTTGGCCGTGCTCTTCAATCTCTCATGGGGAAAGTTCCCTTGGACTGGAAAACAGCTAACGTCATTCCTCTGCATAAAAAGGGTTGCAAGGCAGAGGCTGCGAACTATAGACCGGTGAGTCTCACATCAATAGTGTGTAAACTCATGGAAACACTAATTAAATGTAGATTAGACATGGTCTTGAATGAGGGGAGTCTACGGGATCCCAGTCAACATGGATTCACCAAGGGTAGATCCTGCCAATCCAATCTCATCAGCTTGTTCGATTGGGTAACAAGAAGGTTGGATCTGGGAGAGTCCTTGGACGTCATGTACCTGGACTTCAGCAAAGCCTTTGACAGCGTCTCGCACCGCAGGCTGCTGAGCAAGATGAAATCGATGGGCTTAGGAGACACGCTAACTGCATGGGTCAATGATTGGCTAAGCGGCAGACTTCAGAGGGTGATGGTTAACGGTACCCTCTCTAAAACATCGGAGGTGACCAGCGGAGTGCCGCAGGGCTCAGTCCTGGGTCCACTCCTTTTCAATATATTCATAGGTGATCTGATTCAAGGGCTTCAAGGTAAGATAACATTATTCGCTGATGACGCTAAACTATGTAATATAGTAAGTGAATGCAATCTACAGGATACTATGGCGTAGGACCTGCTTACATTAGAAAGATGGTCCTCGACCTGGCAGCTAGGCTTCAATGCCAAGAAATGTAAGGTCATGCACCTCGGAAGAGACAATCCATGCAGAGCTTACACCTTGAATGGAGAAACTTTAACTAGGACTACAGCAGAACGAGATTTAGGAGTAATCATCAGTGCAGACATGAAAACTGCCACTCAAGTGGAGAAGGCTTCATCTAAGACAAGGCAGATAATGGGTTGTATCAAGAGAAGTTTCGTCAGCCGGAAGCCTGAAGTCATAATGCCGCTGTACAGAGCCATGGTGAGACCTCATCTGGAATACTGTGTGCAATTCTGGAGGCCACATTACCATAAAGATGTGCTCAGAATTGAATCGGTTCAGCGGATGGCCACCAGGATGGTCTCGGGGCTCAGGGGTCTCTCATACGAAGAAAGACTGAACAAATTGCAGCTCTACACTCTCGAAGAACATAGGGAGAGGGGAGACATGATTGAGACATTTAAGTACATCACGGGACGTGTCGAGGTGGAAGATGATATTTTCTTTCTCAAAGGACCCTCAGCCACAAGAGGGCATCCGCTCAAACTCAGGGGAGGGAAATTTCATGGTGATGCCAGGAAGTACTTCTTCACGGAAAGAGTGATAGATCATTGGAACAAGCTTCCAGTGCAGGTGATCGAGGCCAGCAGCGTCCCAGACTTTAAGAATAAATGGGATACCTACGTGGGATCCCTACGAGGATGAAGATAAGGAATAGGGTCACTAGGATATAGACTTAAGGGGGTGGGTCAGTATAGTGGGCAGACTTGATGGGCTGTAGCCCTTTTCTGCCGTCATCTTTCTATGTTTCTAAATATAAGCCAAAATGTTTGGGCAAAAAAATGGCCCAAAAATGGGGGTCTCGGCTTATATTCGGGCTAGTGCTCACCTGCCCCACAAAATCTAAGGTGCCAAGTCAAAGAAAATAAAGGAAACAAAAATGAATGGTGAGACTACAATCTTCAGGACCACAAATTATTTTAATGAGAGTTTCAAACTACTTATGGTAGGTCTGCAAATTTCACTTGAATATTTCAGCATTCTGTATACCATTCAGTTCAGTTGACTTGGTACTCTAATTGGTCAGTTTGCTCTATTATATCTTCCAGGTCCACTGAGATTTGTTTCAGTTCTTCCAAACTGTCACCTTTAAATACCATTTCTGATATAGGTATCTCCCTTAAGGGTCATTCTATGTCAAGTGGATTAATTTTGAAAATCGACCAGGCTTGACCTCCTTGAAACTGAATAAAATTTTGTGTGAACATTCACCAGGGTCTAAAACTAGATCATGCAAAATATTTTTCAGCTGAATCTCCATTGGTTCGAGACTTACAGGTGGCTGAATGGAGGTCACGTTCAGAGTGCAATGTGCCGCATAAAACAAAACAGCACTTTGTCCAAGTGCTACAGCCCAACAAAACCTGTCAGGGGACTGAAATTTTTTGGATTAGTACAAAACCTACTACTAAGTCCCCTTACAAAGTTTGGAAGCTAACAAGAATTTGCCTGCCTTATTATGAGTTAGCAAACTATCCCCCTCCTTTACTAACGCGTAGTGCGGGTTTTAGCGCTGGCAGCAGTGGTAACTGCTCCGACACTCATAGAAATTGCATGAGCATTGGAGCAGTTACCGCCACTGCTGGTGGTAAAACCTATGCTAAGTGTTAGGAAAGGAGGGGGTATGTGAGAAATGTTACAATAAGAATATTAAGGCCTACTTTGACTCCTCATTGCTCCTGACCTATACTTTGATTCAGGCCATAATTGGATTAGTAGTAATATTCAATTTAGGATGGTATTTATTTAAAATGTAGTAGCTGGTGATCTTGTGTATGTTATTTGAGGATGTACAGCACCAGTTATATTGTTTTCTGTTTAATTTTATTTTAACAACTGTTAGTTTGACCAGGGTCCATTAAAAGCGGTTACAGCTGGCTACAAGTTTCACACAATACATCTATCTATCTATTGAGCAGGGTAACCTACCAAACCCTACCCTTAGTTGCCGGGGAATAATGATAATTGCACAAATGTTTCCAAGTCAACAGCAAATTTCGATTCATTAGCCCATTTATACAATGGGGTCATACATAGCCAGGCATGTCAAAATACATCTTTCCTGACAAATATGAACTCCAAGAATAAACGCCCCAAAGTTCACTTATATACTTTTGCAGTGCTTAGTATGACATCACACCTGTCAACCAATCAACTAAGAGAGAGGCCGTCCTTAAGTTTTTTGAACAAAGAAAATTCCTTTTAACATAGTTACCAGGCTTAAGAAAAGTTTTACAAATCATACACTGCAATTTTTGAATGCATAACACATTAGAGGAAAAGTTTGAATCTCAAATCAACTCTCTGTCAGGTGCTTTGGAGAAAACTGACAGTCTGGAATTTCACAGACACAAAAAGAAAAAAACATATATAACCTTCCCTAACAAGAACTCCCAATATGGGCTAAAGGAACCCTCCCTTAATGGAAATTCCTATGCGGCCGAACAGCCCTCCCTTCACAAGTAGGCTAGCTGAAAGGTCAGATAGGTCAAACTGCAGATGTGGCCTTTCAGGATTTCTTCAGGATTGAAATATATAAAAATACCATTTTCAAAACCAATTCTCATGTTTAAACATACATTCACACATATAATCAAACACATTCTCATAAGCATTCAGGGCCCCAAATACTCCACACCCATTTCTATCACATAGTCGATACTTTAGAACATATTCACTTTCTTCTATACCCAGAAATGGATGTGAAATCAGATATGCTCCAAGCTAACTAGCTCAAGAACATCTGTTATCAATTAGGCCATGAGGATCTTTTGGTGCGAACTCTTTAGACAAAGGAAAGACACAGAATATTACAATGCGTGTTCACTGAACAAAGAAATACAGAAAGACAGAATACTAAAGAGAGAAAGATGGAAATAAATTAATACCTCCATGTATTATGTATACATCCTAAGGTCCCTTATGGTCTTGCTTGATTCAGCGAAGTACATAAAGAGAATATTATTATGCTTCTCCTTAATATTAATCTGGAGTGTTTTTCTGGCCTTGGCTGCAATCCATATTCCTGACAAGGGGGGAAATTGCTGACAAGGGGGGAACTGCCAGTTCGGGGAGGGGGGGAGCTGACAGTAGTAGAGGTGATAAGAAGGGAAGCTACTGAGAGGGAGGGTTGGTAGACTAATATAAACTGAGACCTCCATTTTGGGCCACTTTTTTGGCCCAAAAATCTTGGTTTATATTCGAGTATATATGGTAATAGTAGATTCTCAGTGTAGCCCATCCAAAGATAAACCTGGACAGTCTTGAACTGTGGAGAAGTCACCCTCTTTTCCATTACAATATATGATTTACCACTGGTTATAATGAACCCTAAATCTTGAAAAAGCCCATTAAAGTATTAGAACTGTAAACTTAGGTTTTCAATTAAATAAGCAAGAAGAATGCTATTAGAGTGCTTATTTTCTAAATAGAGCTAATGAAAATTCATATGATAATGGTTTGAAGCTACAATGAGAAGGGAGAACTGTTAGTTGTAGGGGCAGGGAGCCTGGAGTAGCCAAAACAGAGCTTTTTTGTTGCTGGTTTTAAGGGTCTGCCTTTACAAAATTAACTGGTTTGCAACCTTATTTCTGTGTAAATGAAATAGTCATAAACTATTGCTCTTTTCTGAACCTTTTCTTGAGATAAGGAGACCAGAATTGAACACAGTACTCCGGTGTCAGGTCAAAAGCGCGCCGGGACAAAGGTGGGCGCAGACAATTGAGCGCAACGTGGAGGCGCGCGCCAAAGAAAATGACTGTTTTAAAGGGAACCCCCTACTTTACTTTATACAGATCTCGCCGCGTTGTGGGGGCGTTGTGGGGGGGTTTAGGGTTTTGTAACCCCCCGCATTTTACTGAAAACTTCACTTTTTCCCTAAAAAACAGGGAAACAGTTACGTTTCCAGTATAATGAGGGCGGTTACAACCCCCCAAACCCCTCACAACAACGCCACCGCGATCTGTATTAAGTAAAGTGGGGGGGTTCCCCAACAAAAACCCCCGTCGGAGCCCCTAAAAACACTCTTTTTCTTTGGCACGTGCTTCCGTCTTGCGCTCAGTTGTCAGCGCGCGCCTTTGTCTTCGGCGGTTTTGTCTATGAACCCAGTTCTCCAGGTGAGGTTTCACCATGGAGCGATACAGAGACATTATAACATGCTTACTGTTGTTAACCTTCCCTTTAAAAATAATTCCTAGCATCTTGTTTGCTTTTTTGGCTGCCACTACCCATTGGGTAGGTTTCATCGTATTGTCTACAAGGACACCCAGATCCTTTTCTTGGGCGCTAATCCCCAAGGTGGACCCTAGAATCCGATAACTGTGGTTTGGGTTATTCTTCTCAATGTGCATCATCTTGCATTTATCAAGATTAAATTTCATCTGCCACTTGGATGCCCATTCTTCCAATTTCCTATGGTCTATCTACAATTTTTCACAATCTGCATGCGTTTTAACAGCTTTGAACAGTTTAGTGTCATCTGCAAATTTAATCACATAATACATCTTTCCAATTTCCAGATCATTTATAAATAAGTTAAATAGCACTGGTCCCAGTAGAGACCCCTGCAGCACTCCACTGTTTACTCTCCTCCAAAGAGAAAAATGACCATTTAACCCTACCCTCTGTTTTCTATCCAATAACCAATAACCAATTCCTTTTTTTTTTACTGCATGTTTGAAAGCTTTACTGCATATTTTACTATATCCAACTCCTCCTCTTCCATCACAGCTTCTAGATCTAGAATCTTGTTTCCCATACTTTGAGCATTAATATACAGTATTCTGCTTTCCAGACATTGCCCCCTTTCCCCAAACGTATAGAGGTATTCAGTGATTTACTTACCTAAGTGCTTATACTCACCCGGGAGCTTTGATAACTCTGCCACATCATTTCTAGTTTAAAGCCCTCGTCAGTAGATTAATTAGCCTGTTGGCGAAGACAATTCTTCCCTTCTTTGATAGATGCACACCATCCCTGCTCTTTGTGCTAGCAGGAGTTAACCGCCAGTGCCGGCTGGCTTCAAAAGTGACCATTTCTAGATGGATTCATAGTGCAATTTCTTCAGCTACATTGGCCATAAAGGCCCATTCCACGGATTGGATGTATCAGCATTTGAATCTTTAGTACTTTCAACAGGCTCACCTGTCCTGCCCTAGATTCTAGGGGACTGCTTTGATATGACCTATCTGTTCCAGAATGATGTGCCTATTGCACTAGAAGGAAAGATTAGGTACTTACCTTGATAATCTTCTTTCTAGTAAATAGGCACATCATTCTGGAAGCCCACCCTGTCAGATGTTCATTAGCCTGCTTGCTTTCTCAGACATGTCCATATTACCAGATACCTTGTTTCTTTCCTCTGTCCACTACAGTCAAGGATAGGGGGGGACCACTACTATTGTGAAGAGACCATGGTGTATCTTTAAGAACTCCAAGACTGTTAGTACAGGTTGCACTCAGGTAGGTGGCCTGTTCTTCCACCTTGTTACAAGGTGAAATGTTTAAATATTTCTTGATTTTTTCGTAATATTGTCATATGAGCAGAACAGACTTGTTTCTTGAAGAGAGTTCCCGTACCCCTACCTGTTGTATTTCTTCTCTAGGGCTGATCATCTGCTTTGATACAAACTGAGGATTTACAGGATAGCCTAGAGCAGTGGTCTCAAACTCAAACCCTTTGCAGGGCCACATTTTGGGATTTGTAGGTACTTGGAGGGCCTCAGAAAAAAATAGTTAATGTCTTATTAAAGAAATGACAATTTTGCATGAGGTAAAACTCATTCTAGTTTATAAATCTTACTTTTGGCTAAGTCTTAATAATAATATTGTAATTTATAGATAAAGATACTTATGATCAAGAAACTGTTTTATTGTTCTTTTGTGATTTTGATAAACATACCGAGGGCCTCAAAATAGTACCTGGCGGGCCGCATGTTGCCCCCGGGCCGCGAGTTTGAGACCACTGGCCTAAAGTGAGGGGAGGCGGAGCAGAAAAATGTAAATGAGGTTCTCTATATAGGATCTTGCGATCAGAGGTACACAAACCATCTATTCCAAAATGATATGCCTCTTTACATCTTTACATTTGTAGAGTAGACATGTTAGGAGACGAGTTTAGGTGGAGCATGAGTGGGGTCACAATATATATATGCATATTTCATAAAATGCATATTTGTGTACTTTATGAGCTAGCATTAATGTTGGTGGCCTTCAATGTCAGTGCAATTTCTGCTGAATTAGTGCTAGTATTTTACAAAGTCACATAGGCTCCATTCTTTTAAAATACAGTAAGTTTTGCACTTTAATATACTATAGTAAAGAATTTTAATGCGCAGCAAGCCCAAAATTAATGTTGCATCAAGAAGGAGCCTTCCCACTGTTTTTTGTATGTTGTAGGTCATGCATTAATATTCAGATTAGCATACAGTATCTGCTCCAGGTTAATCAGAAGCAATTAACCGAGGCAGTAAGTGGTCTCATGTTAAATCTGCATGAGCTAGTTAGCAAGCAGCAAGCTTAATATGCTAGCTGGCTAATGCTTTCATACCTGCTCATGATAAAAAATTCTAAAGTATTCACTAATGTGCAGTTTTAACTTGCAAACACAGATAGAGTACTACAAAACCCCTTGTTTTATTTTGTGTTGTGAACTGCATTGACATATTTTGGAATGTGGTATATATCAAGTCTATGAATAAGCAATAAACACAGTCACATCGTAACCTGTTTCTGCATTTTAACCAAGTGTTAAGTGCTTAATGCTCTTACATAGGAAAAAAATAGGTACTTTCTTGGCCTATGACCAGAGTTGCCCTGTCATAAAATTACTCTTACTTTTTTTGTCTAGCATTTTGAGAGAAACATAATGCCAAGGAGGAATAGCTGAGCTAATTTGAAAATAAGTTTGCTAGCAGTGCTTTTCAGTTGGTTGTCGAAGTTTGACTAGTGATGCATGTAATTACTGCATGTTTGAAAGCTTTACTGCATATTTTATAACACAAAGCATTTTAGCTTTCCTGATTGTTTTCCAGAAATAGCTAGAATGCCATATAATATGTACAGTATGGTCTAATGGCCCTACAACTACAGCTAACCTGACTAAAGTGCATGCTAGATTTATTGTGTCTTTGGGTGGTTTTGTGTACCATAGAATACAAAAGTGAAATTTATTTTAAGTCAAAAATCTGCACTAGATGTTTCATTTTTAATAAATTCATAGAAATGTTGATTGCTAGAAAAGAAACATTTTTTTATTCTCAGATGTATGGTTTAAAAATTGCTAAATGGCAACCAGCTAAGGGCTCCTTTTACTTAAACCATGGTAGAGCTTTTTACTGCAGGCTGGCAAGGTAAATACTCCAGCGCTCATTCAATTCCTATCTTTACTTTTAAGTTATAGGTCAGCATTGTACTGTACATAAGGTATGTTATGAACCACAAGGTCTGCAAATCAGGAAATATGCATTAGACTAAGATGTGTAGACAAGGATTGGAGGAGTAAGGGAATATAATAAAAAACCCAAATATATCTTTAAAGGTGTAAGGAAGCATGAGTTCCAAGTCTATAATTGTACTTCAATTTGCCCTTGAAGAAAGGGATTCTGATAAGATAAGCTTTCTTTTCAATTTGATTTTTTCAGTATTCAAAACAAAATTGACTTTCAAATCCTTGCAGCAATGTGCTTTGATGTGTAATGTTGGACACATCTTTTGATCACAGTGATTATACAGTTGTATTCTATAATTAGCGTGTTTCCACAAAAACCTTTCAGAAAATGGAATCTATACTTTGTGTAGCCTGGGGGTAATTTCATGCACCAGGGGATGTGAGAATGGATGCATGAATCTCCCCAGCCTAGGTAAAGAACATTAAAAGTCTCTGTCTGACGGCTGCCTATATGTTAAAGTTGGTTAGAATAATGTGAACTGGATAACAGCATCTCTGAATTGGAGTTGCTGCCTGTTAATTCAAGTTCATGAAATCTGATATGCACTGTTACTGAACAATAAACATCTTGCAAAATGGCAGATGGAAACCCAGCCTTTGGGTTTGGGTTTCCATCAACTTCTAGAAAAATGCAGTGCATGAGACCCCAGGCAGGGCTTGGATTTCTTTGAATAGTGGATTCACATTAATATATGAGTGACTTCATTGGAGGGGCCAGGAAGTGACGTCAAAGGGAAAGCAAATGCCAGTGCGAGCAGCAGGCCAGAGAAGCTGCTCACAGTGGCAGAGATTTAAAGAGGTATGGGGTGGGAAGGAGGGTGCGAGTGTGGCATGGAGGTGCAGAAGGAGTGGGGGGGAGGGGTGTTTGGCACGGAAGGAGAGA
This sequence comes from Geotrypetes seraphini, assembly GCF_902459505.1. Lineage (NCBI taxonomy): Eukaryota > Metazoa > Chordata > Amphibia > Gymnophiona > Dermophiidae > Geotrypetes > Geotrypetes seraphini. The sequence continues at coordinate 172,696,797 of NC_047088.1, read as the reverse complement.
AGGGTGCTGGGGGGGAGGGCACCACCTCCCCGGGCGCCTCCCACCCTTGCTATGCCACTGTATACAGGTAAGATAAACTGCTCTATTAGACAGAGTATTCAAGAAAAACAATATTGAGTTAGCAGCACTGTATAAAACGTGACTCTTAGATAGGGTTTACCAGATGTCCTCCTTTTGGGGTGGGCCTGGGGACAGGTCTAGGGGTCAGGATTTTCTGATTGGAAAATCTGGCATCCCTACTCTTAGAGGATCAAGTCTTGTAGACGTTTGTGTAGAGTACACTTTCAGTTGGATAGGGAAAACTAAAAGGGAACTGAGAATATCTGGAGTGGGCTTTCATTCATACATCTCTGGCATATTAGTCTGGATAAAACCAAAAAACTAATATGCAAAAAACACTTCTCACTTCCGGCTCACCACACAATTGTTTCCCACGTACTCACCTTTATAGGACCCCCAGGGACCCCTGAAGAAGACTTTTTGTCAAAACGCAGACCGTGTTGGGTCCTGTATCCCTAGCGGACTAGGTCCTTTAAGGCTCTTATGTGGATGATTTACTTTTATGTGGATGGAATTATTTTATGTGGATGATTTTAGTGTATCTTTGGAACTTTGATACTTTCAAATAAAGTCCATTTGGGAACATCGTCACTCCACAGAGTTTTTTTGGTTTTCTCTGGATTTTCTTCTTTGTGGATATTTTGGGGTCAATTCCTTTTGTTTTTTGCATATTAGTCTGGATAAAATTTCAAAAGGAATGAAAAAAGATTACTATCCAGTTGCATAAATAAAGCCAACAGTAGGCACACTTCAATTGTTAGTGATTATGGGTGCCCACTTTTAGGTGACTTGATGCCGCACAGTGAGAGCCTATTCTATAATGGCATCTAAGTGTCCAGATACTGTTAAATAATACTAGCCTAACCAAGCCTAACATTTATCTAATCTAATCTATGGTTTAAATACCAGGTCATCTTCCAGTGGAGCTCGACTCGGTTCACATATAATTAAGACTAGAGTACATAGCAGAAAACATAGGAGAAGGAAGAACTAATTAAAAACTAAAGTATATAATAAAAGCATAAGAAAAATAATATCATCATTTCATTGAGACTGAATTTAAAAATTGCGAGAACAACAAAGTTTTCAGGAATTTACAAAATAATTGCAACTGACCTAAAAGCCTAATTTATGTGCTTATAGTTAAACCAATCATAGAGCTGGCGTAAGTAAACACTTCAAGGATGCATATAACTTACACTACTGTGTAAGTTGTGTGCATAAGTGACAGCTCCACCCACTCTCTTCCCATGCTCCATCCATATGAACATCTCCTTGAATTTACACACATGTACGTAGTCCTACATGAGAAAGGACATAGAAGTCAGAATTGTTATATCCAGGTAGAATGTCTCATGTTTCACCAATAGAGCTTCTTCTAAAATACAGGAGAGATGAACGTGCATGTGATGAATAAATATCAAAAATTTCTTACGTTGAAAACCAGCATTTACATATTTTCCTGATGTTGTCACAGAGACTGATGATATCTGTTGCCAGTCTGGCCTTTTTAGGAGAAAAAAACACTGGGAGATTAAGGGGACAGCCTCCCTTTGTCCCTCCAAAGGAGTGCTGTTCAACCTGAGCAGTTGTCAAAACCTAAACATGCTTGGTAGCAGGCGTCGCTCCTGATGTTAGTCTAAAAATCCAGCTGCAATCAACCCCCCTTCCCCCTCCCTTAAATACCCCCTTCCTTTCTGCTCTCTTTTCTCCATTCATCTAAACTTGTACTTAAGTTGCCATATAGTCACTGTGGTGTCCAAATGTATTCCACTGTGAATGTTGGCTTGTAATCGTTCTGAGCTACTGGGAGGACAGGATAGAAATTGAATTAAATAAATAAATGAATGTTTATTCCCTTTCTCAAATGGGGAAAAATGTGTTTCTTTTAGCACACCCAGACCATGTCCCCTGCCATTTATATGTACTTGAGTTTTTGAAATGCATGTCCTGGCTTTGTAAAACGGAACCTTGGACATTTATCCAAGATAAACTTAGATGTCTGTGCACATCTCAAATGCGAACAGCCCTTCTAAAATGACTTACGCACACCCATACAGAATAGAGCTTACTTGCTTTGCAGCCACTTATGCACCTAAGTATACACTTACATGTACTTGTATTTTTAAGTAGCATTTAAATGTGGGTCTTGCTTATAGAATTTCTCTTTATGTCCCCACTATAACTCATCATGGTGATGTCATGAATGCCTTTTCTGAGAAACTGGACAAAACCATAATGGACATCCCTCATTATGATAAACTGATATACAGTTTAGCCTTACCTGTTTTATTAAAATTTTTTGAAAGTGTAAAAAAACATATGGATAAAGATGTACTGCTTGATATGAAACCTCATTTTACAAAGGACACCTAAATCAGAAAAAAGTATGTTCAAGTCATAATATTCACAATTTCAAGCCTACATTACAAAAAAGCCCACCAACCAGAGAGAGTCTTTTATAAAAAAAATATATATAGGGCTGTGAGAAATAAGCATGTATTTCCTAAATAAACAGCAAGAGCAACCATTAAAAAAAATAAAATAAAAAGTGATCACTTAGTGGGTTTGAATATACAAGCACTGGCACCAATGTCTAAGTAAATGCAGTTAATAAGAACATAAGAATTGCTGCTGCTGGATCAGACCAGTGGTCCATCATGCCCAGCAGTCTGCTCCCGTGGCAGCCCTTAGGTCAAAGACCAGTGCCCTAACTGAGTCTAGCCTTACCTGTGTATGTTCTGGTTCAGCAGGAACTTGTCTAACTTTGTCTTGAATCCATGGAGGGTGTTTTTCCCTATAACAGCCTCTGGAAGAGCGTTCCATTCAGAGCCTTAGACCTATCCCCGGTGCATCATAAGAACATAAGAACTGCAGCTGCTGGGCCATACCAGTGGTCCATCCTGCCCAGCAGTCCGCTCACGCGGCAGCGCTTAGGTCAAAGACCAGTGCTCTAAATGAGTCCAACCTCACCTGTGTACGTTCCAGTTTAGCAGGAACTTGTTCAACTTTGTCTTGAAACCCTGGAGGGTATTTTCCCCTATAACAGACTCCGGAAGAGTGTTCCAGTTTTCCACCACTCTCTGGGTGAAGAAGAACTTCCTTACGTTTGTACGGAATCTATCCCCTTTTAACTTTAGAGAGTGCCCTCTCATTCTCTCTACCTTGGAGAGGGTGAACAACCTGTCTTTATCTACTATGTCTATTCCCTTCATTATCTTGAATGTTTTGATCATGTCTCTTCTCAGTCTCCTCTTTTCAAGGGAGAAGAGGCCCAGTTTCTCTAATCTCTCACTGTATGGCAACTCCTCCAGCCCCATAACCAATAAACAAATCACTGCTATAGAGCCCTAGCTGAAATGAGCACTTTGCTGACTCTTATATTTGCCTCACAGGAGAGGCAAAAGCCAACAGGGAAAACTGTCATCCTGCCAAAAACCATGCCCAAAACACATTTCCTTTGGATCTATGAATCCCGCAGCATTTACTAATATAGGCCCCTTTTACAAACCCATGTTAGGGATCACCACACAGCAAATGTGATGAAGCCCTTTCAGTTCCTATGGGCTTCTTCACATGTGCTGTACCAGGAATTGGACACATGAGCCAGCCCAGTTCCACCTCCAGCCCTGCCCTGTTCTACTTCCAGCCCTATCCTATTCTACCTCCAGCTCCGCACCCAGCCCCACCCAGGTAGGCCTTGGGCTCTTCTCCCCTCACTTTCCACACTGAGCCCCAGCATGTTCTAGGGATAAATTATTTGGTGCAAGGCATGTTTTGGATTACATATGAAGGTTGTTAACTTATGAGATGACTATCCTCAGTTCTGTAGATACATCATGGAAAAGGCAGCACAGTTTGTGCATGTACAGTATACAAATCCTCAAGGTTGTTCAGGGAGGTTATGCAAATTGCATATTCTTTACAGATTAGAAATGATGCTCTCGCCATGTGATTTTCAATCTGTGGTTCAAGCACTGATATTAACTAGATTGGATTATTATTGGTGTGCCTAAGATAAAATGCAAGGCCCTGCAACAATTGATGAACTCTGCTGCAAGGTTGATTGGTGGTATACCTAGAACAGCACATATCACTCCAGTGTTGAAACAACTACATTAAGAACATAAAAATTGCCGCTGTTGGGTCAGACCAGTGGTCCATCATGCCCAGCAGTCCGCTCACGCGGCGGCCCTTGGTCAAAGACCAGCACCCTAACTGAGACTAGCCCTACCTGCGTATGTTCTGGTTCAGCAGGAACTTGTCTAACTTTGTCTTGAATCCCTGGAGGGTATTTTCCCCTATGACAGACTCCGGAAGAGCGTTCCAATTTTCTACATTGGCTCCCTTTGCAACAGCGAATATATTACAAAGTGCTCTCGATAGTGCACCAAGTTTTATATTCGTCTGTTCCATTGTGTTTTCAAAACATCTGGAAAATCTATCAACTAAGTAGAAGGTTGAGGTCGGAGGGCAACATGAAATTGATAACTGACAAGAAAGAGTGAGTTTATTATGTAAGATCAAAAAAGTCCATGTTTTCCATAGCTGGTGCAAAATTATGGAATTCCCTTCCAGGGACAATAATATTAAGCACGGATCGTTTGATCTTTAAGAGATTGTTGAAAACTCAACTATTTGTGGATGCCTTCATATAGTATATGAAGGGGGATATTGTTATTGTTACAAAATTGCCTTATCGATAAGTCCATGAGAACTGTTAAAAATAAGAGAACTTGGATTCTGATATAGATTTTGTAACATCAAGTTCATGAGAACTGCAAAGACTTTTGGGCCTCTTCTACTAAACTGCGCTAGCGGTTTTTTAGTGCCGAGAGCCGCGTTGAATGACCTGCGCTGCTCCCGACGCTCATAAGAACGCTATGAGCATCGGGAGCAGCGCGGCTCCCCACGCTATAACTGCTAGCATGGTTTAGTAGAAGAGGGGATTAAGTTTTATGTTGTTTGTTTTTAATATTATGTATGTTCTTGTGTAATGCTTAGATTTAAGTGGTCTATAAATTTTTTAAAATAAATAAATACCAGATTAAGAACTAATAAACTTGAGAAACCTTGGCTATTTGAATAAAACCTAGTAATGGCAAACTTTTTTTTCCATTACCTGACAGATGATTCATGAAAGCAGATGCCTTATAGAGCTGACAGAAAGCATCCAAGATAAGATTGTCCAGTGCCAAAAATCAGGTAACCTTCATTCTCCTTTGTGTTTCTCTTCTACCCAGAATAAGTTTCACTATCTCTATCAATTTTACATTGCCTCTACTTGTTCATTTTCTCATATACTTGAATTTCATTTGTACTATGTTGTCATATGTCATATTTTAGAACTTGTTGCCATATATTTGTATGAAAATGCTTATGCAAAAAGAATTACATTTGTCTTGTTTATATTATGTGCGTAATCAAGGAGTTTCAAGTAATTTGGAAGTATGTGCCTAAGGATATTTTCACCCAAGATGATGTTGTGGATCACCCTTAATATCTTGTAACTAAGGTGTACCAATCAATTTTTCATGGCCCTCAGAGATACCACCCAGGGATCAACACGATCATATCCCTCGGCTTTACACACCCAATCGTCATCGGGTCAATATCTAATATCTAATGTGAAAGTGATGTATAGATTTTAACGTTTATTTTTTTCTTTTTCTTATTTTCTTGTGTATAGTAAACTCTTATTACTAATTTTAAAACAATAAATATGACTATGAGTTTAAGGTAGATACTTAGCTTCACCGGGATGGTAAGTAGCAGTTGGTAAGGGATACATATTTATTGTTTTAAAATTAGTAATAAGAGTTTACTATACACAAGAAAATAAGAAAAAGAAAAAAATAAACGTTAAAATCTATACATCACTTTCACATTAGATATTAGATATTGACCCGATGACGATTGGGTGTGTAAAGCCGAGGGATATGATCGTGTTGATCCCTGGGTGGCATCTCTGAGGGCCATGAAAAATTGATTGGTACACCTTAGTTACAAGGTATTAAGGGTGATCCACAACATCATCTTGGGTGAATAACTAACAGCACCTTGTAAGAAAATATTGTTTAAGCCTATTGTCCTAATTCATTAAGGATATTTTCAGCCATCTAAATATAGAGATGGAGGCATTGGCATACTGAGGGAGTGGGGGTCCGCCCCAGGTGCAGACCAACCTTGGAGTCATGGTCCACAAACTTTCCCTTCTGGCAGTGCTGATGTCAGGCCTTCCAATCTGCCGACTGGGTTGATATAACTGACATAGATCTCTCAGATAGCTGCCTTCTAAAGCAGCAGCAGCAGTGATTGGGCTGTTAGAAGCAGCGCTCTGAACAGGTTGCCTGTGCTGCTGGGGCCTTCCCTCTGCCATGCCACTGATGACGCAGCAGAAAGATGCCCTGGTGGAGTAGGCCACAAACAGCCTGTTCACAACAACTGCTTCGAACAGCCCAGCCACTACTGCTGCTGCTTAGGGGGTGTGTCGATCTGGAGATGCTGAACAGTGGGAGGTGGCAGGGCTGGTGTTAGGGGTGGGCATACAGGACAGCTGCCCTAGGCCCTAAGGCTCTGGGGGACCCCTGTCGCCCAGCATGCCTTCCCCCTTCTCTCCACGCCAGTCTGATGTCACCCTCAACAGTGATTCAGAAACTTTGCCCGCGGCTCCCCTTCCTGCTTTCCGTCGGCCGTGGTCCACCTGGGTGGAAATAGGAAGTTGCATCATTGGAGACAGGCCTTGGCAGATGGAAAGCAGGAAGGAGAACTGCGGGCAACGTTTCTGAATCATTGAGTTTTCAGCATGACAGAAGATGAGGGCAACATTGGATCGGCAAGGAGGGAAGGGAGGTGGGGAACATGCTGAGCTGTAGAATCCTCCTGGACTTTTTTTTTTAAAAAGGAAAAAAGGGGAAGGTATTAAAAGAAGTGCCAGATTGGGCCTGGAGGGAGAGCTTTTGGGGCTGGAAACAGAGGACAGAAAGAGAGATGGTGGGCAGTGGTCTGAAGGGAAAGAAGCTGGACCTGATGTGGGGTGGAGGAAGAGGGAAAGAGATACTTGAAGAGAGAACTGTTGGGAAGAGAAAGAGAGAGATGGTGGACCTGGGGGAGGAAGAGAGGTAGGTAGGTAGGCAGAGAGAGATATGGGATGGGGGCAGTTGGGAAGAGAAAGGAGGGAAGTTGGACCTGAGGATGGAAGGGAGGGAGAAATGTTAGACTTGGTGGTGGAAGTGGGTGGTGTAGTGGTTAGAGGTTGTGGGTTCAAATCCTGCACTGCTCCTTGTGACCCTGGGCAAGTCACTTAATCCCCATTTCCCCAGGTACATTAGATAGAGTGGAAACCCACTGGGACAGTTAGGATAAAATGCTTGAGTACCTGAATAGCTTGTAATCCACATAGAATTGTAGGATATGCAGAATATAAATTATTAAAAGAGAGAGAGAGATGCAGTATCTTTTTCCCCTTCCATCTTATTGTTCAGCATCATGAGGGGAGGGAAGAACAACAACAGAAAAGAGAGGGAGCAAAATGTTGGACCATGGGGAGAGAGAAGGACAGATGGACCCATGCAGGACTGGATTTTCCTATAGGCTAACTAGGCTTCAGCCTAGGTCCTCAAAATCAAGAAGGGCCTACATTCAAATTGTTAGCAAAATTAAAATTACACTATTCTAAAAACAGTGAACACTAAAACACTGAACCGAAAATAAGGAGAAATTCTACGCTTCGGGATCGGAACCGGCTCCGGCCGCAACGGGGCGCCGACTCGGCTTCTCCCTTTCTTTTTCTCGCTCTGGGAGGAGGATCGGGGAGGGAAAGACGTCAGTCCGGAAACAGCTGGGCAAAGCCCAGCCCCGCGGGGAGAGAGGCAAAACGTGGATCCGTCAGGACAGGGCGGCCCAGACTGGCATCGGGGGGTGGGGTGGGGTGGGGGGTTTCAGTGGAAGGGGGATGGGAGGCAGGCAGGCTGGCATCGGAGGGGGGGTGGGGGGTTTAATGGAAGGCAGGCAGGAGGGCATGGGGGGTGTTCAATGGAAGGGGAATGGGAGGCAGGCGGGCATCGGAGGGGGGGTGAGGTGAGGAAGGACGCACTGGGGGCACTATGGACATAGGAAGGGGCAATGTTGTTTGTTATGTTTGATTAGTTATTGTTACAAGTACTATATATGGTGCTGAGAATAAATGTCCAAATAAGTGTTCTCGACTTTTTTTTATTTATTATCCGTGTCACATTTTATATAAAGGTTAGTACCAATAACAACATGTTTCATTTAACATATTGATATATATCACAGTAATGATGTATTTGATTATCTCTCATGTAATTTACAAACTTAAAAATGGGAGGTGAAAGGGTCTCATAAGTGGAATAGCCTAGGGCCTCTTTTCATCTAAATCCGGCCCTGGACCCATGGGAGGCAGGAGGGAAGAGAGCTGGGATAATAAGATGCTAGAGGAAGGAGAGAAATGGACAAGGAGATATTGTCTGATCATTGGAGAGAGGGAAGGGAATTCTGAAAGTGGTGGGCCTTCTGTATGAGGTCAAAAGGGAAATGACTAGATGAGTGAGAAAACAGTGAATGCAGTGGTAGAAATGTAGTAATGGGGAGTAGATAGAATGAAATAGGAGGATGGGAAAGGAGTGAGATGGGAAATGGGAGAGCTTGGGACTGAGAGGAGATGGAGAATTGAGAAGTAGCTAAAAATTTAAAAAGAAGAAGGGTGAGAGAGAGGGCAAGATTTGAGTGGACATAGGCAAAAAAGAAAACAAAAAGTTAGGAAACCTGAAAGGGAAAAATCAATACATTGGAGACAGGCATAAGGAGGGAATAGGACAAGAGAGAAGAAGAGAAAAAATGGACAGCAGACACTGGAAAGAGAATTAGTAGAAGATAGACAAATATCAGAAAGAGAAACTGGGACCAAGATGATGGAAAACCGAAATGTCCAGACAAGGTAGAAAAAAGTGTTTCATTTTGAATTTATTAACTGAAATGTTAGCTTTGGGATATGTGCATCACAATTCTTTTTGTATTATATTCAGGGAGGGACTTCTGGAGCTCAAAATTAGTGGATGGGCATCAAAGTTTCTCATCGCCTTGAGCTAGTGGGGATTCCCAAGCCCTGCCAACTAAAGACGTCTTCCTCCAGTCCAGCAACCAGAAAGTGCCAAGCTTTGCAGCTAATGGCAATATCATCAAGCTGCAACTGCTTTCATGCATGCATGAAAGCCAAGTGGGGACAGGGAGGAGGGAAGGCAGCAGCAGCAAGAGCTCTGCAATATTGCTGCCAGCAACAGAACTTGAAAAGTTGGAGGGGGAAGAGGTGGCTGTCAGTTGGTGATGCTTGGGAATCCTTACCAGCTACAGCAAAGGAGATGTTCATTTTGAAGGCGCCCTGTAGCAAGATTTATGGTAGACTAATCAGTTACATAAACAAGTTACGTGTCTGTTAGTTTTGTCTAGGGAAAACCATAAACTCTCTGCCAGGTTCAGCTTTCTTGCCTATTTACATGACACAAGACCCAGGCTAATGAGAAATACTTTTATTATGAAAATAGAAAAATATAATTCACAAGCCAGCTGCAATATCTAAATATTGTTCACAAAATATCTGATTACATAAATGAAACTCAGTACATAATTATCACAATACACTTGTTAGATAACTAAGTAAAACTAATTCTTACACACACTAAACAATTCCTTATAATAATAATAATCCCTGATTAGCAGCAATTGATTACAGTTATCACCAAAGGTGGCTTTCCAAACCTTATCCTATATCACAATCGGATGCACTTATCTGTCCCCAGCTTAAAGATAATAAATTCCTTATCTCACCATCTAGTTAGGCCTTGCCCTCGGGAGACGGAATTATCCTTCTGAGCATAGCAGACGTAGAAAATCCTTTCGTTACAGGAACAAGTCAGCCACTGGTACAGCTATAATTTATTGGCAGCCAAGTTTCCTTGAAGTGATGGAATTCAGATCTGTTTAAGGTCCGATTCACTCTCTCTCAGGCAGAGAGTCACACGAGGTAACTGTTCAGGTCTTAATTATTAAGAAATAGATGCGTGGAGAACACCTGTGGTAAGATTTGAGTTCATCCGCATCCCGACACAGACTAATTATAATTAGCAACTTTTCACTTGGACCTCGTCAGATGACTCCCTTGGACCAATCCAGAAACATCTTAGATGAATAGCCTTTCTGTGTAAAGTCTCATACAGGCTGGGAGACACAGGCGCCGTTCGAAAGATAAGCACAGCATAGGAGTATAACTCAAAGATAAGCACAGCATAGGAGTATAACTCCCCCAGGAATCACACAGTCTAAGCATGAAGGCATAGATGGATGTCCTTGACTAGAATACCATTCTGGTACATACCCAGAATGCATCAGGCAGAAACAGCAAAGATTTGCTCTTCTTTCTCTCTTCTTGCAAAGTTCATGCTGGAAAGATTTCTTGTAGACAATGGTTCAGGCTTGATGATGTCAGAGAGGCCTAACCTTCAGGTGCAAATAAGGAAACACCCCTACACGCCTAAGCTCAAAGTGGGAGGCCCAACCTCCTCTTATGGTTATGTCACTGATTGTGTTGAAAATGCAGTACTTGCTAAGTTTAACTTTTTGTGGTTTCCAATTCAGTTTTGGTATTCATATTTCTATTTCTAATTTGTGATCTATTATTCTATACTTGGTGAAGGTCTACCTGTTTTGTGTGTGAAGAAGTAATTTAAAGGTGGGTGGGGAAAATGGGAAATGGGCAGGTAGCAACCAACATATACAAGGACACGGTAAGCGAGGCACAAAACCTATATGTACCCAGATTTAGGAAAGGAGGCAAAAAGAATCAGACTAAAGACCCAGCATGGATAAACAATGAAGTAAAGACAGTGATAGGAGACAAGAAAACATCATTTCGGAAGTGGAAGAAGGACAAAACGGAAGGAAATTGGAAAGAGCACAGGAAGCATCAGAAAGAATGTCACCGAGTGGTCAGAAAAGCCAAGAAAGAATACGAGGAGAGACTAGCCAAGGAAGCAAGAAATTTTAAACCATTTTTCAGATATGTAAAAGGGAAACAGCCAGCGAGGGAGGAGGTGGGACCTCTGGATGAGGGAGACAAGAAAGGAGTGGTGAAGGAGGAAAAAGAGGTGGCTGATAGACTAAACAAGTTCTTCGCGTCGGTCTTTACAAAAGAAGACACATCCAGCGTGCCGGAACCGGAAAAAATCTTCAAGGGGGATCAGGAGGGTATATTATCATGCATGGAGGTAAGTCTCGAAGGCGTTCTAAGACAGATAGATAGATTAAAAATTGACAAATCTCCTGGCCCAGATGGGATCCACCCGAGAATACTGAAAGAGCTCAGAGACGAAATAGCGGAGTTACTCAGGCATATTTGCAACCTATCCTTGAGAACAGGGATAATCCCGGAAGATTGGAGGATAGCAAATGTTACACCAATCTTCAAAAAAGGATCGAGAGGCGACCCGGGGAACTATAGACCGGTGAGCTTGACCTCAGTTCCGGGGAAGATGGTCGAATCACTGATCAGGGAAGGTATCAATGAGCATATAGAAAAAAATAAACTGATGAGATCAAGCCAGCACGGTTTCTATAAAGGACGATCGTGCCAAACGAATCTACTACATTTCTTTGAGGGGATAAGCAAACATTTGGACCAAGGTAACCCCATTGACATAGTTTATCTGGATTTCCAAAAAGCCTTTGACAAGGTACCCCATGAGCGCCTGCTGAAGAAACTGTGGAACCACGGGGTGGAAGGGGACGTCCACAGATGGATCCAAAATTGGCTGGCGGATAGGAAGCAGAGTGTAGTAGTAAAAGGACACTACTCTGACTGGAAAGGGGTTACGAGTGGTGTCCCGCAGGGGTCAGTGCTGGGACCGCTGCTGTTCAATATATTCATTAATGATCTGGAAACAGGCACGAAGTGCGAAGTTATCAAGTTCGCGGACGATACAAAACTCTCCAACAGGGTCAAAACTGTTGAGGAATGCAAAGAACTGCAGAGCGACCTGAACAAACTGTGTGAGTGGGCAAAAAGATGGCAGATGAGCTTCAATGTGGAGAAATGTAAGGTCTTGCACATGGGGAAAGGGAACCCCATGTACAGCTATACGATGGGAGGAAGGGTGATGGGGAAAGGCACCCTAGAAAAAGACCTAAGGGTATTGGTGGATACAACAATGAAGCCAGCGGCGCAATGTGCAGCGGCCTCAAAGAAAGCAAACAGAATGCTGGGCATTATCAGAAAAGGTATCACTACCAGAACGAAGGAGGTTATCCTGCCATTGTATCGAGCAATGGTGCGACCACATCTGGAATACTGTGTCCAATACTGGTCACCGTACCTTAAGAAAGACATGGCGATGCTTGAGAGGGTCCAGAGGAGAGCAACTAGGATGATAAAAGGAATGGAGAACCTTTCATATGCCGAAAGGTTAGACAAACTGGGGCTCTTTACCCTGGAAAAGCGGAGACTGAGAGGAGACATGATACAGACGTATAAAATCATGAAAGGCATAGAGAGGGTGGAGAGGGACAGATTCTTCAGACTAGCGGGGACAACAAAAACAAGAGGTCATTCAGAAAAACTGAGAGGGGACAAATTCAAAACGAATGCAAGGAAGTTTTTCTTCACTCAGAGGGTGGTGGACACCTGGAACACGCTTCCAAAGGAGGTAATAGGACAGAGTACAATACTGGGTTTCAAAAAGGGACTGGATGACTTCCTGGAAGCGAAGGGGATTGCAGGGTATAGATAGAAGGTTACTCTACAGGACATAAGCGAAAAGCGTATGTGAGTTTTAGGGTAGGAGCACTATCAGGTCCTGGACCTGAGGGGCCGCCGCGTGAGCGGACTGCCGGGCACGATGGGCCTCCGGTCTGACCCGACAGAGGCAATTCTTATGTTCTTATAAAAACTGTGAGTAAACGGCACAGAAAAAACCAGACCGAAGTGGTTCTCAGCAGAGATCTCAGAACTAGTAAAGCAAAAGAAAAAAGCATTCTTAACCTACAAACAATCGCAACGGCTGGAAACTAAAGAAACCTATCTGGCGAAATCTAGAAATGTTAAAACGGCAGTCAGGGAGGCCAAACTCAGGATGGAAGAAAATTTAGCAAGACAAGTTAAAAAGGGGGATAAATCCTTTTTTAAGTACGTTAGCGACAGGAAGAAGAACTCAAGCGGTATTGTGTGCCTAAAGAAACCTGAAGGCAACTTTATTGACTTGGACGCGGACAAAGCAGAACTACTCAATAACTACTTCTGCTCAGTCTTCACCTGCGAAGCGCCAGGATCCGGACCTCAGCCACAGACAAAAGGGTGCTCGGAGGACCCATTCCGGGACCTAGCAATTACCACGGGCAATGTCTACCACGAACTATCAAAGCTAAAGGTGAACAAAGCCATGGGCCCGGATAATCTACACCCTAGAGTACTTCGGGAATTGAGAGATGTTCTGGCAGAACCGTTGGCTGAGCTTTTTAATCTTTCCCTAACAAAGGGAAAAGTTCCCTTGGACTGGAAAACTGCCAACGTTATCCCGCTCCACAAAAAGGGATGCAGGTCAGAGGCCAAAAATTACAGGCCAGTGAGTCTCACATCAATTGTATGTAAACATATGGAAATGTTGATCAAAAACAGATTGGACACGATTCTGGATGACGAAGGACTAAGGGATTCCCACCAGCATGGCTTTACGAAGGGAAGGTCTTGTCAATCCAATCTGATAAACTTCTTTGACTGGGTAACAAAGAAACTGGATAAGGGATAGTCCTTGGACATCGTGTATTTAGACTTCAGTAAGGCTTTTGATAGTGTCCCACACCGTAGGTTATTGAACAAGATGAACGCGATGGGCCTAGGAGAAACACTGACTGCATGGGTAGAAGACTGGCTTAGCGGTAGACTCCAAAGAGTAATGGTAAACGGTATTCCCTCAAAAACGTCAGAAGTGTCCAGTGGAGTGCCACAGGGCTCGGTCTTGGGCCCAATACTATTCAATATCTTTGTAAGGGATCTGCCTCAGGGACTTCAAGGTAAAATTTACATTATTCGCCGATGACGCTAAACTATGCAACATTGTAGGCAGTGCAGCAGAACCTGATAGCCCAATCATGCCCGGCGCTATGGAGCAGGACCTACTTTTACTAGAACAATGGTCCAGTACTTGGCAACTGAATTTTAATGCCAAAAAATGTAAGGTTATGCACCTTGGTAGCAGAAATCCATGCAAAACATACACCCTGAATGGTGAAAACCTAACCAGAACTGTAGTAGAACGGGACTTGGGAGTAATCATCCGGGAAGATATGAAAGCTGCGAATTAGGTGGAGAAGGCAACAGCAAAAGTTAGACAAATGCTGGGCTGCATCAGAAGGAGCTTTATCAGTCGTAAGCCTGAAGTGCTACTGCCGTTGTACAGATCAATGGTGAGACTTCACCTGGAGTACTGTGTTCAGTTTTGGAGGCCACATTATCAAAAGGATGTGATGAGAATGGAGTCGATTCAGCGAATGGCCACTAGGATGGTCTCAGGACTAAAAAATCTCCCATATGAAGAACGTTTGAGCAGGCTGCACTTATATTCTCTCGAAGAGCGCAGGGAAAGGGGGGACATGATAGAAACATTCAAATACATCACGGGCCATATTGATGTGGAGGAAGAAGTATTTTGTCTTACGGCGACAAGAGGGCATCCGCTAAAACTCAGGGGGGGTGGGGGGAAGATTTCAAGGGGATACCAGTAAGTATTTCTTCACCGAAAGGGTAATTGATCTATGGAATGGTCTTCCACGTCAGTTAGTCGAGGCCAGTACCACGCTCGACTTCAAGGGACGATGGGACAGACAGGTGGGGTCGCTCCAGAGGAATGCTTAAAAGATGGATTCCAGAAGAAGGAAGAGAGGAGGGAGGGTTCTTGAGTGGGCAGACTTGTTGGCCAGTCGGCCCTTTTCTGCCATCATACTCTATGTTTCTATGTAGAAGAGGGGCCCCCTCCTGATTTTCTGCCCTGAGCCCCAGCATGTCTAAAACCAGCCCTGGGATGGAAAGCTGCTACCCAGGAGGATAGGAGAGAGGAAGAATTGTTGGAAATGGGCTGCAGAAGAGAAAGGGAAAGATGCAACAAAGAGGTAAAAAGGGGTAAGAGGGAGAAATCCTGCATATAGTGGAGGGGAGGGAGACATGCATAGAGAAGAGAGAGGGAGAAATGTTGGACATAGGGTGGAGGGCAGGGAGAGATGGTGCATAGATAGAGAGAAAGAAATGTTGCACATGATAATGGAGGGGAGGAAGGGAGATATGCTGCTTGGAGGGGAACAGAAAGATTTGACCCAAGGCACAAGGCAGAGAGAGAGGGATGGTAGACAGTGGGAAATAAACAGAAATGTTGGATAAAGCAGTGGAAGGGAAGATACAGAGATGGAAGATGGATGGTGAGTATGGAGAAAGAAGAAAAGGTCAAATGGGCAGGCAACCCTGGCGAGCAAGTTAACAAACAAAAACCAGAACCTGGGACCAACATGATTTGAATAATAAAATGACCAGACAACAAAGGGTAGAAAAAATAATTTTTATTTTCTATTTTGTGATTACAATATGTCAGATTTGAAATGTGTATCCTGCCAGAGCTGGTATTAGACAGCAAGTGTGAACTGGGACCTAACAGAGAGAGGAAAAGTCTTTTTTGTTTATTTTGTTTACACTACAGCACCGGCATGGGGTTGGAGAGGTTGTAACCCAATGTAATGTTATATTGTAACATTGTGATGTTAAACTGTAACCCATTCTGAGCTCTCTGGGGAGGACGGGCTATAAAAATAAATAAATTAATAAAATTACTAAAAATATTTTTTTTATATGGGGGGGGGGGGTGTTAAAAATGATCAACCCTCAGGTGTCACATACCCTAGGTATGTCACTGGATGGAGTTATATAATATTGAGGTTTTATAGGTAATTTGAATTAAACTATCCAATTGTCCAGCCAGAGATGTTTGCACATAATTTTATTCACTACAAAATGGGGTATTAATTTCTGAACGTGTATGCAATTCTATTTATGCCCATAATTTTTTAAAATCCAAATTGCACATTTAAATTTGAAAATGTTTCTGAAATACTATTCTCAATTTTATATGTGCCCATTTGTCCATACTAGGGCAATTTTAAAAATTTGTACTCAAAAAACATTTGAGATCATTAAAAAAAATTTTTTCATTTTTCCTCCCAGACTAACTTTAATCTGTAAGTAAAAGTCCATATTGTGAAATGCGCCATTTTTGTTTAACAAGTTGCTATCTTTTATTGCTTGAAACTTACAAATTATAAACAATTCACTCAATCAATTCCACCATCTATTTAAACTTGCAACTATTAATTCAACTTCAGCTGAATCTTCAGAATGCCAGCAAAGTAGTATAACTTCAACTGGCTAGAATCGTTATCGATCCGTGTGCTGCAGTGGATATTTTGCACTTTAACACACTATTTTCTTACTTTTCTTTGTAGTTTTTTAAGTTTTTAAATCATTTTTAGTTCTCTAATAATAACTTATATTGTTACTTATCTTAGTTTTTGCAACAGCACCTCATCCGACGAACATTTGTTTCACTGTCTTTCCAACGTTTCCAAAAGTCATCTCTTACAATCTAATGAGCAGAGCCTACCATCTAGCGCTGCTCCATCCATTAGTTGCAAAATCCATCTGAAAACGGCCACGGCATCCTTTCGAATTTAAAAGGGAATTTTTAAACTGAAGATGACGTCAACACACATACCAAGATCCTCGCATGCAGAAGGTCGCTGATTCGCTAATACTGCAAACTCCATCTGTTATCACATAAGTTAAAGGGAATACCTAACAGCGATCTCCACAGTAAATATTAATCAGCTACTGCCAGCCAGTCGTTATCTTCGTTTAGGCAATTATCTTCCGCCGCTGTAACTCCGGGCAAGGAAGAGCCAAATGTGTGCAGTCAATTCTGATGTCGGATAGAAGGTTCCGGTCTAGCCAATTGCTACTTGAGTGGCCCGGACCTTCTCTCCGACGTCAGAATTGATGTCGGGAGGGGGGGGGGGGGGGGTGAGGCTTGTGAGCCAGTGGCGTGCACTGCAATCGCTGCACACACCTGGCCCTTCCTTGCCCAGAGTTGCTGTGGCAGTGAGGGATAATTCAATGGAGTTGGCGGGTGGTGGTGGAATGGGGGGGAGGAGGAATCGGTGTCAGGTCGGCTTGGGGACAGGCAGCCTTTGGTGCGGGTCAGCTTCGGGGGAAGGAGGGGGTGAGACAAAGGCTGGAAGGCAATGAGGGGAGGCATGAATTCGGGACATAGAAGGAAGGGAGGGAGCATTAATAGGAGAGAAGGAAGGGAGGGGGCATTAATAGGAGCACAAACTCAGGGCACAGAAGGAAGGGAGGGGGCATTGAAAGGAAAAATAGTAAATGCAGCCATTTTACACAAGGGAGGGAGGAAGGGGGCACTAACTTGGGACATAGGAAGGAGGGAGGGAGGGAATAGAAAGGAACAATTGTTAGGCCTGAATGTGTGAGTGAGAGGGAAAGAGATGGTGAACATGGGGAAAGGAAGAGGAAAATTGGGCATAGAGAGGAGTGCGGTAGAGATGCATGGGGAATAGAAGGATGAGAGGAAAAAATGTTGGATATGGTGGTGGAGAGGGAACAGAGGGATATATTGAGGGGGATGCAAGGGGGAGGAATGTTGGGCATAGTGATGGAGGGAGAGATGTGGCATGGTGTTGAAGAGGGGTGATAGAAGGAGAAATGGGCATGAGGCAGGCGGGCAGGTCTGGGGTGGAGCTTTGTGAGGCTTATGGGGTACTTGGCTTGAAAAGGTTGAGAAACACTGACCTACAGTACCTACGGAAGCACAGTTCTGGTTCCAATTATTTAGACACGGGTAGCACCTTGAAACTCAGTTAAAAAAACATTGTTTAAATGGCTTTTTTACTGAACTTGGGTGCAACACTGGTTAGAGAATCTGAGCCTTATTGTATGCACATATGCCCATATATACCATCCTTCTGTCTAAGTGCGATTATAACTACAGTATATTGATATTTTCACTAGCGTATATGTTTTTGAATAATCAGACTTGCACTGAGCCACAACAGTACATGAGTAACCTTGAAACATGTCACAACATGCAGACTTGTTTCAACATGCTGCTGCTTGCTTTAATAATTAGGTAGATAAATTATTGAACACCCTTCATAGTTTCAAAATATTGTACTTTGTATTTCTTTAAACATTTAATATGACCTTTGAAAATGCATTAGTGTAATCAGGTTTTTTTTTCCTTAGTTAATTCATAATTTGTGTTCAAAGAACCTGATTGTATAAAAAGTGCCTGCTGTTAGGTGCCTAGATCAGAGTGCCTAGCTGATCTAGGCACTTAAATTTAGAATTGGTCCAATTGGTGCTGTTAATTGAACAGAACCATTAAAAACCAATTAAAACCAATAAATTATAATTTAAATATAAAAGTATGTCTCAAAATAGATTTATTAGGACTTCCGGCGGAAGCATGGGGCTGTGAGCAGGTCAGGCTCGTGGCTCCGGCGCGCTCGCGGCAGTAATTTTTGTTGATCGGCATCGAATACCTCGGCTCCCGGTGTCAGCACGTAGGGGAGCGCTGTCGGGTGTCCTTGTAGCGATCTCGCGGCTGTCTGGGGGATGGCCGCTCGTCAGAACAAGACGGACCGTGAGCGAAGGAAGCAGCCTGAAAATAAAATGGCAGCGCACGTGGCGCCTGCATCGCCCGAAACCCCCAGCTCCCTCTGGGTTGAGGAGGTAACAGCGGAAGTGCAGGCTGCGCTGGAGGGTACGCTGGGGGACAAGCTGCAACGTATTTTGGACAAGTTAGACACCCTGGATCAGCGTTTTGCCGCTCTGTCCTCGGAGGTGAGGGAGACACAGCAACGGGTCAGCTCAACTGAGGACGCTGTGCAGAGGCTCACGCAAGATCAGGCGGGCCACTCTACCTCTATGGCGGCGCTCCGGGCAAAGGTGGAGGACCTGGAGAACCGGTCCCGCCGGAACAACCAGCGGTTTGTGGGTTTGCCTGAATCTCTGGGGGACTCGGACCTGGGAGACTTTCTGGAGAAGTGGCTGATGGAGTCTTTGGCCCCCCCGCAGCAGCTGGGCCCCCTTTATATCGAGCGGGCACACCGTCTGGGGCCCCGGAGAGATGGCCTGGATCGTCCACGGGTGGTTATATGCCGTATGCTCAACTATCGCCATAAGATTGCGGTCCTTAGAGCCCTGCGCCAGGGGAAGAAGTTGCTCTACAACAACAAGCAGGTCCTCTGTTTCCAGGATTATTCGGCGGAGGTCTCTCAGGCTCGACGCAAGTTTTCTCCACTCTGTTCCAGTCTTGTCCGGCGTAGTATTCCTTTTTCTCTTCAGTATCCAGCGAGGCTGAGGGTGATGCACTCCGGCCGGTTGCACCAGTTTGATACACCGGAGGAGGCCCAGCGATTTGTGGAGGAAAAGTTTCCGGAGGTGGCGCCGTGATCTTTTGACCGTCTTCTTCGGTGGGGTTGGCGATGCTGAGAGTTGACAGCTGTAGACTTTGACTTTGTGGGTGTTGCGCTGTCTCCCCTGTGGGTCTTTCCCCATGGCCGTTGAGACTTCACCTGCTTACACTCAGCATTATGAATAGTGTTTCTTTGTTGGGTTCTCTGCATTTTGTGTTTGTTTTGCCTTGCTGTGTCGGGGAAGGGGGGAGAGTGTTTGGGCTGTGTTGGTACGAGTGTGGGTGGGTGACGGTGTGGCTCTAGGGAGGAGGGTGGTAGGGTTTGTCTAGGGGGGTTGTATCGGGGTGGCCGATAGCCTGGGTGGAGGAGTGGATGGGGGAGAGACGTGTGGGTGTTGGGTTCGCTTGTTGGTTGTGGGGATGGAGAGTGTTTGTTAGCTTATGGGAAGCTTGGGGGGGGCTGAGGGGTTTGAGGGAGGCCTGCTGCGGGCGCGCCTGCTTTCTGGAAGTGGCACCTATTGGGGTGCAGTATTTGGCTGGACAAGGGTTGGGGGGCGGGGGAGGGTTGGGGGGAGTTGGGGGGGTTAGGGGAAGGGGGAGTGGGGGTTGGAGGATTGGGGTTTCCTTTGGGTCAGACAGGTGGGGGATAGGCGGATTTTTGAGTGTGTGGTTGGAGGGGTGGTGGCTGGGACGCTCCTCTGGCATGCTGCGATGGGTTATTCTGTATCTGCTTTTGGTGCTCTTTTTAGTCTTTTCTGGAACATAATTTGATTTCCTGGAATGTGGGGGGGATACACTCGCCTATTAAGCGGTATAAAATATTGCAAGCACTGAATCGTAAGAGGGCCTCCATTGCTTTTCTACAGGAGACCCGGTTGTCCTCTGTGGAGCATGCTAAGCTCTGCTCTTGGTGGGTGGGTACGCATTTGGAGGCTCCGGCTCTGGGGGGGAAGGGTGGGGTAGTGATCCTTTTTCGTAAGGGCCTTCACCTGCAGGTACATAAGGTGTTTCGGGATCCTGAGGGAAGGTACATTCTTGCCTCGGTCTCTCTCAACAATAAGCCTTTGTTGTTTTGTAATCTTTATGCCCCTAACAATCCTTCTGCCAAATTTTTTCAGAAGTTGCGTAACCTTTTGTTGCAGTTTGGTGATATTCCCTTAATTCTCGGGGGCGACTTCAATGAGGTCCCTGATCCTCGGCTGGATCGTTCTTCTTCGGTGGGACGGGAATCGCTGCGGGCCTGTACTGGGGCTAACATGCTGGCTTCCTCTTTGGACTTACTGGATGTTTGGAGGGTTTTTCATCCGGTGGAGCGGGACTATTCTCATTTGTCTCGAGCGCATGGGACGCTTTCCCGTATTGATTTTATTCTTCTTTCCCGGAATCTTCTCCCGAGGGTTCAGGAAGCCATACTGGGTCCGATTGAAATATCGGATCATGCTTGGGTGGGTCTGCGGTGGCTGTGGGGGTCCCCTCGGGGAGGAGGTGTTTCATGGAGATTCCCCTGTCATTTATATCGTAATGCCCGCTTTCATGAATTTTTGTTGGCTAGATGGAGGGATTTTCAAAGTACGAATTTGCAACATCGAGAGGACCCCATACTCTATTGGGAGGCTGCGAAAGCGGTGTTGCGTGGGGAAATCATGTCATTTGTTGCCTTTGAGGCTCGAGCGCGTCAGAGAGAGATTCTGGCCTGGGAGCATAGGGTTCGGACTCTGCGGCAACGTTTCGCAAGTGCTGCCACGTTGGCGCTTAAGAGGCAGCTTTTGGAGGCGCAGCAGGCCTTGAATGAGCTCCTGCATAGGGGGGCTCAGAGATCTCGGGAACACTATCAATTCCAGCTCTTCAGGTTCGCTAATAAGAGTAGCCGGATGTTGGCGCGTTTAGCTCGCTCCTCTCGTGGGTCCGCGGGGGTCCCGGCTTTGCGCGATGCGCAAGGAACGCTTTACCATAAGACTGAGGATATTAGTCGTATTCTGCGGGATTTTTTCGCTGACTTGTATGCCGCGCCTGGCCCGGATGTGCTTGATGGGGGGGTTTATTTGGATAGCTTGGATTTACCCCGTCTCTCTCCTGTAGACTTGGCAATGTTGGAGCGCCCGGTGGAGGTGGAGGAAGTGGCGTGGGTGATTCGTGCCAGCCCGTTGGGCAAGGCTCCGGGACCCGATGGCTACCGGGGTGAATTTTATAAGGTGTTGGTGGATGAGGTTGCTCCGGTGTTGTCAGAAATTTTTAATTTGAATGTGGCTAAGGGGTTTTTGCCGTGTTATTTGAATTCGGCTCAGATAATAGTTTTTCCTAAGCCGGGGAAGGACCCCACTATGCCGGACTCCTATAGACCCATTTCCCTGCTGAATTATGAGATGAAATTGATGGCTAAGGTGCTGGCGAATCGTTTGGCTAGAGTGCTGCCTTCTTTAGTATCGGACCAGCAGGTGAGATTTGTGCGTGATCGGCCGGTATCTAAAAATCTTCGCCGTATCTTGCTGGCCCTGGAGAAGTCTGCTATGGACAGAGACCCTGCTGTACTCGTGAGTTTTGATGCCGAAAAGGCTTTTGATCGGGTGCAGTGGGGATTCCTCTTTGCTACGCTGCGGGCATATGGCTTTGGCCCTTTTTTTCTTAACGCCCTTTTAGCGTTGTATAGTGATCCGGTGGCGCGGATTTCGGTGAATGGTGGCTATTCGGACCCCTTTTCCATCAGTAGGGGGACCCGTCAGGGCTGTCCCCTGTCGCCTTTGCTGTTTGTGCTTTCTTTGGATCCCTTGATCAGAGAGCTGCAATCTAATGTTGACGTCCGGGGACTTCAATTGGGGGCCGCTCATTTTAAGATTGCGGCCTTCGCTGATGATCTTTTGGTCTTTTTGACTGATCCGCAGCGTTCCTTATCTACTCTTTTGGAGAGTGTTCGGGAGTATGGTGATTTCTCTGGGTTCACCTTAAATTTAAAGAAATCGGAGGCATTGGCCTCCGATGCAGGCCTGCAGCGTTCTTGTTGAGGGACTTTTCCCTTGTAATGGGCGGATTCCTCATTTCGCTATTTGGGCGTGCAGTTGTCCATGGATGTTCGGGAGCTCTACCGGTTGAATGTCGCTCGTTTGCTCTCCATTACCGGTTCAGTGTTGGCCGCTTGGCGTAATCTGCCGCTTTCTTTGATGGGGAGGGTGCAACTTTTTCGGATGGTTTTATTCCCTAAGTGGCTTTATGTTTTACAGACTTTACCGCTGTATCTTTTGCGTAAGGATATCCGGGCTCTCTCGTCCTTGTTGTCTAAATTCTTTTGGGGGTGTCGGAGACCGAAGTTGCGATGGCAGTTGCTGGTGGGTCCCTGGGCTCGGGGCGGTTTTGGTGTGCCGGATATGGCTCTTTATAATCAGGCGTGTCTTTTACGCCATGTCCGGGACTGGGTCTTGGGTACTGACCTTTATACTGATATTTTCCTGGAGCGCGACTATTATTATCCTTCTCATCTGCTCTTTCTATTGCAGTCTCGGCTGACAGTTCTGCCGGGGTTCTGTCGCCGTAGTGTTTTGTTTCGCCCCCTTTGGGAAGTGTGGAGACGGGTGTTGTCTTTATGGCGTCAGGATCCTCATGTTAGTGTGTTATTGCCCATAACTGGTAATCGCTCCTTTCTCCCGGGGCTGCTTCCTTCTATCTTTGGGCGTTGGCGGGCTCGAGGGTTTGAATTTCTTTTTCATATGATGCGGGAGGATGGGACGCTCCTCTCTTGCGATGAGTTGCTGCGTTGTGGTCTGCCTCCATCGGGCCTTCTCTTTGCTCATTGTCAACTGCGGCATTATGTGAAGTCACTTCCGTGGAGCGCTCTTTCTTTGGATTTTGGGATTAGTTTTCGTGCCTTTTTGGAGGGGGGAGAGGACCTAGCCTCTGGGATCTCGGTCTCTGTATATCACAAACAGCTTGGGGCACTGGGGCCCCCGAGGGATTTTACCATGGTGCTGGAGGCTTGGCAGAGGGATTTGGGGCAGGAGCTGGGGGTGGGGTTTTTGCTGCGGGCTATTCGCCATATTCCTACTCTGGTGCATAGTGCGGAGCTTCGAGAATGCCATTTTAGGACCTTGATGAGAGGGTATGCCTCCCAGAGCCGGGCCTACCATATGGGGTGTGTCGCTACCCAATACTGTCTCACCTGTCAGGCGGAGGTGAACTCTTATTTTCATGGACTTTGGGAATGTGAGAGTATCCAGAGTTTTTGGGGGGCCTTGGCTTCCTATCTTCAGGGTCTCCTACGGGTGTCTGTTCCTGTCTCTGCATACCATATGCTGTTCGCTCATTTTTCTTTGTTTTCAGTGTATACCTCGGCAGAGAAACTATTTTTGAGCAAATGTTATATTTTGGGGAAGAAATGTATATTGAACTTCTGGCTGGCGGATACCCCGCCCTCCTTCTGGTACTGGAGAAATAAATTACATGACCTTTTAGGATGGGAGGCCACGTTGGTTTCTGCTTCTCGCCGCCGAAGCAGAGACTTTGTTCATATTTGGACTCCCTATTTGGACAGTTTATCTCCCCGGATTCGTAGTCGTATCTTGAATAGATTGCAGATGTATGCCATTCCGTCTGTCTGATCTGGGGGGTGGGGGAGGGGTGGGGGTGTGGGGTCCTGGGAGGGGGTGTGCTTTGGGGGGGTTGGGGGGATGGGGCACAGTGTAACCTGAGAGGACATAAGAGTCCAGTCCTCTTGGGGAGGGGAGTTATGTGATCAATATTTGCCTTTTTGCCTACTGTTTGTACTTGTTGTAGTTCGTTGTTTAATAAAAAACAGTTTTCACGAAAAAAAATAGATTTATTACTTTCTTGGTAAAATTTTCTATAATTACATTCTGAGTGAATCGTCTGTACGATTTTGCTTTTAATATAGGAATGGAACATCGTGAAGAACTTCACAAACTTGGGACTAAAGAAGGCCTGAAAGGAAGGAAACTGAACAAAGCTATTGAAAGCTTTGCATGGAACATCACTGTATTGAAGGTACAAAGTATAGACAAGTAACACTTGCCAGTTAAAGGTACCCACTGGAATCAAGGAAAGAAAGAGAGTGTAGATTGATTTTCAGAGACAGGCACAGTTCTTCTAGTCACAAATGTAAAAATGTATAATAAGATGAAGATTGCATTTGCACTTATAATTCTAGTATTGTGTTAAATTTTAAGCCAGATGCACTAAGTATTTTTCCCTATAGAAACACAATAGGAAAACCCCTTTATTTCATCTGTCTTTTCGTGCTTACTTTTATCTCTCCATATTTACAGTAAAGAAGAAGCCATTAAAAAACTGTTAACCAGAGGGTAATTATATAATTGGTTGTCTGGACTGAAGGCAAAAAAGGCATTTTATGAAAATATAAAGGTGCTTATGGCCAGAATTTTAGAATAATATCTATATGTATATAGTGGCATTTACACAATATATTGCACATGTATGCAAATACTGATATCAGAAATCCATTATTTGCATGTGGATATCCACACCATACAGAGATTTCCAGAATGAAACAAAAATAAAATCACTATCTGACTACTTATGGAACATAAGAATTGCCATAATGCAGTGGTCTCAAACTCAAACCATTTGCAGGGCCACATTTTGGATTTCTAGGTACTTGGAGGGCCGCAGAAAAAAATAGTTAATGCCTTATTAAAGAAATGACAATTTTGCATGAGGTAAAACTCTTTATAGTTTATAAATCTTTCCTTTAACTGTTAAAGGAGTTTTACCCTCCAGTGTGTAGCACCTTTCCTTTCCCTCCCTTTCTGTCAGGTCCAGCAGCACCTCTTCTCCCTTCCTTTTACCTCCCCCTTGCCAGCAGTACCCCTTCTCCCTTCCTTCTTCCCCTCCTCCCCTTGTCCAGCAGTACCCTTTCCCCTTCCTTCTTCCCTTCCTCCCCTTGTCCAGCAGTACCCTTTCTCCCTTCCTTCTCCCCCTCCTCCCCTTGTCCAGCAGTAACTGGTGCACACTGAGCAGGAAGAAAAGCTCCGTTGTTGGCGTGAGCTGACTTGCAACTTCCTGCAGCTGTCGCGTATGACGGGACTCCTGCCTTTGCGTATCTGCCAGAAGACAGGAGTCCCAGCTATGATGCGGCTGCAGGAAGTTGCAAGTCAGTTAATGCTGACGCCGGAGCTTCTCTTCCTAGCCAGTGTTCAGATCGCGCCGGTGTCAGCTGATTTGCAATTGCCTGCTGCCATTGTAGATATATATAGAAGGTCTGCTCATGCGCTGGCCCTCAATGCCTGGCATAGCTGGAAAAAAACTTTTTTTACTTTACATTTCGCAAGCCTTTTTTACTTTTAACTTCACGAGCCCGTGGTTTTAACACGCAGGTCAAAACCACAGGCTTGCACTGTGGGGAAGGGCAGGAGAGTCGGGCAGAGAGTAGGAGATTGGGGCAAAGAACAGAAGACTGGGGCTGAGTGCAGAGAAGCAGGAGAGAGAGAGCTACAGTTCTCCTAGACAAATGTCCCTCCACTCCCATCTCCTCACTGTCACTCCCGAACAAATCACTTTCTGGATCACCAACCTTCTAAATAGCTCCCTAAACCAAGGCCACCTGCCAGAAACAATGAGAAAAACTGCACTCACCCCTATACCAAAATCACCAAAGGTAGATCTCTCCTCAGCCTCAAACTACAGACCCATCGCTGGCATTCCTTCTTAACTAAAATCATCGAGACCAACGTGAGTAAACAACTCACAACTTACATTGAACAACATGCAAGCCTCCACCAGATCCAATTCAGATTCTGTAAACAACACACCACAGAGCTTCCCCCTCCTCACCTTAACAAATAAAAAAAAAACAAGCAGCTACTCCTTCAATTTCACATTTCTACAGCCTTTGATTCAGTGGACCACCACCTACTACTAACAAAACTGTCAGAAATTGGCATAACAGGCACAGTACTAATGTGGTTCTCTGATTTCCTACACAACAGAGAATACATCGTCAAAAAGAACGGAGAGACCTCCAACCCCTGGAAGGCCTTCTGTGGCGTGCCTCAAGGCTCCCCACTCTCCCCCATCCTATTTAACCTTTTCATGAGCTCTCTTGGAAACATCAAATTCAAAGACAAGAGCATAATGTCCTACGCAGATGACATTTTTCTCCTCATCCCTACAACCAACAATCAATCAGACATCACCAACAAAATCTCACTTAAAATTAAAAGAATCCAAAACTGGGCAACAATCAACAAACTAAAACTAAACACAACTAAAACCAAAGGTTCTGTACTTCCACATGGCCCAACAGATGGCACCAACTAGCAAGACCCTTTCTGTAGATAAATCATCCAAAGTCCTAGACTGCATTCTAGACTCCACACTTACCATGGAACCCCAAATCTCCAGTCTCCGAAAGAAATCCCTCTTCACCTTGAGACAGCTAAGACTAATCAGACTATACTTTCACCAACAAAACTTTCCCTTAATTGTACAAATGATGATGCTACCACAACTAGACTACTGCAACTCCACCTACATGGGAATCATAAGAACATAAGAATTACCGCTGCTGGGTCAGACCAGTGGTCCATCGTGCCCAGCAGTCCGCTCACGCGGCAGCCCTTAGGTCAAAGACCAGTGCCCTGAGTCTAGTCTTACCTGCGTACATTCTGGGTCAGCAGGAACTTGTCTAACTTTGTCTTGAATCCCTGGAGGGTGTTTTTCCCTATAACAGCCTACAGAAGAGCTTTCCAGTTTCTACCACTCTCTGATTGAAGAAGAAATTCTTACGTTTGTACGGAATCTAGCCCCTTTTAACTTTAGAGAGTACCCTCTCGTTCTCTCTACCTTGGAGAGGGTGAACAACCTGTCTTTATCTACTAAGTCTATTCCCTTCATTATCTTGAATGTTTTGATCATGTCCCCTCTCAGTCTTCTCTTTTCAAGGGAGAAGAGGCCCAGTTTCTCTAATCTCTCACTGTACGGCAACTCCTCCAGTCCATTAACCATTTTAGTCACTCTTCTCTGGACTCTCTCGAGTAGTTCTGTGTCCTTCTTCATGTGCTGGACGCAGTACTCCAGGTGGAGACGTACCATGGCCTGGTACAGCGGCGTGATAACCTTCTCCGATCTGTCCATGATCCCCTTCTTATCATTCCTAGCATTCTGTTCACCCTTTTTACTGTACCGCACATTGCGCAGATGGCTTCATCGACTTGTCGACCAGTACTCCCAAGTCTCATTCCTGGGGGGTCTCTCCAAGTACTGCACCGACATCCTGTATTCGTGTATAAGATTTTTCTTATCGACATGCATCACTTTACACTTATCCACGTAACACCTCATTTGCCATGTCACGGGCCATTTCTCAAGCGTGTTTATGTCACATTGCATGTCTTCGCAATCCTTCTGCATCCTCATTACTCTGAATAACTTTGTATCATCTACAAATTTAATCACCTCGCTCGTTGTACCAATTTCCAGGTCGTTTATAAATATGTTGAAGAACACGGGTCCAAGCACTGAACCCTGCGGCACTCCACTCGTGATGCTTTTCCAGTACGAGTATTGTCCATTTACCCCCCCCCCCCACTCTCTGTTCATATCCGCCAACCAGTTTTTAATCCACGTGAGTATTTCACCCTTGCTTCCAAGGCTTGCAATTTTTCGAAGTAGTCGTTCACTGCTCTGGTCCATAAAATGCAACTCATCCAAAACACTGCTGTAAGACTAATCTTCAACCTGAGAAAATATGACTCAGTTTCAGCCTTCACCAAATAACTGAACTGGCTACCCATCTCATCACGAATAACTTTCAAAATATCATGCATCATTCACCACATACTTAACGGAAACTCAACAGCTCCCCTCATCCAGCTCTTCTCAATGGCGTAGCCCAGTTCTCGCAGAAACCTCAATGGGATACTACTAAATCTCCCATCCACGAAAAATCTTCAATATAAACGTGTTTTCCACTCCATGCTTTCCTTTCTAGGAGTAAAAACTTGGAATAACCTCCCAGAAATGACCAGAACAGAACCTAATTACACCATATTCCGGAAGAAACTGAAAATCCATCTTTTCCACACTTGATCTCCCCTTTTTCTCCTTTCCTCTTTCCCTCTCTACTTCCACTTCCACCCTCTTGTCCTTCCTCCCTCTCCCCCGATCCTCTTCCATTCTTTATGTTGTCTTGAGCCTTTATAGGTTTGTAAAAGATTAGAGAGACTGAATGACTGGGAAAGGTCTGGAAGAAGGAGTAGTTGGAAGGGGTGAAGGGGAGGGGGCTCAGGCTTGATGACCAGCGGAGGGACTGTTGAAGCGTAGCCAGGATCTGTGGGGACCCAAAAGGCCAGGGAACAGAGGACCGGTGGCCTTACAAGCAGCTGGAGGAGTCCTAGGTCCTAAGTTGTTGGTGATTGGTGGGTGACCAGCAGAGAGATCGGTAAATGGAACCAGAAGCTACCAGAAGACCCAAGAGGAAGCAGCCTGTAGATCTTGAGAACATTTGCCAAAGGTGACTGGCAAGTTACCGGCGGGGCCGGTAATGAATGGTGGAGAGACCGGTAAATGGTACCAGAAGCTGCCCAAAGACTTGGAGGACCAATGAGGTTCAGGGAGGACATGGTGTTGACCAGCAAGGGCCTAGAGAGACCTGGCCATGTATTTTAATACAGTATAAATTAAGTGTGTTTGTTGATTTTGTTTTTAACAGTGCCTGGGGATAGAGGAGAGATGGGTACTGACCACTTGGCCCAATCACATCATAGTGTTCCATAATGTATGTGTATAACTGTGCTCCATGCCCACATTCTGCACAGATTCTGTCTATGTATTTGCCCAGCTAAAAACTGTGTGCCATTTTTAGTGCCTCTCTAGAAAGTTAGCATATGTGTACACATTCATATATGTGCCCACATACATATATGCAGGTATTCTGACTAGTTACATGATTTCATGATGCCTAAATGTTGGCCCCCCTTTTATAGAATTACCCCCTTATAGGGCAGTTTTATAACTTGAATGCCAAATCTATAACAGCATCTTGGTGCCAAGATTCAGTTATAGAATACTAGCAAAAGTTAGCTTTGAGGCACCTACATTTAGGCTAGACGTACCCACTCATGCCAGGTCTTTCACAGTTGTAACTTGGCATGCTGCATTGTGCTATGCAGTGTATGCAACTTAGTGAAAGTAGGAGACATACTTATGTACTGCCCATGCTTCACCCACATATACGTCCCATACTATTACATGCTTCCTTATAGAATGACACTTAGTTCATTTGTGCACATAAGTGCCAATTAAGATGCATGCATGTTCGGTATTGAGGTTCAGTGTCATTTAATGAAACTTGTACAGGTTGTGACTACAGAGCCCCATTTTGCAAAATATGTGATAAGAATTCTGACATCCAGCTCAGGATGTTCATAGTTCCCCCAAGTACTTTATAAAAGGTTCTGTTGAATGTGGAGTCTTTTGTAAAATATGTACAGTATAAGGATTTTGGCAAATATATGTGTATTTGCTGGCATGTACATTAGGAGTATCAGTTTCCAGAGCAGCATCACTCAACATTTTTATGTACGAGTGCTAGTAATTATACAAAGAAGTACTAATTTTTTCAAGTCTCATGTATAAGTACTAGCAACCCTGAGGGTCTGATGGGAGAGTCTTCTGTGAAACATATAAAGATAAAATTTATTTTTTGTCAGAAAGTTTTTGGAAGTTTGCATTGAGGAGCAGCTTTCATTCAACTACTACCAGTGAAGTTTGTGTGATGTGTGGGTGTGTCTTTTGTTATGGATAATGTATCTTTTCTATCATAATTGACTTTCTCAGTAGAAGGTTTTAGTTAATTTATATTTGGTTATGATTATATACCACTCTGATAATAATTCAAGGGTAGTATATTAAGTATTTTAAACTATTAAACTATGTATAAGACCTATATTCCATATACATATCCATGCAGACAACTACACAATGAAGTCCCAAGATGTTAATTTTTATATTTTTTTTTTTTTGAAGTTTAAGATTTTATTAAACAAAGTGAAAACAGTACACAGGCAGCATGCCAACAGCAAAAGTACATTGCCCATATGAAACAACAGAACCCCCCCACCCCCCCCCACCGAGTGATACAATATAAGCGTAAAACAAAGGAAGATGAAAAAGAAAATAAGAAAAATTTCAAAGTAAACCTCGCCAGGAGCTATAACGAGACCACTGTCGATGAAACGTTCCACAGGAATCATTATTTAAAGCAGTCAATTTGGACATCAAGTAAATTTGGTCAATCTTATGTAACAGTTCAGTACGAGAAGGCAAAGAGTCACGCTTCCAATATGTGGCTACTAAAAGTCTGGCTGCCGTAGCAACCAGGGCCACAAATTGATTCTGATCCATATCCAAACTCCCCAAAGGATAGTTAAGTAAAAATATTTCCATACGCAACAGGATGGGTAAGCGTAACACTTCAATCAGCAGTCGTTGAACCATCTTCCAATAAGGTACAATCTTAATACAATCCCACCACACATGTCCAAAGGAGCCCAGACATCCACAGTTGCGCCAACAGTGCCCGTCCCCACAGTGATAGAAACGGTGCACCTTTTCTGGCGTAAGGTACCACTGGAATAGCATCTTATATCCCTGCTCCACTAAGGGAGATGCCAAGGAGACTCTCAGCAGTGTACCATAAAGACAGTCCCATTGTCGATAATCCAAGGCCCTCCCCAGCAAGAGTTCCCAACGATGTTCATATGTGTGGGCCTGTGGTCTAGTGTATAAAAGAGCCCTATAGAGACGTGAAATAAGGCCCACCCCAGATCCCATCCTAAATACTTGTAAAAATGCAGAGTCTGCCCCTTCCCACTCCGGGATCACCCTCTTCACCATAAAATCTCGAAGTTGGACATAGGCGAAAAAATCAGTCGAGGGGAGGTCATATATAGATTGCAAGGCAGCAAAGGGTACCAGTTGTCCACCCATTACCAGCTGACCCAGGACCCTAAGACCCTCCATTTCCCAACGCCGAAAAATCCCAGTATCTTTAGCAGGCAGAAAATCAGGGGCAAATCTAATGGGAGTAGCATAAAAATAGCGCTGACGTGGGAACCAAGCTCGTCGAACCCGGCTCCACGCCTGCAAAGTACATTCCATCCCATAAGATGTCCCCATCTGCAGATCTCGAAGGATATCAAAAGACAGCCAGGGCACTGCTGCCAAAGGGTAAGTAGGTTGTAAGGCCTGTTCTAGAGATACCCAGCGCTGGGAGGGATATGCCCAATGAAACAGTCCTTGCAGTTGGGATGCATAGTAATATGTAGAAAAATCAGGGACACCCATTCCCCCATGTAACCTGTCCCAGTACATACGTTCCCTCCGCACCCTAGGGGGTTTATGTGTCCAGATATAAGCAAAGGCCCGCCGTTGTAGCCTAAGCAAGAACCGTTTAGGAATTGAGAGAGGTAGGCAGGAGAACAGATACAAAAAACGAGGCAGCACATTCATACGCAAAGCACTAATCCTACCCATCCAAGACAATCTCAAACCCTCCCATCGATCCAGATCAGCAAATACAGTTCTTAGCAGCGGAGGGTAATTCAATTCAAAAAGGTCAGTAAGTCTTCGAGATATACGCACACCAAGGTATTTAATGGATTTAGCCGCCCATCGAAACGAGAACATAGCACGTAAGTCCGTTACCAACAAGTCCGGAAGGGAAACGTTAAGCAATTCAGATTTTTCGATGTTAATTTTAAAGCCAGCCACCACACCAAACATAGTCAAAACACGAAGCACCTCCGTCAAAGAACGATGTGGGTGGGTCAAGGTAAACAAAATATCATCAGCATATAATAAAATCTTATGTTCTTCACCACCCACCACAATTCCCTGAATATCAGCATTCGCACGTATAGTGGCTGCTAAAGGTTCCATGACCAGCGCGAAAATCAGTGGTGACAAAGGGCACCCTTGCCTAGTTCCTCTACGAATCATAAAATTAGCAGTATATCTTCCATTAACTCTTAAACAAGCCTCCGGGGCAGCATATAATAAAGTCACCCAGTGTAGAAAAGCACCCGAAATGCCCATCTTCTTCAGGGCCGCTAACATAAACGGCCAATAAACCCTATCAAAGGCTTTTTCAGCGTCAACTGATAACAGGACTGCCGGAACAGAATCTTGATGGGCCACTCCAATAAGATCTAACACTCTTCGGATATTGTCACCAGGTTGCCTCCCTGAAATAAAGCCACATTGATCTCCATGAACTAGGTAAGGCAGAAAACGTTGCAACCGGACTGCCAAAATACGGGTAAACAGCTTATAATCAACTCCTAACAATGAGATAGGGCGGTAAGACCCACAAAGGAGGGGATCCTTCCCAGGTTTAAGAAGAAGGGAGACCGCTGCCTGACGAAACGAATACGGCAGACAATCCCCCTCCAAAAAAGAATTAAACAATCTGGTCAGAGGGTTGACTATATGGGCCTCCATTTTCTTATAAAACAGGGGGGAGAAGCCATCAACACCCGGTGCCTTGGAAGCAGCCAGATGACGTATAGCCGCTACCACCTCAGCGGGTTGAATAGGGGAAGAGAGCCATTCCGCATCAACTTCCGCCAAACAAGGCAAGGTGACGTTAGATAGAAAAGCATCTATCTCCCCCTCCGTGGCTTCAATTTCCGGAGTGTACAGAGTCTGATAGAAGGATAAAAAGGCCTGATGGATGTCCCCATCATCTGCACAAAGCTGACCCGAATCATTACGAATCCGAGTTATGGAATGTTGTGCTTGAGTTTGCTTGATCTGTGCAGCTAACAGGCGACCCGCCCTACCACCCCATTCAAAAAACCGTTGTTTCCGCCTCTGCAGGGCCCAAGCCATGCCCTCTAAATCAAGCTCTTGTAAATCTCTCCGGCACTCCGTCAGCGCTACCCCCCCAGCCACCGACGGGGCTCTCTTGTGGGCATTCTCTAGGCGTCGAAGGCGGGACGCTAGTTCTAATCTGCGGGCCACTCGACATTGATTTCTGTACGACCCCCTCGAGATACAACAACCCCGAAGGGTAGCTTTAAAACTTTCCCAAAGAATTGCAACATTAATGCCAGCTATGTCGTTGAATACAAAAAATTCCTTGACATCAGACTCTAAAAGAGTCAAGGTATTGGGATCTTTCAACAAAGAGTCATTCATACGCCATAAGCGACGGCCGCCTCTAACCTGTCCAACCTGTATCTCCAGAGTCAAAGGAGCATGATCTGACCACACCCGGGGCTCAATACTGGAGGCCAGGGCTCGAGGTAGAGCCATACGAGGCAGCATCCACATATCAATTCTAGTATATGAATTATGTTTCGATGAATAAAATGTGTAATCTCGCGTGCCTGGATGTAAATAGCGCCACACATCTATCAAATCGTGCCTACGCAGGAAGCGCAGCAAAGCTCTTCTGTCGCTTCTAGCGTAGCGGATGGAAGAATTTGAATTATCCTCCTGAGGATAGCAAGTAAGGTTAAAATCTCCACCCACAAGGAGTGTACCTTCTACATGATCTAACAGCACACGTTCTAGCAATGTAAAGAAGGCCCCCTGACCAGCGTTTGGGGCATAGACATTCAGCAAACTATACAAGGTGCCATCCAACTCAGCCTTGACCAATATGTAGCGGCCCTCAACATCCCGCACTACCTCTCTCAATACCACCTGGACGCGTTTATGAATTAAGATGCCCACCCCTTGGGTCTTTTTCCGGACCTTATTAGAAGAAAGGAAAACGTGTGGGTAGCTATGGTGTGTAAGCAATTTCTCATAGTGAGATTGAAAATGGGTCTCCTGAATAAATCCAACCGCACTATTCAGGCGGCTCATTTCTTTAAATAACAAGCGTCGTTTTTGTGGAGAATTCAAACCATGTACATTATAAGATAGCAAAGTGAGTTTATCCATTTGTACCAGAAAGGAAAAAGCACTTCATTGCCAAATCAACCATTTGTTCCAAAGCAGCCAAATCATCCAACCCCTGCAAACGTAACCCTAAGAAAAACATTATACAAACACACTTCTATACAATCATACCAGAAAGCACTCGGTCACTACTTTCCCCAGCTCCAACATCCCCCCTTCCCCCCATCCCCCCAACAGTACCCCACATGGTCCAGCCACCAAAGCACCTGGAAACCACGGTACAGGAAGTGTAGAGAAACAGTTCACAAAGGGACCCCCAGAACAAGCCCTATAAACAATCTTCGCGACAGAAGCCGCTCAGCAAAGAGAAGAAAAAACACAGACACAGCACAAAATTACTAAAGCACATTGCACAAAAACAAATGTTCAAGTGGGTGAGGGTGTGGCCGCCTCCAAAGGGCGACGAGCTGCAGCCGATCTAGCCACTCTCTGCCATCCCAACCCTCTTCCTGATTTGGGCACAGGTGACCTCTGAGGAAGTGGAGCCATTTCTGAAGCTGCCATCAAACCAGCTTCCACCAATTGAGCCTGAACATCCGCCACAGTTATTGCAGTGTAAGTCTTGCTTGCATGTGTAAAAGCCAATCCGATAGGATAAATCCATCTATATCGAACACTGTGCTCCTGCAGTATACGGGTACAGTCTCTATATGTGCGACGGCGGGCCAGGGTTGCTGGAGCTATATCAGGATAGACATCAATGTCCGCTTCTTCCCATTTAACAGTTCCCCCAGAGCGCCGCACCGCCCTAAGCACATGTTCTTTATCCATATAGCGATGGAAACAGGCCACAACATCACGAGGACGGTTCACATCACGAGGGCCAGGGATGCGGTGAGCCCTATCCAGCAATGGTTTCCCCACCTCCACAGGTAAACCAGCGGACTCCAGTGCCTGAATGCATATATGATCAATCACCTCCATGCAGCGAGAGTCAGAAACAGTGTCAGGCACACCCCGAAAGCGAAGGTTGCACCGTCTGGAGCGATTCTCCAGATCTTCCATCTTTAGGGTGCTCGCATCAGCCTTTTCCTCTAACGCTGCAATCCTGCCTCTCAAGTGTGTTAATTCAGAGCCATGTGCCTCCACTGCAGTCTCCGTCTCTCCCACTCGATTCCCGATTTCACCCACCTCACGTTTTAGCTCAGCAACAACAGCGTGGATATCAGCTCGAACTGCAGAGATTTCAGATTTTAATTCCTGAAACCAGCCACGCATCTCCAGCTGTAAAGTTGGCAACGTTGCATCGACATGTGAGCCCTCCGCAGCCGCGGTCGGATCGGGCGCCATTTTTGAGCTAGGCTTAGGAGGCCCGTTCGGGATCGGTGAAGAAAATGCTTTTATGTCGGTTTGTTTTTTTCGCGTCGTCATCGAGACACAGCAAAGCAGCTACACAATCGAATTGTAGGTAATATGCAGTGCAGGCTCGCGAAATCGCGCGAAGATAGCCAAAATCAGCACGGGGGTCTGCGGAGCTATCTCTCTAGGCTGCCATCAGCCACGATGACGTCACTTCCTCCTTTTTATATTTTAAAGGCTCATTAGACCTCATTTAGAATATTGTGTACAATTCTGGAGGCTGCACCTTCAAAAAGATATAAAAAGGATGGAGAAGGTCCAGAGTAAGGCTACTAAAATGGTGCGTGGTCTTCATCATAAGGCGTATGGGGGACAGACTTAAAGATCTAAATCTGTATACTTTGGAGGAAAGGTGGGAGAGTGGAATTATGATAGAGATGTTTAAATACCTACATAATGTAAATACACATGAGTCGAGTCGAGTCTTTTTCATTTGAAAGGAAACTGCATTGAGAAGGCATAGGATGAAGTTAAGAGGTGATAGGCTTTAGAGTAATCTAAGGAAATACTTCTTTACAGAAAGGGTAGCAGATGCATGGAACAGTCTCCCATTAGAGGTGGTGGAGACTGTGTCTGAATTCAAGAAAGCCTGGGATAGGCACATGGGATCTCTTAGAGAGAGGAAGAGATAATGGTTACTGCAGATGGGCAGACTAGATGGGCCATTTGACCTTTATCTTCCATCATGTTTCTATGTAAAGTAAGAGGTGGCTAAGCAAAATTTCCCTCTCCTTCATTCTGTTCAAATTCTGGCTCAGTTGCCTCTTAATCCTTTATTTGGCATTGTTGCTCAGAAGTAACATGTGTTTCTATGGCTCTTATGGGAGATCTGCATCTCCAAATGCCTGTTACTTGGCACTGTTGCTCTCGTTCAACATCAAGTTACAGAAAGCAGTCGTTTTCAAGGGTTAAGTATGTGTGGTGTGTGATGGAGAAGGTATTGGGATCATGAAGGGCTGCAGCAGAACAACTAGTGTCCAGACCCAGATGCTAACCAGAGACCAGCTGATATTCAGACTGGTGCCCAGTTAGCTTTGTGGATAAAGTTAGGACAGCATTTTTCCTGTGCCACTGAATACTACCACTTAGGTGGTCAGAAGCAATTTAACCAGGCAGGAACCTCTTCTGCCTGGTTCAATCACTTTGAATTTCAGACCCCGTATATTTGGTGTACAGCTTATAACATGGAATATGATACAGCAAGGGCTTATATTAGGCATAATATGGTCACTATTTTTGCTTTAAATGGCAAATGTGTTCTTAGGAAGTAGGTCAGATAACAGCATACCATATTATTCCAGCCAATAATATTTGTCCTTATGACATATCTAATCCATTAATACCTCTTCACCAGTTAATGCCTGAACTGAAATGAATCGGGATGTGTTAGATATACTGTATAAATGAGTTGAGATTTAGCTTCACATTTATGTTTAGTCAGAAATAATTACTTATTCACATCTTTAATTGCTTTCACTTAAGAAATGCAGTTACCAGTATTTTTTTTTTTTATCCCTTTGATTGCTGTAATTTTTTTCTTTGCCTATCCTTATATTTTGGAGATATGATGAGTGTTCCCGGTCACCACAATGAGCAGTTAAAATCCAGGGGTATTATTCCTTTGTTATTTTACATTCCCATTATTTGGTGTTCTTTAATGCTACATTAAACAAAAGTCTACAAGCCTCTTGTATTTGTAAATATGGGAAGATTAATAATGGAACATCTTGACCTTGCTGACCTGTTGAACTAAAGCTTATTTTCAATGGAAGACTCTGTATGGAGCTTCCCATTTTATATCCCATCGCCATGTTCAACATAGGTACCCATGTAAGTCATGCTCACATTGAAGGGGACAGAAAACATATACTGGAAATTACATATGGAAATTTCTTGGCAAAATCTCCATATATACTTTCCTTTCCTGACCTAATCCTGCCTGTTTCTGTGAGCGGCTAT
Organism: Geotrypetes seraphini; assembly: GCF_902459505.1. Lineage (NCBI taxonomy): Eukaryota > Metazoa > Chordata > Amphibia > Gymnophiona > Dermophiidae > Geotrypetes > Geotrypetes seraphini. Next base: position 172,658,947 of record NC_047088.1, on the reverse strand, counting down.
AAGCATGTGTGCTATGAACAATGATCCTACTTTTACCTGCATTGAGGAGACAAAATTAATTAGACCATGCTTTTACCCACATGGAAATGTTTAGTTATTGTCTGCTGGAGGGTTATTTTCTACTCAGTATAAGGGTGAGGATGGTTGATTTTTAGATTCTTCCATATTATCTGAAATGGAGCCCAACTCTGCCGTAATCCCATTCCCTCCTGCCTCAGCCACCTGCCCCCCTCCCTCCCCCCACTGTGCAGATTGACAGGAGGGATACCCACACCCTTATGCCTCGGCTACCCAGACCCCACCATGAAGATCAGCAGGAGGGATGCCCACTCCTTCTTGCCTCGGTTACCTGGTCACCCCACCCTTTACCTTATTCAGATGATGAGCAGGAGGGATGGCAGGCCTTTCTCGTCCCTGTGCATCCTGGGATGCATTTAGGGCCCTCTTTTGGGAGGGGCCTTAGGCAGATGAACCAATCAGAATTTTAAGCCCCTCCCAGTACATCCCAGGATGCACCGGGAAGGGGCCTAAGGCTCTTATTGCCCCATGTGCCTAAGACTCCTCCTATGGAAGGGATCTTAAGCAACTGAACCAATCAGAGTCTTAGTCTCCTCTCAGTGCATCCCAGGATGCACCAGGAAGAGGAAGACCCACCATTTTGAAGAGGACACTTCGATCAATAGAACAGCATCTTTTGACTATCCCCTCCTTAAAAGTAATAGGTACTAGGAGATCTACTATTTTTTTGATTATAGTTCCTCAGCTCTGGGATAATCTTCCAAATTATTTGCGTACTGAACCTTCATTAGGAAAGTTCAAAGGTCTTTTGAAAAGTTTTCTGCATAAAGATGCATTTGAGACATAGATAAGATAACTTGCTTTCACTTATATCCAGTCTCAATCAGTCCTTATTCACAGGACTCAAATCCTCCCCGCTTCTTTCACCCTGCTTCTCTTTTCTTCTTTATCTTCATTTGCCACCCCCTCCTGATGTGTTACCCATAAATGTTTCTCTTCTTTCTTTAATGATTGTAGTTCATCCCCCTTTCCTTTTGTATCGGTAATAAATCTGTATGTATATATTTTATTTTGTAATAAACTGTCTTATTGTTTGTCGCCTTTTTAAATTTGTAATATGCATTGAAATATTTGATATTGCATGTACATCAAATTTTTCAGTTCAATCATTTTTATTAATATTTTTGTTACAGAATATAACATACAGTGACCACGTAGCTATGAGATAAGCTTGAAACTTGAAGTGGGCATCACTCCAGCTCGTCCGGGTGGCTAAGTCAGGAAGGATCCCTTCTGCCAATCTTCACAGAGAGGGGTCCAGGTGGCCGAGGCAGGAGGGAGTGGACATCCCTCCTACCTTGACAATTTTTTTTTTTTTTTTAAGTTCAGGGGTGCCCATTAAAAAAAAAAAAAAAAAGCTCTGCTTTTTTTTTTTTTTTAACACTACTGGCACCTCCAGACCTGTCGGAGTTTTCAGAGTGTTAAAAACTAGCGCTTCATTTTGTGCATCATCTGGGCATCTATCGGAGAGCTTGTTGTAATCCAGCCCCCTTATCAGAGGGTACTACAATCCACGGAAAAGACCACAATTAGTCTTTTTGGGCATCGGAAGCTGAAATACTTCAACATTAAACCAGTTAAAACTGGTTTAGCATTGATCGTTAAAGGGACAATGATATTTGAATATATAGGCCTAAGACATTTACAAATTCACTCTGGAATATAAGTTGGAACAACATAGAAAAATGGAGCTGGTGAATATGGTAACCATAATTATTTCAGCCACAGCAAGGCAGTAGATACTCTCAACCAATCAGAAGCCAGGCATTATTTGAGAACAACTTTTACAATAATTTTTCATTTGGCTATATGGCATTTGCTACTTTCCATCCCCAGTTGTTGATTGACCAAAGTAGTCAACATATGTTACATAAATATGATGCAATATACAATTTTGATAATTATGAGCATTTGTTTAATGGAAGATATTTGAGCTTATTAACCATCATTAAAAATAACTATTAGAGTAGTCATTAACTTAACCTTCTGGAAGCATTATACAGGATCAGGTTATAATACCAGCCATTTGAATTTGCCTGCAGCCTTCAATATCCTGTGGTGTCCCAGAGGTTGCCTTGGCAACCCCCAATCAGATCCACTACCTTCAATGAAGAATGATTGTAGATTGCCTGCAGTTTTTAATTACTGGTGCTATTTTTATTTTTATAACTGAAGTACTCTGTTAGGTCCATTAGAGCACAGTGATACAAAGGCCTGTTTCTGGTTCAGCAAGCATCCTTTAATGAAAACAAATTTTACTTTGGCCAATGAAATTGCAAAGATGTTCTGACAGCTATTGTCGAAACAGAAATGACTACATGCATTGTTAATCTGACAGCTTTGTAGATAAATGTCATTTTTATGTTTAAATCTTTTTATTGTTGAGCAGATCATTGTAATTCAGTACAGAATATTCTTATCCAATAGTGAGTTCAACAAATACAACACAACATATCTATTTTCATCCCCCCAACCCACCCTCTCTCCCTTCCAAACTCCCCCGTACCCCCACCCTTGTTTAACTCCAGGAGACTGCATAACAAATCAGTCAATGTCTGCATATTATCAAGTTCATACTTTAAAAAGTCTCCATACAGGCCAGAAGTGTTAGAATAGACCAAAACGGTTCCCGGTGGCCTGAAACCTTTGTCCATGCAGAGAAGTTTGAGATATTACAACACTCCGTTGTTACAAATTGAATTAAGTATGAGTGCCATAACTGCTCTGTGGAAGGTTCAGATAAGATCCAGTGGCGTAAGATGCTATATAAAGCTATTAGCACTGACCATCTTATGAACTGAGTCAAACGCTTCTTTCTGAGTTGCAATCCCAGTAATATCCCAAACAGCATAGAAATTGTTGGTATGATTGATACTTTCCAGATATTTGAAATGAAATTAAAGATCCTCTTTCAAAAAGCAGTAACCTTATTACAAGTCCAAAACATGTGATCCCTCTGGGTGACCACATTTTGGGCATGAAGCTGTCGTCACAGTATATAAACAATATGCTCTGCCAGGGAAATGTGTAATCTCCAAATAATTTTATATTGTAATTCCCACAAAGACATATTGAATCGGAAAGATTTTAGCATGGTAACTGCTTAAGAGAGCATGTCTTGTGGGAATGAAACAGAGAAGTCTCTGGACCAGTAGACCATTTATCTGACAAAGTAGCAAAGTCCACCATTGGAGAATGTTCTTTCAGAAGCATACTTTATGAGTATGATGAAATCACAGAGGGACGCGTTCTTGCAAACCATAAGTGAATGCAGTTGACAAAAGCTCCTGTACCTCCATGGGCAAAGAAGTCATTTGATTAAGAATATAATGTTGCAGTTGTAAATAGGCAAAATATGGTAATCCCTCGTGGCGAGACAAAACTCTTCTTTTAGTGCATCAGAAGTTTTCATAGAACCATTCTCATTCAACACATGAAGCAGATAAACAATTCCTTTCTTGTTCCAGCAGAGAAATCCAGTTCCTTTACACCCAGAAAAAAAATGTCCATTACCTTGTACACTTTCCCCTCCATATTCTTGGGGATATTCTCGTGAATAACAATAATTTACAAATAACTTTAGAGTTGACTCTGAACCACCTCGCCTCCCGGACCTCCATACCTTACTTTTAAAGCCTACGCTCCTGCCCCGTTCAGAGCCATGACCCAAAAATTGCTTTCATGAGTTCCCACTGCAGTCTTGCGAGACCATGGGAACTTACAGCAACCATTTTGATCATGGATCTGCATGGGAAAGGAGTATTGGAAGATTGCTCTTGCCCTGCTTCACCACTAGACCATCAGGCTTTAAAAGTGAGGTGTGGCGAGATCTGGGAGGCGGGGTGACTTAGCCACCCAGTCGAGCTGGAGTGATGCCCACTTCAAGTTTCAAGACAGTGGCTTCCTGAATGCTGAGCAAACTTATTCTCTTCTAACTGCAATTTTAAAGCTTTTCCCATCTCTCTGGGATCCTCTTCCAAACAGACTCTCTCTACAAAGTATCTTTTCCCAACAGAATCTTCTCCTATAGTTTTAGTTTCTAGTTGGTGCTTCTCTCTCCTCATGCAGCTTGTGGTTCAAGATTCAGGGTTCACTCTGGTACATTAGGTAGTCAGACAGAGAGGTGGGTAAAACCTCTGACTTTACATGCACTTCATGTTGTTGTTGGGTGCCATCGATTCGTGTTCGAGTCCTAGCGACTTGATGAATTGCGGATCTAAAAAGAAATCAGTTTTGTGATAGTCCAGAAAGGTCCTCCAGCGTTATCCCCATGGTTGTTTTCAATTTGTACAGCCCTCTGAATACAGGTCACCATCTTTACCTGGTTCCTATGATCTTCCTAAATATGATGTCTTTCTCCAGTGATCTCTCTCTTCTGATGGTGTGACCAAAATAAGACAGTTGTAATGTCATCATTTGGGCTTCGAGTGACGTAGCCAGTTTGATCCAGAACTGATTTTATTTATTTATTCAATTTTCTATACCATTCTCCCAGGGGAGCTCAGAATGGTTTACATGAATTCAGTGGCGTACCAAGGAGGGGGGGAGGGGCTGTCCGCCCCAGGTGCCAGCCATGAGGGAGGTGTTCCCGGCCTGGGAGTCATGGTCCGGGAACTTCCCTTCTCACGACCCAGTGCCAAGGCTCTGGATAGCCCCCTTGGCCCAGCATGTTCCCAGCCTTCTCTCCCTTTACCTTCCACGAAGCTGAAAAAACTGCCGGCCTCGGCAGTGATTCAGCTACGTCGCCCGCGGCTCCCCTTCCTGCTTTCCGTGTCTGCTAATGACGCAACTTCTTGTTTCCGCCCGGGTGGATTTCGGCAGAGGCAGACGCAGAGGGCTTATCCCTGTGGGCCCTGTGGCAGATAATGTGTTAACAGTGTTAGCATATTCAAGTTGTTAGTGGGTGACTCTAGAGGTATCACACCGTGTTAACTGTTAATGTGGTACCACTTTGTTAGTGTTCATTAAAACTCATGTTAAACATGTACCCTAAAATTCTATAAATAATTGCCTAGTTATAACATAGGGTCAGTTACATGTACAACATAATTAGCTCATTGGTGCTAAATTAGCACATTAATTGGTGGCAAGTACAGTTGGCGTTAACAAGCACTAATTACGCTGATTAGCAGTTGCATGCATAACTACCTTACACCTTTGTTCTGTACATTGAGCATCTAACTTCTCACATGCACTGTTATAAAGGGGGTGTAGCCAAGGGAGGGACATGAGTGGGTCATCAGCATTCCTATGATCTAGGTAAAGTTATAGAATACTTCATGCAAATCTAGCTCATGAATATTCATTGAAGATATCCTGAAACCTGACTGACTGAAGTTCCCGCAGGGCAAGTTTGGGAGCTGCTGAAATAGAACAATGATAGGCAACTGTCTAAAAGCTGTATTACTGGTAAGCCATTGGATTAGCCCAGCATTGTACTATATATTTAAAGTAGCACTTTACGTGCTGGCATTAAAACTGCAGGCTTTGGCTTTGAAACAAATTTTGAATTGCCGAAATATATGAAGATGTCTGACCAAAATGTTCAAAATGATGTTTATATTTTATTTTCAACTAGTTGGCATTCCAACAGATGGTGTGCTAGGGACAGAATTTAAATCAGATCTGTGCTTGTTGCATGGGAGTCATCTGTCCCCAGTTAGGCATGCAGATTGAGGCTGAGCAGCCATGTCTGCCAGCTTATAAACAGGCAGCCAGAAAAGCTCTAGAGAGCCTCTTGGGAATGTGCACTTAATATTTCTGTTGATGAAATAGAGCAGAAATGCTGGCAACACCCCAGCCTTGCTTAGCAGATCCTGGAACCTGATAGGTAAAATCTTCCTTTAGTTTTATGTATAAGATTATGCTTCTCTTGGAAAGCGAGGCTAGTAAATATTTTCTTTTTTTAATTTATCTTTATTTAACATCAAAGAAATACACCTTTGATAAAGGAAAATAACAATATCCAGTAAGGAAATAATAATAATAAATTCAACTACATCATACATCAAGCCAAAGAAGTATTGTTTGGAAAATTAATTTATTTCTCCTTGAAGAAAATAGGGACATTTCAGGACAATTAGAAAGATATTTGTACAGCCAAAAAATTCTTAGTCTCTAAGACTGTATAAGGCCTTAATGGGTGTTAAAAATGTTTTTAGGTTTGAACTAATAATCTCTTTAACCCCCCTTTATAAAACCGTAGCATGATTTTTAGCACCAGCCACGGTGCTAATAGCTATGACGCTCATAGAATTCCGGTGCTAAAAATCATGCTACAGTTTTGTATTGGGGGGGGGGGGGATAGATTTGATAAGGAACTGAATAGACATTATATTCTGCTCCCCTTCCCCTATTTATTCATTTATTTGGATTTATATTTCATCCTCCTTGAAGAGCTCAGAACAGGTTACAAGTTTACATGCATAATAAAACATAACAGGGTTTACATAACAAAGTAGAACATGATAGGACAATACATAGGGGAGCATGATTGTAATCAAAAAGCATGGCAATACTTAATAGGACAAGATCTCATATAGCATGGGGTAGTGATGTTATGAGTTTAGTTTGACTTTGCTGTAACTAATAGATTGACAGTACTTTTTTTTTATTTTTTTTATTTCACTGTAAAGCAGAGTGGAAACTATTGTATCCAAGCCTATATCATCAATATAACAAAAAATATTAATTCCAAAACTTTGAATAAGTGTAAACAGAGGACTCAGAAAAATATTAGAGCATGGATGATGACAAACCTTGAGGGACACCACATTGCACTTCAGGTTTATCAGATATAGATGACTGAAATTTAACGCAAGAAGATCTATCTTGCAGGAAAGATACAAACAATTTCATAATTGTGCCCCTAAGACTACTACTACTATTACTTCTGTACTACTACTATTAATTATTTCTATACCAAACTATATAAATGATCACGTAATAGCTTAAGGTCCACCAAATCAATTGCTAAGATTATAAGAACATAAGAATTGCCGCTGCTGGGTCAGACCAGTGGTCCATCGTGCCCAGCTGTCCGTTCACGCAGCGGCCCTTGGTCAAAGACCAGTGCCCTAACTGAGACTAGCCCTACCAGCGTACGTTCTGGTTCAGCAGTAACTTGTCTAACTTTGTCTTGAATCCTTGGAGGGATTTTTCCCCTATGACAGACTTCGGAAGAGCGTTCCAGTTTTCTACCACTCTCTGAGTGAAGAACTACCTTATGTTCGTACGGCATCTATCCCCTTTCAATTTTAGAGAGTGCCCTCTCGTTCTACCTACCTTGGAGAGGGTGAACAACCTGTCCTTATCTACTAAGTCTATTCCCTTCAATACCTTGAATGTTTTGATCATGTCCCCTCTCAATCTCCTCTGTTCGAGGGTGAAAAGGCCCAGTTTCTCTAATCGTTTACTGTACGGCAACTCCTCCAGCCCCTTAACCATCTTAGTCACTCTTCTCTGGACCCTTTCGAGTAGTACCGTGTCCTTCTTCATGTACGGCAACCAGTGCTGGATGCAGTACTCCAGGTGAGGGCACACCATGGCCCGGTACAGCTGCATGATAACCTTCTCCGATCTGTTCGTAATCTCCTTCTTTATCATTCCTAGCATTCTGTTTGCCTTTTTTGCCGCCACTGCACATTGCGTGGATGGCTTCATCGACTTATCGATTATAACTCCCAAGTCTCTTTTCTGGGAGGTCTCTCCAAGTACCGCCACGGACATCCTGTATTGTGCATGAGATTTTTGTTACTTACCTGCATCGCTTTACACTTATCCACGTTGAACCTGATCTGCCATGCTGATGCACATTCCTCGAGCATGATTATATCACGTTGCAGATCTTCGCAATCCCCCTGTGTATTCACTACTCTGAATAACTTCATATAGTCTGCAAATTTAATCACCTCACTGGTTGTACCAATGTCCAAATCATTTATAAAGATGTAGAAGAGCACGGGTGCAAGCACCGAGCCCTGCGGCACCCCACTCATGACACTCTTCCAGTCTGAGTATTGTCCATTTACCCCCACTCTCTGTTTCCTATCCGCCAGCCAGTTTTTAATCCACATGAGTATTTCACCTTCGATTCCGTGGCTCACAATTTTCTGAAGCAGTCGTTCATGCGGAACCTTGTCAAACACCTTCTGAAAATCCAGATATACAATGTCGACTGGGTCGCCCTTGTCTATCTGTCTGTTTACTCCCTCAAAGAAGTGCAGCAAGTTCGTCAAACATGATCTGCCTTTGCTAAAACCGTGCTGACTGGTCGTCATCAGCCCTTGTCCGTCAAGGTGAACAATGATGCAGTCCTTTAACATCTTCTTAGGTAAATACAGATGCAAAAAAATGTGTTCAGTTTGTCGGCGATTGCTTTGTCCTCCTTTAGCGCTCCCTTTATTCCATGGTCATCCAACCGTCCCACCGCTTCCTTCGCGGGTCGTTTCCCCTCAATATATCGAAAGAACAGCTTGAAGTTCTTTAGCTATTTTTTCCTCATAGTCTCTTTTGGCCCCTTTTACCGCCTTATGGTACCTGCTACATATCCTTCATCAAGTATCGCATGGAGTTCACTCAAGAGGACTGTTATAGTGGGCTCTACTATGTTACTATGTCCTATCCAAAAAACAGCTTAACACGGATACACAATGTTTTTCTCTTCAATGAAACTACTTAGCTGTTCCAAAACTACCTGTTCTAACACTTGGATAAGGCTAAATTTGTCTATCTGCTTGTATCTTGCCATGCTTTTGGATTTGGAAAGGTAAGTAATTATATGCAAATCATAATGCAGTTATTCATCATACTGTATCTTCATGTACAGCTCCCTGATATTTTGGCTTAAGGGACAGCAAGTTGGCACTTGAATGCTCCCCTAACCTGCAAGTAGGTACCCTGGCTAAAATTTGTATTTAAAAGGGTCCACCACTGTGGAGAAGCAACTCGTTTGTAACAGGGACACAACATCAGTGCCCATGCCACACCTTTAATTTCAGTGGGTAGCTGCATTATAATGTTGGGGGTGGGTGGGGGCGGGGGTCAGGGATAGTGATAGTACAGCACCTGCATTCTGCTGGGGAGAAGGGAAGTTCTCATAGAAACAATGAGTGATCTTGAAAAGAGGACTTACAGCACACTCTATAGAAAGAAAATTACGGATCTTGCCATAGACCACCTCATTTTCACATATACATTTCTAAAACTTGGCTAGCATTATTTAGGCTTTTAGATGTCCAGTTTTAGTGATAGTACATGTCAGATAACTGTCACAACAAAACAATGGCCTTAATTAAAAGAGAGTGTGTTTGCTTTGGGGCAGGACAAAATGTTTGAAGTTATACTAAAAAATAAAAATAAAAAAATTACCGAACATAGAGATACAGTAGATCTGGCATAATGAGAATGATTCAGCCTGGGTTCACCAAAGGCAAGTCTTGTCAATTTATTAGATTTGTTTGAAGGTGCAAACCAGTGGATGAAGGGGAACCAGTTGCTATAGTTGCTTATTTTAAAAACGCCATTTGGGTTGTAGAGGTGCATAAACTGGCATTTAGACATATTATATAAATATCTAAATCCTAATTTCACAAAGCTTCTATTTATACATCTAAAACTCTAGAAATATGCATAGGGCAAGGGGTGTGTGGTCTGGGCAGGGCAAGAGAAGGCCCAAAAATAAATGTGTATTCCACATTCCAGAAGTGGGATTGCATGCCTGTGACTGAAAAGATCAACATTGGGATTTACAACTGCCATCCAGGACATCTAGGTTTTAGAAACATGCTCTTATTGAGCATTGCTGCATGAGATTATGGGAGTTTGACCTGTTAATTCCCCAGTGGTGGATGTCACCTTGAAAGCAAGGGATACTAGGCTCTATGACAGCTTTGAGAAGCATACACTTTTAGTTGTTTTTTTTTAAATGTACTGTATATACTCAAATAGAAGTCGATCTGAGTATGAAATGAGGTACCCTTTTACCTCCCAATGAGGAAAAAAGGTTGACTCGAATATAAGATGGGGGGGTAATATTCATGTGCCCTGCCAGGATCTGTGCCCTCCCCTCCCCACTCCCTCCCCTGCCAGACTCTGCACCCAGCCCTCATCCCTCCCTGCCCTGCCAGGCTCTCCATCCTGTCTCCCCTCCCTCCCTGCCAAGCTCTGCACCCAGCCCCCCTCCCTGCCCTGTACCTTGTCCCCCCTCTCTCACGATGTCCTGCAAGCTTCCACCGTCATACTATTTTTTTCAATAACTGCTCCTCAGTCCTGGAATAATCTTCCACTGTATATAAGAGAGGAAAATAATTTAGACAAATTCAAGACCAAACTTAAAAGTTTTCTCTTTAAAGATGCTTTTGGTGAATAAATAATTCTCTTATCTCTTTTTATCTAATATTTCTTCTTTAATCATTTTTGTCTCCCCTCCCAATGTTTTTACCTTAATATATTGAATTTAATATTGATTGTAACCACTAAATAATTTTCCTTTTGTCTTGATATTGTATGTATAAATTATTTAACTTAAATGATTTAATCTCTGTATAAGAATGTCCATATTTTTTAATTTAATATGATATACTGTATGTTTGTGTAATATGTTACCCATATTTTAGTTATTTTTAACAATTTGTACATCGCCTAGAACTTTGAATAGGCGATTAATCAAACTATATAATAAACTTGGAAACTTGGAAACCTGGTGGGCCGGAATAATCCCTCCTGTTCTTGTCGACTATCAATTTTTTTACCTCCCTCCCACCTCCTGCTGCATACCTTTTTGAATCCCTGGTGGTCCAGCGAGAACTCAAGGCAGCCATTCAGTGAGCGTCTTAGCACCGGGCAGGAGCGAGAATAGCTCGATCATGCCCGGTACACCCCTGGGCTACGAGAACTCAAGATGGCCATTCAGGGAGTGGCTCAGCACAGGGAAGGAGCAAGGAAAGCTCACTCCTGTCTGGTACACTGCTGGACCACTAGGGATTCATAAAGGTACGTGGGGGGGAGGCAAGAGGGAGGTAAAAAAAAATAAAAATTGGCAGAGTCGTCCAGGACAGGAGACGGGAGTGATCCCTCCTGTCTCAGCCCACCCCACCAGGCCATAAAGCAGGCCCGACGGAGGCCTACAACAAGTCCAGGAGGGGGGTGGGGGAAGCGATGACCCGAATATAAGCCAAGACCCCCATTTTTGGGCCATTTTGGGGGCCCAAAAATCTCAGTTTATATTCGAGTATATACGGTATGTTGCTATTTCACATCACACATGTTTATGTGCCCTCATTGCTCCATTGATATTTTTAATGTTTGTGCTTTTAAAATTGATGCTCGCATTGCATCTAACTGATTCAAAAAAAGTTTGCACAAGTTCCTGGAGGAAAAGTTCATAAAAATTATTAAGCAGGAACACTTGGAAAGCCATTGATCATCCCTGGAACTAAACTATGAGACATAGATTGACTTTTTGGGATCTGCTGGATACGTGTGACCTGGCGTGACCACTGTCGGAGACAGGATACTGGGCTCAACGGAGCTTGGTCTGATGCAGCTTGGCTTTTCTTATGTTTATAGATGTATTAGTTAGGTGCCATCGACTCGTGCTCGAGTCCTAATGACTTGATAAATTACAAATCTAAAACTACAATGGGAACTCACGGCAGCCATTCTGATGACAGCTTTGCATGGGGCAGGAGCATAGGAAGATCGCTCCTGCCCCGCTTCACCGCTAGACCACCAGGTAAGTTTCCGGAGATGCAGGAGGGAGGCGGGGATGGGTCAGAGCCAGCCAAGAAGTTATTCGTGATTTTTCACACTTCGCAGTCTGGCTCTGCACCTAACCCCCGCGAATACCAAGGGATAAGTATATATGCATAAGCATATTTGACATTCTTGAGCACTAATGCCAATCCATAGTGATTGAAAAAGATTAAAATATTGATTATTGACATTACTGTATAGTAGTTTCAAGTTTGTATCAACTCAGCCATTTTTAATTTTTATTAAAATTTGCAGAACACATTGAAAATTCAGAGAATTAGCCATATCAGTTTGTACCAGCAATAAGTGGGAAAACATGCAAAGCATGGCTCTTCAACTAATAGCCAACCTGTCGATCAAATCAGGAAGGATTCCGGAAGACTGGAAAGTAGCGAATGTTACGCCGATCATGAAGAAAGGTTCAAGAGGAGCTCTGGGAAACTACAGACCGGTGAGTCTGACCTCAGTACCGGGAAAGATGGTAGAGGTGCTGATAAAGAACCGCATCATTGATCACCTTGACAGACACAATCTGATGAGGACCAGCCAGCATGGCTTCAGCAAAGGAAGATCTTGCTTGACGAACTTGCTATACTTCTTTGAGGGAGTAAACAGGCAGCTAGACAAGGGTGACCCGGTCGACATTGTATATCTGGATTTTCAGAAGGCGTTCGACAAGGTCCTGCATGTACGACTACTTTGAAAAATTGCAAGTCATGGAATCGAGGGTGAAATACTCACATGGATTAAAAACTGGCTGGCGGTTAGGAAACAGAGAGTGGGGGTAAATGGACAATACTCAGACTGGAAAAGCATCACGAGTGGAGTGCTGCAGGGTTCAGTGCTTGGACCCATGCTCTTCAACATATTTATAAATGACCTGGAAATTGGTACGACAAGCGAGGTGATTAAATTTGCAGACAATACGAAGTTATTCAGATTAGTGAAGACACAGGATTGCGAAGACTTGCAACGTGACAAATACACTTGAGAAATGGGTGTGACATGGCAAATGAGGTTTGACGTGGATAAGTGTAAGGTGATTCATGTCAGCAACAAAAATCTTATACATGAATACAGGATGTCTGATGCAGTACTCCGAGAGACCCCTCCACCCCATCCACCCCAGGAAAGAGACTTGGGAGTACTGGTTAACAAGTCAATGAAGCCATTCGCGCAATGCGCGGCGGTGGCAAAAAAGGCAAACAGAATGTTAGGAATGATTAAGAAGGGGATCATGAACAGATTGGAGAAGGTTATCATGCCGCTGTATTGGGCCATGGTACGCCCCCATATGGAATACTGTGTCCAGCACTACTCGAAAGGGTCCAGAGAAGAGTGACTAAAATGGTTAAGGGGCTGGAGGAGTTGCCGTACAGTAAACGATTAGAGAAACTGGGCCTTTTTTCCCTCGAACAGAGGACATTGAGAGAGGACATGATCAAAACATTCAAGGTATTGAAGGGAATAGACTTAGTAGATAAGGACAGGTTGTTCACCCTCTCCAAGGTAGGGAGAACGAGAGGGCACTCTCTAAAATTTAAAGGAGCTAGATTCCATACAACATAAGGAAGTTCTTCTTCACCCAGAGAGTGGTAGAAAACTGGAACACTCTTCCAGAAGCTGTTATAGGGGAAATCACCCTCCAGGGATTCAAGACAAAGTTAGACAAGTTCCTGCTGAGCCAGAATGTAAGCAGGTAAGGCTAGTCTCAGTTAGGGCACTGGTCTTTGACCTAAGTGCCGCTATGGGAGCAGACTGCTGGGCACGATGGACCACTGGTCTGACCCAGCAGCGGCAATTCTTATGTTCTTATGTTCCACTCCCTTTGTGTATGTGTATGAGTACTTATGTTCCTATCAAGTATGTTTCAATTACAACCTCTCTAAAACATGGAGAAACCCATCTGGCGTTCCACAGGGGTCTCCATTATCCCCACTGCTCTTCAACGTCTACATATCATCACTTGGCGTGCAGCTGGCCCAGCGGGGTATAAAATTATTCAGTTATGCGGATGACTTTACAATCATTATCCCTTTCAATACTTCTCCCTCTGAAACCACCCCCATGGCAACAGAAGCACTAAACCTGATGGAACAATGGACCACAGAATTCAGACTGAAGCTTAATTCAGATAAAACTAAATTCTTCATAGCCTCGCCACACTCACCTGTCACCACAACACCACTATGCATCAACAATCTCAGCTACCCTATTCAATCTACAATGAAGGTTCTGGGGGTAATACTGGACCAAGGTCTAACCATGAAAGACCATGTGGACTCCCTCTCTGGAAACTTAGATCCATTAGAGCATACTTCAATGCTTCTTCATTCAGAATTCTGGTACAATCCCTAATGCTAAGCCATCTTGATTATTGTAACATTGCCCATCTGGCAATCTCCCAAAAGAAAATACAGAGACTACAACTGATACAAAATGCAGCAGTCAGGTTGATCTTTGGGTTGAAGAAGTCCGATCACTTAACCCCTTCCTACCGACTCCTGCACTGGCTGCCAATGGAGGCACGTGCGAAGTTCAAGCTGGGATGTCTCTGCTTCAAGGTCTGGTCTAGCCCCTAAATATATAACTGACCTCTTCTCCTTCTCAGACATAAGAGAAGAAAACACCTGAAGTTCGTTTCCCCATCGGCTAGAGGATGTAAATTTAAGAGGCACCATCAACAACTTCTATCGTATTAAGCAGCCACATGGGGCAAAGACCTGGAAAAACTAATTATACATGCAAATAACTATGGTGAATTTAGGAAACATCTAAAAACATACCTGTTCTTGAAGTACCTAGGTAACGGAACTGCACAATCGACCCTATCACAATCTCACCCCCCAAATCTGATCCCGCAAACTGTCAACCACTAATCTCTAGCTATGAATGTTCCATTCAATTTGTAGAATCTTCTAATTCATTGTAAACTGCATTGAATCTTTCTAATTCATTGTAATTCATTCTAATTCATAGAATCTTTCTAATTCATTGTAAACTGCATAGAACTTCACGGTCCTGCGGTATATAAACTGTTATTATTATTATTATGTTATTGCATATATATCTGTGTTGCGTCTTTGTGGATCTCTGAGTGAGAGAGGGAAAATAGAAGGGATATTGAGTGGTTTTCATACATTCCATTGATTTGGAAAGAATAATAAAATGAAAGCACATGTGATTATATGTCTAATCATTCAATGTCACTGTCAACAGATTTCAAAGAATACATTTAAACCACAGGGTGCCACTGTACCAAGAAATCAAGTACTGCTGTGCTTCTCCACCATTAGGAAGCCATACACTTAAGTAACAACCAGTAACAAACTATATAGTTCATTCATTAAATGTCACCATGCATGGCAACCATTAAAAAATGTATAGAATTCAATCACTAGGTTTCACAGAATTTACAACAAAGAGAATGAAATATACACATCTTAATCACTAAAGGCCAGATTCTATAAAAGGTGCCTAAGCATACCTACATTATAGGCGCTGCTCCGCACGGTTGTCAGTCAATCACTAGGCACTGCTTATAGAATCACGCCTAGTGGTGCCTAAGTGAACTTAGGCATTGCTAGGCACCGGTACATTAGGCCAGGTTTTATCTGGCCTAATGTACCAGTGCCTATCTCGCACTCCTAGTGATACCTACGTTTACCATGCTTATTCTCTGCTCCTAACCATGCCTACTTTTCAGATAGGCATCATTGGGTGCCTCGACTTAGGTATCTCTAGGAGTCCTAAGAGTTCCATGTAGAACTCTTAATTGGTAATTACATTTTTTTTGATTGGTTGAAGATTGTCACAGTTAATTACCATGCCAATTAAGTCAATTAAAATAAAAGATGCACTTGGATTCCAAAATTAGGCACTGCTAGGCGTTCTTGATTAGGGCACTAGCGGTGCCTAATGTAGGCATCCTTTACAGAATCTGGCCCTAAGAGCCAGCACGGCAGAGATAGGGGTAAGGTAGCAGGGAGGGGTGTTGTGGGGAAAGCATATAGAACATGCCTTATGGAATAATTTCCATGCCCTCTATGGTTGGCAGCTTGACTACTAACAGTTGTATCATGAGGTTACCACTAATTGTTGACCAGTGCTGTTTTTGATGCCAGCAGCCTATAGGGCAGAAGCAACTGGAGATCACTGTCCCCCTCCCCCCCCCCCCATTAGACACCTGGATAGGTCCAGTAATGTACTGGGGGGATTGAAGGTTTGTTATGAGGAGGGTACAGATTGGGGGTGGAGGACTTGGATCAATGTGCCCATTCTGCTTGGGGGGGGGGTAGTTGGGGAGGGTATAGTATCAAATGTGATTGTAGGAGACCACTGACTGCTTTAAACAATAACGAGCCAACTTGGGGTCTGCTAGCTGTGTATCTGCAGCCAGTAACACACAATATTCCCAACTGCAGCAATGCAAATTTTTATTTACTGTGGGAGCTAGGTCACCTGTGGTACTGAGTTAATGCAGATTAATGGCTTCCACAGTAGATATCCCTGTGTTGTTTACCACAATTTAGTAACTAATACCCTTGTATGTGCTGTAGAAGCATAGGAGGTCTGTCTGTGTGTGTGTGTGTGGGGGGGGGGCAGGGGGAGGGCAGGAAGTGATGTGAACCTGTTGTAGTTGCTAGGAAAACGGCTTTGGGGCCCATTTTCTTTGAGTGAAGAGATAGGGGGTTAAACTATTAGGTGCCACTAGTCCTTTTGCCATCTTTCCTTAACAAATATTGAATAGAATGTAAAAATATTTTGGTAAACACTGCTGGTTTTAAGATTTAGAGTAAATAATGCTTTTTCAGTTTTGAGAGAACGTCTTATATCAATCACCAAATTGCAATCATCCTGTATTATTAGCTAATTACCTTTAACCACTGTAACAAAGTCCCTTCAGTGATGAGAATGTTTGTCTCTTGTCCCTGGGCTATTAAATAATGACAATAACTAACCTTTCTATGTTCTAATCCACTGAAGAAAATGAAACAATGTGCCCTTCTGCCTACCCTCTGTGGGAGAGGGATGATATGCCAAAAACAGAGTGACAGGTAATACTGTGTACTTATAATGTACTGTATAAAAAAACAGCACATCTAAGCTATTGACAGATTGATAAAACTGTCATAAATTTTAGATTACAGACTTCTTTAGCACAGGGTAGAAATGCCTTATTATTTAGTGTATAAGCACCCAATTATTTAAGCTTCCAACCAAACCTCACCTTTAAGCCACAATGATCCCATTTCATAAGACCTCAGCAGCTTAATTCAAACCAGCAGCTTTTGAGGTTATGAGACATTACAAACCATCCTCGTCATCCGGCTCATAAAAATATCATTTTTTTAACATCTGAGGTCTGGATTCTATAAACAGCGCTATTGTCAGCGGCCACCTTAAAAATGGCTACCGATCATGTGTCAATCATGCAATGGCGCCATTTATAGAATTGCACCTACCTTTGATGTGAATTGTGCCTACTGAGGTGTTTTATGGTGCCTAATGTCGCTTCTGGCATTAGCCATGCTTACGGTGGCATTATCGTAAAGTGATTCCAGTGCCATTTTTAGGCATCGGTAAGCACCTTGAAATTTGTTTTACGTGAAATGGTATTTTACACTTAACTTAAGCACCAGTAGGATGCCTACTAGTGCCTAAGTTAAGGCCGTTTATAGAATATGGGCCTTAGTGGCTTAATGGTGAGGTTTGGTTGGAAGTCTATATTTTGATTCTTGCCTTTTGCCTCTATATTTGAAACTGCATGTAATTATTGACAGTTTCATGTATTATGTAGCCAGGGATGGCTCAAAGGGTTGCGATACCCTGATCCTATTTTTGTGTCCTTATCTGAGGGTCAGTCTTGTGATATGAACTACAATGATGGCAAGGTTCATACTATGAAAATGCTCCAACTACTACTACTACTACTATTTATCACTTCTAGAGCACTGAAAAGGTGTACCCGGCATTCTTCAGTTTCCCTTTCCCCCTTTCATCTACTTACCTGATTTTCTTTTCTTTTTTTTTTTTTTTTATTTATAATTTTGAATACTTTACAATATCCAAGAGTTCAAAAGAAAAAAGGATATCACATAAAATAAAGTAATACATAATCAAATCATACATACAAAGTTCCTTTCAAGCCCACATTAATGGGGAGTATATCTTGCTATTTCTAAAAATAAAGTTCAGGGAATATAAAGAATGGTAATTCTTGGTTCATAATTATGAACCCTGAATCATTCCTTAATCTAGGATACTGTTATATTAATTCTCCTCATATTTCTCAGTAAGGTGAAACAAATCTCATTTCTATTTCTTTTCTCTTGCAATTAAGAATTGTTGTAGTTGTATTGGATCCCAAAAAGAATATTCGATATCTTGTAGTTTAATCATACATTTACAAGGAAATTTCAGGTAAAAGGATGCATCCAGTGCCAATACTCTATCCTTCAATTTCAAAAATTCTTTCCTCCTCAACTGTGTGGTTCTGGATACATCCGGAAAGATCCTGACCAAATCCCCGCAAAATTTTGTTAACCTATTTTTGAAATAAAGTCTCATTATCAACATTTTATCCATCTCGCTCATGCATGTTATTACCAGGGTGGACCGAGTCTGAATCACATCCTGTGTGTCTTCTAGAAATTCAGTCAAATTTACCTCTGGTGTGGTCAGATGGTCCTCCCCCTGGGCAGATTCAAGTTTTTTTAAAGGAATATAGTAATAATTATTTATTGGAAAATTCTCTGCATTGGCCAATCTCAGTACAGTGGTGCCTCGCATAACGAACGCCTCGCACAGCGAACGCTGCGCACAACGAACTTCATGTCTTGCTTCCTACAACGAACTTCGTTTCACACAACGAAGTCGCCCGAGCTGCATCCTTCCGCGCAGGCACTGCGCTTAACTGCCCTCTCTCCGCTTGGCTCCCTGTGCAGTGGTGGACCGTCGGCTCGCAGGGGCCCGGCGCCTACTGCTGATGCGTTGGGGGGGGCGGAGCTACTCTCGCCGCTTCCCCGATGCTAGAAAAATAACAGCTTTGTTCTCTCTCACCATTGGCATTCTGTTTACATATTGAAAGAAACAGGAAAAAAAAAGCTTATCCATTAAGACCATTTTGTAATAAGTATAAACTAGTATTATAGACAGAATGATCTGCCCAAGGAAATGGACAACATTTTCAACCATGCAGGCATTTAAAAAATGAACAATTAAGTCCCAGTTTTTGCCGCTGAGACTCTGCCCTCTCTCACTGTAAAATTAGACTCTACTTAGTCTGTCTTTAAATTTAAAAAATGTGTGTTGTTTTAAAAAACAATTATGTTTTTAGATGTATCTAAATAAAAATAATAACAAAAAATTTATCTTTTTTTATGTCATCTTAGCATATTTTATGCTACAGAACGAATTATTTTTTTTAACATGTATTGTTATGGGAAAACGCGTTTCACATAACGAACTTTTCGCATAACAAACTTGCTCCTGGAACGAATTAAGTTCGTTGTGTGAGGCACCACTGTACTTCTTTAAAGAATTTCCTTAATAAAATCTCAGGTGACAACAAGTGAGTTACTGGAAAATTGACCAAGCATAGATTTTTCACTCTATTCATATTTTCCATAGATTCAATTTTAGAATGTATTACAGTTGAATCTTTAACAGCTGATACAGAGACAGCTTGCAAATTATTACATTGATTTTCCACCACATTTAGTCGTTTATCCAAACAACCTAGGTTAGCATCCACATTTTCTAATTTAGAAGAAACTGACTGGGAATAATCTCCCATTTGCTTCATCGTTGTCCTGAGAAACCCTTCAACCCGAAATTCCAGTATGACCCTCTCTTACTCTATCCACTAACAAATTGTACCTAAACACTTATAACTTTCCTTAAACTAAACTACTGTATTTCCCCCTTCTCTCCTTCTGCTTACTCTCCCTGTATTTAATTCTCTCCAAAAACTATAAATCCAATCACTAATCCTGTTGTACTACTTATATGTCTAGTTACTCCCCACTGTGTATGTTCAATTGTAAACCATTCTGAGCTATTGGGAGGACGGGATAAAAATCTAAATAAATAAATAAATAAAAACCCTAGATATACCTAACCATAAGTCTTTTAAGGTAATATCCTGTGTTTCTTCTGTTCGTGTGCTTTCATCCACTCCACCAGAAAATATCAAAGGTTTAGGTATTTCGGCATATATTAATTTACTTGAATGGGTGGATGAAATCACTTGAGCATCAAATGTAGCGGGGGTTATATTCCCACTATCACTGGGTACCGGATGAAGGGGAGGAGTACGATTGAGAGGAATCATTGAGGCTCCTGACAAAGAGGAATCTGCATCTGGTGGTATCACTGGTGGATTATCCGAAAATAATAATAAATGTCTGTCCATTGGACCCGATACCACTGGTGTAGAGCTTTTAGGTTTTATCATTCTTTTACCCATATTCTTAAAGTCATATAAAAGTATATAGAAAGATTTTATAAATTACCAGACCAGCTTCCAGCTCCCGGGCTCCTCGTGGCTCCAAGGGGCTCGCTGCGGCCGCAACTGCGGCGGCGGCTTGATTTTAAGGCTGTGGAGACGGACCCAGTGATCAAGGGGTTCGTCTCTGTGAGTGCCTGCACGGCTGGTAGGAAAAAGCAGCAAACCACTGCTGCGGGTGAGCAGGAAGCAGACGATCCTCTCAGGCTGTATCCTCAGTGGCAAGTCTCCCGAGTTCAGCCGCGGCGGCGGCTTGATTTTAAGGCTGTGGAGACGGACCCGGTGATCAAGGGGTCCGTCTCTGTGAGTGCCTGCATGGCTGGTAGGAAAAAGCAGCAAACCGCTGCTGCGGGTGAGCAGGAAGCAGACAATCCTCTCAGGCTGTATCCTCAGTGGCAAGTCTCCCCCTGATTTTCTTTTCATAATCTTACATCCCTAGTCTTCCCCCATCTGTGTTTCATTCCTTCCCCAGTCTCCTATCTCCTATCATATTTCATTCACTTTCTAGATTCTCATTTCTACCCTCTGCACTTATTTCCTCCCAAGCCTCATATACCAACCATGCCTATTCTCTGCCCTACTACTACTACTAATTACTTATATAGTGCTGAAAGGCATATGCAGCGCTATACATTTTGACATTTTTAGATGGTCCCTGCTCAGAAGAGCTTATAATCTAACTTGGACAGACAGACATGACATAGAGGGTAGGGGATACAGAACCCAAGGTGAGAGGAGTTAGGAGTCTAAAGCACTCTCAAAAAGGTGGGCTTTTAAATGGGCCTTGAACACTGCCAGAGATGGAGCCTGCCGTAGGGATTCGGGCAGCTTGTTCCAAGCATATGGTGCAGCAAGGCAGAAGGGATAAATTCTGGAGTTGGCAGTTGAATAGAAAGGCACAGATAGGAGGGACTTACCAGCTAAACAGAGCTCCTAGGGGTGGGGGGATCATAGGGGAAGATAAATGAAGAGAGATAGTGAGGGGCAGCTGAGTGAATGCATTTGTAGGTCAGTAAGAGGAGTTTGAGTTGTATTCGGAAACGGATGGGAAGCCATTGAAGTGACTTTAGGAGAGGTGTAACATGAATAAAGCGGCTCTCCCGGAATATGAGTCGTGCAGAATTCTGGATGGATAGGAGGAAGTGAATTGGATAAGTGGAAGGCTTGAGAGTAGCGAGTTGCAGTAGTCATAAGTGTGAGGTGATGAGGGCATGGTTAAGTGTTTTGGTAGTGTGCTCAGAGAGGAAGGGTCAGATTTTGAGTATTATAGAGGAAGAAACGGCAAATTTTAGCGATATTTTATCTAGGTAGTGAAGGAGAGAGAAGTCAAAGATGCCCCCAAGATTATGAGTAGACAAAATAGGAAGGATTAGAATGTTGTCCACAGAGAAGGAGAACGAGGGAAGCAGAGAGCTGAGTTTAAGCGGGAAGATGAGCAACTCTGTTTTAGCCATATTCAATTTTAGATGGCGGTGAGACATCCAGGTGGCAATGTCATACGGGCAGGCTTAGACTCTGGTCTGGGTTTCAGTAGAGATATTTGGTGCAGAGAGGTAGATCTGGGAGTCATCAGCATAGAGGTGATACTGGAAGCCATGGGAGGTGATCAGCACTCCAAGTGAGCATGTATAGATTGAGAAAAGGAATGGTCCCAAGATAGAGCCTTGAGGTACACCAATCGATAGTGTGAAGGCTGTGGAGGAGGAACCAACTATTGCATATACTGAAGGTGCGATGGGAGAGATAGGAAGAAAACCAGGAGAACCCTGGAATCCCAACAAGGACAGTGTATCAAGGAGTAGGCGGTGATCAACAGTACCAAAGGCGGCAGACAGATTGAGAATGATGAGGATAGAGTAGAGGTCTTTGGCCAAGAACAGGTCATTGGAAACTTTAGTAAGGGCAGTTTCTGCGGAATGCAGCAGGCGAAAGCCTGACTGAAGTGGATCCAGAATAGCATGGGATAAAAGGAAGGCTATGCAACAGCGGTGAACAAGCATGTTCAAGTAACTTGGATAAGAAAGGGAGAAGGGAGATGGGGTGAAAATTGGAGAGACATGTAGGGTCTAGTGAGGGTTTCTTGAGGAGGGATGTGATGACGACATGTTTGAGGGCATCAGAGAAAGTTGCAGTAGAGAACAATAGGTTGAGAATGTGACAGATAGGAGGGATGACAGAGGGCAAGATAGCACCAAGTTGCACAGGGACAGAAATCAAACCCATCCCTGCCCATCTTAACTAGGAGTCAAATCCATCCCCGCTGGAATCAAATTCATCCCTGCCCATCCCCGCTGAAATCAAATCCATCCCCGCCTGTCCTTATAAACTTCAGAAGTAGTTATTTCATTTAAATATGCTACTGAATTAAAGGCTCTGGTAGAGACCCATTTACAAATAAACAAAGACACTTTATTAATTTGGAAATATTAATTGGGAAGAATATATACTTTGTAAATGGGTTTCTACCAGAGCCTCTAATGTAAATATAAAATATAAATACTCAGCTGATGAGGACCCCCAAGCTGTCAGCTGAGGATTTCCTCTGCAGTTGGCCGGGGGTCCCTTTTGCCAAGCTTGGCAGGCAGCAGTAGCATCCCTGAGTCACAGATACTGGCACCTCAGTGGTTCATGGATGCTGCCAGCGACTGCTGTGCTTGATGGAGGGGAGCTCTGGCTGACTCTAGAGGAGGTCCTCTGCTGGTGGTGCTTGAGGATCCCCACCAGCCACAGCAAGGGTCAGCAAGTACTTCAATATTGTAGAAATAAAACCAGAAATGCATTTCCTTTTCTTTTGAACACAATACAAAGACATCTGCTATATACATTTCCCAAAGCTAACATATTTTAGTCAATAAATTCTGTTTTTTATCCTTTGTTGTCTGGAGACTTATTTTTCCATCAAGTTGGTCCCAGTTACTTTTTTCTGCTTTCCCATCTTCTATAAATT
Organism: Geotrypetes seraphini; assembly: GCF_902459505.1. Lineage (NCBI taxonomy): Eukaryota > Metazoa > Chordata > Amphibia > Gymnophiona > Dermophiidae > Geotrypetes > Geotrypetes seraphini. The sequence goes on along the minus strand of NC_047088.1, from coordinate 172,635,659 downwards.
CTTCTGTTGCTGTCCATTTGTTCCTCCTATCATGGTCCAGCATTTATCCCTCTCTCATCCCCTAGACCATGTGCAACATCTTTCGCCCTTGCCCACCAGCCCCATGCCCAACATTTCTCCTTCTATCACCCCTCTCCAGCACCATGCCACATCTTTCCCTCCATTCCCTTCACCACTATATCCAACATTCCTCGCGCTTGCATTTCTTTCAATCTGTCCCACTTTCACCACATTTCTCCACCATAATATTTCCACCACTATAAATTGTAATGTAATATATGCTTTCTTTCCCTTTAACATCTTCCCTGCCTTCTTGCATTCATTAGCTAGCCTGGATGTAATTCTCCTTCCTTCTCCCTTGATCTTTCCCAACTCTTCTCCTTCCTCCCTCTGCCCCAGCACTATTCACTCCTACCCCCCCAACAGCTAAGCTTTTGAACCTGTTTTACTCCTCCCTTTGCTACAGTCACAGCTCAGCTCTTTAACCTGAGCTGATGGGAATTAGGTCCCCATTTGCACTTTGTTCTCCCTTCACTGTGGCTAAGGTTCAGCTTTTGTCCTGGGTCCCCTTTGGCACCCTACTTCTTTCTATGTGGCTCTTCTTCCTTCACATTGATTCCACTGCTCCAATTCAATTATTGACTCCAGATAACAGCAGGGGTTGAAGGCAGCTTGAGCCGAGAGGCTTGTCTTCTTTTCCTGCCTATAGTACGCCACACGACTCGGAAGTCTTCCCCCGACGTCAGAGCTGACATCAGAGGGAAGGCTTCACGTCAGTCACATGCAGCATGCAGGGCAGCGGGCTATCTGTATTCTGTGTGGGTGACCAAGGTCAGGTGTTTTGATAGGAATAAATGTTGAGAAGCATACAGTGTGCTTTGTGTAGTTTAATTTTGTGGTTAACCATTATGTGTTGTTAATAAGATTATATTGTGTGTATATATGAAAAATGAATGGAAAAAATGATATTACAATTAGTACTATTATGGGGGTAGGGTCTGGGGCAGAGATTGGGTGGGGTCTGGGGCAGAGCTTTCGGGTCCCCCCCCAAACATGCTGCCTGTGTCTAGAATGACTACTGTATTTGTTCAATATGTTTTATTAGAATTTTCAGAAAGCATAGTACAATACAGAAAAGAAAAACAGGGACCAACAGGTATACACTCTCTTGCAGGGCGATCAAAATTCAGACAGAAGGGGAAGATAAGAACTTAATACATACAGTTATTTGAATAAAGTTGGGATTAAGTATGGTAACATCTATGAAATGAAAATAACCAGGTGGATTGCTGGAATGGTGTCTCAGGGTGAGGAAGGATCTATACTTCTACTAAGTCTAAGGCCTTCTTCCATTAAACTGCGATAGCAGTTTGTAGCACGGGGAGCCGCGCTGAATGCCCTTCGCTGCTCCCGACGCGCTGAATGCCCTTCGCTGCTCCCGACGCTTATAGGAACTCAATGAGTAGTGGGAGCAGTGCACCTCTCTGCGCTAAAAACTGCTAGCGCAGTTTGATAGAAGAGACCCTAAGTATCTTAATAAAAAATTCTGCCCACAACTTAGCCTGTGTTTTAGATTTTGGTCCCTTATGTGATTGAGTTTGACACCCCTGCTGTAAACAGTGTCTGGAAAAAATGGGACCCTCTTACATGGCTTCAAAATACTTTGCAATTGTTTAAACTTTTAGTATGACCTTTGAAAATACATTAGTATAATGGGTTCTATTTAGTTAATTCATAATTTATGTTCAAAGTGTCCTTCAACCTTGACATGTTCATGAAGTCTTCAATGCCACTGAGCTATTGGCTCAATTAATTCTGGGATTTCATTAATTAAGAGCTAACTGTTTTGCAAGCTTGATGCACTGGAGCTCCATCTTGTTGAAAAATAAAGTATTCAAAAATGTCTTGATATTCTAGGCAGAAGTTTCTGCTGCAGTAGGATGTTTTGTGATTACTTGGAAAAACAAGGTCCCATTTTTACCGGACACCATGTAGAATACCATAAAGTATGCGCTTATCTTCATCATTCAGGTACCCAGAGGTCTTTGGCCTGCCTAAATTGTGGGCACATAGTCACAACCACCCTCCGGCCGCCGCTGGTCTGAGTGGCATGTGACAGGTTTTAGCATGCGCCTCTAGGAGTCGCAAAGATTTTAGGAGACTACTGAGTACTGGTGTTTAACCATTAAGACACCACATACCATATGTAACTGAAATATGAACTAGGCTTTATTATAACTCAGTTCAAAAAGGTATCTGACTTTTCCAAGCCTCAAAAGAAAGTCCAAAGAGAACAATTCAAAAGACAAAAATCAGAATACAATTCACAGTGTCAGAATGCTCCCAATCAAAGGAAATTTCAGCATCTGTTCATACTTGTAACAAACAAAAGAAAAAATGTTTGGAAACAGTTCCTGGGTTTCTCTGTGTCTCAGTCTTCCCTTCAGGTGTGTCTTTATTCAGGTGTTCTTTAAGCCACATGTAGGGCAGGCATAAGGTGACCATATGTCCTGTTTTTGGATCCCCTGTCCAGTTGTCCCCACACACAGCTTCGGGATGCCGAAATGTCCCGTTTTCAGGGACAGCATCTCGAAGTTGTGCGTGGGGAAACAGGACAGGCGATCGCTTCCTGTGCCTCCTGCCATGCAAAAAAAAACAAAAAAACGCCTCTTTTTCTGGCCTCTTTCAGCGCTGGAGGGAGGGAGAGAAGGGCAGAGACTTAGATTTGCAGTTGGGAATCTCCGGTTTATCTGCAAACCAGAGAAACAATGAAAGCAGGAAACAAGCCATTTCCTATTTGGCACAATGAAGAGGAAGACCTTCTCACTGAGGGCTGAGTGATGCACAGTCTTCAATCCCTTTCAGTGCTGATTGGTCAGAACGGTCCCTGGGGCGGGGAGGGTCATAGAAGGGTTCGTCCTCTATCTCTGATTGGGGGAGAAGAGAAAAGAAGGCATCACTCTCAGCTCCTTCTGCTACTCACAGCTAAGGCGGGAGGAGGAGCCAAGGATAGACATAGAGCTGTGCAGATGGGCGGGAAGATGGCTGCAGGGTCCACCCTCTAGCCCTGATTGGGGGAGAGGAGAAAAGAAGGAGTCACTCTCACTCCTTCTGCTACTCATAGCTAAGGTGGAGGAGGAGCCAGGGCTGGAAATGGAGCTGGGAATATGGGCGCCCGATTTAACCCTCCTCCCCCCCCTGGTCCGCCGCTGCTGCTGTTGGTAATCGCCACCCAGAAGCCTTCTTCCCAACATCAATTCTGACGTTGGAGAGGACGTTCCGGGCCAGCCAGGCAGCGATTAGCTGGCCCGGAACGTCCTCTCGGACGTCAGAATTGACGTCAGGAAGAAGACTTCTGGGCAGCGATTACCAGCAGCAGGGAGGTACAAAGGAGAGCAGTGGCAGTGGCGGACTGGGGGTGGGCGGCGGACCGGGGGGGTTAAATCGGGCACTGGAGAGAGGCTTTTTTTTTTTTTTTTTTGCGTGGCAGGGAGGCTGGCTGGCTGGCTTTGAGGGTGGGGGTGGGATAAAGTCTGGAAGGCAGTGAGAGGGACATGGGAATGAGGCACTGAGGGCACTAAGGACATAGGTTGGGGTACTAATGACATAGGAAGGAGGCACTGGGGGCACTAAGGACATAAGAAGGGGCACTAAGGACATAGGAAGGAGGCACTGCAGGCACTAAGGACATAGGAAGGAAGCACTGGGGGCACTAAGGACATAGGAAGGGGCACTAAGGACATAGGAAGGGTCTCTAAGGACATAGGAAGGAGGCACTGGGGGCACTAAGGACATAGGAAGGAGGCACTGGGGGCACTAAGGACACAGGAAGGATGCACTGGGAACACTAAGGACATAAGAAGGGGCACTAAGGACATAGGAAGGAGGCACTGAGGGCACTAAGGACATAGGAAGGAGGGAGGAAATAGAAAGGGACAATTGTTAGGCCTGAGTACAGAAAGAAATGAAAGAAAGGATACACAGTCAGAAGGAAACGCAATCAGAGACTCATGAAATCACCAGACAGGAAAGGTAGGAAAAATCACCAGACAGCAAAGGTAGAAAAAATGATTTTATTTTCAATTTAGTGATCAAAATGTGTCAGTTTTGAGAATTTATATCTGCTGTCTATATTTTGCACTATATTTGTCTATTTTTCTATAGTTACTGAGGTGACATTGTATATTTTAAAGTCATTTGCCTTGACATCTTTGAAACCCCCCAAATATAAATGATAATTAACATTTTCTCTGCGTATAGTGTGCTGTGTAGTTTTTAAAAATTTTATGGTTACCATTATGAATTAATAAGATATTTATTATGTGTACATGAAAAATGAATGGAAGAAATTGGGGGGTGGGATTGGGGGCGGGGCTATGGTGGGATTGGGGGCGGGACTGCCAATTAATAGATATCCCCTTTTGATGAAAAAAATAAATGGTCACATTAGGCAGGCAGGAAGTGCACACAGATAGAATCTTTGCAAAAGAGTTCTGTTCTTACCCTGAGTTCAAACATATAAATCTCAGTGAGTTAGAGCAGGAAAGAAAACAAAAAAAAACTTATTTTCAGAGCTGTGCTGGGCAGTGGCGTACCTAGGGTATGTGGCACCCGGGGCCCATCATTTTTTGACACCCCCCCCCCCCCCTCATGGAAAAAATTTTTTTTTTTTTTTTTTGCAATAACCATGAAATGGAATAAATGGTCAGAATAGAAACAGGCAGTGAAAATTTTCTTTTATTGAACCTCATTTATGTAACCATTATTCCAAACATAACATAACATAAATTATGTCGGAATTGTCATGACATCAGAAGTACATATGGAGTAGTTGCAGGTGATGCTTGGGACAGTTCTGATTATGTTAGTTTGGTTTTATGTGTTTTTTGAATAGAAGGGTTTTTATTTCTTTTTTTAAGGTTTTGTAGTTTGTGGTCGAGGTCAATAGGTTGTAGAGTTGGGGGTCAAGTGTTGCAGCTCGAATGGCTAGGAGGTTGTCGAACAGTTTTTTTCTTTTGACGTTTTTGGTTGGAGGGTGTGTGAATGGTGCGTGAGTTCTCCTATGTCTGTTTGAAGTGGATTGAATTATTTAGCTGAAGAAATTAGTTACCCCCCCATTCCACACACATTAATTCTCTTCCATTTTTGTTCCCATTATAAAAAAACACTGATAAGTTCCCAGGAAAAAAATACATTAAAATAAGAAGTGAAAACAAAGGCCCCTACAGATGAGAACATAACATAAGAATAGCCTAACTGGGTCACACCAATGGTCCATCATGCCCAGTAGCCCATTCTCATGGTAGCCAATAGTGCTGCCCGATTCAGAGAAAAATATTTCATTCGATTCGATTCACCCTGTTGAATCGATTTTTCGATTAGATTCACTGTTAATGACACCGCTTTTTAAGTTTAAACAAAGTATAACAATAAATTTCACAACAACAATAAATTTCACAAAGTACTTAAAAAAAAAAAATCACATTTTTCCATTAAAGCAGTTCTGGAGACATTTGCTTGAACAGTCTTTTTTCCCAGTCCATAAGCAAGCAATATGAAAAAGATTTCCTTAATTATCTACTCAAACATTTTTGCTATTTACTTTCATTGTACCTAGACTATTATTCAGTAGAAAAAATTTAGTTTGTTCAATCAAGCAGAACATTCACTCATAGAAGTCCAATGTCCACACAGGATTTGATTGAACAAACCATATTTTTTCTACTGAATAATAGTTTAGGTATACTGAATAGCAAAAATGTTAAAGCCACACAGAAAAGCAGTAAAAGTCAATAGGTTCTCCAAGTGGGAACAACCTGATGTCTCAGCACTTGAGGAAAAGACCACGTAATAATGTTTATAAGATAAATCATATAAATGATTATACTGAAGCAGGGTGTCCTCAGCGTGAGAGGTAAGCGAGAGGAGAGAATTCTCCAGTGCTTTACACAATAAGGCTCCTCTGCCTGCAGTGCACACCATCATAGGACACCTCAGGTGTGCTCAAATTAATCAATGTGATAAATTAAACAGTGATAAACAATTGGTCAATCACAAGAGTGCAAGATCAAACAGGTTGTTCCCACTCAGAGAACCTATTGACTTTACTGCTTTTCTGTGTGAGTAGATAATTAAGCAAATTTCTGATAGCCTACAGAACTGATTCTCACCTTCCATCCCCAGCCCCCAAGACTTACCAGACCCCCCCTGCCGATGCATTTACTTACTGCCTGAACTGGATATTAAATCGTAGGGAAGAGAGGAGAAATGCGGGGAAAGAGCCAGCCAAAACTAGTATTTGTTGCTGCTGAGTGCACCAATCCAGGGCAAGCAGACGCTTCCCCCATGTCTTAATAACAGACAATGGACTTTTCCTCCAGGAATTTGTCCAAACCTTTCTTAAAACCAGCTACGCTATCTACTTTTAACATAACTTCTGGCCACTTCATTTTTAAGCTTAGATCTTTCCTTCCAAACAGAGACCTTGCTAGATGTCAAATACAGCACAAGGTAACTTCACATGGACTTAACTGTGCAGGAAATGAATCTCCTCATACACCCACCATATAGTGCAAAAATGTGCAAAGGTCTGTTTTTTTCTTTCGATCACTACATAGCCTAATGCCACACAAGCAGCGCTGTTACAAACATATTCTGAAGGTCAATGCTAAGGTTGACAAAGTTTCCTTCCTTGGACCAGAAGGAGATACTGACAAACCACTGGAAGAGATTCTAAAACAACTACCCAGAAATAACACCCAAAGACCCACTCAGTGTGTGAACCAGTTGAGTGGAGTGGACTAACTGGGGGTGGAAATGGGCCCAGAGTTTGCTCAGCAGAATTTCCCAGACTACCTCTTCCTCTCAACACACTGACATGCTACCACCACCACCAACACTAGGAACACCTCACCGAGTATGCCAGCAATGCTTATAAACTTTATAAAACACATTATTATATTTTCTTATAAAGCATATATTTTAACTGAACTCAGCCTTGCCATTCACAAAAATAGAAAAGTTCCCATTTCAAGCTGTCTCATGTACACTTTTCAAATCTAACATATTGTAATCACAAAACAGAAAATAAAATTATTTTTTCTACCTTTTGTTCTCTGATCAATATTCAAATCTTGTTGGTCCCAGGCTCTTGTTGTCTTGCTTGCCAGGGTCTCCTTTCTCCGTGCTAACCATCCGTCTGCCATCTCTGTTCTCCCCTTCCGTTTCCCTTCCCTCTCCCGGAGATCTGGCATCTTTCCTTTTTTTTGTCTCCATCCACAGATTCACCTTTTCTCAACTCCCCACCACCCCAGGATCCACCATCTCTCCCTTTCTGTTCCCAACTATCCTCCTATCCAGTATCTCTATCCCCCCTCCACACCATCCCCTGTTTCCAAGTTCTCTCCCTTTCTGTTCCTTCCCTCCCTAAATCCCATTATGCACCATCTCTCTCCCACTCCTCTGTTTTTAGACCCATTATTTCTAACCCCCAAAGTCTGGCATATGCACGTATCTTTGAACCCCCCCTTCCCTCTCTCCCTCTGTGTACTTTTACACCAGGACCCCCCTCCCCCGAAGGTCTGTCCCCCCTCAGAAGGGCTACACCCCACCCCTGAAGACCTGCACCCCCCGAAGGACTTTACCTCCCACCCGAAGGTCTGTCCCCCTCTGAACGCCTAAACCCCACCCCTGAAGGCCTGCACCCTCCCCGAAGGATTGTACCCCCCACCCGAAGGTCTGTCCCCCCCTGAAGGCCTGCACCCATCCCGAAGGCCTGCACCCACCCCGAATGCCTGCACCCACCCCGAAGGCCTGCACCCACCCCGAAGGCCTGCACCCCCGAAGGCCTGTCCCCCCCCCCTTGAAGGCCTGACCCCCCTTGAAGGCCTGCCTGCTTGTCCCCCCTTGAAGGCCTATCCCCCCTTAAAGGTCTGCCTGTCCCACCCCCTTGTAGGCCTGTCCCCCCTTAAAGGTCTGCCTGTCCCACCCCCTTGTAGGCCTGTCCCCCCCTTGAAGGCCTGACCCCCCCTTGAAGGCCTGTCTGCTTGTCCCCCCTTGAAGGCCTGTCCCCCCCCTTGAAGGTTGGCACCCCCCCAAAGGCCTGCACCCCCTTGAAGGCCTGTCCCACCCCCTTGTAGGCCTGTCCCCCCCTTGAAGGCCTGCCTGCTTGTCCCCCCTTGAAGGCCTGTCCCCCCCCTTGAAGGCCTGCACCCCCCCTTGAAGGTTGGCACCCCCCCCAAAGGCCTGCACCCCCTTGAAGGCCTGTCCCACCCCCTTGTAGGCCTGTCCCCCCCTTGAAGGCCTGCCTGCCTGTCCCCCCCTTGAAGGCCTGCACCCCCTTGAAGGTCTGCACCCCCCCCCCGAAGGCCTGCACCCCCCCGAAGGCCTGTCCCCCCCACTTGAAGGCCTGCCTGCCTGTCCCCCCCTTGAAGGCCTGCACCCCCTTGAAGGTCGGCACCCCCCCTGAAGGCATGCACCCCCCCTGAAGGCCTGTCCCCCCTTGAAGGCCTGTCCCCCCCCTTGTAGGCCTGCACCCCCTTGTAGGCCTGTCCCCCCCCCTTGTAGGCCTGTCCCCCCCCTTGAAGGCCTGCCTGCCTGTCCCCCCCTTGAAGGCCTGCACCCCCTTGAAGGTCTGCACCCCCCCCCCCCGAAGACCTGCACCCCCCCTTGAAGGCCTGCCTGCCTGTCACCCCCCCTCCCCCTTGAAAGTCTGCCTGCCTGCCCGCCCGCCCCACCCTGAAGGCCTGATGCCCCGACCCACTCCGAAGGACCATTCGCCCCCCTGGCCTCCCCGCACTACCTATGAAGCAGCCGCAGCAGGATCGCGACGTCAGCTATCTTTGCGCTGCTTAGGAGCTGCTTCCTGCGCCGGGCTACCTTAAGCTACTGCCCCCCCCACGCCCGAAGGACCGCTCGCCCCACTGACCTTCCAGCACACCTATGAAGCAGCCCGCAGCAGGATCACGACGTCAGCAATCCCTCAGCTGCTTGGGCGCTGCTTCCTGCGCTGCGGTCCCGCCCCCTCCTCTGACGTCAGAGGAGGGACGGGACCGCGGCGCAGGAAGCAGCGCCCAAGCAGCTGAGGGATTGCTGACGTCGCGATCCTGCTGCGGGCTGCTTCATAGGTGTGCTGGAAGGTCAGTGGGGCGAGCGGTCCTTCGGGCGTGGGGGGGACTGAGCGGCAAGGCCGGGAACACCCCCTCAGGGCTGGTACCCGGGGCGGCCCGCCCCCCCCGCCCCCCCCTAGGTACGCCACTGGTGCTGGGCTAATCAGCACAGCTCCTGTGCTTCTGCACTAGCCAGTCTCTTACAGAAGCCCAGAGAAAAGAAAAAACAAAACAAAACACAAGAAAAATAAAACTTTCAATGATTCCTCCTAGAACCTGGGTATCACACCATACTGTGTAGCAAAGAGTTCCTTATTATAAAAGAAGCAACTCAAAGTCTCTAGCATTGGTCATCAGCAAGAGGCAAAACTACACCACTTTTAAACACGGTCGGAATTTCATAATAATCTCACTTGCCTTAGTTCAAACAGGCCTCTATGGCTTATTGGTCTCCATGGCTTATGACAAATCACCTGTTGCCTGACCCTCAGCCCTGGCTTCTCCCTGGCCATGTGGCTTGGATACTTCCTCAGTTTTTTCCTGTCCTAGGACACCTCCTTCCCTCTTAGCAGTGCAGCTAGCATTTAATATGCAAGTGCCTCACCCCCAACCACCAGGTGAAAGAGTTCTACGGCACTCTGCAGCTGCCTGCTTCCTGATTAAAACTATTTACTTTCAGTTCAATTGTATTGCACTTCAGACCCATCTGCTCTCTTGCTTCCTCTGGTACTTCTGGAGAAAACACCAGTTTCAGGATTTTCTGGTTTTCTCAAAGCTGGAATGTCTCTAACAGCCTCAACTGGCTCTGCTACCTTAGAGACAATCCTAGCAGGCATACTCTGCATACCAAAACATATAAATCCATTTAGGCTAGTAGTCTGTAAAGGAAAGTAGAAAGCACTTATTCTCCTACTAGGCATTTGCCAGGTGCCTAATTGCAGATACCCTGTTATAGAATTGTTCTTTATGTGGATAGTTCCAGTCCTCTACTAAATGGATATTGGCAGAGTACTTGACAGATTTTTCACAGTTCACTGTCTGAATAGGGGCTGAAAATCTACAGGTATAAGTGCCGAAAAAGGGCCCACTGAGCTGATCGCTGCAGCTAAGCGGCCCCAGCAACCTGCCTACTGCCTACTGCAACTGTCGCTGCAGGAGAGATGGCTCATCTCTCCTGCCGCGATGGTGATCGCCCACCCCCCTCCGAACCGTGGCACTTCAGGGTGAGCATTGCTGCAGGGCATCTCCCCTGCTGGCGATCCTCACCCCGAAGTGCTGCGGTTCAGAGGGGGGTGGGCTTTCACCATCGTGGCAGGAGAGATGAGCCATCTCTCCTGCAGCGATTAGCCCTTCCCCGCGACTCAATCCGGGCAGGAGAGAGCCCAAGCCCTCCTGGCTCTGCCGATCTGATTGGGCCAGGAGAGAGCCCAAGTCCTCCTGGCCTCCGCCAGCCGCAACCCTCCCTGAAGAAGATCGGGGCAAGAGGGAGCCTAAGCCCTCTTGCCCTGCCAGCCACGACCCTCCCCAACGAAGATCGGGGCAAGAGGTAGCCCAAGCCCTCTTGCCCCGCCAGCCGCGACCCTCACCGATGAAGATCAGGGCAAGAGGGAGCCCAAGCCCTCTTGCCCCACCAGCCGTGTCCCTCCTCAACAAAGATCTGGGCAGGAAGGAGCCCAACCCCTCCTGCCCAGGTGAACCCCCCTACCCCCCACCCCCACTAAGATATGGGCAGGAGGGATCCCAGGCCCTCCTGCCCTCTATGCACCCCCCTCCCATGATCGCCCCCCTGCTTACCCCTCGACCCACCCCTAATCCCCCTCCCCGTACCTGTAGAAGATGTCCGGACAGACGGATCCCAAGCCCGTCCGGCAGGCCAGCCATCCCACGAATGGCTGGCCTTAGGGCCTGATTGGCCTAGGCGCCTCAAACCCCGCCCACTGGTGGGGCCTGAGGCGCCTTGGCCAACCGGAATCGGCCCAGTAGTATCTGAACTTTTACCGCAGCAGCTGGCAATAAAAAAAGGTATGTCTGAACATTCCCTGGTGACTGTTTGGGAGCTAGCAGTCCTGTTGTCATGGTGAGGGCTTGAAGGAAATGATGTGGCAAATAACACATGATAAGAACAACCAAGTAAAAACAGCTAATAGAATGACAACAGAAAAAAAGTGAACCCATAAATGCAAATGACTGCTACCTGAGTATATATTCATTACTGGAAGCAGATAAATGTTATCCCTGTTAATAGACAGAGGCTTTAAGACCTAATTTTTAGAGAGAAGTTAAGTGTTATGATAACAATTATTAAGGAAACTTTATTGAAGAGCATATACTATGACCCAAAAGCAATGGGGAGCTTTGGGGGTATAAACCCTCTTCTTCAAGCTGCTAAAAAGCATGATAAAACAATTAGCAGAAAAGATGTAGCAGGATGGATCACAGGCCAAGATGCTTATAATTTACACAAACCTGCTAGGGTCCATTTTAAAAGAAACAAAACAATCATGTTAGACGTAGATGCACAATGGCAAGGTGATTTAACTGATATGTCTGCCTTGGCCCATTATAACAATGGTTATAAATACATCTTAACGACGGTAGGTATCCTGTTAAAATATGCTTGGGTCATGAGTTTAAAAATGAAAACTGGTCATAAAGTTGCCAAAGCCTTTAAAACAATATTTAATCTAGGTCGTACATCTGAAAAAATACAAACAGACAATGGTAAATAACTTTTATGTAGGCCTCTGAAGAATTTATTAAAATAAAGAGGGGTTCATCCATGTATGACCAATAACGATCTTAAAGTGGCTGTAGTGGAAAGGTTTAACAGGATTTTAAAATTCAAAATGTGGTGTTATTTTACAACCCACAACACCTTTCCTTATCAAGATGTGCTGCAGACTATCGTACACAGCTATAATTATAGTTTTCACAGAATGATACAGGCTAGGCCTGTAGATGTGACACCTACAAACTCTGCAGATTTGGAAATCAGTTTATATAAGTAGCATCAAACGCAACCCCATCAAGAGTCTCTTAAAGAAAGGAGACCATGTAAGACTATCAAAAGCTAAAGGAAAATGTGAGAAAGGTTATGAGCAAACGTCGACTGATGAGATATTTATAATAAAGGATGTTTTAAATAGGGGTCACAAAACAAGATAAAAGATACATGATTGTGAAGATGAAACCATACAAGGTTCTCTATAGCTTGAAGAATTACTAAAAGTCACACCTCAACAGGACAGAATATACCGTATTGAAAAGGTTCTAAACGTAAAAGGGTAAGGTAGGAATAAAACGTGTCTCATGAAATGGAAGGGATGGCCTAATAATTTAACAGTTGGGTGAAGGCGTCACAGATTCAAGACATCTGATTTTGTCTTTTAAAGCAATATCCCTGCCCCCTTCTAAAAGAAATGAATAATGGAGGCATTTATATCATACTGCCTAGCAATTCCTCAGCAGGTTTGTTTCCCCAAAATACCAGCTCTAATTTTATCATATAACTAGTTAGACCACTGAACTTACAGGGTCTGTGGAGTTGTAGAAATACTAGATTCTCATACATAGGAGACTATTCAAATTCCCATACATGGGAGAATATTAAGGAAGACCAAAAGTATTACAATCTGGAGAGGGTATTATGCGACCGTGCAGAATTTAGTAGATAGCATGAATCAAGACATTAGCAGCATCTATAAACCTGTACCACCAAGAATCAAATATGAGGATAAGGCATGTGAGGATAAGGCTGTTATTTCTGCAGAGGGTGATTTGGCAACCATTTTGGGGTGAAAGCTAACATTAATACACAACTCATTTCCTGTGGATATCACTCCACTTGTACACAGAGTACCAGTTAGTAGGTGATCATTTTGTCCTGCTGTTGTATTGTGTTCCAGCTAAGGATTCAAGGGATAAATTTATCACCCTCACTTATGATAAACTGTACTATGTTCTTGAGAACAAGCAGCACAGAAGGGGCATTACTTTGGGGGGGGGGGGTGCAGTAGGTGGAGCTTGAGTGGACCTACCACCACTCATTCCAATGGGAGAGGAGGGGTGTGGGTTGGGTAATGGGTGTGGTGTGGGACGGGCATGGGTAAAGCATGGGAGTGTTGTGGGCATGGTCTAATCTAGAAGTGAACACTGACTGTTTCATCCTTACCTCACCTATCAGTCATTTTGACTTGTAGAGTACCCATTATACTACTGACCACTACATATTTACTGTGCACTGAGCAAGATTCACTATTGTGTGCTAGTGTGTTAGGGGTCCTTAATGTATGCTTACTACAACTAAAAATGCTTTACTCCGGGGTGTACTACCCATGTGCTAAAAATAGATTTTATTTTTAAATTTTTTGTTGGATCTAGGGGCGAACAGTAAGCATTTTCTGAGCTAACTGCATGCTAACAGATTTGTACATGGTTAGCATGTGAGCCCCTATTGCCTAGGGGCTCATGTGCTAATGGCCACGTGCTAATGTGAAAATTAATATGTGGCCATTAAAAGAAAAACCTGAAAATTTGACCATTTTACCCATATGGGAAAAATGGCTTTAGCATACAGGAATGACTCACAAGCCTGCAGTAAGGCTATTTTGGTAAAAGGACTCCTTAATGTATAATAATGCTGTTAATGAATTATAATTTTATGTATTGATTTATAAAAATTATAAACTACCTATATTAGTATAGAACATAGGAAAGGGACATGTGGGTTAATGTAAAGGCCATTTTATACATAGAAAATGGTTTGTATAAAATTGTGCAGCAGTGTAAGTGCAACTGTGCCAAAATAGCATTCACTTATGCTGCATATGGGCATTCTGGAGGCCAGGGATAGGAGTTGGGCAGAGTTGCGGTATTTGTGTAAAACATCCAAGTAATTGCTTAGAATAGTGGTTCTGAAATCTGTCCTGGGGGACTACTAGTCAGTCAGGATTTTAGATATCTACAATAAATAAGAGGGGCATTTTTGATAGGACGTATAAATCTGAGGTTGGACGTTTTGGGCAGGACGTCCACAAACCCAAGAGAAAAAATGTCCATTTTCAAAGCTGCCAGAAGTCTTATTTTCATTTTTGAAAATGACCTAGGTATAAGTTTTGGTCCTTAGGAAGTCTATCTTTTTTAGCCATTTTCAAAAATAAAAATGTTCCCATGAAACATGCACAAAAGCAAGTTTTATAAATGTACCCAACTACCTTGTCTGATCGTGGAAGAGAATCCCCATCAGCTGAGCCAGTTTCAGAGATTCCTTCTGGCTCAGTTGATGGGGATTCCCTTTGCCAGAATCAGCTGAGCCGCCAAGCCCTACACACCTCCCCCCAACATTTCTGGTCCCCCGCCACGTCACCTGATACCATTCCACATCATGGAATACCCCTTCCCCACACATATCACTTGACAGCCCCATACCTTTTGCTGTAAAATCAGCAGGAAGGAAGCCCACCCCTTCTTGCCTACAGGGCCGCATGCTGAGAATGACAGGACTTCCCCCTCCTAATGAAGTGGGAGGGGCCTAAGGCCCTGATTGGCTCAAAATGGCAGGGTGATGTCGGGGGGAGGGGTGTAGGGCTCCACAGCTCAGCTGATCCTGGCAGGGGGAATCCCCATCAGCTCAGCTGGCAGGAATCTCTGAAACTGGCTCAGCTGATGAGGCTTCCTCTGCTGTGATCAGCTGATGGCAAGCCCTCAATGTGCTGTTTTTTCCCCCCCATCTCTGAGTGGTGGGAAAGGGTCGGTGACCACTGGGGGAGTAAGGGGGAATCATGCCTTAATCTCTTCAGTGGTCATCTGGTTAGTTTGGGCAGCTTTGGGGCACTCAGACGCAACTAAAACAGGTCTAAGTTCCCTATAAGAAAAATTTGATTATTGCTGCAGTATGTCCAGGTTTAAGCCCGCCCGATTCCTGCCCATAACACACCTCCAAACATGCCCCTTTGAACTCTGGATCCATAGCAGCTTAGAAGTGCTGCTGCACGTCCAGAAAATTGGTTTTGATTATCAGCACTTGGACATCCCTGCTATTAGGTGGCAGGTTTTTGGACGTTTTAATGTTTTGCTTATACCCTCTCTATGTGTGTGAGATATATGCATTTGCAGTAAGGTTATCCTGAAAAACTGACTGGCTTATGGTCCCCTAGGTCAGATTGGGAGTACAATCACAAATTTATACCAATTTGGAAGTAGGTATGAATGTGTATATTAGCATTTGAATCCTACCATAGGATTCTGGTTGCCTATTTTATAAAAGCACATAGACTATTCACATAAGCGTCCTATTATAAAGTCAGGCCTCAATGTATTTTTTTTTTATTATTGTTCTCTTAGGGTCAAGGTGATCTGTTGAAGAATGCCAAGAGTGAAGCCCTAGAAAATATGAAACAGATCCAGCTGGCATGCCTGTCCTGTGGACTAAACAAAACTGGAAGTGGGACCATGGAATCAAAATCAAAACGAAACTTGGCGGCCATTAAAGAGAAAGACATTGGGGAGGAGAATGGCAGGATGTAGAATCAGCTGGAGATATGTTTGAAAACCTCCAAACTGCTGTATTTTTATAAAACATGAAAAGATTCTCACGGGATTGCCCTCTGTTGGGATTTAAAATGTATAAAAACAGATCTTCACTTGGCAGTATTTTAATGCTTTTAATTTAATCTTATTTAAACATTTATTAATAATCTTTTAAATAATTCTTATGTGTGTGTATGTCTGTGTGTGTGTGTAAAATTGTTACAAACTGTTAGTTATGTCATCCATTAACTGATTTATTCTTTAGCCACATCTGAACAAAACTGGTTATCTGAATTCAAAGAAAGAATCACATGAGGCTATACCCACTGTAATGTTTTGTGCTGAATTTGAATATTCTAATTTTAATGTTTAGCAGCTTCCATGTGTTTATTATGCAGGTGCAAATTGGATTCAACCAACGAATAGCCATTTTCTGTGGAGTGGAAATGAGGGGAAATAATAAACACATTTTAGTGTATGACAGTCTTCACTCTTCTCCAAAATTATATTTAGTAGTTAATAAGCAGAGGAACATTTTATAGAGTATTTTACAAAGCTGCAGTAATCATACTGCCACAGTAAATGCACCCAAGCCCATTCAATTCTTATGGGCTTTGGTGCATTTACTGTGACAGCATCACTACCTTACCGTTTTGTAAAAGGGGCTCTTAGTTAGGCTGAAAAACCAGGAGACAACAAATTTAATGAAGAACCAGACCATTTAATATATTTATAGCTCATGCTTTTTCAGTTATAGCTCAAAGTGAGTTATTTTCAGCTATAGGAGATGTATCCAGAATGCTTATAATCTAGTTTGGTACCTGAGGCAACAGAGAGTGTAATGACTTAACCAAGGTCAAAAGAAGTGTCATTGGGATTTGAACTCTGGCTTCCCTCGCTCTCAAGCTGTCACTCTAACTGCTAGATTACTGCGGCTAAAATTTAGGACAGATTACATTTTCATGCAGTGTTTGGTATTTACTATCCGGAGAACTAATAATATTCATGTCAGCTTAAAAAATAATGAATTTTCACTGTTAAAAAACCAGCACTGTTTCAGATCTATCTAGCACAGCTACCAAGTGCTTTGCACATTACAGCCTTGACTGAACAGCTCTATGTTTTCATTACTCCAGGGGAGAGGAACCTTAGTGATAAAAGCTGGATGATACCTTTCTGCTGCAGTGAGAATAATTGCATATGATATTCGGTCATTCTAAGCTCTGATTCTGGCCATTATTCTAGCGCCCACGTGAAGAAATAAAAAGGTAGTTAACAAACAGTAAGTAAGTCACTATCATAAACATATTTTATGAAAGCTACTGTATTTGTAGAAAGAATTAATGCAGAGTAGATAAATTCTGACTAAAGAAGTAACTAGAATTTAAATATACTGATACACTTATGAATTAATCAAAATGCTTATTAACTGATGGATCGTTTTCAGGGCAGTGGTGAAAACAGGTCAATGTGTGCCACTTTAGTGTAGCAAGATAGCTGGATAAAAGTCAAAGGCAAAATAACATGAAGTTCTAACATTGTTCCTTTGAGACCATTTTCTGTTTTAATTTCTGTGAAGTACTGCACTTGAGTGTAGTGTTTATGGCTCCTCTGATGACATAAGTGTTCTGTGCTTAAGAGATTATATTTATTGAAAGCATTGCTTTTATTTTGAAAAGCTGCTTTTTAATTCTTAAAATTAATTCTATGACTACAAAGTGTGCTTTTTTTCTGAACTTTTAACTGATGAAAGTTTTATTATCTAAGAATCTTATCTAGCCGCTTTGTTAACTTATTCTCCACTTCTTAATAACACTCTTGGTTATTTTGCACATAACTGAACAAGTAAAGATTGTATGGAATAATTTTGGCTTGTGTTTTCCTTGTGCTTGGGAACTCTCACGTTCCCTTGTGTCCATTTTATCTGAGTGTTTGGCTGGCATCTACAATAGATCTCAGGATTTCTTCCGAGCCTGCTCTGTTTCAGTTTGTTTTGATGTTCTCCTTTGTCATGTTGGATACCATTTCAGGTAAGACTTTCATTGCCCTCGTAGAAATTGTTAATACAGTAGTTGACTCCATTTAAGGTCCTAATGCCTAGAAATGATGCAATCAGAAATAGTAAGACAACTCAGTAATCATCAAAGATTCTTTTATATCATCTCATATATATTTTTGGGATCATTGGAAACCTTTGCAGTAATCCTTCATTATTTCATACAGAAAATCTGCTCCTGAATGGCAATTGATCCTTTTCAACATTTAATTTATTTAAATAGATTTTTTTTTCTTTTTTTATTATTTCATATCTTAAAACTTAGTTTACAGCACTTATCTTATTATTTAGATCACTGTCGGCCGGGGAACTCTTGCCGACATGTTTCACCTATTAAGGCTTTTTCAAAGCTGTCCCCAGATTCTACTGCAGTCCACCATTGGGTCTGTCTTTTTGATTGACAAGACCTGCCATACTGCAGGTCCATCAAGCCCAGTATCCTGTTTCCAGTAGTGGCCAACTCTGGTCACAAGTACCTGGCAAGTTCCCAAAGAGTAAAACATATTTATTCTGCTTAAAATAAGCAGTGGATTTTCCCACATCCATCTTAATAATGGTTTATAGACTTATCTTTTAGGAAGTTATCCAAACCTTTTTGAAATCTTGCTAAGTTATCTGCTTTCACCACATTCTCCAGAAATGAATTCCAGAGTTGAATTACACATTGAGTAAATAAATATTTTCTCCTGTTTTCCTCATAGGGAAGTCGTCCCATCCCTTTGATCATTTTTGCCACCCTTCTCTGTACCTTTTTGAATTCCGCTATATCTTTTTGGAGAGGCAGTGACAAGAATTGCACCTTTCTTCACAAGTTTTGCATTGATTAATATGTACCTAGATTAGACGTAGTGCATCAGTAATATGTTGAAGGTCTTCCCATGTGGATTTGCTTCCTTTTGTATGGAATAATTTTGGCTTGTGTTTTCCTTGTGCTTGGGAACTCTCACATTCCCTTGTGCCCATTTTATCTGAGTATTTGGCTGGGTAAAAGTACTCATTTTCTGTGTAATATGGGTGAATTTTACCCCAGAGGGGGTTGGTCAGTTTTCAGCCTGGCTTTTTGTTTTCCTCCATATATATATATGTGGGGGGGAGGGGTCTCTTACAACCTCCCCCATTCTCTTTTCCCTGTATTCTCTCACTTTGTCAACCCTATCCTCTCCCTTCCTCTTCACTATTTTTTCCCAATTCTTTAAAAGATAGTAGAACATATAAGAATAAGCCTACTATGCTTGTTTAGAAAATGTTACAGAACTTTTCTTAGAAACAGGTCAGCCCCTTGCTTCTCTCCAAACCCTTTTCTTCCCAGACTTTTATGATCTCCTCTAGAGCTGCATCTTGTAATCTGAAGAAAACTCCACCCAGAAAGATGGGCTATGTAAATGTAAGTTCATATCAAATAAAATACTATGCACTAGGCTATTTCCTTTACTGGCATCCAGGAGTTCCCCTACATATATGGCCAAGTGTAGTTCAACTTTACTAGTGCAAAAGTTAATGTAGGAATAGGCACAAAGCCAGACCAGAAATCAGAGCTCCATTCAACCACTGCTGGGGTAAACTAATTTTGATCTGAAACTGCAGTGCTTCGGTAATGGAAGCTCAGCTGGTGGGAGCTGGAACAGGATTTTGAAAGCATTTTGAATTATTAAGGTCAGACACTTGTACTGTCTGCATAGAGAAGGAGGTAGGAAAAGTAGAAATAGCATCCTTTGTTATTGTGATCCCACTCCACTCCTTTTTCCCTCCCTCTCTTCCCAACCTCCTCCTCCCTCTATCACTTTTCTTCTCCCCTCCTCCATCCCTCACTTCAGTCTTTACTTCTCTGCCTCTACCTTCTTTGACTGTTTGGGGGATAGGGGGAGCTGAAGATATGGGAGCTATGTATGCTGTGCTGCTCAGACCACCAGCAGCATCTGGGCCTGTTAACTCTGGCAGTCTTGCTTCTCCAGCCGCCACTGGTATCACTTTTCCTTTGCTCCTTTGACTACCCTGCTAGGGATTCTGGTACTAGTGCTTTGTCTGCCTGCCTGGCACTACCTTATGACATCAATGTCACAAACAGAAGGGTGACAGATGGAGATATTGAAAACATCAATATGTTTTTATTGCATAAAACAAGTGGGGAAAGCATGCAGAAGCATAGCATTGGGAATGATTGACAGCATTCTTGCTTTATACAGAAGCCATTTAATAAGCTTTGTTAGCTGTTTACCATGGGAACAACTGCCTACTAGCATTGTGGGTTCATTCTAACAGCTAATGTAGTGCTGTAGCTGGTAGCTGTTTAATGCAGCAATTGCCTTGTACTAACACAGAAGGGAGCAGTTAATTGGAGAGGGCTGCTCCTTATAGGCCATTACTGCGCACTTACTTTTAACACAGAAGTTAGCATCACCTCATAAGAACATAATAGCCTTACTGGGTCAGACCAATGGTCCATCAAGCCCAGTAGCCCATTCTCACGGTGGCCAATCCAGGTCACTAGTACCTGGCCAAAACCCAAGGAGTAGCAATATTCCATGCTACTTATACAGGGCAAGCAGAAGCTTCCCCTGTGTCTTTCTCAATAACAGACTATGGACTTTTCCTCCAGGAACTTATCCAAACCTTTCTTAAAATCAGCTACACTATCCGCTCTTACCACAACCTCTGGCAAGAGATGTAGCTAACTGCATCTCATCTTACCTGCCATGCAGTAGCAGCTTTTTCTTTACACTAACACAGTGATTCCCAACTTTTCCTATACCCCACATCCCTTAGAAATGTTTGATTAATGTTTGTACCCTCCCCCCTACAAAAGTAATAACCCTATCACTGCTCAAAGCACACTGGCAGCTGGCTGAGTGATGACTCGTGACTAATCACTAAGGGCCACAAACCACTCATACCCTTTGAAATTACATTTCACAACCCAGGATTGGAACCCCTGCACTGACAGCTTGACAAAGTGCTGGAAATGCTCCCAAAAGTAACACCAATGTTTTAAAATTTCTACAGTAAATCTTCATTATAAAGGACTTCTGTTGGCTGATAAAATTTGTCCCTTATATCTGGGGTCCTTTATATCCAAACTGTCCATTAATGAACTTGTTTACCCAATCACACCTCATGAGGAATTATGCGTTTGCAGTTGGTATAATGTATGAGGCCTACTGTTGTTTCATCCTTGGTTTTCTTGTTAAGTACAAAACATATGTGTAAATTAAAAGAAGTTTAACAACACTTACATTTCAGTTAAAATAGTCCAATAGATGTCTGAGACAGCGCTCACATTTAGTTAGGAATAAGTCAATATTGAATGTGCTGCAAAGCCACTTCGCTGCTCTTGACAGTGTGAAAATAGTGCTGTAACTTTTCCAAGGCTGATACAGTATCTAGAAAAATAGGAAGGACTTCCACCTCACCTCCAGTAGTCTCAGCTGTATCATTATCTGATTCAAGTTCTTTAGCAATGGAGGATTCATTCTCTACTGATACAACATCAGCTATGATGTTCTCATCAGTTGGCTATTCTCAAGTCTCAACAGTGACATAATCTATGAATAAGGTGACCATACTTCCCGTTTTGAACAAGGCCGTCCCTTTTTCAGATCCCCTGTCCCATTGTCCCTACACACAGCTTCGGGATGCCGAAATGTCCCGTTTTCAGGGACAGCATCCTGAAGCTGTGCACGGGGACAACGGTACAGGCGATTGCTTCCTGTCCCCCCTGCCACGCAAAAAAAAAAAAAAAAAAGCCTCCCTCCAGTGCCTGTTTGAAACCCCCCAATCCACTGCCACTGCTGCTCTCCTTACTTCTCTGCTGCTGCTGCTAATTGCCGCCCAGAAGCCTTCTTCCTGACTCCAATTCTGACATCAGAGAGGACGTTCCAGGCCAGCCAGGCAGCGATTGGCTGGCCCAGAATGTCCTCTCTGACATCAGAATTGACTTTGGGAAGAAGGCTTCTGGGCAGCAATTAGCAGCAGCAGCAGCAGCAGCAGCAGCAAGGAGTTAAGGAGAGAGGCTGGCAATCAGCAGCGGCAGCAGTGGACCGGGGGGGGGGGGGAAAGGAAGGAGGGAGGCTCTTTTTTTTTGTGCGGGCAGAGGGGGGAAGGAGTTAGGCAGGCAAGCAGGCTGGCTTTGGCGGGGCAGAGAGGTAAGTAGGTAGGCAGGCAGGCTGGCTTCGGGGGTGGGGGTGAGACAAAGTCTGGAAGGCGGTGAGGGGGACATGGAAAGGAGGCATTGGGGGCACTAAGGACATAGGAAGGAGGCACTGGGGGCATTAAGGACATAGGATGGGACACTAAGGACATAGGAAGGAGGCACTGGGGGCACTAAGGACATAGGAAGGAGGCACTGGGGGCACTAAGGACACAGGAAAGGGCACTGAGGACATAGAAAGGAACACCGAGGGCATAGGAAGGAGGCACTGGGGGGCACTAAGAAAATAGGAAGGAGGCACTTGGGGCACTAAGGATGGGACACTAAGGACATAGGAAGGAGGCAATGGGGGCACTAAGGACACAGGAAGGGGCACTAAGGACATAGGAAGGAGGCACTGGGGGCACTAAGGACACATTTAGTGCCCCTAAGGACATAGGAAGGAGCACTGAAGGCATAGGAAGGAGGCACTGGGGGCACAGGAAGGGACACTAAGGACATAGGAAGGAGGCACTGGGGGCACTAAGGACATAGGAAGGAAGGAGGGAGGGAATAGAAAGGGACAATTGTTGGGCCTGAGTGCAGAAAGAAAGAAATGAAAGAAAGGATTCACAATCAGAAGGAAACGCAACCAGAGACTCATGAAATCACCAGACAGCAAAGGTAGGAAAAATGATTTTATTTTCAATTTAGTGGTCAAAATGTGTCAGTTTTGAGAATTTATATCTGCTGTCTATATTTTGCACTATATTTGTCTATTTTTCTATAGTTACTGAGGTGACATTGCATATTTTAAAGTCATCTGCCTTGACATCTTTGAAACCCCCCAAATATAAATGACAATTAACATTTTCTGTGCGTATAGTGTGCTTTGTAGTTTTTTTAAAATTTTATGGTTTCCATTATGAATTAATAAGATATGTGTACATGAAAAATGAATGGAAGAAATTGGAGGGGGGCTAGGGCGAGATTGGGGCAGGATTGTGGGCGGGACTGACAATTAAGAGATGTCCTGTTTTGATGAAAAAAATAAATGGCCAGGTTATCCATGAACGAATACAATGGCCATGACAGTCTCATATATATGCTTGAGTGAAGCCTTGGGACTGTAAAATGGTCTCATAACTGGAAGTCCATTATAACTGAGTCCACTATAACTGAACTGAAATACATGGGATGTCCTATTCTCTCAGCCAGAACTATAAATTTAGCCCACTATATCGGCATGTCCCTTATCTCTGGGTTTCTTATAACAAAGTTCTACTGTATATGTGGCAGCTCCTCATGGGAACTGCAAAACCTTAGTGCAGATTAGGAAATGAAGCCCACATTGTATATATGTTTTGCTTCTTTATGAGTTTACCACTCGTTTTAATCATGGGGTAAAGGGAGAAAGCAGTTTGTATGTGTATGTGTTGCCTTAGGTAGGGTTGTGATGTTTATATGACACTAATTAATATCTTACTGTCTCTAAATTGCAACTGGTACAAAATGCAGCGGTTAGGCTACTTTGTCAACTGAAGAAGTTTGATCATGTAACACCTTCCTATCGACTTCTACACTGGCTGCCGAAGGAGGCACGCGTGAAGTTCAAGCTTGGTTGTTTTTGCTTCAAGGTACTTTATGGCTTAGCCCCTAAATATATAACAGACCTTTTCTCTTTCACAACCAGCAGACATAGGAGAAGTTCACATCAGAACTTTGTTTCTCCACCGGTTAGAGGTTGTAAATTTAAAAGTCATCACCAACATCTTTTCTCATATCAAGCAGCATTAAGGGGTAAAGACCTGGAACAACTGCTCGTGCCTACTACTTATAGGGAATTCAGGAAACACCTAAAAACACATCTGTTCCTGAAGTACTTAGGTAACTGACCTATACAATCTTAGTCCTCAACAAATGATCTTTAGAACTGTTATTCACTAACTCTGAACTTTGTTTATTCCACTCATTCTGTAATACCTTTTAATCATTGTAAACCGCATAGAACTTCACAGTCCTGTGGTATATAAACTGTTGTTATTATTATTATTATTAAATGCCTCCTATCATAGAGCAATGAGAATTGGAGGAGATGGGGCAATTCTAAATCTGGGCACTTCCATTTAGGCCCTCCAAAAATGTGCAGTAGGAGCCTATTGTATAACAAAATTTGGGCATCCATCTTCCATTATAGAAAGTTAGTATAACCCGATATAACACAGCTAACATTTACACACCCATACTTTTACCAGTCATAGACAAGGCACCTAAAAATATTGCAGGGTCATGCATAACTTAAAGTATCCTGTGTAACCACGAGCACTGCCCATGCTTTGCCCCCCTTAGAAATATACAGGGGCTCATAATCAAAAGAAAAAAACATCTAAAAAGTGGCCTAAATGGCTACTTGGACGATCAAAAAGCCTGATCATCCAAGTACCCATAATCAAAGCTGGTTTTAGACGTATCTAAAACCAGCTTAGGCCTTTCCCCTGCCACAAAGAGAAAAGAGGCTTTTTTAAGGAGGTGAAAGGGCGGGCGGTGGGCGGGAGGTGGGCTCACCTAGATCTAGGCGTGCAGCAGGTATAACCAAAACTTTAGGCAGGTTGCCTAGTCGGCACTTATACGTTTTGACTTAGACCAAGTCAAAACAGGTATAAGTGCCGAAAAGGGGCCGCTGAGCTGATCATGGCTGGCGCGATCAGTTCAGCAGCCCGGCAACCTACCCCCCTACCGCAACCATCGTGGCAGGAGAGATGCCTCATCTCTCATACCGCGATGCGATCGCCCCTCTACCCGAACTGCCGTGACTTGTGGCAGGAGAGATGCTCAATCTCTCCTGTCGCGGGTTGTGGCAGTTTGGGTAGAGGATTGATCGCATCGCAGCAGGGGAGATGGCCAATCTCTCCTGCCACAATACATCACCCCCCCACACACACACACACACTATCGGGGCAGGAGGGAGCCCAAGCCCTCCTGCCCCGTGGCCCCCCCCGATTACGTTCGGGGCAGGAGGGAGCCCAAGCCCTCCTGCCCCGCGATCTCTAATCCCCCCCCAAGACTGATGGGGCCAGGAGGGAGCCCAAGCCCTCATGCCCCATGATCTTTAATCCCCCCCCCCCCCAAGTCCGATGGGGTCAGGAGGGAGCCCAAGCCCTCCTGCCCCGCGGCCCATCCACGAACCCCCAATTACGTTCGGGGCAGGAGGGAACCCAAACCCTCCTGCCCCGCGGCCCATCCCTGAACCCCCAATTACGTTCGGGGCAGGAGGGAACCCAAGCCCTCCTGCGCCGCGGCCCCCCCCAATTACGTTCGGGGCAGGAGGGAGCCCAAGCCCTGCCCCGCAATCTCTAATCCCCCCTGAGTCTGATGGGGCCAGGAGGGAGCCCAAGCCCCCTACTCCCCACCCCCACTAAAATATGGGCAGGAGGGATCCTAGGCCCTCCTGCCCTTGAATCGCCCCCCGCTGACCTGTGACCCCCTCACCGATCCCGCGACCCCCCTATCCCCAATCCCACTCTCCATACCTTGTCAACGTTGGCCAGACGGATGGGTGCCAAGCCCGCCCGTCCAGCAGGCCAGCCGGCTCCGGAATGGGGTGGATTGGCCCAGGCAGCTTAAACTCCACCCAAGGTGGGGCCTGAGGCACCTGGGCCAACCAGAATAGGCCCGGGAGCCTTAGGCTTCTCCTGTGGGCGGGGCCTTAGGCACACATAGATGTCATAAGAACATAAGAACTGCCATCTCCGGATCAGACCCATGGTCCATCGAGTCCGGCGATCCGCACACACGGAGGCCCAGTCAGGTATACACCTGATGTAGTTTTACCACCCATATTCCTCTATGCCTCTCATAAGGAGATGTGCATCTAATTTGCCTTTGAATCCTAGCACAGTGGATTCCTTAATAACCTCCTGTGGAAGAGCATTCCAGGCGTTCACCACTCGCTGCGTAAAGCAGAACCTCCTGACATTTGTCCTGGACTTGTCCCCCCTTAGCTTTAAACCAGGTCCTCTTGTCCGTGTCACGTTGGACAGTGTAAATAATTTGTTTTTCTGCTCTATTTTATCGATGTCTTTCAGTATTTTGAACGTCTCTATCATGTCCCCTCGCAGCCTCCTCTTCTCAAGGGAGAACAGTCCTAGTTTCTTGAGTCGTTCCTCATATTCCAAGTTCTCCATACCTCTTATTAGCTTCGTTGCTCGTCTCTGCACCCTCTCCAGCAGTTTTATATCCCTCTTTAGTTTGGGAGACCAATGTTGGACACAGTATTCCAAGTGTGGTCTGACCATTGCTCTATAAAGCGGCATTATGACTTTCTCCGATCTGCTCATGATTCCTTTCTTTATCATTCCTAACATTCTGTTCGCTTTCTTTGCCGCTGCCGCGCATTGTGCCGACGGCTTCAGGGTCCTATCTATCAGTACACCCAGGTCCCTTTCTTGTTCGCTCTTACCCAGAGTTGCTCCTGACATTCTATACTCGTGTTCCTTATTCTTACTGCCTAAATGCATTACTTTGCATTTCTCCACGTTGAACTTCATCTGCCATTGCTCTGCCCATTTCTCTAACTGATACAAGTCGCTCTGGAGTTCTTCGCTATCTTTCTGCGTTCTGATTGTCCGGCATAGCTTTGTGTCGTCTGCAAACTTAATGATCTCACTGGATATTCCGTCTTCAAGGTCATTGATATA
The DNA here is from genome assembly GCF_902459505.1 of Geotrypetes seraphini. Taxonomy (NCBI): domain Eukaryota; kingdom Metazoa; phylum Chordata; class Amphibia; order Gymnophiona; family Dermophiidae; genus Geotrypetes; species Geotrypetes seraphini. Next base: position 172,609,148 of record NC_047088.1, on the reverse strand, counting down.
AATGTTAAATAGGATCGGCCCAAGTACCGAGCCCTGGGGCACACCACTAGTCACTTTCTCCCAGTCTGAGAACTTCCCATTTATGCCCACTCTCTGCTTCCTGTTTTCCAGCCATTTGCCTATCCACCTGTGTATATCTCCCTCTATTCCATGGCATTGTAGTTTCCTGAGAAGTCTTTCATGCGGAACTTTGTCGAATGCCTTCTGGAAGTCCAAATATATTATGTCCACCGGCATTCCACTATCAATTTGCTTGTTCACGGTCTCAAAAAATTGAAGCAAATTCGTTAAACATGATTTCCCTTTCCTGAACCCATGTTGACTGGGTTTCAGCAATTCGTGTATATCTAAGTGCCGGACTATGCTATCCTTGATCAGTGCTTCAACCATCTTTCCAGGGACAGATGTAAGGCTCACAGGTCTGTAGTTGCCCGGTTCTCCTCTTGATCCCTTTTTGAAAATTGGCGTGACGTTCGCTATCTTCCAGTCATCTGGTATCTGTCCAGTTCTGATTGTCAGATTGGCGAGTTTTTGCAATAACTCTCCGATTTCAACCTTCAATTCCTTTAAGACTCTCGGGTGAATTCCATCCGGTCCAGGGGATTTGTCACTTTTAAGTTTGTCGATCTGGTAGTATATCTGGTCCAAATCTACTTCAACTGTGGTGAGGCTGTCTTCTATTACTCCACTAAACACTTTCACAGTTTCTGGTATTTTTGCGGTATCCTCCTCCGTAAAGACGGACGCAAAGAAGGAATTTAGTTTGTCCGCAATTTGTTTATCTTCCTTAATGTACCCTTTTCTTCCCTGATCGTCCAGGGGTCCCACCGCCTCTTTTGCGGGTTTTTTCCCTTTCACGTATCTAAAGAAGGGCTTGAAGTTTTTGGCCTCTTGCGCTATTTTTTCCTCATAGTCCTTTTTGGCATCCCTCACCGCCCTGTGACATTTCTTCTGATCGTCTTTATGTTTGTTCCATGCTTCGGTTGTTTTCATGTGTTTCCATTTTTTGAAAGAGTCCTTCTTTTCTTGTATGGTTTCCCTCACCTGTCTGGTAAGCCATGCTGGTTCTCCCTTACCCTTTGTTCTCCTTTCTTTGGAGATCCTCGGAATGTATAGGTTTTGTGCTTCTGTGATAGTAGTTTTCAGTAGGGACCATGCCTGCTCTACTGTTTCAAGTTTATCCACCTTTTTTTTGAGTCGTTGTTTCACCATGGCTCTCATGCAATCGTATTTGCCCTTTTTAAAGTTAAAGGTTTTGGTTAAGGTTTTGGCACTTTTTCTATTCCCGATGTCAAGCTTAAAGATGATCACATTGTGATCGCTCGTCCCCAGCGGTGCCGTAACTTCTACTTCTTTTGTCGGTCCAGTGAGGCCATTTAGCACCAAGTCCAGGGTGGCGTTGCCTCTTGTCGGCTCTTTTACCATTTGTTCCAGGAAGCAATCCCCTAGCGCCTCCAGGAACTTGACCTCATTGCCGCAGTTGGAGGTTCCTAGTTTCCAGTCTATCCTCGGGAAATTGAAGTCTCCCAATATTATTACATTGCCCGTCTTGCATTCTCGTTTGATTTCCTCTATCATTTCAGAGTCAGTTTCATCCGCCTGTCCCGGGGGACGATAGAAAAGGCCAATTTTCGTGTCTGCACTGTTTTGGCCAGGAATCTTGACCCAGAGGGACTCTAGCTTCTCTTTCGTTTCCGTCGTAGCCACTTCAACAGATTCTACTCCTTCCTGAACATATAGGGCAATACCTCCACCTTTCTGCCCTACTCGATCTCTTCTATATAGTTTGTATTCCTGAAGTACTGTGTCCCATTTGTTTTCTTCATTCCACCATGTTTCTGTTATGCCAATGATTTCCAACTTATCATTTCTTGCTATTGTCTCTAGTTCCCCCATTTTGTTTCCTAGACTTCTAGCATTGGTATACATACATTTGAGTTCTCTTCGAGTTACTTTTTTGGACTTTCTGCTCTTTGCTGTCCCTACTGTTTCTTTCACGGTCTCCTTAACCGCTCCAGTGTTGTCTCCCTTATTTGCTGTGCGGTCATCAATAAGTTTACTGAAGGCAAAATGTGAAATGGTAGCAAATAACAAAACTCTTCCAGAATTACAATCTCTAAAAAAAATATACAGTTCTGAAAAAAATATACAATATAGAGCATATTCTAGGCTTTTTTTGGCCTCCAAGACAAGGGTGGATTGCAGGAGTATAGTGGCTGGGGGGAGGGGGAACACAATGGTTCTCATGTGGGAGGGGAGGGAAGGAGACTGCAGATGATAGTCCACAGAGTACTACTAGCCTCGACAGCATGCAGGGCAGGTGTTGTAGATAACAGAAATTGGTCTGCTTGGGCCTGACCTAAGCTTAAGAACATAAGAATTGCCGCTGTTGGGTCAGACCTGATGGGCCACTGCGTGAGCGGACTGCTGGGCATGATGGACCTCTGGTCTGACCCAGTAGAGGCACTCCTTATGTTAATTCTTGGACACCAAAATATTATTCCTCAAAGCCCCAAAAGAAAAATAAATAGCTTTACCAGGGTTGTAGCAGCTTTGCTGTATTAAACCAGTCTATATTAGTGTCCCCTTTTTACCCTCAAAATATCAAGCAAGTCCCAGCAGTAAAGTTCTGCCAAAAAACAACAGTAAACCCACAACAGATACAAAATAAATAAACAGAAGTCTCTGGCTTTTAAACTTTCAGCCAATAAGAACATAAAAATTGCCATACTGGGACAGACCAAAGGTCTATCAAGTCCAGTATCTTCTTTCAAACAGTACCTAGCTAGATTCCAAGTAGCAAAACAGATTCTATGCTGCTTAAGCTGTGGATTTCCCTAAGCATCTCAATAATGGCCTATGGACTTCTCTTTTAGGAAATTATCTAAACCTTTTTTAAACCCCGCTAAGCTAGCCACCCCTTTTTTTTTTTTTTTTTTTTACTGTTTACTGTAATTTTGCTTATAGCCAAAGTCTTCAAATATGGACTTCTTTTTTTTCAAGCTGGTTTGCATTTTCCTATGCAACTCCAGAGCTCTAGTAACTTCCAATAATAGTCCAAGATGGCGCAATGGGAGCTGGACCCCACCTCTCCCTCCTACAGTTCTTCCTTATCTGTGCTGGAATTATTGTTTATGGAGAACTCAGGGGCCTGGAAGCAGTCACATGCTGAAGGGCAGAGACTATACTGCTGTTGATTCCAATGACTTCTCCAAGGGGCATAATCAACCCTCCAATTTTAGAGGTGGGCTGGTAGGAAACACATTTCTCCCCCTTACCCCCCACCCCCCCTGCTGGGCCTTGTCTTGTCTCCTTCTTTTCAGATGCTCAGAAGCTTTGGGATGTGAGTTTTCATTGAAATAGATTGCTACATTAGCTTATTTATATTGTCTAATTGTTGAATGGACAACCTGAGGACTCCTGAAGTAGGCTTTGTAGCTGAAACATGTTTGTGTTTTTCTTCTTCCACTTCCTATTGGTGACATTAAAAGCTTTCCAAGCCTCATTCCAGTGCTTCTGCTGCTTCTCTCAGTGCATTCCAAGACTCATTCTGGAGTCAACAGATATTTTGACTACAGTCCCATACAAATCCCAACTTCTTCCATACCAGCAGGAATCCCATTCTTGTGCAGCTCTCTAATCTGAAAGCTAGAGGGACCAGTGCAGCAACATAGATCAGCATTTTAACACTCCTTCCACCATTAGTTATCTATTTACTGTATTTAGTAGGATTTATTTGCCACCTTTTTGAAGAAATTCACCCAAGCTGGGGTTCAGCATCAATAATCTGAATACAGTGGTGCCTCGCATAACGAACGCCTCGCACAGCGAATGCTGCACACAACGAACTTCATGTCTTGATTCATACAACGAACTTCGTTTCACACAACGAAGTCGCCCGAGCTGCGTTACTCACTGCGCTTAACTGCCCTCTCTCACAGCCCTTCGCCTGGCTCCCTGTGCAGTGGCGGACCGTCGGCTCGCCTCCTTTTATGGAGGGGCCCGGCGCCTACTGCTGATGCGTTGGGGGGGGCAGAGCTACTGTCGCCGCTTCCCCGATGCTAGAAAAAAAAAAAAAAGAAAAGTTAAGTCCCAGTTTTTGCCGCTGAGACTCTGCCCTCTCTCACTGTATACAGTCGTCCTTTTAAGATAAACTCAATATTTTTTATATACTGTATATCATGGCTTCTAAAAAAAGCAGGAAGGTGATTTCTGATGAAATGAAACGGGAAATAATTAGAAGGAGTGAATGTGGGGTAAAACAGTGTGACCTCGTCAAAGAGTTTGGCCTCAGCAAGACCACCATTTTCACCATTTTGACAAATTTATCTTTTTTTTATGTCATCTTAGCATATTTTATGCTGCAGAACGAATTATTTTTTTTAACATGTATTGTTATGGGAAAACGCGTTTCACATAACGAACTTTTCGCATAACAAACTTGCTCCTGGAACGAATTAAGTTCGTTGTGTGAGGCACCACTGTATAAGCAGTTTCAGCAGAAAAGACATTCAAGTAGCAATACATATTAAGGCACAGGATTAGGGTTACCATATGGCTCCAGAAAAAGGAGAATGGATTGAGACATCAGGGTTTACTTCCATAGCTTTCAATGGAAGTAAAGCCAAGATGTCTCAATCTGTCCTCCTTTTTCTGGAGCCATATGGTAACCGTACATAGGATACTACTTACATTGTCAACACAATGCAAAATAAAACAGAGCATAGGGTGTAAATTGGAGGTGGAACATATAGATAAATAAGATAGAGTAACAGGATCTTGATAGAAAATAAGGAGACTAACTTAAAAAAAGTGACAAGTAAAGTAAAAAAAAAGGTGCATGGCTATGATTTCAGTAACAGTAAGAGTGGATAAGCAAGCCCTGCTACAATATATTTAGCCAATGTTAGTCCATGTATGTGTGTGATTAGCAAGTTAGTTGCTTCTTCCTTGAAAGCATGGGAGAAAAACTAAGCTTTCATCTGTTTTCTGAAGTAGAGATAGTTTTGCATTGAATGAAGCCTTACAACGAGTGCATTTTAGAGAGTGAGAACTATTTTAAAGAATGATTGTTGGTGGATGTTACATTGTGTGATGTCCTTTGGAGAGGGTGTAAATAAGGATACTCCTTAGGAGAGCCTTAGTGACCTTGGAGATGTATAAAGGGAGATTCAGTTCTTCTAGTATTCTGGCCAATTTCCTTTAAGGGCCTTAAAAATCAAACATTACGTTTTAATTTAGCCTTGTATTGTACTGGTATCCAGTTAATTTTTTTAAGAAACAGTGTGATGTAATCATGTCACTTACAGCCAGTGGGTACCAAGGTGGAGCAAGGGACGGTCCACCCCGGGACAGTCTCTGTCTCCACCACCTCTTTTGGGTGACTGTTTCATGCATCTTCACAGTCCCATTACCACCAAGAGACAAACTTAAGCATTGAATTTAAGCACAAGGATTGCTATGCAGCTGATTTCATTAACTTATCTGTATTAACTCCTTCTTGGTGTGATTCCTTCTTTAGTGGTATGCCTGTGCTTGTAGGTGTCACATTTTATTCAGTAGTTCAACGTTAATACCCAAAACCAAATTATCGAACCCCTTGACTCGAGTTTCACTAACACCAAGCTTCCTCAAGAGGGGAATGGTCTTTTATACCATTTGTCATCTCTGGTTTCTGCTTTCATCATCTCTTCACTCCATCTATCCATTGTCCACTCTCTTTCTCTATCGCTTCCACTTTTCTCTTTGTGTCTCCACTCTTTCCCCCATGCTCTGCCATCTCTCTTTTATTTCCTTCCTTCCCACCCCAACTCACCCCATGGTCTGGCATCTGCTTCCCATCTTCCATCCCCTGGGATCTTTCTCCTCTCCTCTCTTCTCCTTCAACCCCTTCCTCTCCCTCCATGCTCTGTCATCTCCTTTCCTTCCTTTCCCTCCCTTCCTCCTCAATGGTCTGACATCTCAATCTCCTTCCCTTCCCATGCCCTTGCATCTTTCTCCTCTCCTGTCCTTCCCTTCCATTTTTTCCTCCTCCTCCATGCTCTGGCATCTCCCTCCCTTCTCTGGTCTTCCTTCTCCCCCCCCTCATTGGATGGCTTCCTTTAGTTTTCTGTCTTGTTAAATGTAAATTGAGTACAGATTGATGGCAATTTATTTAGGTCCTGGAGGTTTATTTTTTATTAATATACTGTGATTACTCCAATCCTTCCATAGTTGTTTTTTGAGTACTTAAATAATTGTGCATAAATACATGCATGTGTACATTTGTACACATACACGTTTATGCTAGTATTCTAAATATTTACATATATAACTGACATGTAAATAGTAGCACCTACTTTAAAGAATTCCCCATAAATGTGCAGTATGTACCCTGTACTAATTGCACTCACAACTTGTCCCGATCCCGCCTTGCTAATTGTTATGCCAACTTGGTAACAGACACTGTGTTTGTGCAATAACAATGCATTTTACTTTGCTTATTAACTTTGGTACAAGATCCCCTAAATAGTAGCAAGTGACCAGGATCTGATGGTGTTCACCTCAAAGTTCCAAAGAAACTCAAACACAAAATTACAGACCAACTACAGTTAATCTGCAACATATAATTTAAATATGTTTCTGTAGCCGAGGACTTAGTAGATAGCTACTGTAATTGTTTACATAAGAACATAAGAACATAAGAACTGCCATCTCCGGATCAGACCCATGGTCCATCGAGTCCGGCGATCCGCACACGCGGAGGCCCAGTCAGGTATACACCTGATGTAGTTTTAGTCACCCATATCCCTCTATGCCTCTCATAAGGAGATGTGCATCTAATTTGCCTTTGAATCCCAGCACAGTGGATTCCTTAATAACCTCCTTTGGGAGAGCATTCCAGGCGTCTACCACTCGCTGCGTAAAACAGTACTTCCTGACATTTGTCCTGGACTTGTCCCCCCTTAGCTTCAAACCATGTCCTCTTGTCCGTGTCGCGTTGGACAATGTAAATAATTTATTTTCCTGCTCTATTTTATCGATGCCTTTCAGCATTTTGAACGTCTCGATCATGTCCCCTCGCAGCCTCCTCTTCTCAAGGGAGAACAGTCCCAGTTTCTTGAGTCGTTCCTCATATTCCAAGTTCTCCATACCTCTTATTAACTTCGTTGCTCGTCTCTGCACCCTCTCCAACAGTTTTATATCCTTCTTTAGGTTGGGAGACCAATGTTGGACACAGTATTCCAAGTGTGGTCTGACCATTGCTCTATAAAGCGGCATTATGACTTTCTCCGATCTACTCGTGATTCCTTTCTTTATCATGCCTAACATTCTGTTTGCTTTCTTTGCCGCTGCCGCACATTGTGCCGACGGCTTCAGGGTCCTATCTATCAGTACACCCAGGTCCTTTTCTTGTTCGCTCTTACCCAGAGTTGCGCCTGACATTCCATACTCGTATTCCTTATTCTTACTACCTAAATGCATTACTTTGCATTTCTCCACGTTGAACTTCATCTGCCATTGCTCTGGCCATTTCTCTAACTGATACAAGTCGCTCTGGAATTCCTCGCTATTCTCCTGCGATCTGATTGCCCGGCATAGCTTTGTGTCGTCTGCAAACTTAATGATCTCACTGGATATTCCGTCTTCCAGGTCATTGATATAAATATTAAATAGGATTGGCCCAAGCACTGAGCCCTGGGGCACACCACTAGTCACTTTCTCCCAGTCTGAGAACTTCCCATTTATGCCCACTCTCTGCTTTCTGTTTTCCAACCATTTGCCTATCCACCTTTGTATATCTCCCTCTATTCCATGGCTTTGTAGTTTCCTGAGAAGCCTTTCATGTGGAACTTTGTCGAATGCTTTCTGGAAGTCCAAATATATTATGTCCACCGGCATTCCACTATCAATTTGCTTGTTCACGGTCTCGAAAAATTGAAGTAAATTCGTTAAACATGATTTCCCTTTCCTGAATCCATGTTGACTGGGTTTCATCAAGTTGTGTGTATCTAGGTGCCGGACTATGCTATCCTTGATCAGTGCTTCAATCATCTTTCCAGGGACAGACGTAAGACTCACAGGTCTGTAGTTGCCCGGTTCCCCTCTCGATCCTTTTTTGAAAATTGGCGTGACATTCGCTATCTTCCAGTCCTCTGGTATCTGTCCAGTTCTGATTGTCAGATTGGCAAGTTTTTGCAATAGCTCTCCGATTTCAACCTTCAATTCCTTTAAAACTCTCGGGTGAATTCCATCCGGTCCAGGGGATTTGTCACTTTTAAGTTTGTCGATCTGGTAGTATATCTGGTCCAACTCCACTTCAGCTGTGGTGAGGCTGTCTTCTATTACTCCACTAAACACTTTCACTGCTTCTGGTATTTTAGTGGTATCCTCCTCCGTAAAGACGGACGCAAAGAAGGAATTTAGTTTGTCAGCAATTTGTTTATCTTCCTTGATGTACCCTTTTCTTCCCTGGTCGTCCAGGGGTCCCACCGCCTCTTTTGCGGGTTTTTTCCCTTTCACGTATCTAAAGAAGGGTTTGAAGTTTTTGGCTTCTTGCGCTATTTTTTCCTCATAGTCCTTTTTGGCATCCCTCACCGCCTTGTGACATTTCTTTTGATCATCTTTATGTATTTTCCATGCTTCGGTTGTTTTCATGTGTTTCCATTTTTTGAAAGAGTCCTTCTTTTCTTTTATGGCTACCCTCACCTGTCTCGTAAGCCATGCCGGTTCTCCCTTACCTTTTGTTCTCCCCTCTTTGGAGATCCTTGGAATGTGGAGATTTTGTGCTTCTGTGATAGTATTTTTCAGTAGGGACTATGCCTGGTCTACCGTTTCAAGTTTGTCCACCTTTTTCTTGAGTCATTGTTTCACCAGGGCTCTTATGCGATCGTATTTGCCCTTTTTAAAGTTAAAGGTTTTGGTTAAGGTTTTGGCACGTTTTCTATTCCCGATGTCAAGCTTAAAGTTGATCACATTGTGATCGCTCATCCCCAGCGGTACCGTAACTTCTACTTCTTTTGTCGGTCCCGTGAGGCCATTTAGTACCAAGTCCAGGGTGGCGTTGCCTCTTGTCGGCTCTTTTACCATTTGTTCCAGGAAGCAATCCCCTAGCACCTCCAGGAACTTGGCCTCCTTGCCGCAGTTGGAGGTTCCTAGTTTCCAGTCTATCCTCGGGAAATTGAAGTCTCCCAATATTATTACATTGCCCGTCTTGCATTCTTGTTTGATTTCCTCTATCATTTCTGAGTCAGTTTCCTCCGCCTGTCCTGGGGGACGATAGTAAAGGCCAATTTTCGTGTCTGCGCTGTTTTGGCCAGGAATCTTGACCCAGAGGGACTCTAGCTTCTCTTTCGTTTCCGTCGTAGCCACTTCAACAGATTCTATTCCTTCCTGAACATATAGGGCAATACCTCCACCTTTCTGCCCTACTCGATCTCTTCTATATAGTTTGTATCCCTGTAGTACGGTGTCCCATTTGTTTTCTTCATTCCACCATGTTTCTGTTATGCCAATGATTTCCAACTTATCATGTCTTGCTATTGTCTCTAGTTCCCCCATTTTGTTTCCTAGACTTCTAGCATTCGTATACATACATTTGAGTTCTCTTCGTGTTACCTTTTTGGACTTTCTACTCTTTGCTGTCACTACTGTTTCTTTCACGTTATCCCTAACTGCTCCAGTGTTGTCTCCCTTGTTTGCTGTGCGGTCATCCCCTCCTGTGTCTGAGTTGTCCCTTCCTGCCTTGTCTTCCTTATTTGCTGTCAGGGCTCCAGTGGAAATCTGGGTAACTAAGGCAAAGTAAAATGTTCCTAGCTATTGTTAACAACTACATTTCTAGTTATATGATTAAACAGATATTTGTTATGAGATGTAAAGGACAATTCTGTAAATGGGTGCCCACATTTGCATTCCACTTGAGTGCATAAATGTACACAATACTAGCACTTTTGTAGGATAGTATGCACTTAACGCACATGAATAGCAGCAGGGTAAATAGGTACTACTCTGTGATACCAAACATAAATGGCATAGAACATAAATGAAAGGGGGCATTCACATGGGAGAGGCATAGGAGGGACTGACAACTAGCATGCATAACCTATAGAATAAGAACATAAGAATAACCTTACTGGATCAGACCACTGGTCCATCATCCAACAGTAGAATGTTCTCATAGTGGTCAATCCAGTTTTGGCCAGGTACTACCGATCCAGGGTAAGCAGTGGCTTCCCCCATGTCTTTCTCAATAACAGACTATGGACTTTTCCTCCAGGAAATTGTCCAAAACTTTCTTAAAATACTGTCAATTATGTATGCTCCTGCTCAGTGGTGTAGTGAGGGGAGATGGCATCCATCATTCCTTCCCCCTCCTGTTAATGGTGGTCTAACTGCACTCCTCCCTCCCCCCAGTACCTCTTAAATCTTTCTGTTCTTCACCAGCAGCGAGCTCACTTGAGGGAGCTCTGATGTCATTTCCTGGTCCCTTGAAAAGGAAGTTACTTCAGAAAGAAGGCTTGGGGCCAGCAACAGTGGGTAAGAGTCCTTACTTGCTGCTAGTGAGGAACAGAAAGATTTAAGAAGTACCAAGGAGAAGTGCATTTAAGATATCCCTCCATGATGAGGGGGGAGGAGAGATGCTGGGAGTCTTCAGCTGGAGGGGCTTGGAGATCACCGCCAGCCACATCACTGCTGTGCTACTGCTGGGTGGCACTCCTGCTAAAATGGTGCCTGGGGTGCTTCGCCCCCCTTCCCCCTCCTCGCCTACTACACCTCTTCCCCTCCTGCTTTTACATGACCACAGATCTATGCCAGGTCTATGACTGATGTATGGCTTGTACATATGAGGGGGTGCTGTAAAGTTCTCAGCCAACTTCCTAAATTCTGAGTGTTATTTTGGTACTGTAGCTAAAAAGAGTGTTATCTTATTTTGTATGTGCCAATTTGCAGAAACAAAATTCTATGTTTTGACATTGTTTCAGATCATTGATTGAACCATATCCATGCCATTCTCTTCTTGGTTGGGCTGAGAACCTTTCAGCATCCCCTCGTGTAGGTGCACCAATGCTGGGTTAGCTTTCACTGAGGCTGCCTGAGATATAGATAGGAAAATGAAGTTACATGAACTGTAGATGCTATATGGCCCAGTATAAGCATCATTTGATGTGCAATGATGCACTGAAGACTGGAGATCTTCTGACAGATCTTTATCAGAGCATTGAGCCTCTTTTGAGGTAGAAAGGCATGAGCCTAAGTCATGTCCAGAAATGCTCCAATGAACTCTAGAATTTGAGTGGGTTGTAAATGAAATTTCTCATAATTGACTGCAAAACTGAGAAATTTGAAAAGATGTACAGTTGAATCCATGGCCAGATGAGCTCTTTGAGGTGTTGGGACCCTGATCAACCAGTCATCTAGATAAGGGAACACATGAAAGCCACAAGAGTGGATAATTGCAGCTACTACCCCTAAACATTTATTGAACATTCTGGGTGCTGATGTTAGACCATATGGATGCACCTTTTATTGAAAGTGGTGTATTCCTACTCAAAAACAAAGATGGAAATGTGTGTGTAGGCTTTTTAGAGGTCCAGAGAGCAAAGCAAGTCATCTTTGTCCAAGAGTGGTAATAAGGTTCCCAGAGATACCATTCAAAATTTTTCCTTCACCAAATATTTATTGAGAGTGTGTATGTCTAAAATTGGATGCCTCCGATCTATTTCAGTATGAGGAAATACTTGGAATAGAACCCTCAGACCTTCTCCTGCAAAGGTACAGGTTCTATGACATCGAGCTAGAGGAGGACAGCGAGCTCCTAATAAAGGAGTGTATTTTGTTGGTAACTGAAAGATGACTCTCTTGAAGGACGAGGTGGAGATCTTGTTTGTAAATGAAGGGTATAACCATGTTTTAGTATCTGCAGCATCCAATGGTCTGATGCTATCATGGACTAGCAATGGTAAAAGTGGGCAATTCAACCTCCTATGGGTAAAGTGTGAGGAAGAGGTTGGGAAATACTGGCTAGGCTCTGCAGGATGGAGTCAAAAAGACTGTTGCTGCTTGAATTGTGGTTGTTATTGAGTCTTCTAGGTCCTCTTCTGTCTTAAGCATCTTTGAGTAGGTGCTTAAGAGAGCATAGCAGACTATCTATACTGTACCTACATTTGGGATAATAGGAAGAGTGTCTGGAAATGTTGAAATATTTCCAGGATGGCTGAAGTTGAGTTGACTTAACAGATGATAAAGTAGTCATGCAATCTTCGTGCTTTTTAATTTTTTACAGTCTCCAAAAAGATCGTCTCTCATGCAGGGAATATTTGAAAGAAGATCCTGAACGTTGCCATCTAGGTCAGAGATTCTAAGCCAGGTCTGCCTATGCATGGCAATTGACACTGCAGATGTTTGAGATGTGATGTCAAAAGCATCAAAAGTAGACTGCACCATATATTTCCTGGTCTCTAAAAGGTAGAGAGATGCTGAAACGAGTTTAGATGTTCTGAAGGTATGCATTGCTAATAGAATGACATCTTCTAAGAGACTTCAGACAGAATGTCATATAGAATTTGTAGTTGAGGATTCTATTGATCAACATAGTGCTCTGGAATACCCTATGCCCAAATTTATCTAGATTCCTGCCTTCTCTTCCTGGGGGTGTGCTGGCATAAGTTTAGAACTATTTGCCTTTTTAAGTGCTGACTCCACAACTAAACATTGGTGTTGGAGCTGTGGCCAGTTGAAGCCAGGACAAATTGAATTCCGTATAAGGTGTCTAACTTGTGTGGAGTCATTGGGACTTAGAGTAGTGCTTTCCAATTTTTAAACAAAACCTCTTTCATTAAATTGTGGAAAGGTAGTTTCATAAATCTATAGGCCACTCTTTGTAGTCTAGAACCTCCATTAGTTCTGCTTGAGACTCTGTTTCTGACTCCATACTTATAGGCAAAGCTTCACCCAATTGTCTAATAAATCTTGTAAAAGTTAGACTTTCAGGAAGAGATCTTCATTGAGGAGGTGGAGGAGATAGATCAGATGATATTCCAAAAGACTCCTCTGAGGAAAGCTCTAGATAGTCTGATGAAGAACGAGGAGACAAATTAGAATCAGATCCCCCACTTTCAGGCCTCTGAGATGAAAAACGTTGAGGTAGACATTGAGGAAAGTGTTGAGGAGATGATCATCGAGGTGTGCATTTATGGGATTGAGGAGAGGAATATTGAGAGTGGGACAAAGAACTATGCTCCCTGGAAGAAGTAGCAGGTCTCTTTGAACAGGAGCATCGATGGTGTGATGTCCAAGAATGGTCCTTGAGGAAGACTTTGGACATTGCTTGGACTGGACTGAGGCTGGATGCATTAGAGCAGATGTTTGCACCTTGTGTGACTGTAGCATCTCAGCAAGTTCCTTTTGCAACACCTCTCAAAGCTGATTTTGCAGAGACGGCGCCAGAACCAATGCTTCTTATGGTACAGAAAGCACAGGCATCGACAGGTGTCAAGGTATTGGTGTCCTCAATTTTGAGGCCATTGTAGTAATGGCAACCTAACCTATGCTTGGAATTGTTTGATGGGGTCGATGCCTGGGTTGAAATTGGCACATGCCTAGATTGAGACAGGTGTTTGTGTTTCTAAGCTTTTTTATAAACTTTCCCCTAGGGAGGCAGCGTTGATGTATCAAAAGGTGCATGGACTGTTGATGCCATTAGCACCGGTGTTGATGCCATTAGCACCGGTGTTGATGCTGGGAGTGCAGGACGTTGAATGTCGGCGTCAGCAGACATCCTCATTGTACCTGAAATGGACCTGAAAAGTTTTTCGTATTGTAACTGTCTGGCCTTAAGCAACCTGTTCTGCAGTTTAGACCAAGGCACTAGACACACCAGTTATGGAGGTCTGTAGCCAAAATGGTCCTTTGGCACTGAGTGCACTGTTTGAAGTTGCCTGGAGGCTTGGAGATTGAGGGGAAGATTGCTGATGCATATCAAATGACTTTATGGTTCAGGGAGGTGGAGATGATAATCTGAAAAAGGCTCGATGCTCCTGGCCTGAAAACAGGCTGAGGAGAGCCAGAAGGCCCCCCAAAATAAATTAGTAAAAATTCAAAAGATTTTCACTGGAACTGAAGAAAAATAATAAAACTGAGAAAATATGATAAACAAAATGTGTAGGCCCAAATTTAGAACAGTTGTGTGTGCTTGGAGAAACTCTATAGAACAGCTTTTCAAATACGCGGAAAACAGGTCCCACAAGCTGACTTCAGATGGGAAGGCAACGGTGCATATGCAATATGGGTGGTCTTCAAAAGACTTAAAATGACTTTTAGATTGTCTGTACTGGGCTCCATAGATGATGTCACCCACATGTGAGAATATGCTGTCTGCTTGTCCTCAGATAACTGGCTATATCATAGGAAGAAAAGAATAGGACTACCGTATATACTCGAATATAAGTTGAAACCCCCATTTCCCCCCAAAAAGAAGGAAAAATGGTTGACTCGAATATAAGTTGGGTGACTTAATATTCAAGTGCCCTGACCAGATCTGCACCCAGCCCCTTCCCTCCATCCCCTGTCAGGCTCTGCACCCAGCCCCCTCCCTAGCTAGCACTGCACCCAGCTCTCTTCCCTCTATTCCCTGTCAGGCTCTACACATAGCCCTTCCCTGCCAGATACTGCACCCATCTCCCTTCCCTCCATCCCCTGCCAGGAATTACACTCAGCTCCCTTCCCTCCATCCCCTGTCAGGCATGGCACCTAGCCCCCTTCCTCCCTCCCCTGTCAGGCTCTGCACCCAGCCCCCTTCCTTCCCTCCCAGGTTCTACACCCTTCCCCCCTCCATGCACTTTCCTGTCTGTCCTACCTGCTCTGCCGATCCCTAGTGGTCCAGAGGTGCAGAGGGCAGGATCGAGCTTTCTGCGCTCCTGCCCCACTGCTAACCTGGTCAGCTGGTTGCTGCCGTGGCCACCATGAGTTCCGGTTTCTTTAGCCACTGGGTGGCACCAAGCAGGAGCGTGCTTTGACACTGCTGCTCGGCGCTGAGCGGCTTCCTGACTGACTGATTCCTGTCAGAGTGCAGAGCCTGGCGGTGGCCTGCAATAAGTCTGGAAGGGGAGCGCTGGCATGAATATAAACCGGGACCCCCATTTTTGGGCCAATTTTTTGGCCCCAAAATCCCGATTTATATTCAAGTACATACGGTATATGGTCTGCTTTCCCAGTGGAAATAGGTACATAGTGGAATGTTTCAAAAATCTCTTCTGGGATCAATATTGATTCTGGGATCAATATTGTTAATATTCATTAATGATATTTAAAAAATGGGTAATGAGTCACTTAATCAATTAGTAGATGACTCATAAATATTCAAAGAACTTAAAACACATGGAGGCTGTGAGTAACTGCAAAATGACCTTGCCAGAATCAAGTGTAAAAATGGAAGGTGAAATTTAATATAGACAAGTGCAAAGTGATGCATCTAGAAAAAAAAATCCTATCTATACTTATATAATGCTAGGTTCATCATTAGGAATCTCCACCCAGAAAAAGAGAATGTGCATTAGATAGATTTGCATACAGTGGACAACATCGTGACATCCTCGGTTCAGTGTATAACAGCAGTCAATAAAGCAAACAGAATCTTAGGAATTATCAAGCAAAGAGTAAAATTTTAAAAGCAGAATATTATAACGTGTTGAGTACTGCGTGCAGGTCACCTTGCCTCAAAAAGGATATAGAGGAACTGCAAAAGGTAAAGAAAAAGATAGAAAAAATGATAGAGGAAATGGAATGTCTTCCTTATGAAGAAACAGTGAACTGGTGAAGAGACAACTAAGAAGGGATATGCTAGAGCAGGGATTCTCAACCCAGTACTCAACAAGCCAATCAAGTTTTTAAGGTAGCCACAATGAATATACATGAGATAAATTTGCCTGCTCCTGAACTCTTTCTGAAACCCTTCATTCAGCCTCCAGTGTATAGAAATCTATTTCATACATATTCACTGTGGGTATCTTAAAAATCTGACTGGCTTGATGTGTCCTGGGTTGAGGACCCCTGTGCTAGTGAGTGGAATAGTTAATAGAGACTAATGCATCCTTAAATGGGAAGTATGCAGGCAGACTTCTCGTATGTAGGCATGATGCCTGACAACAACCAAACTGGAAAGTACATTAGGGTCAATATTCAGAAGGCAGCGGGCAGCCCGCTGCCAATGCTGAACCCAGAAATTCAATGCCATGCCATATCCAGCAATTGTCACTGAATTTCTGGTTTCATTTTTGGCCACTGGAACTTAACCAGTTAAGGCCTACTATTTGTATGGCCTATTTTAACTGCTAAATTTTATGCTGAATATTTGCACTAACTGTGAATATTCAGCAGAGATAACTAATTATCTAATGTTGAATATTTGGGGATAGCCAGCTATGTACAATTTAACCTGTCAGTGGCTGTCGCCGACCATTTTGAATATCAAAGGGATTGAAACTTATCCAAAAGGATGGAAAATAAATGGGTTAATAGAAGCAACCTCTGAGTATAAAAGCTATAGCTGACTGCTGGCAACCACCTTGTTATTCTCCATATGGAAGATTTTAGGTGTCTATAAGTTCCTTGAAAAAACCCCCATCTTTCAATGATGGCTTTTGCACACCTCACCGGTGACACTGAGAATGGGAGCTGTTACCACCACGATCGGCGCTACAAAACACACTACGGTTTTGTAAAAGAACTAATATACACAAACAAAACCCTAAAATGCCTACATGAATTATAATCCCAGAGAAAAAGAAAGCAATTAATTTCTTCCTGAACAGTGCAAGATATAGACAGCAGATAAAAATTCTCAAAACTGACACATTTCAATCACTAAATTGAAAATAAAATCATATTCCCTACCTTTGTTGTCTGGTGATTTTATTTGTCTATCATCTTTTCCCAATCTCTGGATGAATTTCCTTCTGTCTGTGCTCTGTTTTCAGGGCCTTCCAAGTTTCCAAGTTTATTAAATGTCTTGATTTATCGCCTATTCACATTTCTAGGCGATGTACAAATTGTTCAAAAATTAATTAATATATCATTTACAATAAAAACAAAAACAAAAAAGAAAAATTAAAAACTTAAATGGGATTTAACTGACAATACTAAAACATAAGGAAAGTTATTTAATTCAATGGTTACATACAGTTATTATATTCAAAAATTCAAGGGAAATACATTAACCATTTGCTGTTTTTCTCTCCTCCACTTTCTGCCCTACATCCATCTTTGGCATTAACTTTTAACATTCAACTTTCTTCCATTTTTCAGCTTTCTACTCAAAATTTACTTTTCCATGTCTTCCATCTATCCATGTGTACCATTTTCTCTCTCTTTCTTCACCCCTATTCCCATCTATCCATAAAAAGCATTTCTTCTATCTCTCTTCCCTGCTACACCCATGCTGTGCACCATCTCCTCCCTCTCTCTCCCCTTCCCCTCCATCCCTGTGCACCGTCTCCTCCCTCTCTCATGGTCTGACATCTCTGTCTTCCTCCTTCCCCCCTCCTATGGTCCGGCATCTCTCTTCTTCCCTCCCTCTTCCCCATGGTCTAACACAGGGGTAGGGAATTCCGGTCCTCGAAAGCCGTATTCCAGTCGGGTTTTCAGGATTGCCCCAATGAATATGCATGAGATCTATTTGCATGCACTGCTTTCAATGCATATTCATTGTGGAAATCCTGAAAACCCGACTGAAATACGGCTCTCAAGGACCGGAGTTCCCTACCCCTGGTCTAGCATCTCTCTCCTTCTTTTCCCTCCTTCCCACAGTTTGGCACATCTCTCTCCTTCTCTGTCCTTCCCTGCCTACCCTCCAGCCCATGCAGCATCTGTCCTCCATGTCTTCCCAACCCTCTACCCTCAGCCTGTGGCATGTAGCATATGTTCTTCTCCCCTCCCCCCCAAGCAGGAACTCTGCAGCATGACATCTCTCTTCAGCTCCTGACACCTCAAATTCTCCCCAGTCACTGTTATTTTAAATCTTCTGGCAGCCGCAGCATCAATGAGTTCAGCCTTCTGCCATCAGCCTGCTCCAGAACCCTTCATTCAGCAGCAGCCCACCTAGGCAGGAACAGGAAGTCGCTGCTGAATGAAGACTTCCGGGGCAGGCAGAAGGCTGAACTTGTTGATACTGTGGCACGGCTGCCTGAAAATTTAAAATAAAAGTGACTGGGGAGGAGGTGTGGAAATCTTTGGGCGGCTGCAGTGTCAACGAGATCAGCCTTCTGTCCCAGAAGTCTTCATTCAGCAGCAACTTCCTGTGCCGCCTAGGAGGGATGCTGCTAAATGAAGGGTTCCAGGGCAGGCAGAAAGCAGAAGGCTGAACCCGTTGATGCTGTGGTTCCCTGAAGATTTAAAATAAAAGCAACTGGGGAGGAGGTGTGGGGGAATTGGGAGGTGAAGAGAGATGTCGTGCCACAGAGTCCAGCTGGGGGGGGGGGGGGCGCGGAGAGGAAGGAAAGAATAACAGGCCACATGCCAAAAATTTAAAATTAGAGTAGCTAAAAGAGGAGCTGGGTGGGGGAGCAGAGTCACCGCCAATTTTGGGGGAGGCCCTGTGGCCCCCTCATTCCAACGCCTATGGATGAAACAGCACTGGATATATTCTGGTCAAAAGTGGCAAGAGAATCTCATGACGTGTCTATCCATGTGTTTCCATTTTGTTGCTATGCTCAACAAAACACTTTTGTTAGTGAAATTTTTAAGTCTGATATGTAATTGAGAGCCAATGAACAGAGCGCCTGAGGTCAGTGCAGCAATTGCCAAGGGTAGCTGTCAACAATTCCAGCCTGCATCCGACGATGCTGCACACCAAACAGGCTTAGATTTCTGATTTAATGTTCATTTTCAAAAACTGTTTAGTAGTCAGGGAAGGAATGTGCCATGAGCAATCTTTGTGCATCTATGTCTGGCCTCAGATCAAAAATAATTTAGGAATGAAATCTAAATCCATTATTACGCCTATTAATTTCTTTGCCAAGCAGTATAGCCCTGATAAAGGAAATGACCATTGGTGCAGTCTCAGCATATAAGACACAGTCTTGGTAAATGAAGCACAAAAGCTTACTAAATGTAAAGGCCAAACCATCTTCTGCCTTCTCTGTTCCATGGCAGTGGCAGTCAGCTAACAGCATGGGGACACAGTAAGCTTATATTTCCAGTCTCTTCTGCTGCCCTGCCTCCTAGACCTCCATGTTATAAAGGAACATTGTTTATGTTCTCAGCGACATGATGGGAATACTTTTGGCCCAGGCAGTATGGATCAGGGGTGGGCAACCACAGTCCACAACCCAGTCAGGTTCTCAAGATTTCTATAATAAATACGCCCCTGGTATTGGTTGCTTCTGTAACTCACGACTCATTCTACTGTTCTTGATCCCCTATGCCTAGGGTTACCATATGGCTCCAGAAAAAGGAGGACAGATTGAGACATCTGGGTTTCACTGAAACAATGGAAGTAAGGAGGACAGATTGAGACATCCGGGTTTTACTTTCACTGAAACAGTGGAAGTAAGGAGGACAGATGGAGACATCTGGGTTTTACTTCCACTGAAAGCAATGAACCCGGACGTCTCAATCTGTCCTCCTTTTTCTGGAGCCATACACTACTCCTCTCTGCTCACACTCCAGTCATTCTAGTAATTCCTTCACGCTGCATATAAGATTTGACGGAATTCAGAGCTCTTAATTTTAGTGTTACAAGCTCAAAATCTTCCATCATATTTACATCTGGTAACTTCATTCTGCGTAGAAAGTTAAAGTTGCCCTTAAACTAGGGTTACAATATGGCTCCAGAAAAAGAAGGACGGATTGAGGCATTCAGGTTTTACTTCCATTACTTTCAATGGAAATAAAACCCAGGTGTCTCAATCTATCTTCCCTACTTCCATTGAAAGCAGTGGAAGTAAAACTCAGAAGCCTCAATCTGTTCTTCTTTTCTAGAACCAATAAATACAAGGGTACAGTCATATATATCAAAAAATAATAATTAAAAAAAGTACTGTATATTTAGTTTAGCAGAAAAACCACATTCATACCAAATCAAAACAAAAAAGACAGAAAAGTAATAAGTACAAAAAAATGGAGAAAAACAGACCTCATACAAGGGCAGCCGGGACTACACAGTGCCCTAAGCCACCCATATCATCACTGGTTTGAAAAAAACTCTGTACAAATATATTTATTCAATCTCTCCTTTCATTTCATAGGCTTATTTTTCAAAATTCATTTTCTGTCGTATTCATCACTATGTATGAACAAAGGGTTAATTCTGCATAAAACAATTGTGTAATGACTACAGCTAGAAGCAAAGAGTTATTACAGTTAATATTAAAGCATGTGAAGGCTTTGGTAAACTTATCTTGAAAAACTCTCTTCTCAAAGCAGAAGTAGTTTCTTCATCTAATATTCCAGAATGCTTATTCCTCTTCCCTACAGAAAGCACTTCTGTTTTGCCCTATCAAGGCTACTTCAGGGGAAAACAACTGTGTAGTTTACTCGACATTACTCTCTCCAAGCACTGTCACACTGCAAACAAGCAGAAATGGCGCCCCTCAAAATGGCTGTGGGAGTGAGAGATGCGCCCAGCTCATTAAAAAAAAAAAAAGAGAGCCAGGCATCATGATGTCATCACCAAGGTGATGCGTGATATGCTGAGCACCAGCCTGTTGCTTTCATAAAAAAGAAAAACCAAAAAGCAAAAATTATAACAAAAAAATAATAGAAAAACATCAATGAAAAATAAAAATACATGACAAGACCAATGTATTGTTGTTGAAGACATAGAAACACAAGCATTTTTGTTTCAATAAAGCTGTTGTTGAAAAACTTAACATCAAGGATCTCATTCTCTCAGTAAAACGGTTGCCATTCATAAGATGTATTCAAACCTAAAGGGTCCAAGGTTTGTAATCAACTAATCCATTGCTGTTCCTTTTGCCATAATAGTCTTCTAATAACTCCCCATCTTAACGATGGAACCAGTTTATTAAACACCCAACAGCTCAGATTATTAAAATTGTGTTGATGTTCTACACAATGAGCTATCATCGGGGCTGACAGTTTACGAGTATTCAAACAGCTTTTATGTTCTGTCAGTCTGACCTACATATAAAAGTTCACAGGGACATTGAATCACAAAGATAACATTAGGCGATTCACAGTTAGAAGTATGTTTTAACATGTAACTTTTTCCATCTGTAGGATTAGTAAAACTAGAAATGATAGCCATAATGTTGCAATTAGAACAATGTCCACAGGGACTATGACCCTGTACAGTGATATCCTCCCTATCATTAAACACTTCTTTGGATGTGTGGCATAGCCAGTCTCCCAAGTTTCTATTTCTTGACTGAGAAAAAATACATTTTTTATTTGCAAAACATGGGAGAGTCCTAAGAAGTGGCAGATGTTTTTTTACATTTTTTAATAACTTTGTATGACGCCCGGGTTTGTTTCACTACACAGGGAATCATTTCTTTTACTTCTTGAGGCTGTCAATATTCTGAAAGAACCTCCCTAGGGTTGTTCAATACCCGTTTATTTGCTTTTTTAACTATAGGGCGAGGATAATCTCGAGATATAAGTCTTTGTTCCAAAACCTTGGCTTCTTGAAGAAAATTTTCATTAGAGTTACATACCCATCTAGAGCCACATGGTAACCCTACAAAACATATACTTTTTCTATAAGGCTTTTGATTACTGTTAGTTTCAAATGGCTGCTCAAGGATGCTATACCAGAGCCGTGCTTAGAGTTGAGTCGGTTCAGCGGATGGCCACTAGGATGATCTCAGGGCTCAAGGGTCTCTCGTACGAAGAAAGACTAAACAAATTGCAGCTCTACACTCTAGAGGAACGCAGGGAAAGGGGGGACATGATTGAGACATTTAAATACATTACGGGACGTGTTGAGGTGGAAGAAGACATCTTCTTTCTCAAAGGACCCTCGGTCATAAGGGGGCATCCGCTCAAACTCAGAGGAGGGAAATTTAATGGTGACATAAGGAAGTATTTATTCACAGAAAGGGTTGTAGATCACTGGAATAAGCTTCCAGTGCAGGTGATCAAGGCCACCAGCGTGCTTGACTTTAAGAATAAATGGGACGTCCTCGTGGGATCCCTATGAGGGTCGAGTTAAGGAACTAGGTTATTAGTACTCAGACTTAATGGGGTGGGTCAGTAGAGTGGGCAGACTTGATGGGCTATAGCCCTTTTCTGCCGTCATCTTTCTATGTTTCTATTCCTTCATCAGCTAAATTGTATTCCTTAAATCCTGATACATACTATATATGTGAGTGCATCCTTTGTAAACTGCCTAAATCTTCCTGTCTCAAATCTGATTCATCTGCATCAGATCAAAAAAACTTGTCTGCATTGGTGTGAGAATGAAATAGGGAGTTCTGCATTGCCTTAAGCTGCTCTCCTACTGCCTTTCTCCCTTCTGCTGCTGGTCTCCAACAAATTTGATTCTTCCTGCCCCTATACTGAACAAACCGAGGCATATGACTTGAATTGGATTTAGTATGGTATATTTATACCACTTTAGCCAGATTCATGGTATAAAAGAGAAAGGCAACAAAGAGCTCATATTAGCACTATGATTAGCAGACCTATTTACTCCACATTTTAACACATCATTTTGTGAGTTAAACTTTATTTATGGTTTAATAAGTAAGGAGGTTGATATTCAGCACAGTTTAAGAATACTGACAGTGGTGTAGTAAGGACAGCCCCGGGCACCATTTTGGTGGGAGCACCGGCACCTCTCTTCCTCCGCGCCTTCCCGTGCCTTCTTACTTCTCCCCAGCTGCACACGTGCCTTCACATCCCCATCCCGTACCTCTGGCTTTTCGCTGGCGCGAGCAGCAACTCCAACCTGCTGCCTTCGCCGGTCTTGGCGCTTCCTTTGATGTCACTTCATGGTCGTGTGAATCACTGTAATGCTAAGTAGCCAACATATTGTTATTTTACAAATGCATAACACTTAAATATGTTTTGGTCCCCTGCTCATTCTCTATCTATATATATGCCCTGTTGCCATTATGCATAACACTTAAATGTGTTTTGGTCCTCTGCTCATTCTCTATCTATATATATGCCCTGCTGCCATTATGCATGGCCTTCTAGAATATTGTGACAGGCAAGACCCTGTCACGTCTACAAACCCTGCAGCTAGCCCAGCCTGTGCTAAAACTATACCCATTCCTAGGGAAAGAAATAGAGTTTTAAAATCTGGCAAGAACACTAAAGACTCACTAGAAGCACAAGGGATAGGGGACAGGGCAGAAGTAGCTCAAGGATCTGTTGTATTATCCTATGATTCCTTGTATAAACTCCCTGTAAAAGCCCACTCTATTCTACCAGCAGTGCTTCCTGACAGGCAAAGGGTTAGAGAAAGGGGTGAAACCAGGAGAGCTGACCTGCTCCAGGCACAATAGCCAAGGGTTACAGGGTAGTACAGGAACCTGTTGCAAATCAAGTCCCCACAGATGAGAACCTTGAAAAGGTGGAGCAACAGCTCAGAACTCGAGGGCAGAGAAACCTTCCAGCCACGCTGAAAAGCAGAGAGAGAACTGAAGTACCTTTACCTCTACCTCAAAGCAAAGGTCTTCAAGAAGGAAACAGGAAAATAAGGTATATAAGACTCCCAGAGAGAAACTTCCCTGGAGAGAGGAATACTTAGATGAGGAGTTTACAGAAGCTGATAAAGAGAAACATTGATACCCATAGGTAGAGGATGGGGTACAAGTATATGAAGAGGAAGCTCACATAGAAGTAGAGGAATATGTGCCTGATTTAAGTGACCAAGAATATGCCAAGAATTGAACCAGAACACAGTATGATAGATGAATGTAAGTTTGATTGAGTTAGTTGGACAAAAAGCATAACTGTTTTTGATTTAAATAAGATGATCTTGAGGATTAAGGAATGGAATTAAAGTTTGAGTGAAGTTTGGAGATGAAGTGGGTAAAGTATTTGGGCATGTGAATATGATTGTGAGCACTGCTGCAGTCAGGTGCTGTGTTTAAAAACTAAGATAGAATAAGAGCCCAAAGCTTTCCTTTACCTCAGATTCTGGACACTAGGGAACCTGTGTGGGATCAGGATCATCAGATCATTACACGGGTGGTACAGTACCCACACATACTGGCCCCCAGCTTGAAAGATAGGGTAGTATTATGAAGATTGTTTAGGAATTCAGGGCCAGTAGTTTTGGAGAAGTGTTTGATCAGTTCTTTATAGTTCCTGCACAAACACTGAAGAAGGAACTTGAAGGCAGGATGCTGCCTAGCCCTGCCCACTGGCAGAATTGCTGGAAAAAGGGTCCCTGTTTTAAGGGCTGCCAGAACTGTGACAAGATAGCAGCCAGAGTGTGCCCAGCTCACAAGTACATTTGAATTGCTGTGGAATATATTAATAAACTTTTAAGTGGATAAATGCCTGCTTTGAACTGAGTAGATTAAAATAGCTGGGTGAACAGTGAAGTATTATGTTTGATGTAAGAATCTTATGCAGATAATGTAAAAGGAAAAATATATATATATTTTTTTGAAACTGGAAAAGGCTCAGAGACTGTGTTCTATTTAAAACCTGAATAACCTCATTGGCAAGCCTAGGAGCGCTGGTCCTTGCACTAGTGGTGGGAATCAGGCCTTGTCCTACTGGTGGGCTCTGGCCCTTCCACAATAGCCAAGGGTGTGTAAATGTGGGTGTCTAGGTTATAGAAGTTTCTTCACATGTACAAATTCTACTATTAGGAAGCCTCCAATCCAATGGCGCCATGGATGGATAGTTCTCCTAAAGCACAGAAGAGCCTTTCTCTAGGCTCCTCTGAGTATGTGCAGGTTGCCCCTGAACACCACATCCCCAATCCTCCACATCCACTTCCTCCCCAGGTAGTCCTCTAGCTATAGGCAGGTTCATCCGAAAGGAAAGGCAGGTGGGTTTGTGTGACTGACTTGTCCTGCTGTCTATGGAGAGAACTTTTGTTACAGGTAAGTAACCTCATCTTGTCCATAGACAAGCAGAATGAAATCAACCATATATGGGTGACTTCCAAGCTGAGGGCGTGAAGGGGTATTATGTTGAACATTATTTTATTAAGCTCTTCACAATCCATGTCATGCTGTGGTAGGATGAAGTTGCATAGAGCAGATCAAGACCTAGACAAGAGTACCAGCATTCCATCAGAGGGAAGGCACAGGTAAGAACCTATTGGGATGGGAAGAGCTGCTTCATAATGTACTAGGAACCCGAGGGGGTAGCATCCAACTTGCAAAGTTCATAAGTAGAGGAGGGGTTGAGAGGAAGCTTTGTATAGCTATAATGGGAGGCTAATAAGGACGAGAGATGGTACAATGCCTAGTCCCAACAGTATGGGATGAGCTGTAGTAGCTACGTTCTCCTCAGTCAAGCCCGAGTATATTGCCCTCGCTGTGGACAATAGCGATTTGGTGTGTGTAGCGATTTGAAGCGACAGGTGCAGAGGTGGGAAGGGTCAGTTTTAAGTGTGGCTCTGTTCACAAGGATTTGTTGAAAGAATGGGTCCCTTAGACATCATCCTTAGCCAAGGGGGGGAGGGGTGTTCTGACCTTAGCGAGGGTAAAGATGGCCCCTTGACATCTAGCTTAGATGTTTCAGGTTGCATGTGTATATTCATTAATGTCAAATAAATGGATAGTACTGTTGAATGTGTGTATATATAATTTAAAAACATCTAGCTTAGATGTTTCAAATTATATGTTCACTACACAGCTAAATATCGATCTTAAAAAGTCAATGGAATTCTAATTCACTTAGGATGCCAACTTTTTTTCAGCAGAAGTTTTAGCTTGTGAATTCTCTTACAAGAAAACCGTAAGTAGTGTGTCTATGTGGTAATTCAGCCTGAAAGCAAAAGAGCTGTGTAATAGCTATTTTAGTCAAAGTCTGATGAGTGAGGTCATCATTTCCATATCAGCAGAGATGAAATGCATTATTTGCCACAGATATCCTTCCATCATGGAGTGTTTGAGATATCATAAATAATGAGACAAGTCCTACAGAATTTTTAATAGATTCTGAAATATATTTGATGGAGTTTGGATGCATTTTGGGAAAAACTGACTTCAGTTCAGAGCCTGTGAAGGAACTGCTTTATACTAAGGATGCACATCTGCGAGCATGCATTCTCTTCATAAGAGTGCCTAAAAAGTGAAAGTATGCACATATCATGTGTTTGCAACTATATTTACAAATTTTTAGAGGCATAAAATAGGTCTGTGCATACTGTATAAACAAGCTCTTATGCATACGATGTGCAGAAAAAAACACAAATGTGTGAGAAAACATGAACACTCAAAAATCACAAACAACTTTGTTTAAAACAAAGACTAACAGATTTTTTTTTGGCATCTTTCATTTATACAACAGAATACCAGTTTCCCAGTGTATCTCACAGCCCTAGAATGAGAGAACCTGTTTTGAAAATGTAGATATACAGGACCTGATACATTGAGGTTTTTCTTGTAAAGCTGTGTCTATGTGAAAATTTGGTCAATGTGAGATATCAAGAGCAATTTTATAAGGCACAGCTAGATTAAGGTGCCAATGGTGCGCCTTATGTATACATGGGATTGGCCCTTTTAATTAGCAATGGTGTACTTAAATGCTTGGCACTGTTTTGTAAACAAGGTGCATATGGCACTTAGGCCCAAATTCTATAACTATATTCATGCCTATTGTAAAGTTTCCATTTTTTTAAGAGGATCCATATGCTTTAACAAATAAATGACCTTTTAAATTGTTTCTTAAATTCCATAGTATCCCTCAAATAATTTTTTTCTCAGCATTGTATAATTTTGCTTCTAGAGATGGCTGGTCTAAATAGGGCCCATTGTTTTCTATTCCATTCTTACCTTTCTAGGAGTTAAAACTTGGAATGACCTTACAGAAACGACCAGAGCAGAACCTAGCCACACCATATTCTGAAGGAAATTAAAAATCCCATGTGCCCTCCTTCCCCCTATATTCTACTTCCTCCCCATCTTCCCCTACCCCTTACCTATCCTATCCTCTCCCCTCCCTTCTCCCCCTCTCTCCTCTCCTTAATGTCACCTTGAGCCTGCATAGATATGAGCGACGCACAAATAGAAGATTAGATTATATTATGTCCCTTTTCTCAGATATGGAGGATCTCCAAACCTTGTATTTGTTAAGCTTACTGGCAATTTTAGAAATTAGAAAAAAAAAAAATTCCTGCACATGGGTATATGGAGTCCAGGTTATTGTATATAAAAAGATTCCATTTTTTAAGGGAAGTAGACAGGTAGCAAAGAAGCAAACTGTCTTAACACTTGACAAGAAAAGTATCTATTCCTCATCTTGTGGATATTTTATAGTCTAAATGAATATATGTCTCTGGAGCTGATGTGCTGTTCCAGTTTAACTTCATTGTAGGAACTGTATGGGAAAATTATTGTTAAGTGATTTCAATTTTTTTTCCAAACATAACTGTCCTAAATTCATATTAATTTTCCATTTTACTACAGAAAATAGAGATTGGCTTTTATGAAAATGTCTGACTTTCCTGAAATTGATGTTACCTGAAAGCACATTTATATTGACTATTAATCTGTTTCATGCATTTGAAAAGCATTTTAGGACATGTCTTTTGCTGTTCTTATGTGAATTATGACCTTGTCATTTAATAATTTGCATTGAATCAATGTTTGGTAGGTGCACTTTAATACTGATTCAGCAAACCACTTTGAAAAGATTTGCAGAGCTTTTCAAAAAAATTTTTAAGCAAACTTACAGTAGTATTATAATTCTGAAATTATAGCACACAAGTCTCTCCATTCTGTCTGCATAAGGAGAACTGAGCTAAAGTGTTCCAATAGACATACATTAACTATCCTTTGTTGCTGTTTTATGTTTACCTGAATATGTGGGATTCTTCATGAAACATAAACCCAGGCATGTTAGTGTCAGAAGAGAATTGAGATATGAATAGGTAAATGAATTGCAGTGTTGGGATAGATATGATTAAACCCCCTATGAATAAGGAAGCCCACTGATATAATGAGTGGTCTTTTAACCTTGGCTGAACAGAATTCAGAATTTAAGATTCTGCATAGGGGGAGGGGGAGAAGGGGGAGGTAAGAAGGTAAAGAAGTGGAGGAAAATATTAATATATGAAAGAGTGGGAAGGAAAAGAGGGGCGTGAAAAGGGTGCTGATTGGTTATGGAAGAAAAATAATAATAAAAAAAGAAGTGTATTTGGCAAACGGAGATAGGGACGAGGATGGAGAACAGTGATTGGACAGAAGAATGAAGGAAGGGCTGGGAGGTGATGTGTGGGGAGGTACTCGGGCTTTGGGTTTGTGTGAGTAAGGAGAGGGTGGGATAAAGTGTGAGAGAATAGTCGAAAAATTAGGTGAAGTTCATCCCCCTGCCCACCCTTGGAGTATAAAAGGGAGTATTTTGTTTATAAGCCTCCTGTAGCACTCCATTTATTCCGTGGTCATCCAAAGGCCCCACCGTTTCCTTCACGGGTCGTTTCCCCTTAATATATCAAAATAATAGAAACATAGAAACATAGAAATAGACAGCAGATAAGGGCCACGGCCCATCAAGTCTGCCCACTCCAGTGATCCTCCCTATCTATCTTTGCGGATAGATCCCACATGTCTATCCCATCTGGCCTTAAAATCCGCCACACTGGTGGCCTCAATAACCTGAAGTGGAAGACTATTCCAGCGATCAACCATCCTTTCAGTGAATGGCTTAAAGTTTTTCATCACCTTGGCTATTTTTTTCCTTGTAGTCTCTTTTGGCCTTCTTATCACCTTATGGCACCTGCTTTGATGTTGTTTGTGCTTTTTCCAGTTTTCGTCCGTTTTGACCTTTTCCATTCCTTAAACAAATTCTTCTTGTCTCTAATCACTTCCTTCGCAGCAAGAGTGACCCACACCAGTTCCTTGTTCTTTTACCTCTTGGATCCCTTGTTGTTACGTGGTATATATATAGATTTTGCGCCTCGGTGACTGTGTCCTTAAAAAGGACCATGCTTGCTCTAGCATTTTTACGGTGCTTATCCTCTTCTTAATCTTCTTCCCCACCATGAGTCTCATCCCTTCGTAATTCCCTTTTGGAAGTTCAGTGCCTTGGCCGTCGTTTTGGATCAATGTTTTGCCCGTGTCCAGGTTGAAGTGGATCATATTGTGATCACTGCTACCCAGCGCCCTTTCTACTTCTATACATTGCACCGGTCCTCATAGACCATTTAGAATTAAGTCCAGAATTGCATTTCCTCTCGTATTTTCCTTGACAAGTTGTTCCAGGAAGAAATCACCTACAGCATCCAGGAACTTGGTCTCCCTACTGCAGCTGGAGGTGCCTAGGTTCCAACCTATCCCCGGATAATTGAAGTCACCCATGATAACTGCATTGCCTCCCTTGCAGTTGCATTTAATCTTGTCTGTTAACTGTCCATCAGTTTCGTCGGACTGCCCTGGGGGGTCGGTAGTAGATGCCGATCTTTGTTTCCGTTCCATTTGTTCCCGAAATTTTGGCCCATAGTGACTCTACCTTATTTTTTGTTTCCAGCGTGTTCTCTCTGGTAGACTCAATTCCCTCTTTGACATATAGGGCAATACCCCCATCTTTTTTACCTACTCTGTCTCTGCGGTATAGCTTGTATCCCGGTAGCACGGTGGCCGAGACGTTTTCCTCGTGATGCCGATGATATCAAGGTTATCTTTTTGTGCCATAGCTTCCAATTACCCCATCTTATTCCTTAGGCTCCTTGTTTTCGTGTACATACACTTTAGTTTGCGGCCTATTACTTCCTTGCATTTCCTTCACTCTTGTGTCCCTTTTGATCCATCAGGAATTTTGTTTTGCCTATGATCCGGTGAGTCTTCCCTGCAATCTTCCTGCATGGTATCCTCTGGATCTACCATTTTCTGAACCATCGATTCAGAAAATGGTTTTCCCCTTCTTCCTAAAAACTTCTCAATTTGCGTGCAAGTAGCCTCGTTCCATCTCCGCTGAGGTGGAGTCCATCCTTCCTGTATATCTTGCTCTTCCCCCAGAATATTGTCCAGTGGAATCCTTCTTCCTCACACAAGCGCCTCATCCATGTGTTGACTGCTTGCAGCTCTGTCTGCCTCTTCTCGTCTGCCCTTGGAACCGGCAGGATCTCTGAGAACACTACCCTCCGTGTTCTGGTCTTCAGCTTCCCCCTAGCATCAGGAACTGGTCCTTCAGTGCTTCCCTGCTGTAGTTCCTGTTGCTCACATTGTTTGTCCCCACATGGATCACCACCGCCATATCTTCCTCTTCCATGCTGTCAATGATCCTGTTGATGCGGCTCACTATATCTTCTACCTTGGCTCCCAGTGGGCAGGTCATCAGCCGATCCTGTCTTCCTCCCGCTATGTGGCTGTCGACTTGTCTGATGATGGTGGAATTGGTGGGCAGGGGTGGTGGTGTAGGATTAAGGGTGGAATGGGGGGGTCAAATGGGCAGAGTTTACTGGACAATAAAGCAGCCAATTGAGTTGGTAAACAAGAGAACTTAAATAAAAAATTGATTTAGGAAAAGTGAAAAGATTGTGGGCAATACTGCTTTGAGCAGAGGCAAGGTCTTGGGGACACCCCAAGTCTCATTTAATTTAAGCTGCTGTGATTGAACTGAAGATCATGTTGGGACTGGAGGGCACAGGTTATTACCGACTAGCCTTGGGAAAAAGGCTGCTCTAGCAGGGTGAAAGAAGGGTCTAGTTAGGGTATGCATAATTTGTTGTTGAATTGATAAATGAAATAAATGAAGCTGCAGCCAATTTCTGTCAATAAATTGTAATATAATTTTTGAGAATTAAGAGTATAATGTTCGGATGCTTGGATGAAGTGCGAGTGCCAAGGTTAAGTAAGACCTTATCAAAATCTTGCTCATTTATCTGCCTTTTATGAAGCTGCGTTAAGAGTTTTTTTATTGCAGGCTGCGGAGGTAAAACTTTTACACTCATAGGAATTCTATGAACATCGGAACTTTTACCGCCGTGGCTGGCAATAAAAACCCTAACACGGTTTCATAAAAGGGTGGGTTAGTTATTCTCTAACACTTTTTTTTCAGAAATATCAATAAAACAAATAAAATTTATTTGGATTTAGTTCACACCTTTTTCAGGAGTATCTCAAGATGAGTTACATTCAGGTACAATAGGCATCTCCTATTACCAGAGGGCTTTTAATCTAAAAGTGCAATTCATACTATGCAAATACCCTAATAAAGCTAGCAATGATACACTGCTTTTTGATAGGGTGTTTTGTGTTATTTGTTGTTTTTTTTTAATCAACCGGCTGCATCAGACCCTACAACTCTAGCCTGATGTTTCTGGGACAGCAGTTCAAGGTTCTCCCACCCCTGATTCAAGCCCCCTTTCGGGATACCACATCCCTCCCTGAGCCTCAAGACACTCCAGACACCCCCCCCCCTTCAGCATCAAGACCCCCCTCCCCCATTGGAGCTACCTTTAAACTATAAATTCAACACCTTAATATCACCTCCAACAATCTTCCTTTTTAGTAGTTGGAAAAATTCTCCTTTTCAGTCCAGTAATAATAATAATAATAACTTTATTTTTTCTATACCGCCATAATCTTGCGACTTCTAGGCAGTTTACAGTGAAGGAGAGCTGTACTATCAATGAAGGTGAGAACAGGTAGGAAGTCACTGAGTAATCAGTGTTTACAGGTTACAAATAGGTTACAGTATAATCTTCAGCATTTTACATCAAAGGGGCTGGATGGTCAGCGAGTTACAGAATACAGGTGGTGAGGAAGACACTGAATAGTCAAGAGAAGAACAGAATACATTTGTGAAGAAGTGTAGTATCAGCATAAAGAGAAAGGTTTTAGGATGGGGGGGGGGGGGGTGTTATCTGGCTGGGAAATAAATCTATTGAATAGAACGGTCTTGATTTCTTTCCGAAAGGCGCCATAGGTCTGCCTGGCTTTGTCGGTGAAGTTGCCTAGCCAGGTTTGCTGTCTGACAGCTTGAAACTTAAAAGTTCTATTCAGAAAGGTTCTGTATTTGCAACCTATGATCTTCGGGTAGGCAAAGAGGTTGCGATTTCTGGTTGTCCTTGTGGGGGTGTAAAGTTCGAAGTGAGGTAATAGGTAAATTGGGGCCATTCCCCACACCAGTTTATAGTAAAAGCAGGAAAACTTGAATAAAGTACGTGCCTCAATTGGCAACCAGTGCAGCAGTTTATAGTAGGGGCTAATGTGGTCACTTTTCTTTAGTCCGAATATTGGTCGGACGGCCGTGTTTTGCACTATCCTTAATTTTCTCAAGGTTTTTTTGGGTGTACCCACATAGATGATATTGCAGTAGTCTAAGGTGGATAGGATCAGTGACTGAACCAGTAGTCTAAAAGATGGAGTAAGTACTTTCAGAGCTGAGCAAGACTTCTTCAATATGCTAAGCTCCATTTTTCTTTGCTAGCTTTAAAGTATACTTCCAGTCTGTTCAGAACTAACAACTTTAGTGGCTCAAATCATAAATGCTGTACAAAGCTCACATATTCGACTTTGTACTTCAATTATTTCCCTCACAAAACATGATGACAGCAAGCTCTATCTTGGCTTCAGATCTAGCAATAAATCCTTTCAAGCATACCAAGGATTCTTTTTGCTCAGAGATCCCAAAACTCTCACAACACCAGTCACCCTTCTATCAAAGAAAAAGGGTTAGAAAATGGTTCAGATCTCTCCAGTTTTCTCACTGATTTTCACCCCAAACTTCCCTGAGGTACTTATTAGAGAATGACACGGGGACAAATTCATCAAATTTGCCCTTACCATGACTTTTAAACAGCCCTGCTGTTTTTCTAAAAATAAAATGGTGATAGCTAAGTCACAATGCATAAGTAATGAGATGCAACCTATGCAAATTCATATGTTGCACTTGCATCTCATTACTATTGAAATGTTCTAATGCAAGTTGCAATGATACATTGCAAGTTGTGCTAGGGCCTAGAAAGCACAATAAAATAACTTCATCTTTTTTTCTGGGGTTATTTTACCATCTGGGAACATCGGACCACAAAACTGCAACCTAATGCTCCCAGGCCACTAGCTCAGAGACCCCCCTCAATTCAAGTTCCCCCCCCCATCTCAGGACTCCCCAATTCAATCCCTCCTGATTCAAGCTCCTCTAACAGGCCCATTCAATTCAAGCCCCCTGATTCAGAACCCCCCCTTGAAGTCAAAGCCCCTTCTCCCACCATTGCCCTCACTGTACCATTTTAATTGGTCAGACAGGGTAGGGGTCTTATGAGGTTCTGGGGGGCAGTCCTCTGGAGTCCAGGGGGTTCTTTGGGCAGGAATGATGCCCAGTAACTCCTACTTGTGTCTACCACGAGTGGTAGTCACAAGTAAGAACCCCCACAATGTCTTCTGGGGTTCATCCCTACCCTGACCCAACGCTGCAGCTTTTCACAATGGCAGTAGTTGGAAGATGGAATTTTTCCCCAGGTCAGGGTATACTTCCTCCCAAACACGCTGTGGGTGTTACAAAAATAAAGAAAAAAACTCTGCAATGTCTCTGGATGTGTATAATCTTCAGTGAACTGCTGTTAATACAAGACAAATTAAACCCTATTGAAATTTTTCCAATTTTTATTTCACAAGAAATTTAAAATAATAATTAAAATGCAAGGTTTTTTTTCCTGGAAACACATTAAAATATTCAGCCATTACTTTCCCTGTGAATTCCTTTAGTATAGAAACATAGAATATGACGGCAGAAAAGGGCCTACGGCCCAAGTCTGCTCACTCAAATAACCCTCCCCTCTAAGTTCCTCTTTGAAGTGAGCCCACGTGTTGATCCCAAAGTCAGTCATGTTACTGGCCTCAACTACCTGAAGTGGAAGATCATTCCAAAGGTCGACCACCCTTTCAGTGAAGAAGTACTTCCTAGTGTCACCATGGAATCTCCTGCCCCTGATTTTCAGCGGATGCCCCCTTGTCGCCATAGGGCCTGTAAGGAAGAAGATATCTTCTTCCACCTCAATGCGGCCAGTAACATATTTGAACGTCTCTATCATGTCACCCCTCTCTCTGCATTCTTTGAGAGAGTAAAGGTACAACTTACCTAGTCATTCTTCGTAAGGGACATCCTTGAGCCCTGAGACCATCTTGGTGGCCAATTGTTGAACCGATTCCATTCTTAGCACATCTTTCTGATAGTGTGGCCTCCATAACTGTACACAGTACTCCAAATGTGGTCTCACCATGAACCTGTACAGCGGCATCACCACCTCGGGCTTTCGGCTGACAAAGCTTCTCCGGATGCAACCCAGCATTTGTCTAGCTTTAGATGAGGCTTTCTCCACCTGATTGGCTGCCTTCATATCTTCTCTAATGATTACTCCCAGGTCTTGTTCTGCCACAGTTCTGGTTAAGGTCTCACCATTCAGAGTGTAGGTTCTGCATGGGTTTCTGCCACCAAGGTGCATAACCTTACACTTTTTGGCATTGAAATTCAGCTGCCAAAGAGTAGACCAGTGTTCCAGAAAAAGTATGTCATGCGTCATAGCGTCGGGCATGGTATCTTCACCCACTATGTTGCACAATTTAGCATCATCGGAAAATAATGCAATTTTACTCCGAAGTCCCTGAGGCAGATCCTGTATGAAGATAGGATTGGGCCCATGACCGAGCCCTGCGGTACTCCACTGTGCACTTCCGACTTTTCAGAGGGGGTACCGTTTACCACCACCCTCTGATGTCTACCACTCAGCCAGTCTTTAACCCATGCAGTTAATATTTCTCCTAGCCCCAATTAACTCATCTTGTTCAAAAGTCTACGGTGTGGGACGCTGTCAAAAGCCTTGCTGAAGTCCAGATACAACACATCTAGGGACTTTCCTTTATCCAGTTCTTTTGTTACCCCTTCGAAGAAGCTGATCAAGTTGAATTGGCAGGATCTCCCCTTTGTAAATCCATGCTGGTGTGGATCCCTCAGTCTCTCGTCGTCCAGAACCGTGTCTAATTTGTGTTTAATCAATGTTTCCATAAGCTTGCACACTATTGATGTGAGACTTACCGGTCTGTAATTTGCAGTGTCTAACCTGCATCCCTTTTTGTGGAGCGGAATGACGTTAGCTGTTTTCCAGTCTAATGGAACTTTTCCTGTGCCCAGGGAAAGATTGAAGAGCGCGGCTAATGGTTCTGCCAGGACATCTCTCAATTCCCTAAGCACTCTGGGGTGCAAATTATCTGGCCCCATGGCTTTATACACTTTGAGCCTTGACAATTCTTGGTAGATGCTGTTGGTGGAAAATTCAAAATTCCTGAACGGGTCTTCTGAGCTCTCTCTTGTTTGCAGCTGTGGGCCGGATCCTGGTGCCTCACAGGTAAATACTGAGCAGAAGTATTTGTTCAGTAGTTCAGCTTTATCGGGGTCCGATTCTGCAAAGTTGCCGTCAGGTTTCCTTAGGCGCACTATCCCGTCTGTATTCCTCTTTCTATCACTTAAATATCTGAAGAAGGATTTATCCCCTTTTTTAATATTCCTAGCTAAATCTTCTTCCATCCTGAGTTTGGCGTATCTGACCTCCGTTTTGACAGTTCTAGATTTTTCTAGATAAGCTTCTTTGTCTTCTGGTCGTTGTGATAGTATGTGGGATACAAATGCTCTTTTCTTCTGTTTTATGAGTTCTGAGATCTCCACAGAGAACCATTGGGGTTTGTTATTTCTCTGCCGTTTACTCACGGTCCTTATAAAGAGGTTGGTTGCTTCCTGTAGGGTAGATTTCAAAGCTGACCACATGACCTCCAAATCATCTGTTGTGTCTTGGATTTGCAGCGCCTCATAGACAAAATTTCCCATGCTCTCGAAGTCAGTGCCCTTAAAGTTAAGGACCTTCGTTGACGTGTTTGACCTCTTGGATCCCTTCCTGAGGTGAAACCACACCATTTTGTGGTTGCTGGAGGCCAACGCCTTGCCTACCGAAACCTCTGTGACACTATCTCCATTGGTGAGTATCAGGTTGAGAATCGCCTGATCCCTGGTGGGCTTTAGAACCATCTGTTTGAGTCTTGCCCCCCCGTATAGATGTTAGCAGCTTTCTGCTGCTGCTGGTTGTGGCTGAAACCTTGTTCCAGTTTATATCTGGCATGTTGAAATCCCCTAACAGTACAGTGTCTCCACGCAGAGTGAAGGTCTCAATGTCTTCAATTAATTCTTTGTCTATGTCGTCCTGTTGTTTAGGAGGCCTGTATACAATGCCCAGATACAGGCATTTGCCACTTCCCGTGGCAAGGTTCACCCAGAGGGACTCCCCTGTATACCTGACACCTGTGATTCTGGTAACTTTGATTTCTTCCTTGATATATAGTGCAACCTTCTCTGTCTCTGTGGAGTAAGCTATAACCTGATATAGCCATATCCCATCCATGGGAATCCGTGAACCAAGTTTCAGATATTGCCACCACATCTAGGTCAGCACTCCTCATTTCCGTCTCCAATTCCAATATTTTATTGCCTAAACTGCGGGCATTGATGTACATAGCCTTCCATACTTCGTGTATGCCCGGTTTGTGTGAAGATTTTCCCGCTTGACTTTGTATTCCCTTTAATTCCCTGTTTGAGTTAGTTCGTCCCTTCTGAGTTGGTGTGTCCCCTGCGGTACTGACTGCGGCATAAGTACTTACCTCAGACTCAGTAATGGAGTATTTACTTACCATACCAGGATGGTTACTTACCTTACCAGGATGAGAAAGGGTTACCTCCCCCAACTCACCTAGGTAAGTTAAAAAAAAATAATAATAATTAAATCACCTCACTATGTACACACAGAGAAAAATAAAAGAAAACTAAAGAAAATCTTTCTCCTGTTTGCAGGCTTTCTTGCGTTGGCTAGTAGTGGAATAAAACCACTGGATGCCTGGATGCCACACTGGACTACTCTTCTACCACACACAGCTCTGAATATGGCTCTCAACTGCTCTGATCAAAACCAAAACTTAAGAATTCTCACATGCACAGTATCTAGAGAATTCTCCCGTGCAGTTATTTTTTTTGAGAATTCTCACTTGCACACTCTTTCTTGAGAATTCTTACAGATACTCTCTTATGCCACTTCTTACAGGCATTCTCACACCTACAGATTTAAAATAAAAAAAATTTTTAACCTGTTTTTACAAGCAGCATTATTTATCTAAGATGGGATACAGCAATCTGCAATACTGGGATCCTGCAGTTTTCTGAATCCCATGGGGCATCTAGGTGCAGTAAAGGGTGATACCACAACTTGATGAATATCTCCCACAGTATCTCATTCTGTCTGCAACCTTGTTTTACAATTGGAAAACCCTGGTGCTTCTTCTGACCAGAAGATGCCATACCCTGCCTCCTTGTCCCAGAATGCTCTATTTTGTAGTTCATTACTCAGAGCCAAGTAGAACCCAGGCTGGCTAGGCTGTGACTGTGACCGGCTTGTCAGCTGACAAATCCAAGAAGTAACTGCCTTGCTGCTTTTATTTCCTTTATAATATATATTTTTAAAATGTTCTTAACTCAGTCTTGGCAGTGGCATTCAGATCACCTGAAATTGCAAAAAAAAAAAAAAAAGAAAGAAAGGATTTTGGATGGCAGCCCCTTAATCAGTGAGTTTTTTTTTCTTCAAGTTTTTCTTACTCTATTCACATTTTTTGGGGGGTGGGGGAGGTCTGATTAAAATATAGGGCCCCATATACAAAGCCATGGTAATGAGTCTGCCATAGCAAATGCACCAAAGCCCAAGGGAATTGAATGGGCTTTGGTGCATTTTCCACTTAATGTCCCACTGGCTCCACACAAACTGGACTTTCTATACCAAATTCAGACATGCCCTAGCTTTGACAAACCACAACTGCAGCATCATTCTATGGCTGCAGAGTATGCTTAAGAGAAAGCAAACACTTCCAGACCTTATGCCAGCACTCAACCCGGGAGAGAAGGATGAACTCTGAATAAGTTTGGATGCAGAGTGTTCCAAGGCTCTTTGCTGGCAAATAGAATTTTAAACTACAATTTCCATATGACATTTTATATGAAATATCTCATCCAGAAATTGTCAGATTATGACCAATACATAACATTGGAATACCTCTCTTCTTGCCAGCATGTAATAAATGATCTCCTAAAAACCAGGAAGTACATGGTCCATTCTACATTTGATGCCTTTAATATTACCCATCGAACATCTGCAGTTTAAATCACTAATTGTAGACAAGCATGGCTATGAATCTCTGATCTAGATGTAAATGTTCAAGATCATCTCTCCAACTTACCTTGTATAGGAGATCATTTATTTGGACAGCAGGCAGATGTTCTCGCATGTGGGTGATGTCATTTTCATCTAAATCGCATCAATCGCAGATGCCACAAAGATATTACAATGCCTCTAGGTGCCCTACATACTACTTGAGGCACCAACCTAATGCTTCAAGCCACACAATGGCTCAAAGGTGATCCAGACAACAGAGGCAGCATAAAATCTTTGCACAACCTCAAGTCTAAACAACAGCAGTACTTTTGACTTCCTCCTAGAGAGTTTAGTCAGTATTTCTTAACCTCTGCCTCAGACTCTACCAATTGGAGGTCCACTTATTTATTACCATCAATGTTGGTCACTTATAACATCAGATCATTGTGTCCTTCAAGTAGTGAGTCAGGGCTATACTCTCCATTTGAAAAAAGGCTGCCCACTGATCCTCCAAAAGAGTCTACTTTCAATTCCCAGCACAATTACTCTCCATTGTGTATGTTTATCTGTAGACCATTCTGAGCTTCTGGGAGAACGGGATAAAAATCTAAATAAATAAATAAATTAAATAAATAAACAAGACCCTCCTTCAATAAGAGCTCTCAACCATCCTCCAGCTCAATGCCAAAGTACAAGTTCCTCTGCAGGAGAGAAGCCAAGGGTTCTAGTCCAAATATTTTCTCATACTGTAAAAGACCAGAGGTGTTAGTCCAAAACTAGACCTCTGAGCTCTCAACAAATACTTGCTGAAGAAGAAGTTTCGCATGATCTCACTGGGATCCCTCCTACCACTATTAGAGAAGAATGGCTCTGTTCTCTAGACCTCAAAGAAGCATATACTCTTGTTCCTATTCTACCTGCTCACAGGAAATACCTTCAATTTTGACTGGAAACAAGCCACTGTTTCAATACAAAGTACAATGGTACCTTGGATTACGAGCATAATCCATTCCAGGAGCATGCTCGTAATCCAAAATGCTCGTTTATCAAAGCGAGTTTCCCCATAGGAAATAATGGATACTCACTTTGATACGAGAGGGAGAGGGAGAATTAGAAGTCCTTGAGCATGCACAGTTGCATGCTCAAGGCAGGTAGAAGCCGGAAGATCTTCTAGGCACCGGCACAATCTGTGCCGGTGTGCCGGTGCCAGACGGGGGGGTGGGGGTAAGTTTAAGTTTTTTGGGCGGGGGGGCTGGTTCACGCGGTGGGGGGTGTGTGCCAGTTGGAGCGAGGGGGCCTTTGTGAACGGGGGGGGAGCAATGCCGGTTAACAGGGGGGTGCTCGCAAATCGAGTCAACACTCGGTTTGCGAGTCAAAAGTTTGCTGAGTGTTTTGCTTGTCTTGCAAAATGTTCGCAAACCGAGGTTTGACTGTACTCCCATTTGGGCTAGCATCAGCCCCAAAATGCTGGCCTACATTGTAAGTAGACGTGGCCGCTATATTTATCACAGCCTGGGCTAATCAGGCCTTAGGCTTAGTGAGGATGGGTGAGGATGGGCGGACCCGCTATGCCTAAGGCCTAATTGGTCCAGACTTCTAGAGCCTGGGCCAATCAGGCCTTAGGTTTAGCGAGGATGGGGCAGGGGACAGCCTTCCGGCAGGAGGGGTTGGATACCCTCCAGCCGGCGATGGGAGTGTTGGGGGGAGGCCTTCTGGCAGGATGGGTTGGGCACCCTCCTGCCAGTGATCGGGAGTGTCAGGGGCAGCTTTCCGGCTGGAGGGGTTGGGCATCCTCCTGCCAACAATTGGACAGGCGGCTGCAGCTACTATACTTATCGTGGCAGGGAGATCCCTTGTGGCCGCGTCTACTCTAACCCGATTCTGTAACCGGCGTCTGTAACAGGGTCGCTGGTTACAAAATCGGGGTTAGTGAAGGCCTCCCTCCCGCCCTCCCGGGCGTCCTATACAGAATCCAGGCCTAAATGTTTAGTAGTAGTAGCGGTAGTACTACATTCATGGTTTTCATGTATTCCCTTACCTAGATGACAGGTTGAACAAAGCTCCCATGCGCCAGTAGTATCAACAAGCCATGAATGCAACTATTCGTCTTTTGGAACTCCTGGGATTTGTAGAAAATTATAAGAAATCCTATCTGGAACCTACTCAATCTCTGAAGTTTATTGGAGCCCTCATGGACAACTCAAACTTGTGCCTTTCTTCCTCAACAGACTAGAGGCTTTAATTTGCCAAGAAGTCTCCTCCCATCAACACTCAGTTTGCCCGCTTACATCTCAGAGAACCTCAATGGGCACACTCCTCCCAATGGTCTCAAGTCACCAGGTTATTATCTCAACAAATATCAGTGATTTTACAACTTCAGCAGTATCTTCAATGGTGGTTATCACCCGACAATCTCTCCAAGGACCTCCTATTTCAAATACCACCATTTCAGAAGGTACTGACAACTGATATGTCCATGCAAGGATAGGGAGCCCACCTAGATGGTCTTCATACCCAAGGCTCTTGTATTCCTCCCAAGAAAGCTCTCCATATAAATCTCTTGGAGCTTTGAGTAATTTGAAATGCCCTATGGACTTTTCAGGATCAAATTATCAACCAGATAGTACCTGTTCTTTTAGGCTTCCATAGCTGGCCGACATTTCAACCATCATACTGTGGCTTTCTTCAGGGTACGCTGAGATCTGCAGTATGTCTATATGTAGTGGGTTCATGGACCTGATTGAGAACAGGGCAGTCAGTGGGTCAAGAAATTTGAATTTATGGTGAGAAAGTTTGTGGGCTGACCTGATTGAGAACAGGGAAGTCTGTTGGTCATGAATTTGAATTTTGGCGGGAAAGTTCATTGGAAATCCAGGTTTGAATGTTGGATATTGGTGGGAGCATTCAGGACACAATTTTTAACATCTAGAGAGAGTGTCTGAGGTCCCACTATTCAATTCTGTCAGAAAAGAGACTGGGACTTTTTGAGATGGAGATAGAAATCTTTGGCCCCAGTCCTTTTTTGCACTAAATTTCTTTTGGATGAGAGGTTGCCATGCTTTGTTTATGTAGAGCCCTTTATCTGCATTGAAGTTATTGGGGTGTCTTGCAATTTCTATTGGCTCTTTGATTCTTCTTGGCCACCAGTGGTCTTCTTTCTCCATGTCTTTTATGTTTTCAAATTTAATTGTATGACCAGTTACCCTGCCATGGAGGGCTACAGCTGATTTTTCTGTGTTGCATAGTTTGTGGTGTCTCTTGTGTTCTTTCAGCCTTTCTTCTATAGTGTGTCTAATCTCACTAATATAAGACTGGCTACAACTTCAGGGGATTTCATATACACCAGGGGTTTGGAGCAGAGGAGAGGGGACATGATCAAAACATTCAAGATACTGAAGGAGTGTGTGGCACAGTGGTTGAAGCTACAGCCTCAGCATCCTGGGGTTGTGGGTTCAAACCCCGCGCTGCTCCTTGTGACCCTGGGCAAGTCACTTAATCCTCCATAGCCCCAGGTACGTTAGATAGATTGTGAGCCCACCGGGACAGACAGGGAAAATGCTTGAGTACCTGATTGTAAAACCGCTTAGAAAACCTTGATAGGCAGTATATAAAATTCTAATAAACTTAAACTTAGTAGATAAAGACAGGTTGTTCACCCTCTCCAAGGTAGAGAGAACGAGAGGGCACTCTCTAAAGTTAAAAGAGGATAGATTTCGTACAAATGTAAGGAAGCTCTTCTTCACCCAGAGAGTGGTAGAAAACTGGAACGCTCTTCCGGAGGCTGTTATAGGGGAAAACACACTCCAGGGATTCAAGACAAATTAGACAAGTTCCTGCTGAACCAGAATGTATGCAGGTAACGCTAGTCTCAGTTAGGGCACTGATCTTTGATCTAAGGGCCACCGCGTGAGCACACTGCTGGGCACAATGGACCACTGGTCTGACCCAGCAGCGGCAATTCTTATGTTCTTCTGCTGTAGTCATTAGCAAAAAATAATAATAATAATAAACAACTTTATTTTTATATACCACTCAACCATAAGTTCTGGGCGGTTTACATAAAGAGAAAACTGAACAAATTCAGTGATACATATAGTAATAAAAACCATTGCAGTACAATAAAAATTTTAAACAGTTAGAATTTGACAGAATTTACCAAAATTCAGATTATATTTTTAAAAATAATTTAGTTTTTAATAACTTCCTAAAAGAGTAATAAGAATCAGCTAAAGGAATAAAGGAGCTCAACCAGGCATTCATTTTTCCTGCAAGAAAAGAAAATTATCGTTCATGAAATCTCTTGTAACGGTCAGACTTCAAAGATGGATACATAAACATATTATTGATTTGGGTAATCCTATTAGGGTTATACACTTTGAACAGAGAAGAAAGATATCCAGGAGCTAAACCAAATAGTGCCTTGAAGCAGATAC
Organism: Geotrypetes seraphini; assembly: GCF_902459505.1. Classification (NCBI taxonomy): domain Eukaryota; kingdom Metazoa; phylum Chordata; class Amphibia; order Gymnophiona; family Dermophiidae; genus Geotrypetes; species Geotrypetes seraphini. The sequence goes on along the minus strand of NC_047088.1, from coordinate 172,566,464 downwards.
ATCCAAATTTAAATAAAATTCTCACCTCAAAAGGCAACCAGTGTAATTTTAGTTAAAAAGGACTAACATGGTCAAATTTTCTAAGGCCAAAAATCAAATGGACTGCCGTATTTTGTATTAAGCGCAATCTGTAAAAAATTTTCATGTAAATGTTCTTAAATGTTCTTCCTTTCCTATCATAAAATGTATTTCGTTCCCTTCTATCCTAGTGTTTCCTGTTGTAATTTGTCTATTTTTAAAAGATTTTTATATTTTTATATATTCTTGTTATTGTTTACCTTATATTTATAGTTTATGTACATCGCTTAGTAACTGTGATAGGCGATCAATCAAATAACGAATAAACTTGAAACTTGATGTATGATCCTAAATAGATTATATTACAGTAGTCCAATGTTGATAGAATAGAAGTCTGCACTACTAATCTAAATAACACCATGTCAAAATATTTTTTAATTGTACGTAATTTCCAAAGAATGGTAAAACATTTTTTGATCAATAATTCTGTATGATTATCTAGAGTTAGATGACGATCTAAAGTTACTCCTAAAAATTTAATAGAGGTAGCAAGAGGAAACTTTTTACCCTGAATTTGAATGACTTTATCTACAATTTTGTCAGGACTAGCTAGAAAGAATTTAGGGCTCCTTTTTACAAAGGTGCGTTAGGGCCTTAATGCGTGGAATAGCGCATGCTAAATTGCTGCTTGTGCTAGCTGCTACCACCTCCTTTTAAGCAGGTGGTAATTTTTTGGCTAGCGCACACTAATCTTTTACATGTGCTAAAAATGCTAGCGCACCTTAGTAAAAGGAGCCCTTAGTTTTGTCTGAATTAAGCTTATGAAATTTAACTTTCAGATCTTGCAAAAGATTTGCTAAAGAAATAAGGTAAATATTGAATAACCTAGGGGATAATGGAGACCCTTGAGGTACTCCGCAAGGATTATTCCATGCGGGTGAGTATTTGTCCATACATTAGATCTGATAAGATCTATCTAACAGAAATAGCCTAAACCAATCCCTAACATTCCCAGAAAAGTGTTCTGGAGGGTGTCCTTTTCTTCTTGAAGGCTTCCTGGGTCACAAACTCTTAAGAGCTCTATTCACGAGTATGTATAGAACCCCTCTTTTTGTGGATGGGTGGTGATGAGACTCTGCATGCAAGTAACGGTTGGTATGGGTGGGTTTCATATATACTGTGTGCCCCAGGCTTCCATCTGTCTGCTTTCTGGTTATTACATCCAGAAAGGGAAGGCATCCATTGGTCTCGGTCTCCCTGGTGAATTTTATTTTGGGGGGGCCATTGTTTAGATAATCTAAAATTCACAGAGTTTCTCCTGTCCATGCGGCCAGATGACGAAAGTGTCATCAACATAGCGGATCCACAATTTAGGTTTTGAGCTTGGCACATTCCAGTAGAGTGGTTTTGAGAGACTCCATGAATATGTTGGTTATCTCCGGGGAGAGGGGGAGCCCATTGCTGTGTCTTCTGTTTGGGCATAGTACTGTTCTTGGTACTGAAAGAAAGTTGTCTTTAAACAGAAAACCGCAAGGGTTGCCTATTCCAATGGTACATTCCTGTAGCTTCTGCTTTATGACCTGGATTGCTTTGTCCATTGGGATTTTAGTGAACACTGAGACTACGTCAAAACTGACCAGAATGTCTGTGCTATATAGTTGCAGGTCAGTGATGATCTCGATGAGGTGGGCAAAGTCTCTGACATTTGAAACTATGTTGTCAGTTAAAGTTCTTAACTTTTAAGCTAGATAATGTGCTTACAATGGGTCACAGAGGGACTCCTGGTTTATGGATCTTGGGTAAGCCGTAGAATCTTGGTGTCAGGTGGTTGCCTCGCTTCAAGCGAGGTTTTAACTCTGGCTCTATAGAAGTGGCTTTGTTTATCTGGTTTGCTATTTCTCTGTGAATTTTCTGGAGTGGGTTGCTGGGGAGCAGTGTGTACGTGTCCTCAGTTAGGAGGCTGGATATCTTGAACCCATCTTTGGCATCTATCACTACAGTTGTGTTCCCTTTGTTCACAGGGAGAATCACCAGGTCCTGTCGTTCTTGTAGGGATTTCAATGCCAGGCGTTCCTCTTGTGGCAGGTTGTGATGAGGTGCCCTTGTTTGGAGTAGTATCCTGGTGTTTTATGTGCGGATGTGGTCTGCTTGATCATCAGGCAAGAGCAGCCTCTGTTCCAGCTATGAAGCTTGTGTTGTGAAAACCATTCCGTGTTATTGCAAAATTCAGTCATCTTGACAAGAGGGAGGTGGTGGTTCGATCCAGTGGTTCAGAAGTTAGGTTGCAGATAGTATTGGTGAGGGGTACAAGTTTTGGCTTTGGTTGTTGTAGGGCAGACAGCTTTGTAAACTTTCTGCATTGTTTGGATCTGGCCTGTTCCAAGGTTCGGTCTGCTTGGGTTGTCAAGATCCAGTCTACAACACATACGAGAGGAGTTTCATCCCTTTTATCATCTTGGTCGCTCTTCTTTAAACCTTTTCTAGTGCCGTTATATCTTTCTTGAGATAAGGAGACCAAAATACTCCAGGTGAAGAGTAATATGGAGGCATTATAACATTCTTAGTCTTGTTAACTATCCCTTTTAAAAAATAATTCCTAGCATCTTGTTTGCTTTTTGGCTGCCACCATACATTGGGTGGAAGACTTCAGTGTATTGTCTACAGTGACACCCAGATCGTTTTCTTGAGTGCTAACCCCCAAGGTGGACCCTAGGATCCAGTAACTGTGATTTGGGTTATTCTTCCCAATGTGCATCACTTTGCATTTGTCCACATTAAATTTCATCTTCCACTTGGACACCCAGTCTTCCAATTTCCTAAAGTCTGCCTGCAATTTTTCACAATCTGCATGTGTTTTAAGAACTTTGAACAGTTTAATGTCATCTGCAAATGTAATTGTTATGCCATGCTTAAAAGATCCAGGGGAAATGTATTACTGTAAATCAGGGGTGTCCAACCTTTTGGCTTCCCTGGGCCGCATTGGCCAAAAAAAAATGTTTCTGGGGCCGCACAAATGCACAAACGTTGCAGCAAGACAGAGAAGGGAGCCGGCAAGACAGTAAACACCTAGGGGCAGCAGAGGAAAACACTGCATCGCCCTCAACCGGGGCCACACAAAATACTTCACAGGGCTGCAGGTTGGACACCCCTGCTGTAAATTGAACTATAAAAATGCATTATTAGAGCAAATATCCCCCCCCCTCATTTTTATGAAACTGTGCTAGGCTTTTTTACTACCTGCCACGGCAGTATTAGCGCCGACGCTGATATGAATTTCATGAGCATCGGAGCTAATGCCGCAGCCAGTGATATAAAAGCCTAACGCAGCTTCATAAAAAAAGGGGGAAAATATTTTGGTTATATAGTTTTTTCAGAAGCTATTAAATCAAGCCCAATCAAAGCTGAACAAAAGCACCAGAAAATCACTCATGAATAGCGTATTGCTTTTGCAAAATTCATTCCATACCTTGCTGATAGTTTGTCACTACTAAGGTACCTTTTAAAGAAAAGCTGTGGCTTTCAATGAGAAGTGCAGCACAATTCTTTCTGACAAAATGAAATAGCTTATTTTCAATGCCAGCTCTGTCATACTATGACATGAAAAATGAAGTTAAGTATTCAATAGATGCTTTTAAGCGAGAAGCAGGTGTTGTATCACTGAAAGAAGAAACTCAGTCACATACATCTAAGTCACCCTTAGTTACCAAAAGCAATTATACCCTACACTGAAAAAAATGTATGCTGCATTTGGATGTGAGCTTTCTCATCAATATATCTGAGTAAAAAAACAAACCACAAAACCTGTAGAATCTAACCACTGGAAATAATGTATTACTAGCCAGAATGCAGAGAATGATACTATGATGGTAGAGGGCAGTGAAACTTTTTTTTTTACCGATTTGCTCTAATAATGCATTTTTTGTAGTTCAATTTACAGTAATACATTTTCCCCTGGAACTTTTAAGGATGGCAAAACTATTTTCATTATGTTCTGTTATGCCAGTTTCCTAGATTAGAATGTCATTTTCAGAAGCTCCAGCTCCATGAAGTTCTGTGTAGATTTCATCAGCATTTTTCTGGAACATTTCCTGTGTAGAGAATACAGACAAATACAGATGAATAAAATAGCACCTGCTATGTGGATTATTAAGGTGTTTTATTGAAACTCACAAAAACAATACATATATAAAGATCAAACCATAGAACACGACAGATGCATGTGGTTTCTTCAATGCACCTGTCCCCATCTAAAAAAAAAAAAAGAAAAAGCCCAAACTGTATATACAAGATTCTTCTATTCTCCCTTTCTCCCACCCCTTCCTCTAACAAAATCCATGACTTCCCCCCCCCCACAAGACACAAAGCCAGTTCATTACTGAAATCTTCCTCAGTGAGCAGTCCGTTCCCAATGTTCACAGTTTCCCCAGACTATATCAAACTGCACAATTTACCATATTTTGAAGCTGTACGTTTATACATGGCATACCATTGTTTGAACTTATCCATTACTAGCTGCCAGTTTGGCTTAACCTGCCGCTCCCATCAAGTCATCAATACCAACCTGGTAGCCATGAATCTACAGAAACTGATTTCTCCATCCTCTAGGTCAGGGGTGTCAAACTCAATCACATTAAGGGGTCGAAATCTAAAACACAGGCTAAGTTACGGGCCAGACCCTGCCCAATTTCCGCCCTAGATCCTGCCCCCATAATAGTACTAATTGTAACACCATTTTTCCATTCATTTTTCATATATATACACAATATAATTTTATTAACAACACAAAATGGTTAACCACAAAATTAAACTACACAGGCACAGGCTTGCCATAATCTTTTCTGTACTTCATTAGAATCTGTCTTTCATCACGACTACACACATGCTTTCTCAGTTCTTTAATCAGGATTAGGCTATGAGCCGTGAAATCCTAGTAGCCATTGATGTTCCACGTATTCAAACCTGGGGGAAAGGCGAAGAAGAGAGGGACTTCATTAGAAGAATTAGGGTCTTTCCCAGGTACCTATGCTCTTATGTTTTCTGTGTCAATGCAGCCTTGGGAGATGAAGTAAGTTCTGAGAGTATGTCCAAAGGTGATCAGGTCAGCCAGAAGCTCTCGTTCCCATTCATGCTTTGACAGATTGTTGTCCTGTGCTAGAAAGTACTTCCATAGCTTTCAAGCAGTATATGTTCTGGCCGGCTCCCTTCTCCTCATTTCCACAGTGTGCTCAAAGTCACAGGCGGTGGCTCCTAAGTGCGCCCTGCGCCTGAACCGGAAGCCTTCTCTCTGATGTCGCAATGTCAGAGGGAATGCTTCCGGATGAGGTGCGGGATGCACAAGGAGCCACTGCCTGCAGCTTTGAGCACACTGCGGAAATGAGGAGGAGGGAGCTGGCCAGAAGATAAAACACCCAGGTGCGGCAATGAAAACGCCGCATCGCACTGCGGGCCACATAAAACAGCCAGGCAGGCTCGATTTGGCCCGCAGGCCTTGTGTTTGACACCTGTGCTCTAGGTACTTTCTATGACAATGTAATAAGGCCACATCCCAAGAAGCAGGCATTACTTTCCCCATAATTTGTGATAGCATCTCAGATATAATAATAATAATAATAATTTATTTTTTGTATACCGCCATACCAAAAGTTCAAAGCGGTTCACAACAAGGGAATAATACATACAATCAGTGAATATAAAATACATAATAATAATAATCAATAAAAGAATACATCAGGTATTAGCATGGAAAGTTAAACAACGACCACGATTAAGATGTAAGCATGTCGAACAGACGGGTCTTTAGTGATTTTCTAAAATCAAAGTAAGAAGTAGCCTCTAATATAGATTTTCCAAGCTATGTATTTAGTCTAGCGGCCTGGAATGTTAGAATTCTATCGAAAAACTTCATATATTGACACAATTTTAAAGCAGGATAATGAAATAAATTTATTCTACGTTTGCTCTTATTAGAGACCCAATATACCTGCACCCAGGTACAGTACCACCAGATGTGCAAATATGTCCCACCCAACCCCTAAACTCTCCAACAGTACCCCGCTCTTCCTCTTCATATTTTCACAAGTAGCAAAGGATTGCAATACCATCTCAGGAGTACCTTGTACGAATTTTCACCTAAAAGAGTTGCTTTCATTTCTCTTCCCAATCTGAACCAGGGAGACTGCACCCCAGGTCTGTCTCCCAAGCTTTCTTGTATTTAGACATTTATAAAGTGCACAAAATGCACTCTTCTGTAGCTTTGGGTTCAATAGTTCAAACTGAGTCTGTCCCCTCCTGAGCTCATTAAGTATGTATGATGATTGGACAAAATGTTTGACCTGCAAATAAGGGAATAAATCTTTGGGTACTAACCCATATTGTTCCTGGAGCTTGGAAAAGGCTCGAATCTGCCCCCTACCAGATCACAAAATTTCCCCCAACACACTAGTCATCTAACCTCCCATGAAACAAACACTCCTTCCCCTCTACCTGGGTCAAATTCAGGGTTAAATTAACGGGGCATACCATGAGTACCATCTCCCCTCTATAAAAAAAAACACCCTCTAATAGTCTTCCACACCCTCAAAGTTGATGGTATGGACTGTACCCTGTCCCCCCAGGGATCCAAGGTAAGTGCATCTGGGGTATCCACCCAACTTTCCCTTCTCTATATCCACCCATGGTTTGCAATTTTGCGCCTGCCATTCATTTTTTTTTTTTTTTTAAATAAATTTATTCATTTGTTACAGAAATATAACAATTTATAGGAAATTACACACTTTCCAAAGTAAAATATACTAATCTTTAAGATATTTGTCAAGTCCACATTATCATCGGGGCTAGATATCGACTGAAGAGATCACACCAATAAAAATAAAATATCATTCTCTGAGAACAGGTACAATCTAATCATCTTTATTCACTTCACTTTCAACCTGTAAATAATAATTTTTTTTTTAGGTTTACCCTGAAGAAATGTTTCCAATTGGGCTGGGTCAAAAAAGGTATACTTATTATTCTCATAAGTTACTAGACACTTGCATGGAAATTTGAGGTAGAATAAAGCCCCCACTGCCAAAACAGAGGGCTTAATTTGAAGAAATTTTTTCCTCCGGTATTGCATTTGTTTACAGACATCTGGAAAAACATTTAATTGTTGCCAACAAAACAAGGCATTTTTATTTGCAAAATATGGTTTAAGAATATTTTGGTTTTCCAATATAGTTCTAAAAGTTACCAACAATGTTGCTCTCTTGGATATATAATCTTTAGAAGATTCAAGAAAGTGGGATATATTAAACTATCTGGCAAAACTACTATTCCCACCTCTTCAGATAGAACTTTAAATCCAGCTGGAATATAATATAGATTATCAGGTTAAAAAAACTTTCTATCTGAGTATATAACAAAGAACATCTTTCAAATACATTTTCACTAATTCAATAGGAGACAAGTAATGTGAAATAGGAAAATTCAAAAATCTGAGGTTCCTAGATCTCATAGCATTTTTCAATTTTTTCCATCTGTACATGTAATGAAATATTATCTTTAATATTAGATGTTGCACATGATTGCATTACAGAAACAGATGCCTCCAATTTATCCACTCTTTTTTCAGTTATAGCCAATTGAATTTCTTGTTCTGTAACCTTATTAGTAATTTCTGTTGAAAATTGACAAAGTTTTACCACTGTGCCTTGTAGTGAGTTCTCAATTCTATTTACTACTGACCAGACAGCTTGAAGTGTGATGATCTTATCACTAGAATCAGGCCTTAAAATAGGCCCTGATGACATTGAAACAGGAGAAACAGACAAAGGTTTTTCCCCCACCAAAGTCTTTCTTGAAACCAGCTCAGATAGTTGAGAAGTTGATTCCAGTCCTTCTATGGAGTTGGAATCTTCTTCATTCAAAACATTTAATGTAGGTTGAGGTGGAGGCGAAGGTTCGCTTGAGGATAGGGAAACAGATTGGACTTGTAAATCAGTCTTACCTCCAAAAAGAGAGTCAGACGATGGGCAAAGATGGCGATCCATTGGACCCGTTATAGTAGAGGTAGTAACAATCTTTGCCTTTCTTATCCCCATAATTGTATCCGTTCCGCTTCTCGCTCCTCTTGGCTCCGAAAAGGCTCATAAGGGGCATATCATGCCCCTTAAGCCATGCCCCTTCTGCCACGTGACCATGGACTGCATACTGCAGAATTCACAAGGTTTTAAATCAGTCAGGAAGAGGACCTCCCTTCCTGAGGTTGGCAATGCAGGGTGGTGTCCGCAGAGGTGCCTGACTCAGCTGTTGCTCCTTCCAAGGATATCAGCCCTCTGTTCCGCGGCACTCACAAGGTTTTAAATGAGTCAGGAGAGAGGATCTCCTCTCCTGAGGTCAGCAATGCCGGGTGGTGTCCGCAGGGGTGCATGACTCAGCTGTTGCGCCTTCCAGAGAAATCAGCCCTTTGTTCCGCGGCACTCACAAGGTTTTAAATGAGTCAGGAGATAGGACCTCCCCTCCCGAGGTCAGCAATGCTGGGTGGTGTCCCCAGGGGTGCCTGACTCAGCTGTTGCTCCTTCCAGAGAAATTAGCCCTGCGCCTGCCATTCTATAATTGCCTATAGCTGTGTGGCCTGGTAATATTTGACCACATTGGGAATAGGCAGACCCTCTTCCCCTTTAATGGAACAGAGAACTCATTTTACCACAGGGGGGGTATATTTGCCCAGATATATCTTGAAATTCTCTTCTGTATGCCTTTCAAAACTTAATGACTCGCCCAAATCGAAAGGGTCTGTAACAAAAGTAAAAGCTGTAGTAGAATCATCATCTTTATCACTTTAATGTGTCCTATCCAAGAAATGTACATCTCCTCTCATCTAGTTTTGGTAGAGTCATCATTTTTATCACTTCAATGTGCTCTATCCAAGAAAAGTACATACCCTCCTCATCTATCAGAATCTGACAAAACAAGGGCGTATAATTCAACTCATAAAAATTGGCATTTAAAGGCCCAAAATAGACTCCCAAATATCAAATTGAAGATCTTACCTATCAAAATGGACCACTCTACCTCAACTGCTCTACAGTATTCTCTCGTAAATTCACATTCAATAATTCCGACTTATCCCAATTCACCTTGAATCCCAAGACCTGACTATACTCATCCAGTTCGCTCATTATTGCCACCAATGAACTCTCCAGGTCACTTATAGTAAACAACAAATCATCCACAAAGAGGCTAAATTTATACTCTCTATTCTCGGTTTGGAGCCCTAAAATGTGTGCATTATCCTGCACTCGCTATCAGCCCCAGTTTCACAGCTTTCTCTGGGGTATACAATTGCCTATAATCAGCATAATATTCCTTTATTTCCTCATCCTTCTTTACCACATCTCACAACTCCTTGCGAATGGATAAAATATTATTGCGCATGTGGCGAACCTTCAACTGATGGGCCACTAGCCTACTGGCCTTGTTGTTAAAATATTTTTAATAACTGGAAGTTGAACTGCAAATGGTCTAATTCATAAGATCTCAACTCCATCCTCACTGTCTGCAACTGTCGCCAGGCCTCCTTTTCCCACAGCCTTCCAGAGAAGGCTTCCTTTTATGTTAGACTGTCAAAGAAATATAATAACTCTTCAAGGTAGCCTTCAACCCTTGCGACTGAAATCCTCACTGCTCAGACTCAACACCAGGATGGCAATAGGGCTTTCAAAGTCATACATCGGCATTCAGAACCCTAGTCCAATCCCTCGTACTAAGTCTACTTGACTACTGTAACATCGCTTATTTAGCAATTTCCCAAAAGAATATGCAACGTTTACATTTGATGCAAAATGCAGCAGTCAGACTGGCCTTTGGGCTGAGGAAGTTTGACCACGTGACACCCTACTACCAGCAGCTGCATTGGCTGCCAATGGCGGCGCGCGTAAAGTTTAAATTTGCCTGCTTCTGCTTTAAAGCACTACACGGACTTGCCCCTAAATACATAACTGACCTTTTCTTCTTCTCAGCCAACAAACACAAGAGAAGCTCATATTCCAATTTCGTTTCCCCCCCCCATTTCGAGGTTGTAAACTGAAAAAACATCATGAACACCTTCTCTCACACCAAGCAGCATCATGGGGTAAAGACCTAGAACAATTGCTTTCGCCCACTACTTATGGGGAATTTAGGAAACGTCTAAAAACACACTTGTTCCTAAAAGCATCTAGACAACTGATCCTCTGTTCTCTCTCCCCTCTATAGCGATTAACTTGTCCTTTTGATCACTCTCTCCTCAACAATGAATTTCCTGTCCTATTAATTCTCTTTCTTCCTCCCCTCTTAAAATCAATTCAATTTGTTACCTTTGCTTAATCTTCTGTAAACCGCATAGAACTTCACGGTATTGCGGTATATAAGCAGTTATTATTATTATTAATGTCAAAGCATCCAATGACTGTATATCTGCTTCAGCTCATTTCATTGCCTCCTTATGTGATGTAACTTGTCTATTTACTTCTGTATTATTGATCCAGAAATAAAAACTAGTTGCCAGCATAAATTCTTTTTACTTATCGTTTTAATGCAGTGTCTCTAGCATGCCCCGACGGGACCCGTTTCACCCAAAAGGCTTTCTCAAGGGTTCGTGGAGGAGCTGAAATGCAGCATTCTTCCTCATTTAGGGCTAGAGCAAAACTGCCTTCAACCCTTCCCAAACTACCTCTGGAGAGGCCTCTTCCAACCTCATTCAACTTCAGATACTCCTGTAGCTATTCCTATACTTTACATCCAACCACCGGATCGTCTAATAAACTATCATTGAGCCTCCAGTACTTTTGTCTCTGACTATGCCACCTCCCCACAAACTGAAGCCAAACTGGAGCATAATCTGGAGCAAGTTCTCAATTCTGTAGTGGAGCATGTTCTGTAGTGGAGCATGTTCAACTGGAGCATGATCTGGAGCAAGTAGAGTGTATTATCTGTGCTCGTGTGACCCATTGCAAAATATCCCAATCCACAAAGATATAATCATTTTGGGAATATAAACCTTGTACTGTGAAAAAATGTGTATATCCTCTACCTGTTGGATGTATCTATCTCCAACCATCCTCTACATTGAGGGTATAGCATGATATGATTAATTTTGCTGGATCTAACAATTATAAAAATATTGTCTGAATTAAAATGTATTTCCTAACCTAACCCTGAAAAACTGTAGCCATCTGTCTGATAGTCTGGAACAAGAGAAGCTGAGTACCCATTCAGTGGATAACAAAGGATGGCAAGGTATCTCCTCAGTCCTTTAGAGCTAGATTCACTAAGCAAACCGATCGTGTACCGATCGGTTTGCGACCCTTTTGCAACCCAATTTTCCTCTGGCCTGATTCACTAACCTCTGTCCCGATCATCCTCCGATCCAATCCAATCCACCCATGCAAATAAGGGGGATTGACATTAAAATGTAGGCAGGCAGTGATTCACAAAAGAAATCTTGAAAACCGACTGGGCTGGCCAATCAACAAAAGAAGCAACTGCTGGGGACCAGTCGCTAGCTGCTTTCTAACTGCATCTTGCTCTTGGCCTGGATTCTCCTGTCTGCTCTCCTGCCCCGACTCTCCTCTGGCTGCCCTGCTCTGCTCTCCTGCCTGACTCTACTCTCCTGCCCCTACTCCAGTCTCGCTGCCCTGCTCCCCTCTCCTGCCCGACTCTGCTCTGCTACCCCGAATCTCGTCTTGCCGTCCTCTCCCCTCTCCTGCCCGACTCTGCTCTCCTGCCGCTCAAATCTCCTCCTCTCACTGCCCGACTCTTCTGCCATTCCTCACACTATGAGCCCATGGTTTTAGCCCACGGGTTAAAACCACGGGCTCGCAAAGAAAAGTAAAACCAAAAGTTAAAAAAAAAGGTCTGAGCATGCTCAAGGATCACTGTTCAGCGATCCGATTCATTCAGTTGGGGACGTGATTCCGATCGCCCTCATTTGCATGAGGACAATTGGTGAATCAGCCCCCCGGAAAAGGATCGGTTCGGACCCCTCACAGATCAGATCCGATCCGTGCCCTTAGTGAATCTAGGCCTTAGTTTCCAAGCTATGCATAACAATCAATGAATCAGTCTACCTGAACAATACTTATCAATCAGAGGTTGGGATGTGACAAAAGAGACCTCAGCTACCTGAAACTCCAAGACAATGACTCCCTTTTAACCGTATCAGGACATAGCAATCAGAGGTTGGAATAAGACAAAAGCCACTGGACATTTCCAGGCAATGACCCTATTATAATGCATACCAGATCAGATAACACACTCAAGCAGGAGATCCTACCTTATCAAAGTAGAGACACAAAGGAAATAGAGAAGGCAACCAGTGGTGCTCAATTTCTTTATTGTAGGCAAGACTTGACATGTACGTTTTTCAGCCGTAAGGCCTGCTTCAAGAGTCTTAGTCTCAATACAAAACAGTGTGTCACAACTTTTCTCATATAGAGTACTTGAAATACTTAAATTGAATAGTCTATTCAACACATGAAACAAGCAAAACAACTATTGCAAAGTCCACTGGCTACCAACAATGCAAGAATTACATTCAAGCTACCCTGCATAATGTTCCATACATGTTCCATACTCTATGCGCTAACACATCAGAACAAATAATTCACCTCTTCTCCAAATCCTTCTTCACACCATCATGAATACACAACATGCATCAACTGATCATTCCCTCATCCAAAAGAGTCAAATACAAATGTATATTTAGCACTCTTTTCACCTATGTAGCCACAAAAGCCTGGAATGGGCTCCCTACAACCACTGGCATAGTAAGAGGGTGTGTGGGGGTGGGTGAAGGGTGGTCCACCACACGCATGGTCTTTGTGAAGAGCACAGGCATCCATCTTCCTCTCTGCTCCCCTCCTTCCCAAACTCCCCATGCCGCATACGTGCACCCCTTCCCTCGTACCTCTCTAATTTTTCCTGTGTGAGCAGCATTATCGACTTGCTGCCGACGTCAGTATCACCTCTTTCTGATGTCACTTCCAGGCCCTGCACCTAGAAAGTGACATCAGAAGGATAGCTGACACAATGTGGGCAGCAAGTTCGTGCTGTTGCTCTCACCTGGAAAATTGAAACGGTACGGGGGATGGGAAGGGGGGCATGCATGTGGAAGGAGGGTTCAGGAAGGAGTGGTGGGGGGAAGAGGGCTGGGGAGGGGTGTCACTTGTCCTCGCTACGTCACTGCCTACAACCATCAGGACTGAATTGAGCTACCTCAGCTTTCGAAAAGAATTAAAACCTACTTTTTCGACAGATCCTTACAACCCAGCAAGAAAACCTCTTCTCTAATCTAAGAACAGCCTGCAATAACATAATTATGACAACTCTCATCTCAATAATTGACCCTTGCAACATAACACCTCTGCTAATCAAGACCACTGATTTTATAATTCCTTATCCAACCTATAAATTGTATTCAAACATTTTAATGTCACAGTGTCTCCCTATATTTCTGTAATCACCATGAATTTATACTTGACATCTCCTTATGTAATTTTGTAACTACAGTGTTCCCCCGTGGACTCACTCATTCGCAGTCTGCTCCAACCGCCTCTTCCTGTGGTAAAGTCGGGCTACACCAATCAGGAGCTGCGTGTCAAAGCAGCTCCTAAGTGGTGTAGCCCGACTTTACTACAGGAAGAGGCGGTCGGAACAGACCGCGAGTGATTTTCTTCACCCGCCGGTGCTCCAGCTGCCCTCTCCTGCCTCCCCTGCCTTTTGACAGGTGAGAAACTGCATTCGCGGTTTTTCTAAATTCACAGGGGTTCCTATAACAGAACCCCCGTGAATTTCAGGGTAGTACTGTATACTCATTATGTTTATGTAACTATAATTCTCCATATTTCTGTATTAGCCTCTTCACTTTTAAATTGCCTTGAACCTATACTGGATAAGTGCAATACAGAAATTCAGATTTGATTAGATTAACATGTCTAATTGTTTTAATATTATCCCTTACCTTGATGGTGTCCCAAAGGCGTGGGTTATATAGTAAATTCTTCAACTAAATAAATAAAATAATTCATATGGGAAATTCTTAAACCAACCAATAAAAAGGTTGTTGCTAGAAAACTAAACAAAATGGAAAAAACAGAAAGACAGACAAAATGGTTTTACTAATTTATAAAGAAATTTATATACCGTATACAACTATGCGGTTTCCATATGACATACAGAGAATTTTGCTTTCCTCCGATTATCACGTATAACATAGACATATCAAGACGACATCGTTAATCATCCCTGTGGGAACCCCTTGGGATTCACTATTAGAACAGTGTGTGCCCTGCAGTGAGGACATACTGAGTATACCATAAGGAGTACTGTTTTAATAATTAATGAAAGTGTGCATCTGTTAAAAATATCTGATGCATACTAAATTAATTTAACATGCATTAACATATGAATTAATACATATTAAGTCAATTAGCACATGTTAAAAAGTTCAAACTACTACTACTATTTAATATTTCTAAAGTCTCTCACTACTGAAAATGTGATAGTAAAGCAGCACCCCCTACTGGCAGGACTGTAGGTGTTGGACTTTAGCTCAGAGCAGTGGCCTCAAACTCAGTTTGCAGGGCCTCATTTTGGATTTGTAGGTACTTGGAGGGCGACAATTTTGTATGAGGTAAAACTCTTTATAATTTATAAATCTTTCCTTTTGGCTGTCTTAATAATAATATTGTAATTTATAGCTAAAGAGACATTTGATCAAGAAACTGTTTTATTTTACTTTTGTGATTATGATAGACATACCGAGGGCCTCAAAATAGTACCTGCCGGGCCGCATATGGCCCCCAGGCCGTGAGTTTGAGACCACTGGCTTAGAGGGAACAGTGTCTGCTAGTATTCTATAATGGAATTGTTGTGCTCAGATGCCATTAAAGAATTAGCAGTTAGGGGCTGATTCTATAAAGGGCACCTAACTTAATTGGCAAAATATCCTTAATAGGCTCAGTAATTGCTAAAAAAAAAAAATTAATTGGACAATAGGTGCCTATCTAATTCTATAAAATAATAGGCACCTATCGCATGGTGCTTAGCAGTGCCTAATGCCTATGTGGTCATGTCTATGAGCGTAGCGTGACTTAGGTGCCACTAAGTCCTTTTATCAAGGCACGGGGGTTAGTGCGTCGGACATTTTATCACGCGCTAACCCCTGCGGCAGCCTAAAATCCTAACGCCTCGTCAATGGAGGCATTAGGTACTAGCGCAGCAGGTGGTTTAATGCGCGGTATTCCGCACGTTAAACCGCTACCGCGCCTTTGTAAAAGGACCCCTAAGTGTGATTCTCAAAAAACTTAGGTGCCTGGTATGTAGGCTTTTAATACCCTCACCTACATTTCAGGTGCTTAAGTTTCTACATAGGCGCCGCTAGCCGCGATTCTCTAAACGGTGCCTGTGTGATTGACACGCAGCCGGCGCCTCTTTTATAAGCACCCACCGATATAGGCGCCTTTTTATAGAATCAGTCCCTTAGAGCATTGCTTCCTCGCAGCTAACATTTGGCGACCTTTATTGAATTGCCCTCTTAAAGCATAAGGACTTTTAGTTATGCTCACTATATCCATTTCTGACAAAAAGAAAAAAAGACCTAAAAGAGGAAACAGAACGGCTGTCAGTATTATGAAAAATCAAGGGCAAAACACCCAAGCTTGCCAGAAGCTACAGGATTCTGGAACTTCTGAGCGGAGCTAACAGTAACAAATGATCTAATCTTCAAAGATGGAAGACTAGTAACACAAAAACCTTTGTAATCTGACTTAATGCAGCAAATCTATTATGGAATGCTCAGGCTGAACAAAATGTATTAAAAGTGTCCAGTCTGTCTAAAATGTCATCTCCCAAACTCAAAAGAACCCAGGATTTCGCATGAAATATCTAGCCCATGGTTAAACGATGCATTAGATTTTTTAGTATATGCTAGACACTGACTATCATACTGTATATTAGTTGTGGATTATAGCAAACAAATGTGAACTGGAAAAGCCCCCCACATTTATTTCTATTTTAAATATGAGGGGGGGGGGGGGTGTCACACAACCTGTAGGCTCTCTCCCAAAGAACTGAAGAATTGGATCTATAGAGTTATAGAATTTTCTTATCCTTTTTGGTTTGAACCTTAATGAAAACAAATACCTTTCAGACAGGGAAACATCTAGGCACCAATATTCAGTCTCCAAGCACTCTTAAGCTGCTTAAAAGGGTTGCA
This sequence comes from Geotrypetes seraphini, assembly GCF_902459505.1. Lineage (NCBI taxonomy): Eukaryota > Metazoa > Chordata > Amphibia > Gymnophiona > Dermophiidae > Geotrypetes > Geotrypetes seraphini. Next base: position 172,550,209 of record NC_047088.1, on the reverse strand, counting down.
GTTGTTGCCTCTTGCAAAGGGCAGCCTGGATTTACAAATAACAGTAGTGCAGATGGGTAATCCTGTACTGATGCATGCATCAGGGCTCCGTGGATGGCGTCACCCACATCCACATGTGGGAATATGCTGCATGCTTGTCCTGTAAGCTCTTTCAAGCAGGGACTGTTTTCTTTGTGACTCTGTACAGAGCTGTGTATGTCTGGTAGCGCTATAGAAATCATTAATAGTAGTAGTAGTATTTACTTTCTCTTTGAATTAGAGTAAGGGTCCTCTAAGCGGATAAAAAGTAGAGATCTCATAGGTATTCTGTGAGGTTGTTCCTTCTTGTTTTCATGGGAGTGTGTGATGCAGTGGTTAGAGCTACAGCCTCGCTGTTCCTTGTGACCCTGGGCAAGTCACTTAATCCCCCCCATGCCTCAGGTACTCTAGATAGAGTTTGAGCCCACTGGGGTAGATAGGGAAATAAGATAAAGTACTTGAATGTAAACCACTTAGGATATAAGTGGTATATAAATAAATATATAAATAAGCACTCTTTAACCAAATTTGGAGCACAGAGATGCTGAACCAGAAGAAACAAACGGTGACGGGACAAAAGTGCGCGAAACATATGCACACCGACATTTGAGAGCGGACAATTGAGTGCAAGACTTCAGCGCGCTGTTCTAAAAGCCTATTTTAAAGGGCTCTGATGGGGTGATGTGGGGGGAACCCCCACTTTATTTAATACTGTTCACGCTGTCGTGTTGGGGGGATGTGTGGGGTGTAACCCTCCACATTATACAGAAAACTTAACTTTCTACCTATTTTGGGGGGAAAAGTTAAGTTTTCTATATAATGGTGGGGGGGTTACAACCCCCCCAAAACCACCCCCAATGGCAGCGCCAGCACTTAAGTAAAGTGGGGGGAAGTTCCCCCCCCCATCGGAGCCCTTTAAAACAAGCTTTTAGAGCGGCGCGCTGAGATTCTGTTAGTAGTTCATTCTTCAAGGTGTCTTCTTTTCTCTCTGGTGTTTTCAACGAGAATTGACTGAAGTTAATATATCACCAAGTGCCTGAAGTGTTATCAATTAGAGATCACTTGCTTTCATATTCAGTGACTTTTTCTTTTGATCTCTATCATATTATTAGTGTTAAGATTCCTGGCAGTCCTTTTGATGACTTATCTTAATCTGACCAAACAAACCATCAATATAAATCCTCAGGGCATTCTGCATGGACCACTATACCCATCTGACTATCGAGGCTTCATGCCAAGAACATAGATAAAGTGGTTAAGAGGAAGGTGTCTAAAATGGTAGGGGTTTGTATTAAAAGATGTATGAAAAGAAACTTGAAGACTTGAACATGTATTACCTAGAGGGAAGGAGGGAAAGGGGAGATGAAGCCATCCATGCAATGTGCGGTGGCGGCGAAAAGGGCAAATAGGATGCTAGGAATGATTAAAAAGAGGATCACGAACAGATCGGAGAAGGTTATCATGCCGCTGTACCGGGCCATGGTACGCTCTCACCTGGAATACTGCGTCCAGCACTGGTTGCCGTACATGAAGAAGGACACAGTACTACTCGAAAGGGTCCAGAGAAGAGTGACTAAGATGGTTAAGGGGCTGGAGGAGTTGTCATATAGCGAGAGATTCGAGAAACTGGGCCTCTTCTCCCTTGAAAAGAGGACACTGAGAGGGGACATGATCGAAACATTCAAGATACTGAAGGGAATAGACTTAGTAGATAAAGACAGGTTGTTCACCTTCTTCAAGGCAGAGAGAACGAGAGGGCACTCTCTTAGTCATGCAATTCGACATGAGCTCGGCCTTCGACTTGGTGGATCACGAAAAATTACTACAATGCTTAGACGCAATCGGCATCGGAGGCGAGGTGCTGGACTGGTTTCGAGGATTCCTTACGACCCGCACCTATCAAGTGCGCCTCAATCGTAACCTCTCCAAAATATGGAGAAACCCATCAGGCGTTCCACAGGGGTCCCCACTATCCCCACTACTCTTCAACGTCTACATAGCTTCACTGGGTACGCAGCTGACACAGCGAGGTGTAAAAGTATTTAGTTATGCAGACGACTTCACAATCATTATCCCGTTTAATACATCGCCCTCCGAAATCACCCCCACAGCAACTGAAGCACTAAACATGATGGAACAATGGACCACAGATTTCAAACTAAAGCTCAATTCAGAGAAAACTAAATTCTTTATAGCCTCGCCACACGCACATAACACGACAAAATCACTACACATTAACAATCTTAACTACCCTATTCAACCAACGATGAAGGTTCTGGGAGTAATACTGGACCAGGGTCTAACCATGAAAGACCATATAGACTCCCTAATCAAAAGAGGGTTTTTCACCCTCTGGAAACTTAGGTCTATTAAGGCGTACTTCCACACTTCAGCCTTCAGAATTCTAGTACAATCCCTTATACTAAGCCACCTGGATTATTGCAACATCACCCATCTGACAATCCCCCAGAAGCAAATGCAAAGACTACAACTGATACAAAACGCAGCAGTCAGGATGATTTTCGGGTTGAAGAAGTCCGACCACATAACCCCTTCCTACAGACTCCTACACTGGCTGCCGATGAAGGCACGCACGAAGTTCAAGCTAGGATGTCTCTGCTTCAAGGTATTAAATGGTCTAGCCCCTAAATACATCACAGACCTCTTCTCATTCCCAACCAACAGACATGAAAGAAAAACACACCTGAAATTTGTCTCCCCACCGGCTAGAGGGTGTAAATATAAGAGATACCATCAACAACTGTTATCGTACCAAGCAGCCACATGGGGCAAAGACTTAGAAAAACTAATTGCACATACAAACAACTATGGCGAATTTAGGAAACACCTAAAAACCTACCTGTTCTTGAAATACCTAGATAACGAACCAGAACATCAGCCCCCCTCATAATACCACCACATACCCAAATCTGTAAATTGTAAACCCCAACCCAATCACTAACCATGAACACTCCATTCAATTTAAGGAACATTTCTAATCTTGTGTAAGCAGCATGGCACACAAACTGCTGTTAATATTATTAATGTTGGAATTACCAGATGTACAATGCTATACCCTTTAATTCGCTGTATGTACAGTTTCTCTTTATTGTATCTACAGTTTCTCTATATTGTAAACCACTTCTCTTTATTGTAAACCGCCTAGAAGTCGCAAGATTGTTGGCGGTATATAAGAATAAAGTTATTATTATTATTATTAAAGTTGAAAGGGGATAGATTCCATACAAATGTAAGAAAGTTCTTCTTCACCCAGAGAGTAGTGGAAAACTGGAACGCTCTTCCGGAGGCTGTTATAGGGGAAAACACCCTCCAGGGATTCAAACAAAGTTAGACAAGTTCCTGCTGAACCAGAATGTACGCAGGTAGGGCTGGTTTCAGTTAGGGCACTGGTCTTTGACCTAGGGGCCGCTACGGGAGTGGACTGCTGGGCACGATGGACCACTGGTCTGACCCAGCAGCAGCAATTCTTATGTTCTTATATCATACAGACATTTAAATACATGAAAGGTATTACTATACAAAAAACATTTTCCAGAAACAGGAAAATAATAACAGAGGACATAAATTCAAGAGTAACATCAGGAAATATTTTTTCAAGAAGAGGGTGATAGATATATAATATCCTCTTCCAGTAGAGGTGGTGAAGACAATACCAGTGATGGTATTCTGTGCAAATGGGATAAACGTAGAGGATCCCTAAACAGAAAAAGTATGGTATCAAAATTAAACCTCAATGATCTCATGGCTGTTGATATGTTATAATGGGCAGGAGTGATGTTTAGATGGCAGCTTCAGTAGTTGGGAAGTAGGCCAGTTTCTGTCAGACTTTTGTGATATGTGGCAAGGGAGATCTGGACTGGAGTAGGTTTCAATATCAATTCCAGTACATGAGAATTAAGTCTACCACTGGACGGACATCCACAGACTGTGACCTGAAGATGGCAGATCAGAATCACTTTCATATCATATGGTGTGAGTGCTGGTATTCTGTGTCTCACTGGGGGAGAAGAAGACATCTTAAGGTTGAATTTAGCAAATAAAATGTTGTTAGTAATATTATTGGATTGTTAATTTAATCACTTTGATAATCAATATCTCTGCCGGGCAGACTGGATGCACAGTAGAGCTATCCAATTTATGATTCTAATTGATTGATTGGTTTTGTAAACAACAACAACAGCCTCACCGATTCATTGAACTCCAAGCTAGAGAGCTGTACAGGAACAGGGTCGACTGGATTTTTCTTCAAACTTCAGGCAGCTTCACTTGTTTCTTCAAAATGCTGCGGGCAGCGGTTCCTACATGCTGCTTGCAGCTAATCCATAAGTCTTCCCTCTAATGTCGGCATCAGGGGGAAGATTTCCAGGTCAGCTGCAGGTACCATGTAGGAACTGCTTTTTGAAGAAGCATCTGGAGGTGGGTGACTAGTTCTGTGCAGAGAGTCAAGCCTGTGCCTATTGTTATGGGTTGGTATTTTCCCTGTGTACAGAATAGAGAGACTAGGTAAATGGTGAGTCTTGTCAGCAGATTACAGGGGCAGTATTGGGACTGACAGATGATTGGGGAGTGGGAGGTGATGGTAAGGATCTCTTATACACATCATGTCACTTATCACCTGGAATAGTTTATGAGTGGATGAGTGGTATCAAAAGGTAGCAAAGAACAAGAGGGGCTTCCATGACTGAGTTTGTAAAAGTTATGGACATACCCTCTTTCAACTCTCTACCACCTCACACTTGAGATGCTTCAACTCTTCTGCCTGCCTTTATTCACAATTTAAGAAACCCAGTTTCCTCTATCACTGTTACTGCAAAGTGGCTTTTGAAAAGGAAGCTTGGAATGTGTTCTGTTTAAATGTTCTTTGCTCTCCCTCCCTCCCAACAATTTTAAGAGCTGGAGAATGTGAATGGTGACATCAGTTGTCAGCTCGAGGCTTAATTCTGTTAGACAGTGTTAAAAATTTACTTCTCCTTGTTTTAGGATTAGTGATTAGAGAAATCAGATGGGATTATTCCATCTCTCCCATGACCCTTCTTGTGACCTGCAGCAAGCCACTTTGTCTCCTGTTGCCTTAGTCACCCACTTAGCTAATAAACTCTTTGTTGAAGGAACTTTTATATCTGTTTATTAATCCAAACATTATAATATAGAATATTTTCACGTACTGAAATACTGCAGAGGGAAATTGGCTTTCAAAGCACAAGATGTGAGCTTTCTTCAGGTGTTCTCCTCCAGAGGTAGAGAATATTTTGTTTAAAACTTCTACAGATGTTTGGCTGTGGTTCTCCAATATTTCCTCAATTATCACCTCTCCCTTTTCCTAATTTTTAAACAGACACAAGTTTAAGATTCACAGTTACAGCAGTCTCACTTTTGTGATCACTGCAGCTCCCTCCTATATGTATTGGTTCACCTGGGAATGAAATGTACTTGTAGGTGATGGGGGTGGAGGTAGAACAGATGGGAGGATTGCAACAGAGGAACATTTCAGAATAATTTTGTTTCTTTTTTTTCTTTCCCAGAATGAAAACATGAAACCATAGATTCAAGTCTATCTATGGTGAGGTATCAGATTATCAGTATTTGCTACACAAAAGATCATGCAAACATCGAGCCTCCCACTGCCAACACTGACTGCATTAGAAAGCACTCCTGTGGTATCTAATCAACTTTGCTCGCAGGGTACAGATTTACCTCGCTGCGACACAAGTGCAGCTTTTGGGAAACAGTTGAAGATACCAATGTGGCTGGCATTAAAGACAGACTTCCATTGATGTCGGACTACGATGGTGAAATCAGCCTCAGGTGCAGTGCAGAGCTTGCATGCTATAAATGCGAAGAACCTTTAGAAACTGGTGGTGATGTATTTACATACTACGAGGGGGTGCTGAAAAGTTCTCAGCCCAACCAAGAAGAGAAATAGTGGATATGGTTCAATCAATGAACTGAACCCCTCCCCACACGCAATTTTGTTTCTGCAAACTGGCACTTAACAAAATAAGATAACATTCTTTTCAGCTACAGTGGCAAAATAATGCTCAGAAATTTCTATGTTTACCGGAGTTGTCTGAAGCCAGCCAATGCTGGCAAACTAATATTTCTATATAAGAGCTGGAAGATGTAATTCATGTATGAGGGGCTTCTGAAAAGTTCCCAGCCCAACCAACAAAGTTGGGACAGTCTCCATTGAGGGCTATACACATAGGGCTCCTTTTACGAAGGTGAGCTAGTGGTTTTAGCGTGTGCTTAGCGTGTGCTACAATGCCACATGTGTTAGATGCTAACGCCTCCATAGAGCTAGCGTTAATATTTTCCATGTAGCTTGCGCTAAAAATGCTAGCGCACCTTCGTAAAAGGAGCCCTTAGTCCATCGAGTTTCCACTTCTTTTTTGTTCCATATTTTCCAACGGAACAAAAAAAGTGGAAAATCACTGGACTAAGGCCCCGATTCTGCAAAGTGCGCCTATCTTTAGGCGTCTTTTATATTTAGGCACCATATGGGCGTCCTATGGGCGTCCCCAATAATAATTTTTTCTGTTCTAGGCGCCGGATAGACGTCCCTACAATGTATTTAGTTATATGTAAAAATGCATTTTTCTCTGATTTTTTTTCTTCATTATTTCACGATTGTAAGCTTTAACATAATAAAAACAAAAAAGTATGCCATCTTGAAAAGGATATTTATAATATTTTTCTTCCAGTGAGAGGTACTGACTGGGAGTTGAACTGGGAACATCAGTGTGAATCTTAAGTCTGGTTGAATAAATGTGACATGGAGTCAAATATTGCTGTTTATATCAATTGCAAACTCAACTTTTGTAATGTATTGTTTCTAGTATTGCTAATGTTGTGCTATTTAAGATGAAAATTAGATTGAATTGGTCTGTAGCTTGTAATATTTATTAAACTGAGTATTGTGTGAGTTGAAGTACACCAGCATTACACGCTAACCATTATTTTAACCGCTGTGCTCCAGAATTAGCTATAAAATAATACCAATTCAGTTTTTATTATAATCTTCCTTGTAGGCATTGCTATGGCTGCAACATAGGCGTTCTTGCTGCGCCGTATTGGAGCCCTATATTCCTTTTCTTCACTATTTCAAGATTGTAAGCTTTAACATAATAAAAATAAAAAAAACTAATATACTATGTCATCTTTAAAAGGATATTTAAAATATTTTAGCTTTATTGAGATGCATTGACTGGGAGTTGAACTGGGAACATCAGTGTAGAATGGTGGAAGTTTAACCTGTGTGCTACACAGGAAACTGCATAGCAATTGTAAAATTAGCTCCTAGAATGAATAGCTGTTTGAGCATTCTTTGGGTTTTTGATAGATGTGGTTTGGGCTTCAGAAAGACGTTAGTCTGATAGATGTGAGTTCTATGAATGGTATTTAGACAACTATGTAAGTCATCCTTTGAGCTTTGTTTGGGCATCAGGTAGATGTTATTTGATACATGTTTCTCTGAATGGGATTTAGGCAGATTTGGGTCCTTTCCAAAGTGAACTTCAGGGATTTTATTTAGTGATCCAGCCACCACATAAACAGGACACATCCATACAAGCATATTAAATTTAAAACTGGCTAAAAAAGCACTGTTATTAGCTAATTACAGCACATGAAAATCACAGCTTTAGGGTTTCTTGCTCCAAATAACACTTTCTTTCTCACTAAACATTGCTCCAATCAGCTCATTCATTAAAGCAAAAAAAGCCTATAACTTCATTTGGCAAAGCTTAAAAATAGAATAAAACACATTACAGACCTGAATATGGCTTCTAGTTTATTGCAAATGAAGGTGTCTAGTTGCACAATGGTGACCTTATTGTGAGATCATCAAGGTGCAATTAAAAGATGGGTTGAGAGTTGAACTCACAACCTCTACAAGATCAGCATACAGCTTTTATACATTGACCTACATACAGCTTTTACACATTGAGCTAGGGGGATCTGACTGACCTGTCTATGTATCATCTGCTTAGGAATGATATCACAATCACCACAAAGAAAGCATTTCTAGCTCACCAGGTTAATGCACCTCCTGTATCCTATCCAGTTCAAATCCCACCATCACCTTCACTAATTTGTACAATGAGGACTACAATTTTCTCTGTTAGTGCTCCTTCTCTCTGCAACAGTATCCCTAATTACTTGCGCAAAAATACAATTCTTATCAATTTTAAGGTGAAGCTAAAGACATTCCTCTTCCTTGATGCTTTTGTAACTGTCCTTTTAAGGACGACTTAACAATTCAAAAAAGGCTTCTACCTACAGTTCCCCCTCCTTATGTTCTTTCCCTTAAGTGTTCTTTCTCTCTATCAATTGTAGTTCCAATCCCTTCTTCCCTTTTGTTCCCATTTGTCATTGTCCTTAAAAACTTGTCTTTTTCCTTGGTTTATTTTTGTTTATATTGTATTTTAATTGGCGCATTGTTATGGCGATTTTTGTACACCACCTAGGTTTGAGTGGGTGGTATAATAAATTTTAAATAAACTTGAAACTTCATTCTAGCTATTATTCTGAGATTGTGCTGTGACATATTCTCCCATGACTTCAGCTTTTTATTTTTGCCACAGATGTCTAACATTTGCCCCCCTTTTCTCCTGATTTCAGGTTTTCCAGAGTGGCTAATGACTCCTCTTGTGTTTCCCAGAGGCCAGAGCAGGTCTGTTCAAATCATTTACCATGCGCTTAAAGCGGTGCCATTTAGGGCGCTGTTAGCATGTGCTAAATGTTAACGTTTGCATTTTATCCTATTGACGCGTTAGCAGTTAGCGCATGCATTGATTTAGCGCACATTTATAAAAGAGAGCCTAAAACTCACCAATAAACTCTTAATTTGTCTTAATCCATCTTCCTTTTTCTTCAGCCTGTCTTCTCCTACCAGGAGCAGATTATGGGGCCTTAACAATTCTACCACAGTAACAACTTGGACCTAGGAGTGGCTTACTCTGCATACCTGTCATCCATCTCATTGAACTGCAGTTGCCTGGTATTATACTTGCATGCTGCTTTCCTGGACTGTGCAATAAAAATCTTAAATCATTTTACACCTTGTGCTTATTTACATTGAGTAGTAGCCAGGCATTAGTGTTTCCTTAATAATCACCACTTCAGCTACTTGGTCACATTGACCTTTGTCTTATCTAGTGTTCCATGAGGCCCAGGCTGAAAAGGAGAGAAGTGGGAAGGTCCCTTAGTGGGTGGCAAACAGGGTAAATAACATGTCTCTTGCCTCACAGCCTGCAACCAGCATAATATTTGAGAAAATGACATTATAGGAGAGCTGGAGAGGATGAACAAGGTGCAACGAGGTGCCCTAACTTGTTGAGCCAGAAATGGATTCTTTCAGTCAGGGGAGAAGTTTCCTACCCTGACAGCTTAAGATATGCTTAATTGCAGCCGTTATGGCGTGCTTTGGGCACTCCTCTACGGAGCCGCAAGCATACCGTAGCTACAGTCATAACAATGCCTAAACGGAACAGTATAATCAACCCTGAATTGCTATGATTTTATGGCTTATTGTGCAGCACAGTGGTTAGAATGAAGATTGGGCTGTGAGCCTGGTCTGGTTTCGACTCCCTCATGTACTTCAGCTGGCACATTTTAATAAAAATTACAAGCTGTCTAATCTAGGCACCTACATAGGCACCTACTTAGGAGTCTATCTAGGCGCCTACATAGGTGCCTATCCTAAAATTCTATATCTGAGTGCTGATATTTCAGCACGGAGTGAATATGCATGTGTAAATAAATTGTTTACTGAGCCATTAATTAGCAATTTCATTTCATATCATTGAAACAAAAAGTGTCAAGAAAAGTGTGGAATAATTTGTAAGTTTCATGGCTCCACATCATTCTCTTCTTGGTTGGGCAGAGAATTTTTCATCGGACCCTCTTAGGATCCTATGTGTCTTTTGTATAAAATTATTCCTTTCCTATAAGGGCTTATGTTTTTACACCCTACAAGGAGGAAATAATAGTCTTTTGAATATCTGTCTAAAAAACTACATGAGGGACAAGAAGCAAATGTGATTCAATGGGAAAGTGTCTAGAACAAGAACTCATATGTAAGAACTGTCTTTGTTTTGGCAATTAAAGGAAAATTTCAGCATACACCTACTATTAATCGTCTGGTTGTGATTACAGACTTTACTAGTAATCTTAATTATAGCATTGCTCTTGGAAATGAGACATTAGCAGGAACAGTTGATAGAAATAGTCCACCGTGATGTGCTACATCACGTTTGACGGAATAAGAACAAATATTCTGCTCTGCTTACATTATGCAGACTGATTTAAAGTGAAAAGAAAAAAAAATATGACTCTCACTTTCTAAAATTAGATTTCTAGTGTTCTCATTTAATTTACACTGTAATTTATTCCTTCAGTTTCTTTATTTTCTTTCCTTGTTTGTCCTTTCAGTAAACTGTAGCTTTTTCTTCATTTATAAACTATCATTTTATTAAGATTGTAAACTGCTTTGGCTTTATCCTGAAAGATACTATGTCAAGTATGAAATAAACAATAAACAAACTAGATTTCCTTCTAGCTAATTATACTAAAAAGATAGCGTGAAACTTACTACGAGAATATCAGACCACTAACCCCCTCTTTTACGAAACTTCAATAGCAGTTTCTAGCGCGGGGAGCCGCGCTGAATGGCCCGCGCTGCTCCCGATGCTCATAGGAACTCAATGAGCGTCGGGAGCAGCGTGAGCCATTCAGCATGGCTCCCCGCGCTAGAAACTGCTATCGCAGTTTCGTACAAAGAAGCCTAAAGGTCATTGTCTGAAATATAAGAGATAAGCACAAAACTTTATATAAAAAGTCACACCTGGAAGAGGCAAAAGGACAAGTGTTTAAGTAATCAGGGTAATGGATTCTCATAATGGATGGAAAATGTTCTTAAGGTCAATTTAATGTAGGCTGTTATTACGAATTGGTATTTTTATTGAATGATAATGAATTATCATCAACTTGTATTCATGATATCTTGCTATTTTAGCTGTTTTATGTACTGTATGTTGACTGTAACTGCCTTTTCTATTTTATGGGCCCAATTTTCAAAAGAGTTAAACGATTTCAACAGAATAGAAGGGGAAAATTCATCAGACTTTCAATGAGAAGTGCATAATCTGCACTGTATTGTATGTACTGTAGGAATTATGGGTAAATGACTGGTAAATTCTCTGCAGAGTCCTTTTTGGGAGGTTGATTAGATTAAACATTTTATTCTGGGATGGCATGTGTTACCAGAAACTAGAAACATTATAATAGTGGTACTGGAACCCCGATTTTCCAAACTCTTAGCCCATTGTTCTAACTACTTGACCATTCCTCTGCTGAGAGCAAGGAAGTTGGAATAATGAAATAGAAATGTATTACATTAATAAGGCCATGTACAGTATATGAGAAGAGGATGCAGACTGGAAATTGTGCTTCCAATATGATAATTTCTTGCCTCAGTTAAACTATGCAAGAAGTGGTACCTTCAGATCCTAACTGCTGCAGGAGCTAACGAAACACAAAGGGCTCCTTTTACAAAGCCGCGCTAGCGGTTTTATCGCACGCACCGGATTAGCGCGTGCTATAGCGCACGCTAGTTGGAAACCTACCACCTGCTCAAAAGGAGGCGGTAGCGGCTAGCGCACGTGGCAATTTAGCGTGCGCTATTCTGCGCGTTAAGGCCCTAGCGCGGCTTTGTAAAAGGAGCCCAAAGTGTCATTAATGAAAGTTCCCATTGTGCAGATGGGAGATGGGATACTCATTTTCAAAAAACATAGACGTCCAAAAGACGGCATAAATCAGCACTCGAATATCTTACTAGTCAACAGTGTCCATGTGGGCATTTTTAAAATGTTCTTTTTAGACATTTTTTTGGTCCTTTTGCCTTCAGTAAGTCTAAATCTTAAGGGGGCATGTTAGAGGCATGTTTTGTGTGGGATTAGGGAGGGTTTAGCACATAGACTTTTTACAGTGATAATACAAAATGTCCTGGGCACAATTTTGATGTTTTGGGCTAGACCTATTTTTAAAACAAATAAGAGCCAAAAAGGTACCTAAACTGACCAGACAACCGCTAGAGGGATAAAAATATCCCCCCACACTATCCCAGGGGTCACTGTCACCCCCCCTCCACCAAAGATCTGCATGAAACAGTACATATCTATCTCTATGACAATTGCAGATACTATAGGCAGTCCTAGTAGAGCTGCAAGCAGGTCTCTGGAGTAGTCTCTGGAGTAGCCTGATAGGCAGTGCAGTGGACTACAGAGAAGGGGACCCAAGCCCATATGTTACCCAAGCCCATATGTTACTACATGCGGTAGAAAGTGTGAGCCCACCAAAAACCCACTGTACTTCCATATAGGTGACACCTGCAGGGCTACTGAGGTGGTAGACAGGTAGGTACAGTAGGTTTCAGGGGAGTTTTAGAGGGTTCACCATATAATGTATGGGGGTTATGATGAGATGTGTACCTGGCACCCTTAATGTGAAGTTCACAGCAGTGCTCCCTAGGGTACACTATTGGTCTGCTGGCATTTCTGTATGGCCAGTCCATTACAAATGCTGGCCCCCAGCATTCAGCTTCCATGCAAATAGATTGTTCTGGACATTTTTAAGTTGGATGTTTTTTTTATGATAATAGCAAAAAAAAAAAAAAAAAGTCTAGCTGGATAAATCATCATGCTGGGTCATTTTTGGAAAAAAAAAGATAGACATCTTGCGGGTTTGAAAATGGACATTTTCTCCACCCAATTTTGGAATGTTTATCTCAAAAAGTCCAAAGTTGGACTTGGGCGTCCTATCGAAAAGGTCCCCGTAAGGCTTTTCATATACCCTAGAGGAAAGGAGGTATAGGGGAGATATGATTCAGACGTTCAAATACTTGAAGGGTACTAACGTAGAACAAAACCTTTTCCGGAGAAAGGAAAATGGTAAAACCAGAGGACATAATTTGAGGTTGAGGGGTGGTAGATTCAAGAGCAATGTTAGGAAATTTTACTTTACAGAGAGGGTGGTGGATGCCTGGAATGTGCTACCAAGAGAGGTGGTGGAGAGGAAAACAGTGATGAAGTTCGAAGAAGTGTGGGATGAACACAGAGGATCAAGAATCAGAAAATAATAGTAAATATTGAACTAAGGTCAGTACTGGGCAGATTTGCACAGTCTTTGTCTGTATATGGCCTTTTGGTTGAGGATGGGCTGGGGAGGGCTTCAGTGGCTGGGAGGGTGTAGATGGGCTGGAGTGTGATTTAATGGAGGCTTCGGCAGTTGGAACCCAAGCACAGTACCGGGTGGAGTTTTGGATTTTTGCCCAGAAATAGCTAAGAATTGAATCAGGTTGGGCAGACTGGATGGACCATTCGGGTCTTTATCTGCCGTCATCTACTATGTTACTATATTACATAACATAAAGTGAAAAGCACCTTGATTACCATGGCTCAGATCTGAGTTTCTAGAATCTCCTAAAAACTATCATTACAGAGTACAGTATCTAAGCATTAGGAAAATCAGTTGTTATGGATGGGCAATTTTAAGACAGGACAGCCCTTTTTCCCAGGTCACTGACTTCCATGTGCTTCTGCTTAGGGAAGATGGCCCTGATTCTCTGTTAGGTTTTTACAACTACTAGATTAATTTTCCCATTTCCTTTCCCTGAACTATTACTAGTACATATCACCTCTGCTTTTTCTCTACACATTCTGGTGATCTACAAACCATTTTTTGTGGGATTCTTTACTGCAAACTTTGGCAGAGGCAGCAATTCATTTCCCTAATCTTTTGATTATGAGTGATTTCAATATCAACATACAGTAGATTTTTTTACCAACTCCTTGGCCAGTTTTTTTTTTCTTCCTTTCATCCTGAGCTAGAAATAACCAGGGCAGGATTAATTCTTCGAGGGCCCCTAGGCACCCAAGTACGCTGGGCCCCCCTGGCCCTGCCCTGCCCCCACCCTGTCCATGCCCCGCCCCTGTCCCGACCCCATTTATATGTTTTCTTATTTACTTCTTTATTTCCACTTATATTTCTTTTTTTTTTAAATCAAAACAAAGATTAGCATACCAGTGCACAGTTTTTCTTCCATGCAACCCCCAAACATCTCTGATATCCACCTTTGTGGCGGTGGGAGGGCCTTTTTCTGAGGCTTTTTTCCTTCTTTTTGAGTGAAATTAGAGTTGGCACCTGTTTCACATAGTTCCTGCAAAACGATACTATCACACTGTCCTATAACCACAGCAGTCGCCAATTGAAAGTGTTGTTTTACATACCTAGCATATGTGACACCCGGGGCCATTCATTTTTTGACACCACCCCCATCTATATGAAAAATATGATTTTTAGCAACAATCCACATATCGCACAGCAAGAGTGTACCTAGGAAATGGCAGCATCTTAAACACTGCAATGAGCACTAGAACACCAACACATACATTGTAAAACTAAACAAGCCATATCCTGCACAGTCAATTGATCCTGTACAGTCAATGCTATCAGAAAGCCATGTCCCTTTCATACACATAGACAGATACACCCTCACCCAATATGGAATAATCACAAACTAAAAATAGAAATATGTAGACAAAAGTTAAACTGAACTGCCAAGAAACCAGACTCTGCATACAATGCAACACCACAACACCACAAAAACAATAATACTGTGCAAAATATAAAGACAGTAGATGTAAGTTTGAAAAAACTGATACATAACAATCACCACTTTAGAAATTAACAAATAAAAATAAAACAAATAATGAGAAATAAGAAAATACCATTTTATTGGACTAATCCCCGTAAGCTCGGCCCCATCCCCACAAACCACTTGATTCCATCTACACAAGCCTTGAATTGTTTTATATTGAACTTATTTTATTAAAGTATAAAAAGAAACAATATTCTGTACAATGGTCAATTAATAAATCAGCGTCTTCTCCCCACTCTCTCTTCCCCATTTCCCTTCAGCGTCCTCAGCCCACTCTCTCTCCACTTTCCTTCAGCGCACGCACATAAAAACAAGCAAGTAATTTTATATCATTTTCATTCTATTCATTCATAGAAATTAAAGTCTAAATAATGCAAGTCACATAACAAAACATAATTTTACAAAAATAATTCCTTGCACAGTCAAGCCTGCAAGGATTACTAGATGTCTTTCAGCAGCTCCCCTCCCTCCATCCCCCTTACATTCATGGCCAAGTCAAAATGATCTACCAACAATAAAATTTTAAAAACACAAAGCACACTGTACACAGAGAAAATGTTAATTATCATTTATATTCTGCAGGTTTTCAAAGAGGTCAAGGCAGATGACTTTATGCAATGTCACCTCAGTAACAACTATACAAAAATAGACAAATATACCCCCTCCCTTTTTACTAAACCGCTATTTTGATCACTAAATTGAAAATAAAATAATTTTTCCTACCTTTGTTTGGTAATTTCATCAGTCTCTGGTTGCACTTTATTCTTCTGACTGTGCATCCAATATTTCTTCCCTTCTTTCAGCCTCCTGTATGCTTCCTCTCCTCCAGACCTCATTCCCTCCCCCAACTTTTTCTTTGTTTCATCCTGCCCCCTTCTTTCTTTCTCTCTCCCCATGCCCCCTTTCTTTCTGTTTGTCTTTCTCTCTCTCTCTCTGTGCCCCATTTCTTTCTTTCACCCTGCCCCTTCTTTCTTTCTCTCTCCATGTCCCCTATCTTTCTCTATGTCTGTCTTTCTCTCTCTCTCCCCATGCCCCATTTTTTTTTCTTTCTTTGTTTCATCCTGCCCCCTTTCTTTCTTTCTGGCTCCCTGTCTCCACCCCCTTTCTTTCTTTCTTTCTCACTGCCTCCCCCATGCCACCGCCATTAGGAAACATGCTGCTGCCACCGCCGCCAGGGAAAGGCTATCACTGACTATCGGGAACAGGCGGTGCCGAGTTCGCCCTGCTTCTCTTCCCCGTGGGCCGACCAACTCTCGCCGCCCGACATCAATGCTAACTTCGGAGAGGACGTTACGGGCCTGCCAGGCAGTGATTGGCTGGCCCAGAACATCCTCTCCGATGTCAGAATTGACATCGGGCGGTGAGAGTTGGTCGGCCTGCGGGGAAGAGAAGCAGGGTGAACTCGGCGCCGGCCTGTTCCCGATGGCGGTAGTGGTAGCCTTTCCCCAGCGGCAACCTATTTCCCGGTGGAGGGCCAGCTGTGCACCCCCTTGGGGCGTGCACCCGAGGCGGACCACCATCCCCGTCCCCCTTGGTACGCCACTGTAAGCCGCGGTAGTGGTTTAACGTGCAGAATACCGTGCGTTAAACTGCCTGCCGTGCTAGTCCCTAACACCTTCATTGATGAGGCATTAGGCTTTTTGCTTGCTGCGGGGGTTAGTGCGTGATTAAATGTCCAACGCGCTAACCCCGCTAGCACGGCTTAATAAAAGGACCCCTTAAATTCTATCAAATTATATTTATGACAAATATATATATCAACCTCCCACTTTATATATATCCAACAATTGCACTCTAATTAAAAATAACTCCCCACCCCCCTTCCACTCACTTTCTCTGGACGTGCAAAATCAAAGGGCAAAATCAACAATCACTCCTTGCAGAATTCTGTCAATGACTCTCAAACATCCATAAATTTCTTATAATATCCCTGTTGTATAGCCATCATACGCTCCATTTTAAAAATGTGGCATAGAGATTCCCACCAGAAAATATAATTTAACCAATCCCAGTTTTTCCAATTCCTCAAAATAAACTGTATGGCAACCCCTGTCATAATACAGAGAAGTTTATTATTTTGGGAAGATATTTGGCTTTTGGCCCTCATTAACGTGCCAAATAGCACGGTATCGTACATTAATGCCACTGGATTTTCCAATAATTTATTCACTTGAACCCAAATGGATCTCCAAAATTTCAGTATCAAGGGACAATAGAACAATAGATGATCCAATGTCCCTGCCTCGAGATGACAGTGCCAGTATCTATTAGACTTAGACCCATCCAATTTCTGTAAACGAACTGGGATCCAAAAAGCTCTAAGTAACAAGATAAAACATATTTGTCTTATCGATGCAGACGCCGTATTCCTCATCCTCCAAGTCCAAATTCGTGACCATTGAGATGCAGAAATCTGCTGCTTTATCTCAATGCTCCAAATGTCACGAAGACCAGTCTTTGGTTTCTTATTCAAAAGTTCAGGGGGAGGAGCTTACCTAAGATGGTGGTCTAAGGATTCAGCAGAGAAGCCACCGCGCTGTTGAAAGGAACTTTTCCCACTTAATTTCTTATTTGCCGGATGGTGAAGAGAAAATCTAAAGTTCGGGTTTTCCTGGACGAATATGTTTCCTCAATGGGCCCGATGGACGCCTTTGTAGATCGCGGCACAAGAACGCCACAATCGGAGGTTTCCCCGGCTGGAAGGAACGTGCAAACTGAGGCGCGTGATCCCTCCTTTGAGGGTGTCACTCTGTCCTCCTGAAGAACGAAGTCCGCCTGACTGTCCCGGTGCGTCGGGGGAGTCGTTTTTGGACGCCATGGCCCGAAGAACCCTCTTGCTGGCTTCTCGGTGCGGGAGGACTGGCTCTGAGAAAGAGCAGGAGGAGCAGTTAACATCTAACCAGCAGGCGACTAAAGGAATACAGTCAACTCCTTTAGATTCACATACAGCTGAAGAGCTTTCAGAAGTGCTGGGAGCTACAGGGATCTCTGCAGGGTACAGAAGCCTAGGGTCTTTACAATGGAATCTATTTGGAATGCTATTGCGGATATGCAAACTTCTCTTGGTAATCAAATTCAACAAATGACTGTTCTTTCAGAGAACCTGGAACTTAAAACCAAGGTAACGAGTTTGGAGAATAAATCAAGTGACTTTGATACTAGAATAAAATCTTTGGAAGTTCAAGCTCTAACTTGGGCTAAGGATAGTGCTAGCTTGCACTTTAAACAAGAAATGATGGAAAACTCTATTAGGAGATATAATCTCTGGGTACTTAATTTTCCTAAAGTTCAACCTATATCTGCCCTGGCAATGTTTAAAAGATATATGTCTGAAATTCTGGAAGTTCCAGATACCTCATATCCACCTTTCTAAAATATATTACCTTCCAATGTCAATTAAATCACAAAAGTCCGACCAGCAGAATCTTGACTAATTTTCTGGAAAGGTCGGATACTGAGGTGGCTATTTCAGCAACATTAATTGTTCAGTTTGCTATTGACTCTGACAGGGAATGAATGCTTAAAATGTTTTTTAAATATAAAGATGTTCCCTTTTTGAATAATATCATAAGGATGTATCGAAATGTCTCTCGTTTCATTCAGAAGAGGAAACAATTTCTCATTTTGAGACCCCAGGCAATTCAATTAGGGGCAACTTTTGCACTTAGATTTCCCTGTAAGTGCATTTTGACATATAAACATAATAGATATGTATTCTTCGAACCACAGCAGCTCTCTAAGTTTATTTCCGATATAGAGCAGTTAGTACCTTCTATATGAGTTGTCTTGTTTCCAAGTTTAAGATAGTTCAAGTGCAATCAGGTCACCATTTTTAGTTCCTTTGATTAAATTGGCTAGATTTAATTCAGTTTATCTAAAGCTTCCTCCCCGAGAGGTATTGTGGACTAACTATACTCTGTAATAATTTGATATCTTTTAAACAACTGGCTATTATATTTGTACTTTACATTGTATTTTTCTTTCTTTTGATCTGTAAAGATTGTCAAAGTTGAAATTCATAAATAAATAATAATAATTTTTTTAAAAAGTTCAGATATTAATTTATACCACTGAGTGGCCTGATATCCCAGGAAATCAATCTGGAAGCATAGGACCTGCAAGCTATAATGGTTTTTAAGATTTTGCCAATCAGGGAACCCCTTCTGAATGGCTTGCTTCAACTGCAACCATCTATAATTTTGAGATTTATCAATACCAAATGTTTGTTGTAGTCATGAGAAATCAAGCAGTTTTCCATCTGATACTACATCATCCAGAGTAGAGAATGACATGGGGAAAAATTTATAACCGTTCCTGCCCCATCCCCATGAGCTTGTCCCCATCTCTGCCCTGTCCCCGTGAGCTTAGTCCCCGTCCTCACCCCGCATGCTTGGTTCCTGTCCCCGCCCTGCAAAATGTCAGATCCCATCCACACAAGCCTTGAATAGTTATGGTTTTATACTGAACTTATTTTATTAAAGTATAAAAAGAGACAATATTCTGTACAATTGTCATTTTATAAACACAAATAATACAGAGCAAGGATCAACAAAACCCTGTCTCCCCTCCTGTTCACAAATATCCTCTCCAGTATTGTGAAAACTGAACAAACCAAATTACTACAGAATGCTATATAGAAAAATCAAGCTAACAGAATACTTCAGTCACACATGGCAGGAATAGTGTTAGGTGAGTGCAACTAGGGCAATTGTCCCCTGGTCAGAGAGACCTAAGCCAGCTGGAAGCTAAAGAAGCAGAACCTGGGCTTTGTGGTCCCCAGTTATATCTAATACTAGCTCTAACAGGATACATATTTCAGATCTGAGATATTCTAATCACAAAATATAAAATAAATTAATTTTTTTTCTACCTTTTGATGTCTAGTAATTTTATTCTTCAAATCACATTGGTCTCAGGCTTTGGTTTTGGGTTCCTTCTGTCTTCATTGTGGCATGGCTCCTGAAGGTAAAATAGGTGCAAGAAGAGCTGGGGAGGAGATGCTGAGTATGACACAGGCACAAGGGTAGATGTGAAACGCTTGTTCACTCCATAGCCAGCATGTGATAGTGATTGCAACCAAGGTGGGAAGGAACAGAATCCAGATTTCTAGTCCAGGCTGGCAGGGAAGCAGTGATAAGAATATGATGTACCAGGGGCTCTACTCTGTAATTTCCTCAATCAGCAGACACGTGTTTTTTATATAAATCTATAGATTAGCTGTATATGTCAGATTATCAATTATGCACCTCCCAAATTCTGTTGACACGCGGCAGCCAATCAGCTAGTGGCTCTGCAAGGCAGGAGCAAAGGAAGGTCGCTCCTGCCGTGATTCACCACTGGACCATCAGGGATTGAGGGGTACAGATAGGAGTAGAGGTAGGTAATAGGGATAGAATTAGAGGATTAGAGGCAGTTACAAAATTAGTCATGGACACTGTTCAGGCAATTAGGCCTGATGGGCTGCCGCGGGAGCGGACCGCTGGGCAGGATGGATCTCTGGTCTGACTCAGCGGAGGCAACTTCTTATGTTCTTATGTTCTTACCATAGGAGGAAAACTTTTCACCGCTTCCATGGGGCGGTGAAAGGTCTTGTCCCCATTCCCGAGGTGTGGTGAAAGGTCTTATCCCCATTCCTGCAGTAAACCAGTTGCAAATGTCTCCATTCCTGCGGATGTACTGCGGTGACCATGGTTTACCGCGGTAAATGGTCCCCGTGTCATTCTCTAATCCAGAGTACATATGCCTGCCTTCATCCAATGCTTCCAGAAGACCTTAAATCTACCAATTTGAATCTTGAAGTTCAGCCAAAGGGATTGATACGTGGATTTATGAATCAGAATTGGTGTTAAATTATTAATAATATATTTTTTTAACTTTATTGATTTTCAAACTTCGATAGTGCAATACAAATGGTAAATCAGAAAAACTGCAAAAAACACACTTATACAATTATTACATTAAACAATTACATTACATTACAGATTTCTATTCCGCCATTACCTTTTGGTTCAAAGCGGATTACAAAAAGAGTTATGGAAGAAGGGTTACAATGTTAGATCAGAGAAGGTTTCCAAGAGAGGGAAAAGTAGGATCTGGGGTTAGGGAGGGGATGGTAAGAGGGGGGTTAAGCTTTATCATGGTATTAAGCTTTATTAAGGGATTTCTTGAAGAGTATAGTTTTTATTTCCTTTCTGAACATCTTGTAGTCTGGGGTTGTTGTCAATAGGTTGGAGACTTGGTTGTCTATCTTCGCTGCCTGAGTGGCCAGTAGTCCGTTGTATTGTTTTTTCCGTTTTACTTCTTTGATTGGGGGGGTAAGTGAAGGGGGTGTGTGTTTTTCTATGCCTGGTAGAGGTGGTTTGAATGAGGCGGTCGTTTAGGTAGGTTGGGCTGTCTCCATTTATAGTTTTAAATAGTATACAGTAGAATTTAAATTGTATTCTTTCCTGGATTGGAAGCCAATGAGAATTGATGAATGCCTCAGTAATGTGATCATGTTTTTTCAATGAATAGACGAGTCTCAGAGCTGTATTCTGAATTGTCTGTAGTTGTTTAATCATTATTGCAGGGCAGGGGAGGTAGAGGATGTTGCAATAGTCTAGGATACTTAGGATTAGAGATTGTACTAGGAGCTGAAATTGTGTTTTTTCGAAGAATTTTCGGGCTTGTCTAAGGTTTCTCATAACTGCGAAAGATTTCTGTATTGTTTTGTTAATTTGTGGTTGCATGGTGCAGCCTCTGTCAATAGTCATACCTAGAAGTTTTAGGGTGGTTTGCAAAGGGTAGTTGATAGAGTTGATTTCTAAGTTGGTTATGGTTGTGATTTTGTTATTTTCTAGGAGGATGAATTTAGTTTTGTCTGGGTTGAGTTTCAGTTTGTGGTCTTCCATCCAAGTCGTAACTGTAGCTAGAGTTCTATGTAGTGTGTCTGACATTAAGAGCATTGGTTGGTCGAAAGGAATGAGGATGGTGATGTCATCAGCATAGCTATAAGAGGATAGGCCTTGTTTGTTCAGGTAAACGCCAAGAGAGGCCGTATATAGGTTGAAGAGAGTAGGGGACAGTGGGGACCCTTGTGGAACCCCACAGGGGTTGGACCAAGGTTTGGATTTTTCTTTGTCTGATTTTACTTTGTATGTTCTGGATTTTAAGAAACCTTCAAACCATGAGTATACTTTATCTGAGATGCCTATTGAGTCCAAGATTTGCAGTAGGATGTTATGGTCTACCAGGTCAAATGCCGCCGTCAGGTCTAACTGTATGAGCAGCATTTTTTTCCAATGCTGAGGTGTTGTCTTGCTGTGTCGATAAGGGAGCCTAGTAGTGTCTCTGTGCTGCAGTTAGTTCTGAAGCCGGATTGCGTGGGATGGAGTAAGTTATGGTCCTCGAGATAGTTGGTGAGGAATTTGGCTACTAATCCTTCTGTTAGTTTGATATATAGAGGTATTGAGGCTATTGGTCTGTAGTAGGATGAGAGGTCTGTTGGTCCTTTTGGGTCTTTTAAGATTGGGGTGATGATGATTTCACTGAGGTCATTCGGGAAAATGCCATCTGTGAGCATGGTTTATATCCAGTGTAGGAGTAAGGTACGGAACTTAGTGCTCGCTGATGACAGGAGATATGGCGGGCAGTGGTTGAGTTCACATGATGCGTGGCTGTACTTATTGTAAAGTTTGTTGAATTCGGTCCAATGTATCTTAGGGAATTGGTTAACTATAAATAAATTATCTTTAAACATTAACAAAACAAAAACGATGCTTTTCCCTTGGAAAAAAGATATAACTCTGAGTTCTCCAATTTCGATCAATAACACCAATTTAGAACAGGTCACTTCTTTAAAAATATTGGGAGTTATGATCGATGATAAGTTTTCTTACCATGAGCATATAAACAATATAGTTAGATCTTGTTTCTACAAACTTCGTTTGATTCGATCACTAACTAAATTCTTAGAACCAGAAGCAATCAACATTCTCATTCATTCCCTCGTTATGACTAAACTAGACTATTGCAATTCTCTTCTCTTTAATATAACTCTAAAAGAAAAAAGAAGGCTGCAGCTCATACAAAACACCGCCGTGAAACTAATTCACAAAGCAAAAAAATACGACCACGTTACTCCGCTGTTAGTTAAATCTCATTGGCTTCCTATAAGCCATCGATTCACTTTTAAATTGTTGCTTTTGGTGTTCAAAGCTTTAAATTACAATGAACCCCAATTCATTAACAGATGGCTTATTCCTTATAGTACGACACGCTCACTTCGTTCTTCCTCAACTAATCTTCTTACAGTTCCATCTATTAAAATGATAGGAACCAGAAGACAGGATATGTTCTCAGTTAATGCCCCTCAATCATGGAATCTTCTACCCCAACACATCAGAGAACTAAAAGACCTAACTCAGTTTAAAAAAATGCTAAAAACTTTTCTTTTCAAAGATGCGTATGGTTATTATGAGTAGTAAAAATTGACAATCTTATATACATTTTCGGTTTTTTTCTTTTTTAAAAAAAAACAGCCACCTCTTACCCACCTTTTGTTTTTCCCTTTTATGTTTCTTCCTCTCTTCTATCAAAATTGTAACTATTTCCCTATTTAGCCTCACATGTCTTGTATGTTTTACCCTCACATTATTGTGAATTTAGGTTTTTGATTAGTTTGTAAAGTATGTTTCTTGTCTATACAACAAATTTGTTTTTATGTCATTTTTAACATTGTACTTGTTTCATTTATTAATACATGTTATTTTTATTGTACATCGCCTAGCAAATTATATAGGCGATTCATCAAGACTTAATAAACTTGAAACTTGAAACTTGAATTAGGACCAAGATCTGTCTGCAGCACAAGATTCATTTTCTGTGGGGAGTATTGTGACTTCAAGTAGGTGGGTTGGGTTACTAATGAGGGTAGCTCTGTTGTTTGTAATTTTATTCTTGAAGTGTTCAGCTAAGAGGGAGGCTGAAGGGGAGGAGTTATTGTTAGTGATCAAATAGGGTATGGTGTTAGTTAGATCTTTTAATATTTGGAATAGTTTTTTGGTGTCTTGGGTTTCCGTTTAGGTTGGTGTAATGTTTTTTTCTCTTTTCTTTTAATAGAAGTTTGTATTGTTTGTTAATTTTTTTCCAGGTGGTTTTCGTGTGATCTTGGTCGGTTTTTCTCCATTTTCTTTCCAGACGTCTACATTGTCTCTTGAGTAGGAGTAATTCTTCGTCAAACCATTGGTCTGATCGTCTGCATGTTCTGGTTTTGGTTCGAAGTGGGGCTTGTTCATCAAGGACGTTGTTGCTCAAATAGCCCCAGTGTGAAATGAAGTCTTTGGGGTTATCTTCTTGGATTGTTTCGTCTACTTTTGACCAGAAAATGGCGGGCTCGATGCGTTTGCGTGATGTGTAGGTTACTATTTTGGATATTGGTTTGGATTTGTTTTTGGTCCAGATGATGTTGAAGGTGTAAGTGTAGTGGTCTGACCAGAGGGATGGGGACCAGGTTCCATTAGACGTTTGAATTTCTGAAGTAGATGTTTGATGGGTCATGAAGGCTGCAATGTCCAATTGGTGTCCTTTCTCATGAGTAGTTTGTGGGTTTAAAATTTGGAAGGTTAGGGCATTGAGGAAAGAAAGTAGATTGTCTACTGGCTTGGTTGAATGGTCTTCAAGATGAAGGTTTAGGTCTCCTAGGATAAGATTGTGTGCTGCTGTAAGTGAGTTTTGGTATATGAAGTTTTCAAATTCGGATCTAACCATGGCCCTCGGATCTAACAATCATTTTCTTCCATCCTCATCTTCATTCTTAATATAATAATATATATGATGTGATTACAAATTATAAATAAATAATTTAACTATTCAAAACCAAGTAAATGTGGAATGGTAGTTTCAGGATTTCTCAAATGAAGCAAAATATCATCTGCGTAAGCAGAGACTTTATATTCCCGACCTGCGTAAGGAATACCCTGAATCTCCTTTGCCTGCTGTAAAGCTAATAACAAGGGTTCCAGAACAATATCAAACAGTAAAAGAGATAACGGACACCCTTGCCTAACTCCCCTCTCCAGACGAAAATGAATAGATTCTTCTAATAACAAAACTAAGACTCTGTTCAGGTTTCTAAAGAAATTTTCTAATTATCCCGGAAAGGATAGTCCTTCAAAAATATCTAATGCTGATTCATTAGCTCAGTATTTTGTAGATAAGGTTGAATCATATTATAGTTCAGTGGCTTTAGCCTTGCCCGCCACTCACACTGAAGGACCTTTTTTGTTTATCCTTTTCAACTTTGCCCCAACCACTAAGCACTTAGAGCTCCTTTTCTTTACCCTTTATGACTTCCTTTACCTCTACGGTTGGAAATATGCACCTCACTTTGTGTCCTTTGGACTCTTTACCCTCCCCCTGGATTAAAATTCCTAAACCGGTACTTTTTGCTCTGGCTTTGGCATTAATTTCAGAAAGTCTCAGCTTTGGGGCCATCCCCTCTGGTTGGAAAAAGGCATGGGTTATTCCTATATTAGAAAACCAATCTTTTGACCCTTCAAAAACATCTAGCTTCCATCTTGACTCTAATCTCTGCTTCCTATCCAAGATCATTGAGAAAGTAGTCTACATTCAATTACTTGATTTTGTGGAGATGTCTAGGGTTTAGACAGGCATTGTACAAAAACAATCAGGTTTTAGACAGAAGCATAGTACAGAAACAATCATTACCTCAGTGACCTTCACAGAACACTGGATAAAGGCTTTTTTACCCTTATGGTATCACTGGATCTATCAACTGCTTTTGACCTTGTGGACCATTCTTTTCTCACTCAGCTTTCCATTCTCAGGGATCCGTTCTCTCTCTCCTTCTGTTCAATATATTCATTAGCCCATTAGCCACTCCAGTTTTATAGAATAAGGTTTTACATATATGCAGATATCTGACTTCTCTTTCCCATCTCTCCATTAAAAAATTGACCTCCAGCCTCTGCAAACATGCCTTCAAGCATGCCGATCCCTCACTACCTGGGGTGATATGTTCTGGGGGTCTCACGGCCCACCTGCACATGTGGGCGGAGCTACAAACATAAAATCAGATTTCACCCATTCAGTGGCGTACCTAGGGTATGTGGCACCCGGGGCCCATCATTTTTTGACACCCCCCCCCCTCATGTAAAATTTTTTTTTTTTTTTTTTTTTTTTGCAATAACCATGAAATGGAATAAATGGTCAGAATAGAAACAGGCAGTGAAAATTTTCTTTTTTTTTTTTTTTTTTTTTTTTCAAAGTATTTTTATTGAGAATGGCAAAAGGTCCAGACAAGCAACCATGGTCTGTACAGAAACTTATACATTATCAAAAAGAACACAGAATGAGAGTAACAGCAACAACAAGCATGAACAAGCCTCTCCCAAGAGAAAATTGCCAATGAGAGGCATAGCAATACACAACAAAAGGCCAAAACTTGGGGCAAGCAAACAAATCCCACCCCAGAACCCACAAGAATAATAAGCCGGACTAAACCCTCAGCCATATTTTATAATGAAAAAAACCCCCACAAGCAACAACACCCAGACCGCTCACCAGACACACCAATCCGCACAACAAGCACCCAAGAAACACCCAGCCACCACCCAGACAAAACTACCAGACACACCTACCCCACCAAGCCCAGACCCAACCCCCCCTCCCCAGAGAGTGCAAGCGCAAAGTGGACCGTGAAAAGGGCAGCTGCAGAAGTGGAAAGCCCCAGATAAGTAGGTTAGCTAAAGAAAGCCCACAGATAGAAGAAATCAGGATAACAGAAGTTCCAACAAATGCTCCCACAGAAAATTTTCTTTTATTGAACCTCATTTATGTAACCATTATTCCAAACATAACATAACATAAATTATGTCTGAATTGTCATGACATCAGAAGTACATATGGAGTAGTTGCAGGTGATGCTTGGGACAGTTCTGATTATGTTAGTTTGGTTTTATGTGTTTTTTTAATAGAAGGGTTTTTATTTCTTTTTTTAAGGTTTTGTAGTTTGTGGTCGAGGTCAATAGGTTGTAGAGTTGGGGGTCAAGTGTTGCAGCTCGAATGGCTAGGAGGTTGTCGAACAGTTTTTTTCTTTTGACGTTTTTGGTTGGAGGGTGTGTGAATGGTGCGTGAGTTCTCCTATGTCTGTTTGAAGTGGATTGAATTATTTAGCTGAAGAAATTAGTTACCCCCCCATTCCACACACATTAATTCTCTTCCATTTTTGTTCCCATTATAAAAAAACACTGATAAGTTCCCAGGAAAAAAATACATTAAAATAAGAAGTGAAAACAAAGGCCCCTACAGATGAGAACATAACATAAGAATAGCCTAACTGGGTCACACCAATGGTCCATCATGCCCAGTAGCCCATTCTCATGGTAGCCAATAGTGCTGCCCGATTCAGAGAAAAATATTTCATTCGATCCGATTCACCCTGTTGAATCGATTTTTCGATTAGATTCACTGTTAATGACACCGCTTTTTAAGTTTAAACAAAGTATAACAATAAATTTCACAACAACAATAAATTTCACAAAGTACTTTAAAAAAAAAAAATCACATTTTTCCATTAAAGCAGTTCTGGAGACATTTGCTTGAACAGTCTTTTTTCCCAGTCCATAAGCAAGCAATATGAAAAAGATTTCCTTAATTATCTACTCAAACATTTTTGCTATTTACTTTCATTGTACCTAGACTATTATTCAGTAGAAAAAATTTAGTTTGTTCAATCAAGCAGAACATTCACTCATAGAAGTCCAATGTCCACACAGGATTTGATTGAACAAACAAATTTTTTCTACTGAATAATAGTTTAGGTATACTGAATAGCAAAAATGTTAAAGCCACACAGAAAAGCAGTAAAAGTCAATAGGTTCTCCAAGTGGGAACAACTGAGTGCACCAATCCAGGGCAAGCAGACGCTTCCCCCATGTCTTAATAACAGACAATGGACTTTTCCTCCAGGAATTTGTCCAAACCTTTCTTAAAACCAGCTACGCTATCTACTTTTAACATAACTTCTGGCCACTTCATTTTTAAGCTTAGATCTTTCCTTCCAAACAGAGACCTTGCTAGATGTCAAATACAGCACAAGATAACTTCACATGGACTTAACTGTGCAGGAAATGAATCTCCTCATACACCCACCATATAGTGCAAAAATGTGCAAAGGTCTGTTTTTTTCTTTCGATCACTACATAGCCTAATGCCACACAAGCAGCGCTGTTACAAACATATTCTGAAGGTCAATGCTAAGGTTGACAAAGTTTCCTTCCTTGGACCAGAAGGAGATACTGACAAACCACTGGAAGAGATTCTAAAACAACTACCCAGAAATAACACCCAAAGACCCACTCAGTGTGTGAACCAGTTGAGTGGAGTGGACTAACTGGGGGTGGAAATGGGCCCAGAGTTTGCTCAGCAGAATTTCCCAGACTACCTCTTCCTCTCAACACACTGACATGCTACCACCACCACCAACACTAGGAACACCTCACCGAGTATGCCAGCAATGCTTATAAACTTTATAAAACACATTATTATATTTTCTTATAAAGCATATATTTTAACTGAACTCAGCCTTGCCATTCACAAAAATAGAAAAGTTCCCATTTCAAGCTGTCTCATGTACACTTTTCAAATCTAACATATTGTAATCACAAAACAGAAAATAAAATTATTTTTTCTACCTTTTGTTCTCTGATCAATATTCAAATCTTGTTGGTCCCAGGCTCTTGTTGTCTTGCTTGCCAGGGTCTCCTTTCTCCGTGCTAACCATCCGTCTGCCATCTCTGTTCTCCCCTTCCGTTTCCCTTCCCTCTCCCGGAGATCTGGCATCTTTCCTTTTTTTTGTCTCCATCCACAGATTCACCTTTTCTCAACTCCCCACCACCCCAGGATCCACCATCTCTCCCTTTCTGTTCCCAACTATCCTCCTATCCAGTATCTCTATCCCCCCTCCACACCATCCCCTGTTTCCAAGTTCTCTCCCTTTCTGTTCCTTCCCTCCCTAAATCCCATTATGCACCATCTCTCTCCCACTCCTCTGTTTTTAGACCCATTATTTCTAACCCCCAAAGTCTGGCATATGCACGTATCTTTGAACCCCCCCTTCCCTCTCTCCCTCTGTGTACTTTTACACCAGGACCCCCCTCCCCCGAAGGTCTGTCCCCCCTCCGAAGGGCTACACCCCACCCCTGAAGACCTGCACCCCCCGAAGGACTTTACCTCCCACCCGAAGGTCTGTCCCCCTCTGAAGGCCTAAACCCCACCCCTGAAGGCCTGCACCCTCCCCGAAGGATTGTACCCCCCACCCGAAGGTCTGTCCCTCCCTGAAGGCCTGCACCCATCCCGAAGGCCTGCACCCACCCCGCATGCCTGCACCCACCCCGAAGGCCTGCACCCACCCCGAAGGCCTGCACCCCCGAAGGCCTGTCCCCCCCCTTGAAGGCCTGACCCCCCCTTGAAGGCCTGCCTGCTTGTCCCCCCTTGAAGGCCTATCCCCCCTTAAAGGTCTGCCTGTCCCACCCCCTTGTAGGCCTGTCCCCCCTTAAAGGTCTGCCTGTCCCACCCCCTTGTAGGCCTGTCCCCCCCTTGAAGGCCTGACCCCCCCTTGAAGGCCTGCCTGCTTGTCCCCCCTTGAAGGCCTGTCCCCCCCCTTGAAGGTTGGCACCCCCCCAAAGGCCTGCACCCCCTTGTAGGCCTGTCCCCCCCTTGAAGGCCTGCCTGCTTGTCCCCCCTTGAAGGCCTGTCCCCCCCCTTGAAGGTTGGCACCCCCCCAAAGGCCTGCACCCCCTTGAAGGCCTGCACCCCCTTGAAGGTCGGCACCCCCCCTGAAGGCATGCACCCCCCCTGAAGGCCTGTCCCCCCTTGAAGGCCTGTCCCCCCCCTTGTAGGCCTGCACCCCCTTGTAGGCCTGTCCCCCCCCCCTTGTAGGCCTGTCCCCCCCTTGAAGGCCTGCCTGCCTGTCCCCCCCTTGAAGGCCTGCACCCCCTTGAAGGTCTTCACCCCCCCCCGAAGACCTGCACCCCCCCCCTTGAAGGCCTGCCTGCCTGCCTGTCACCCCCCTCCCCCTTGAAAGTCTGCCTGCCCGCCCGCCCGCCCCACCCTGAAGGCCTGATGCCCCGACCCACCCCGAAGGACCATTCGCCTCCCTGGCCTCCCCGCACTACCTATGAAGCAGCCGCAGCAGGATCGCGACGTCAGCTATATTTGCGCTACTTAGGAGCTGCTTCCTGCGTCGCGGTCCCGCCCCCTCCTCTGACGTCAGAGGAGGGACGGGACCGCGGCGCAGGAAGCAGCGCCCAAGCAGCTGAGGGATTGCTGACGTCGCGATCCTGCTGCGGGCTGCTTCATAGGTGTGCTGGAAGGTCAGTGGGGCGAGCGGTCCTTCGGGCGTGGGGGGGGACTGAGCGGCAAGGCCGGGAACACCCCCTCAGGGCTGGTACCCGGGGCGGCCCGCCCCCCCCGCACCCCCCTAGGTACGCCACTGCACCGAACCAAACTGATAGGAGAATGAGCTTCTTCAGGGATCTGACCCAGTTCTAATACCTCTCCGTCTCCGTGCCGACCGACCCCCTCAAGGACCGACCCTTGGAAACATGTTTTCAGGCTTGGAATCCAGTTAAAAGGCAATAGACGCTCTGTCTATACCTGGGACCAAACTGAAAGAAATTTGTCCAGCCCTGGCAAGTTCAAACCCAACTCAAACCAAATTCTGCACTCCTGGGGAAGGGGGAGGTTTTGCTTCTGAGAAAGTGCTCCTTAGTACATCAGAATCTCTGTCTGCTTCTTGGCACCAGCACTGGAGAAATAATGAGACGCCCTACTTTCTTTCTGCATGTGAAGCCATCTGGAGGGGGGGGGGTGTGTGTTTGTGAGTACCAGAAGGCACTGCGAGGAAGGAACGGGGTATATTAGTAGATCTGTGTGTGATGGAGGGCACTAGGGCCAGCAGGAGTGAGGTACATAGTTAGAGCTGTAGAGGGGGGGGGGGGAGAAGGAGGGTGTCCCTATTGCAAGGGAGGAGTGAGGTTTTCCCTCGCCTTTTCTTCAGTCCTAAAGTTCACATTTTCTGGCTTTGGCTGCCTTCAGCAGTCATGCGACCGGGTAACAAAGCCCCCTGACACTGCACGCTGTCTGATTCGGCTGCTGTTGAACAGTTTGCGTGCCGGAACCCTTCTCAGGCTGAGTGGAATTTGGGTTATGAGCTGCAGGGAGTGGTTGTGAATTTCTCCGTGAGAACCTTGTGCATCCTCCTCCAGCTTGAGTTCCGATCCTCCCCGAGGCTGACGTATTTCCTGTTGCCTCAGCTTTCAACAGCAATCTGACCTGGAGGAGGGGAGAACAAGGCCTGGGAATGCATTTATCTGAGTTTGGGGTTTAGGTTTCTGCCACTTGGTGCTGAATGTAAGACGCGCGCACGAGGACGCGCACGCGTAGACGTCCGCACGTAGACGCCCGCACTAGACGTCCCCACGTAGACGTCCGCACTAGACGTCCCCACGTAGACGTCCGCACTAGACGTCCCCACGTAGACGTCCGCACTAGACGTCCGCACTAGACGTCCCCACGTAGACGTCCGCACTAGACGTCTAGTGCGGGCGTCTAGTGCGGACGTCTACGTGGGGACGTCTAGTGCGGACGTCTAGTTCGGACGTCTAGTGCGGGCGTCTACGTGGGGACGTCTAGTGGGGACGTCTAGTGGGGACGTCTAGTGCGGGCGTCTAGTGCGGACGTCTACGTGGGGACGTCTAGTGCGGGCGTCTAGTGCGGACGTCTAGTGCGGACGTCTAGTGGGGACGTCTATTGCGGACGTCTAGTGGGGACGTCTATTGCGGACGTCTAGTGGGGACGTCTATTGCGGACGTCTATTGCGGACGTCTAGTGGGGACGTCTATTGCGGACGTCTAGTGGGGACGTCTAGTGCGGGCGTCTAGTGGGGACGTCTAGTGCGGACGTCTAGTGCGGGCGTCTAGTGGGGACGTCTATTGCGGACGTCTAGTGGGGACGTCTATTGCGGACGTCTAGTGGGGACGTCTAGTGCGGGCGTCTAGTGCGGACGTCTAGTGGGGACGTCTAGTGCGGACGTCTACGTGGGGACGTCTAGTGCGGGCGTCTAGTGCGGACTCAAGCTGGAGGAGGATGCACAAGGTTCTCACGGAGAAATTCACAACCACTCCCTGCAGCTCATAACCCAAATTCCACTCAGCCTGAGAAGGGTTCCGGCACGCAAACTGTTCAACAGCAGCCGAATCAGACAGCGTGCAGGGTCAGGGGGGCTTTGTTACCCGGTCGCATGACTGCTGAAGGCAGCCAAAGCCAGAAAATGTGAACTTTAGGACTGAAGAAAAGGCGAGGGAAAACCTCACTCCTCCCTTGCAATAGGGACACCCTCCTTCTCCCCCCCCCCCCCTCTACAGCTCTAACTATGTACCTCACTCCTGCTGGCCCTAGTGCCCTCCATCACACACAGATCTACTAATATACCCCGTTCCTTCCTCGCAGTGCCTTCTGGTACTCACAAACACCCCCCCCCCTCCAGATGGCTTCACATGCAGAAAGAAAGTAGGGCGTCTCATTATTTCTCCAGTGCTGGTGCCAAGAAGCAGACAGAGATTCTGATGTACTAAGGAGCACTTTCTCAGAAGCAAAACCTCCCCCTTCCCCAGGAGTGCAGAATTTGGTTTGAGTTGGGTTTGAACTTGCCAGGGCTGGACAAATTTCTTTCAGTTTGGTCCCAGGTATAGACAGAGCGTCTATTGCCTTTTAACTGGATTCCAAGCCTGAAAACATGTTTCCAAGGGTCGGTCCTTGAGGGGGTCGGTCGGCACGGAGACGGAGAGGTATTAGAACTGGGTCAGATCCCCGACCCACCCCGAAGGACCATTCGCCCCCCTGGCCTCCCCGCACTACCTATGAAGCAGCCGCAGCAGGATCGCGACGTCAGCTATATTTGCGCTACTTAGGAGCTGCTTCCTGCGTCGCGGTCCCGCCCCCTCCTCTGACGTCAGAGGAGGGACTGGACCGCGGCGCAGGAAGCAGCGCCCAAGCAGCTGAGGGATTGCTGACGTCGCGATCCTGCTGCGGGCTGCTTCATAGGTGTGCTGGAAGGTCAGTGGGGCGAGCGGTCCTTCGGGCGTGGGGGGGGACTGAGCGGCAAGGCCGGGAACACCCCCTCAGGGCTGGTACCCGGGGCGGCCCGCCCCCCCGCCCCCCCCCTAGGTACGCCACTGCACCCATTCATGTCAATGGAAAAAATGTAAAACAGCTGCCAACGCAAAAACGGCTTGCCCGATTTGAACGAAACTTGGTATGCAGATCCCTCACTACCTGGGGTGATATGTTATGGGGGTATCGCGGCCAACCTGCACACCTGGGCGGAGCTACAAACAGAAAATCAGATTTCACCCATTCATGTCAATGGAAAAAATGTAAAAACTGCCTCCGCATAACCGGCTTGCCCGATTTGAACGAAACTTGGTATGCGGATCCCTCACTACCTGGGGTGATATGTTCTGGGGGTCTCACGGCCCATCTGTACATGTGGGCGGAGCTACAAACATAAAATCAGATTTCACCCATTCATGTCAATGGAAAAAATGTAAAACAGCTGCCAATGCAAAAACGGCTTCCCCGATTTGAACGAAACTTGGTATGCAGATCCCTCACTACCTGGGGTGATATGTTCTGGGGGTATCGCGGCCAACCTGCACACGTGGGCGGAGCTACAAACAGAAAATCAGATTTCACCCATTCATGTCAATGGAAAAAATGTAAAAACTGCCTCCGCAAAACCGGCTTGCCCAATTTGAACGAAACTTGCTATGCGGATCCCTCACTACCCGGGATGATATGTTCTGGGGGTCTCGCGGCCCAACTGCACACATGGGCGGAGCTACAAACAGAACTTCAGATTTCACCCATTCAAGTCAATGGGAAAAATGTAAAAAGCTATGGGACCGATTTGAACTAAACTTGGTATGCTGATCCCTCACTACCTGGGGTGATATGTTCTGGGGGTCTCGTGGCCCACCTGCACACATGGGCGGAGCTACAAACAGAAAATCAGATTTCACCCATTCATGTCAATGGAAAAAATGTAAAAAACTGCCATTCTCACAGTAATTCCAACTACCTGGGGTGATATGTTCTGGGGGTCTTGCGGCCCACCTGCACACGTGGGCGGAGCTACAAACAGAACATCAGATTTCACCCATTCATGTCAATGGAAAAAATGTAAAAAGCTGCCATTATCACAGTAATTCAAAAACGGCTTGACCGATTTGAAAGAAACTTGGTATGCTGATCCCTCACTACCTGGGGTGATATGTTCTGGGGTTCTCGCGGCCCACCTGCACACGTGGGCGGAGCTACAAACAGAAAATCGGATTTCACCCATTCATGTCAATGGAAAAAATGTAAAAAGCTGCCATTCTCACAGTAATTCACAAATGGCTTGACCGATTTGAACGAAACTTGGTATACAGATCCCTCACTACCTGGAGTGATATGTTCTTGGGGTCTCGCAACCCCCCTGCACACGTGGGCGGAGCTACAAACATAAAATCAGATTTCACCCATTCATGTCAATGGAAAAAATGTAAAAACTGCCTCCGCATAACCGGCTTGCCCGATTTGAACGAAACTTGGTATGCGGATCCCTCACTACCTGGGGTGATATGTTCTGGGGGTCTCACGGCCCATCTGTACATGTGGGCGGAGCTACAAACATAAAATCAGATTTCACCCATTCATGTCAATGGAAAAAATGTAAAACAGCTGCCAATGCAAAAACGGCTTGCCCGATTTGAACGAAACTTGATATGCAGATCCCTCACTACCTGGGGTGATATGTTCTGGGGGTATCGCGTCCAACCTGCACACGTGGGCGGAGCTACAAACAGAAAATCAGATTTCACCCATTCATGTCAATGGAAAAAATGTAAAAACTGCCTCTGCAAAACCGGCTTGCCCAATTTGAACGAAACTTGCTATGCGGATCCCTCACTACCCGGGATGATATGTTCTGGGGGTCTCGCGGCACAACTGCACACATGGGCGGAGCTACAAACAGAACTTCAGATTTCACCCATTCAAGTCAATGGGAAAAATGTAAAAAGCTGTGGGACCGATTTGAACTAAACTTGGTATGCTGATCCCTCACTACCTGGGGTGATATGTTCTGGGGGTCTCGCGGCCCACCTGCACACATGGGCGGAGCTACAAACAGAAAATCAGATTTCACCCATTCATGTCAATGGAAAAAATGTAAAAAAACTGCCATTCTCACAGTAATTCCAACTACCTGGGGTGATATGTTCTGGGGGTCTCGTGGCCCACCTGCACAAGCCGTTTGTGAATTACTGTGAGAATGGCAGCTTTTTACATTTTTTCCATTGACATGAATGGGTGAAATCTGATTTTCTGTTTGTAGCTCCGCCCACGTGTGCAGGTGGGCGGAGCTACAAACAGAACATCAGATTTCACCCATTCATGTCAATGGAAAAAATGTAAAAAGCTGCCATTCTCACAGTAATTCAAAAACGGCTTGACCGATTTGAACGAAACTTGGTATGCTGATCCCTCACTACCTGGGGTGATATGTTCTGTGGGTCTCGCGGCCCACCTGCACACGTGGGCGGAGCTACAAACAGAAAATCGGATTTCACCCATTCATGTCAATGGAAAAAATGTAAAAAGCTGCCATTCTCACAGTAATTCACAAACGGCTTGACCGATTTGAACGAAACTTGGTATACAGATCCCTCACTACCTGGGGTGATATGTTCTGGGGGTCTCGCGGCCCTCTTGCACACGTGGGCGGAGCTACAAACAGAAAATCACATTTCACCCATTCATGTCAATGGAAAAAATGTAAAAAGCTGCTATTCTCACAGTAAATCAAAAACGTCTTGACCAATTTGAACGAAACTTGGTATGCAGATCCCTCACTATCTGGGGTGATATGTTCTTGGGGTCTCGCGGCCCACCTGCACACATGAGCGGAGCTACAAACAGAAAATCAGATTTCACCCATTCATGTCAATGGAAAAAATGTAAAAAAACTGCCATTCTCACAGTAATTCCAACTACCTGGGGTGATATGTTCTGGGGGTCTCGTGGCCCACCTGCACACGTGGGCGGAGCTACAAACAGAAAATCGGATTTCACCCATTCATGTCAATGGAAAAAATGTAAAAAGCTGCCATTCTCACAGTAATTCACAAACGGCTTGACCGATTTGAACGAAACTTGGTATGCAGATCCCTCACTACCTGGGATGATATGTTCTGGGGGTCTCGTGGCCCACCTGCACATGTGGGCGGAGCTACAAACAGAAAATCAGATTTCACCCATTCATGTCAATGGAAAAAATGTAAAAAGCTGCCATTCTCACAGTAATTCACAAATGGCTTGACCGATTTGAACGAAACTTGGTATGCAGATCCCTCACTACCTGGGGTGATATGTTCTGGGGGTCTCGCGGCCCACAACTCTATGTTGCTTGCTCAAGGGTGGGTTCACCCAAGAATTTATATGTTCTTGCTCCTGGAGGTGAAACTAAAATTGTTGTTTATAATCAAGTTTTGCGTTAGTTGTATTGTATTCATTTTGTCAAATATTTCACATTATAATTTGAATATATGTGTGTGTGTGTATGTATGTATGTTCCAGCATAACTCTTCAATGCATGGACAGATTTCAACCAAACTTGACATACACATTACTTACTATCTGAGGACAAACACTGTGGGGGTGGGAAGGGGGGGATATGTAAAAATGATTGAAAATGACAGATTTTAGTATCTACCCCATAGTGTTTTCGGGCTCACACATGAATACTCAGCATAACTCTGAAACGCATGGAGAGATTTCAACCAAACTTGGTACACATATGACTTACTATCTGGGGGAAAATATTGTGCAGGTGGGATGGGGTAAAATACTGTGGGGGTGGGAAGGGGGTGATATGTTAAAATTATCAAAAGCGACAGATATTAATGTCCAACCCATAGTTTTCGGGCTCGCAGAGATGAATACCGACACTCCCGATGCCGTTTAAGTCTAAGTTCAGCCCCATAGAGAGGGACATTCCTTTGGGACATGTGGAGGGTAGGGGGTTGGGACATGGGGGTGGGGCATATGGGACATGTGGGGGGAGGGTAACGTGGGGGGTGGGACATGTGGGACATAGGGGGGTGGGACATGTAGGGGGTTGGACATTTTGGGATAAATAAATATCCGGGCAACGCCGGGTTATCAGCTAGTATAAGAATAAAATTATTATTATTATTATTTGTGTTCCAGGATTCTTATTTTCTTCTATGGGTAAAGGAAACTGCCCTGGGGTATTATAGAATGAACTTCAGGATTCCTTCTGTTCCTGGAGTGGTAGGGGTTCCATTATGTTACCCTTGCTGAGTTAACCATCAGTAGTATCCTTCCTCAGATGAACCACGGTAACATGAGAGAATCCACCAGGGATAGTTTTTGCTGAGCTTTAGGAGAACTTGGGTTTTATTATTATTATTATTATTTTTTTTTTTTTTTTTTGGGGGGGGGTGGAATTCAGGGGTTTGGATTTAGCTCACATCTTTCTTGGTAAATTACATACTGATGAAGTGACTTGCCCAAAATCACAAGGAGCTTACAATGGGATTTAAATCCTAGCTTCTACTACTGCTTCTACGTTTCATTTCTATAGTGCTGCTAGATGTACGCAGTACTATTCATTAAACATGTAAGAGACAATTTGTGCCCAATAGAGCTTACAATCTACTTAAACTAGACAAACAGGACAAGTAGGGATTAGGGAATTTCTAACAGAGGGAATGATAAAACAGACATGAGTACTTGGCAAGTGACTGGGAGTTAGGAGTTAAAAGCAGCCTTGAAAAAGTGAGCTTTTAGCCTAGGTTTAAATACTTCCAGAGAGTTTAATGTATAGAGTTTGATGTATTGATTCAAGCAGTCTGTTCCAGGCATATGATGCAGCAACACAGAAGGGATGGAGTCTAGAGTTGGCAATAGAGGAGAAGGGTACAGATAAGAAAGACTTACTCAATGAATGGAGTTCCTGGAGAGGAGTATAAGGAGGAATAAGAGAGGAGAGATACTGAGCAGTTGCAGAGTGAATTCACTGGTAAGTCAATAAGAAGAGTTTGAACTGTATGCAGAAATGGATAGGAAGTCAATAAAGTGACTTGAGGAGATGGGGTTTGTGAGCATAGTTACACTGGCGGAATATAAGTCATATAAGACTTTTGAACAGATTGAAGGGGAGAAAGATGGTAGAAGACCTGTGAGAAGCAAATTGCAGTAATCTAGATGAGAGGTGATAAGAGTGTGGATAAGGGTTTTGGTAGTGTGATCAGAAAGGATTTTGGTGATATTATAGAGAAAGAAAAAACAGGCTTTAGCAGTCTCTTGGATTTGTGCAGAGAATGAGAGAGGAATCAAAAATGACTCTGAGGTTGCAAGCTAAGAGGACAGGAGCGGATGAGAGTGTTATCCATAGTAATAGAGAATGGGGGAAGAGGAGAGGTGGGTTTAGCTGGAAAGATAAGAAGCTCAGTTTTGGCCATATTCAGTTTTAAATGACAGTGAGGCATCCAGACAGCAATGTTATTCAGGCAGGCTGAGACTTTGGCCTGGATTCCTGTGGAAATTTCTGGTGTAGAGAAATAGATCTGGGAGTCATCAGCACAGAGGTGATCCTGAAAACCATGGGAAGAGATCAGAACACCGAGGGAATGAAGAGGTCCCAAGACAGAGCCCTGAGGTACACCGACTGATAGTGGGATAGCTGTGGAAGAGGATCCACCACTGCATACACTAAAAGAGTGATTTGAGAGATAAGAAGAAAACCACGAAAGAGCAGATCTCTGAATTCCAAGTGAGGACGGCATAACAAGGAGTAGGTGGTGGTCAACAGTGCAGCAGAGAGATCTTGATGGATAAGGATAGAATATAAGCCTTTGGATATGGTCAGTCTTTACCAAGGGCAGCTTCCATAGAATGTAGAGGGCGAAAGCCAAATTGAAGTGGGTAATGAATAGCTTGAGATGAAAGAAAGTCAAAACAACGGCAGTGAACAGCACATTCAAGTAGCTTGGATAAGAAAGGGAGAGAGATGGGGTGATAGTTGGAAAGCCAGGTAGGGTCCAGTGAAGGTATTTTGAGGAGTGGCGTAACTATGGCATGTTTGAAGTCATCAGGAACAGTTGCAGTAGAAAGTGAAAAATTGAGGATGTGACAGATAGAAGAGATGACAGTAGGAGAGATAGTGTTGAGTAGGTGGGTGGAAATTGGATCAGAAGAATGGGAAGTGAGTTTGGAGGAGGAAAGAATGTGCAGTTTTCTCTTCAGTGATTTCAGAAAAGGAAGAAAAGACAGCAGAGGATGATGTAAGGTTGACAAAATGGACTGGAGGAAAGAAAGGTGGTGGAGGTGACCTGGTTGAGAATTCAAGGTTAATCTTGTGGACCTCATCATATAAGTACTCATCCTTATTCTGGGGAGAATGCAAAGGAGGGACTGGAGGTGAGGGCACTTTGAATAGAGGGTTCAGTTTGGAAAAGAGAAGGTGAGGGATGGTGCCAAGAGAGTTATTCAAATGGGTGTAGTGGTCATGTTTGCCAAGTGAAAGAACAGATTGGGGTCATTAGCATGTGCGAGAGAAAGAAAATGGTGAAGCTTCTCTGGTTCTCAACCTGCTGCTCTAAACATTAGGTTGGTCTCCATCATTCATTTATAAAGTTCTAATTCCATACACCTCTCAAAAAACTTTACGATCCAATCAACAACTTTTATTGGTCATTCCCTCCCTCAAAATCATTAATACCAGAAGACAGTATATTTTTTCTGTTACAGCCCCACAAACATGGAATTCCCTCCCACTTTATTTAAGGGAGGAGAAAAACCTCGATAAATTCAAAAGTCAACTTAAGAGTTTTCTTTTTAAAGACGCTTTCAATTCTTAATTGAAATGCCAATTACTCTTTACAACTCCCTTTCACTTCAGTCAGCTATAAATAAATATTTTGTTTCCCCATCCATTCTATGTTTTTACCCTATCGTCCCCTCCTTTCCTATTTTAAATTGTATTTCTTCCCCCTCTATCTCAATGGTTCCTGTCTATATTTGTCTTGTTTTTTAAAATGATTTTTTAAAATGATTTTTAGAATTTTATTATATTATTGTTAATTTTATGATGTATTTTCTGTAAATGTAAATCGCTTAGTAGTTACGATAGGCGATTAATCAAATAATGAATAAAACTTGAAACTTGAAACTTGTCTCCTGCTCACAAACTGCATGCCTGCTATAGGTTTATCTCTTTTCTTATTCTGTCAATGAATTGTTAGACAAACTACAACTGTCCCAGCAGGTAAACGTAGAAAGACCCAAATTCAAAGTTTCCCTTTAACTAGGCCCATTTATGTTTTGGTTAGCACCAGTGACAGGCGTGCCATACAAGAGTCAGACCACCTATCTCTAACACCAACAGTATTAAAATCATGGCCAAATACCCCTTATTCAACCATGAAGTCTGCAGTCTCCCAGGATCCAGGCAGACGCCATTTGTTTCTTTTTATTCCCCAGCCTTTATGAAGTCATTTATTGCCATTTCTTTACCAGCGAACTGACTTGAATCCCATTTGTGTGTAGCTAATTATGCATCAGTTAAAAAATGGTGGAAATGTTTATAAGGCAGTAAACTGGCTCCAAAATTTCAGGTTTTACCCCACTGAAAGCAGTCATTTCTGGTCTTACTTTTTCTTAGGAAATCAAACCTAAATTTCCTTCAGGCAGCCTAGGAAAACCAGAACTGGATCAACAAATCTTGAACATGTAGTGCCTTTTGACAACCCTAGTAACGGTTTAATGTTTACATTTCTTATACATAAATAACATACGGCTGTGTAAGAACATTTTACAGTTATCTTAAAACTCATTTATTTGTTCAAACTTTTTTTTAAATCTTAGACTAATTGTTTAAAGAAGACAAAAGATTATAGAACAAATTTCTAAACAGTACAGTTATATGGGGATGTTTGCACTTTTATAGATTACTAGCTGATGCCCCGGCGTTGCACGGGTATTTAATTATAGCAATAACACTGTAAATGGATTCAAATAAAGATACTTTATAGTGGTGAATGAAATTATTTTTTTACAGCTTAATAAAAAGTACAATATTCAAATTATAATGTGAAATATTTGACAAAATGAATACAATACAACTAACGCAAAACGTGATTATAAACAACATTTTTAGTTTCACCTCCTGGAGCAAGAACATATAAATTCTTGGGTGAACCCACCCTTGAGCAAGCAACATAGAGTTGTGGGCCGCGAGACCCCCAGAACATATCACCCCAGGTAGTGAGGGATCTGCATACCAAGTTTCGTTCAAATCGGTCAAGCCGTTTTAGAATTACTGTGAGAATGGCAGCTTTTTACATTTTTTCCATTGACATGAATGGGTGAAATCTGATTTTCTGTTTGTAGCTCCGCCCACGTGTGCAGGTGGGCCGCGAGACCCCCAGAACATATCATCCCAGGTAGTGAGGGATCTGCATACCAAGTTTCGTTCAAATCGGTCAAGCCGTTTTTGCGTGATCGCGGCACATACACACACACCTGGCAGTTTTGGAAAGCCCTGCCAAGCTCCGTCCACATCTGGAGGGCCTCTGAGCATGCTCAGATGATGTCAAACACATCCGCGCATGGTCCAGGCCCTCCAGACATGGCCGGAGCTCGTCGGGAAAGAAGAGAGGAGGCTGTTGGGGTGGGGCTGGAGGCAGAACAGAGCGGGACCGGAGGCGGAATAAGGCAGGGCCATATGTCCGGGATTTTGCAGCCCAAAATATGGTAACCCTAACTATAAGCCCCATAGCGTTTAACTGTAAAGGAGGTGTTCAAGTGAACAGAGTATAGGCAAGACATAGGTGTATCTTCCAGTTATGCATATAGGTTTTAAGAATACTTGGGAGGAGCCCGAGGCGCCTGAGCCAATCAGGGCCTGAGGCCCCTCCCTGTGCATCAGATGATGCATCGGGGCATGACCTAAGGCCGTCATTGCTGCGCAGGAGGCCGGAGGAGCAGGAGGGACTGAGCACCCCTCTTACTTCCAACTTTGCAAGGTAGGGAGAGTAGAATGGGGAGTGGGCCAGGAATCGGCCAACAGCGATTGGATCACTATCTTTAGTGAATCTGGGCCTTAATTAGTAATAAAAAATTATTTTTAACCATTTATTTGGCATTGTTGCTCAGAAACAACATGTCTTCTATGGCTCTTATGGGAGATCTGCATCTCCAAATGCCTGTTTACTTGGCACTGTTGCTCTCATTCAACATCAAGTTGCTTAAAGCAGCTGTTTCACCATCTGCCAAGTAAAGGGTTAATCAATTTTTAACGGTGTGGGTGGGCAGGTTGCCAGGGCCACTGAGCTAAAAAGCGGCAACTGCCTCTTTTTGGCACTTATAACTGTTTTGACTTGGTCTAAGTCAAAACGTATAAGTGCCAACTAGGCAACCTGTTCAAACTTTTGGTTATACCTGCTGTACGACTATGTCTAGGTCGGCCCACCTCCCGCCCTTTCCCCTCCTCTAAAAACGCCTCTTTTCACTCTAGGCATTTAGAGGCAGGAGAAAGGCCTAAGCTGGTTTTAGATACGTCTAAAACTAGCTTTGATTATCGGTACTTGTGCGATCTGGCTTTTTGATCGGCCAAGTACCGATTTAGGACACTTTTTAGACTTTTATTTATTTATTTTTTTATTATGAGCCCCATAGTGTACATTTACAACATTATACTAGTGTGTCCTGCTGTAAGCCTTTTTAACCTGTGGTAAGCATGTATTACTGCTTACCACAGCTTTGTAAAAGGGCCCCAGTGTTTATGGTGGCATGGAATATATATTAATTTAGATGCTGGCACTGGCATAACACAGTCACCGATTATTGCCCCAACTGTTTTTACTTCCAAGTTATTATCATTTTAAATTGAACCTTTGAGAACATATTTTCTGTGAATACATAGCTCCATTCTAATCCTCAAAGTCCACAGAGCAATTTTGTACTCATTTCCTGAATAAATGAAGCACATCACACCCATAAGATGGGAGTTTTCTGTCTCTGGATTGTGGTGTTCATGTCTCTCTGCTAATGGAGGAGTGTGCTGTTGTAGCGGAGAAGGTCTGTTTGGAACTGAAATACATTTTGCAGAGCGTGAAAACCAGACTGCCAAGACTCCAGAGTACACTTTTTAGCCTACGTTTGAAGCACAGCATATGTTGTGTTTTGTTAGTTTAAGGTATATATCAATGGAATAGATGCCACTAAATGTTCTGTATACATGAGAGAGTTATAAGACTCCAATGCCGTAGGTGGCATGGATTCAAAAATATCAAATGTTTTGTGCTATTAGACCAATGCTTAACAAAGTTCTGGCAAAAAAACATCAAACAAACCCCAAAACAAGAAAACAAAATAATAAATGAACAAACAATAGTTTCGGCGTTATGGGGGGGCTTGGGGGGGTTGTAACCCTCCACATTTTACTGTAAACTTAACTTTTTTCCTAAAAACAGGGAAAAAAGTGAAGTTTACAGTAAAATGTGGAGGGTTACAACCCCCCAAACCCCCCACAACGCCCCCACAACACGGCGCGATGTCTATTAAGTAAAGTGGGGGGGGGTTCCCCCCCACCCACCCCCCGTCGGAGCCCTACAAACAGTAATTTAGAGCGGCACGCGCCTCCGCGCCATGCTCAATTGTCTGGGCGCGCCTTTGTCCCGGCGCGCTTTTGACCTGACACCTTCTTCAAGTGATGCTGTAATAATAATAAGTTGAAATGATGGCATATAAGACAATTTAACTGGAGAAATGGTAATTGTGAACTTTGGGTCCAGGTCTGTGTCTCATGTTGTAGCATTGAATCACAGTAGACTTTAACCTGCTGAGGCTAAATCTGGGAAGGGAGAGAAGGTCCTTGTCAGCTGTAAAGAGAAGTTCCAAGAGATCATTTGGAAGGAAGTTATCTTATCAGGTACAATATGTCCCTGCAATATGTAAATTGTATTTAAAATACAATTTTTTAGAAGGTATCTGTAAGAAAAGAAAAAAAAAATCTATTGTGTGTAAATATATACATTACTAGTCGTTAAGCCCGTTACATTAACGGGTGCTAGAATTTATGTCTGTCTGTATTTTTCTTTCTGTCTCTTTCCTCCCTCCATTTCCCTGTGTAGCGCTGTCTCTGCTTTCTTCCTCAGTCTGCACTCTCAAGCTGTAACATTACTGCTTAGCTTTTTCTCCCTGCAAGCATCTCTGCTCTCTTTCTCATCCCCAGTCTCTTTGCTATTTTTCTCTTCTTGCAGGGGTCTCTGCTCTCCTTTCTCTATATGTTCCTGATTCCTGCAAACTTCTGTTTTCTCTGTATGCTCTTGATCCTGTGTTTCCCTGTAGGTGTCTTTTCCTTTTTTTTTTTTTAATTCCTTCTTCATGTATGGTTGATGTATTAAAAGTTTTTTTATTTTTCCTATTTGTTGCATGCCTGTCTCCTTGGCCGCTGTATGTTTCTCTTTTTTTGCTTTCTGTGTTTGTTTGTGTTTTTTTGCTGATTGTCTACTTGGTCGCTGTCAGTCTGTCTGTCTCATTGGCTGCTGTATGTCTTTTTTGCAGTCTAACTCCTTGGCCACTGTATGTCTGTATGGTTTATTTTCCTGAATTTATCCTTGGGCATTGTATTTTTTATTTTTTTCTGTTTGTCTCATTGGCTTTGTATTTTTTTTTTTTTTTTGCTGTCTCCTTGCCCACTGTCTCTCTGTCTGTCTCCTTGACTGCTGTATGTCTGTTTGTCATTTTTTTCCCTGTGTCTCTCTCTCTCCTTGTCCTCTGTGTTTTGTTATTTTTTCAATCTGTCTCTTTAGCCCCCTGTCCTTCTGTGAGTGTCTGTGTGTCTCTCTCTCCTTGTCCTCTGTGTTTTGTTATTTTTTCAATCTGTCTCTTTAGCCCCCTGTCCTTCTGTGAGTGTCTGTGTGTCTCTCTCTCCTTGTCCTCTGTGTTTTGTTATTTTTTCAATCTGTCTCTTTAGCCCCCTGTCCTTCTGTGAGTGTCTGTGTGTCTCTCTCTCCTTGTA
The DNA here is from genome assembly GCF_902459505.1 of Geotrypetes seraphini. Taxonomy (NCBI): domain Eukaryota; kingdom Metazoa; phylum Chordata; class Amphibia; order Gymnophiona; family Dermophiidae; genus Geotrypetes; species Geotrypetes seraphini. The sequence continues at coordinate 172,505,300 of NC_047088.1, read as the reverse complement.
CACTGTTGTTTTTTTTGTTTTTTTCAATATCTCTTTAGCTCCTGATCCTCTCTCACTGACCCTTGCGCGACTGCATGTTATTCCGGTTGGGTTTCCATGGCAACCCTGCTCGCGGGTCTGTGAGTGTAGGGCCGTTTTGTCGGCTCTGGCGGCGCTGTGTAGCGGGGAGGCGGGGCCTCAGCACCGGTCGGGCGGCTTGCACCGCCGGCCCCCAGGAGCCCGAGGCGGCGGGGGAGGCAGGGACATGCCTGGTGTGCCATGGTGCAGGAGGAACGGAGATCAGCAGCTGGCTGCAGTCCTGCTTGTGGAGGCGATCGGCTGGTGACGTATAAGCGTGCATGCGCACTCCTTCGGCCACAGACCTACAGCGCACGGAACACGCAAATAAGAGTGCGCATGCGCGAGTTAGCCTTTTATTATATAGGATAATTTAGGCCTTCTTTTACTAAGCCGCGGTAGAGGTTTCTACCATGGCCCAAAGCACTAAGGCCCAAATTCTGTAACCAGAGCCTAAAGTTAGGCACCTATTTTGGAGGCGCCCAACTAGATAGGCGCCTATCTAAATCGAACAACAAGCCCAATTAAGCTTTTTTAATCAGCACTGATTGAAACGTAGGCGCCTATCAAGGAAAACGCGATTCTGTAACAAGGCGCCTCTAAAAATTTAGGCGGCCTTCAAAAAAATAGGCGCTATGCATGATAGGCGTGGGCGTGGTTAGGTGTTAGGCACCCTCTTACAGAATCACTGCTCTTAAGCGCTCAGCTAGGCGCCTAAATTTTAAGTGCCTAGAGCTGACCTATTTAATGGGCACCTCCAAAATAGGTGCCCAAATAGGTGCCGCTCAGGGTGATTCACTAAACAGTACCCAATTTTATTTGAATCACGCTGAACAGTGCCTATATAGGAGCCTAACTTTTGGCCGCTTGTTATAGAATTTGCCCTTAAATGCTCTGACGGAACCAGTTTAGCGACCATTGTTAAGGGCATGGTAAGTTTAGAGCAGGGGTGGGGAACTCCGGTCCTCGAGAGCCGTATTCCAGTCGGGTTTTCAGGATTTCCCTAATGAATATGCATTGAAAGCAGTGCATGCAAATAGATCTCATGCATATTCATTGGGGAAATCCTGAAAATCCGACTGGAATACGGCTCTCGAGGAACGGAGTTCCCTACCCCTGGTTTAGAGAATCTAGCCCTTAGTCCAGTGATTTTCCACTTTTTTAGTTCCATCAGAAAAATACAGAACAAAAACAATGGAAAATCACAGAACTAACCCCCTCTTCCACAAAACTACGATAGCTGCACTGAATGGCCCGTGCTGCTCCCGATGCTCATTGAGTTCCTATGAGCGTCGGGAGCAGCGCGGGCCATTCAGCGCGTCTCCCCGCGCTAAGAAACTGCTAGCGCAGTTTTGTAGAAGAGGGGGTAAGTGTGTAGCCCTTGAAGGAGACTGTCCCAACTTTGTTGTTTGGGCTGAGAACTTTTCAGCGACCCCTCGTATAGAATTTTAGACTCGCAGAGGGCCTAGCACAGTGTGTCGCAAACTTTTTAAGTCGCAGCACATTAATCTCAGGACTGCAACTGGAGGGCACTTGGAAATGCGCGGATGTTGATGGGATGACATCACGTGCATGTGTGATATCATCACACTGATGTCTCCAGCCGCGACCTTGAGCCTCCTATTGCCGCCAGTGGGGGGAGAGAGGGGGGTGCTGCAGAAGGCGAAGTGAGGTGAAAGAACAGAGGCGCCGGTGAGGAAGAGAGGCACAGGCGCAGGCCGCAAGAGGCACATCCTGTAAGCAGTCAGCCGGCACCAGTGCCTCTCCTCCTTGCCGGCATCTCATGGCACACCTGGAATCTGCCAGTGTGCCATGGCACACAGTTTGCGATAGACTGGCTCAGCAGAATCAAAGGAAATTGAACAGCTGCAGAGCCAAAATCATGCATAGGTTGTCTGATAGTTAACATTCAGTTTCCCACATCACTAGGATTAACCAGGATCCTTTTCAAGATGCAATAAAGGAAAGGACAGATTGGATGCAGTGAATCAGAGTATAAAACAAAGTGAAAGGGCCTGAGCAGATCTCATTATGAAGAAATGTGTGCCTGATTTAATCCTATTACAAGTTTTTGTTTTTGTATGGGCACAGCATACATCCTGCCAAAAAAGTTATTTTCATCTGACCATGTTTGGCTGTGTGTGGAAATATCAGATGTCTCTACTCAGTCAAGAATTTCCTTACTGCAAAATTTGGCTTCTACTGTGCCGTGCCAGGCAATTAAATGATACCATGTATACAGCACTTCGGTAGACCATTTTGACTTAATTTTGGCTCTTCTGTATCTCTGTTTCAGAAGATTTTGCAGATGGTATTATGGCCACACATTTTCAGATTTTCTAGGATTGTTTCAGTATCCCCACATCCAAACAACATAGGAAACATATTGTGAAAATATCCATGACCACATGAGGCTCCTCTGATTGGGTATGTTAGCTTCCCAGAGTTCATAAAGTTTGGTGAAATGGCTGCCCGGTCTGTGATTAGATTGTTTTGTTTATTTAAGCGATTTATAAATGCTTTAATCGAGGTGTTTAAAGGTTTATTTAGTTTACTTTTATTATTGTATTTGTATTTTCACAGCGCCCCCTTCCTGACGACGCTAACGCGAAAGAATAGTTAAGCTCTGGAACGTGTTGCCAGAGGATGTGGTAAGAGCGGATAGCGTAGCTGGTTTTAAGAAAGGTTTGGACAAGTTCCTGGAGGAAAAGTCCATAGTCTGTTATTGAGAAAGACATGGGGGAAGCCACTGCTTGCCCTTTATCGGTAGCATGGAATATTGCTACTCCTTGGGTTTTGGCCAGGTACTAGTGACCTGGATTGGCCACCGTGAGAACGACCTATTGGGCTTGATGGACCATTGGTCTGACCCAGTTAGGCTATTCTTATGAAGGGAGGCTATTTGAGTTTCGAACATGGGGGTTTTTAAGGGAGATTGAGAATTTCCTTACAAGCGCAGGATATTAGATTCTACTGCCTTCCTTATTGATATCAAAAGATAAGTGATTTTTTCAACTCTATTTCATTGATTATAAACTTCTGTGTATGGAAGGTTAAGGGACTTGGTACCAGTGCTATGATGGTCCCTGTTTACAATCAGCGCTTGTACTTTTATTAGTACTTTTCGCACATATCGGTTGGTGACTGAGCACTTTATTTATATCTATTGGCACTTTAACAGCACTCTTTGTCCTTCATTTATTCTTTTTTTATTTAACTTGTGGAGTATTCTTATTGGAATTAGGAAATACCCTAGGGGAATTTTTTTGTAGCTACGAGGGCAGATGCTGTATTTCACTGGTGCTAAATACAATTTGAGGCTCACCTGAAAGATTTATAAATCCGTCTTATCATGACTTCATAAACTAGATGTGTTAATCATCATCTGAGAGCTATGGGCTCCTTTTACTAAGGTGCGCTAGCGTTTTTAGCGCACGCAGGAAATTACCGCACGCTACACCGCGTGCTCTGCTTCTAGAACTAACGCCAGCTCAATGCTGGTGTTAAGGTCTAGCGTGCGCGGCAATATAGCACACGCTATTCCGTACGTTAAAGCCTTAGCGCACCTTAGTAAAAGGAGCCCTATATGAAGGGCTTTTTATAGGACATAACCAACAGTTAGCCTTCTCTCTCCTACCGTATGTTATTCAGATAAGTTATCTGGAGAGCAGATTACCACTACTCAGATAAGTTCTGGGACTGCTGTGGTTCACCCCAGCACTATCTGTATAGTTCAAATTTAGTCCGTAAGGGTATTCGGCAGGGCAGGATTAATTCTTCGAGGGCCCCTAGACACACAAGTGCACTAGGCCCCCTGACCCGGCCTGGCCCCACCCCCTTCCCCACCTCACTCTGCCCTGCCCCGCCCCGCGTACCACTCCCACTTACCTGTTTTCTTATTTACTTCTTATTTACTTCTTTGAACAACTCTCTGATTTCATTGAAACTACTAATGTTCTTCATCCACAACAAACCGGATTTCGCAAATTTCATAACACTGAATATACTATGATAGGTTTGACTAATAACATTCATTATTTTTTGGATCATCACAAGTCGGTAATTCTTATTTCTCTAGATCTAACAGCTGCTTTTGATACCATAGACCATGACCTTTTATTAGACCGTTTAAACTCAATCGGGATCAAAGACCAAGTTTTGGATTGGTTCTCTTCTTTTCTCACAAATCGTTCCTTCGTCATCAGCTTCAACAACAGTATCTCCAAAAGTTATTCTAATACTTACGGCATTCCACAAGGATCAATACTATCTCCCCTTCTCTTTAACATTTTTCTTTCTCCACTTCTAAATTTAACCCAGTCTCTTGGCTTTACAACTTATGCATACGCTGATGACATACAATTAATTCATCCTTTAGACCCAGAAAGCCTAGACAATATTACAAATATCAATAATAAACTTCTCTCAATAAAAGATTGGCTTACCACAAACAAATTAGCTTTAAATCTAGATAAAACTAAAACAATGTTTTTTTCTTGGAAAAGTGATCTAAAATTAATTTCTCCAATTTCTATTAATAATACAGAATTAAAACAGGTTTCCACTATCAAAATTCTAGGCGTCTTATTAGATAATAACTTCACTTACCATGATCACATTAGTAATACTGTCAAATCATGTTTTTTTAAATTACGTCTTATTCGTTCGCTTGCTAAGTTCTTACATTCCAAATCCATTAATATTTTTATCCATTCTCTAATCATTTCCAAATTAGATTACTGTAATTCCCTTCTCATTAATACCACTCAAAAGGAAAAAAGAAGATTACAATTAATTCAAAACAGTGCTGTTAAATTAATTTACAATGCCAAAAAATACGATCACGTCACTCCCCTATTAATAAAATCTCATTGGCTTCCGGTAAACCACCGCATTACGTTCAAAGTATTACTTCTAGTTTTTAAAGCCATAAATTTTAATGAGCCACTGTTTATAAATAGATTGTTAATCCCTTACAATACTTCTCATTCGCTTCGCTCCTCTTCTTCTAACCTTCTTACGGTCCCCTCTTTAAAGGTAATTGGTACTAGGCGTAATGAAATGTTTTCAGTATTGGCCCCTCAATCATGGAATCTTTTACCTCAGTATATTAGGGACTTAAAAAACTTAGCCGAATTTAAAAAAGCATTAAAAACTTTCTTTTTTAAAGATGCGTATGATTCTTAAAGTTTTTTTATTTTTTATTTTTTTTCCTTTTTTTTACCAAATTTAACCTCCCCTCCTATTTGTTTTTTCCATAGTTGTAACCCTCCTTTTCTTGCTAAAATATTGTAATTTCTCCCCTATTTTTCCTCACAACTCTTGTATGTTTTTTTTTTGTTTAAAACTAATATTTGTTTTAATATGTAAGTACTTTTGTTTGTCATTTTTTTTTTTTTTTCTTTTTTAATTTATAACAAAAATTAGTTTTTACATTATCACCATTGTCTATTTTATATGTTTTATGGTTTTGTACATCGCCTAGTAATCTATAATAGGCGATTCATTAAGAATCAATAAACTTGAACTTGAACTTCTTTATTTCCACTTGATTTCTTAGTTTTCTTTTGCTTTAAAATTCAAAATAAACAACAAAGATTACCATACCAGTGCCAGTGTAGTTTTTTTTCTATGCAACCCCCAAACATTTCTGAACAAATCCCATCCCACCTGCTTGCTCAGGACTTAAACTCTGAACCCTTTCCATACGTATACAAAAGTGTTCTGTAACCTTGATTCATCATCCCTCCAGGTCCAGCAGCAGATCTCCTTTTATTTGCTCTTGTTCTCTGAGGTCCCCATGCATGTAAACATGTAAATGAATGACTGCCTATGTCTCACTCATGCTTTACCCTTGCATTTGTGATATGCCACTTGGGCACACCACTGCAGAATAGCATTTACAAGACAGAATATTACATTTATGAGCATTTCTCCATGTCACTATCAATATTCTGCACATTTATCCATCCTTTTTTGTCTATCTTGTCCGTTTAGGTTGTAAACTCTTTTAAGCAGGGACTGTCTTCTTTGTGACTCTATACAGCGCTGCGTACGTCTGGTAGCACTATAAAAATAATTAATAGTAGTAGTAGTATTTATGCCCATATCCCCAAACTCTGTATATGACATCAAGGGTTGAGTACACACATCAGCATACGTAACTGATGTGCACACACAACTTAATTAATTGTCTTAATCGGTGCTGAAAATTGCCAATCAGCACCTGTTAATTGATGCTAATTGGCATCGATTAGAAGTTACGTGCAGAACTTTGTAGGCGCATTGCACAAAGTGTGCAAATCTGAAAGGGGGCGTGGCCAGGTGCAGATCGTGGGCGTTCCTAAAAGTTAGGCACTCAACAACGGGTTGGCATATAACTTAGGCACAGGCATTTAGGCCTGGTTTTAGCTGGCCTACATGGGTGTGCCTAAAAGGTATGATACGCACTGGCACTAAGCCTGATTCTATAATGCATGCAACTTTTACAGAATTGCGCTTTTCTGCTGTATATGTTTGCACCAAGTTTTTAAGTACCATATATAGAATCAGGCCTATAATGCACATGTAAATGTAAGCACAAAGTTAGAGGATGGCTTCAACGTTCCTGGCTGGGCAACGTACAGAAATTTTTGTGTGAAAGTTTATTATGGATTCAAATGAGCAAAGATCATATTTTTATCCATAGGAAATGTTCTAGGTTCTCATGGGTTAGTACACTAGCTGCTTTGTAAAACAAAGACTGGATCTCAAATGGATGATTTTCACACACAAATTTACTTTTCTAAGAATAGTCAGAAAACTATTCCCTAAGACCAGGACCCCAGTCACAAACCGCAAAAAGGTACCAGATGTTGCATCTTAGCATATAATATTTTTTTAAATGATACTTGTTCTAGTTATCTGTGTTCATATCTTCCTCTAAAAGGTCAAAATATCTTTCCCTGGTTTGTTTTTAAGGAATATAAACCATCAGCACTGCCAAATCTGTTCTTTATTTGCCTAAGTTTCCCTGTGATTATAACTAGGAAAACCTACATTTTACACTTTATATCAAAACCTATTCCTCTTCAGGCTACCAAAAACATAATCTGATTATGAATTAGAACACCATACAGTATGCAAACATTTTTTTTATTGCTTTTGCTTTGTAAAGAGGAATGACAGCTGGAATAAAATCTATGGTGGATATGCACATGTAGTTGGGCATAAAGGATCTGGGTGGATGGTCTGCTGAGAAAATGGGCAAGGTAACTGTACAATGGGAAACCGGATCTATGTTATTTTATGGTAATCAGGTTTTCTATTCTGCCTTTACCTATTCAGTTCAAGGTCAGATTACATTACAAGAGTTGGGCCAGTTATCCAGGAAGTTACAATGAACAGTTTGACACAGATATTCAATATTTATTTATTTAGCCCATCCTCTCAAAAAGAACCCAGAACGGGTTACAAGAGTACCTTCATAGTATGGGTAGGACAAATTTTAGTGAGAAATACAGACTTTACAGTATGGACATAACATGCAGACTTAAAAATACAGGCAGTGGACATAGGGTGGTTTAAATTGCAGCACTATCAGTGTAGATATAACATGGAGTTAAAATAGCTTTTCTTTGCAAGCGGGTGCATCTTTGTTGTCGGAGAATGTGGTAGTAATTCAGGTTACATTTGCGGTGGCATGCGAGTTTTAGTGAGATTCCATTTGGTATATTAGTGGTGTCTTTAAGATCCATCCGTCCGGGAGTTCCTAATACAGGTAGGTCAGTACAGTTACATAGTTACAAATACATAGTTATAAGTTGAAGTAGGCCATCGTTGACTCATCATTATGTCCCAAGAGTTGCATTAATAGTTTAGAAATGGGCTTTTACAATTACCATTTCAGTTACTTCAGGGTTGGCTCCCTGTCATCACTAATAATACAACCCTTACCGCACATGCTCAGTTAACACGCCGTGATCTCTGCCTCCGTGATCCGTAGTTCCGTGGCAGAGACAGGGTAAAGTTCTACAGCGTGCAGCGCGTGCGGTCTGTGGCAGTTTTCAACGCATGCAGCGCTGTCCTCACCTTCCTCCAGGCTGCTGGGACGCCTCTTCTTCCATCTTTGACACCGGCTGACTTCCTGCTACTGCTGCTGCTGGGACGCCTCTTCTTCTCACTCCTGGACCAGCAGCGGCAGCAGCCATGGTCTCCTCAAGCAGCTGCGGAACATTTACTAGGCCGACCCACTTTGATATTGTGAGTCGGGCTGGCCTAGCAAAAGGTCAGAGGCTACATGGCCTAGCAGATGCTGGACAGGGGGAGCAGGTAAGGAAAAATATTTACTACAAGGCTACTGCTGCACAGGGGAAGCAGGAAGGTTGCTGCTGGACAGGGGGGAGGTAAAAGGAAGGGAGAAGAGCTGCTGCTGGAAAGGGGTAGCAGGGAAGGGGTGCTGCTGGACAGGGGGAGGTAAAAGGAAGGGAAAAGGGCTGCTGCTGGACAGGGGGAGCAGGGAAGAGGTGCTGCTGTACAGTGGGGAGGTAAAAGGAAGGGAGAAGGGCTGCTGCTGGACAGGGGGAGCATGGAAGGGGTGCTGCTGGACAGGGGGAAGATAAAAGGAAGGGAGAAGGGCTACTGTAGTACAGGAGGAGCAGGGAAGAGGTGCTTCTGGACACAGGGGAGGTAAAAGGAAGAGAGAAGGACTACTGCTGGACAGGAGGAGCCGGCAAGGGGTGGACAGCCGAGGAGAGAGACAGACAGAACGAACGAAAGAAAGATAGACAGCAGCCAAGGAGAGAGAGAGAAAGAAAGAAAGAAAGAAAGAAAGAAAGAAAGAAAGAAAGAAAGAAAGAAAGAAAGAAAGAAAGAAAGAAAGAAAGAAAGAAAGAAAGAAAGACAGACACATGTATTCTAGCACCCGTTAATGTAATGGGCTTAAAGACTAGTGGTACAGAAATGCTTGTAAAAGTTTTCAGAACCTGAGATAGTGGTCACAAATCTATCTAAAATTGTTTTGGTAGTTTATAGATTGATGACAGGTAGGATGAGAAAAATAATCTTTTCAAATCTGTGACCCCATGTCTAAATATTTTCAGACCAATATTTAAATTGAGCAGTTGGGGGGCAATTCTATAAAGGGCACCAAAGTTTAGGCACCAAGATGCAGTGCGCTAAGCACTAACCCCAATTTTTACTAAGGTGCGCTATGCTTTTTAGCGCGCGCTAAACGCTAACGCATGCATGTTATCCTATGGACGCATTGGTGGTTAGCGCACGCGGTGATTTAGCGTGCACTAAACATGTGCTAAAACGCTAAGCGCACCTTAGTAAAAGAGGGCCTAAGGCCCTGATTCTATAAACAGCACCTAACTCATAAGCATCGTTGAGCGCGATTGCCAATCATCGCTATGCTCCATTTAAAGAATCGCACCTAGCAATGCCTAAGCAGTCTTATGTGCTGGTAGGCACTGAAACCTTAGGCACACTGACATTTAGGCCAAAGTTTTCTTGGTCTAAATGAGTGTGCCTTAGTTAGGCTCCTACTGGCACCTAAGTCAAACCACATCCAAAATCCACCCCTAACCATGCTTACTTTCTGGTAGGTGCCTCAGTGTAGATACCTTAAAGTGGTAGGTGCCTACTGAGTTAAGTGCCTACCAGATAATTAAATTTTTAATTGATTTTTTAAATTAGTTTTTATTTATTAACCCATCCTCCCAAAGGAGCTCAGAATGGGTTACAAGTCAGGTACTCAAGCATTTTTCCAATCTGACCAGTGGGCTCACAGTCTATCTAATGTTCCTGGGGCAGTGGAAGATTAAGTGTCTTGTCCAGGGTCACAAGCAGCAGCATGTGGTTTGAACCCTCAATCTCAGTGTCCTGAGGCTGTAGCTCTAACCATTATGCCACATTCTCCTCCCATTAGCAGCACTGATTAAGCCAATTAAAAAACTTAAGTTAGATGCCCAGATAAGCTAGGTACACTGATCTAGGTGCCTAACTTTAGGTGTCTTTCATAGAATCAGTGACTGTAGGGGTATCCCTGCTTACCTTTTGGAGGCTTTAGGCCTTGCTTAGGCCATGAACCATCTTTTCCTCCAAAGGCATTATGAATCCTGCCTTTTACGACTTGCTTTGTGTTCACAGCCAAGGTCATCTGCCGCTGGTGGACCTCACTTGATAGAGTGAATATGTGGAGGAGCAAGCTTCACAGGCACTGCTATGAACTCCGTCTTGTTCTATTATCTTATTGGCGGGAATTTCTGTCTGACCAGAGGATTCAACAAGCCTATTCACTATTCTTCTGTGTATCTGACAATAACCTATTGGACAGGTCCTGATTGGTCCATATGTAAAATCTGGACCCATGGCTCCGCCCAGTTCCACCCAATACTGCCCCGTTCCACCCAAGTCACGCCCCACCCCCTCAACCTGATCTCGTGCGCAGATGTGACATGATTACATCACACGCATGCGTGCATGCGTGTGCCATCACTGCATTGCATGCACCCTCCTGATGTGGTCCCAAGATGGAAGCTTTTCAAAGCCCAGACAAAATGCTGGGTTTTGAAAAGCCGTCCGGATGCCCGGACATGTCCTCTAAAAAGAGGACATATCCAGATAAATCAGGACATCTGGTAACCCTATGCATGGTGAGAGGGCGCCGTATTTGAGTAGTTTTCAATGACAACATTCCCTATGTGTGGGCAAGCGTTGTCGTGAAGAACAAGTGGCCCAGTCAAGAGCAACTGAGGTCGGGTTTTGTGCATTTTTCTGCACATTTTTTGCAAAAAAATCATGATAATACACTGCTGTAATACTTCTTCCACATGGAACTTTGTCTGTAATGATGATGCCTTCATGATCATAAGCAAAAATCATCATTTGTTTGACTTATGATTGAGCTCGTCGAAATTTTTTTGGAGCTCTTCATTCGTCATTGAAAAACTATACAAATACAGCTGGGAAGTGTTACCTCATGCTCCCTACAGTCCAGACATGAGTCTGCCAGACTTTGACCTTTTTCCAAAATTGAAACAACTTGTGCATGGGCATCTTTTTGCATCTCTGGAAGAGCTTTTTTCTGCCGGTAACTGAGCCATTTGGCAACTGAACAAAAATGGTGAAGCTTCCTGGACGTTGGGACTTAGTCATGGCAAAGCAGGGAGACTATATTGAAGGACTGTAAAGAAATACTTGAAAAAAAAAAAAAAAAAACATGTAAAAAAAAAAATAGTGTGCATTATTTATGAAATGACCGTCGTACATCAAATATTTGGGAAACAGTTTGGGCTAGGATATACATGAAGGGCTCCAATGCAAAATTAATATATCTCAGACTAGCTGTTTAGAGACTTATCAGGAGGAATAATTGTTGCACAGGCACTTCTGATCCTAGCACTAATAACACTATGCTGCTATATTGGTACAATGATTTTCGGTCATACATTTATTTATTTATTTAAAACACATATCTCACATAGCAAACAATCTATGCGGATTACAAAACTACATACATAAATTAATAAACAAACATAAAAGAGCATAAATTTCTTTTTAAAAAATCATAAAATCATATCATACAATAAAACAAATCTCTTAAAGCCTTAACTAAAGAAACCACCATTTCCAAAAGCTTCCTGAAAGAAATGTCTTTGACATCTTGTGAAAAGGTATGAACCCTGAAATCCAACGAATATTATCTGGTAAAGAGTCCCACATTCATGGTCCTGTTACACCAAAGACTTTTGAACATATTGTAGATTTGGTAACAGATCTCAATGAAGGTACTCCCAGGGCCGCCATCAGAAATTTCTGGGCCCCTTACTGAGCAATCCTATTGGGCCCCCCATGCACCCCTTCTCCCCCGACCCCCCCTTTTTCCATGGGCCGAATACACACATACTTTTCTCTGTCGCCGCACTCTTTGACCAAAAGATTTGTAAGCCTGCAACCACGTCAAGGTAGACTCTTTCAGCAGGGCCCTAACCTAACCTAAACTAAACTAATCTATACCTATCTATTCTAAACTAACAAATGTCTAATACTGAACTAATAACAAACTAACAAACATCTGCATAATAAATAACTAATAAATAATAGTGCTAATAGCTATAATTCACTTTTGAATGTAAAATCTCAGTTAAGGATATCTTTTGACCTTTGTAGGCCAGAAGTAGATCACAATTGTACAATATTTTTTGTAACAAGTATTAAATATGTTTTTATAAATACTGTAAGCTTAATAAATATATCAGAAAAAACTACACATCTGAGCGCATATCTGAACATACACATCTGTATGATCACATCCTCCTCAGCTTGCCTATAGCTGCATCATGCATGTTAAAAATGTACGATATGTTGATATGTGCACCTTCCTTCCTTCCCATCCATCCTCCTCAGCCTGTCCTTACACATCCACAGCTGCATGTTAATGATGATGTATATGTTATGATGATAAATAAGTGCATATGAGCACATCATTAACATGCAGCTATGGATGAATATAAAAAAGAAACAATATTCTGTACAATTGTCAATTTATAAATCAGCGTCTTCTCCCCACTCTCTCTTCCCCATTTCCCTTCAGCGTCCTCAGCCCACTCTCTCTCCACTTTCCTTCAGCGCACGCACATAAAAACAAGCAAGTAATTTATATAATTTTCATTCTATTCATTCATAGAAATTAAAGTCTAAATAATGCCAGTCACATAACAAAACATGATTTTACAAAAATAATTCCCTGCACAGTCAAGCCTGCAAGGATTACTAGATGTCTTTCAGCAGCTCTCCTCCCTCCCTCCCCCTTACCTTTGTGGCCAAGTCAAAATGATCTACCAAGAATAAAATTTTAAAAACACAAAGCACGCTGTACGCAGAGAAAATGTTAATTATCATTTATATTCCGCGGGTTTTCAAAGAGGTCAAGGCAGATGATTTTATGCAATGTCACCTCAGTAACAACTATACAAAAATAGACAAATATTCCCCCTCCCTTTTTACTAAAACGTGATAGCAGTTTTTAGCGCAGGGAGCTGCGCTGAATGCCCCACGCTGTTCTCAACGCTCATAGGCTCCCTGCGCTAAAAAACGCTATTGTGGTTTAGTAAAAGGGGGCCATAGTGCAAAATATAGACAGCATATATAAATTCTCAAAGCAGACACATTTTGATCACTAAATTGAAAATAAAATCATTTTTCCTACCTTTGGTAATTTCATCAGTCTCTGGTTGCACTTTATTCTTCTGACTGTGCATCCAATATTTCTTCCCTTCTTTCAGCCTCCTGTATGCTTCCTCTCCTCCAGACCTCATTCCCTCCCCAAACTTTTTCTTTGTTTCACCCTGCCCCTTCTTTCTTTTTCTCTCCACACCCTCTTTTGTTCTGTATGTCTGTCTTTCTCTCTCTCTCCGTGCCCCATTTTTCTTTGTTTCATCCTGCCCCCTTTCTTTCTTTCTGGCTTCCTGTCCCCCCCCTTTCTTTCTTTCTCCCTGCCCTCCCCTATGCCGCCACCATTGGGAAAATGCTGCCACCGCCACTGGGGAATAGGCTGCCACTGCCGCCATCAGGAACAGGCCGGCGCTGAGTTCGCCCTGCTTCTCTTCCCCGCGGGGCCGACCAACTCTCGCCACCCGACGTCAATTCTAATGTCGGAGAGGACTTTCTAGGCCAGCCAGGCAGCGATTGGCTGGCTCAGAACGTCCTCTCCGACGTCAGAATTGACGTGAGTGGCGAGAGTTGGTCGGCCCCACAGGGAAAAGCAGGGATAACTTGGCGTCGGCCTGTTCCCGATTGCGGCGGTGGCACTCAAGTGGCTAAAGAGCCGCAGTTTGCCGGCCTAGGGAGAACACTGGAGGGTGGCCAACTGTGCACCCCCTTGGGACGTAAACCCGGGGCGGGGCAGACCGCCCCCCCAGCCTCCCCCACCTTGGTATGCCACTATCTGTACCTCACTCCCTCCCTATGACCAAAAATTCTCCTTTCTTCTATTCCCTGTGTACACAACCATCTCTTTCCCTCCCTTCCTCTCTCCCAAGTCCATGCCTTCTGTGTCCAAAAACACATTCCCTCCACCACCTCAGCATTTCTTTCCCTCTCTTCCTCTCTCCCAAGTCCATGCCTTCTGTGTCCAAAAACCCATTTCCTCCCCCACCTCAGCATCTCTTTCCCTCCCTTCCTCTCTCCCAAGTCTATGCCTTCTGTGTCCAAAACGCACTCCCTCCCCCCTTTTGTGTTCCGCGTTTGCCTCCCAGCTCATCTTTGCAACTTTCTCAGCAAAACGGAGCTCGAGCCGAGAAGCTTGTTTTGTGTTTCCTGCCTGCCCTGCTACGCACAAATAGCCGACCGGAAGTATTCTCCGACGTCAGAGCTGACGTCGGAGGGCAGGCTTTGCTTAAGCCCTCCCTCCGACGTCAGCGCTGATATCGGGGAACACTTGCGATCGGCTATATGTGAGCGGCAGGGCAGGTAGGAACAGAAGACGAGCCTCGCGGCTCGAGATGTATTGAACTCCGCGGGTCCCCCGTCCAGCTTTCTCCTGTGCACCTGGGGTGGACCGCCCCCCCACCTCCCGCCCCCCGCCCCATAGGTACGCCACTGGGACCGGCGGTTGAAGAACTTTGGCCTAGGACCCTGAGGGGAGCCCGGGCCCCCTGTCAGCTCCGGGCCCCTGAATGCAGGACTGGTAGTACTGCGCTGATGGCGGCCCTGGGTACTCCCAACAGAAACTGTGACTCAGACCAAAGAGTCAAGGCGTATATGGGGCTATTAAAGTGCCAATTTCCTTAGGTAATGCATCGTGAATGGCTTTAAACACCGGCACCAGGATCTTGAATTAAATTCTCCAAGATACTGGAAGCCAGTGTAACTTTGTCAATAATGGAGTTACATGCTCATAAAGAGAGAGACCGCCAATTATTCTCGCTGCTGCATTCTGCACAACTTGCAACACCATTAAAGTTTTGGGGGGAAGTCCGCAAAAGAGGGCATTACAATAATCCAGATGAGGCAATACAAAACATTTTCAGGTGAAAGCAACTTACACAATCTTAACACCATGCGAATCTTGAAAAGAATCGTTCTAACCACTCCAGCAATATGCCCTTGAAAAGACAATGATGAGTCTAGGAATATCCCCAAACTTTTAGGCCCTCTTTTACTAAGGCGTGCTAACCGATTAGTGCGTGCATGTTAGTCTATGGAAGTGTTAGCATTTAGCGCATGCTAATTCGATTAGCGTGCGCTAAGCGGTGTAATTACCTTAGTAAAAGAGGGGGTTAATCTCTTGCTGTATCAGGATTGAAACTTCACCATACATAAAAGTTAGCGGGGCATCCTGGAAGCCAGCAGCAGATAACAATAAAATTTTAGCAATTTACATTCATAAATTAGCCATCGGAAAATTCTACCCCCCTCTAGGAGGGCGGTTCTTCAAAGGGGCATCTATATTTAGGCACTTATTTAATTTATTTATTTATTCAATTTTCTATACTGTTCTCCCAGGGGAGCTCAGAATGGTTTACATGAATTTGTTCAGGTACTCAAGCATTTTTCCCTATCCAAATAGTGCCACTGAAAATCATTACAACTGCGCCAGCACTATCCAGATAACTCCAGCACAGTATAGGGTGGAACGGGAAATTATATGGATAGTGTAGAAAATTAGCCAGATATCTGTGCTGAATATTGCCAATATTTGGATAGCTCAGGTAGTTGCCTGCCTAACCAGATAGCGCTGCTATTTGGGCTGAAGAGGAGTCTTGGCTACTCTGATCTGTTCCTAGTCATCCTGAGTCTCCAGCACAAACCTGATTTAGTGCTCATTCAACAAAGCCTGGTGTGTTACTACCATATTACACTAAAACAGTATTTGACCTGCTTAATCTATGAGCTCGTAAGGCCAAAGCTCAGTCTGAACTAGCCAAGTTATATATTCTGCATTTTTGAACAAAAGAATAACACCTATGTTTCTTGTTGAATTTTGTGTCTAAAAGTGGTCAATGGAGACCCCTAATGGACAAAATTAAAAGTGCAGCTCATATCTATCATTTAAAAAAAATCTAATATTTACATTTCATGGCCACCCTGAGTAGGCCCGCTCTTACTATTAAAAGCTAAGCAGGATCGGGCCTGGCTAATTTATTTATTTATTTTTTTTTTTTAACTTTATTTTTATTGAATTTAACATACTTTACAAGTATAACTACTTGATTTAGAAATACAGAATCATGTTCCAAAAGAAAAACATCATTAAACATTGCAGTCTTTAAAATAAATATGTATGAAACTTAACTCTTCCTTAGACCTCAATTAGAAGGAGGAAAAGAAAACAAAGATATTATAGGAGTAATATTACAATGATACAACAAAGAAATAAAAGTAAAGACTTAAACGCTAGAACCCAGCATTTCCTTTAAGCTACATTCCCTCCACTAGATAAACCTTTGAGATCTAAAAAGGAACGTAGATGATCTGGTGTATAATACACATATTTCAGGCCCTTAAACTTAATGACACATTTGCATGGATAAGCTAGCAAAAAAGTAGCACCTAGCTTCCTTGTCTCTTCTCTCATGCCCAAAAACATTTTCCTTCTTTCCTGGGTTATTCTAGTTACATCATGATATAACCATAAACGTTGACCACAAAAAAGTGATCCAGACTTTTTAAAGAATAACCTCATAACTGCGTTAAGATCTTGTTCAAAGATAAAGTTAACAATTAAAGTTCCTCTTTCTTTAACTTCCATAGATGATTCCTCTAATATTGCCGTGAGATTTTGCAGATCTTTATCAGTAGCCAAATTCTCACCCTTAGGTATATCTAAATTTCTTTTTGAAGTAGGTAAGAAGTACACTTTGTTTAAAGGCGGAATCTGATCTTGCGGATAGTTCAAACATTCTACCAAAAATTTTTTAAAAATCTCAATAGGTGATATTGCCGAAATCCTTGGGCAATTTAGAATTCTCAAGTTCAATCTTCTGTTAAAGTTCTCAATCATTTCTATTTTACGGGCTGTAGAATTTTGTTCTTTAACAATGGTGGTAATTGAGTTTTTCAGTGAAGCTGACTCAATTTGTATTTTATCCATGCATTCTTGCTTAACTTTTAGCAAACTTTCAGAAAAGTTATCCATTTTCTTAACCATTACCTCAATATCTGAGGCAGTCTTCTCCACCTTCACATCCATTCTCTTGATAGCCTCCAAAAGTATTTCCAGTGTCACTGCTGGGGTGCTTGTTGGTGCTCCTTCTCCTTCGGCAGCCCTTCCTCCCAGCGTTCCAGCTAGGGCTGTAGCTCCTCCCATTGCCTGCTCCGGGGTCTCCAACTCCTCTCCCTCGGGGCCAAGCTCGACACTCTGCGCCTCTGCTGGACATGGGGGCGCAGAGAGATGCGGTGGAGACAACGATGTCAACAAGTCCAAAGACCCGAGTGCTCCCTCACTCGGGTCCGACGCGGAACTCTCCCGCCGCGGGGACATCTGGGCGTCGGCTGGGCTCAGCGGCTGCAAAAACCGCTGAATTGACTGCTGGGCTGGAGACGATGTGAGCAGCGGCAAATGACCCGCTCTCACACTCCCCTTCCTCTTTGCATGAGGCATTCCGACAAGTAAGTACAGTATCTGGTTGAAGTATTAATTTGAAGAAAAAACGCTAAGCCTGCCGAGCACAGCTACATAGCGTCCGCCATCTTGTATCCTCCTCCGTCGTAATTTATTTATTTAATTTGTTTTCTATCCCATTCTCCCCAAAGAGCTCAGAATGGGTTACAGGTTAGCATACGTAATATACCAGGGGTGCTCAATACGTTGATTGCGATTGACCGGTAGATCGGGAAGGCAACGCGAGTCAATCACAGAGCCCATCCCGGGCTCCTTGATAGACTCATGTTGCCATCCCAATCTACCGGGCCGATCAGCCTTCCTCTCCCCGACTTCCCCCACCGCCGCCCCAAGCTCTCCCTGCAGAAGCGTCGGACCGACCAGCATTCCGTTCCCCAAATGTCAATTCTGACGTCGGAGAAGAAGTTCTGGGCCAGCCAATTGCTGCCTGGCTATCCTGGAACTTCCTCTCTGACATCAGAATTGACATGGGGAGCGGAATGCTGGTCAGCGTGACACTTCTGCAGGGAGAGCTTGGGGCGGCGGTAGGGGACGTTTGGGAGAGGAAGGCTAATCAGCCCAGTAGATTGAGATGGCAACACGAATCTGCAGGCCACCCCCTGAGCAACTCCCACCTGCTGACTCCTCAACTCCCAAATCCAGGCCTTGACCTCCCCCAAGTCAATGTCTAAATCTCCTGATCCAGGCTCCAACCTTTCCAATCACATACCCAGTCCCCTGATTGAGGCCCTGTCCCCCCGATCACATGTGCAACCCTTCAATCTAGGACCCATCCCCTTGACCAAAGTTCCAACCCTCCTGATCTCCCCTGACAGCAAAACCCTCTTGACAAACATCCCTTCCCCTTAGGGTTACCAGACATCTGGATTTATCCAGACATGTTCTCTTTTTAGTGGACTGTCCGTTTGCTGTCTATAGCTTTACTGAACAGTTTACAGCTTTCCTGAACAGTCTTTATAGATGTCCTCACTCTGAAATCTCAAGGTTTTGTACTGAAAGCAAGGACTCCTCTGAATTATATTGGCAATTGTAAACGGCTCCTATTCAGTTAACCCCTTACTTCTTTTTTTATTATGTATTTTAAAAATTGTTTATTAATTTTATATAGCAAAATATAGCTGATATTATTTCTTTAATCTTAGTGTTATCAGCCATACTCTGTAGTTCTTGAACAACTTTTCTTAATAACATGAAGTAAAGAATAAACACTCACAGTTGATGACTTCAAGACAGTTCAAGTCTGTCACAGAATCGTCTCACTCTACCAGCTTTCCCTATTCAAAAAGGGAGCTGGGAGTGTGTCCACACCTTATGAAAATGACACTGTTCTCCAGACGTAGATATAAAACTAAGCTGTATTAGATTGTTAGAAATAAAGGTGAAACCTGATGGGAGGACAATGCTAAACTCAGGTTCTCATACAGCCGTGCAGTCTACAAATATGGCAACTGTTCTCTCTCAGACTGAACAAGAAGGGGTGGGGTGGGGCTTAAGCTCTGTGGTTGCAGCCTAGCTCTCTGGGAGTAGCAAAGCCCTCTGGAGATTTAAGTCCACAGAGCACACTTTACTCATACAACTTAGCATAAACTCTTATATATAAGAAACTACATATATAAGAAACTGAATAAATGCCCCCCTAACATAGGGGTAGAAGAGTCTGGGTGTCTGGATGGCTTTCACCCTTGTCTGGGGTTTCTTTCCTGTCCCCCACCTACCTCTGGCTCTGCTGAAATGTAATCTTTGGATCAGCTGAAATGTAATCTTTGGATCAGCTGGTAAAGCAGCCTCTCTGGAGCGTCCCACCTATGTGGGAACAGGAAGTTGATCCAGAGAGACGGCTTCCAGGGCAGGTGGATGGTAGCAGGCTCACTTTGCTGCTGCAATCAGTTGACCCAAAGATTACATTTCAGTAGAGATGGAGGTAGGTGGGGGACAGGGGAAAGAGAGAAGCGATGACCCCAAGGGGAGGGGCAGAGGAGAGAAAGAGAGAGAAAGAAGCACCCATAGGAGGGGGGTTTGCGGGAGACAGTGAGAGAGAAAGAAGAACCCATGGGGTAGGGAGTTGTGGGGAGAGAGAGAATGAAAAGCACCCATGGGGGGGAATTGTTGGAGGAAGGAAAAGAGAAGCACTGAAATCACTGATCATTTTACTACAGGCTTTATATTGAAGATTAATTTTTCTATATTAATTTTCATTCTAAAATTTTTGTACCATGCAATATGTCTTTGTTATCTTTGTTGTATGTTTATTTACAAAATTTAAATAAATTAAATGAACATGATAAAATGGGGGGACTAAGAAATGGATGAAGGGCAGGGGCGAGACTGGTGAAAGATGGGGGTTGATGGGGGCGGGTAGAAGTGAGACTGGCCCATGGTGGAATAGGGTGGGTTCAGGAGTGAGGCTGAGGCAGAGTCAGGAGCGGGGTCATGTGTCCTCTTTATTGACTTCACAAATATGGTAACCCTACTTCCCCCACCGAACCCCAGTACTTACCAAAGGGGTAACAATGATGGTGCCTTGGTGCCTGGCAGCAGTGATCCTCTGCTGCCAATTATTTCTAATGGTAGTCTCATGTTACTACCACAGTATCACAAGACTACCGCTAGGGGCCATCAGTGCCATTTTGGAATTAGATGTTGACCCAGGAGACAGAAGAGGAGGATCAATGCCACCTGATACCATTGTACAACCAGTGTTGACCCCATGTAAGTTCTGGGGATGGAAAGGGTAGGAGTTTGGGGGAAGGGGATTGCTGTTAGGGAGGTGGGGCTTTTGATGGGAGCAGGGTTGTTGATTATGTTGGAGTTGGGGGCTTGGATCATGTGATTGGGGGTTGTGTATGTGATTGGGGGGTCAGGGCCTATATGGGCGTGTTGGAACTTTGACTCAAGGGGTGGGCAGTGGTGTAATAAGGGGGGTGGGGAGGCAGTTTTTCCTGGGTGCCATCTTGGTGAGGGTGCATGCACCCATCCTCCTCTCATCCCCCTCCTCCTTCCCCGCCCCCACTGCTATGTGTGCGCACCACTTCCCTTCCCCTGTACCTCTGTAACATTCCTGGCATGAGCAGCAACCCCCAAGCTGCTGTCACACCAGCATCAGCTCTTCCTTTTGACATCATTTCCTGGACCCGTGTTTAGGAAGTAATTTCAGAGGAAGAGCCGAAGCTGGTGCGACAGCAACTTGGGGGTTGCTGCTCGCACCAGGAACAGGTCAGTGAAGGAGCATGTGGAGGTGTATGTGTGTGTGGGGTGTGTGTGTGTGTGAATAAGAGGGCGGGGAAGGGGTACCACCAACCCGGGCATCTCTTACCCTCGCTACATCACTGGGGGTGGAGTCAGGGCCTGGACTGGAGGTTGAGACTGATTTGAGAGTGTGTGTTGTTGTGCGGGAGGTGGACTTGAACCTGTTGCACTACCTCAGCCTGCTGTCATTATCACAGTTAGTGTCAGGGTTGTATTACATGCCTAGGATGATAGGCTAGCCATGTAATACAGTTTCCCTGTCCTGTCTGCCTTATGTGATAAATGCAGGGCAGATGCAGGCCATGCCCCCTGCGTTTATCGCAGTATGCTAACTTGAGAAAGGAGGTTATGGTCTCTAAAAGTAGTCAAAAAATATATTAAATTAGTCCAATATAAAGGTATCACCTTATTTTCTGTATTATTAAAATTTATTTGTATTATTAAAATTTAAACTGGACTAATATGGCGTTATTCGAGAGGGTTCAAAAAAGAATGACGCGATTGATAAAAGGTATGGAAAACTTTTCATATGCTGAAAGATTAGAAAAACTGGGGCTCTTTTCCCTGGAAAAGCGGAGACTTAGAGGGGACATGATAGAAACTTACAAGATCATGAAGGGCATAGAAAAAGTGGAGAGGGACAGATTCTTCAAACTTCCGAAAACTACAAGAACGAGAGGGCATTCAGAAAAATTAAGAGGGGACAGATTCAGAACCAATGCTTGGAGGTTCTTCTTCACCCAAAGGGTGGTGGACACCTGGAATGCGTTTCCAGAGGGTGTGATAGGACAAAGTACGGTATTGGGGTTCAAGAAGGGATTGGATGATTTCCTGAAGGAAAAGGGGATAGAAGGGTATAGATAGAGGCTTACTATACAGGTCCTGGACCTGATGGGCCGCCGCCTGAGTGGACTGCTAGGCACGATGGACCTCTGGTCTGACCCAGCAGAGGCACTGCTTATGTTCTTATGTTATGTTCTTATAACCTTCATCTACCTTTGTTGCCTGGCCATTAATTTTTCTAATCATGTAGATGACATCCTTTGATTATTGATTTCCTGTTTCCTCCTATCTCTCTTTTCAGAGTCTCTTGTCCTTACTCAGAATCATCTGATTACATCTAACCATGATATCAGAATGTCCCTCTACCCCTTCTCATATTTATTCAATTTGTAGGGTATAAATTAAAAAAAAAAAATGTCCAGATAACTCCTGGAGTTGCCCTAACAAAACATTTGCAGATTGGCTTCTTTGCCTCCACCAATATTCAGCGGGCTATTTCCCGCTACATATCTGGTTCACTGGATTGGTCAGTCTAACTTTGGCCACTAGGTCTTAGCTGGCTAGCTGATGAATATCAGCTTGGCTAGCTAAGTCTGTGGCAACGAACCTTGACTCGGATATTCAATAATGGTGGCTAGATACTGCTCTGGCATTGAATATTCAGAATTGTAGACATCAGGAGGTAGTTGGGCTACCTTCCACGGTCTTAATATTGGGCCCTTTTATGCCAATATTCAATGCTTGCATTCAGTTTTGTGCAGCAGCAGAGGCAGAGCGGGAGCAGTGCAGAAGACACTCAGGGTGTGGGAGCGTGCTCCACCCCTCCCCCTCGACTTTGCACCATCGGGTTTCGCTTGATCTGTTAACTTCTACTTTCCACCTCCCAACTTGGACCGGGAGCAGCAGCAGAGGCAGAGCGGGAGCATTGCAGAAGGCACTCAGGGTGTGGGAGCGTGTTCCACCCCTCCCCCTCGACTTTGCACCATTGGGTTTTGCTCAACTACTACTTTCAACCACAGCTTTTATTCCCAACTGTTACACCCAACCACAGTTTTCACTCCCAACATATACTCTACAGCATCTACACTAAAATAATTCTTACTCCTACCCATCCAGGTACAACACAAGAAGAACAACGTTCTCACAGCCAACTAGTCGTCCCCACTACCCGCCCCACCCTCCATGATGAAGCTAATCCCACAAACACACACACTGGCCACCCTAGTGATAATCCACCTCATTACCAGTTGGAAAGCAGTAGCAAACCACTTACCAGCCCTACCCACATGCTCCACTGCAAACAAAATCCACCACCACAAGCTCAAACCACCAAACCAGCACTCAACATCCCATCACATTAGCCTGGAGAAGAAGACAACTTCCCAAGACCAAACCTCAACCTCCTCCTAAAACACTCATCTACCCTGAAACGACTCACAATTTCCAAACAGATATCATCACCCTAACATGTGCCTACTTAAACATCAGAGCCTTAGGACCTAAAACAGAACACATAAAAAACCGGATAAAAACCGAAAACTTAGACTGCCTTTTCCTCACAGAAACCTGGTTAACCTCAGACGCAGATCCTAGAACAGCGATGGAGAACCTATGGCACGCGTGCCAGCTGTGGCACGCGAAGGCCTTGCAGCTGGCATGCGGGAAGGTTCGCAAAAGAGAGCTGCACGGGTCGCGGGGATCCCGTGGGGACGCCTCCGAGGGTCGCGGGGTTCCTGCGGGGCTGGATGTACTAAGTTGCGCGGCTTTTCTCCCTACCTGCTCTGCTTGCAGCACAGAGCCGAACGGAAGTCTTCCCGACGTCAGTGCTGACGCCGGTAAACAAAGCCCTCCCTCCCTCCGACGTCTGCGCTGACGTTGGGAAGACTTCCGTTCGGCTCTGTGCTGCAGGCAGGTAGTTAAGGAGGAGTAGCCTCGCGGCTCGAGTGGCTACCAAGGGAGGGGGGCGGTCCGCCCCGCCCGCCCCGTTTGCAGCACAGCCGGCCAGGTCCCCTTACTTTTGTGGAGCTAACCCGACCGATCGACAACAGCCCTGGTCCGACAAACCTCCCTGCCCTTAACCGCGAATCTAAATTACCTTCTTACAGCAGCTGTCGGTCGCGGAAGCACCACAAAAGTAAGGGGACCTGGCCGGCTGTGCTGCACCCGGGGCGGGAGAGAAGGAGGGGGGAGAAGGACGCTGAAAGCACTGGGGAAGACAAAGGGGTGAAGAAGGATGCTGAAAGGCCATGGGGGAAGACAGGGTGGGGGGGAAGGACACTGAAAGCATTTGTGGAAGACAGAAGGGGGAGAAGGACGCTGACAGGACATAGGGAAGACCGGGGGGGGGGGGGGGGGGGGGAGAAGGACGCTGAAAGCACATGGGGAAGACAAAGGGGTGAAGAAGGACGCTGAAAGGCCATGGGGAAGACGGGGTGGGGGAGAAGGACACTGAAAGCATTTGTGGAAGACAGAAGGGGGAGAAGGACGCTGACAGGACATGGGGAAGACGGGGGGAGAAGGACGCTGAAAGCACATGGGGAAGACAAAGGGGTGGAGAAGGACGCTGAAAGGACATGGGGAAGATGGGGGGTGGGGTGGAGAAGGACGCTGAAAGGCCATGGGGAAGACGGGGGTGGATGGGTGGAGAAGGATGCTGAAAGGCCATGGGGAAGACAGAGGGGGGAGAAGGACGCTGACAGGACATGGGGAAGATGGGGGGGGGAGAAGGACGCTGAAAGGAAATGGGGAAGAGAGAGTGGGGAGAAGATGCTGGCAGGGAAGAAGACAGAGATGCCAGACTATGGGGGGAGTGGAGGGAAGAAGATGGGTGCCAGACCAATTTGGAAGGGGGGAGAAAGGGAGAGGCACAGTAACAGAGCAAATGGAAGACGCAGAAGGAAGAGAGACAGTGGATGGAAGGAACTGAATGAGAACATGAGGAAAGCAGAAACCAGGCAACAAAGGTAGGAAAAGAATTCTATTTCTTTTTTTTTTTTGCTTCAGGATAAAGTAGTATATTAGTTGTGTTGATAAAAATTTATAAACAAAAGAGGCTCTGGTAGAAACCCGTTTACAAAGTGTGTATTCTTCTCAATTAATATTTCCAAATTAATAAAGTCTTTTTGCTTATTTGTAAATGGTTTTCTACCAGAGCCTTTAATTCAGTAGCATAATTAAATGAAATAACTATTTCTGAAGTTTATAGGGACGGGCGGGGATGGAGGGGATTCCTCACAGGGACGGGCGGGGACAGAGGACATTCCTCGCGGGGACGGGTGGGATTCCTCACGGGGCGGGTGGGGACGGGTGAGACTTTGGCGGGGACGGGTGGGATTTTTGTCCCCGCGCAACTCTCTAGTCCGCAATTAAGATATGCGGCACAGTGGGAGGCGAGTGTGCCGGTGTCTGCTTTGCAGCTCACCTGGCAACAGGGCCGGACTGGCCATTGGGAGGACCGGGCATTGTCCCGGTGGGCCGCGGCCCATCCTCCTGTGCTGGCTGCAGTCCTGTGAGTGGATGTTTAGCCTGCCTGTCTTCCCCTTAGTATCCTATGAGCCAGGCAGTGTGTGAGGGGGAAGTGGGGGGAGGAAGAGAAGCTTCACACTGAGTCTGTCACAGGAACTCAGTGAGGCTGTAGTGTGACTCCACATGTGACATCTGTAATCAGGAACAGTTCCTAGTGCTCCCATGCTAGAGAGGTGAGGATATGGGGGGAAGTTAATGTGTCTAATAATGTGCTCCTCTGTAAAAACCTCTGTATCTTCCATGGGGGATATGCTAAATTCGAGGAAATAAAAAAGCTGCTTATGATGATTGCATAGAGAAGTTCAGTAAGCTGAGAGGAGGGCTGGGCTCTCTGTGAACAACCAACACACTAATCCTCTGCGCTGTACCTTATGGAAAACTCAATATAGCAAAAAACAGTAAAGCGTATATGTGGCCCTTCACAGTGCTTTTGTAAACATCATAATAAAATAACAAAGGCTCCAATAATGAAAAATAAAAGTCCTTTTCCCATACACTCAGGTTGCACAAGTCCGGTTTTCACCCAGACAGTATATTTTTTGACCAAAATGGATGTCTACAATTAGTAAAATTCCCCAATCACATATTTTTTTATGGGGACGGATTTGTATACAGCACTTCATTAGATTTTTTTTATTATACAAATTTTATCTTTTTGTAGACTTGAAGTCTTGAACAAAGAAAATGAGTACAGCAAAAAAAGCAAAAACAGATAGTGGAAGACCATTCCAAGAGGCCTGGACAGAGTACATATGGAGTGATTGAACGCAGTGGGAAAGCATTGTGTATTATGTGTAATGAAAGTGTTGTGTCTCGCACATCAAGTGTCAAACGTCACTTTGAGACCAACCATAACAATTTTGCTGAACTTGGTTTAGCTCAAAGAAAAGAGTTCCTTGTAGGAAAATTAAAGAAATATCACTCCCAGTCTCTTAGTTTTAGCAACTATCTTTCAAAAACTAATCATCTTACAGTTGCCAGCTTTCAAATTTCACTGTGCATGGCAAAACATGGTAAGCCCCTCTCTGATGGAGATTTTATCAAAAAGGCAATTTTGGCTGGGAGTAATTCACTCTTCTATGATTTCCAAAACAAGGATAAAATTGTGCAGCGCATCTCTGAGATGCCGCTAAGCAGAAATACTGCAAAAGATAGGGTTCTGCGAATGGCTGCTGATGTTAGTCAACGGCTTACTTGCGACTTACAAAAAGCACCCTTCTACTCCATGTGCTTGGATGAAAGTTCAGATATTACTAACCATGCAAGACTAGCGCTCATTTTGCGTTATGCTACTGGTGACATCATGAGAGAAGAGCTGGTAAAACTGCTGTCTTTGCCTGGAAGAACACAAGGGATAGATATTCACAATGCTGTGATAGAGGCTTTTTCATCACTAGACATAAGTCCAGAAAAAGTAGTTTCAGTTACTAGCGATGGAGCACCTAGCATGGTGGGGACAACATCAGGATTCATTCATTTCTTTGCTAAGGAAGCAAAACATCCACTGATTCAATTTCACTGCATAATACACCAAGAGGCTCTCTGCGCCAAAGAAAGCATCAAAAAACTTGACGATGTCCTCAAAGATGTAACAAAAATGGTGAACTTCATCATGGCGCGTGCTCTTAATTTTTGACAATTTCAAGCCCTTCTTGATGAGGTTCAGGCACAATATAACACTTTACTGATGTACAATAATGTCCGGTGGCTGAGCAGAGGACGAGTGTTAGAGAGATTTGTGGCCTGCTTGGAAGAAGTTAGGCTATTTATGAACGAAAAGGGGGAAGACTATCCTCAACTCACCAACATGGCCTGGCTTACCAACCTCATGTTCTTTACAGATTTTACTAACCACTTTAATGTACTAAACAAAAAATTACAAGGCATGGGAAAAACAGCAGAAAGCATGTTTAGTGACATCAAAGCTTTTGAGAGAAAATTGCATGTTTTTGAAAAAGACCTTGAGAGTGGACAGCTAAAATATTTTCCCAACCTAAAAATACATTTGGATAATTCTACAACATTTGTGGACAGTCATAAAAAACACCAGGAAATCCACAAAGCATATTCCACCATTGTAGCCGAAGCAAAGGAGAATTTTAGTAAAAGATTTTCTCAGTTCCGTAAGATGGAGACAACCCTTTCATTTATAACTTCCCCAGAAAAGTCCACATTTGAAGATCTTGATCTTTCCTGCTTACAGTGGTTGGATATTCAAAATTTGGAAATGGAGCTACTGGAATTTCAAGAAAGCTCTATCTGGAAAAGTAAATTCAATGACCTGCGTGCGGCTCTTGAACGTATTGAGTGTGAAAGGGTGACAAATGAAATCACTGCTAGCAGTTCTGAAAATGAAATCCTAAAAGCATGGAATTCTCTGCCAGACAATTTTAAGTCCATGAAAGCACTTGGGATTGCTCTTCTTACTTTGTTTGGGTCATCCTATGCTTGTGAGCAATGTTTTCGGCTTTGAATCATATAAAATCTGATGCTAGAAACAGATTAACGGATGACATGAGTGCTGCATGTGTTGCTCTGAAATTAACGCACTATGAGCCAAGGATTGACAAGTTATCAGCATGCATGCAACAACAAAAATCACATTAATTTTTTTTCAGAGCATGCCCAATGCTTATGTTTACATGAAGCAGTGTTTTCAGTTTGCAGTTAAGACACTTTCTAAGTTATTTAAATATTATTTAAAGATGTTATTTAAAAAAGGGACTTTACATGGCCCTGTTGTATTCCAATCTGGAATTTCCAATAAAAACGGTTGGTTTAATTGAAAGCTCTTTTGTTTTCTTTACATCATATTATTAGAAATGTAATGATTTAACTATTTTCTAATTTGATTGTAAATTTTACAAAAAAACATGTATAGACTCTTTGGGAATGCACACCGAGTCTTGACACAGTTAACAGTTTTAAGAAGTTTATCTTTTTTTTTACTCAGGATACATTTGACATGTTATGTGAATAATACATTTAAAATATATTGTGTAACTGAATCAAATTCTTCCTAAATTCATTAAATTGAATGAAATCATTAAAACATTATAAATTGCCAATAAATTGAAATGAAAACCAAAGGATTGTGAATCAAATTGATTCTCTGACAATCCAAAGATTCCAACCTTTAAAAATGATGTTACATAGTTCAGGCAACTTTATAAAGAGTTTTTAGATACTAAAATCTTGTTATTAAGGTTTAATTGACGTGCTGGCACTTTGAGGAAATTCTTTGGTTTTGTGCGGCAGTTTGGGCACTCGGGCTCAAAAAGGTTAGCCATTACTGTCCTAGAATAACAGAAGTTTGCCCTCAGGGATACAAAATAACAGTGACCAGCAGAGAGAAAAAAAGAGGAAGAGGACTAGCAATCTTAATCAAGGACTCCCTATCCCTAAATATACTCGAAAAACATCCACCCCTCAAATGGACTTTCTTGCCTGCCATCTCTCAAGCACCACTCTAAAAAACTCACTAAACTGCATGCTCTGCTACATAACACCAGGAAACTGGGCCACAGTAAGACCTGAATTTGAAAACTTCATATACCAAAACTCATTAACAGCAGAATACAACCTCATCCTAGGAGACCTAAACATACACCTTGAAGACCAAGCATCCAAACCAGCAGAAAACTGTCTATCATTTCTCAATGCCTTATCCTTCCAAATCCTAAACCCACAAACCACGCATAAAAAAGGACACCAACTTGACATTGCAGCCTTCATGACCCATCAACCATCCTCCCCAGAAATTCAAACACCTAATGGAACCTGGTCTCCATCCCTCTGGTCAGACCACTACACATACACATTCAACATCAACTGGACCAAGAACGAAACCATTCCTAAACCCAAAAAAGTAACTTACACCTCACGCAAACACATCGACCCCCCCCCAAATTCTGGACAAAAATAATCCAGGACTGTGACCCCAAGGACTTCATCTCACAGTGGAACAATCTGACTACCAACATCCTTGATTAAATAGCCCCACTACAAACCAAAACTAGAATCAGCAGAAGATCAGATCAATGGTTTGACAATGAACTACTCCTACTTAAAAGACAATGCAGACGACTAGAAAAAAAATGGAGAAAAACTAATCTAGATCACACGAAAACCGCCTGGAAAAAACTAACAAACAATACAAAATACTACTAAAGGACAAGAGAAAAACACATTACACTAATCTAATAGGCACAGAAACCCAAGATACCAAAAAACTATTCCAAATATTAAAAGACCTAACAGACACCAAATTCTACATGACCACTAACAATACCCCACCCCCCTCAGCCACCCTCTTAGCGCTGGTCTAGGTCCTGGCAACTCAGCTTCAATGCCAAAAAATGCTGTCATGCACCTGGGCAGCCAAAATCCATGCAAGACTTACACCCTTAATGGTGAGATCCTAACAAGAACTGAAGCAGAACGAGACTTAGGGGTGATCGTCAGTGAGAACATGAAGACTGCCAAGCAAGCTTCATCCAAGGCAAGGCAAATCATAGGTTGCATACGCAGGAGTTTCGTCAGCCGTAAACCTGAAGTCATTATGCCATTATATAGATCCATGGTGAGGCCCCACCTGGAGTACTGTGTACAGTTCTGGAGGCCGCATTACCGCAAAGATATGCGGAGACTTGAGTCGGTCCAGAGAATGGCCACCAGGATGGTCTCGGGACTCAAGGATCTCCCGTACGAGGAACGGCTGGATAAATTAAAGCTATACTCACTCGAGGAACGCAGAGAGAGGGGTGACATGATCGAGACATTCAAGTATCTCACGGGCCGCATCGAGGTGGAAGAAGATATCTTCTTTTTCAAGGGTCCAGCGGCCACAAGGGGGCATCCGTGGAAAATCAGGGGCGGGAAACTGCACGGGGACACCAGGAAATTATTTTTTACTGAAAGGGTGATTGATCGCTGGAATAGTCTTCCACTTCAGGTTATTGAGGCCAGCAGCGTGCCTGATTTTAAGGCCAAATGGGACAGACACGTGGGATCTATTCACAGAGAAAGGTAGGGGAGGGTCTTTGGAGTGGGCAGACTAGATGGGCCGTGGCCCTTATCTGCCGTCTATTTCTATGTTTCTATGTTTCTAACACTACAAGAACAAAATTACAAATGTCAGAGCCACCCTCAACTGTACCCCATCCCACCTAAACAAACTCACAATCCTTCCCACAGATAAAGAATCAATTGCAGCTGACAGAACATGGTCTCAATTACCTAACATACAATGGTCTGAATTCAATAAACTCTACAAAAAGTACAGCCACGCATCCTGTGACCTTAACTGCTGCCCATCATATCTCCTTTCAACCTCCAGCACAAAATTCCGTACTCTACTTCTGCAATGGATACACACCATGCTCACTGACGGCCTTTTCCCAACTGACCTCAGCGAAATCATTATCACCCCAATCCAAAAAGATCCAAAAGGACCAACAGACCAAACATCCAACTACACACCCATTGCCTCAATACCTCTATATGTCAAACTGACAGAAGGACTAGTAGCCAAACACCTCACTAACTATCTAGATGACTATAATATACTTCACCCATGCAATCTGGCTTCAGATCCAACTTCAGCACAGAGACATTACTAGGCTCCCTCATCAACACAGCCAGACAACACCTCAGCACAGGAAAAAAAATGCTTCTCATACAACTAGACCTTACCGCAGCATTTGACCTGGTAGACCATAACATCCTACTGCAAATTTTGGATGCAATAGGCATCTCAGATAAAGTATACTCTTGGTTTAAAGGCTTCCTAAAATCCAGAACATACAGAGTAAAATCAGATAAAGAAAAATCTGAACCTTGGTCCAACCCTTGCGGCGTACCACAAAGATCCCCGCTATCCCCTACTCTCTTCAACCTATACACTGCATCTCTCGGAACATGCCTAGATAATCTAGGCATCACCACCTACAGTTATGCAGATGACATTACCATTCTCATACCTTTTGATCAACCAAAGACCGCCATGACAAACACACTACACCAAACACTAGAAACAGTAGCAACCTGGATGAAAGATCACAAACTGAAACTCAACACAGACAAAACTAAATTCATCCTCCTCGAAAATGACAAAGTCCCAACCACAACCAATATAGAAATTAACACAATCAAACTATCCCATTCAAACTACCATAAAACTACTAGGAATGACTATAGACCGATGCTGCACCATGCAACCGCAAATAAATAAAACAATACAGAAATCCTTCGCAATGATGAGAAACCTAAGATAAGTCAGGAAATTCTTCGAAAAAACACAATTCCAGCTTATAGTACAATCCCTAATCCTAAATCTACTAGTTTACTGCAACATCCTCTACCTCCCCTACCCTGCTTCAATGATTAAACAACTACAAACAATCCAAAATACAGCTCTGAGACTCATCTACTCATTAAGAAAACATGACCATATTACAGAAGCATACATCAACTCACATTGGCTATCAATCCAAGAAAGAATACTATTTAAATTCTACTGTATGTTATTTAAAGCCTTAAACGGAGACAGCCCAACCTACCTGAACAACCGCCTCATCCAAACCACCTCAATCAGACATAGAAAAACACACACCCCATTCACACACCCCTTGATCAAAGAAGTAAAACGGAAAAAACTATACGATGGCCTCCTGGCCACTCAAGCAGCTAAATTAGATAACCAAATCTCCAATCTACTGATAACGACACCAGACTACAAGACGTTCAGAAAATAAATAAAAACTCTTCAAGAAATTCCTGAAACAGCCCTAACTTCAGAAAAGAAATAAAAACTACATTCTTCAAGAAATTCCTGAAACAGCCCTAACTTCAAACTTACTGTCCTTCCCCCCTCCCTCTTCTTGCCACACAGAAACTACATAACCTACTCTTTACCTCTCTAGAAAGGACAAATGTTCTTCCATTGTAACCCTCCATTTTTTAATCTCTTTTGTAATCCACCTTGAACCGCAAGGTAATGGCGGAATAGAAATCTCGTAATGCAGGGGTGCCCAACAAGTCGATCGCGATCGACCGGTAGCTCAGGAAGGCAACGTGAGTCGATCGCAGAGCCCATCCCGGGCTCTGTGATAGACTCGTGTTGCCGTCCCGAACTACTGGGCCTATCAGCCTTCCTCTCCCCGACGTCAAAGACGCAGACGCCGGGCATTAGGTTGTTTTTGTCATTTCGGGGGGGGGGAGGGGGGGAGCGTGGCAGCGGCAGCAGCAGCCTGAAAAAGAAATTATCCTGGCCGGGGTCGGTGTCATGCTCCGGAGTTTCTACAGCCTTCCTATCTCCCTCTCCCTTCTACCTGCTTCCGGCCACACCCCCTGCTCCGCGGCTCTCTTCGGCAACTCAGCAGCAGTGATCGACACAAGCTCCTGATGTCGGGGCCTACCCTCTGCGAGTCCCGCTTGTTTCAACTTCCTTTTTCCACAAAGGTGGGACTCGTAGAGGGAAGGCTTCGATGTCAGCAGCTTGTCTTGATCACCGCTGCTGACGAGTTGCTGAAGAGAGCCGCGGAGCAGGGGGTGTTGCCAGGTGCAGGTAGAAGGGAGAGGGCCAGATGCAGGACTCATGGGTGAGGGAGGAGAAGAGAGAGAGAAAGAGAGAGGGGAGGGAAACAAAAGGAAATATTTCATACTGGGCTGGGCCGGAGTGGAGGGAGGGTGGAAAGATTATGGCTACAGGGTGCAGTAACAAAGGAAAAGGGGGGAAAACTGAAAATGGAGATAGTGACACAAAGAAGAGAAAGGGTAAGCAGGACCTACTGAATAAGGATAGAGATACAGAGGGGACATGAAGAGGAGGTGAAATAGAGACATAGAAGTAATGCTGAAAAAGTGGGGGGGGGGGGAGATAAAGACATTGAAAGGGCAAATGGTGAACATGGGGTAAAGACAAGGACAGAGACAAATGAAGATTCTGAAAAAGTGGTGAGATAGGGATATAGTGAGATGGACACAAAGAAAGGTGATGCTGGAAAATAGGTGGAATGGTAATTCTGACAGACACAGAAGGGAAATGCTGGATCAAGGAGAGATGGGGCTCAGGCTGGATAGAATGAGGAGAAATGCCTTGTTTTCCCGGAACTTCCTCTCCTACCTCAGAATTGACGTCAGGGAGAAGAATGCTGGTCAGCGCAACGCTTCTGCAGGGAAAGCTTGGGATGGCGGTGGCTTGGGGGCTGTTCCCCAATGGCGGTGGCAGCAAACCGAGTGGCTTGGGGGAGGGCACAGAGAAAGAAAGAAAGGGGGCAGACAGGGAGACAGAAAGAAGGGGGAACAGGGAGACAGAAAGAAAAAGTTGGGGGATAGAATGAGGTCGGGAGGAGAGGAAACATACAGGAGGCTGAAAGAAAGGAAGAAAGATTGGATGCACAGTCAGAAGAAGAAAGTGCAGAGACTCATGAAATCACCAAACAGCAAAGGTAGGAAAAATGATTTTATTTTCAATTTAGTGATCAAAATGTGTCGGTTTTGAGAATTTATATCTGCTGTCTATATTTTGCACTATGGCTCCCTTTTACTAAACCGCAATAGCGTTTTTTAGCGCAGGGAGCCTATGAGCATTGAGAGCAGCGTGAGGCATTCAGCGTAACTCCCTGTGCTAAAACCTACTATTGTGGTTTAGTAAAAAGGGAGGGGGTGTATTTGTCTATTTTTGTATTTTGTTACTGAGGTGACATTGCATAGAGTCATCTGCCGTGACCTCTTTGAAAAAACCCGGAATATGAATAATTAACATTTTCTCTGCCTTTCAGTGTGCTTTGTGTTTTTTTTAAATTTTATTGTTGGTAGATCATTTTGACTTAGTCATTATAAAAGTAGCTCGCAAGCCCATAAAGTGTGGGCACCCCTGTCGTAATGTAATGTAATAATGTTTAGCTGTGCCTTCTTATATCTGAATAGTGTTCTGTAAATAATGGCCATGATATAATAGACCAAATGATTTTACACGATAACAACAATAAAACAATACTTTAAAAACTGCATTTTTGAAATAAAAATTAATAGAAATAAGGAATATTGTAACAAAGTAAAGACAGTTAAAAGAGTTCAAGAATTTTGCTTTCCATCTGCAAATTGGTCTGAGAAGAATCAAAGTAGTAACTATAGTATAACTGTTTATTACAGTACTGTAGAAGCTAACGTGAAAATCATGGCTTGGGAAAGTACCTTATTATATCTCTGTCTTTGCATTTTTCGTAACTACAGTAAAAAAAAATGCATTGCTTGAGCAAAAAAATACACATCATACATGCAGTTGAGTAGGCTCATTATGGTGATATCTATTGCTGTCCACCAGAGGGCACCAGAACTCTGCTTTAGAATAACTAAGGTGTCTGCAATAAATACTGTATGTTCAAATAATCACTCTGATTTCAAATAGAACCCATTTGTCCTTTGAACCAATGCTTCTCAACCCATTTCTGGAATAGCCTCTAGCCAGTCTGCTTTTCAGGTTATCCACAATGCATACTCATGAGATAGATTTGAATACAGTGGAAGCAACACACAGAAATATCTTTCATGCTTACTGTTTGTGAATATCCCGAAAAATGGACTGGTTTGAAAAACAATGCTGTATGCTATGTGAGAGGCTAATATATGGACTAATAGACTAATTTATGGATTTATTTATTCATTACTATGCCAGGGGCTGATGAAAGTCCTCAGCCCAACCAAGAAGAGAATGATGTGGAGCCATGACACTTACAAGTTATTCCACATTTTTCGTTACAGTTTTCTTCTTCTTCTTTTTTTTTTTAAATTCATTTATTAAACCTTACAAGTTATACTCTCATTCTAGCAATACAGTTTTCATTTCAATGAGGGGGAAGAGGCAATTCTATAGCAGGTGACACCTATTTTAAGCCTATTCTATAAAGAAAACTTGTCACCCTCTGTACTAGTGCATGAGTGGCAGACAATGGTTGCCAGTTGTGTTTTGAATTCAGTACAAAGCAATTATGTTATATCATCAATTTCTATATGGTACGATGCCTGAAATGTTTAAGAATATGATGTCTCGTTATCAACCACAAAGATCCCTGGGTTCTGAAAACAAAGGCTAACCCTAAATATGTGGAAACAAGTTGGCCAGATTCGAAAATGTGGAGAGAGGAATTCATTTAGGAAAATGTTAAAGACTCAACTATTTGTAGATGCATTTCTTCGACCAATTGATTTTATGTAAGATTGAATTTGTCTGTTTTTATTTTTATCTTATATAGATTCTTAATATTTTATGTTTGTAACTCCTTGTAAACCATTTTGGAAAAAACGGTATAGAAATTTTGAAAATAAATAATAAATAAATATGCTTATGTTAAATAATAATAATAATAATAATTTATTTTGTATACCGCCATACCCAGGGAGTTCAAGGCGGTTCACAACAGATAGATGAATTACATACAGTGTGATTAGAAAAAAAGAAGAACATAACAAGGCAATCGTAGGATCAAACTCGTTTACATTAACAATTTAGGTGAGGGAAGGGCTAAATACGGGGTACATACAGTGTGTGCTGTAGTAGGATACAATTGAGTTTAAGAGAGGGGGGAACAAAGCATATTAGATGGAAAAAGGGGGGGAGCAACAAACTTAGAAGGGGGGCGGGCGGAAAAGTAAGGAAGAGGAGAGGGGGGGTTGAGACGGGGGAAGGGGGGCGTTAAGGGATAGGTCTGTTGCAAAGAAGGGTTTTAATCTGTTTTCTAAGGTGGAGAAGGGGAAACGTTACGGCGGAAGAGGGGAGCGTTAGGGATTTGGTCCGTTAAAAAGTAGAGTTTTGAGCTTTTTTCTGAAGGGGAGGTATGAAGAGCTGTCAAGTATGATTTGGGCAAGCCATGAATTTAGTTTGGCCGCTTGAAAAGAGAAGGTTCGTTCGAGGAATCTTTTAAGATGACACGATTTCAGTGAGGGAAAAGCGAACAAAGTTGTTCTGCGGGAGCTCTTCTTATTGAAGGTTGAAGTGGGGGTAAAGATAGGCTGATGACATACCAGATACGGTTTTGTAGCAGGTGCAAGAGAACTTAAATAGAACTCTGGATTCGAATGGCAGCCAGTGCAACTTGTGGTAGAAAGGGGATATGTGTTCCCATTTCTTCAGGCCAAAGATAAGGCGGATGGCGGTATTTTGGACTAGTCTCAGCTTCCTGGTGATTTTCTTGAAGGTGCATAGATAAATGATGTTACAGGGGGAGATGCAGGCCTTAAAGGGGGGGGACAAGCCTTCATGGGGGGAGGCAGGCTTTTTTTTGGGGGGGACAGGCAGGCAGGCCTTTAAGGGGGGGGACAGGGAGGTGGGACAGGTCTTCAAGGGGGGGACAGGCCTTCAAGGAGGTGCAGGCCTTCAAGGGGAGGGACAAGTCTTCAGGGGGAGATGCAGGCCTTAAAGGGGGGGGACAAGCCTTCATGGGGGAGACAGGCTTTCAGGGGGGGGACAGGCAGGCAGGCCTTCAAGGGGGGAACAGGCAGGCAGGCCTTTAAGGGGGGGACAAGGGGGTGGGACAGGCCTTCAAGGGGGGGGACAGGCCTTCAAGGGGGTGCAGGCCTTCAGGGGGGACAGGCAGGCAGGCCTTTAAGTGGGGGGACAGGCCTACAAGGGGGTGGGACAGGCCTTCAAGGGGGGGGACAGGCCTTCAAGGGAGTGCAGGCCTTCGGGAAGATGCAGGCCTTCAAGGGGGGTGCAGGCCTTCAAGGGGGGGGGACAGGCCTTTTGGGGGGGACCCTGGTGTAGAAGTACACAGAGGGAATGGGGTATTCAAAGAGATGTGCATATGCCAGACTTTGGGGGGGGGGGAAGAAATAATGGGTCTGAAAATAGAGGAGAGGGAGAGAGATGATGGACCATGGGATTTAGGGAGGGAAGGAACAGAAAGGGAGAGAAATTGGACACAAGGGATGGTTTGGAGGAGGGATAGAGATACTGGATAGGAGGGTAATTGGGAAAGAAAGGGAGAGATGGTGGGCCCTGGGGTGGTGGGGTAGGAGGGAGAGATGCTGGATGAAAGGGTAGTTAAGAAAAGGTGGATCTGTAGAGGGAGATGAAAAAAAGGAACGATACCAGACTTCCTGGGGAGGGAAGGGAAATGGAAAGGGAGGACAGAGATGGCAGATGGATCGTTAGCACGAAGAAAGAAGGAAACCCTGGCAAGCAAGTTATCAGAAGACAACCAGAGCCTGGGACCAACAAGATTTGAAAAATAACCAGACAACAAAAGGTAGAAAAATTAATTTTATTTTCTGTTTTGTGATTACAATATGTCAGATTTGAAATGTGTATCCTGCCAGAGCTGGTGTTAGACCGCAAATGTGAGCTAGGATTTAACAGAAAGAGGAAAAGTCCTTTTTGTTTCTTTATTTTATTTACACCACAGCGCCAGTGTGGTTAGGAGAAGCCAAAGGGGGTGAAAAAGCTATAAAACCCACCAGGATTTTTGAAAAAAATCACCCAACTGGGCAGAAAAATCGAATCAAAAAACCAATTAAATAAGCTGAATTGAAATTTTTCTTCCTGAATCGGGCAGTTTGCGCTACTGGCTCAGACTTTAGGACTGGGGAAAGATGGCATCCTTAGTACTTTATAATGCAAGTGAAATGAGGATTTGGTCAGACTTTTGAAGGGTCTGCAGAAGAAAAATATTGTATAGGCCGTGGACATGAGACAGCAGGAAATGGGAACTTTTCTTCCTTCTATTTTTGTGAATGGAAAGGCTGAGGATGTCAGAGAGTTCAGTTAAAATATGTGCTTTATAAAAAAAATATAATAATGTGTTTTATAAAGTTTATAAGCATTGCTGGCCTACCCAGTGAGGTGTTCCTAGTGGTGGTGGTGGTGGCAGTGTGTCAATGTGTTGAGAGGAAGAGGTGGTCTGGGAAATTCTCCTGAGCAAACTCCGGGCCCATTTCCACCCCCCAGTTAGTCCACTCCACTCAACTGGTTCTCACACTGAGTGGGTCTTTGGGTGTTGTGCCTAGGTAGTTGTTTTGGGATCTCTTCCAGTGGTTTGTCAGTATCTCCTTGTGGTCCAAGGAAGGAAACTTTGTTAACCTTAGCATTGACCTTTTGTAACAGTGCTGCTTGTGTGGCATTAGGCTATCTAGTGATCGAAAGAAAAAAAAACCAGACCTTTGCACATTTTTGCACTATAGGTGGGTGTATGAGGAGATTCACATTTCCTGCACAGCTAAGTCCGTGTGAAGTTCCATTGTGTTGTATTTGACATCTAGTAAGGTCTCTGTTTGGAAGGAAAGATCTAAGCTTAAAAATGAAGTGGCCAGAAGTTATGGTAAAAGCAGATAGCTTAGCTGGTTTTAAGAAAGATTTGGACAAATTCCTGGAGGAAAAGTCCATAGTCTGTTATTAAGACATGGGGAAGTGTCTGCTTGCCCTGGATCGGTAGCATGGAATGTTGCTACTCTTTGGGTTTTGACAAGGTACTAGTGACCTGGATTGGCTACCATGAGAATGGGCTACTGGGCATGATGGACCATTGGTCTGATCCATTTAGGCTATTCTTATGTTATGTTCTCATCTGTAGGGGCCTTTGGTTTCACTTCTTATTTTAATGTATTTTTTTTCTGGGAACTTATCAGTGTTTTTTATAACGGGAACAAAAATGGAAGAGAATTAATGTGTGTGGAATGGGGGGGGGTAACTAATTTCTTCAGCTAAATAATTAAATCCACCTCAACCAGACATAGGAGAACTCACACACCATTCACACACCCTCCAACCAAATATGTCAAAAGAAAAAAACTGTTCGACAACCTCCTAACACTCGATCCCCAACTCTACAACCTATTGACCTCGACCACAGACTACAAAACCTTCAAAAAAGAAATAAAAACCCTTCTATTTAAAAAACACATAAAACCGAACTAACACAATCAGAACTGTCCCAAGCATCACCTGCAACTACTCCATACGTACTTCTGATGTCATGACAATTCAGACATAATTTATGTTATGTTATGTTTGGAATAATGGTTACATATATGAGGTTCAATAAAATAATATTTTCACTCCCTGTTTCTATTCTGACCATTTATACCGTTTCATGGTTATTACAAAAAATATTTTTTACATGGAGGGTGGGTGTCAAAAAATGATGGGCCCCGGGTGCCACATACCCTAGGTACGCCACTGAGGCCAGGAGTTCCCATATATATTCTAGGAGAACCCCAGCCAGTCAGGTTTTCAGGATATCCACAATGAATATGAATGACGTTGATTTGTATATCAACGAGACAATGTGTACAAATCAAGCTCATCCATATTCATTGTGCATATCCTGAAAACCTGACTGGCTGTGGTTCTCTCAGGAGAGGTTTGAGAATCATTGGGATAGGCATGATGTTTTAAACACAGAGGATCTCAAATTAGAAAACAAATGGTATAAATTGAAGAACTAAGGCCAGCATTGGACAGACTTGTATGGTTTGTGTCCCATATATGGTGATTCGGTGTAGGATGGGCTAGGGAGGGCATTGATGGGAACTCCATTAACTTGGAACATGAGGATGTTGCAGGCCAGACTTTACAGTAGATATCCTGCAAACAACGGGATGGTTGGATTGGCTGGAGTGAGCTTAGATGGCAATGTCAGCAGATGGAACCTAGGACAATACCAGGTGGACTTTGGTCTAAAGCCCAGAAATATGAAAGAGTGGGTTCAAACCCTATGCTGCTCCTTGTGACCCTGGGCAAATCAGTCAACCCTCCATTGCCTTAGGTACATTAGAGTGTGAGCCAACCGGGACAGAGAGGGAAAATGCTTGAGTCCCTGATTGTAAACCGCTTAGATAACCTACGTGGGTGTAGTCTACAGACCTCCGACTCAATCGCAGCAAATTGATAAGGATCTGATTGTGGATATCCAAAAGTTTGGAAGGAAAGAGGAGGTGCTGCTGTTGGGAGATTTCAATCTGCCAGATGCAGACTGGAATGTTCCATCTGCGGAATCGGAAAGAAGTAGGGAGATTGTGGATGCCTTTCAAGAGACTCTGCTCAGACAAATGGTGATGGAACCCACGAGGGAAAAAGCGATATTGGATCTGGTCCTCACAAATGGAGAGAGTATCTCTAATGTTCGAGTGGGTGCTCACCTGGGAAGCAGTGATCATCAAACGGTTTGGTATGATATAATGGCTAAAGTGGAGAGCGGCCGCACAATACTTAAAGTCCTAGATTTCAAATGTACGGACTTTAATGCAATGGAAGAGTACCTGAAGAATGAGCTGTTAGGATGGGAGAACATTAGAGAAGTGGAAAGACAGTGGTCTAAGCTGAAAGGAGCGATAAAAATGGCTACGGACCTTTATGTGAAGAAAATCAATAAAAACAAGAGAAAAAGGAAGCCGATATGGTTCTCCAAACTAGTGGCGGAGAAAATAAAGGCAAAAGAGTTGGTGTTCGTGAAATATAAAAAATACCAAGAACAGGAGTGTAGAAAGGACTACAGGGTGAAACTGAAAGAAGCCAAGAGAGAGATATGTCTGGCGAAAGCACAGGCGGAAGAACAAATGGCTAAAAATGTAAAAAAGGGAGACAAAAATTTTTCAGATATATTAGTGAAAGGAGGAAGATGAAAAATGGAATTGCTAAACTAAAAGATGCTGGGAATCAATATGTGGAGAGTGATGAGGAAAAAGCAAATGTGCTAAACAAATACTTCTGTTCTGTGTTCACAGAAGAAAATCCTGGAGAAGAACTGAGATTGTCTGGCAGAGTTACACGAGAAAATGGAGTAGATTCTGTGCCGTTCATGGAGGAGAGTGTTTATGAGCAACTTGAAAAACTGAAGGTGGACAAAGCAATGAGACCAGACGGGATCCATCCCAGGATACTAAGGGAGCTCAGAGAGGTTCTGGCGAGTCCTATTAAAGACTTGTTCAACAAATCTCTGGAGATGGGAGTGGTTCCTGGGGATTAGAGGAGAACGGATATGATCACTACAAAAGTGGTCGCAGGGATGAAGCAGGAAACTACAGGCCGGTGGGCCTCGCTTCGATTGTTGGAAAAATAATGGAAGTGTTGCTGAAAGAAAGGATAGTGTATTTACTTGAATCTAATGGGTTACAGGATCTGAGGCAACATGGCTTTACAAAAGGTAAATCGTGCCAAATGAACTTGATTGAATTTTTTGATTGGGTGACCAGGGAGCTGGATCGAGGACATATGCTAGATGTAGATTTCAGCAAAGCTTTTGATATGGTTCCTCATAGGAGGCTGTTGAACAAACTTGAAGGGCTGAAGTTAGGACCCAAAGTGGTGAACTTGGTTAGAAACTGGCTGTCGGACAGACGCCAGAGGGTGGTGGTTAATGGAAGTCGCTCGGAGGAAGGAAAGATGAGTAGTGGAGTCCCTCAGGGTTCGGTGCTAGGGCCGATCCTGTTCAATATGTTTGTGAGTAACATCGCTGAAGGGTTAGAAGGAAAAGGGTGCCTTTTTACAGATCATACCAAGATTTGTAACAGAGTAGACACCAAAGAGGAAGTGGAAAATATGAAAAAGGATCTGCAAAAGATAGAGGAATGAGCTAATGCTTGGCAACTAAAATTCAATGCAAAGAAATGCAGAGTAATGCATTTGGGGATAATAATTGGAAGGAACCGTATATGCTGGGAGGTGAGAAGCTGATATGCATGGACGGGGAGAGGGACCGTGGGGTGATAGTGTCCAAAGATCTAAAGGCGAAAAAACAGTGTGCAAGGCAGTGGCTGCTGCCAGAAGGATGCTGGGCTGTATAAAGAGAGGCGTAGCCAGTAGAAGGAAGAAGGTGTTGATGCCTCTGTACAGGTCATTGGTAAGGCCCCACTTGGAGTATTGTGTTCAGTTTTGGAGACCGTATCTGGCGAAGGATGTAAGAAGACTTGAAGCGGTCCAGAAGAGGGCAACGAAAATGATAGGAGACTTGCGCCAGAAGACGTATGAGGAGAGACTGGAAGCCCTGAATATGTATACCCTAGAGGAAAGGAGGAATAGGGGAGATATGATTCAGACATTCAAATACTTGAAGGGTATTAACGTAGAACAAAATCTTTTCCAGAGAAAGAAAAATGGTACAACCATTTATATATTATGTAACATATATTATGTAGATAATACATAACAATATATTATGTAGATAATATATTGAGGTTTTATGTAGACATAATTTGAGGTTGAGGGGTGGTAGATTCAAGAGCAATGTTAGGAAATTCTACTTTACGGAGAGGGTGGCGGATGCTTGGAATGCGCTCCCGAGAGAGGTGGTGGAGAGGAAAACTGTGACTGAGTTCAAAGAAGCGTGGGATGAACACAGAGGATCTAGAATCAGAAAATAATATTAAATATTGAACTAAGGCCAGTACTGGGCAGACTTGCACGGTTTGTGTCTGTATATGGCCGTTTGGGGGAGGATGAGCTGGGGAGGGCTTCAAGGGCTGGGAGGGTTTAGATGGGATGGAGTAGGTTTTACCGGAAATTTTGGCAGTTGGAAGCCAAGCACAGTACCGGGTAAAGCTTTGGATTCTTGCCCAGAAATAGCTAAGAAGAAAAAATTTTAAAAATTTAAATTGAATCAGGTTGGGCAGACTGGATGGGCCATTCAGGTCTTTATCTGCCGTCATCTACTATGTTACTATGGTATATAAATAAATACCTAAAAAAAAAAGAGCCAAATTTTGACTGATTAAGAAAAAGTCAAGCCTAAAATTAATAAAAATATTGAACACACACACAAAAAGAGACAAGTTAATTTAATCTTGTAATTTTAATGAGAATAACTAATGGGCAGACTGGATGGGTCGTTCAGATCTTTATCTGCCGTCATTTACTATGTTACTATGTTATCTATGCAGCAAGGCGTTTAGAGAGACTTTAGTTTTGATCCTTATTAGTTTTTTTAA
This sequence comes from Geotrypetes seraphini, assembly GCF_902459505.1. Classification (NCBI taxonomy): domain Eukaryota; kingdom Metazoa; phylum Chordata; class Amphibia; order Gymnophiona; family Dermophiidae; genus Geotrypetes; species Geotrypetes seraphini. The sequence continues at coordinate 172,462,162 of NC_047088.1, read as the reverse complement.
TTGTGTTTTGATGTGTTCTGAAATCATATACCAACAAAGTTCAAACTTTTCCATTGTGTATGCTTTCTAAGAAACAGCTTCTAAAAATGTATGTGTTTGTTATAGAGTTGTTGCCCAAGACATGAATGTGATATCAAAATGCAAATATATGGACTAACCCCCTTTTTTAATAAGGCGTGTTAGCCAATTTAGCATGCGCTAAAACAGCTGGCGTGCCTTAGTAAAAGGACCCATAAGTGCAGAATATTCAGGAAAGGTGAGAAAATAGCAAGACTTCTGAAATTGTTAGAAAGCAAGAAGATTGCTAGCGTTTTTAGCGCACGCAGCAGATTACGTGGCTAGAACTAATGCCAGCTCAATACTGGCGTTAGCGTCTAGCGTGCGCGGCTTTGTAGCGCGCGCTATTCCGTGCGTTAATGCCCTAACGCAGCTTAGTAAAAGGAGCCTTAAATGTTCTACCAATGCTTTTTTGTATGTGTGATATTTATCTGGAAACCACAAGAATTTGGTTATGGAAATTTAATGGAACGCATGTGGAAAGCAGAACATTTGCCTGAAGGGCTTATGATTTTTCACTTTAGGGTTGATGAAATGCTTTTCAGTTTGTCCTGTAGACAGAATTCCAGAACGTGAAAAATCACAGCTCAAATGTATTATTTCTGCTCAAGTTTTAGCTTTGAAATTATTTTTCCCTGAGGGAATTTGAACCCTTGGGCAAAACATTCAAGGTTTCGACATATTACAAAAATGAAATTACTTTTTTAATGGCGGGAGAAATGATAGTGGAAGTCATAACTGCTTATTCAGTTTAAACATTTTTTAGAAGGGGTAATAGTAGTGGGGAGAGGGGGGTGATGTTGGATAGGGGGGGAAGGGGGAGGGATGAGAAGAAAATGTAGATATTGGCACAGTGGTTAAAGCTGCAGCCTTGGAACCCTGGGGTTGTGGGTCCATGCTGCTCCTTGTGACCCTGGGCTGGTCACTTGGTCCCCCAGTTGCCCCAGGTACATTAGATAGATTGTGAACCAGGAAATGCAGTGAAAAATGCTTGAGTACCTGAATAAATTCATGTAAATCGTCCTGAGCTCCCTTCAGAGAACGGTATAGAAAACTGAATAAATAAACAAATAAATTTTATTAGAACATATCACAAAGTCACAATTATAATTCAAAGCTTATATAAAGCACATTTACAAGAATACATAAACAGGACACAAGCACAACAAAACAGTAGAAATCCACCCAAAATGGGGAAATAAAAGTCCCTTGAGCTGCTTATTAATTTTAAGGTGGACCTTTGTTAAATGATGGATAGCTTTATGATGTGGAGGAATTTATCAACATGGGCTACTGGTAAGTTGGGATATTTTACTGATTGTCTAAAATGGGACATAGGCTAAAATAGCATGAATTAGGAATAAAATAACATGTCTTAACGTTAGTCCACACTGATGGCTACACTCGTTACGGGGGTAATTGTTAAAGTGCAGTAAAAATTGAGCTTTTACCACACTTTTATTTCCCACAGGCATGACGGACCTGCAGTATCCCATTTTTCTGTCCCAGGAGCAATGGGTGGCAAAACCACGGATGGATGCTCTCAGGATACATCTTAGAGGCTGGGCAGTGGTAATTCTTCCCTCTTGATGGCTTCAAACCCTGAGCCTCCCCAAAGCACCCCAAATCCAAGCCCTCTGTCTTCACCTCCCCCGCTCAGTATAGACTCCCCCAGGCCTAGAAAGCTAGTACTGTGATGTGTAATTGGGTCAAGACAGGAAATAATCCCTACTTGCTCTCACCTATTCCAGTGTTTCGACCCCCTAGTGCTAATATTACAAGGTAGAGAGAGAAGGGGTATTGAGACTTGGAGTTGCGGGGCCAATGGAGGGGCTCAGAATTGGGATGCCCTTGGGGTGGGGGTGAGGGGTTGATTATGCCAAAAGGGGGAGACAGAGATAGGTGCTGTTAGGCATGATTCTGAAAAGGACTTAAGCACCTGTAATGTAGGCCAGTAAAACCCTGACTTACATTACCAGTGCTTAATTTTTGTGATAGGCGCCGTAATGCGTGATTCTGTAAACAGTGCCTAAGCGGGATTGACACGTGGCCGCTGCCTTTCTTTAAGTCATCTGCCAATTTAGGCGCCATTTATAGAATCTGGCTGTTAAGGCCCTCTTTTTTCTAAGCCGACTATCGCAATGGCCTGTAGCAATCGCACCAAAACCCTTTGGGAGTAAGTTGGTTCCAGAGCCAGCAAAAAATATTTGCAAATTTAAAGGTCCTTTTACTAAGGCGTACTAACTGATTTAGCACGCGCTAACCAATTTAGTGAGTGCTAAAAATTTGCACGCCCTAAATACCAAGGCGCCCATAGAATATAACGGGTGCTTTAGCATTTATCGTGCTAATCTTTAGCACACGCTAAATCGATTAGTGCGACTTAGTGAAAGGCCCCCTTAGTCTGAACACAATTTCTGTTGCTTTAGCCTTAGCATGTTATAAAGACACACGGATGTCTATGTGTCTTCATAACATAGGCTTGAAATATATCTCTTTTTGTTATTTGATAATTATGTATGTTCTCATGTGAACCACATAGGTATATGCGGGCTAAAAGAATTTTTAAATAAATATGTCCTTCTTACCTTCACACATAAGTGACCAGTTATATTAAAATATCCACTTGTGTATGAGAAAAATAGTCTGAATAGTTTAGAATATTTAAGATCCTTAGATTATACTATAGAGAAAACTCTCACTGGGCGGAAAAGCAGGTATACTTGATATCTTTCTCTTTAATGGGTCACCTTATATTGTATATGTCATGAGCGAGAATCTAGTTTTGCTATAATGCTCAGTGACATACATCATTATTGCTTTCAACGAGTAAGTGTATAGGATGGCAGGATTGCAAATGTGTCAGTGGAGGCTTTCAGAAAAGACTGCACATTTGTCTATTGCTTTTTAACTCCATAGGAGTCCCATGGATTTGCAATAATCACACCCTCTATTGTGTTTTACTGCTCAGTGGTTTGTGCATGGGAGCTTTTTGATGATATGTCAGACACAAATTATACAATACTGTTATCTATACTATGTAATTGCCATACCCCAAAAATTAAATTGCAGTAGCCTTTCACTTAATCCCATGGTGATATAAATAGATTCGGCTTCTCTGCACTATAATTTGATTTTGCTGAAAATGCTAGTATTACCTTAACAATAAGTGGGGTTAAAAACTCATTCCTTTTCTTTATGTGACAAAAATGGCATCAACTTAAAAGAGAGAAAAGAAAGGAAGAAAAGAAACCCCTGGTGTTAATAAAACTGCTTTTATCAAATACTTTTACATTTATAAATTTAGAAAGAAAGAAAATAATTTTACGTACAGACAAATTTGCATTATTACCAAATCTGGTGTATCTAATGTTTGTTGTGCTTTGTTACTTTATGGAATGGGCACAATGATGTGGCATTGATGTTGGCTGAAATGTGTTGGCGTTTCAGTTGGATGCCACAGTTCAACCAAATTCTTTGGGAAATGGCGAAATGAAAAAAAACGAATGCCTTCAGGGGTTGGGGGAAATGCTTGAAAGCTGGAGAATTTGGTTCCTTTTTTGGATTCGTTGGGGTGCATACCTGGTGAAAATGAAACAGCATTATTAGATATATGGTGCATTTGCAGACTTATTAGAGTTATTTTAACACCTCCTCCCCCCCCTTTTTTTTTTGAAGCCGCGTTAGTGTTTTTTTTTATTGTCAGCTGTGGTGGGTAAAAGTTCCAATGCTCATAGGAATTCTATGAGCATTGGAGCTTTTACCACTGTGGCTGGTGATAAAAAAAGGTGTGTGTGTGTGTGTGTGGGGGGGGGGGGGTTATTAAGGATGTACGAATGATGCCATGACCAGTAAATCATAGAAAATGGTTGATAATGGAACTGGCATTTGTTGAATGTATTTCAATGAATGAAGATTCATTTGTATGTCTGGCTGGTGAAGGGCAGTGTTTAATTTATTTAAATTTAGTAACTGCCTTTTTATGAAGAGATTTGAATAGTAATCAGGGACTCTTACCCCCTCTTTTACAAAGGTGCGCTATGCTTTTTAGCGCACGCAAAATATTAGCACACGCTAAACACGCGCTAAACACTAACACGTGCATATTATCCTATGGACATGTTAGCGGTTAGTGCTAAAACGCTTAGCGCACCTTTGTGAAAGAGGGCCTTAGTATTTATCTCTAGCTGTCCTAGAAGGCTCACAATCTAAAGTACCTGGGCAATGGTGTGCTATGTGACTTGCCCAGAGTCACAAGGATCAGGCAGGGATCAAACTCATAACCTCAGAGTGCCGAGGCATCAGCTCTAGCTACTAGGCCATCCCTTGTCTGTTGACTGTCTTTACTAAAGTGTGGCATATTAATAGCCAAAAATAATGCAGGGTAAGTGCTTTGCAGAAGGTTTTATGTAGATAATATATTCTTAGTACTTACTTTGCCAGCTGATTGTTGTGGCAAGCTAAGCTTGTGTCTTGTTTGGAAAAGATTAAGCTTTGGGCTTGTGCTAACAAGCTAAAGCTAAACACTGCTAAAACTAAAATCCTCCTGTTGGGAAATGACCCCTCAACTCTCTCTTCTATTCCTTTGAATGGAAAAGTTAGTTTAAATATAGAAAACTTGTCAAAGGTTTTAGGTTTTATAGTAGATTCTTTTCTGTTTTTTGAAGCACAAGTGAATCATTTGTAGAAGTGCTTGTTTAGGATGAAGCAAAACTCAGGGCCGTTTGTCATTATTTCTATTGTTCTCATGTTACAGTTTTGGTTCAAACTTTGGATTTATTGCATTTGTTCCCCCCCTCTTTTTTTATGAAGTCGTGTTAGCATTTTTTATCGCCAGCTGTGGTGGTAAAAGCTCCGACACTCATAGAATTCCTATGAGCGTTGGTACTTATATTGCCGTGGCTGGCAATAAAAATCACTAAGGTGGCTTTAAAAAAGGGAGTGTGTGTGTGTGTGGGGGGGGGGGGGGTGGATTGTGTAAATTCTCTTTATTCAGGAATCTCAGTGAAGTGCAACTTTTCAAAAATACAAAAATAAGGTTAATTTTTAGGAAATCAAGGTTTGAACAGGACTCCATTGTTGGCTGCCGTACATTGGCTTCCAATACATGCTCATGTAATGTATAAGTTAGCATGTCTTATATTTATGATATTGCATGGTCTGGCACTAGAAGATGTTGCAGAACTCATTCAAATTCCATTTGGAAGAAGATCATCTAGATAAGAACATAAAAATTGCCGCTGCTAGGTCAGAGCAATGGCCCATTGTGCCCAGTAGTCCGCTCATGCAGCGGACCTCTGGTCAAAAACCAGTGCCCTAACTGAGACTAGCCCTACCTGCGTATGTTTTGGTTCAGCAGGAACTTGTCTAACCTTGCTTGAATCTCTGGAGGGTGTTTTCCCCATGTCAGACTCCGGAAGAGCGTTCAAGTTTTCTACCACTCTCTGAGTGAAGAAGAACTTCCTTATGTTTGTACGGAATCTATCCCCTTTCAACTTTAGAGAGTGCCCTCTTGTTCTCCCTACCTTGGAGAGGGTGAACAACCTGTCCTTATCTACTAAGTCTATTCCCTTCAGTACCTTGAATGTTTCGATCATGTCCCCTCTCAATCTCCTCTGTTCGAGGGTGAAAAGGCCCAGTCTCTCTAATCTTTCACTGTACGGCAACTCCTCCAGCCCCTTAACCATCTTAGTCGCTCTTCTATGGACCCTTTCGAGTAGTACCGTGTCCTTCTTCATGTACGGCGACCAGTGCTGGACGCAGTACTCCAGGTGAGGGCACACCATGGCCCGGTACTGTGGCATGATAACCTTCTTTGATCTGTTCGTGATCCCCTTCTTTATCATTCCTAGCATTTTGTTTGTTCTTTTCGCTGCCGCTGCACATTGTCTTTTTCCTGGGAGGTCTCTACAAGTACTGCCCCGGACATCCTGTATTCGTGCATGAGATTTTTGTTACCTATATGCATCATCAGGTTGGGCAGACTGGATGGACCATTTGGGTCTTTATCTGCCGTCATCTACTATGTTACTTTACACTTAACTACGTTGAACCTCATCTGCCATGTTGATGCCCATTCCTTGAGCTTGATTATGTCACATTGCAGATTTTAGCAATCCCCCAGGCTTCTTTGATGTTTCCTTCTTTTAAAGGCAAAAAATTTAAGAGATTATTTGAATCTTCATTTACTTATAAAGCAGTAGCTGTGTGGAATGTTTTTCCCCTTTCTGTTAGATTGCATTCTTCTTATGAGTTGTTTCATAAGAACCATAAAACAGAATTATTTCAGAGATTTTTGAACAGAAATTGAATTATTATCAATGTTATACTATTAACAACTCCTATCGCCCACCACTTACGAGATATTCAGGAAATGCCTCAAAACTCACCTGTTCTTGAAATACCTAGACAGTTGACCCGTTCCTCTCTTTCCACTCTTTAACGGTTCTCTTGCCCTTTCCCCCTATTGTTCCCCCTTCCCCTAAGTTCTCTCAACTTATACTTTATTAATCTTTTGTAAACCGCATAGAACTTAACGGTACTGCGGTATATAAACTGTTATTATTATTATTATTATTATCTGAAAATAAATCTGGTATATGGTATTAATCACTATTTTTGTGAACAGTTTTGGACCCTATATTTTGGGGATAATAACGGTACATAAAATTCAGATCAGATTAGATTAGATTATGGACTGGATTCAAGAAGGAGCCCAAGATTAGGCACCTTTAAGATGTGTACTAAGCGAATATTCTGCAGCGCCCTTCCTGTGTAGCATGCTTCCCATCCCAAACTTTAGGCACATGGACTTATGCCTGCCAAAAGCTGGTGTAAATCTTGGCACCCTACTGATGGCAGTAGGGCGTGCAAATCCAAGTATTCTATAGCATTGCGCCTAACTCACCCATGCCCCTCCCATGTCTGCACCCCCTTAATGAGATGCATGCTATGGAATTTAAGTGCCTATGATATAGGACCAGCAGATGCACATGTAATTTGTAATTAGTTCCAATTAAGTGATAATTAATTCCAATAATTGATTATTAGTACTTAGTTGACTAATTTGTTTTTGCACGCATCGGGGAATTGAACATAAATTTAGATGCCCAAATTTGGGCAGCCTATACAGTATCTGCACTGACCCCCAAATTCTATAAAAAGCACTCACAGATTTGGGTGTGTGCAATTGAATTCATTAATGAGTCAATTAGAGGTGATAATTTGGATTTTAACAAGTAATTATTGATACTAATTGGATTTAATTAATATGTGCGTGCATAATTTAGGCATGGGATCGGTGTCTAAATTTTACATGAGTCCAAAAAGTGGGGGTGGAAATGGGTCATTGGCAGATCTGGGGCGTTCCTCCAAGTTACACATGTAGTTATAGACTAAGGTGCTCATTTTCCAAAACTATAGACATCCAAAAGAAGGCATCCAAGTGGGTATTTTCAAAACTTACTTTCTAGATGTCTTTCTGGTCATTTTGTCTGCAGTGCGTCTAAATCTTAAGGGGGTGTGTTAGAGACATGTTTTGGGCAGAATTATGGCGGGCTTAGCATTTGAATGTTTTACAACAATAAACATTTTACAAAAGGACCAGGGCACAATTTGAATGTTTTGGGCTTGACCTATTTTTAAAACAAATAATGGCCCATAAGATACCCAAATTGATCAGATGACCAGTAGAGGGATGAAAATATGGCCCCATGCACTCCCTCAGTGGTCAGTGATCCCCTTTCGCCACGAAATAGTACATATATGTCTCTATGACAGCTGCGGATACTATGGCCAGTCCTAGTAGAGCTGCAAGCAGGCCTCTGGAGTAGCCTGGTGGGCAGTGGACTGCAGAGAAGGGGACCCAGGCCCATAGACCATCCTAACTAGTACACTTGTGGTGGAAAGTGTGATCCCAACAAAAACCCACTGTGCTGCCATATAGTAATAATAATAATAATAAACAGTTTATATACCGCAAAACCGTGAAGTTCTATGCAGTTTACAATGATTAAAAATGCTACAAATTGATATAGGTGATACCTGCAGGCATAAGGGCTAACGGGGTGGTAGACAGGTGGGTGCAGTAGGTTGCGGGGGAATTTTGGTGAAATGTGTACCTGGCACCCTTAATGTGAAGTTCACAGCAGTGTCTTCTAGGGTGCCCCACTGCCTTTCTGGCATATTTTTGTGACCAGTCCATTAAAAATGCTGGACCCTCCTACATTCAAATGGCTTGTTTTGGGCATTTTTAATATGGATGTTTCTTTTTTCAATAATGGCAATATATATATATATATATTAGCCGTCTAGCTGGACAAAACGTCTAGCTGGACAAAACATCTAGCTGGGCTATTTATGAAAAAAAAAAGATAGACTTAGACATCCTATTGAAAATTCCCCTCCACGGGAGGATCCACACGGGAGGATTTGCACCACACTTCCATTGATCTAAATGGCCATGCATAAAGTCGCTAAATGCTATTCTGTAAAAGACGTTCAAAGTCACACCATTTATAGAATAGTACTTAGCCCCATTAGCTAAGGCGCTGTTTAGAGAATCTGGGCCTTTGTCTATTCATGCAATCTATTGTCCCTCTCAGAGATCCTATGTACCGTTAGGTAATCTACAAATCTGTCTGAAAATCTTTACACTGAGAGCTCCATTTATATACTCACTGCAGAAACGGAAGGATTTGTTTTTGAGTCTGATTTTTCTTGATATTTTTTTTCCTGTTTTACCTTTTAAAGTACGTATGTGGAGGATAATTCTATAGCAGGTGAAACCTAGTTTAAGCCTATTCTATAAAGAAACTTAGATACCTTCTGTACTAGTGCACGAGTTGCTGAAAATGTGCTAACACATAGGTGCAGACATTTGTACCTCTCAACATTATTTTTCAGTGCACTCTACCTGGATTCCTCACTATTTCACCCTAAGCCAGGCAGCTTCATGATATGAGCTGGGATTTAGCTTATCTGAAGAAGCTCCTAGATTTAACAGAGCATGGATCCCAAGTCTTACTGTTATACTGACTGGAATATGGCCCAGTTAAAATCACAGTGAGCTCGTAATGACCATCTAGTTATCCGATGGCATACAGAAAATAAATGATCAAATTGAGAAGCAGACTCTGGTGCTGAGAACAGTTATAAGGTGACAAAGTGCAAATAAAGCACCTATCTTTTCACTTCATTTCTGACTGGTGTCCTTGAACTGTGTGCCAGGGGAAGCAACTGAGACAGGAGGTCACAGAAGCCACTGTTCATTACCAAGTGAACAAAGAATATTAACATTCAGATAAAAAATATTAAGATTAGACCTGCTCTATTTTCAGATAAAGAAACAATCTTTACGAATATGTTTTGGATCTTTTAAAAGGAGCTAAAAATGCTACAGATATTTATTTTTAGCGATCTTTTTGCCTACCAGGCTTCACCTGTAAAACCATGCATCATTTCCAGGCTACAAACCAGGAAAGGACAAAGCAGCAACAAATTGTGAGAATAGTTAAATAATCTTTATATTGTAGAGCTTTAATTTTTACTTGGAATCAAGATACACATTTCAAACTGAACCGAACTGCCATACATTTCAGCATTGTAGATTCGGTTATGTTAACATTAAATAACATTTTGGCACATGCTGCTTTTTATTATGAGAATTCCATATATTTGTACTCTAGCAATGCCCATTCATTCTAACTCCTTTGCTTTCTAGCATAAAATTGCTGAATGTGTGAAAATGTACCTTTCAGTTCAACTGTGCAGAGATTTTAATGTGTGGCTGGAAATGATAGTGTGTGTGTGTGTGTGGGGGGGGACTTTTTTCCCCATCCACAGAATGATCTAAACACAGTTGTACTGAAAGGTACATTTTCACACATTCAATGATTTTAATGCCAGAAATTTGGATCTTGCATTCAGAATTTCAGTTCTTACATTGTAATTGTCTGATATGGGATGGTTGTGGGAAATTAGATTCTGTGGTTGCTCATCAAAGCCAGAAGGTGGTGCTGTTTACAAGTTGTAGGGAGCAGAATGGTAAAACCTTTACTAGAAAGCTTGGGAACCAGAACTGGTAATTAGTAATGCTCTTTTATTCCTGCCGTCTGAGAACTTTTATCAGTGCTCCCAAAGTCCTAGTATCAGTGTGTGTTACGGGAGTGGAACAATAAAATATTAATTTAGCAAAATTACACCCCCTTTTATGAAGCCACGTTAGGCTTTTTTTATCGCTGGCTGCGGCGGTATTAGCTTCAACGCTCATAGGAATTCTATGAGCGGCGGAGCTTTTAGTGCCGCGGACGATGATAAAAAAAAGCCTAATGTGGTTTCATAAAAGGGGGAGGGGGTAAAAATATCTGTGGATGGTCTGTAATATCCATGAAAAAACTTAATTGAAGAAAAATCCTATCTGAGGGATTAAAAATGTAATTGTTCGCCAGATCTCCTGTGCAACCACATTCAGCGATTGGTGTGCAACAAATTTGGACTTTCCCTTTTGCTTCACCAAATTTTCCCCCTAGACTTTATGGCAAACAATTTTAAGAAAATAAAGTGAGCGAACAAAAAGGGGGTTGATATATTCAGTGGGAGGTAAGCAGGTTGGAGTGGTTTCAAGCCGGTTAACTCCTGCTGACAGGGGTTTGATCTGGTGTTCAGTGACACCTAGCAAGGGTAGTGCCGCTGAATATCATGTCTGACCGTCTTGGACCTAGCTGGGTTGTGACAGGGCAGTCTGGGGAAAAATAAATGTCAGAACTTAGGAGCATTGCCAGAAGTCCATTTGGGGAGGAGACCCTGAGGTGGACTGAGGGGTCTAGTTGGGTTACAAGATTTTCCGTCTGGGAAATCCAGATTCCAAGTCCTACCCCCAGGCCCGCCTAGTCCCACCCTTCCTACACCACCAAGCCCTGGTTCCACCCTGTCATGCCCCAAGCCCCGCCTCCAATCCCACCCCAGACGCGCCCCCCCACTGCTTTTTCTCATTGAGCAGGACATCTGTGCATGCGCGGATAGGATGCAATGATGTCACATGCGTGCGTGCATGTGACATCATTGCATTGTATCCACGCAGGCACGCATGCCCTCCTGCACGAAGGAAAGCTTTTCAAAACCCGGACAAAGTGCCGGGGTTTGAAAAGCCGTCCGGACCCCTGGACATGTCCTCAAAAGGAGGATATGTCCGAGGAAATCCGGACGTTTTGTAACCCTAGGTCTAGGTATTCTCTCCACCTCCCTCTTCACCACAGCCCCCACCACATTAAAGTGTAGCTTTGCTGGTGGGGTCGCCAAGCCTCTGCCAGCCAAAGAGGTCTCCTGTATGAGATACTACTACTATTAAAAATGTCTATAGCGCTACCAGACGTACGCAGTGCTGTACAGAGTCACAAAGGAGACAGTCCCTGCTCAAAAGAGCTTCCAATCTAAGCACACAAGACAGACAAACAAGATGCCGGGGTGGGGGGGATACAGTTAGGGGGGGATGGAATCTGCTGGCTAGGGTGGTGCACAGTGGGCAGAGGGGAGTAGGGTTATGGACTGAAGGCTAAATCAAAAAGGTGAGTTTTCAGTCTGCTTTAAAATAAGGGTAGGGGCATGATGGAAGAACTCAGGTAGTTTATTCTAAGCATACAGAACAGCTAGATGAATGGAGCGAAGTCTGAAATTGGCAGCGGAGGAGAAGGGCAAAGATAAAAGCAGCATATCTAAGTAACGGAGTTCTCGGGGAGGCGTATAAAGAGATTAAGAGAGGAGAGATACTGAGGGACTGTGGCATGAACACACTTGTCGGTTAGTAATAGCAATTTGAACTGTATGTGGAGGCAGATAAGGAGCCAGTGGATTGATTTGAGGAGGGGGGCAAAGTAGGCATAGAGAAGCTGGCAGTAGATAAGTCATGCAGCTGAGTTTTGCATCGATTGCAGGGAGGGGTGAGGCAGTTCAGAGGGAGACCTGCTAGAAGTACATTGGAGTAGTCTAAGCGTAAGGTTATGATAGTGTGGACAAGAGTCTGGATAGTACGCTCAGAGCAGAAGGGGTGAATTTTGGCAATGTTGTAGAGATAGAAGAGACAGGCTTTAGCAGTCTGTTGGATGTGCGTAGAAAATGAGAGGACAACTTCACTTATGCCTATGAGTCCGCTTAAAGATCATAAAGATAGACTCCTTCTCATTATGACTGGATTTGCTCTACAGATGATCCCTAAGAATTGGAAACAATGGGATCATTTGAATTTTCCGTTCTGGTGGGAGACATTGTGCATGCACTATCGGTTTGAGAGAGAGTTGGTAGAAAATTTCTTTAAATTTTATATAAAATTGTGATTTATGGAACCTACCATATTTTGGGTTTTTTTGCTGCCTTTCATATACATCCTTTTACACTGTTCCCTCTAAGCTGAGCAGGAGTCCTCCACCCACAGTCTCACCAATAGAGGGTGCTGTTTTACTGTCACATTTTTCAATTGTGAGGGACAGGCAAGTTCTGCAGGACTCCAGGGAACATACCTGTCCTTAGCGACTGAAAATATTCCACCCCCTAGTGGTAGCAATGCAGCTGGAGGACACCTGCTCAGCTTAGAGGGAACACAAGAGAAGGAGACCATAGGGAGAAGAGTGGATGGTTTAAGAGGATAGAGTTGCAGCTCAGCCTTGGACATGTTTAGGTTCAGGTGGCAGCTAGACATCCAGGCAGCAATGTCTGCCAGACAAGTTGAGACTTTTTCTTGGACTTTAGGTGAAATTTCAGATGCAGAGAAGTAGATCTGGGAGTCATCAGCATATAGATGATACTGGAAATCAGGGGAGGAGATCAGGTTGTCAAGGGAAGAGGTGTAGAGAGAGAAGAGGTCCTAAGACAAAAACCTTGGGATATGCCAACCGCTAGTGAGACAGCAGCGGAAGAGGATCCACCAACACATACACTAAAGGTGCGATGGGAGAGGTAGGAGGCAAACCAGGAGAGGACAAATTCACGGAATCCAAGCGAGGACAACGTATTAAGGAGAAAGCTGTGATTAACAGTATCAAAGGCAGCAGAGAGATCAAGAAGGATGAGGATCAAGTAAAGGCCCTTAGATCTGGCCATTGACAGGTCACTGCAGACGTTGGTGAGGGCAGTCTCTGTGGAGTGAATATTTATAGTGCCTGGACACTATAAATATTCTGTCTGTCCTGCAATAATAGCCCTTAAGTCAGTGGTGCACTTCAGCCACTGACGTTGGCACTGAACTGCGCATGTGTGAGATTGCCAAAGCATGCCTATTAAAGTGGGACTCTTGCAGGACATCCTCTCCAGTCATTAAAGCAGAGGGAGCCTGAGCTAAAGGTGAGGGATCCCAAGCTCCCGAGGCCCCCACCTATGGCTACGCTACTGTTCAGGCACTATAAATATTCAGTGCTAGAGCCTGGATAACTATCTGGTGAGCTGGAGTAGATAAAAGGCTGTTTTCACTTGCCCCAAATAGCTTTCTGGTTACCAGATCTGAATATCAGCCGTAGCTTGACAACTTCCTGTGGCTGCGGAAGAATGGGATATTCGGCGCTGGTATCTATCTTTGATATCTGCTCTAAATCAGCCTACGACAGTCAGTGTTGCAAAATGTGATGACTGCCATAGGCTGAATATTGCCTGGTAAGGTGATATCCAGTGCATCTGGAGGTGGTCATCATTTTTTTAAGCGCTGACCATTGCCAGCTAAAGTAGCCCCAGATATTCAGTGCAGGACCATGTGCAGACTCTGGCACTAATATTTCCATATCCAAGCAAAATCACCCCTCCACCTCCCACCCCTTATGGTAACCATTAGTTCAACGCGGTTTACAAAAGATTACCAACAAAAGTCACAATGGGAGAAATAAAATAAGTTAAGTAGTCAAATACATACGGTATAAGAAAACATATGCTGTTAACTGACTTGGATGGAGCATAAGTGGAACTGTGAAGTCTGTACATAATTTATCAAAAACACCAGAGACGCCAAGTCTCACTCATTAGGAGTGTGTTACACTCGTTTGAAAGCTTTTCTCACTCTCACACTCTTTGGGCCCTATTTCTCACTCATCAGAGCTTCAGTACCAGTGCGCTGATCTTGATCACTGCCAATGGCGTAGCAATGGAGGTTGGTGCCTGGGGCGGTTGGGTCTAGCATCACTGTGCCATGCACCTCCCCACTCTTCCCCACCGCTTGGGCACCCCCTTCCCCCCCAGTATACCTCTTGAAAAGTTCGCTAGCTTGAGCAGCATCTTCCGCTGGCTGCTCGCACCAGCGTCGGCTCCCTTCTGATATCACATCCTGGTCCTGTGGCCAGGAAATGATGTCAGAAGCGAAACCTTGCCGGCGTGAGCAGCAAATGGAAGACACTGCTCATGCTGGCTAACATTTAAAGAGGTACATGGGGGAAGGGCGGAGAGGAGAAAGGACCCTGTGCTGGCATTCCCTGTGAAAACAGTGCCTAGGGCGGTTCACCGTCCTGCCTCTCCCCCCCTACTGTGCCACAGATCACTGCTTTCAAAAGAGGGAAGCTTTAGAGAAGTAAACCAAGTGGTCGAACCACTAGGAAGAAACCTGAGAACACCTTTCTGCCTACTGTTTCCCCTGACCCTACCGCTTTCCCCTTTACTGTAAGTACACGTGAACTGAAAAAGAAGTACATACTTTTAACTACTGGGTGGAAAGCAATTTTCAGCACCAAAAATGTACCCAAATTGCTCCCTGTCTGAATTCTTTCAGAGGCTCCAAAATATAATTTCATGGTGCCTCGATTCATTTGCAAAGCGGTACTACACTTTCATCTTTCTAGATTTATAACCTGGATGTACCATCTGAAAGATCTCACTCTGTGGCATGGCAAATTTTACTCTTTAGCATGGTTCACCCTTGGCGTCTCTGTATATATCACTACTCCTGAGAAGAGGTAAATGCACACGGGTACATTTTAGCATTGATTGTTGCAGCTTTTATGAGTCTGGGTTACTGAGACACATCAGCTCTTATGTTGTCTGTATAAAACAGGCGTGATCAACCTGTTATAGGGGAAAACACCTCCAGGGATTCAAGACAAGGTTGGACAAGTTCCTGCTAAACCGGAACGTACGCAAGTAGGGTTGATCTCAGTTAGGGCTCTGGTCTTTGACCTGGGGGCTGCCGCGGGAGCGGACTTCTGGGCGCGATGGACCACTGGTCTGACCCAGCAGCAGCAGCAATTCTTATGTTCTTAGGCAGCCTTTGGGTCGAATGTGGTCTGCCATTGAATTTTATACAGTCTGCAAGACCATAGGATGTATAGACAATGCTATTAACCAGAGTTTTGGCAATTTTAAATACTGTATTTCACTAATATTTTCAAAATTGGCCCCTCTAGCAGTTTATTGACATCATTTTTAGTTAAATTTTTATTTATCACAGAAGGTCTATGGAGCTCTGTGCATTTCCAGTTCTGAGTTTATGTAATGTTGCAGCCCATAAAGGGTAGTTCTGGCATTGATGTGGCTCTCTGTGTGTAAATGTTGCCCACCTCAGTTATAAAATATCTCCAAAATAGGCATCTACTTTGCATTGGTATAATTTGGTTGCTCAGGTGGCGTGCGGTGGGGCCAGCGGTAAGGAAGCTATACTGGGAGGTAGGGGGACCAATTCAAGATTAGGGCCTGCAAAGTTTGGGAAGCACTGCACCCCATACCTCCCCTCAAACTATACCTATTTGACTTCCAACCTCCTCATATATGTTTTAGATTTCTCATTCTTTTTCACTTAAAATGAGGTACGTAACAAACATCAAAATCCAAAATCATGGATGGTGACCTAGGCGGATACACTGAGTAGGGTTCCTGCATCTGCTATTTTTTTCCCTTGTTTTCTTATTGGGAAAAACTTTCTAACTGATATTATGGTGAAGAGAAAAGGGAAGATTAGAACCTGCCCATCGGGTTCTGCACCATTTCCTGTCTCTTCCATCGAGAAGTTTGTTGTCCAGTCAGCATTAGCCTCCAGAGCTGGTGCTGACAAAGAGGTTGCTTGATGCAATTCTTAGCCCAGAGGAAAGACTTCTGCCTCCAGATCCAGGCACGGTGCCTCTGCTGGAACTATCGATGCAGCTGCTGGAAGTAGGGAAATCTAGTGGCTACTGTAGTATTGATTGAAGGGAGTGTCCAGAGTGAACAAGGGGCTGTTGGAGCGATAGATGTCGCTGCGGTTTTGAATCCTACATAAGCTGAAGTCTTGACTAGAAGTTCAGGAGTTGGTTTGGAACCAAAGAGAACCATTGGAGAACGAGAGACTCAGAAGTTAGAAGATCTTCAGGCTGTGGAACGTTTGAAATAATAGGCTGGTGAGCTCTCCTTATCCCCCTTAATTAAACCTACCCATGTAACTTTAGATTCCAT
Organism: Geotrypetes seraphini; assembly: GCF_902459505.1. Taxonomy (NCBI): domain Eukaryota; kingdom Metazoa; phylum Chordata; class Amphibia; order Gymnophiona; family Dermophiidae; genus Geotrypetes; species Geotrypetes seraphini. Next base: position 172,445,716 of record NC_047088.1, on the reverse strand, counting down.
CTGGGAAGCTGTGGCACATTTGGAGAAGCTTTTTTTAAATGAATAAATTGACAATGGACATTTTTTTGCACCATAGTAAGACATGTCTAGTCTCCCAGGAGGCAAAAACTTTTGAATTAGAGAGGAAAATGGAGGTTGTTCAACAAGATCTGCTTGAGATTTAATCAAGGTCTTCAACATCTGAAAGAAGATTTAGGGCTCCTTTTACTAAGCTGCGTTAGCGGTTTTACTGCGCTATATAGCCGCACATGCTACACGCTAACGCCTCCATAGAACTGGCGTTAGTATTTTTTGTGTAGCGTGGGGTTAGCGTGTGCTAATCTTTAGCGTGCACTAAAAATCTAGCACAGCTTAGTAAAAGGAGCCTTTAATGGGTTGAGTGGAAAAGTTGGAGAATTATATGAGGTGGTTGAATCTTCGTTTTAACTTTTCTCAAGTTAAAAGTGTGAGCTCCTATTGAATTGTTCAAGAAATATCTGATGGAGATTTTGGAGATCCCGAAGGAAGCTATTTTTCCTACCTCTCAAGTGTACTTTTTGCCAGAAAAGAAACAAGAATTGAGGGTGGAAGGACTATCAGTTGATAGTCACACGATTGTTGGAAAGATCTCTAGAAGACAAGTGTGTTAGAACTACGCTCTTAGTGGCATTTGCTTTTGAGTCCAATAAGGACTGGGCAATGAGACTTTATTTTCAAAAACGTGATAAGTTGTTTTGGGAGTGGAAGGTCGGGTTTGTCTTATTATTTGTGTAGATACACAGGAGACAAGAAAATAATTTTTACTAATGTTCCCACAGATTTGGCCTCTGGGCGTTCATTTCTTTTTACAGTTTCCTTGTAAATGTTTGGTTCTTATGGACTCTAACACTAGATACCTTTTCTATGATCAAAAGCAATTTAAGGCTTTTCTTGATAACAAGTGTCCAGTACATTTTCTAGTAGCATGTGCATTTTCTAGTGACCATGGGCAAGTCACTTAATCCCCTTGAGCCCACCAGGACATAAGGGAAATATGATAAAGTAGCTGAATATAAATAATTGAAAGATAAATAAAATATAATAGTGGTGCTTCTGTAAAATTGGGCTGCCTTCTACATCAATGGTTCCCAACCCTGTCCTGGGGGACCACCAGCTGGTTGGGGTTTCAGGATATCCCTAATGAATATGCATGAGCGAGATTTGCATATAATGGAAGTGGCAGGTATGCAAATATCTCTCATGCATATTCATTAGGGATATCCTGAAAACCCAACTGGCTGGTGGTCCCCCAGGACGGGGTTGGGAACCACTGTTCTACATGCCATTTTACTGCATACAATTTTAATATAAAAAAAAGCATAAAATCACTGTAACGTTACAGACATGAAGACATCTATGCAACGCCTAAAAGGCAATTTTATAAAGCATGCCTAACTATATAGATGTGCTTAAATTCGCTGCGCACCGCTGAGCATGATTCTCTATTGTGCGTCTATGTTTCATAGAATCACGCTCAGCGTTGTGCTGCTGGACATCCAAACGATGCCTAACTTTTAGATGTCCTTTACAGAATGTGCCCCCTAATCCCTAATTTTCCAGACTACCATTCTGAAATCCAAAAAGTCCCAAAGATTTCAGATAAGAGATTGTGTACTTGCATATGCATTGATTCATAGGTTAACTTGCAATGCATTTTGCATTCACTGTATATTTTAGGACATGTCAACAAACCAAATGCAGGCTAATTAATGTGCATCCCTAAAAGTCTTATTGAAATATGACAAGACATGTAGACTACAGGCATAGAAACAGAGAAACATGAAAGCAGATAAAGACCATATGGCCTATCCAGTCTGCTCATCCATGCCATCTACTCTTCCTTCCTCTTCCTTAGAGATCCTGTGTACTTTTCCCAAGCTTTCTTGACTTCTGCTACAGTCTTCATCTCCATCACCTCCAGTTGGAGGCCATTCCATGAATTCACCACCCTTTCCATGAAGAACTACAGTACAGTGGTGCCTCACACAACAAATTTAATTCGTTCCAGGAGCAAGTTTGTTATGCGAAAAGTTCGTTATGTGAAACGCGTTTTCCCATAACAATACATGTTAAAAAAAATTATTCGTTCTGCAGCATAAAATATGCTAAGATGACATAAAAAAAGATAAATTTGTCAAAATGGTGAAAATGGTGGTCTTGCTGAGGCCAAACTCTTTGATGAGGTCACACTGTTTTACCCCATATTCACTCCTTCTAATTATTTCCCGTTTCATTTCAACAGAAATCACCTTCCTGCTTTTTTTAGAAGCCATGATATACAGTATATAAAAAATATTGAGTTTATCTTAAAAGGACGACTGTATACAGTGAGAGAGGGCAGAGTCTCAGCGGCAAAAACTGGGACTTAACTTTTCTTTTTTTTTTTTCTAGCATCGGGGAAGCGGCGAGAGTAGCTCCGCCCCCCCAACGCATCAGCAGTAGGCGCCGGGCCCCTCCATAAAAGGAGGCGAGCCGACGGTCCGCCACTGCACAGGGAGCCAGGCGAAGGGCTGTGAGAGAGGGCAGTTAAGCGCAGTGAGTAACGCAGCTCGGGCGACTTCGTTGTGTGAAACGAAGTTCGTTGTATGAATCAAGACATGAAGTTCGTTGTGTGCAGCGTTCGCTGTGCGAGGCGTTCGTTATGCGAGGCACCACTGTACTCCCCCGAATGTCGAAAAACCGCGAATATGGTTTTTAGGTAGGGGCGACAGGAGAGGGCAGCTGGAGAGGCAGGAGAGGGCAGCCGGAGTGCCGGCGAGTGAAGGAAATCACTCACTGTATTCTCCAACTGCCTATTCCTATACTAAAGTCAGGCCTCACCAATCAGGAGCTGCTTTGACACGCAGCTCCGGAGCAGACCGCAAGTGATTTCCTTCACTTGCCAGCACTCCGGCTGCATTCTCCTGCCTCCCCTTCATGGTCGGAACATACTGCAAATTAGCAGAACCTCAAACTGCAAACATGAATGAGCGGGGGAACACTGTATTTCCCCAGGTTACTTCTGAGTCACCTTCAAGCACATTGACCTACTCACTTCATAATATGTGCTCGTAAGGGTTTCAGTGAATAAAGTTGGCAGGGACCAGCATGCTGATGATAGCGCTAAAGTGATGATAGCACTAAAGTTATTGAGGCTGCATAGACGCTGAACATGATGCTTTTATTACTTTATTAAACACTTTGGAATTAGAAACATAGAATACAACGGCAGAAAAGGGCCAGCGGCCCAACAAGTCTGCCCAATCATGATCCCTTCCACCCTCGAGAAACTGTCCCCTATCATACCTCTGTAGCGACCCCACGTTTGTCCCATCGTCTCTTGAAGTCGAGCGGGCTACTAGCCTCGACTACCTGACGTGGATGACCATTCTATCTATCAATCACCCTCTCGGTAAAGAAGTATTTCCTGGTGTCCCCATGAACTCTTCCTCCCCTAAGTTTTAGCGGATGTCCTCTTGTCACCGTGGGACCCATAAGAGTGAAGATTTCCTCCTCCTCCTCGAGGCGGCCCGTTATGTACTTGAAAGTTTCTATCATGTCCCCCCTTTCTCTGCGCTCCTCGAGCGAGTATAAGCGCAGACTGCTCAGATGATCAATTATCTGCACTAAAAAAATGGTGCTGTTGCAGAAAATGTCACTCACTGATTGACTGATGCTACCATCTATATGCCACTCGTGCCTTGCCGAAGACTGTACAAAGCCTATTAGGTAATTATCACTTTACTTTAAAGTTAATAACATGGTTTCCAGATTAATGATGTAACCTTAGGTAGAGTATTAGAATGGAGATGCTAGTATGTGAACTGTGTGAGAAAAGACAACTTAACATTACACCATGCAAGAGATCACTAATTCAGATACTATACATCAGTCAGTATGAACACTTGCTTAATTTTGGGAGTTGGCCATGAAACCTAACAAGTAAAAAAAGCTCCACCTATCTTGCTAGATTTAAGCTGCCAAAATGGGAGGCATGGCCTGAAGCATGGTTAAGCTGGAGAACTGAATTTAACTACCGTAGTTAGCACTAATATCAGTGCTAGTTAATTAATTTATCTTAATCCAGGCCTAGTTTTGGGTGAGCAATATTCGTTGAGCTAGACAGGAATATTTTCTGTTAGAAACCAAACCAATTTGGTTTGAAAATCGGGCTTTTGATAACTATCCCCCCCTCGACGACTTGACATTTAGCTCACACTGTTCAGCAGCGTAGCTTGATAAAAGAGGGAGTAAGTAAAATAACTGGATTCTCTTTCACAGTGTGCAAGTGTTTGGGTTTTATTTTTGTTGGTATTAAGAGATTTTTAATTTATTTAGACACCTCAAGGCTACATATACTACTCTGTTTTAACCTACTATTGACCGAATGTGAAGGAGCCATAAGGTCACAATCTTATTTGAAATGTGCCAATGAAAATTTCCTTGATCATGTTAGGTAAAGTTAAATAACAATGAGTATGTGTATTAGGACTCTAATAATGCAAAAAATGTTTAATGCAGAGGTTGAAGGGGCTGGTCTTTGTTAAATGTGTACATGTTTAGAATACTTGCATAAACACGCATAAATGGCAGCATACCACTTAAGCACCGTTCTGCAAATACATGCTTAACCTACAGTCTGTATTTGCAAGGTGGTGGAACCTACACAGGGGACAGAGCATGGCAGGACATAGGCGTGGCTCCACCTTAATATGCATGTAATTTATAGATGACTTTAAGTTATGCAAGTCTCTAGAGCAGTGTTTTTCAACCGCTGTTCCGCAGCACACTAGTGTGCCGCGAGATGTTGCCTGGTGTGCCGCAGGGCCGCCGGGCCCGGAGCTGACAGGGGGCCCGAGGCAGGGGCGCCAGTAGCTCGCCAAGGCAAAGTGAGTCGATCACCCAGGACTCACTTTGTCTTGGCGATCTAATCTATCGAGCCGATAAGTCTTCTTCTCCCCGACGTCAATTCTGCAGTCGGAGAGGAAGTTCGGGCCAGCCAATCGCTGTCTGGCTGGGCGGAACTTCCTCTCCGATTGCAGAATTGACGTCAGGGAGAGCATGCGTCGGCGTCGGCTTTGGGGCCTGTTATCCATTGGTGGGTCCTGTTCCCCGATGGCAGCGGCAGTGGCAGTGGCTTGGGGAACGGCAGGGAGAAAGAAAGAAAGGGGGCAGGCAGGGAAACAGAAGGAAAGAAGAGAAACAGAAAAAAAGAAAGAAAGGTCAGGGAGAGAGGAAGAAAAAGTTGGGGGAGGGAATGAGGTGTGGAGGAGAGAAAGCATACAGGCTGATAGAAGGGAAGAAAGATTGGATGCACAGTCAGAAGAAGAAAGTGCAACCAGAAATCACCAGACAAGGTAGGAAAAATGATTTTATTTTAAATTTAGCAAAGTGGAGGCAGTATTACCACAGTTTTCAAAGGAATTTGCCCAAATAACTTAATAGTTAACTGGGTAAATTCCCAGAGATGAAAACTTCCCTTCACTTACTATGCACAGTTCTGAATTTATATCTGCTGTCTATATTTTACAATATGGTCACCTTTTACTAAACCGCAATAGTGGTTTTTAGCGCAGGGAGCCTATGAGCGTCAAGAGCAGCGCTGGACATTCAGCGCAGCTCCCTGCGCTAAAAACTGCTATTGTGGTTTAATAAAAAGGATGGAGGGTATATTTGTCTATTTTTGTATGCTATAAAAACCAAATACAGAGAGAGACTGAGAGCTGTTGACGAAGAGCTACGTGTGTGTCTTTCTTCGATTCCAGCCAGAATATCAGCTTTGTGTTCAGCCAAACAGGCCCAGGTTTCGCACTGAATAAAGTATTTTATAATTTTTATTTCGTAATAAAGTAATTATAAAATACTTTCTTTGTGTTTATTTGATTCCTATTCAAGAGAATTACTTTATATATAGTCAATATAGGCAGAGAGTTAAATTTTTTAACATTTTCTAATGGTGGTGTGCCTTGTGATTTTTTTCATGAAACAAGTGTGCCTTTGCCCAAAAAAGGTTGAAAAACACTGCTCTAGAGCACTGAGGCACTAACATACCTGCTCTATGGCTGTCATAAGTACGAGATGCCTAAATGTTAGGCCTTTATATTGAGAAGATGCTATCCCTAGATACAATGCATTCTGATAGCTGCCAAATTCTGAAACATTATTCAAGCTTTGCTAGGTCCCTCTTCTTGTTATCCCCACCAGCAGAGTTGTTTAGTCTATTGCAGATTTTGGTATCATCCACAAAGCCAGACAGTCTTTCTGCAATATTACTTTAAAAAAAATGCACTAGGCCTTGTTGCAAGGAGTTGAAAAGCGTTGCAGGCTTTATCCTGACTATCTCAAGAAGACATTGACTGCTTGAGTGTCTGGAACAAAACAACAAACACAACACCTCCAACTCCACTTGATATAAGGGAAAACATAAAACAATGCTGGCAATCAAGTCGACAAAGTGGAGTCGATGAACTGGAAATTCACAGGTTTGTTAAACACACAAAGTCGCACAATAAATTAAAAACAATTGTAAATGGCACAAATGCGAATAAAAAGACATCAGTAACCCCCATAAGTGTGCCAGTTTGTATAGGATCACACAGTCTTGTGCGCTAAAACAACGTTACCTTGGTAATGACTCCAATTTCCACAAATCAAAATGACTGACAAGTGCTATGGCAGTAAAATGGATTTCAAGTGATGAATGAAAATGTGAGACCCTAAGAGATCAAGATGGCGGCGGAGACGGACGCTTGAACGGGAGCAGTGCTCCGAATCGATAGCGATCAGCGCTGCACATTCTTTCTCCCCCGATGGAATAGGGAAGAGGAAAGGGATCTCTCGCCCTAATCATCCGGCGTCTGGGACCCCGCAGCGCTTGGTTCAAACCTTGATAACGAGTGCTCTTTCCCGTCCATCTGAAGAAACCCTTCCTACCTCGGGGGCGAGTCCGGATACATCGGGGGAGCTCTACGCAGGAGCTGCACGGGCGATTCTGAGCCCAGAGCAGAGGTCGGTCCCTCCTCAACCTGGAAGTGCTCAGGTGCAGGGAGACACAGGAGTTCAGCTGTCCGAAGAGGAAGGGCTGTGCTCCAGTGAAGGAGGGACGCCAGCACGGGAGATTCAGGAGGAAGGTGCAGGTGGAATATGTCAGCTATCTCCCAGCACCTGGTGGGGATCACGTGGGGGGGGGGCCTTCATGAGTGGGGGGAGCAGTGCCGGTTCTTGGGGGGGAGCAGCGCCGCTGGCCTCGGGGGAAGGGGGAACGTATCAAAGCGAGTTTCCATTATTTCCTATTTTGGTTTACGAGCATGCTTCTGGAACGAATTATGCTCGTAAACCAAGGTACCACTGTAATTACTTCTGTTGGTTATTCATGTTTTTGAAAAATCTGATTCCATATATAACTATGCTAGTTATCTTTATTTGAGGATCCTGCTTCAGCCTTTTTTTGTAACTCCGTAATAATGGATGGCGATAGACTGTTGCTGTTGCTCCCTATAAGTATTCTGTTAGCAAAACTCTATATTATTTATGAAACAGAAAAAAATTACAAAGAGGTGTCTGTGCTGATTATTGCTTGCCAATGAGCTAATGCCAATAAAGTTGTGGTACATTTATTTTATTTCTAAAGACAGTATTTGTGATGTCAGCTGCTTCATGGTTATTTTCTTTTATAGGGTTCTTAGAAATGTTGATGAAAGCCGGTATTATTCTTGGGGTAAATATCAGATCATTATCAAAACACTGATATCAGCTTAAGCAAATAACCCTGACGATGCTTTAGGTTTCAGGGAACATGAAAAAGGGAATTGAACTACACATGAATAAAAAAAATAAAAAACTGAGCAGTCTTTAACACCATTAGCTGCGGTTCACTGTGTTTACTGTACGCTCTCCATGATGGTTAATGGGCTGCTGACAGTCAGTACCTGAGAGGTAGTAAACCTGATCCAGAGTTAATTGTCTTGTAATGGAATATGAGGCTTATTAGAGACTACTGTGCATGGCCAATTAGAGCTAAGATCAATTTAAAGGAAAACCAATTTGGGTGTTTTAGATTACTGGGAATACCTGTGTAATTCTCAATAATCTCAACAACTCAGTTCTGTGTGGTTTTTATTTTGGCGGGAGGGCAGCGAGGAGTTTAGACACAGATTTAGGGGTGACCCAAAAAGGCTCACAAACTTTATAAGTCAATTCACTTGCACAGTTTGGAAATAATACACCATTTGCCCTACAATGTCTAATGGGATGGGGGGGGGGGGGGAATTCTCTGGTGAAAATTGGAGCCAAACATACATATGTAGCAAACGTTGGATGACTTTGACCCTTAAAAAAAAGATATAGATATATTTTAAAATGGCAAGGTTCTGTAGCACTTTCCTACACAAGCATGAGCTTGCACAATTACCTCTGTATAAATTGTTTTGAAATTTCTTAGATTGTGGGAGATTAAAGTCTTACACAAAAAAATTCACAAAGTTTAAAACTTGGCAAGCAGATTGACTTCATATTGAAAATAATTAAAGAGGTTAGGATTTAGCTCAAGGTGAGGTAGGTTCTGGTACAGTAGATATTATCCTGCATCGTGGAAGGCTTAGAATCTAAGGGGACCTTTTACTGAATGTGTAAAGAAATTAATATACACCCACCCGAAGGACCGCTCGCACCCCCACAGCCTCCCCCCCCTCCCCCATGGAGAAGCTGTCTACCTTGTTTCCGGATGCCAGCCCAGCTGCTTCCTCTGCCGGCGGTCCTGCCCCTTCTCAGAGCCCTGTGCTGCGCTGCTTCCTCTTCAGGCGGTCCCGCCCTTTCTCTGATGTCAGAGAAAGGGCGGGACCGCCGGAAGAAAAAGCAGCACAGCAGGGCTCAGAGAAGGGGCGGGACCGCCGGCAGAGGAAACAGCTGGGCTCGCTGGCATCCGGAAACAAGGTAGACAGCTTCTCCATGGGGGAGGGGGGGGAGGCTGTGGGGGTGCGAGCGGTTCTTCGGGTGGGGGTGCGAGTGGTCCTTCGGGGTGGGAGTGCGAGCGCTCCTTCGGGGTGGGGGTGCGAGCGGTCCTGCGGGGGGGGGGGTGAATCGGATGTCGGGGGGGGCATCAGGCTTTCAGGGTAGGGACAGGACTTCAAGGAGGAAAGGAGAGTCGGGGCAGGCGAAAACAGAGTCAGGGTCTCCAGAGGAGAGTCGGGGCGGGCGAAAGGAGAGTCGGGCAGCATGCGTGGTATACGGGTGTGCGCGGTATATAAAAATTTATGTACATAAATATGTGTTTTTTGCGCGCTATACCCGTGTGCGCGTTTTACACGGGTGCGCATTATCTATGTGAAAATACGGTACTTGTTGAATAGCTGAGCTTCAAAGAATGCTGGAAAGGCGAAGCAATCCTACTTACTGGAAAGGATAAATATCTTAATAAACCTTCAGGTCCCATACCATATAACATTTTATATATCAATGTAACCACTTTAAAATGTATTCTCTTCTCATCCATCAACCAATGCAATTGATTTTAAAATTGAGCCACCCGATCATATTTCTTAGCTTTGAATATCAGATGCACTCATGTCCTAATGGCAAAAACTAGAAGGATGTTAGGGTGCATAGGGAGAGGTACAGCCAGTAGGAAAAAGAAGGTATTGATACCCCTGTATAAAACTCTGGTGAGACCTCATTTAGAATATTTTGTACAATTCTGAAGACCACACCTTCAAAGAAATATATAATCAGGATGGAGTTGTTCCAGAGGAAGGCTACTAAAATGGTCTGTGATCTTTGTCACTAGTGGGGTGCCGCAGGGCTCAGTGCTTGGACCCGTGGTCTTCAACATCTTTATAAACGATCTGGATATAGGTGCAATGAGCGAGGTGATTAAATTTGCAGACGATACGAAGCTATTCAGAGGGGGATTGCAATGTGACATAATCAAGCTCGAGGAATGGGCATCGACATGGCAGATGACGTTCAACGTGGATAAACGTAAAGTGATGCATGTCGGTAACAAAAATCTCATGCACGAATACAGGATGTCTGGGGTGTTACTTGGAGAGTCTTCCCAGGAAAGGGACTTGAGAGTTCTGATCGACAAGTCGATGAAGCCGTTCACACAATGTGCGGCAGCTGTGAAAAGGGCAAACAGAATGCTAGGAATGATAAAGAAGGGGATCACGAACAGATTGGAGGTTATCATGCCACTGTACCGGGCCATGGTGCGCCCTCACCTGGAGTACTGCGTCAAGCACTGGTCACCATACATGAAGAAGGACATGGTTCTACTCGAAAGGGTCCAGAGAAAAGCGACTAAGATGGTTAAGGGGTTGGAGGAACTGCTGTACAGCGAAAGATTAGAGAAACTGGGCCTCTTCTCCCTCGAACAGAGGAGATTGAGAGGGGACATGATCGAAACATTCAAGATACTGAAGGGGATGGACTTAGTAGATAAGGAAAGGTTGTTCACCCTCTCCAAGGTAGGGAGAATGAGATGGCACTCTCTAAAGTTGAAAGGGGATAGATTCATCCATGGTAGAAAACTGGAATGCTCTGTCATAGGGGAAAACACCCTCCAGGGATTCAAGACAAAGTTAGACAAGTTCCTGCTGAACAAGAGCATACGCAAGTAGGGCTAGTCTCAGTTAGGGCGCCGGTCTGTGACCAGAGTGCCGCCGCGTGAGCGGACTGCTGGGCATGATGGACCATTGGTCTGACCCAGCAGCGGCAATTCTTATGTTCTTAAGGTGTATGGGGACAAACTTAAAGATCTCAATATAAATATTTTGCAGGAAAGATGGAAGAGGGGAGATATGCTAGATATATTTAAATACCTACATGGCATAAATGCGCATGAGTCAAGTCTCTTTCATTTGAAAGGAAGCTCTGGAATAATAGGGCATAGGATGAAGTTAAGAGGTGATAGGCTCAGAAGTAATCTAAAGAAATACATTTTTACAGAAAGGGTAGTAGATGCGTGGAATAGTCTCCTGGTAAAGGTGGTGGAGACAGAGACTGTGTCTGAATTCAAGAGAATGTGGGATAGGCACATGGAATCTCAGAGAGAGGAAGAGATAATGGTTACTGTGGAAGGGCAGACTGAATGGCCATTTGGTCTTTATCTGCCATCACGTTTCTATGTAACTTCTGTACAATGAATTACAATAATCTAACTGGGGTAAAATAATTGCCCTAACTATTGTTTGAAAACTATTAGTAGAAAGGACATAAAAAAACACCCCCTCACTCATTTCATTAACTTGCCGCGATCTACTCCTCCCCCCGATCGAATCGGACAGAAGGGAGCTCAAGCCCTCCTGCCCCGCCAAAACCCCACCGACCTAACACGATTGGGGCAAGAGGGAGGCCAAGCCCTCCTGCCCCAGCAACTACCCAAACCCCCCACCAGCCCGACAAGATCAGGGTAGGGGGGAGCCCAAGTGTTCCTGTCCCAGCGACTACCTAAACCTCACCCCCTGACTCGATCAGGGAAGGAGGGAGTCCAAGCCCTCCTGCCCCCCACCCATAGTCCCCACCCCCACTAAGATACAGGCAGGAGGGAACCCAGGCCCTCCTTCCCTCCTCTTCCCCCCGATGGCCCCCAGAACCTCTGATCGACCCCCCACCTGCCGACTCCGTGACCACCCCAACCCCTCAACACCACCCCCCAACCCCTCGTGCCTCCAAACAGTTGGTCGAATGGACGGGTCTTGAGCCCAGCCGGCCGGCAGGCCTGCCATCCATCGAATTGTGGGCCTTAGGGCTTGATTGGCCCAGGCACCTCAAACCCCACCCACAGGATGGAGTTGGTCCAGAGGAAGGCTACTTATACCTGTTTTGACTTGGTCTAAGTCAAAACGTATGAGTGCCGACTAGGCAACCTGCCTAAACTTTTGGTTATACCTGCTGTACGCCTATGTCTAGGTTTGCCCACCTCTCGCCCTTTCCCCTCCTCCAAAAACACCTCTTTTTGCTCTATGCATTTAGAGGCAGGGGAAAGGCCTAAGCTGGTTTTAGATATCAATAGGTCCTTATCACTAGTCGTTTCAAGTTTCAAGTTTATTTATTATTTGATTAATTGCCTATTCAAATTCTAAGCGATGTATAAATAGTTATAAAGGAAAACTTAGCTTTCATTTGTCCGCTAGAGTCCAGAACCTTTTCTTTTGGGGGATGCCTCAACCGAATGCCCTACAGAGTCCTCCATTTTGTGTCCTTCATCAGGGGCATACTCAGGGTATAACCCGCTATTCAAAATTACTTCTTGTCCATCTCTCCGCAGCTCCTGAGCCACTAAGGTCCAACACCGTTGAAAAAACTCCATCCTCTCTCTCCAATGAATGCTTGCCTCAGCCTAATAGCAGACCCAGCCTACTGACACGCCCCCTTATCTGTAATTCGCTGCTGTTAGCCTTCCCACGGCTTCATTTATGCTGTGCGGAGTAAATGATTGTAGAGTATAAATCCAGAACTGTTCTCTGGATAGGAGAAAAGATTTCCTATTCCCTTGAAAGGTAGGCGATATTCCAGAATGCACCAGCTCATAGCTTCAAAAGCATGACCCATTGCCATACTGTGGTGCACCATCGGAGCATTCTGACACTTGAGCTTAAGACAACTCCAGTGTTCATTGATACAAATTCTTACTGCCCGAGTTGTACTCCCCACATACAGTAGACCACAGCTACATTGAATTATATATATCACAAAAGTAGAATCGCAGGAGGTGTTATTTCTTAAGGAGTAGATATGCTTAGTAAGAGGGTATGTCCATTTGCTACCTTCCAAAGCCTGAATACAAGATTGGCAATGTCTACAGGCTTTGTGTCGTACTGTTCTTACTTCCTTTGTAGAAGGACTTGGGACAGTGGCCCTCACCAATCTGTACGATAAATTCTTTCCCCTGGTGTAAGCAATACACGGATGTTCCCGAAAGACATTGTGCAGCTGCAACACATGCCAATGTCTGTGTATGCTTGATGTGATTTTGCGTGTTTGCACAGAATATGACAGCACACAGACCTGCTTTTTTGTATTCTCCTTTGGCGTCTCACTCAGCAGTAGCTCCCTGTTGGCATGTTTGGCTCTCAAAAAAGCCTTCTGTATGACACTCCTCGGGTAACCCCTTTCCTATAATTTTTTTTGTAATGGCTTCAGATTCCTTATAGAAGTGCTCCATAGATGTACAGATGCGTCGTCTCCTCAAAAATTGCCCAATAGGCAGGGCTTTTATCAGCCTTTGAGAATGACAGCTTCAGTATTTTAAGTAATTATTCTTTTCAGTTGGTTTATGGTGAACCCTCGTACTCAGGATGTACCTGTCTTTACCACTTCTGTATTCAAAAAGGTTACCTTGTTATAATCCCAGGTACTAGTGCCCTGAATATGAATATCCTGGGAATTTAACCAAGTGATGAAGAATTGTAAGGCCGATTCAGTCCCTGACCATATCAAGAAAATGTCAACTGATCATTTATCATAATGCTTTACTTCAGCCACTTTCACCAAAGTCAAGAGCCCATCATTGTAATGCAGGTAACACGAAAATGCAACAGAAACAGGCATTCCATATAATGAGCTATTTTATTTTGAAGAGCAATGCAATTTGATTCCTTTTTTTATAATGATAGTTTAATAAAGAGAGCAATTTCCAAAGCCACTTATGAAGGTAAATACTAATTTACCCAGTTTAATGGGCTGTCTGAATATTCTACAATCCGCCAACATTTAACCACATTTAGGCGAGGTGTTTCTTCCTGGGGACATGTTCTGAGCAAGATTGTGAAAGCATATCACTTGATTGAGGTCATTATTCAAAAGGTTTGTCTGGACTCTCTCTTTTTGGACAGGAGCGAGGGAGGAGGGAATTCCCCAATCGGCCTTGTCCTTTTTTCGGTCGCATGTGACATCCTGAAAGAGTCGCCCCCCACATCCAGTGCAGAGCAGGAGGGAGGAATAATCCCTGCTGCCAGTCAGCTTTTCAAAAAGTGTTTGCAAAGTGAAAGAGGAAGGGATGGGGAGCTGTTGATGGAAGGTTCATTGTTTTCTTTTTTATAAAACAGGCCACCAAAGAAGTCAGCACAGGGCCACTGGGTGATTTTGGTTTTTGTTTTGTTTCAATTAATTAGGATGAAGGGAAAGGGCTGCTATGTTTGGGGGGAGGGGGAGTTAATTGTGAGACTGACTGAGGAAGGGGTAAAGCTTCTCTAGTTTACTGGGTTTGCTTTTTTGAGAGGACCCAGCTAGTTAATGTCTATTTTTGAAGACTGCCTGGCTAAGTTGAGCTGGAAGAACACAGTCACCCTTAGACGCTGTTTACATTTACTAAGATTTGAAATGTGAAAATCATGTGTAACTAAAGATTGTAAGAGTACTTATTTTTATATACACAATGCTGTGCAGCAGGGAAAAGTATTCAGGCACAAAATGCCCCTATCCCAAAGAGCTTACAGTCTAAAGGACTCTTTTACAAAGCTATGGTAAGCACTAACACGTGTTTACTGACAATATTCCCATATGTGCATGATACCCCATGCTATAGAATACTTATTATTATTTGGTGCAGGGTTTATTGCACAGGGGGCATGACTCAGGGCAGAGAGTGGGCATGTTGTGTGATAATCATTGAGTGCAGCTAAATTCCATGCACTAACTGATTACAAAATAGGTTTCAGAATACTGTACGTTTGTTGATTTATTTATTGGGATTTATTTATTGCTGTTATGAAAAGATTCACCCAAGGCAATGTACAGCAGGTATAATTAAACATACAACTTACAATTTTGTTAACCACATAACAGTAGTAAACCATAAATACAATGAATGAGGTAAAGACAAAATCAGTAAATTGAAATTTAATAATAGGACTACCATGAAACAGTTTCAAAAATATACTTATTAACAGCCCTGAAGTTCAAATAAGAGATATAGAATACATACTACAAGGGAGACATACTTATGAAGCATCTAATAAGCACAAATCAGAACATTCAATTAACATAGCTATGACGCTAATGAATGATGCAGATGAAAAGACTGTTATATCATGCTTGGCATGTTGGAACATTCTAGAGTGCCCCTTCTCTATTCCTTCCCCCTCCCCTAGGAATTGTAACTTTGCACTCTGATTTCTGGACAGGTAAAAATATATTTGAAACTTGCAAACTTGAAACGTGAATCTTGAAACGTAAATGGAGGCACCTAAAAAGATCAGGCACGTGGGCAACTGAACAAGTAACTAGCCTCAC
Source organism: Geotrypetes seraphini (assembly GCF_902459505.1). Classification (NCBI taxonomy): domain Eukaryota; kingdom Metazoa; phylum Chordata; class Amphibia; order Gymnophiona; family Dermophiidae; genus Geotrypetes; species Geotrypetes seraphini. The sequence goes on along the minus strand of NC_047088.1, from coordinate 172,430,488 downwards.
AAAGGGCTCCTTTTACAAAGGTGCATTAGGGCTTTGACGCGCTAACTGCTCCCGCCTCCTTTTAAGCAGGCGGTAGGTTTTCGGCTAGTGCGTGCTATAGCACGCGCTAATCTTGTGCGCGTGCTAAAAACGCTTGCGCACCTTCATAAAAGGAGCCCTAAATCACCACTACTACTACATTTCATTTTTATGGTTCTGCTAGATGTACACAGCACTGTACATTAGAATATTCAAGACACCGTCCCTGCTCAGAAGATCTTACACTCTGCTTAACAGACATACATGACAAGTAGGGAGTTCATCAGGAATGAATACCTAACAGCGAGTGTGGGTTAGGTAAAAGCAACCTCAAAGACATGTATTTTGAGTTTGGATTCAAACACAGTCATACCTTGTTGAACTGTATAAACAACTTGCCTTGGGTTTAGTCTCTTATCTGTTTGACCCCTCTGTAGAGGAGAAGCTGTATTACAGAAAAGCATTCCCCAAAGTTTTATGAAAGACTTGTAAGTGTTGAGAGACATTTTAAATTGTTAAAATGAGGTAATCATACGTATGTGATACAGAAGATAATTCCACAAATTGGAAACAGTAACATTAAGGGGCTCATTTTTGAAACAGAAATATGTCCCCAAAATGGCACAAAGCGACAGATGAACATTTTTTTCACAAAAATGTCCAAATCCCTATTTTTGGATCTTAAGGGGGCATGTTGGAGGCATGTTTTGGGTGGGACTAGGGTAGACTTACGATTTGAACGTTTTTCTGAGATAATGGAACACTGTAAAAACATCCAGGTCATAAAATAGGATGTTTTTGGTTAGAAGCTCTTTCAATAATAACTAAGTGCCAAAAAAGGTGCCCAAACTGACCAGATGATCCTGAAAGAATAAAGGCATGACCCCCCTTAATCCCCTAGTAGTCAATAACCCTCTCTCACTCTCCTAAGAGGTGAAAGTGACAGAACATACCAGAACATAAGAACATAAGTATAGCCTTACTGGGTTAGACCAAAGGTCCATCAAGCCCAGTAGCTCGTTCTCATGGTGGCCAATCCAGGTCACTAGTACCTGGCCAAAACCCAAAGAGTAGCAACATTCCATGCTACTGATACAGGGAAAGAAGTGGCTTCCCCCATGTCTTTATCAATAACAGACTATGGACTTTTCCTCCAGGAACTTGTCCAAACCTTTCTTAAAACCAGCTACACTATCCGCTCTTACTACAATTTCTGGCAATGTGTTCCACAGCTTAACTATTCTCTGAGTGAAAAAATATTTCCTCCTATTGGTTTTAAAAGTATTTCCCTGTAACATCATTGAGTGTCCCCTAGTCTTTGTAATTGTTGACGGCATGAAAAATCGATCCACTTGTACCTGTTCTACTCCACTCAGGATTTTGTAGACTGTTTGACAGCTGTAGATATTATGGCTATTCCTCTTAGAGCAGCAAGCAGATCTCTGGAACAGTCTAGTGGTCAGTGCAGTGGACTGTAGAGAAGGGGACACAGTCCCATATCCCACTCTAACTTGACTTGTGGTGGAAAGCCTAAGCACCTAAAAAAACACAAAATAACTACTGAACCCACATATAGGTGACACCTGCAAGCATAAGGGCTATGGTACTGGTGTACACTTGGGTACTGGATGGCTCACCACACAAAATAAGGGTGTTATGATGTGATGTGGACCTGGAACCTTTTAGGTGACATTCACTGCAGTGACCTCTAGGCTATTCCACTGCTTTGCTGGGATGTCTCACAAACTGGGATGTCTGTTGGGATGTCTCACAAACTTTCCAGCCGGCGGCACACTAAATCCCGTGCCCTGGCCGGAAAGCACCCGGAAGTGCGCATGCGCAGATGCCCATCGGTGGAGGGATCCGGGAGCTGTGGGGAGAGGAGGAGAGATGCCGGCCAGGAGGAGAGTCATCTGCACCGGCTGACTTCCTTCAGGACACGCCTCTCGCCACGAGAAACATGTCCTGTAGGCAGTCAGCTGGCGTGGATAACTCTCCTCCTCGCCAGTGTGTTGCGGCACACCTGAAATCTCAAGACACACCACTGGTGTGCAGCGGCACACAGTTTGCGATACACAGGTGTAGCTAATCTAGTAAGATTGCTGACCCTTAGACATTCCAAAGGCTTACTTTTGTGCCTTTTTCCCTAGGACATATTTTTGTTTGAAAACGGCCCTTAAAGAAAGATGCAATGAGCACAAAAATGTCTAAAAGAGAGCGATTTTCAAATCAAAAAGATAGACATTTTTCTGGTTTGAAAATGATAATGTTTAGCACTGGATTTACGGATGTATGCAAGTTACAGAATAAGAATAGTTGTGTATATAACTTAATAGATTAATTACAGTAGATGTCACTTGGCCTTACTAACCAATTATTGGCTTTAGTTGGTGTTAACTGGTGATAATTGGCACTTATTGACGCTTACACATATCACTACCCTTAGTCGATATTCTTTATGTTGCACACACAGATTCCATAGTGCATGACTGCAAGGGGGCGTGGACCTGGGAGGGGCATAAGTGGTTCAGGGGCATGACAGGAAGTTACATGCACAGTTTATAGAATACTAGCATATCCACAATTAGGCACCAGCATTTACATCAGCCATTTGGATGGTATAAGTGTTCATGCCTAAAGTTAGGTGCGTAAATGTAGACTCCCATTAGTATTCTCTAATGGCAGTTGTGTGAGCAATTGCCGTTATAGAAGCTGTACTTCAGCCCTGATTCCATAAACGGCACCTAACATGTAGGCGCCGAAGAGTGCAATTGTCCATCATAAGTTAGGCGCTTTTTCTAGAATCGTGCCTAGCAGTGCCTAAAGTGGTCTTAGGCGCCGTTAGGTGTTGAAACCATAGGCGTACTCTATGCCAGTGTTTTCTTAAATCAAGGCTTCTATTGGCGCCCAAGTCAAAACACGCCCACTATCCACCCCCTAAATGCAAAACACATGATCTGCCCTGTAACCATGTCTACTTTCTGCTAGGCGCCTTGGAGTAGACGCCTACCAAGAGATAGGCGCCCACCTATCAATTAACGGCGCTGATTACATTTAAAAAAAATAATTAAGTCAGGCGTCTAGATCTACTGGGTGCACCAATCTAGGCACCTAACCTTAGATGACTTTTATAGAATCTGGGCTTTAGTGCACATTAACCCGGCACCTAACTTTAGACCAGGGGTCTCCAAAGTCCCTCCTTGAGGGCCGAATCCAGTCGGGTTTTCAGGATTTCCCCAATGAATATGCATGAGATCTATGTGCATGCACTGCTTTCAATGCATATTCATTGGGGAAATCCTGAAAACTCGACTGGATTCGGCCTTCAAGGAGGGACTTTGGAGATCCCTGCTTTAGACAGTTTATACGAATTATCACTTAAAGCTTCTGTGAATGATTTCTTAGCTTCTGCAGGTCCAAGATTTTACCTGGTTAATGAAATACTTAGATGGTATACCGGGTATCTTGTTATACCCCTAGGTAAGCTTCCAAGCAGGGATACAAGTTGGGAAAAGAGACAAAGGACACAATATGCAACGACTGTATAATAACATATGAGTATCTTTCTGAAGCAATGAAGCCAGATGTATTATAATTACATGCAATCTTTATACTTCTACTGGATAGGGATTATAGACTTTCATATAAAATGACAGTAGTTTGCTAACCTAGTTTACTTTTTTCATAAAGCAGAAATATAATGATTTAAAATAAATAGTGGCAATGAGCTCTAGTGATTATGGCCACACATTAATCTTTCTTGGTTTATTTGGGAGTGAAATATAATTTTAAAACCCCTCGATTTAGAAATCCAGGTTCATTTTTTTGGTAGTAACAATCTTCTCAATTTGAGATAGGTAGTAAAGAATATATGTTGTAGATACATGATTATGATTAAAGCAATATGAGCATTCAACTGGAACCTAGTCTTCGAGAGGTGGGGTAGCATGAGATAATGAGCTGGTTCTACTTGAAGGCTATGTTCCTGTATCTTAAGTTTCTTATTTGTGGTTCATTTAAGGGAATCTACTGTTGAAAAGAGATAATGAAGTCTGCTCTCTGTAGACAAGTGAGTTCATGATTTTTCTAACAGAAACTTCCTTTTATTTTCTAGTTGATGTAAGACACCTAGAGTAAATGAGGAGTCTAATGATTAGAACAGTGAACTAAGAAACAGGGAACATTGGTTCAAATCCCACTAATGTATCTTGTGACATTAAGCAAGTCAGTTAGAGAACAATTCTATACTTTGGCACCATGAAGTAGGTGTTACAAATGAGGCATATAGGGCATAATTCTATAAATGGTGCCTAACTGCACCTAACTTGTAAGCGCCATTCTGTGTGATTGTCAATCAACTGCACGGCATTTTTATAGAGAATGTGGTGAAATCAGTTAGCTTAGCGGGGTTTAAAAAAGGTTTGGATACTTTCCTAAAAGAGAAATCCATAGGCCATTATTGAGATGGCTTGGAGAAATCCACTGCTTATTCCTAGGATAAGCAGCATAGAATCTGTTTTGCTATTTGGGATCTAGCTAGGTGCTTGGGACCTGGGTTGGCCACTGTTGGAAACCGGATACTGGGCTTGATGGAGCTTCTCAGTATGCAATTGTTATGTTCTCATGTTCTAATCACACCTAGCTGTGCCTAAGCAGACTTAAGTATCATTAGGCATCATAGAGTTAGGGGCCAGTATATTAGGACTAATTTACTGGCGCCTAACTGGAACGCCTAGTGACACCTTAGTCAACCATGCCTATTCTCTGCCATAACCACTCTTGCTTTTCAGGTAGGCATTATTAGGTGTTGGAGGGCACTTCAACTTAGGCATCACTAGACACTGTGTAGATATTTCATGCAACCTAAATTGATAATTGAAATGATTTTTTAAAATTGGTTTTTAATGGTATGGCCAATTGCCACACCATTTAAACCAATTAAAAACAATGTAGTTCCATGCAGAATGTCTGATGTAAGTGAGCACATTTAGGTGTGACAATCAACACACACAACTGATAGTATTCTATAAGTTGTGTGTTGTTTAGTGGCATGCCCATGACTGTCCATGTGTGTCATTTTGAATTTATTAGTGCCAATGATGTGGCACATACGAGGGGCTGCTGAAAAATTCTCAGCCCAACCAACAAAGTTGGGGCACTCTCCATTGAGGGCTATACACGTAGTCCAACGATTTTCCACTTTTTTCATTCCATCGGAAAAATACGGAACACAAAAAGTGGAAAGTTGCTGGACTAATTCCCTCTTTTACATGAGGTTTATAGTGCTGGCAACCATGCTAAGTGCTTTATGCTGCTCTGACGGCCATAGAGTTCTTGCAGAACAGCGCAGAGCATTCAGCGCACTGGTGCGGTTTTGTAAAAAAAAAAAAAAAGGGGGGGGGGGAAGGTAAGTGTATAGTCCTTAGTGGAGACTGCCCAAGCTTTGTTGGTCGGGCTGAGAACTTTTCAGCGTCCCCTCATACTTCTTGGCACCTGTTTATAGAATTACCCAATTAAGCTTCTATTTCCTCAGGTACAAACTTAGATGACAAACAGGGAAATACTAACTGTACCTGAATAGAGCCTGCCCTGAGTTACCACTGAAAACGCATGAGCTAAATCCAAATTAAATTGAGATGGGAAGATAGCTAAGGTGATAAGTGCAAATATACTTAAATGACTTGGGCTAATGCTGATCTGCATAAAGGTGCAATTATATTTGTTATGAGGATAAAACATGTTTCTGGTATAAAGCCTGATGAATTTTACATGCTATTTGCAAAATTAAATGTTAGGAGAAAATAGCCCCTTGCATTTTTGCTTTATAGAACTATCATCTGCTCAAGGAAAAACCTTTATTACATTAAAAATAAAAAAGGATGAACAAAATAATGATAAATCTCTTTTCCAATAATATTTTATTGAGAATTTTGAATACAACCAAATCTCTTGATACTTTGCTTTGAAAAGTGATCCTGCAGTTTTGGACCCCTGTGAACTTTTTCATGAGACAAATATGCAGTATTTAATTTTATCCAGCTATAAGGGTCTCAATGTTTTTTAAGGTATGGAATAAGCATAGTGAATTATCATTAATAGCATGCATGCTTAAAAATGGAACTTTCAGAGGCACTAAAAATAAAAACTGATATCATAAATCATACATGATTGTTTAGGTTCTTTGAACGCATTCCATTATGTAATTAAAAAATGTTGTTCTAAAAAGTCTAATTCACAATAATTCATATCAGGGATGCACAATTCTATCCCTTGAGGGCAATATACCTGTCTAGATTTCAGAATGTCCATAATGAATATTCATGGCATATATTTGCATATTGTTAACTACCCTGAAAACCTGACGTGCATAATCTTTTTAATATTATAATGATTTTGGATGTGGTTCTTATATTTTTTTTGTTTATACATTCCTATGCGTTTGTGAAAACTTAAAATTAATTCTTGTCTAATATTTTAAATACTGCAGATATAATAGTTTGTATTAAAACCCTGATATAATTTTAATTTGTTTTGCTGTTTTCTGCTTATGCATTTATTGGTTATATTCTGTTTATGGTTATTGGCTATATACAGAGTGGCTGAATGTTCATGTAGTCTATACTATAGGGCAAATCCAATTGCTGACCAGGTAAGGCTTGGCTGGAAATGAAAATAAATAGTATGCCGTAGAAAAAGAAAAAGAAATTATTCTTTTTCAGAATCAGGTATTAAAAAATAGCGCAATCTTAATTTGAGATGCTCATAAGTGCAGCTGCATTTGCCATTTAATTATAGGTATCTCAGAGCAGCAATTTTTCTCCGACATGCTGTATCTCAAAAGTCAGAAAATTGCTTCTTTTTAAAGATGACAATAGCACGGTATGTTTCCAAAAGAAAATGACAAATTATACAAAATCATTACTTTAAATACATTTAAATAACCAGGAAGAAGTCCTAATTGAAAAGTTTCTTAAAATATGAAAAGTTCTGAGGTTGTTCTGTATTCCTGTGTTTGTGTTGGTTGCCATGCAAGAAGACTGCAATGATAAAGCTGCAATTACTTGTTTCTTTTTGGTTCTATAAACAAAAGAATGTATAGCTTTTGCCAGTTTTATAAAATACATTAGAAACAGAGCTGTGGTTGTTATTTCCTTTGTATTTTGTGTTCTCTTAAAAGTTAATAAACATTTCATAAAATAAGAGAATGGATACTATTACTGTTTGAGCATAAAAGCCCATTTTATAAAGAACATTGAAGGGGGAAGTTAAGAATGTGGGTTATCATTTTTTTTTTTAATATATTTTTTACTTTTAACCTCAGTCATTAGAAACTTGGTTTTATTACATAAAATAGCATGAGCTAATGGTAAATTTTATAAATGCCCCTGAGATTGCCATTCAGACATTCAGGCTGAGACTTGATCATTTCTGGTGGTATTTTACAAATGATCTGGAGAATATGAAACCTTTTGTAAAATATTTATAAGGGGTATAAATGCATAGATATTTGCCAGCATGTATAGCAAAAAAGCAGCCATTTAAAAAATACAGGCAGTCCCCGGGTTAAGAACGAGTTAGATTTTTAAAGCTGTTTTTAAGTCGAATTTGTATGTATCTCAGAACTTGTAGATTTTAAGATCCTTGCTGCTTACCTCTGCTCACAGCTGACAAAAGGGCCAACTGTCCCTACCAATGTTCCCTCTAAGGTACAGCATGCACAACCACACACTGTTCTTAATGTGACCATACATCATTCCTGAATCTGCTGCAGAAGTATAGGAGTCTATGCCACTGGACATCAATGAAGCCGCAACCGCATTCTTATGTACGAGTCGTACTTCAGTTGGGGGTCTGTAACTTGAGGATCGCCTGTATACCTGTGGAAAAAAAGAAGGGTCATGAACCTGGCAGCTTTCATGTTGAAATATCAACATTTTCATATGGAAGTAGTGGTTTTGCAACTTACACATGTAAATGACACTACTTCCATATGTAGCTGTCCCATTTTGCCCACCTAGATGTATGAGTGCCACCATTTAAGTAGTGAGGCCACAGTATTTTCTTAATTTTAGAGGTGGAAATAAACAGTGTTATATTAAGGCAAATCACTCCCCTAATCACTTGTGTAAATCCCTGGCTGAAACACTTCTTGAAAATTTGTACATGCTTTTGAGCTGGTGTGAAACCCAATAAATTCCTATAAATGCGTATTCCCTTTTTAAATGGAGAATATACAGTACATGTAGATTTTGTCCCACCTAAAGCACACCAAAATCACACTCCACTATGCCCTTTGAAATCTTTGTGTGGTGTGGATCTCCATATGAAATTGCATTTACATTTATGTGCAATCTATATGGCTAAATGCCACGAGTCTTCTCGTGGTTGATCGGGAAGTGTCGCATCACAAAACAAAACAAAAAATCGGGGGATTTCCTTGATAAAGCCCTTAGGGGCGAAACGTAGGACTATGTCAGAGTGCTTACCCCCACCCACGTAGTATAAGATGAGTACACTATTCTAATATATTTAATGAAATATCAAAAAATCTATAGCAAAATAATTATGACGATTAGGGATACCAATTTTCTGTATGATCTAAAAGTTTAGCGGCATACAGACGGTATCACCGAGGTCTGTGAGCTATAAAGCATTAAGATAAGTTTATATGAGATCTTCCTTTGGCTATTGGCACATAGACATACATCTAAATAGATCTGAACCACCTTGATATAGACCCTTTTTCTGCAAAAATCTGAAAACATGGCTTTTCAGAAACAACTACCTTAAATCTTAATCTGACACAGAACTTATACTGAAAGTTCTCCCCTATGTGAAGACAGCACCATATGAAACTCAACACGTTAAGAATATAAATTTGTTCTCAAAAGTACACTATACACGAGAACTCATGTTAGCGATGTCAATTGTAACTTGCCTCAAAGTTCATCTAGGGAGGATTTGGCAGGATGGAAGCCTGCATATAACATATAACAATTGCTTCTTTCAGAGTTTGCAGTCATATTTTGATCTCAAGAAAAATCCAGAAATTGTGAAATACATATTTACATTAATGCCATAATTCTATATATGGTGCTCAAAAAGGTACATGCAATTTAATTGATAAATGAGCCAGTTAGCACTGATAATCGGACACTATTAATCATATCTTGGAGCCAATGGGCATTAATAAAAATGTGTGCATACGTCTTTAAATGTCGGGATCCTGGCATTCCTGGAATTTGTGTGCAGTGGTATAAAGTTCAGGGGATCCACCTAATTTAGCCATGAGAATTTACACCAGGTTCTCGTATATTCTCATGCCTCAAATTGAATGTGGATTCTGGTGCCAAATCTTATTCTATAAATGGTACTCAACTGTGAGTGCAATTTATAGAATAACCCTTTGGAACAGATTCTGTAAACAGTGCCTATATTGGCCGGCGTCTAGAAAAATGGCACCAGCCGCAAGTCAATCATACTTAGGCACCAATTACAGAATCTCACCCAGTGGTACCTATATATAAACTTAGGGCGGTAGTTTTTTGGCTAGCACGCGCTAATCTTGTGCATGCGCTAAAAACGCTAGCGCACCTTCGTAAAAGGAGCCCTTAGGTGCTGGAAAAGTAGGCCAGTGTTTTAAAGGCCTACATTTCAGGGGTTTAAGTTTTTGGAGAATTGCTCTTAGCGGCACCTAAGTCATGCTCTACCCGCAAAAATTCCCACTTAGGCGTTAGGCGCCGCTAAGTGCTATGCGATAGGCACCTACCTTTTATAGAATAGGTTAGGTGCTTATTGTTCAATTATTATTATTTTTTTTCAATTATTGAAGCTATTAAGGGGATTTTGCCAATTAAGTTAGAAAATTGGGCCCTAAGCTCAAATCTGGGTGCCATTTACAGAACTGAGTCCTATTAGGTAATTTTAGCAGCATTACCCATGGTGTAGCAAGTTTCAAGTTCAAGTTTTATTTAAAATTTGATATACTGCCTTAAATAAATTGTCAAAGCGGTGGACAATGTTAAGACTATTAAAATCCAGAGGAAGAAATAAAAAAACAAGGCTTTACTGATGCCTGGGGAAGTGGCGCCCCTCCCCCGCCATCTTCTCCGCCCACCTCCATCTGCTCCTTCCCTGCCCCCTTCTATCGCGCACGCCTATTCTCTGCCCTTAACCATACCTAATTTTCAGGTAGGCCTCATTAGGCATTGGAAGGCACCTCCACTTAAGTGTTGGAATGTGCCATGTGGAATTCTGTGCCTAACTTTTAATTTCTTAAAATTAATTATTCAATTAACTTAATGGGTCATTCAATTATCATGCCATTTAAGGTAATTGACTTAATTTAGGTTAGGCACGGATTTTAGTTTGATGTCTCTAGGCAGCCTCAATTATGGTGCCTAGAGGTGCCTATCTATGGTGACATTTAAAGGCCCTACATGACTATTGGATTCATAGTTGATGACTCTCACTTTTGATTTGTGTTTCATGCACCATCAATGAAGATCTATATCTTCTTGTTTTGTGTGTAGCTTGTGATGCCACAAATTTTAGCCACTTAACCTTAATTTAATATTTGAAAACCCCCCCAATTCATTATGCATTTTAAATAGTTGAAGACAGTAACATATAGTTCAACTTGACAATATAACAAGGACGTATTATTTTGGGACCACACTGTATACACTTCTTCCTCCCTATTCACGGTTTCGGGGTTCACGGTTTTGATTATCTGCGATTATTTTTTTTGGGGGGAAAGCATAGTTTAGGGCCTCCCTACAGGACTTAAAATGTCTAGTAGTGCTATAGATTACTCTTTACCTGGTGGTCTAGCGGGCTTTAGGGGTAGGAGTGATCTTCCTGTGCTCCTGCCCTGTGTAGATCGCCAATAAGAAATGGCTTCCGTGAGCTCCCGCTGTAGTCTTGAGAGACTACGGGAACTCACGACAGTCATTTCCTATTGGCGATCTGCATGGGGCAGGAGCATAGGAAGTTCATTCCTGCCCCGAAAGCCCGCTAGACCACCAGGTAAGGCCAAGATGCCGGGGGGGAAGGTGGGAGGGAAGCGGGGGTGGGTCAGAGCCGGACGAGAAGTTATTCGCAGTTTATCATACTTCGTGATCCTGCTTTGCCTCTATCCCCCGCGAATACCGAGGGAGAAGTGTAATATACTTTTCTTTAGGCAGAGTTCTATCATCTTCTTTTGTTTCCTGAAACACACATTGACTATAGACCGATGCAAAACTATTGACATCTGCTCAGTTATGTCTGCACATTATACAGTACTAGTCTTTAAGCCTGTTACATTAACGGGTGCTAGACTAGATGTGTCTGTCTGTCTGTGTTTCTTTATCTCTCTCTCCTTGGTCGCTGTCTGTATCCTTCTATCTCCCCCTCCCCCCTGAGCAAAGCTGTCTGCCCCCAGCACACACCTCCCCAACAAATGTCTCTCCATGGCCCTCTTCTGTCTCCCCCCCAGAGCAAAGCTGTCTGTCCCCAGCACACCTCCCTCCAAAGCAGCCCCCTTTCCCTCTCCCTATCTCTCCATGGCCCCTTCTGTCTCCTCCCAGCACACCCCTCCCCCCAAAGCAGTCCCCTTTCCCTCTCCCTGTCTCTCCATGGCCCCTTCTGTCTTCCCCCCAGAGCAAAGCTGTTTGCCCCAAGCACACCCCTCCCCCCAAAGAAGCCCCCTTTCCCTCTTCCTGTCTCTCCATGGCCCTTTCTGTCTTCTCCCCAGAGCAAAGCTGTCTGTCCCCAGCACACCTCCCCCCCAAAGCAGCCCCCTTTCCCTCTCCCGCTGACTCTCTCTCTCTCCATGGCCCCCTTTCTCTGCCTGTCTTTCTGTCCCTCTCCATGCCCCTGTGTCTTTTTTTCTTTCTGTCTCCCTCCCTCCCACTGTCTGTCTGTCATTTTTCCCCATTTCCCTGTGCAGCAGCATTTCCATTCCACTTCCCTATGCAGCAGCAACAGCATTTACCTCCTATCCCCCCCTTTCCTGTGTAGCAGTAGCAGCATTTCCCCCCACCCCCCTTTCCCTTCTCTTCCCTTACCCTTCCCTGCTCCATTCGGCCCCTCCCCCTTTTTTTACTGCCGTTGTCCTGCTCGATCTGGCCTGCTCCTGACCCTCCCACCGCCGACAAACCTCTGGGCTCCAGCTGCATAGGCAGCACTTTAAACACGCTGCTTCGCGGCCTTCCACTGCCGATTTCCTCTGCCGTCATCAGAGACGCGGCAGAGGAAATCGGCAGTAGAAGGGCACGAAGCAACGTGTTTATAGTGCTGCCTACGCCGCTGGAGCCGGGAGGTTTGTGGAGGGTCAATGGCCGGAGCGGGGCTGCTGTCCACCACTCAGTTGCTGCCACTGGTGCTGCCTACGCCGCTGGAGCCGGGAGGTTTGGAGAGAGCACAGTCGCGCGCCTTCAGCCACCGCATGCGTCTCCAGCCCCTGCAAGCGCCGTGAGGTGTCAAATAGAATACTGCCACAGAAGCACACCTCACGGCACCAGGAATCACGAATTTTCAAGAGCACATGCGCGCTCTAGGGTTTTATTATTTTAGATTACTATATGTTGCATAGTGGCACTGGCTTCTGTTATCACCTTTGATTTCAGCATTTAATGATGGTGGAGCTATCACTAGCATGGAAGTTAAACCGGTCAAAGGGATTTACCTTAGTAGCCAAGTAGTTTCCTAGGTAAAATGGGGAGCTATAAATTTTACACTGATCAAAAAGAGATGGGTCTGTCTAACAGTGTGCAGGGATTTTGATTTGAAATCCCCATGTGTGGTTTAAACCACAAAATTTGCCCCTATTACAAAGCAGGTGCAAAGTCCTTGGGTACTAATGCAGCCCAATTGCAACTGATTCTTGCATTTTCTAAGAAAACGCCACCTATGACACTTTTAATTTTAGCCTCAGAGATGGATGGGAATCGAGGTGCTGGTTCCACATTACTTTGAAGTTCTGTGGTAGTAGAGATGAGCGGTAGAATCAGGGCCATTATGGCCTATGAGGTTTGATGTCAGAGGGTTGGGAGGGGTTTTGCTGCTTCATATGGATTTTAGTTTTAGGAATGGGGAAACTGTGGTTTATGACTCCTTTGGGGCTTGACTTACCATGACTGGTAACAGAGATGTGTTATTGGTGGCAGAAAAGAAGATATGTTACAGGCACCTGCAACCAACATCCTCTGAAACTAATGGCTTTATATCTATCAGTAGACTGTACATTGAACTCCGTGAGAATGCTTTTTAAAATAAAATACATAGACTCCTAAAATTGATTGCAATGTCATGCTATCCTTTTTGAAAGGACAAATTTTATTCTAATTAGCAAATCTTTTTATTAGCAAATTTTATTCTAATTAGCAAATCTTCCCTCTCATTTGTGATTACAGAAAAGTAAATAAAAATGTGAATTTTGTGATTGTGTGGAAGTTACTTATTTTTTGACAGCAAGACTTGGGCCAGTTGACAGCAGTTCAGGCAACACCAACATCATGATGTGTAAAAGAATTGCACAATTTTACCTACTTCTTGCCTTGTTAATTTAATCCGTTAATGTTTTTATTGGCGTTTCATAGCTGCCTTTAGGAAGACATGTATCCAAGGTGGTTTCATGGCCAAGGAACAGTTCACATGCACTGAGAGTGGCTGAATCCTGAAATGAAAACTTCTGGACATAATATTGATATCCAAGACTGGTTAAAGCACATTCCGCCTTAACAAAGCCCCTCAGGAGGGGCAATTTGAAGTGCGGGCGTTATTCACTCTCTTTAATTACCAAGGTGACTGTTCCACTCTTGGTCAGCTTTGCCTCCAAAGCACTAACATTTGACCAATTTTGAGAAATTATAGGCAGGGGGACAGTACAAGAAGCTAAGTCTGTTAAAAATGAAAAGACATGATTATTTCACTGAAACTGCACTTTTTTCTTTTTATCTTCAGAAAGAGACAAAGGGAATACTTAAAGAAACAACCGTGACGACAGCCAAAGCAATCAGTGATTTGCTGGATACCTTTGTCTATAGGAGGCACATAGTAATTTCTAGATGTTTGGCAGCATGTGTCAAACCTTTTCTTTTCTTCCCCTTTCCATTTTGGATGGCCAAGCTGATTATCTAAAATAGAAAATTAGCACACAATGGGTTTACTCTGCGATACCCCTTATGCAACTAATGGCAAAGCTTGTTAATTGGTTGTAAATGCCAGCTGGGTGCCAAGATAATACTTCAGAAATAAGCAGGTATTCTGATAATTACAGCAATCTTCATCTATAAAGGCTTAAGTATATGAAGTCGTGGCTGGCTTAAAACCAAGATTTATCCCGCTGCACTCAACATTAAAAGAAAAAATAAGATGAAAACAATAATGTAACAAAACAATTATATAGCAGGAAGCTTTGCACGGGATTTTTTTTTTGTGTGTTTTTTTTTTTTTGAGATTGTGAAAACTCAGAAAGTAAAACAGTGCAATAATAACCAGCTATGGAAAAATAGGCCATTTACATTTGTGTATAATTAAATAGTGGGCTATGCAATTTCACTTTTTAAAGTAAACTGCCTTTTCCCTTTTTTATATAGGGCAACCTAGCCATAATTGCTGCATTAAAGCTTTAATGAAAAAAAAAAAAAAGTGCATATCAAGATGACATAGTGCATCTCCATTTATAGCATGGTGTTCTGTCTGTTTAGTAAAGGGAAGCTACCGAGGAGATTGAAATTACAACAGTCTTAGTTCATTTTTAAATGGCTACAGGACGCTCATTCCTGGCCAGTAGCCAAACACAGTCTCTCTCTTTCTCCTTCAGCATTTAAGATTTTAATAGTTTTCTTATATATATTGAAGTGGACTAGGGGTTAGCACATGACAGGCTGCTCACAAGGGAAACCAGGCTTCAAATGCAGTTTCCCACACTGATGCTTCTAATGATCTTAAGCATATTACGTTAGCCCTTATTACCCCACATTCTGATTGGGGCCCTTTTAGTAAAACTATAGCAAAAGTGGTTTTAGCACACTTTTCTATTTTCTGCATTAATGACCACATTCTAATTTTGTGTACAACCACAAAAAAACAGGGAGGAATGGAGGGAAGTATAATACAAAAATTCAAAAATATCACTCCAAAACAAAAGCACCACACAAGCCAAGAAAGCTAGCTTATTACTTAACTGAAAGAAAAGCCTCAGACAAATGGAGAGGTGTATCCACACTCTTCCACCAAAGTATCATAGGCAAAAAACTTTCGCACAAGTTTAAAGTTAGCAGGTGGGAGGAAAAAAATAGCCGAGAATGATTAATGGTAAAAACCACTGAACACAAACAGGCCAGGCCGACGATCGTTTCGTGGCCGGTAACCGCTGCTTCAGGGCCTTAGCGCCAATCCAGGCTATCAGTACGCAGATCCTAACTGCTGTTTTCAACCAGTTAGGATCTGCGTACTGATAGCCTGGATTTGGCGCTAAGGATTTGGCCAGGCCCAGAATTTGGCCATTCTTCAGGGATGGAACCAATTAAAATAAAAGTCCTATAGAAAAAATGAAGAAAAACAAGCCAAATGAGGGGGTGCTGAAAGGTTCTCAGCCCAAACAAGAGAATGACGTGGATATGATTCAATCAATGATCTGAAATAATGTTAAAACATAGAATTTTGTTTCTGCAAACTGGCACTTAATGAAATATGATAATACTGTTTTCAGCTACAGTGGCAAAATAACACTCAGAATTTAGGAAGCTGGTTGGTTGGGCTGAGAACTTTTCAGCACCCCTTCATAGGGATGGCTGTATGGTACCATCCCTAGTAAACTGGACACACAGACATCTCAAAAGAGTAGAATGGCAGCCTGGTGGTCAATGCAGTGGACTTCAGATAAAGGGACCCAGGTAAAAAATGTTTGGGGAAAAGTTGGGACTTTTTATCTGGACCTGTTTCGGTCACAGCTAAGTCAAAAAAGGTGCCCAAACTGACCAGATGATAATTGGAGAGATTAAGGGCTCCTTTTACAAAGGTAAGCTAGGGCCTTAACATGCGCAATAGCACGTGTTAAATTCCCGAATGCGCTAGCCACTACCGCCTTCTTTTTAGGAGGCAGTAGATTTTCAGCTACTGCGCGCTATAGCGTCCAGTAATTTTGTATGTGCGCTAAAAACTCTAGCGCACCTTTGTAAAAGGAGCCCTAAGGCATGGTCCCCATTATTTTTCCAATAGTCACTGACCCCCCCCTCCTATCCCCCAAAGATGTGACAGTGACAGTACATACCAGGCTCTGTGAC
This sequence comes from Geotrypetes seraphini, assembly GCF_902459505.1. Taxonomy (NCBI): domain Eukaryota; kingdom Metazoa; phylum Chordata; class Amphibia; order Gymnophiona; family Dermophiidae; genus Geotrypetes; species Geotrypetes seraphini. The sequence continues at coordinate 172,414,196 of NC_047088.1, read as the reverse complement.
AGCTTCAGATATGATGTCCATTCCTTTTTATGCTAGAATACATTGGCTGCCTTTTGGGGCCAGAGTGTTTTTTAAGTTTGGGTATATTTGCTACAAGGCTCTCTTTGGATTACTACCCTCTTATCTAGTACCCTATTTGAAACTGCTTAATTCAAAAAAACATACCAGAAATTTGAGTATGTTTATTTTCCCTACCCCAAGGGCCTGTCGTTATATAACTTTCTTTGACAGGACATTAGAATATCAGGCAGGGAAAATGAATTCTTGGATAAGCCCATTGATTGTTCAGGCTCATTCTTACCCTGTATTTAGGAAATTATTAAAAACTCATTTATTCGATATACAAGAATGTTGATTTTTAATAAGTTTAATTTTATAATGGCATTTTTATTAGGTTGTGTCTTTTTATCTCTTTCTTTCACATATGTTGTATTTAACTGAGGTATTAATGGCTGTGTGTTTGAAACTGTATTTTAACTATGGTGTATTAATTTGCTCCAAAACTGCAGTGTGTACGAGATTGTATTTATTAATTAAAATGTTTTTAACTTTCTCTATTGTGAACCGCCTAGAACTACTGGCAGGGCGGTATATAAGAAAATAAATTATTATTATTAGAGTAGCAAGCTGGTCCCAGGAGTAGGCTAGCAGTGAACGCAGTAGACTGTAGAGAAAGAGATTCAGATGCACATCCCACTCTAAACTACTACATTTGTGGCAGAAATTGTAGGCCTTCCAAAACCCACAAAATACGTACTGTACCTAAGGATGAGACACTTGCACACCTGAGAGCTTTTGTACAGTTAGGCAGTGTTTTTTGTGTTACCAGAGGCTTCACAATACAAAATAAGGATGTTAAGGAATTTGTACCTGGGTCCCTTTAAGTGAAGTCCGCTGCATTGACCACTAGGCTGCCCCTGTGCTCCGCTGGGATGTCTGTGTGACCAGTTTACTAGGGATGGTGCCATGCATCCATCCCTCTGGTTTCTCATTTTTCTCTAGGACGTTTTTTAATGGTATCTAAGGAAATACATATTGAGTACAAAAAGTCTGGAAAACAATGATTTAAAAAAAAAAAAATCTTTTTTAATTTTCAAAACTAATACAAAGTGCCAGGAATTATACAAACATTAATAATCAACGTAAGCACTTAAATTACATCAATAACAATGCAGAAGATAAATATCCCTCCCCTCCCATCCAACAAGTTAATCAAGAAATAAACCAAAAAGATATCTCTTCCCCCCCCCCGTCCTGGATATGTATAAAAATAAACAAAAATAAAATAAAAGACAACTATGTTGAAGTAACAAAAGATGTCAATGGGCCCCAAACCAAATGTAAAAAATTACTATGCCCCAACATATCAGCATTCATCTTTTCATATTTATAGCCTAAACATAAACTGACCCACCAAAAAGGAAAGTTGAGGCGGTCGCAATTTTTCCAATTGCAGGTTATCATTTGCATAGCTATCCCTGTCATAATTAGGAAAAGCCTGCATTTGTAGCGATCCATGGGAGGCTTGATATGCAACAATTTTCCACATATAATTGTCTCATACGTCAAAGGGATTGTTGATTCCAGTATGAGGTTAATCTGTCCCCATATAGTGATTTATGAAAATAGTGATTTTTGAAAGAAAAAAAATAGATGCTTTTCATGTTTGAAAATTGCACTTTTCAGGATGAGAGTTTTAGATGTTTTCATCAAAAAGTCTACAATTGGACATGGATATCGTATCAAAAATGCCCCGGACTGTGTTAAAAAAAAATGTTGTAATGTGCCTAGAGCTTGAAATGGAGTAGAAATTCCAAAAGTGCTAAATTATTATTAACATAGGTAGAATGGACTTCACCAAAAAAAGATGACTGGCATGCTAAATAATAAATCATGCCAAGCAGCATTGTTTTGACTTGGTGTCAGTTTCTTTCTGGCTAGCTGATATTTTTCTCTAGGGTTTAATTGCCACTTTAGTGCTTTCTTTCATTGAATAAAGCTGTCAACAGCTAGAACCAACTATAAAACGTAGTGCAATAATTATTCATTTATTCAATTACACTTGTACTCACTTGATCACTGAAATTTTACAAGAGGAACAATGGCTTAAAATCAGCAATCCATCTCATTAATGTCATAACCAAGTACAATTATTGTATACATATAATATAAGCAATGTTAGGTGTAATGAAACAACTTCATTACACCTAACACACACAAAAAACAAAACAAAACAGGTAGAGTGCAATCTGAGTGTAGACATTCTGCAGAAAATGTTTTGAAAAATGGCCATTTCTTAGATGTACGAGTATTTGTGTACAGTGTGACTATCTTTTGAAACCATTTCTGAAAAAAAAAAAAGTCCAAAAGAACACACAAAATAAACCATTGGGACTTCTTAAGGTCAGCAACCTTACTAGACTGGCCACACAGACATCCCAGCAAAGCAGTGGGGCACCCTAGGGGTCATTGCAGTAAACTTCACACAAACTGTCCCATGTACCCATCTCACCATAACTCTCTTATATTGTAAGGTAAGCTCTCCAAAACCCACCTAAAACCTACTGTACTCAACAACAATAACCCTTATGCATGTAGGTGTCACTTATATGTAGGTACAGTAAGTTTTGAGTGGGTACATAGCTTAAGAATATAAGAGTTGCCATACTGAGACAGACCGAAGGTCCATCGAGCTCAGTATTTCCAACAGTGGCCAACCCAGGTCACAAGTACCTGGCAAGATCACAAAAAGTAAAACTGATTTTATGCTGCTTATTCTAGGAATAAGCAGTTGATTTTCCCAAGTCCATCTTAATAATGACTTATGGATTTTTCTTTAAGAAAGTTATCCAAACCTTTTTTAAACCCTGTTAAGCTGCTTTCCCCACATTCTCTAGCAAGGAATTCCAGAATTTAATTCAGATGAATGAAGACATATTTTCTCTGGTTTATTTTAAATCTGCTACTTAGTAGCATCATAGCATGCCCCCTAGTCCTAGTATTTTTGGAAAGAGTAAACAAGTGATTCTTCCTGCTCCACTCCACTCAGTATTTTATACATCCCTATCACCCCTATCATATCTCTCTTGAGCTGTCTCTTCTCCAGGCTCTTAAGAACTGGAACTTATTGCCAGAAGATGTGGTAACAGCAATTAACGTAACTGGTTCTAAAAAAGGTTTGGACAAGTTCCTGGAGGAACAGACCTTAGTCTGTTATTGAGAAAAACATGGGGGAAGCCACTGCTTGCCCTGGATTGGTAGCATGGAATGTTGCTTCTCCTTGGGTTTCTGCCAAAGTTCCTGGAGGAACAGACCTTAGTCTGTTATTGAGAAAAACATGGGGGAAGCCACTGCTTGCCCTGGATTGGTAGCATGGAATGTTGCTTCTCCTTGGGTTTCTGCCAAAGTTCCTGGAGGAACAGACCTTAGTCTGTTATTGAGAAAAACATGGGGGAAGCCACTGCTTGCCCTGGATTGGTAGCATGGAATGTTGCTTCTCCTTGGGTTTCTGCCAGGTACTTGTGACTTGAATTGGCCACTGTGGAAACAGGATACTGGGCTAGATGGACCTTTGTTCTGACCCAAATTTGCTATTCTTATGCTTGTAGTACACTCTGGACATCATGAAATGTCTAGACCTAAGAACATAAGAATTGCTATACTGAGACAGACCGAAGGTCTATCAAGCCCAGTATCCTGTTTCCAACAAGGGCCAACTCAGGTTCCAAGTACCTAGCTAGATCCTGAGTAGTAAAACAGATTTTATGCTGCTTATCTTAGGAAGCAGTGGATTTTCACAAGCCATCTCAATAATGGCCTATGAATTTCTCATTTAGGAAATTAACCAAAACTTTTTTTTAACCCTGCTAAGCTAACTGATTTCACCACATTTTTAACAATGAATTCCAGAATTTAATTGCACATAAGGTTTAGATTAGATTAGATTAGATTGTGTGAAGAAATATTTTCTCTGGTTTGTTTTAAATCTACTACTTAGTAGCTTTATTGCATACCCCCTAGTCTTAGGGGTCCTTTTATCAAGACGCGCTTGCGGGGTTAGCGCGTTAGACATTTCATCATGCGCTAACCCCCGCGGCAAGCAAAAAAACTAATGCCTGGTCAATGGAGGTGTTAGCGACTAGCGCAGCAGACGGTTTAACGTGCAGTATTCCGTGCGTTAAACCCCTACTGCGCCTTGATAAAAGGACCCCTTAATATTTTTAGAAAGAGTAAACAAGCAATTTACATCTACCTTTTCCACTCCACTCAGCATTTTATATACCTTTATCATATCATACTGGCCCATATTTTTTCCAAGCTGAAGAACTCTAGCCACTTCAGCCTTTCCTCATAGGGAAGTTGTCCCATCCCTTTTATCATCATGACTGTTGCTGACAAAAATGGCCTATAGACTTTTATCCAAAAATCCTTTCATTGTGCCTCCGATAGGCTCCCTGCCTCATCAAATTACATGAACACTCTAAAGCAGACTACAAGAGTATTTACTATTAATCTTAACCCATTTGTATATCATGGAGATTTTCTTTGGTAGTTTTGCAAAAACAATACAGCCATTGGACTCAGCATTCATGCAACAAACTCCCATAGAAGAACTTTTTAATCAATGCTTTATCTGTAACCAGTGAAAATAATGATTAGACAAGATTATACTCAGCACATATCATTTCTAAAGGCTTAAAAGCTCTATTATCTACTGGTTGATGTGCAAACCAAATGTATCATGAGATGTATTTAGAGTTGTGCTATAACACTACAGTTTATAGCGGTATATCAAGTATTAAAATACAATAAAATCATATCCTGTCAGTCTTTTCAATGAATGACTTTACCTTGTATTTTTAATGCTGGATTCAGACAAAGGGAATAAGAATCAGGATCTGGCTGCGAGGAGCCACTGAAAAGTTCTTAGCCCAACCAAGAAGAGAATGATGTGGAGTCATGAAACTTACAAGTTATTCTGCACTTTTCTTGACACTTTTCATTTCCAATGAGACAAATTCATCTAGTAAATGGGCACAAGTATAGGGAAGCCAAGCTATTGTGACATCACCGATGAGGTTGGGTCTTAGGCATTGGTGGAATGAGGCATTATGACATCACAAAATGAGGGGCCACTGAAACGTTCTTAGTCCAACCAAGAAAAGAATGATGTGGAACCATGAAACTTGGAAGCTATTCCTCACTTTTCTTGACAATTTTCATTTCATTTTATACCATTGAAACAAAAAGTGTCATGATAAGTGTGAAATAACTTGTAAGCCTCATGGCTCCACATCATTCTCTTCTTAGTTGGGCTGAGAACTTTTCAGTGGCCTCTTGTACAATACTGTATTTGCAAAACTCCCGACAAATACTGTATTTCTTTCAGTGCAGCAATAAACTAGGGCCCCCTTTTACTAAACCGCGCTAGCGGGTTTTAGCGCCAGGAGCTGCGCTGAATGCTGCACACTGCTCCCAACGCTCATAGGAACTCTATGAATGTCAGGAGCAGCGCGGGGCATTCAGCGCAGCTCCCGACGCTAAAATAAGCTAGCGTGGTTTAGTAAAAGGGGGCCTACAAGTATGGGGCATAATTTTCTGAATCTGCACAATAGACAAACTAAGTATGAGATAAGGATTAGCTAGCCCCATTTCCAATTGCAACCATCTTGGCATCTCTTCGCTCTCACTGTCTGTATATTATGTAAAAATGGCAGCCATCAAACAGGCATTAAGGATACATTTTAAATTCTGGCAAATTTTTTTCCATTATTCTCTTTAGTTAATTTTAACTTTTGAAGTACAATTTGAGTGGCTTTATAATGGTACAAAAACTTAACATTTCTTGTTGTTTTTTTTTTAAATGTACTATAAAATTCAGTAACCTTGACAATAGGGGGCAATATCTCCTTATTTATACCCAATGACTCCATTAAATAATGCCAAAATATTTCAAAGAGTCTATGGAATAATCAGTCTTGTGATTTTGATCTTATTCATATTTTCTAAATTCTTCCCTTCTTCAAAACTATCTCCCCCCCCCCCCTTTTATCAAGCTGCGCTAAAGGTTTTTAGCACAGGCTGGTGAGATAAGTGTTCCGATGCTCATAAGAATTCTATAAGTGTTGGAGTATTTACCATGCTGGCCCATGCTAAAAACCTCTTGCGCACCTTGATAAAGAGGGGGAGGGAGGGTTATATTATCACTAAATAAGGAGTATTGCTGTGCTTCTCATAAGAATATAAGAATTGCTGCTGCTGGGTCAGACCAGTGGTCCATCATGCCCAGCAGTCCACTCCCATAGCAGGCCTTAGCTCAAAAACCAGTGTCCTAACTGAGTCTAGCCTTACCTGCGTACGTTCCGGTTCAGCAGGAACTTGTCCAACTTTGTCTTGAATCCCTGGAGGGTGTTTTCCCCTATAACAGCCTCCGGAAGAGCGTTCCAGTTTTCCACCACTTTCCGGGTGAAGAAGAACTTCCATACGTTTGTACGGAATTTATCCCCTTTTAACTTTAATAATAAGAACAACTTTATTTTTATATACCGCCATACCACAAACAGTTCTAAGCCGGTTACAAGGGAAGAGACTTTATACAGACAGCGACATTATAGCAAACTTTTGAATTTACATTGGCTTGTTAAGTTTAGTCAGGTTTATCTGGAAGTGTATTGGGAGTACATCAAGTTGAGGTGGGGGTCAGAGAAATTTGTCAAAGAGATAGGTTTTTATTGATTTTCTAAATGTTTGGTACGAGAGTGCGTTTGAGATGAAGTTGGTTAAACATTGGTTCCATTTGCCTGCTTGGAATGATAGTGTTCTGTCGAGGTTCTCCCTTTCGTTCTTCCTACCTAGGAGAGAGTGAACAACCTGTCTTTATCTACTAAGTAAAAACTAAGGTGCGTTAGGGCTTTAATGCGCGGAATAGCGTGCGGTACATTGCTGCGCGCGCTAGATCTTAACAGCAGCTTTGAGCTGGCGTTAGTTCTAGAAGCGTAGTGTGCAGTAATTCCCTGCTTGCGCTAAAAACGCTAGCACACCTTAGTAAAAGGAGCTCTAAGTCTATTCCCTTCATTATCTTGAATGTTTCGATCATGTCCCCTCTCAGTCTCAAATTCCTCTTTTTCAAATCCTTCAGTATAATTTCCACTTATTTTGCTAAATGATTTCCCAGTTTGGGACTTTTTTCATTCAGCCTTTTAAAAATTTTAATTCAGTTTACAGACAAAGAGCCAGTGCAGCTTGGAACATAATGGGCAGGGCCTGTCCCAACACTTCCACCCTCACACCGGTTTTCCATATGATTCATTATTTTTCAAGTTCCATTGGAATAAAATCAAATGCCAATGTAGGTCTAGTGAACACAGCTGAATTAATTTCCAGTTTAGGCAGCGAAAACAGCACCTTTCCACAAGCAACTTCAGAAAAGTTAATCCCATTTTCTGAAGCAGTAAATCTCCCACAGAATACATAGAAGAGGGATACACCAATCTTCTTTCTTTTTTGAAGCACAATGTACGTGTACGCAAAACTGGTCATGCACCACTGGCACAGTGCTTACTATCTGTCGTTCTGGTGCAGCAGTCGTCAGAGAAGAGACTACAGTTGTTCAACATTTCATACACTGCCATTTGGAAATCCAGGCATTGCGGTTTAAAATATTACACTATCAAAATCAAAATACTAAGCAGAATAAGAGAAACAGAGCTACAGGCAGTCTTTTTTCCTTTTCCCCTTAATTCATTTTTTTAAATGAAAGATTGAGAACAAATAAAATTCACATTCCCTCATATGTAACAATATACATAGTTGAGTGTTATCGTATTTCATTAAGTGCCAATTTGCAGAAACAAAATTCTCTGTTTTAACATTGTTTCAGATCATTGATTAACATAAGAACATAAGAATTGCCGCTGCTGGGTCAGTCCAGTGGCCATCGTGCCCAGCAATCCGCTCCCGCAGAGGCCCATAGGTCAAAGACCAGTGCTCTGAGTCTAGCCTCACCTGCGTACGTTCTGGTTTAGTAGGAACTTGTCAACTTTGTCTTGAATCCCTGGAGGGTGTTTTCCTGTATAACAGCCTCCGGAAGAGCGCTCCTGTTTTCCACAACTCTCTGAGTGAATAAGAACTTCCTTACGATCGTACAGAATCTATCCCCTTTTAACCTATTCCCTTTGAACCATATCCACGCCATTCTCTTCTTGGTTGTGCTGAGAACTTTTCGGCACCCCCTCGTATTACTATTATTGACAGGTGTTACTGTAAAAAATGAATTATCCCTGTTTTCAAAATGTCATTCAGGAAGTGACCATTAAGATCTGTTTTAGGAAAATGGCATGTAGCGAAGAAGATAAAATTGCAATTTGTGACAAATTAAGACAAAGCGTGTGCTAAGGGAGTTTCCTAATTACCCTCCTTTTTACAAAGCTGCGATAGTGACTGAGTCTGCCACCCAGCAAATGCTCTGATGCTCATTAAATCCCTATGGACGTCAGAGTGATTACCATAGCAGCAAGTCACTACCGCAGCTTTGTAAAAGGAGCCCAGCGGTTGGACTAGTGCATTTTCATAGATCATATGAGAGGGTGCTCAAAAGTTCTCAGCCCAACCAAGAAAAGAATGGCATGGATATACTTCAATCAATGATCTGAAATAATGTCACACCTCCCAACCTGTTACTCTTGGAGTTCACAGAAATTCAAGGTGTTGTTGCTGAAGGGTTTCTTCCAATGTACAAGCAATGTTATGAATAAGGGGGGAGCTAGAGATGCCAAAGAGGAACCATCCCAAACAGCGTGATTTACCTCACCAAGGAGTGAGATTATTCATAAAGTACATCCAGGGTAATTATCCAAGATCACAAGGAAGACTAGTGGGATTTGAACTTTAGCTTTCCCGAATTTCTAACCATTAGACTACTCCTTCGCTGTAGCGTCTACTGGGATAATTTCTCATGGTACGTTCTAAATTCCTTTGTAAGAAATTCTTTTGTAAGATTTCCTGAGCATGTCTCCAGGTGATATTAATGGGAAATTGAAGAAGTTAAGAAGATCATAAGTTTACACTTCTGCTCTGATTTGTCTAAAAATTCCATTTTGGGATGTGTCCATGACTTGCTGTACACGTTGCTCATGATTATCCATCTGGGTTTATTTCCTTGAGGTAACTCCCAGGACAAGATCACTTTGAATTGATAGGACCTATTCCTTTGAGCTTCTGCTAAGATGTTTGTTCTGAGTCACCTGTTAATAGGTTGAGGCTCAGTGTTGGGTCCTAAAGTAGTTGCATTATCTCAGGCAGTAGCATCAATAGCCCCAGTCCCCTTCCCCCATCTGATGCTTTCATTATATCTAGGGTTCAGCCAACAGATGCCAGAGACAACCCATCTTGTCTGAGATGGCTGCTGACACTCCACCTACAGTCATGATGTCAGCTCCTGGCCTCAGTGGCATGGTGTGGTGTTGGCGTTTGTTGTTGTAGGATGCTTTTTTGTGAAGCACAATGAGAGATTTTTAAATTGGTTTTCCTGTTTTTATTGGGATCATTTGATATTTACATGATATAAGAATTTGTGACTCCTGATGCTGAAACATGGTCTGGTGTCAAGTCTTGATTTGATTAAACTTTTTACTAGATGAAAAAGTGTCTCAATTTGTTCAGACCCTACACCTTTGTTTTTTTGTTGATTTAACTTGGGTGCAATCCTTTTTACTTTGCTGTTTTTACTACCTTGCTGGATTTTTTTTGCTCTGTTTTTGAATTTTAGACATATTACCCTGGCTTTGTAAAATCAGGATTTAGATGTGTATGCAATATACTTATTTAAAAGTTGTATTAATAGTAATAACCTGTGCTACTTGCCCCTTAGCATGTGTTATTTAGTTGATTTCAGTACATACAGTAATGATACATACAGATATGCTACATACAGATATGCAAAATGAAATTTCTTGTAAAGCAGCTCATTACTATGTAAATCCTAGAACATGACTTGGGAACACTATAAGCCGTGTATACACATAAAACCAGCAAAAAGCTAGGGTTATTTTACCATGCTAGGAGACACCCAAGCACAAACAGCCAGCAAAAGTCCCCCTCCCAACCCAGGTCCCCCCCATATACAAGGCCCCCAAAGCTGAAGAAGCTCTTATTTGGAAACATGACTCTTAGTGGTTGCACTGCGAGACTACAGCCAAGGGTTGATGGTGCCATTTTGAACCCAACACTAGCTAAGCAGGAGCAATTGGGGATTTCTTCTTCTTTCCCCACTAGGGACCAGGGATATTGAAAGGTAGGCCTAAGGAGATACTTGCCCGCTTAAATCGCCTGTGCAGCACTAACCACCTAAGCCAAAACCAGCAATTCAGTGAGTGGTTCAGGGACAGAGTCAGCACTTAATTGGTTAAATTATTTGGTCAAATATCAGTCCTATCTTTGGCTGGTTTAACATACCCAGGTAAGTGCCAACCATCTGCACATACCCGGATATTCAATGCCGATGTCTAGATATGGACTAGAGAATGACACGGGGAAAAAATTTGTCCCCTTCACCGCCCTGTCACCGGCCGACTATCCTCTGCACCGCCCCGTCACCGCCATCCCTTTCACCGCCCCGTCACCGCCACTGCCATCCCATTCACCGCCCCGTCACCGTCACCGCAGCATGCATAAAAGCCTCAAACAGGTATGATTTTATATACTTATCTTTATTAACGTATAAAGTAAAGGAAACATTCTTTACAACTTTACAACTTAGTTAACTATACAAAAACAAAACACAACCTGTACTTTTAATTGTCCTTATTTTTTTAACCCGTAGATGAACAACAAATCATCCACAATCTCTGGATTCAGTCTAGTTCTCCTTTCTTCCACAGTCCTTTCTGCAATAGAGAATGCCCTCTCTGAAGATGTGCTGGTAGCTGGAATGCACAGTATCCCTCGTGCAACTTTTGCTAATTTTGGCCAGCATTCTTGTTTATTTCTCCAAAATCTTAAAACATCAGCATCACTACTGTATATAATATTAATTCATTATGGTAACCACAAAATTAAAAGAAACACAAAGCACACTGTATGCAGAGAAAATATTAATTAATATTTGTTTCAAAGAGGTCAAGACAGATGACTAAAATATGCAATGTCACTTCAGAAACAACTATAGAAAAATAGACAAATATAATGCAAAATATAGATAACTGATATAAATTCTCAAAACTGACACATTTTGATCACTAAATTGAAAATAGTCATTTTTCATACAATTTTTCTATCACTAATCTTCCCCCACCCCATATATATTCCGCAGGTTTTCAAAGAGATCAAGGCAGATGATTTTATGCAATGTCACATCAGGAACAACTATACAAAAATAGACAAATATACCCCCCCTCCCCTTTTACTAAATCGCAATAGCGGTTTTTAGTGCAGGGAGATGCGCTGAATGCCCTGCACTGCTTTCGATGCTCATAGGCTCCCTGGCTAAAAACCGCTATTGCGATTTAGTAAAAGGGGGCCATAGTGCAAAATATAGACAGCAGATATAAATTCTCAAAACAGACACATTTTGATCACTAAACTGAAAATAAAATCATTTCTCCCACAAGTGGACATGCTTTATGGCTGCTTTAACTGTAAGGCGCCTGAATCTAAGGCTATATGCTACCATTCTGTAATGGAACCTGGGAGCCCATTCACTGCTATAGAATAGGCGTTCCCTGTACAGTCTCAGGGTACCTACGAGGAAGAACCCACTTGGAAAATTGCCCCTTATTTTTTAAGGATTATAAAAACAGAAGCAATAATATGAAAAACAAAACCCAGCCTTAAAACAGGCTGAATTAATTTGTGAACCATTATTTAAAGGATACTCAGAAAAAATATTGTTTTCCCTTAACTTAAATGAAATAAACATATTCCTACCATCATTTGACTATAGCTAAGGGAAAAAGAACCTCATAGAGCTGCAGTGAAATAGAAAAGTGATTTTGTTTTACTGTAATCTCTGCATTAAGTAGATTTGCACACCCCAAGCTCCTTAAATCTTGATGCACTTCTAGCTTTTCCTGTATCAGACTTTGCAAGATTAATAAATGGAGCATTCTTCTGCCTGCCAGTTAAAGGATAAAAAAAAAAAAAGCCTATAAAGTTCAAATCACAGCTTGACTAAACTCGAACTTTTTTGATTTCATTCTTCCTGGCTGACCACAATAAGCACCAAGGTTGGGGAAGGGGTAAAACGCGGACCTCACGGACCTGACGGACCTCGCGGATCTAAACCCGTACCGCCTTAAAAATCTGAGGTCCGTGTCGGTCCGTGTCCGTGGCGAGAGCAAGCAGATTCAGGTCTGACGTCCGTGCGTTTTTTTTTTTTCTCAAATGGTATACCACTACACTTGCTGCTTTTACTTGCTTCGGGCCTTCCTCGTTGCCGGGACCTGCCTACTTTCTGTTTCCGCGAAGGCAGGACCCGGCAGCGAGGAAGGCCCAAAGCAAGTAAAAGCAGCAAGTTGTAAGCTTCCCTCCGGGGCTCTATTGTGTGCGTGCTGGCTTCCCTTCTCTTCCCTCCGAAACCAGAAGTAGCGCCCCGGGGGGGGGGGGGGGGGGGGAAGAGAAGGGAAGCCGGCACGCACACGATAGAGCCCTGGCCCGGAGGGAAGCTTATAACTTGCTGCTTTTACTTGCTTCGGGCCTTCCTCGCTGCCGGGTCCTGCCTTCGCGGAAACACAAAGTAGGCAGGATCCGGCAACGAGGAAGGCCCAAAGCAAGTAAAAGCATGCTGGCAAAAAAAGGCAGGCATCAAACAAAATTTTCGGCGGCGAGTTAGCCCGGGAAGGAGCATCGGTGGCAGCAGCAGGATTAGCTGGGTGGTCATCTAAATCAGCCGGGGAGAACACTTACTTGTACCTGACGATGTGAAATGAGTGAATCCAAGCGAGGCAGCGACTGCAAACAAAATTCAAATCCTGGGCTCGGCTCCGAAATCCAATCGCTACTGCTGCACTACAACCCATTAAATATCAGGTGTGGCAGTAGCGATTGGTCCTCTTCTTTGAGCAAAAAGAACTGACCAATGAAGAGCCTGTATATTAGGGGGCGGAGTCAATGCGGCAACATGCAAGTCGGGTTGAGGAGACAGACCACGCGGAGACAAATATGGCCGCCGGAAAAAATCTGACACCCGGTCCCGAACCAAAGACTCACGGTGAAGACAAGGTAAATAGCGGTACATAGAAGGGGGTACATTTGCCTGCGGGGACAAATCTTTTCACCGTTTTTGCGGGCGGTGAAAACTTTTGTCCCCGTGTCTGCGGCGATTTGGCTATGGAGTCTCCATAGCCTGCAGCCAAACCGCAGCCACGCCGCGGCTCCCTGCGGGGATCGCTCCCCGTGTCATTCTCTAATATGGACATCCACTGAATATCTAGACATAAAGTCAACGGCAATGAAAAAATAACTGACTATTGTCGGCTGAATATTTATTCTTAAATAAATTAAACATTCAAAACAATCATACAAAATAAATACATATAAAACAGTATTAACCATGGGTCTGATATTCAGACTGCGGGAGTTAGCCGTGCTGACTCCTGTACTTGGCGGTGAGCACATATATTCAACGCCAGGCTGTTTCTGGTGACCGTCATTGAAAAATTGGTTTATTTTTGGCTGCTGTAAACTTAACCGGCTATTGAAATTCAGCTCTGGCCAGCTAAGTTTAGAGTAGCCAAATATAGACCAGCTATCTATGCTGCCCGATTTGGCTGCTAAACATAGCTGGCTAATGCTTTAAATTTTGTGGATATCTGGCTAACTTAGGTGACTTAGTTGGCTATCTTGTTATCTACTCACTAAGTGTTAATAATCAATGGCCAACTCACACTGAATATTAACATTTGGCCTGCTTAGCACTATTTAACCAGCCAGGAGTAAATCCTGGACAATTAAATAGTGCTGAATATCGGGGGGGCATATGATCGAATTTATGCATATTTTAACTTGGTGCTGCTAAAAATGCAGACTACCCTAATTTGATATAATGCCCCAGTATCGTTCAATGGTACGACCTCATCTGGAGTATTGCGTTCAATTCTGGTCTCCTTATCTCAAGAAAGATATAGTGGCGCTAGAAAAAGTTCAAAGAGCGACCAAGATGATAAAGGAAAGACTAAAACGGTTAGGGCTCTTCAGCTTGGAAAAGAGATGGCTGAGGAGAGATATGAATGAAGACTACAAAATCCTGAGTGGAGTAGAACAGGTACAAGTGGATCGATTTTTCACTCCATCAAAAATTATAAAGACTAGGGGACACTCGATGAAGTTACAGGGAAATACTTTTAAAACCAATAGGAGGAAATTTTTTTCACTCAGAGAATAGTTAAGCTCTGGAACGCATTGCCAGAGGTTGTGGTAAGAGCAGATAGCTTAGCTGGTTTTAAGAAAGTTTGGACAAGTTCCAGGAGGAAAAGTCCATAGTCTGTTATTGATAAAGACATGGGGGAAGCCACTGCTTGCCCTGGATCAGTAGCATGGAGTATTGCTACTCCTTGGGTTTTGGCCAAGTACTAGTGACCTGGATTGGCCATCGTGAGAATGGGCTATTGGGCTTGATGGACTATTGGTCTGACCCAGTAAAGTTATTCTTATGTTCTTATGATCAAGTTGATAGAATATTGCAGAATGCCTGTACTATCCAATTAACTTAAAAAAAGAAGTCTCCAGCACACCCCTCATGTCTTCTAACGAGTAACTCTTAACTGGAGAATGAATTAGTTTGAAGTCCAAGAAATTAAAATGTCTTGATTCATCTGGTTAACTCCAAAGTTAACAGAATAATTTGTCAGAAATGTTGACTTCATAGTTTTCATTATATAGTGAGATTTCAAAGAGAAACAGCTTAGAGTTGGCGGGAAACTGCTCTCACTTGGGGATTTGGAGACTATCCAGAAAGGGGGAGGGGAAGAAAAAAATGTATAATGGATGGTTTGGCAAGACTAAACTGTATCAAAATTAAAAGAAAAGAAAATGGACAAGAGAGCTGTCTTGTGATTTCAACCTTAGACATTCAATTAAGACAAGTAGATGGGGGTAGCTGAGATTCAAGATTGAGCAACATCTTGAATTTGATGTTTGTAATATTTATATAGAAATATTGCGTTAATAAATTATGGAGTGATTGCTAGTCAGCACTAATCACTACAGCCTAATGTTTTGCCTCTGAGATTTTCCATGGTGATGTGAAGTATGACGGGTATTGTGTGGTGTTTTTTGTCACGAATATTTATGCTTTGTTGATGGATTGTTTACTGAACATGTTTTAGATTGTGCAATAAAACATCCTAATTCATTAAGTGGAACCATTGGCTTTAGTGAAAAACGAGGGACGTTCCTTTATATCCACAGAAACATCAGATAGAGAAAGAAGTTACAGTTTAATATAAGTATTTTAAGAAAAGTTAACTGAATGTAATTCTGCTTTTTTTTTATATATAAATCTTTATTCATTTTCAAGACTAATACAAAGTGCCATGAAGTATACAAACATTAATAATCAACATAAGCACTTAAAATCCACAAATAACATTACAGAAGAAAAATATCCCTCCCCTTTCTTCCAACAATTCATTCAAGAAATAAACCAAAAAGATAACCCCCCACCCACCCACCCCATCCTGGATATACAGTGGTGCCTCGCATAACGGACGCCTCGCACAGCGAACGCTGCGCATAACGAACTTTTTGTCTTGCTCCCTATAACGAACTTCGTTTCACACAACGAAGTCGCCCGAGGGGCCCGGGGGGGGGGGGGCGGAACTACTCTCGCCGCTTCCTAATGTGAGCCGTGAACAGCAGCACCCTCCTGTCTGAATGCAGTGTTCCATCATCTCCCTCCACCTTACCTTAGATGCCGAGTTTTCCGGCTTTCTTTTTCGGCCAGCCACACACTTTCAAAGAGCAGCACATGCGCGCATGCTCTGTTGTTCAATCTTCTCCTCTGACGCAACCGGAAACCGGAAGTTGCAGGAGAGGAGAACATTGATCAACTTCAGCAGCTGCGCGTGCACAGCTTTTTGAAAGCGTGCGGCTGGGTGAAAAAGAAAGCTGGCAAACTCTGCATATAAGGTGAGGTGGAGGGAGGGAAATGTAGGGCTGCAGAACGAATTATTTTGTTTTACATGTATTCTTATGGGAAAACAGGGCTGCAGAACGAATTATTTTGTTTTACATGTATTCTTATGGGAAAACGCGTTTCACACAACGAACGTTTCACATAACAAACTTGCTCCTGGAACGGATTAAGTTCGTTGTGTGAGGCACCACTGTATATCTACAAATAAACAGTAAATTAAATAAAAACAATTAAGTTGAATTAACAAAGGATGTCAACGGCCCCCATACCAATTTAAATACTTTGCTATTCCCCAACATATCCGCACTCATCTTTGTAACCTAAACATAAACTGGCCCACCAAAACGAAAAGCTTTAGTAATGCTTCTGTAATGAGGCATGCCTTATTGTGTAATTTAACTGCACTAGAGAATATGGATAATCCCCCCGGATTCTATAAACTGTACATGATGGTGCCGAGAATTGTGCACCCAAATTTGTGCACATGCAAATTTTATGCGCATGCAAATTAATTAACAAGCCAATTAGCACCAAATATTGGGTGCTAACAACCAATTATTGATGTTAATTGGCACTCATTAAATTTGCATGCACATCTAGCTGCATACTATTTTATAATGCATGTCGCCTAACTGTACCAGCGTGTAACTGAAAAAGGGGTATGGCCTTGGGTATTCCAAAAATGTACATATAGAATTACAGAATACAGCCTCAGGGCACTTAACTTGGGCGCCACTGGCTTCTCATAACTCATCAGATAACATACAAAATCATTCTTCTTACTTTTAAAGCAAGATCTGAACATACTCCGGCATTCATCGATCGACTGCTATTACCATACTCCCCCTCAAGATCAATTTGTTCAGCCCAACAAAATCTTCTTTCAGTCCCCTTGATTCACCCTATAGTTTATTACAGCACCCAGAAAACTATCTTCACGGTTACTGCACCAAACTTATGGAACACCCTACCTCATTACCTTAGAAAAGAAGACTGCTTAGCAAAATTCAAATCCAATCTTAAAACATTTCTGTTTAAAGATGCTTATACTACATAAATCAGATCATTACCATTTCAAGACTCTGCCCATTCTCCCCTCCTACTGTGTCTTCCTCTTTTTTTGTTTTTTGATAAGAAACTAATGTAATTAATAGCCCTTTCCCTCCCTCCTGTAGCAAGTCTATGTTTATCGCTTGTATTTGTTCACCCCATTAGTAATTTTGCTTTAAAACCTATGGGGCTCATAATCAAAGAAAAAAAACATCTAAATAGTGGCCTAAATGGGTACTTGGATGATCAAAAAACCTGATCGTCCAAGTACCCATAACCAAAGCTGGTTTTAGATGTATCTAAAACCAGCTTAGGCCTTTCCCCTGCCTCTAAACGCATAGAGCGAAAAGAGGCGTTTTTAGAGGAGGGGAAAGGGCGGGAGGTGGGCGGGAGGTGGATCAACCCAGACATAGGTATACAGCAGGTATAACCAAAGGTTTAGGCAGGTTGCCTAGTCGGCACTTACACGTTTTGACTTAGACCAAGTCAAAGCAGGTATAATAATAATAATAACAGTTTATATACCGCAATACCGTTAAGTTCTATGCGGTTTAAGTGCCGAAAAAGGGGCTGCTGAGCTGATTGCAGCAGCTCAGCGACCCCAGCAACCTGCCTACTCCCTACCGCAATGATCGCAGCAGGAGAGATGGCTCATCTTCCCTGCCGTGATGGCGATCACCCCTCTACCCAAACTGCCGTGACCCACGGCAAGAGAGGTGCTCAGAATGGTTTACATGAATTTATTCAGGTACTCAAGCATTTTCCCTGTCTGTCCTGATGGGCTCACAATCTATCTAATGTACCTGGGGCAATGGGAGGATTAAGTGACTTGCCCAGGGTCACAAGGAAGAGTGTGGCTTTGAACCCACAGCCGTAGGGTGCTGAGGCTGTAGCTGTAACCACTGGGCCACACTCCCCCTGTTCACCTGAGATCATAATATCTGGATTTGATGATTGCATTTTTATGATTTTATAGGATATCGATTCTGAGGAATCCAACTGGAATACCAATCTTATTTTAGACCAGATGGAATTCCAGTACAAAAGTACATTTGGATGGTAAAATAAGAGATGTGAAAATGAACCTGAAGCACTGGAACAAGACCAACACAAATATTCAAGAGAGTTTGTCTGGAGTTATGCTAGCATTTTTTAAAGGAAAGTAGCACCTAATTTCCTTTGTAGAACAGAAACCTAAATATAGGCACCCTTTAATAGAATTATCCTCCATTGGGTAGATTCTATAAATGATGCCTAAAAGGTTGGCGCTTAAAAAAATAGCTCTCAGCGCTATTCTATACACAACACTCAAAGGTCTCCTTTTATCAAACCATGGTAGAGCTTTTAACAGCGGGCCGGTGAGGTAAATGCTCCGATGCTCATAGGAATTCAATGAGTGTCGGAGCATTTACAGTATCTCACCAGCCTGTGGTAAAAAGCTCTACTGCGGTTTGATAAAAGGGGCCCAAAGATAGGCACTGTTTATAGACTAGCACCTGGCACTCGGAATCACGCCTAACTTTGGGGTCCTTTTACTAAGGCGTGTTAGTCATTTTAGCGTGTGCTAAATATTAGTATGCGCTAAATGCTAATGTGTCCATTATATTCTATGGATGCGTTAGCGTTTAGAGCACGCTAATATTTAGCGTGCGCTAAAACAGCTAATGCGCCTTAGTAAAAGAACCTCTTTAAGCGCAGCCATTTACACCAGGTGAAATGTGGTGCAAATCCTCATTCCTAAATTAGGCGCAGATCCCCTCTTATTCTATAACTGTGTGTGTAAATTGCAGGAATGCCCTTGATCTGCCCACAAAAGGTCAGAAGTGACCTTAGAAAATACTTTTTCATGGAAAAAGTGGAAAATGCTTGGAATGGCTTCCCGGTGGAGGTACTAGAGACAAAAAGTATATCTGAATTCAAGAACGCTTGGGACAAGTATGTTGGATCTCTAATGGAGAGGAGGGGATAATAGTGGTATGGTTAGGCAGACTAGATAGGCCATATGGTCTTTATTTGCCTTCATTTTTCTACGTTTCTATGACCCTCCCATGTCCATGTCTCCTCTATGGAACCAAGTGGAAATTTACACATGGATCCCATGCCTAAAAATATATGCATAAATTTTAATTAACTCAAATTTATTTATTTATTCAATTTTCTATACCATTCTTCCCAGGGAGCTCAGAATGATTTACATGAATTTATTCAGGTACTCATGCATTTTTCCCTGTCTGTCCCGGTGGGCTCACAATCTGTCTAATGTACCTGGGGCAAATCAGGGAGGATTAAGTGACTTGCTCAGGTCTATAAGGAGCAGCATTGGTATGAACCCACAATCTCAGGTTGCTGAGGCTGTAGCTTTAACCAAGACACTACACTCGCTTGTTAAGATCCCAATTGGCTCATTATTCAATTAAATTGTGTGCGCAAATTGGGAGCATGCCTACATTTGTGTGTGTAATTTTTAGTGCTTTTTAAAGAATTAGGCTGCATATGACTATGTTAACTATGTACATGATTTTTGTCACGATTCAGTGTCAGGCTTAGTAGGTTCTCATGATCATAATGCAATATTTAGTTCCCTCCTACATGGAAATGTATCTTCTTCACATCAGATAATCCCGTGCAGTCCAGTAAGCATTTTCTCTGCTGATGGGGTTCACTTTACTTTTAAACATTTTGGTGGCAGACTAGGAATAGCATTCCATTAACACACTGACTGTGGCAATTACCGCTTAACTTTGCGTTCACTCTTTTTATAACACAGCATTTATGTCCTGTACCAATTCTCTGGGATGTTTTAATGGCATCAAGTTTCATCTGTTTTATATCCCATAGAATTCTCTGTGAAACTGCACTAGTTTACAATAATTTTATTACTTTATTAATTAAACGTTTTCCAACAAGCTAGCTGTGGCATTTCTTATCATCAAGGGTTGCATTAGTTTTTAATGGTGTGAGACAAAATTACCATTTACCCACATGCAATTTAAAAAGCATCATTAACACAAGAAAAGTACCAGGTGGAATTTCTAATAGATACTGTTTTTCACTTTTGGTTTTTTATTTAATTTTTTTTTTTTTTTTTACTTAATAGAATGACTGAGTTTGAGATTCTTCAGCTCGTGTATTTTCAGAAGTCTTGTTATGTTGTTATACTTTGGATGATTTAGGGCTCCTTTTACTAATCTGCGCTAGCGGTTTTAGCGCTCTACAATGCCGTGTGCGCTACACGCTAACGCCTCCATTGAGTTGGCATTAGTTTTTCCACGTAGCACAGGGGATAGCGTGCGCTAATCTTCAGCGTTCTCTAAAAACGCTACCGCAGCTTAGTAAAAGGAGCCCTTAATGTTGACCACTTCTAATCATGCTTCCACATCAGCATAATACTTGTAAGAATGCATCATAGTTTACATACGTTTTCTCCATAGAACTGTACCTATGTGAACAATATTAAGCAATAGGAAAAAAATAAAACAACATACTGTAGAAAGATGCCAGCTTTTCTGTGGGATAGACTTAATTATTGTGATTAAGGTTAGCACTATTCCTATGGTGCTACCAGGTGTATGTTATACAGATACATAAAAAAAGACAGTCCATGCTCCATGGACCTCACAGTCTATTTGAGATACTCAGACAAACAAGATAGATAATTTTATAGTAATCATTTAGCTATTAGAGTAAAATGTGCCTAACATGAAGGAGAGCAGGAAGAGTCAAGATCTTTGTATTTAAAAGCAATCTCACTGGTCCATCTTGATGGCGTTGAAGTGCATTTTCCTGAAGTGGCTGGACGTGGAAGCTGTTGATACCCCGTTATGGCAGACTCAGATGATTCTTTTGTTGTCCTGGGAATGTCGGGACATTTCAGATCTTTCCTCTTTGTGGGGAGAGCGATTTACGGCTGTCTGGGAGCCTTTCTGGAATACAATGACTCCTGTGGCCAGAAGTCGTATTTTAAATTGTTAAGTGTATTACCTGCTGTCCCATTCTATGTATTATGTATTGTATTTACTTTTTTGGACTTGGTGTTGGGAACTCCGGACTTGGGGGGTTGGGGTGGGTGGAGGGTGTTTTCCTCAAAACTTATTTGGAGTCCTATTTCTCTGACTGAATTTTATAATCTGTGTTCTATTGTTGGCTCTAATAAAAAGCATTTGACTATAAAAGCAATCTCACTGGTCCTGAACACGATCACGGAAGGAATAAAACATACTGACTCAGGAAAACCATTTTAGGCTCATGGTAGCCCAAGAAAAAATGGGGTTAATTTTATAATTGGTTGCTAATTTTACAAAGACATATACATTCTCTAGTTATAATTTAACCACTTATTACGGTATTTTTGTTAGCAATTTTAATTATATTCTGGCTGATATTTAGCCAGCGATGGATTAGCCCCAGATATTCAGTGTCAGGCCATGGGTGGACCCCAGCACTGAAAATATGGGGCTAATTGTCATGAAATTGGCTGCTGGGACTTATGTGGGTCCTGGCCAATATTCAGATGGGTCCTGCAGAAGACAGTTATGTAGGTCCTGCCTGTGTGGAACAGTGTCAAAAGTTTTACTAAAATCTAAATACACCATATATAGTGCTCTCCCGCTATCCCATCTCTGGCCACCTAGTCAAAGAAATTTATCAGATTTGTCTGACAAGACCTGCTTCTAGTGAAACTATGTTGCCTTGGGTCCTGTAATCAATTTCCAGAAACATCACTATTCTTTGTTTTAAATGTGCTTCTATTAATTTACTTACTACAGAAGTTAGACTTACTGGCTTGTAGTTTCCTATTTCTTCCTTACTTCTGCTTTGTGGAGAGGGTCCACACCCACCCTTCTCCAGTCCTCCTGTACCACTCCAGACTCTAGAGAAACACTGAAGGTCAGTCAATGGAGCCACCAGAACTTCCCTCAGTTCCTTTAGCACCCTCAGATGTACACCATCCGGACCCATCACTTTGCCTACCTTTAATTTAGCTAGCTTCTCAAGAACACAACCTCTGAAAATCGATCAGGTTCTACCACTCCTCCATCCCTACTTGCGTTTGTCTTCTGCCAAAGTGATTCTTAAAAAGTAAGGGCTATGACTCAATAATAAGAACATAAGAATTGCCGCTGCTGGGTCAGACCAGTGGTCCATCGTGCCCAGCAATCTGCTCCCGCGGTGGAACTTAGGTCAAAGACCAGTGCCCTAACTGAGTCTAGCCTTACCTGTGTACGTTCTGGTTTAGCAGAAACTTGTCTAACTTTGTCTTGAATCCTAGAGGGTGTTTTCCCCTATAACACCCTCCGGAAGAAGGGTGAAGAAGAACTTCCTTACATTTGTATGGAATCTATCCCCTTTTAACTTTAGAGAGTGCCCTCTCATTCTCCCTACCTTGGAGAAGGTGAACAACCTGTCTTTATCTACTAAGTCTATTCCCTTCATTATCTTGAATGTTTCAATCATGTCCCCTCTCAATCTCCTCTTTTCAAGGGAGAAGAGGTTCAGTTTCTCTAATCCCTCACTGTACGACAATTCCTCCAGCCCCTTAATCATTTTAGTCGCTCTTCTCTGGACCCTTTCGAATAGTACTGTGTCCTTCTAGTAGGCCACCAGTTCTGGATGCAGTATTCCAGGTGGGGGCATGATAACCTTCTCCGATCTGTTTGTGATCCCCTTCTTTATCATTCCAGCATTCTGTTTGACCTTTTTGCCGCCGCTGCGCATTGCGCGGACGACTTCATCGACTTGTCAACTAAGTCTCTTTTCTGGGGGGGTCTCTTCGAGTACTCCACCGGACATCCTGTATTTGTGTATAAGGTTTTTGTTACCGACACGCATCACCTTACATTTATCCACGTTAAACCTCATTTGCCATGTCGCGGCCCACTTCTCGAGTGTGTTTATGTCACGTTGCAGGTCTTCGCAATCCTTCTGTGTCTTCACTACTCTGAATAACTTCGTATCATCTGCAAATTTTATCACCTCGCTCGTCGTACCAATTTCCAGATCATTTATAAATATGTTGAAGAGCATGGGTCCAAGCACCGAACCCTGTGGCATTCCACTCGTGACACTTTTCCAGTCCGAGTATTGTCCATTTGCCCCCATTCTCTGTTTCCTATCCGCCAACCAATTTTTAATCCACATGAGTATTTCACCCTCGATTCCATGGCTCACAATTTTTCAAAGTAGTTGTTCATGTGGGACCTTGTCGAAAGTCTTCTGAAAATCCAGATATACAATGTTGACCGGGTCACCCTTGTCTATCTGTCTGTTAACTCCCTCGAAGAAGTGCAGCAAGTCCAACAAGCAAGATCTTCCTTTGCTGAAGCCATCCTGGCTGGTCCTCATCAGATTGTGTCCGTCAAGGTGGCCAATGATGCGGTCCTTTATCAGCGCCTCTACCGTCTTTCCTGGTACCGAAGTCAGATTCACCACTCTGTGGTTTCCCGGATCTCCCCTTGAACCTATCTTGAAGATCGGCATAACATTTGCCACTTTCCAGTCTTCAGGAATCCTTCTCGATTTGATCGACAGATTGGTTATTAGTTGAAGCAGTTCAGCTATAACCCCTTTCAGTTCCTTGATTACCCTCAGATGGATGCCATCCGGTCCAGGGGATTTATCATTTTAAGCCTACCAATTTGCCTACATACCTCTTCAACACAGTTTCCTGTCTTCGTTTCCTGCGTATAGCCTGTTGGCTTCCAGTATGTTGTGTATGTCCTCTTCGGTAAATACAGATGCAAAAAATGTGTTCAGTTTGTCGGTGATGGCTTTGTCCTCCTTTAGCACTCCCTTTATTCCATGGTCATCCAACGACCCCACCAATTCCTTTGCTGGTCGTTTACCCTTACCATATCGAAAGAACAGCTTGAAGTTTTTTGCCTCCTTGGCTATTTTTCCTCATAGTCTCTTTTGGTCCCTCTTACCGCCTTATGGCACCTGCTTTGATATTGTTTGTGCTTTTTCCAGTTTTTGTCTGTTTTTGACCTTTTCTATTCCTTAAACAAAGTCTTCTTGTCTCTGATCACTTCTTTCACTGCTACAGTGAGCCACTCCAGTTCCTTGTTCTTTTTCCTCTTGGATCCCTTGTTGATATGTGGTATATATAGATTTTGAGCCTCGGTGGCTGTGTTCTTAAAAAGGGACCATGCTTGCTGTAGCTTTTTTACAGTGCTTATCCTCTTCTTAATATTCTTCCCCACCATGAGTCTCATCCCTTTGTAATTCCCTTTTCGGAAGTTCAGTGCCGTGGCCGTCGTTCTGGATTGATGTTTTGCCTCTGTGTCCAGGTTGGAGTGGATCATATTGTGGCTCTTTCAATGTAGCTGTTGATGGGAAATGGCCCGAATCAAGTTTAATGAACTGTTTGCACTTTTCAAGCTGACATCATGTCATCCTCTCTTTCCTTCATAGGGTCACTATTTAATTTTCAACCCTGGCAGACACATTACTACAATGGAGGCTTACTTCTAGATCTGTCATTAATATTAAACCATAATGTAATTGTCTTGGGATTCTGATAGAGCAATGCATATATCACAATTTCTTTAGGTTAGGAATGTGCTATATTCATGCCATCCCATGTTCTTTCAGCCTGGGGGTTAGGAATTCTGAGATATCTAGAAATCTGATTTTCTCACAGCAACAGTATTACATACTGGTTTCCATTTGCAAGATTGTAGGCATTTAGGAATGCTTTTTTAAATTGTGTTTATACGTTGCTTTAAATCTCCTTACAGGTTCACAATCTTTCTATAAAAAGTGCCCCTATTTGTTTTCATAGAGACAAAAAAAAAAAGATGAGTAAGTCTATTAAAGATAATTAAAAGCAAGACATTATTACTTCAAGAAGATGTGTGCCTTCCAATGAGCCACTAAAGGGTACTTTGGCAGGATTTCACTTGCAATAAATATGTCAGACCTTACAGAGCTCATGGCACTCTAGAGAAAATTCAGTAAACTTCAACAAATGTCTTATCTCAAAGTATATTATTTTTTGGTTTGCTTGGTACAAATCTTAAGGGACCTATACACTAAAACTTGGCCTAATTATTTTTAAGCATTGACTCAGTTATTTAACATGCATAGTAAAATGGCACTAAGGGGCAGGTGTATTGACCTGAGTTAAAGTTTTGCACTTAGGGGGGAATTCTACAACATGGGTGCTAACATTTATGCAGTGATTATTTGTGTAAATAGCATAATGGTTCATACAGGTGTACAGTATATATACATAGATAGATAGATATAAATAACCTGTTCTGAGGTCTTTGGGGAAATGCCCACATTTCTCCAATGTGATATTCTGTAAACGCATGCATATCTTAGGGCTCCTTTTACGAAGCTGTGTTAGCGGTTTAACGCGCATAATAGCGCACGCTAATTTGCCGTCTGCGCTAGCCGCTACCACCTCCTCTTGAGCAGGCGGTAGTTTTTCAGCTAGTGCGGGGGTTAGCGCACGCTAAAAAGGTGCGTGTGATAAAGCCGCTAACGCGGCTTCGTAAAAGGAGCCCTTACAGAGTGCATATTTTATAAGAAGATACATACATTGGTGGAGCCTTTTATTATTTCATTTTTATTTATTTAGATTTATTAACCGCCTTTTCATGAAGAGATTCACCCACAGAGGATTACAATTAAATAGTAATCAGGTACTCTCAAGTACTTTTCCCTCTCTGTCCTGGCAGGCTCACAATGTAACTGTGGTATCAGAGTCACAATGAGCAGGATCAAACTCACAGTCCAGATGGAGCATGGGTAGGACTCACATTTAAAAGAGTAAACTTATAGAAAATTAAGTTGGCATTTAAGCATGCGTACTAATACCTGCTCTATGATTAGTGATAGTGTTCATATCTAAGTTATCCTCTATAATAAAACCCTTACCCGCGCATGTGCAGTTGAAATGACGTGATCCCTGCCGCCGTGATTTGTGCTTCTGTGCCGTGTTCCATTTGCGGCACGCAGTGGCTTGTGGTACGTGCGTCAGCTTGCAACGTGCACCAACTTGCGGTGCATGCAGCGGTGAGAGCAACGGCAGGAGGCTGTCCTTTGAGGTGCTGCGAGGCATCTGACTGCTACTGCTGCACAGGGAAGTGGAGAAAGAGAAGGAAAAGGGGCTGCTTTGGGGGGAGGGGTGTGCTGGGGGGCAGGCAGCAATCTTTGTTTGCTCGGGGGGCCAGAGAGAGATAGGCAGGGGACCAGGGAGAGAGACAGAGAGACAGACAGAGAAGGGGCCAGGGAGGGGTGTGCTGGGGGGCAGGCAGCAATCTTGGTTTGCTCGGGGACAAGAGAGATAGGCAGGGGGCCAGGGAGAGAGACAGACAGAAAAAAGTGGGAGAGGGAAAAGGGGCTGCTTTGGGGGAAGGGGTGTGCTGGGGGGCATGCAGCAATCTTAGTTTGCTCTGGGGGCCAGAGAGAGATAGGCAGGGGACCAGGGAGAGAGACAGAGAGACAGACAGACCAGGGGCCAGGGAGAGACACAGACAGAAAGAATGACAAACAGACAGGGGGCCAGAGAGACAGATAGACAGACAGGCAGCAGCCAAGGAGCGAGAAAGAAAGAAAGAAAGACAGACAGACAAGGGGCCAGGGAGAGACACAAACAGAAAGAATGACAAACAGACAGGGGGCCAGAGAGACAGACAGACAGCAGCAAGGAACGAGAAAGAAAGACAGACAGACAGCGGCTAAGGAGACAGAGAGACAGAAAGAAAGACAGACAGACACATATATTCTAGCACTCGTTAATTTAACGGGCTTAAAGACTAGTATCCAATATTATTTCTGTTCTCATACTAATCTTAGATTTCTTCCGGGGCCTCAGCGATGACACCCGCACTGATTAACAAACATCGGCTAGGATTTACACATCTAATCATCACTGGCTCCCATATAAACTTAATCAAATTTAAGTCTTCAGGTTCATCTTCATCATTCATTTAATATTTTCAACCCCCTTTTTTATTTTTTTTACAAATATTTTAAATATTAAAACTACACTTATCTTTTTTTCTTCTATTCAAATCACTATTGGGCAAGGCACTTAGCAACTGACATGACTCATGTTTCGCTGGACGCTGTTTCAAAGTCTAGCCCCCTTTTCAGCAATAGCACTGCTGCCTCTCGGCTTAGTTCTTCATTCTCTTCAAGGCATACCTAATTATAAGCATGTGTCTAATCTGGTACGCTAGTATTCTGTAAAGAAAAGTAGGTACCTACTTTCCTTTATAAAATAGGAGTCTCACAGGTACCCTCCAGGCACTAAGTTATACTGTACAGTATATAGAAGCTTTGGTATAAAATTACCCTGTGAACAGGTAATGTTAAGGCATGTTAAGTGCAAAACCTCATTTAACTGGGATATTCTCCAGCACTTTGTGGAAGTTAATACAGAGCAATGATCACTACAGTGTGTTAAAAGCTGCCAAATTTCAGACCATTCTTCAAGCTTTGCTAGGTCTTTCATCGTGTTATTCACACCATTCGGAGTGTCTACTCTATTGCAGGTTTTGATATCATCTGCAAAGAGGCAAATCTTATCTGATAGCCCTTCAGCAATATCGCTTATAAAAATGTTATAAAGAACTGACCCAAAAACAGAACCTTGAGGCACAGCACTGGTAACATCCCTTTCCTCAGAGTGATCTCCATTGACCACTACACTCTATTGTCTTCCACTTAACCAATTCCTGACCCAGCATGTCACTTTGGGGCCCATCTCAAGAGCACTCAGTTTATTTATTAGACATCTGTGTGGTACACTGTCAAAGGCTTTGCTAAAATCTAAATACACTACCTCTAGTGCACTTCCTCTACCCAATTCTCTGGTATTATATTATATTGTTTGTTATGGTTTTATTCAAAAACTAGTGTTTATGCCCGTTAGATTAACGGGTGCTAGATGACCGCCTCTCCTACTTTTGAACCTGGGCAGGGGCAGAGGCAGAGCCGGGGCGGGAGGGAGTGACGGTGGGAGAGCAATTTCAAAGGCTCGGCAGCGGCGGCTCCTTGACCAATCCGCGCTTACAACGTCCCCACACTCGCGGTCTGGCTGGCTCCCCCACCAAAGCCCTTCACAGCGGCAGCCCCTCCCACATCCGTCCCCGCGTCCCAAGCCTCTCCGAAGGCCGGCTCCCACGAAAATGGTACCCCTCTTTCCAAAGCTGCGGCGGCAGCCTCTCTCAAGACACATTTCAAATCTGACATATTGTAATCACAAAACAGAAAATAAAATTATTTTTCTTACCTTTTGTTGTCTGGTCATTATTCATATCATGTAGGGGTCCCAGGCTATGGTTGGCTTTTGATAACTGGCTTGCCAGGGCCCCTTCTTTCTTCTTCCCTCCCTCCATCCCAGCAGCTGAAGACAGGCACCTCCCCCCAGTGGTCTGAGACAGGAGACAGAAGTTAGGAGAGGGTCTGAGGGCAAAGAGGGGCTCAACAGCGCACAACCACCTTTCCTTCCCTCCCTCCATCAGGTGCAGTGCAGCTCCACTAATGTTAAAAGGAGCCGCGTCGAAATCGGAGGCCTGCCACTGCCGTAGCACGTTCCCCTCTGCCTTGATCCCGCCCCTTCTCTGTCATATGGGACCGCGGCAGAGGGAACGTGTTACGGTGGCGGCAGGGCTCCAATTTCAAAGCAGCTTCTTTTAACTTAGGCAGAGCTGAACTGTATCTGATGGAGGAAGGGAAGGAACGGTGGGGCAAATTTCGGCAACGGCAGGAATTGTTTGGCGGGCCAAGCACCGTGAAAGTTTGTTTCTTTAGGCAGCCCCGGTTGTTTACTTGGACCCTGCCGCCAGTCGTGAGAGCCGGGTGAGGAAGGCCGTCGCAGTCAGGTAGGGGGACAACAATGGCGCTTATGCTCAAGCCCCCGCCGCAGCTGCTCTCTCGATCCTGATGCGGTTCGAGAGAGGAGTCGTGGCGGCGATTTGAGCATAAGCGCCATTGTTGTCCCCCTACCTAGCCGCGAGGCTGCGACGGCCTTCCTCACCCGGCTCTCACGGCTGGCGGCCGGCGAACCCTAATGCTGACATTGAATCCAAGTAAACAACCGGGGCTGCCTAAAGAAACATGGTAATCATATTTTGTCCTGAAAGCCCCCGCCGCAGCTCCTCTCTCGATCCTGCTGCAGTTCGAGAGAGGGGCCATGGCAGCAGCTTGAGCATAGTGCACAGTGAGAGCAAGGGGCGCGCATGCGCACTCGTTTTTCCGCGACAGATCAGGGAACACGTTTTTTTTAGTGCGCATGCGCGGCCTATCATTTTATTATATTAGATTTTCAATAAAATATTATTAGAATAAATAAAATGAGTGCTCTTGGGATGGGCCCCAAAGTGACGGGCTGGGTCAGGAGGGAAGCAGGGAGATAGTATACAGGGGTTGGGGGCATAGTGTGTGGTTGCACAGGGCATAGTTATGGCCTGCTATGGTCTGATGGTCGGCAATCTTCATGTGTATTAATATATGTTTATTAAAATGTTTATTAAAATTTTTGACTGCACTTCAGTTTAGCAACAGCACGATTTATAAGCAAACCTCTTTCAGAGACTGGGGGGCAGGGGGGTAGGAGTATAGAACTAGAGGACATGAATGGAAGTTGCAGGGAGGTAGACTTAGGAATAAGGTCAGGAAATACTTTTTCACAGAGAAGGTAGTAGACACATGGAATGCCCTTCCAGGAGAGATGGCAGAGTAAAAAATGGTGAGAGAATTGAAAAATGCATGGGATAGACACAGGGGGTGCCTAAAAAGAAAGAGGATGGAAACACAACATGTTTGCTGAGGTATTATGTTGGGCAAGAGTAGTGGAACTAAAGCTAAAGCTGGTCAGACTTCTATGGTCTGTGCCCCACAAATAGCAAAAGACTGAAGATGATTTCCAGACAGACATCCGTGGTCTGTGTTCTGCAAATGGCAAAAAGATTGAAGAAGGTTCAGCAACTCCAGCATAAGAGGAACTTTGGCCAATGCAAGGGAGACTTCTATGGTCTGCATCCCACAAATGGCAAAAAGACTGAAGAAGATTCACCAAATCCAGTCTGGGGAAACTGAGCCCAATGCTGGACAGACTTCTAAGGTCTGTGTCTTTCAAATGGTAAAAAGGTAGGTAAAGCTTTACCAAATCCAGTGTCATAGATTACTTTATTGTGACATGATAAGGCTCAGGGAAGCAGGGAAGACATCTTGACTGTTAAGTTGAATACTGTCAGCAATACTTGAGGATGACTAAGACTCCCATAATGTTTGACTGCCTATATGATTGGCATGATGGAGACTTGACAACCAGTATTTAAGAATGGGTGTCTGGGATCCACAGAGAGTTATGGGCACAGTTCTGGCCATCTTGTTCGTCAGACTAGATGGACTGTGCAGGTCTTAATCTGCTGGCATTTACTGTGTAAATGGGATCCCCCCAATTTTTTTTTTTTTTTTTTAAATCAAAGATTGGAATTTGGTTTATATCTGGGGCACTCTTATTATTCACTTCAGCTTCTGTGCACTCTAACCCTCTTTAGTCCATTTTGCTTCACCCCTGAGCTTGACCTAAGTTGTATAATTCATCAATGCCTGGTATTCCCTAACTTCCATGGGGAGGCAAAGGAGGCCTCACGGGTGTGGCATGAAGGAGCAACTTCCTCAGGACAGACCCCAGACTCGCAGCAACCTGTATGTCACAGCATGTGCCTACACTTATCTCCTTCAAAGTTTCAGGAGAAGAGCTAGGGAATGGAAGGGGTAGCAAACTCATACAAAGGACACAGGGAGGGTTAGGGTCATGGAAGCACATCACACATATGGGAGGAGGATGTTTGTTGTAGGGACACTGTGATGGAGGGTATAGTAATTCAATAAATCTGAGACAAACACCACTAATAAACAAAACTGTGATTGTTCATCACTGGCACCAGAAGCAGGAGGACATTTGGAAGGTACTTTTTTGCATTATGCTTTTAATTACGGTACAGTCTGCCTTTAAAGAGCAAAAGAAAGAAAAAGAGAAGGAAAGGTCCCAAAGAATAACAATAATAAAGTAAAGCAAAAAAAATGGGCGGACCACTCTGATTCCAACACAAGGGTAACATTTATTATGCATCAATTAAAAAAGACTTGATGCAAAACTGCATTTTGATGTAGGTGCCTGCCTCAGGAGTCAGAGTCTGTAAAGACAATACATATACATAACAATCATTTGCATGTTTAAACATAATAAAATAAATACGCGTTGAGTCTTTTGTAGTGGATGCATAATAAATATTACCCTTGTGTTGGAATCAGAGTGGTCCTCCCAATTTGGGGGTTTTACTGCCTTTACAGAGATGTGGAGCGGCATTTTTTTAGGACTTCTAAGTGCAACTCAGAACGTCCAGAATTGGGCATCCCAAAATAGTCCATAATTGAAAAGACATTCAGGAAATATCAGGATTTTTCAAAATCATGTTTCTAAACAACTCTATGATCGCCATATAAAACCCGTTCTATTGGATGTCCAGCTGTTTCAATTATCAGATTCCTAAATGTCCAACTTGAACATTCTAAAATTATGATTATACAACCCGCAGGATGTTTAAAGTAAATGTCCCATTAGTTACTGCGATAGTGACAAGACGTTCCCAACGTCGGGCACATCTATATATAGCTCTACACGTGGAATGATAATTCTTTGTGGGTGTAGTTAGGAGTGTGGTAAAAGAGAGAGGAGAGGTGTTAGAAAGTGCTTTAGAGAACGAGAGAGTGCTAGTGTGAGAGAGACAGAGAGCGTGTGAGAGTGACAGCTAGAGAGAGTGTGAGATAGAGTGAGAGACAGAGGGTGAGAAAGGGTGTATGTGAGAGAGAGAGTGACCCCCAGAGTGTGTGAGCGAGTGTGAGTGAAAGAAGGTGTGATGGGGGAAAGAAGGGAGCCCAATTACTCCCTGAGGGACACAGAATCTCTCATAGAGCGGTGTCTCTATTACAGGAGGCACCTTTTCAAATATCATGAGAGAAGACCCCCCACAGTGTTTCTCTGAGGTCCTGAGGGGTCATTAGGAGCACCCTCCAGAGGTGTCAGCTAGTGCCCTCCATTATCTAAGCCCTAGACACAGGCAGCCTGTGCTCCTTAGGGCCTCAGGAACTGTCAGGGGGCCCACATAACACCAATGACCTCCTAACATGAGGGGCCCCAATGATGTCAGCTCCCTCTAACCCCCCTCCTAACCCTCCATGTAGGCAGCCTATCACTATTTGTCTAAGTATTTTTTATAACAAAAACCCACCTCAAAAGCATATAAGAACTTAAACAAAACAAAAATTCTTCTGATATGTGGGGAGACAGATGTAAAATTAAGACCTACTATACAACTGACCAAAGGAAATAAAATTAATTAAAGTGAAGTAAAGAAAATGATAAAGTGTGTATGAGGGTCTTCAGTTCACAAGTCGGTGAATACCACCTGGCCTCCTTTGGTGAGGGGTAATTTAGTAGACCTCAACCCAAATGGGTATAGTCATTAGGAACATACCCAGACCTCTTGTAATATGTTACTATATGCCGTGAATTAAGAAAGCAAATGTTCAGACTTAAAAATTCAAAGTTCAAGGATCCTCTGTGTGCAGGATAAACCCATGCCTCAGAGCTCTACATAAGTACCCCCCCACACACACACACATTAACCCTTTAACCACCCTGGTCCCCCATCATGTCCTAGATGTGATGCGCCCACCTTTTCTCTGCATTTGCTGCCCTCAGGACCTCAACCAATGAGATAACATAGGAAGGATCTGGGGAGGATGGAAGGCAAATATCTATCAGTACCCATCAGTTCTAAATAATTCATTCTCCCACACACTCATATATTATTCATTGCTGCAGCTGGGGAAAAAAACTAAACACAGTTACCACAAACACCAACAGTGGGCATCAAACCCCTAAACCTTAGCACTGCAACACCTCAGCCCAAACTACTACACCACACAATCAGCTGACAGAAGGGAAAGGATGAAGGACAGTACAATGACAGTGGGCCCTCACTATCAGTGGGCCCCACAAACTGATAATCCTTAACCCCCCCCCCCCAAATCACACGCATTGCATACACCACAGTCAGCTTCACAGGTTACAGTGCTGCCTTGCAAGACACACCTGAAAGTCTAAAACCAGCAGCCCAGTACATATTTATAACACAGGGCTATCCTTAAAACTACTTTCTCTCTCTCCCTCCTCCTATCCTACAGAACCCAACCTATATCCATATGTATTCCTCCCCTCTCCATACACCCCCAAAGATACTTTATAAGTAAGGGCCTACATTACCAACCGAAACACCACTCAGCTGGCCAACAGTTAGCATGGTTCCCACACACAGATTTATACCCAAAGGTCTCATTCCCTACCCTGCGGTTTGAGGAGGGCCCAAGGCCCCCAAACGTCTTCAGTCTGCCCCCCTCTCTGTGCTGAATGTGAATGGCCCAAGGTTTTGTGGCGGTGGTGCCCCCCTCCTCCCCCCCGAGCTCTACCTTCACCATGCTCAAGTGCATCCCTCTATGGCACTGTATCTGGCATGTGGAGTCAGTAGACAAGTACTCTCTGCAGATTGTGCTCAAGGAGATTTACTGGTATAGCCACAGCCTGGAGGAACTGGTGCTCGATGCTAACCAGCTGTGAGAGCTGCCCAATGTAAGGCCCCATTTATACAGGGCAGCTTGGGTTCTGGGCATTCGGAGTATGCATGCATGCACTTGAACCAGTGATTAAATCTCAGGACAATCTTTGTCCTAAAAATGATTTGCCTCTGCCATTGTAGCTACCTTCCCTCTGTACTCAAGAAGACCAGGCTTTTGAGGGTCTGAGAGAGCTCTTAGTGAAGTGCTTGGTTTGCTATTATTAAGCACTGGCATGCTGAAAGAATATCTGCTGATGGGGTTAATCCACTGGCAGGCCCTGGCATGTGCCAGCAAGGGTGACTTGTTTTGGTGCCAAAGAGGCAGGGTAGCATAGGCAGAATCCTTTTTGAAAGGTGGTGAGAGCAGCCTTTCTTCTCCAAATAGTAACGCTAGCAATTTTCCATGGAGAATTGCAGCCCTCTCTGCTTGGGGTATGTAAACTAGCAGGAATAGGATTCCTGCTGTAGGTTTAACAGCGGTGGTGTGCTGCACATTCCTCAAAGATGCTCGTAACAGTCAGGGGAAAGATTTGTGGTTTCTGACATTCTGCCCTCCTCCATATGTCCCTGGAGTACGATTTAGTCAGGCCAACTGTTTGGCTGGCTGTCTCTATTAATACAGTTGAATATTACAGAGAGAGGGAGAAATGCTGGACAAGGAAGGAAGAGATAGAGATAGAAATGTTGGACTTAGGGGAGGAAGGGAGATATGTTGGATAATGGAGCAGAAGTAGGGAAGAACATCAGGAAAGAGGGAGAAGAACTGGATGGGGGATAAAGTACAGATATTGAAGGTTCATTTAATAAAATACTGCTAGATTTTTTTTTACATAAAATGACTTTATATCAATCTATCATTGCTGAGTGTGAAACATAAAAGTTATAGCTATAATATCCAAAAATCTGCTCCATTAAGCAAAAATAATAGCACATTTTAAGAAAAACAGAGCTTTATGGAATCAGTGACTTTGAGTGACCCCAGAATGGGCTTTAAAAAAATGTTTAAAATTATTTTCAGATCAAACATAATCAAATTCATAGGAAAAACTTCAATTCACACAGTTTATCCAACTTTAGGTTTTTCTGGACAACCCTATTGTACTTGCACAAAGGAACACTCTGTGAAACTGACTACTAGTAGATTTACATTACATTTAAGTATCTAATATAATAAAACGCTAGGCCGCGCATGTGCACTCCCATCGCATGCGTCCGTTTTCCGTGAGATGTACAGCATCTCAGAAAGGAGTGCGCATGCGCCTGAAACACTCTCTCTCCTCCCCCGAGACGGATGTCGGACATGGCGGCTGTCGGCCCGTGCTGTTTTTTGATCTGCCCTGCTCCTTGCCTGAAGTCCTCTCTCCTCCCCCAAGGCGGATGTCGGACGCGGCAGCTGTCAGCCATGCTGTTCTTCGGTCTGCCCTGCTCCTTGCCTTACTATATTTTTAAGTTGAAAGACGAGGCAGCTGCTCCTCTCAGGATCCCCACCTGCGTTGGAAGTCCAATGCAGTTGGGGATCTTGAGAGGAGCCGCCGCCACCGTGTCTTTCAACTTAAAAATATACTAAGGCAAGGAGCAGGGCAGAATGATCTTCAAAATGGCGGCAACTCGATCTCCATTCCTCCGGGGGGGGGGGGGGGTCTGGGAGGAGAGGGATCGCGGCCACACAGCGTCCCCACCGAGGAGCCCAGCAACTTTCCGCTGCTCGGGACCCGAGTCATTTGCCGCCCCCCCTTCCCTTCCCGCGGGCCCGACTGTCGATTTAAGCAGCGTGTGCAGCCGTCTTCACACGCTGCTTCGGGCCCTTCTACTGCCCTGATTTGCTCCGGACGTGCAAGAGTAAATCAGGGCAGTAGAAGGACCCGAAGCAGCGTGTGAAGACTGCTGCACACGCTGCTTGAATCGCCATGTGTAGTCGGGCCCGCGGGAAGGGAAGGATAGGAGGGGGGGCCGGCAAAGGACTCGGGACCACGTTTGTAGTCGCGACTGTGGGAAGGGAAAGGGGGTAGAGGAAACGCTAATGCTGCACAGGGAACTGGTGTGGGGGGAGGGAAATGGAAGGGGGAGGGAATGCTGCTTTGGATAGACAGACAGAGGGAGGAAGGGAGACAGAAAGACAAGAAGAAAGACACAGGGGCAGGTGCATAGGGAACTGGTGTGGGGGGAGGGAAATGGAGGGGGAGGGAATGCTGCTTTGGACAGACAGACAGAGGGAGGAAGGGAGACAGAAAGACAAGAAGAAAGACACAGGGGCAGGTGCACAGGGAACTGGTGTGGGGGGAGGAAAATGGAGGGGGAGGGAATGCTGCTTCGGACAGACAGACAGAGGGAGGAAGGGAGACAGAAAGAAAAGAAGAAAAACACAGGGGCAGGGAGATATACAGAAAGACAAACAGACAAAGAGGGCCAGGGACAGAGACAGACAGAAAGAAAGACAGCGGGAGTCGCGTCAGGAGGGGTGCGGGATGCTGCAGAGGGAACTTTTCCAATGGGTGCAACTGGGCGGCTGTCGGGAGCCTCTGATCAGGGGCAGAGCAAGGTAAGTGTATCATAGGGATAAGAAGGAGGAGGGGGGGAGAAAAAGGAAGGGACGCCTACTGTTGGACACGGGGAGAAGGAAAGAGGTGCTGATGGACGGGGTGGTGGTGAAGAAAAAGGAACGGAGGCCTAATGTTGGACAGGGGGAGAAGGAAGGTGCTGCTGGACAGGGGGGAGGTAAAACAAAGGGAGAAGGGCTGCTGCTGCATAAGGAGAGCTGTGAAGGGGTGGTGGTGGACACAGGGGAGGTAAAAGGAAGGGAGAATGGACAGGGGGAGCAGGCAAGGGGTGGTGATGGACAGCCAAGGAAAAAGAAAGACAGAAAGAAAGAAAGCGGCTAAGGAGAGAGAGAGAGAGAAAGAAATAAAGAGAGACACACACACATATATTCTAGCACCCGTTAATGTAACGGGCTATAAGACTAGTGGAGTTAATATTCAGTTGGTGGTGGCCAGTGTTTATATAAGTGATGCCCATCACTGGCTAAATTAAGATCTGGCCATTCACTGAGGAATTATATAAAGTCTGCCTAAAGTTAGGTGCCTACATCGGCACGTCTAGCTGATGAAGGTGCAAAATAGAGAATGACACGGTGACAAAATTCATCACCGTTCCCGTCTCCGCGGATAACCGCGGGAAACCATCTTCATGTCATTCTTTAAGGAGAGAGGGAAGAATCAGAGTATTTGCTTTGAAGAATGCTGGTGTAGAAGGACCGAGGTTGAAATAGACACTAGAAAATGACGGGATTATTTCCTGCGGTTATCCACGGGGACGGGAACGGTGATGAATTTTGTCACCGTGTCATTCTCTAGTGCAAAACTTATCCCTCTCCCCCTTTTACTAAGGCAAGGTAGAGGCTTCTACTGTGGCCCAGAGCACTAAATGATCTGATGCTGCTCTGAGGCTCATGAGTGTCAGCATCAGAGCATTTAGCACTCCGCGGCTTATTAAAAGGTGGGATTAATTGTTTAATAAACGTAATCAACGCCAATAATTGATGTAAATTGCACTTAATTGGATGTTAGGCGCCTAACTTCATAGGCGTCAACCACTTTGAGGTAGGTGTCTAGTCCAAGGTTCCTACCACAAAGTAGGCATGGCTAGGAGTGGACCGTGGGCATGTTTTGTATGTAGGGGCCTGTTTTGGACTTAGGTGCCATTAGGCGCTTAAGTTAGACACAGGTATTTAGGACAAGAAAATCCTGGCATAAATATGGGGTGCCTACAATTAGGATGCCTAGAGATGCCTGAGACCACTTAGGCAGCACTAAGCATGATTCTGTCAAGTGTGCTTACCTTTTATAGAACCGCACTTAGCATAACACTAGTTGATGCCAAATTTTTAGGCGGCATATATAGAACCAGGCCCTCAATGCTGGGTCATGTATGGGCACCAGCACTGAATATCTGGTTTTGCGGTGGTACTCAAAAGTTATGCAGGTATGGCCAGTATTCAGAACCATATCCACATAATGAACCAGGCAAAGCAGGATTGCTATTCAGCTATATGTAGGGTTACCAGATGTCCAGATTTACTCGGACATGTCCTATTTTTAGAGACATGTCTGGGCGTCCGGCCAGTGGCATACCTAGCATGTGTGACACCCGGGGCCCATCATTTTTTTGGCACCCCCCCCCCATCTGTACGAAAAACATGATTTTTAGTAACAAGCACACGTCACATATGAGTACCTAGGAAAAGGCAGCATCTTACATACTGCAGTGAGAAGTACAACAGCAATACACCCATTGTAAAACTAAACAAGCCAGACTAATACAGATCAATCCTGCAGTCAATCCTAACAGAAAACCATGCCTTTCGAATACACAGAACACAGAAAACACCTTCGCCTAGTATGGAATAAGTAATCACAAACTTACCCCTCCCCCTTTTACAAAACTGTAGTGTGGATTTTAGCCACGGTGGTAACAGCTCTGACATCAGAGCTGCTATCACCACGGCTGGCGCTAAAAAACTCTCCACAGTTTTGTAAAAGGGGGATAAAATAGAAATACATAGACAAAGGTTAAATTGAACCAGCAAGAAGCTGGACTCTGCATACAATGCAATACCACAGAAACAGTGACACATGTCTCCTAAAGCAATAAATAAATAGAAAATTTTTGTTCTACCTTTGTCTTCTCTGGTTTCTGCTTTCCTCATCTTCTTGTTACTCTCTTCCTTCCATCCACTGTCTGCCATCTCTCTGCCCCTATATGGCATCTTCTCTCCTTCTATGCCCCTTCCAGAAACTGTATGCCTCCCCCTTCCATCTATCCTTTCACCCCATTGGTCTGGTATCTGTCTCCTCTCCTTCCCCCCTGCTCTGGCATCTCTCTCTCCGCTCCCTTCCTCCTGTTCTTCCCTGGTCTTCCTTCTCAATTTATTTTCTTTCTTTGTCTAAATTCTTTTTTACTATTCAGTCCTAAATTTCCCTCTTTCACTGTGTCTACCTATAGCTTGCCACCTCTTTCCCTCACTCCTTCCAGTAACTAACTCTATCCTCTTCCCTGCATGTGCCCTTTTTTTCTTTCTCCTCCCTACTTCCTTCCAGCATCTGCTCCCCCTTTCCCTCACACTTCCATTCAGCAGCTGTCCTTCCTCTCCCTCACACTTCCATTCAGTGTGTTTCCCTCTCTCTACCCCTTCCATCTACTGTTCACCCTCTATCTCGCCCCTTCCATTCACTGCCCTCTGTGCTCTTTCTATCCAGTGTGCACACCCTCTCTCTCTCTCTCTCTCTCTTCCATATGACATCTTCCCTCTTTCTATGCTCCTTCCATAAACTATCTATCCCGTGCCTCTTCTCTCCTTTGTACATGATTGATTTCAATTCTGTCACCTCTCCGTTTTTCTCTCTCTGTCACCACCCCCTCCCCTATGCTCTGGCATCTCTCTCTTCTCCTTTCTTTCCTTCCCACCTCACAGTCTGGCATCATCCCTTCCCTGATTCCCGGCATCTCTCTCCTTTCCTTTTCTTCCATCTCTCCCTCCCCCTCCATGCTCTGATATCTCCTCTTCCTTTCCCCCTTCCCTTGATCTGGCATACCTTCCTCCTTCCCTCCATGCCCTGGCGTCTCTTCTTCCCTTTAAGCCCTGGCATCTCCTTTCATTTCCTCCAGTTGGGTAGAGCAACACTCTCCCCAATTCTCTCCCCCTCTGTTCCCTTTCCTCCTTCTGTCACCCAAGGCCTGGTGTCCTGAACTTCTTCAGGCAGCAGCAGCATTCACAATTCACTGCTGTTGCCGGCTTCAGGCCTTCCTCTCTGTCGGGTCCTGTCTTCATGAAAACAGGAAGTAGGCAGCCCCGGCAGAGAGGAAGGCCTGAAGCCGGCAACAGCAGCAAATTGTAAACGCTGCTGCTGCCCAAAGAAGATAATGGCACCAGGCCATGGAGTACCCGAGGCAGACCACTTCTCTCCCCTCCCAGCCGAACCTCCACTGACCCTCCTATTTCTCCCCCCCCCACCAAGTGAACCTTTCCGACCCTCCCAGCGAGAGCAGCAAACCTCCCTCCAGTAGCGTCGACTGCTTCGCGGCTTTCTCCTGCAGGTGCAGCGTCGCTGATGATGTCATCAGTGACGCGGCAGAGGGAGGAGAAAGCCGCGAAGAAGCCGATGCTACTGGAGGTTAGGTTTCCTGCTCTCGCTGGGAGGGTGGGAGCGCGATAGGGACCGGGCTGGCTATGCACCCCCCCCCCTAAGGCTGCACACGGGGAGACCCGGCACCTTGTCCAAGATTTGAAAAGCTTCTTCTTTGGGACCACGTCAGGAGGGCATCCGCCCATGTGCGGATGCCCTCCCAATTAACGGGAATAGGTTGAGGGGTTGGGCTGGGGCATGACATGGGCGTAACTAGGTGGGCCTGGGGGTGGGGCTATGAGTCTGGATTTTATTTAACTAAAATCTGGTAACTCTAGCTATATGAGCACTAGCATTTTATACTGCCAGTGCTCATATAACCTCGGGGACCACACTGACTCTGCCTCATTTATGCTCCTACAATTATGCCAGCTCCAAGCTATGG
This sequence comes from Geotrypetes seraphini, assembly GCF_902459505.1. Classification (NCBI taxonomy): domain Eukaryota; kingdom Metazoa; phylum Chordata; class Amphibia; order Gymnophiona; family Dermophiidae; genus Geotrypetes; species Geotrypetes seraphini. Next base: position 172,373,810 of record NC_047088.1, on the reverse strand, counting down.
ATGCCTAGATATTAGGTGTGCCCCTGGACCACCTCTCAACTGGATGTTTTTTTGACATATAAGTTAGAGCTAGTATTCAGTGGCACTGCTTGGTTAAGTGCTGCTATAATAGCGGATGGCCAACTCAGTGGGGTTTAACTGCCAGGATTCTCACCTGCTTGTTTAAACTCTTTTGAATATCAGGCCCTATTTTTATTCTAGCAAATGCATTATTACATTTGTAATTTATTCCTGGAAAATGTGGTCATGTTTAATAGTATAGCTGAGTTTTAGAAAAGCTTGGACAAGTTTTTTGAGGACATCCGATAGTTATTGTTAGCCATGAAGACTTGGGGCTCCTTTTACAAAGGCGCGCTAAAATGCTGCGCGCGCTAGCCGCTACTGCCTCCTCTTGAGCAAGTGGTAGTTTTTCGGGTATCGCGTGTTAATCCGGTGCGTGCGCTAAAAACGCTAGCGCACCTTTGTAAAAGGAGCCCTTGGTAATTGCTATTCACAGATGGACTTCCCCAATCGCATCTGGTAGGTACATATTTTCTATTGACCCAGACTAGCTACTGTTGGGCTTTGGTCTGACCTAGCATGATGCTTGTTTTACTTTTGTGTTCTTTTGTGATGGTCAGATTAACAGTTCTAGAAAATGAAGTTCTCCACTTCCACAGAACAGGCACAGCACAGATATGCAAGCAATGCAAGCTTTTGGGGGTAAGGAAGTAATTCATTCTCTATACTTCTGCTGTCTTTGGCCCCTTTACTGACACTGGAAACAAAGGGTCTTTTTAGTGATGTCAATACAGTGGCGTAGCTGGTATATTAGTGGCCTGTGATAAAAAATATTGAGGGGGTTCTTCCCATAATTGTAATGTAACCAAGGTTATAAATAAAATTTAAAAAATATTTCTGTAGTTTTAAGAATTCTGAACTGTACGTGTCACTTTTGGAATTCTGGACAGCACAGCTCTCTCTCCAGGAAGTCAGCAATGCTGCTAGTATAAACTGCCAAGGAGAGCAGTTGAGTTTGGGTGGATTTTGCCTATAGACAGCTGTATGTTAGAAGTTGTCTGTATTTTGGAGATATTATTGGAGTATTATTGGATTATTCTGAAGTATTTTGGAGTATTATTTCTGAAACATTTATTCAAAGTTTGGGTGTTTGTTGTTTTTTTTTTTCCAAAATTTTAACTTTGGTGACATATACTGGGGTTTTGGTGTTATAGGTGTTATAAGAGGTTTATTAAAATATTAGTTAATTGTGGATGGGTATAGTTTAGGGCTATTTCAATTATTGCTTCTTTTACATAGCTAGTTTTTAAGTGAAATCCTGGGGAATAGTTAGGGTTGTCCTTTATTGATTTGTTAATGAATATAGTAGTAGGGATCAAAAAGAACTCCAATCAAATGCTAGCCCATGTAAGAAAGAAAGAAGAGAAAAATAAACACCTGTTTGCCTGCAGTCATCTGTGCTGGACTGGCGTATGATTGGACAATTAGAAAAAAACTTCTCCTGAGCTACAATTGTGGTAACTGTAATAAATTGTTAATTTTAATGCATATTAAATTTGTTTTATTTAAAATTTTTGAGTGAAATAATTTTTTTTTTGTATGCAGCTTTGGCTATTTCCTAAGTCACTGGAAATAGGCAGGGTTACGGTAATATTAAGGAAAATAAATATAAAAATGCCAAGAAAAATAGTTTAATAAAATATAGGTAGATTTAATTGAATATATAGTTTCTTTGAATAAGTTTTTGTATATCAAATATTTTAATTTTTGTGTAAGAGAATGACACCACACTAGGGTTGCAATTTCAGGAGAAAAAACTGCCACATTTTATGATTATTACACAACTCGACATAATAGAAATGGAGCTTCAGTATCAAACCCTGCTAAAATGTCATCCAAAATGCTGCAGTCCATCTCATTTATGGCCTCAAGAATCAGACAATGTAAGCCCACATTACAAAAAAATACACTGGCTGCCTGTGGAAGCAAGGGTCGTTTTTAAGTTTGCTTGCCTTTGCTTCAAAACCATGACAGGTTCATCCCCATCCTATCTGTCTCAACAATTCAAATTCCCAGGCACAACTAATACACGCAGTACCTACTTGTTCGCTTTTCCATCCCTAAAGAACTGCACCTACAAGAGATACCTCGACAGAACACTATCATTCCAAGCAGGCAAATGGAGCAAATGTTTAACCAACTTCATCTCAAATGTATTTTCATACCAAACGTTTAGGAAGTTAATAAAAACTTATCTCTTTGCCATATTTCTCTGACCCCACTTCAACCTGATGTACTTCCAAAACACTTCCAGATAAACCTGACTAAACTTAGCATGCCAATGTAATTTTGAAAGTTCTCTGTAATGTCGCTGTCTGTATACAGTCTCTTCCCTTGTAAACCGCTTAGAACTGTTTGTGGTATGGCGGTATATAAAAATAAAGTTATTATTATTATTATTATTATTTTTAAAACAAACACATTTCACACATATAGAAAACCTGGCATAATAAAACAGGATTAATGTCCAGGACTCAAATAACAACAACCCTAGCTTTGAAAAGGCAGCACTCTAGAATACCAATGTAGTCCCTACTGAAAAATCAGACTGCTACAGCTTCCTACCTACAGTAGAAGCTAAATGCTAGCAAAATACCTCACAGAAAATACATATTAAAGGCTCCTTTTACTAAGCTGTGATAGCGTTTTTAGCGCACAAAGAATTTTAGTGTGCGCTAAACCCGCTACCTTCCCCCAACCAGTATTGCACTCTACTTCCCAGTGCCTAGGGTCTTTTCATTCCTAGCATCTTTTCTCTGTGCCCCTGCTCCAACCTCTCTCTCCTCTTAAGGCCAGCATCTCTCTAAGTTTAAAATTTTCTATCCAGCTCTTGGGAAAACCTTCAAGGTAGATTACAATCTAAAACATAGTAATTAAAAAAAAGTAACAATACAATGCACAAAGTAATTCATACATACTCCCTCTCCCCTGCCCACCCTTGCAATCTACCAAGTGTCTGGCACCTCTCCCCCTCCTTTTATCCCATGGGTCTGATCTGGTCAGGTCTGCCTTCACCTCACCTCATCTCCCCATCCACCAATGGGAATAACATTTCTTCCTGCCTCTTTCCCAATCACACAGATATGGTGCAATCTCTCTTATCTACTGCATGTCTGGCATCTGCCCATGTCTTTCTCACTCCAGTGGATCTGGCAGCATCCCTTCCTCCATTCCGACCTATCTCCATCTCCAGCAGCATCCCTTCCAGTCCTGAAAAATAAATGAGTCACAAGCAACACTAAAGTCACATTGCTTCCAGCTGACTTGGCTTCTCTCTTACTTGGTCCCTCACACAGAAAGTTGCATCAAAAAAGGCAGGACCAAACAGAGAGAAGCACTGGGTAGCCAAGAGCAGCACATCTTTAGCATTGCTTGTAACTCATTGGCTTTCCAGGACTGGGAGGGAGGAAAGGATGCCACTAGAGTCGGAGGTGAGATGGAATGCAGGAACTCTACAGGAACTATATCCATCCCTGCTTAGGGGGCCCTTCGGGCTTGGGGGCCTGTGGGATTTCCTACCCACTCCACTTGATTACTACACCACTGTGTCATTACTTATCCATTGTCAACCAAGAGAAAATGGTAAAAATCATTTCACATAAGCAACCAAACAGCTTTCAGCGATTAATGCCTTTCGGTCAGTTGATGTGACCTGGTGACCTAGAAGCAAAGTGCCATGACTCTGCACTAATTTATCATATTTTTCGCTCCATATGATGTACTTTTTCCACCCCCCAAAAGGGGTCTTTCTTTAAACCATATGATTTCAATGACGAAATTGAATTTAAAAGCCGGCAGCATGGGTAGGCACATTAAATGCTCTGATGGCCATAGGAATTGAATGGACATCAGAGCATTTGCCGCATGGCACTCAGCTGCACAGCTTTGTAAAAGGGGGGGGGGGGGGGGGGGCTAAATTTGATTTTAATATGGATTACTATTAAATAATCAAATTGTTTTTTACAGATATATCTCAATTACTGTTACTTAATGGAGTATATTAATTCTTTTTCTTCATTTATTAAATCATTACAAGTTTCAACACTCGTTCTAGAAATACAGTGCCCATTTCCAAACTTAGAAATTCAAACAGAGGAAATAATGGGGTCCTTTTACTAAGGCGTGCTAACCGATTTAGCGCATGCTAAAGATTAGCGCACGCTAAAGATTTGTTTGGAGACATCTAGTCCTTCCCACTTGATTCCTCTGTGATCAACCCAAAAGGGGGCCATTCCCCCCCAATTGGTGCAGTGTTATGGTCTCTGTTGTTTCTGCAAGTATAAGTCGGGTGCCCAGAGCAGGGTACAGAAATTGACACTAAATGCTTCTATATAGGCTGCATGCCCCCCCCCCTTGCAAATATGTGCTATGGAAATTAAATGGGTATTTTCAGCCCCGTCCTTTTGGCAGTGGAGAGCCCACCTCCATGCGTTAGTTCTTTGGAAGGCATGGGAGGTGAGGGGGCTTTCTTAAACGCTGCCATTATTTTCTGTGGGACCCATATTTGAGCTCCTTGTCTCCAAGGGGACGCGGCCTTATACTCAATACCCTTGCTTAACTGTTGGGTGTACCTTAGTGTGTTCTGGATCTTTGTATCTCTCTGCTTTGAGGGAGAGGAGAAATGTGGGGGGCTGTCTTTTGGAAGGGGTGCCCATACCTGAAGAGTGCCCTGGGGTCATCAGAGTCCAGACCCTGGGGAAAACACGTGTGGGGTTTTTTTTTATTGGGGGGGGGGGGGGTTTAGTCATAGGACTGGCTTGCCTGGTCCTTCCTTGGGCTATCTGTGCACAGGGGGTCCTCGGATTCCCATGCACCAAGGAGACACCCTCGCATCCCCCTCCATGATTGGAGGGGGGGGGGGAGGAAGAGGATTGGATGTGTTAGTGGATGGATATAAATGACACATGACTTTGTACTGTTATGCCTTGTTCTAGCAGATTTCCAGCCTCTGTTCACTGTCTTTTGTATTCTACTGTGTTCTTATGGTTACGCCTTTTTTTTCAAGTCAATAAAAAAATAGTTTACAATCTAAGTGGGTATTTTCAGAAGAGTGTTTAGAATACCTCAAATTGTATATAGGGTGTTCAGAGTTGCATGCCCAGCTTTGGGTGTGCTTCAGAGATACATATAGAAGTGTGAGCACCGAGCTTATAGAACTGACCTTACCTGTCTAGCAGGTTTATTTATTTACAAAGGTACAGTGTGCACAAAGGTGATCATGTTATTTCCTGGGGATCCTCTAATTTCTAATGCCATCTATTTCTTCACAATGCCTGATAATGCATGTCGCACACCTTAAACCCTGGTGCCTCATTTTGAAGTTCTGAATACCTGCCTCAGAAGGGTTAGAGGTGAAAACCTCGATTCTGTACCTCAACGAGTTAATGGAACACATACCATACTGGGATCTGCCATCAAGGTTCTTGTGGGGTCATTACAATGAATTTTTGTGCTTTAACACATACTAGTTTATTTTAATTGGCCTAATTTTGGATGCTGTTGAACTGCAGCTGAAATTTACATGCAATATACTTTGCTTATCTAGCCATTAAATTCCATGAATGTTTATTTCTCCAGATACAGTGTGGATAAAGCACTTGGGGAAGTTAGTGCGCTGGTTGACAAACAGCACTGCGTCTTTCGATCTGAAGGAGAATGACGAAAGTTAAAGGGGCTCTTTAAAATTATTCTTCTTTTGAGTATTATTTTTTTAATTGCAGTGTATTAAACATAAAATCTGGTACAATCTTTAAAAATAAATAGGACCTAACTATAAATGGGCCCTGTTGTGTTTTTATCTTTGACAAGCAAGTAATTGCTTCTCAAATTTATCAGTTTGTTTATGCAAAAACCATTTACCAAGCCTAGCTCGAAAGCATCAATTTCATCATTATCATCTTATTAATTTAGCCAAGCTATAACACAGCTGATTATTCCTGAGTAATATCCTCTGTAGCACATCATGTGTGGCAAAACCATCTGTACAGTACCTATTTAATAAATAAACCCTCGGCTAAATGTCTCTGTTTATTGAGAACTAATGTTTATAGAAAATATAATGGAACTCAATAAATAACTCAGCTTCATGAACCTGCATATGAATCAGTATGAAGAACGCTGACATCATCACCTTTCAAGTACCAGAGAAAGCAGAATTACCCAAAAGAGCTATAGAGTCAATATTAAAGCATTAAAACTGCAATGGAGGCATATTAATGCTTAAAACTTCATTGTTGGCAGTGGAATTGCCACAATGGACATATTTTATAACTCTTAGAATGCTTAGGCTTTATGGCTGCTTCTTTCTTGAGTGCCTTGCATTTAATGTAGTTTTCCACTTTAAATAAAAAAAAAAAAACAACCCTCAAGTTCTTTAAGAAAACACACACACACACAAAGAAAATTGCTGATTCTCAGCATTCATGTTTAAAATAATGCAAAGTGCTGATTCAGATTGTTCATTCCCCTCCCCGTCTCCCCCCACAAAAGGAAAAACCTGATTAACTCACTATGTTCTGATTTCCTGAAAACAAAGACAAGACTCCGTGGGATATTCAATGACTGAGTTATACAGGATTTACCATGGAAGAAAAAGTACTTACCGGTAAATGCTCTGCTTAAATAAAAAGGAATAAGAGCATAAGAATAGCCTTACTGGGTCAGACCAATGGTCTATCAAGCCCAGTAGCCCATTCTCACGGTGGCCAATCCAAGTCATTACTATCTGGCCAAAACCTAAGGAGTAGCAACATTCCATGCTACCAATTCAGGGCAAGCAGTAGCTTCCCCATGTCTTAAAAACAGACTATGGACTTTTCCTCCAGGAATTTGTCCAAACATTTCTTAAAACTATCCACTTTTACCACAACTTCTGGCAACATGTTCCAGAGCTTACCTATTCTCTGAGTGAAAAAAATGTTGCAAAGTGCTGAGTCAGATTGTTCACTTCCTTCCCCTTCTCCCCCCAAAAGAGAAAACCTGATTAACTCCCTATGTTCTGATTTCATGAAACCAAAGCCAAGACTCCGTGGTATATTCAATGACTGAGTTATGCAGGATTTACCATGGAAGAAAAAGTGCTTAAATGCTCTGCTTAAATAAAGAGGAATAAGAACATAAGAATAGCCTTACTGGGTCAGACCAAAGGTCCATGAAGCCCAGTAGCCCATTCTCACGGTGGTCAATCTAGGACACTAGTTCCGGGCCAAACCCAAGGAATAGCAACATTCCATGCTACTGATCCAGAGCAAGCAAAGGCTTCCCCCATATCTTAAAAACAGACTATGGACTTTTCCTCCAGGAATTTGTCCAAACCTTTCTTAAAACCAGCTACGCTATCCGCTTTTACCACACCTCTGGCAATGCGTTCCAGAGCTTAACTATTCTCTGAGTGAAAAACTATTTTCTTCTATTGGAATAGCCTACTGATTAGAGAGCTAGAGAAACCAGGGTTCAAACCCCACTAACACTCCTTGCAATCTTGGGCAAATCACATATCCCTCCATTGCAAACTGAAACACCCTTTTACTTAAGGCATTAAGCCCTTAATGCATGGTTAGCATGCAACAGACTACAGCAGAAATGTATTAAATTTATTTAATCAATTTTCTATACCATTCTACCAGGGGAGCTTAGAACTGTTTACATGAACTTATTCAGGTTCTCAAGCATTTTTCCCTTTCTGCCTCGGCAGGTTCACTATCTATCTAATGTACCTGGGGCAATGGGGAGATTAAGTGACTTGCCCAGGGTCACATGGAACAGCGTGGGTTTGAACTCACAACCTCAGGGTCCTGCGGCTATAGTTTTAGCCATGGCACCATGCTCTCTTCTGTTAACCTATCTACAGTTTTTTTTAAAATATATTTTTAAAGGGAGCATGCGGTGAGTGAAGAGTGGGAGTATCCATGTTATCCAGCTAGTGCTTTATGATTAGCGTGCTCTAATTAGATAGCATAGAGGTAATATGGGAATAGGAGATGGTAGGAGCTCTTGTGTTAACTCTATGCACATGCTGTGCATAGCAAGCTCATGCATGTGCATAGGCAAAAAACCCACAACAAATATGCAACAGAAAGAGAGTGGGGAAGAAACCGTACACCATCAACCTGAGATAAAGTACAGTTTATTAAATACAATCAGCTGTTAACATACCAAACATTGTCAAAGAAACAGTATATTGTTACATTGTCAAAGAAACAATATGTTGTAACCAATCTATCTTGCAGACCCTTGTAGATCTGACATGGTCTGTGTTTCGGCTTAATAATGAAAGCCTGCCTCGGGGGCAGTGGCGTACCTAGCATATGAGACACCCGGGGCCTTTCATTTTTTGACACTCTCCTCATCTATATGAAAAACATGATTTTTTAGTAATAATCCATACATCACACAACAAGAGTGTACCTAGGAAAAGGCAACATCTTATATACTCACTCATTGTAAAACTAAACAAGCCAGAGTAGTACAGATTGATACTACAGTCATTGCTAACAGAGAACCATTTTTCATACATACAGAACACAGAAAACACCTTTGCCCAGTATGGAATATGTAATCACAAACTAACTCCCCACGCTCCCTCGTTTTACAAAACCATAGAATGGTTTTTAGCACTGGCCACGGTGGTAACAGCTACAACGCTCTTAGAATTCCTATGAATGTTGGAGCTGTTACCACCGCGACCGGTGCTAAAAACCACACTATAGTTTTGCAAAAAAAAAAGGGGGGGGGAGTGTAAAATAGAAATATGTAAACAAAAGTTAAACTGAACCACCAAGGAGCTGGACTCTGCATACAATGCAACACCACAGAAACAGTGATGCATGTCCCCTAATATTGTGCAAAATAAAAAGATAGCAGATGTAAATTTGAAAAAAAAGAGAAACTGCATTAGGGTTTTTTTATTGAAGGCTGTGGAAGTAAAAGCTCTGACACTCATATTAATTCTATGAGCATTGGAGCTTTTACCCCCATGGCTGACGATAAAAAACCCTAACGTGGCTTCATAAACCCCCTCTTTTATGAAGCCGCGTTAGCCTATTTTATCATCGACCTTGGCAGTAAAAGCTCTGGTGCTCATATAATTCCTATGAGCATTGGAGTTAATACTTTCGTGGCTTCATAAAAGGGGGACAAAAGGGGAGAGTGTGGGGGAATAAAACAAAAATGGAAAATAAGATAATACCATTTTATTGTTCTAATACTTTTTCTTCTTCTCCCAATCCATGTGCCTTTTTTTATTTATCCTTCCTTCCATTACATGCCCTCTTTTTCTAACATGAAGACTGCCAATCAAGTGGAGCAAGCTTCATCCAAGGCAAGGCAAATCATAAGTTGCATATGCAGGAGTTTTGTCAGCCGTAAGCCTGAAGTTATTATGCCATTGTATAGATCCATGGTGAGGCCCCAACTGGAATACTGTGTGCAATTCTGGAGGCCGCATTACCGTAAGGATGTGCTGAGACTGGAGTCGGTCCAGAGAATGGCCACCCGGATGGTCTCGGGACTCAAGGATCTCCCGTACGTGGAACGGCTGGATAAGTCGCAGCTGTACTCACTCGAGGAACGCAGAGAGAGGGGTGACATGATCGAGACATTGAAGTATCTCACGGGCTGCATCGAGGTGGAAGAAGATATCTTCTTTTTCAAGGGTCCTGCGGCAACAAGGGGGCATCCGTGGAAAATCAGGGGTGGGAAACTGCACGGGGACACCAGGAAATTCTTTTTCACTGAAAGGGTGGTTGATCGCTGGAATAGTCTTCCACTTCAGGTTATTCAGGCCAGCAGCGTGCCTGATTTTAAGGCCAAATGGGATAGACACGTGGGATCTATTCACAGAGAAAGGTAGGGGAGGGTCATTAGGGTGGGCAGACTGGATGGGCCGTGGCCCTTATCTGCCGTCTATTTCTATGTTTCTATGTTTCCATCCAGTATCTTCTCCTCTGTCCACTTCCATCCAGCATTTGCCCCCTCTCTCCACTTCCATTGTCTTCTCCCCTCTTTCTCTCCTCCCCACTTCCTTCCTGCATCTGCTCCCCTCTTTCTCTCTCTCCACCCTACTTCTATCCAGCATAGGCTCCCCCCTCTCCACTAACATCCAATGTTTGCCCTTTCTCTCTCTCCATCCACCCCCCTTCCATTATCATCTTCCCCTTCTCTCTCCTTCCACCCCAATTACATCCAGTGTTCTTCCCCTTTCTGTCTCTCTATCCCTCTTGTTGCACACCAATTCCATCAGCGTCTGCCTACTTTCTCTCCCTTCAACATCCTTTCATACCAGTCTCCTGCTCCCTTCTCCCTCCCTCTACCCCAATGCCATCCAGTATCTTGCAACCCTCACCTCTCCACCACTGCTGTATGCTTTCCTAAATCAGCAGCAGTGGCTGTAAACTTAAATGCAGGACCTTGCTGCACCTCCCTGCACAGCTGGCTCTGTTCTGGAACAAGAAAGTGATGTTGGAGGGGGTGGACCGGCAGCCACGAGGAGGTGCAGGAAGGTCCCGTGATGACTGAATTTAAAGTTTACAGCTGCTGCTGCTTGTTCAGGAAAGCAGCAGTGGCAGAGTAGGATGGGAGGTTCCAGATCTGGTGTGCTGGCTGTGCACCCCAGGAGCAGCAGCTGTAAACTTAAATTCAGTCATTGTGGGACCCTTCCTGCACCTTCCTGTGGCTGCCATTCAGAAAGCTGCTCAGCACTGAGCAGCGCCAAAGTGCGCTTCTGCTCGGTACCAATCAATGGCTGAAGCTGGAACTCATGGCAGTGAGCGACCGACCAGGTTAGCAGTGGGGCAAGAGCGTGGAAAGCTCGGTTCTGCCCACTACACCTCTGGATCATCAGGGATTCCAGTGGCATAGGAGGTACGATGTAACTCATCCTAACCTACTATTGAAAAGGTGTGAACTACTTGTGTTTCTGCCAGGTACTTGTGACCTGGATTGGTCACTGCTGGTAAAACAGTACTGGGCTAGATGGACCATTGATCTGATTCAGTATGGCTATTCTTATGTTCTTATGTAACTCAAAGAAATAATCAAGTTGTTTAGAAATTAAAATTAGAACACAGAGAGGGCAACAGTCACCGATGGTGAAGGTTTGCTCTTTGACCACAATAGGACCTTATTTACTGGAATTCTATGCAATAAAGAGTCATCTTCTCCCTTCTTACAGCTTTTGTGCTTGATCAGCTCCTACTGCATTAGGGTATATGTCTAGGAGGTGAAGGTCATCATATATGTTTCATTAATACTTTCCAATCTGTCTAGGAACTACCTCCCAAGGAGGCCAATTCAATGTACTAATATGTGTTAAAATGAGTCAACGTTTCATAATTATTAATGGCTGGTATTAATTACATGTTAACTATAGATTGTAATGTATGAATGTGAATGCATGTAGATAGTAATGCAAAAAGTTGTTTTAATATGCATCTTTTATGTTTTAACTAGGGGTAGGCGCTTGCAATGACATAGGAAATATCAATGACATATTGCACAGTAACACAGTAAATGACGGCAGAAAATGACCCTCACGGTGCATCCAGTCTGCCCAACAAGGTGGCCATAGCCATGCCCACCACTCTGTGCAGGCCCCAGTCACTCAGGTTCAAGTGCCAGTTGTGAAGTCATTACCATGCCAAACATGATGAGGATGATAAGTGAGTATAACCAAGAATCCAAGTATTGCTGAAAGTATTCAACTTACTAGTCAAGATGCCTTCCTCTCCCCCCTAAGCTGCACAGCACCCCCACTTGCAGTATGTAACAATAAAATGATCAACCTGTTTTTTTGGACAGAGAATTTTTTTCTTCCTTACAGAAGGGAGTTTTATTATTCTCTGGAGTTTTTCCAGCAGTGGGCCAATGATAACAATCGAGACTCCAGTGAGAGTTTAGTGTCTCTTTTTGAGTAGTGATCCTCTGGGATTTTGAGGCCTACTTGATAGAGATATTTATAGCTCGATTTGTTACCTGGCACAAAATACAGGTAGACACAGTGAGTGTATGTGTTGTACTATTTAGTATTGTGTCTTCCCCGCCTTTGATTTTTGATAGTACAATAAAATGATCCATAGGCAGCAGAAGGCTTTTTTTTTTTTTTTTTTTGGGGGGGGGGGGGCAAAAGCTCTACCCTAGACCCCACTACAGACCTGGCCTAGCTCCACCTTAGACATGCCTAACCTCTGCCTCAGATCCTATCCCATAATAATAATACTAATTGTAAATGCCATTTCTTTCATTCATTTTCATATACTGTACTGTACACACAATATAATCTTATTAACAATACATAATGGTAACCAAAAAATTAAACTATACAAAGCACACCTTTTCCTCTCCCCACCCCTGCACAGCATTTTTCTGCTCTCCTCCACCCCCATGTGCAATGTCTCCCTCTTTCCCCACTTCCTTTGCAGCAAGGTAGAGAATAAAAAAGAGAGAGAGAGAGAGAGAGAGAAATGGTGAAGAGTGAGAGGGATCTAGGGTGCATCTCTCCAACTCCTTCTACTGCCACATCCAACATTTCTCCCTCTCTCATCCCCTGGACTGTGTGTAACATCTTTTGCCCTTGCCCACTAGCCCCATGCCCAACATTTCTCCTTCTATCACCCCTCTCCAGCACATGCCACATCTCTTCCTCTATTCCCTCCACCATCCTGTCCAACATTCCTCCCTCTTGCATCCCTTTCTATCTGTCCCACTGTTCCCTCTCCATTATCACATTCAACATTTCTCCCTCTCATCTTTCACATTCCCTCTCTCCATTCTATGTCCCAAATTCATGCCCTCTCTCCTACCTTCCTTTATCCCAAGTTCACCTTTCCTTCCATATGTGTTTCAATGTGCCCCTCCCTCCCGTGTACCAATATGCTCCTCTCCCTCCCTTCTGTGACTCAACGTGCCTCCCTCCCTTCTATGTTCCAAGTACATGCCCCCTCCCAAGGGTGTGTACCTGTGTTCTGGATGGCTCTAAAACATCCAAGTAGGCCTCCTCCTCCTTCTTTCCAAATGCACTTCTTTCTTCACAAAGCCTCAGGCGGCAGCAGAGTATGGACAGAGATCCTGGTGTGCTGGCTATGCAGCCTGCTACCAAACAGTGTACAGCCATGCAGCTTAGAGAGAACATTGCTTTATTCCTTTTCAACTTTTTATCTAATCAACTTTCTATCCCCTTCTCTCATCCCCTAGCTTTCACATTTCTCATCCTCTTATTCCGTTTTATCTGCTTCCCATTACATTTCTACCCTCCTATACTCATTATTCTGTTCACTGATCTCCTTGACAACTCTCTCATATGGATCCACCATTTATAGAATCTCCCCTCCTTGTCGCTTACTCCAGCCTTGTAACCGAGCATTTCTTTCCTCTCTTTTCTCTCTCCCTCCAACAAGTACAACATCTCTCCTTTCTGCCCTTCCACTCCTTCCTCCCAAGTCTGACATATCTTCCTTTCCCTCTTCCGGCCTCTAGTCCATATTTCCTCTGCCTTTCCCTGTCCATCTCTCCTCTCCCTCCTCTTCTTTCCCTGAGTCATTCATCTTTCCCTCCCTATTCTGCCTCACAGGATCCCCATCGGGCCCTGTTACTATACAACCAGCAATTTTGGGGAGGCCATGGCCCCAGTGGCCTCCACTGTACCAATGCCCATGAAATGATCTAACACACTGGAGTTGTTGAAAATTTACTTGTCATGACATTTGTGGAACACAGACCATAGAAGTCTGTCCGGCATCGACCTCAGTCCCCCCGTGCTGGATTTGGCTAATCTTTCTGTCTCGTGCCATTTGAGGGCATCAATCTGTCCAGCATCAGCCTCAGTGTTATTACTATTTCCTGATAGCTGAACCACCATTCATGCACAAACCCAGGAAAAGAATATGATCTTTTTGGAAATAGAGTGCATGATGTGAAAACAGAGCACACTATTTCAGGAAGAGTGCACAATATTATCAGAAACTGATAAAATGACTAAGAGGAACATTCTATAAGAGACACTTACAGATAAGTGCATAAATAAATAAGCGCCTAACTTAATTAGTAAATTGGGTGATAGGTGCCTATCTCCTTAGGCGTGATGTTATAAAAGATAGGCTGGATGGCTAAGAGTGTTATCGGATATTCGGAAGTTCAAAAAAATCCTTAAAACCACACTATTTTGAATGCTGGTTTTAAGATGAATTGTACTGTAAAGATCTATTTAAAATGTGATTATTCACCTGTAACCCAACATGTTTGTAAAAGTCCTGTTTGTCATATTCTGTGCATGTTATTACTGTAATGCTGCCTAGATATAGGCGGTTGATAAATTTTCAAACTAAATAAAGAGGCACCTATCACAAGGTGCCTAGTTGTGCCTAACTGCAAATTAGGCATGTTTAGGGGTGGAAAAGGAATTAGACGCTGCTGGCATAATTCTCTAAAGGACTTTGGTGCCTATAATGTATACCTTTAAAACCCTGGTCTAAGAACATAAGAACATAAGCAATGCCTCCGCTGGGTCAGACCTGAGGTCCATCGTGCCCAGCAGTCCGCTCACAAGGCGGCCCAACAGGTCCAGGCCTACATTCCAAGTGCCTAAGTTTTAAGTTAGCTGCTATTCGGTAATAGGCGCCTAGGTGTGATTGATAAGAGATAGGTGCCTATCTTTTTAGATGTCATTTATAGAGTTCCCCCTAAATGGCCTGAAAATCATAAAGAAAATAAAAGTTCCCATAAATGACATAGGAAATGACATAAACTAAACATTTTCTGACTGCCTAACTCTTGTTTTAGCATTAATACATGTTTGATGTATTTTTTAATTTTATTCTTTTATAAACTACAACAGTGTAATACATTTGATTGAATACAGAAAAATATTACAGAGATTACACCATTTTATACATACTTTTGTATCTTATTTCCTTGTTAGCAAAGATGAGCCTATTTTCACCATCACAACCTGGTAATGAAAATTGCTCATGGTTGTCCAAGTATTAACATGCCTTAATGTGCTAGATCCCATCAAAGTTGCTTAAACTTTAAAACTGATCCCTAGCCCATAAAGAGTTAGTTATATATCCACTAGGGTCTGCATTCAGTTTGTCCCTGCAGGCATAAGGGCTATTGCTGTGGTGTACAGGTGGGTATAGTAAGTTTTGGGTGGGCTTTGGAGGGTTTACCATGCAATATAAGCAGGTTATTGTGATGTATTCTTGGGACTTTTCAATGTGACATTCACTTCAGTACCCCCTAAACTGCCTCTCTGCTCAGATGTCTGTGTGGCCAGTTTGCTAAGAATGCTGGCTGCTTTGACATCCCAATAGCTTGTTTTTGTGTGCGTTTTTATTTGGACATCTTTGTATAAGAAAATGGCCATAAAAGATTGATGTACTGAGGGTCAAAATGTCTAGATAGGTCATTAAAAAAAAAAAAAAAAAAAAAGATAGATGTCTTGCTGTTTTGAAAATGGACATTTTTGCTACTGGATTTCTGGACGTCTTTCCCAAAATGTGCAAAATCAGACTTAGATGTCTTACTGAAAATGCCCCTCCATGTAGATCCCAGCCCAGCTTTTGAAATTTTACTCCAACTACAATGTCACAGTAAAATCTCTCTCTAGTCAGAGTTTTCTATACTTTCTACTTCGTACTTTAAGGTAAGATTGTGTTGGATGTGTGTCTTTCTTTGAGAACCTCCTTTAAAATTCCATTGCTATAGAGCAGCTGGCAGTACTTAGTGGCATTCTGCTCCAGCAGCTTTGTCTTGTGGGGCTTGAAATTGATTTTGCTCATCTTGGCATGCGAAGATCCCACAGACCAAGCTTGTGCAGTGGCACTGAAAGCTGAAGCTTGGCAGTGACAAAATCAGGCATGGAGCTGTAGCCTCAGCAGGCTCGGTAAATCTGCTTTCAAAGGAGGCAGGATCTGCTTTTTCATGTCATGAAGTAGAGAATGTTCACTTATTTTGCAAAATAAGTCATCAGACACACTAAATTTAGGATGAGGAAATACATATTGGATGTAGCTATTACTACTACTACTTATCAGTTATATAGCGCTGAAAGGCGTACGCAGCGCTGTACGTTTTGACATTTATAAATGGTCCCTTCTCAGAAGAGCTTACAATCTAACTAGGATAAACAGACATGACATATAGGGTTGGGGATGCAGAACCCAAGGTGAGAGAAGTTAGGAGTCGAAAGTACTCTCAAATAGGTGGGATTTTAAAAGGGTCTTGAACACTGCTAGAGACTGGGCCCGCTGTAGTGACTCGGGCAGCTTGTTTCAAGCATACAGTGCAGCAAGATAGAAGGAACAGAGTCTGGAGTTTGCAGTTGAAGAGAAGGGCACAGATAGGAGGGACTTACCAGCTGAGCAGAGCTCACGGAGGGGGGGAGCACAGTGGGAAATAAGCGAAGAGAGATAGTGAGGAGCAGCTGAGTGAGTGCATTTGTAGGTCAGTAAGAGGAGTTTGAATTGTATTCGGAAATGGATGGGAAGTCGATGAAGTGACTTTAGGAGAAGGGGAACGTAAGTATAGCGGCTCTCCCGGAATATGAGTCGTGTTGCCAAATTCTGGATGGATTGGAGGGGAAAAAGATGGCTAAGTGGAGGGCCCGAGAGTAGCGAGTTGCAGTAGTCTAAGCACGAGGTGATGAGGGTGTGAATAAGTGTTTTGGTAGTGTGCTCAGATAATAAGGGTTAGATTTTGATAATATTATAGAGGAAGAAGCGGCAGGTTTTAGCGATATGTTGTATCTGGGCGGTGAAAGAGAGAAAGGAGTCAAAGATGATCCTGAGATTTCGAGCAGACAAAACAGGAAGGATGAGAGTGTTGTCCACAGAGACAGAGAATGAGGGAAGTGAAAAGGTGGGTTTAGGCGGGAAGATGAGCAGCTGTTTTAACTATATTCAACTTTAGATGGCGGTGAGACATCCAGGTAGCTGAACTTGATTAGAGAATTAAAAGAAAAGTATCCTAATGCTTCTATACAGATTAGGGATATACATTCATGGACATCCATTTGATTCATTAGTGCACTTTAAAGATATTTAGTGCACACTAAGGGGTTCTTACTAAAGTGTGATAATTTGGGGCATTTTCTGTGGGTTAATTGCAAAACCTAGCACATGGTAAGTGAAAAAGCCTGTGCAATAAATGCAAGGGGACATGCATAGCATCTGACTGCATTTACCCCAAAATTATATTAATGGTGCTCAGATCTGAGCGTGCAATTTAATTGAATAATGAGTTAATCGGTGTCAATAACTAGACGCTAATCATTATCGCTATTGACAATATTATCGCTAATTGGCAACACTTTCAATTTACACGTGCATCTTGCTAGGCAGTATACTGTAAAGATCTGTGCATACATTTTTTTAGTGTGCAACTGAAAATGGGGTGTGGCTTTGGGAGGGGCAAGGGCAGATCAGGGTGCTCCCTAAAGATGCTCGCACCATTCTAGAATCTGGCAGGTCTGTGCCTAATTTAGGTGTGAGTATTTACACCAAAGTTCAGGTGGTATAAATCCTTGTGCCCAAAATTGAGTGTGGATCAGGAATTAAGGGGTCCTTTTACTAAGGTATGCTAGCCGTTTTAGCGCGTGCTACATATTAACGTGTACTAAACGCTAACCTGTCCATTATAGTCTATGGATGCATCAGCGTTTAGCGCGCTATAATAGCTAGCGTGGCTTAATAAAAGGACCCCTAAGTGCTATTCTGTAAACAGCATCTAACTCAGAGTGCTGTTATTAGTGATCAGTGCTCTTTTTTTGGTACCCAAATTTGGGTGCCTTTATTGAATCTAGTCCTTAATGCTCAAAACAGATACACTTCCCCCTCCCCATTCCCGATTTTTGGGGGAGGGGGGAAAAAGAAAAAAAAAACCCCATAGTTAAGTCTTCCCTCCGGCATCCCGGCCTTACCTGGTGGTCTAGTGGGCTTTCGGGGCAGGAGCGATCTTCCTACGCTCCTGCCCCGTGCAGATTGCCATTAGGAAATAGCTGTAGGGAGTTCCCGTTGTAGTCTCGAGAGACTACGGGAACTCACAGCAGCCATTTCCTAATGGTGATCTGCATGGGGAAGGAACGTAGGAAGATCGCTCCTGCCCCGAAAGCCCGCTAGACCACCAGGTAAGGCTGGGAAGGCGGGAGGGAGGCGGGGCTGGGTCAGAGCTGGATATTTGTGGTTTTTCGCCATTCGCGGTCCGGCTCTGCCCCTATCCCCCGCGAATCTGGAGGGAGAAGTGTACTTACAACATGGTACCTTATTGCATGCAGGGCCAGACAGCATGCAGGCACTGCATATAATGCGTTACGGACACAATCCATAAGTATAAAAGTAAATAATAGCAAGCCATGGGGTGCAGCACACCCCCTTGAACACATTCCTCCCCACCCCCCAAGGTCTGATCCTTCCTCACACCTCACACCTCTCCCTCTCCCTCTCCCACCACCTCTAGATCCCCCACAACCTGATTTCTCTGACAGTGAAACCATGTTCCATCCAACACTCCTTTCACCCCTCTCTTACAGGTTGTATAATAAAAAAGTACGCACCTGTCCTTAGTTGATTTTTTAAATGTTTTTGTGACTAGCATATTTAGTTGGACCTAGCATCTGAGCCATTGAGACTCAGCTATTATTATACATAAGCTAAGCTTTGCAATTGTTAAAACAGCTAAGAGATGCATTGTAAAATTCAAACTAGTAATGGAAGATTAGAACTTTTATATAGAGTTTGTTATTCTGCGAAGAAAGGGGCTAAAACTAAGGGGTCCTTTTACTAAGGTGCGCTAACTGGCTAGCGCATCTTAGTAAAAGACCCCCTTAGTGCGTTAATTGCACTGTTATTGTGCTAAATATGGAGCCCTAAAAAATAGATTTTTATCTATGTACAATAATTTATTTGCTGCTCTGCAACTCTGACTGAACAAAATTTGGAGCACATTAATTACAAACCCATATCTCTGTGTGAAGTATGAAATTCAAAGACGGCTTGTAAACTGCAATTTGATTGGTCCTTCTACTCTCTCAGAGATATGGATAAATTTTATAAATGTGCATGAATTAAGTTGCTTTTCAGAACTATAAATTTCCAAGTTTGCTAACTCAAGACAGGAAGAAATCAAGGAGAGAAAAGAAGGGCAATAAGATATTACTTTAGGGTAAGGGAGAAATTCTGGAAATGAAGCTGGTTTAATGATGCTAAGTAAAAACAGCATGGGAAAATAAGAAAGTAAGAGGAAGCATGTGATATTTTAAGGGATAGCAGGATAGAAAAGAAAGAATTAAGAGAGAACACACAGCAGTATATACTCTACCAGATCATCTATTTACAAGTCAATAATTTCAGAAATTGTTAATTGATCTAGAGATATTTTCTAGGCTTGAACACATGTCTAAGTCACTTCAAGTTGCTACCTATCACTCAATGGGTCGTGTAGCTAGCTGAATCAGACATAAAGCCCTCTGAAGTACAGAAAATAGGAAAATGCATTGTCATCTTCAGGGACTGGATTAATTACTTAACGGGGATGCAATTTTACATTATTATTTCATTTATCTTACTTCATTTGAATTTTTTGCCACTTAATTCATTTTGGAGGTCATTTAAGAAGATTTGCATGACATTAGCACATGTTAATAGCAGGATTTACATTTTTAAATGGTGACCAAATAGAGAGGCTGATGCACCACACAAAGGAGAGCGCAATCAACAAAAAAGAAATGTATCTTTAATATTTCATAAAAAATGATCACAAAAGCCCAAATCTTAGTGTGCTCCATTTTGATTTTTAGAAGACTTAAAGAGAAGGGAGTGTATCTCAGAGGAGGAGGGGATAATGAGTAAACTTATCAATTTGCAACACTGTTGGATTTATTGAGTACTGACAATGAATATGACTATGCTGCAACCAAAATTGATTGTATTAAATATAACTACCTATATGTGGTTGGCATTGTGGCAAATTACTACCTGCCCTATTCACAATCATGAGGGAGTATAACCTATACAGAGTGACAAGTGCGGCTCTGGCAACCATGTTGAGCAGATTGGATATACCTTGTGGGTCTTTATCTGCCATGATTTACTATGGAACCCTTTTACAAAGCCATGGTAGCAATTCCTGCATGGCAAATGTGACAGCCTATTTAATTCCTATAGACTGAGCTGCATTTGTCGTGTCAGGACTCACTAATGCGGCTTTCCAAAAGAAGCCCCATGTTATTATACTGTAAATAAACACAAAGAAGCTGATATATAAATACTCTACAGAAGACCATGTAGAGGGTCATTTTCTATATGACGTCCAAATCCAAGTTTGGACATTTTGCAGAAGGCGTGCAAAAATCTAGTACCAAACATGGCCATTTTCAAAACTGCAAAATATCTATCTCATTTTTTTTAATTTTTTTTTTCAAAAATGGCCTTTTTTCAGATGTGCATCTGTCTTTTTGAACCATTAAAAAAATGTCCAAAAGAAAAATGCATAAAGCAAGCCATTGGGATGTAGGAGGGGCCAGCAGTTTTAGACTGGCCACACAGATATCCTAGCAGATTAGTGGTGCACCTTTAGGGGGCACTGTAGTGGACATCACATGAAAAGACCCAGGTGCACCCTCCAAAACCTACTGGACTCAACTGTACATCATACCAATAGACCTTATGTCTTTGGATATAACTTATATGTAGGTACAGTGGGATTTAGAAGTGTTTTGGAAGTCTCACATATTCCACTATAAGTATAGTAGTTAGAGTAGGATATGGGCTTGAGTCCCCATCTCTAAGGTTGACTACACAACCCACTAGATTACTTCAGGAACCTGCTTGATGCTCTACTAGGCCTGGCTATAATATCTGAACCTAACATACAGGCCGGAATGTACTGTTTTATTCACATCTTTGAGGGCTGGGAGGGGGGTGTCAGTGACCACTGGTGGAGTGTGTGTGTGTGTGTGTGGGGGGGGGGGGGTCATGCTTTCATCCCTCCAGTGGTCATCTGGCCAGTTAGGGCACCTTTATAGCACTTATTCGTTGTTAAAACAGGTCTAGCCCCAAACGTCCAAATTATACCTTGGATGTTTTCTAAAATATTTGACTATTGCAGAAAAGCATTCAAATCATAAGCCTGCTCTAATCCCACTCAAACCATAGCTCCAACATGCCCCTTTCAGATTTGGACGCACTGCAGGCAACGACCATAGACATCTGTCTAGGACATGAGTTTCGAAAATAGCGAATTGGAGGGGTTTGATGAGAAAAATGTCCATCTGTCCCTTTATGCTACTTTTTGGATGCTTTTCTTTTTCAAAAATGAGCCCCTTAGGCACATTATTTATAGAACAGCATTTAGTACTTACAGTATATATGTAACTGTCAGTTATTGGTGCCAATCTTGTCCATAGGCATTACTATTCTATAAATTAAATGCACTCCTGGTACTTAAATTTAGGTATAAAGTAAAGAAGCATTGATAGAAGTCAAAATGACTCTGCAGGTGATTTTCTCTAATTATTAATTAATTAAACAGAAACAAGTCTCAGATTGTGGAGTAATTTTCCCATTCTGGGATCTCTTCCAAGACAAAGAAAGTTATTTTCTCTTACTCCTGGGGCTCCTTTTACGAAGGCGCGTTAGGGCCTTAACGAGCGGAATAGTGCACGCTAAAATGCCATGTGCGCTAGCCTCTACCACCTCCTCTTGAGCAGGCGGTAATTTTTCAGCTAGCACACGTTATAGCGTGCGCTAAAAATACTAGCGCACCTTCATAAAAGGAGCCCCTAGTTACACAACCAGCTTGAACCCATCCTCCCTACCATAACTAAAAGGCTTTTTAGATTTTCATATTTAATTTAATTTAATACAGTGAGAGATTGGAGAAACTCAGCCTCCTCTTCGCCCTTAAAAAGAGGAGGCTGAGAAGGGACATGATCAAAACATTCAAAATACTGAAGGGAATAGACTTAGCAGATAAAGACAGATTGTTCACCCTCTCCAAGGTAGGGAGAACGAGAGGGCATTCTCAAAAGTTGAAAGGGGATAGATTTCGTACAAATGTAAGGAAGTTCTTCTTCACCCAGAGAGTGGTAGAAAACTGGAACGATCTTCCAGAGTCTGTTATGGGAGAAAACACCCTCTAGGGATTCAAGATAAAGTTGGACAAGTTCCTGCTAAACTGGAACATACGCAGGTGGGGCTGGACTCATTTAGAGCACTGGTTTTACATAAGAACATAAGAATTGCCACTGCTGGGTCAGACCAGTGGTCCATCGTGCCCAGCAGTCCGCTTCCGCAGCGGCCCCTAGGTGAAAGACCAGCGCCATAACCGAGACCAGCCCTACCTGCGTACGTTCCAGTTCTGCAGGAACTTGTCTAACTTTGCCTTGAATCCCTGGAGGGTGTTTTCCCCTACGACAGCCTCCGGAAGAGCGTTCCAGTTTTCCACCACTCTGGGTGATAAAGAACTTCCTTACGTTTGTACGGAATCTATCCCCTTTTTAACTTTAGAGAGTTCCCTCTTGTTCTCCCTACCTTAGAGAGGGTGAACAACCTGTCTTTATCTACTAAGTCTATTCCCTTCATTATCTTGAATGTTTCGATCATGTCCCCTCTCAGTCTCCTCTTTTCAAGGGAGAAGAGGCCCAGTTTCTCTAATCTCTCACTGTACAACAACTCCTTCAGCCCCTTAACCATTTTAGTCGCTCTTCTCTGGACCCTTTCGAGTAGTACTGTGTCCTTCATCAAGGAAAACTAAAGGCAAAGGAGAACTGGCATGGCTTACTAGAGAGGTGAAGGAAACCATAAAAGAAAAGAAGGACTCTTTTAAAAAATGGAAACGCACGAAAAAAACCGAAGCTTGGAACAAACGCAAAGATGATCAGAAGAAATGTCACAAGGCGGTGAGGGATGCCAAAAAGGACTATGAGGAGAAAATAGCACAAGAGGCCAAAAATTTCAAGCCCTTCTTTAGAAATGTAAAAGGGAAAAAACCCACAAAAGAGGCGGTGGGACTGCTGGACGACCAGGGGAGAAAAGAAGACAAAGGAAGACAAACAAATTGCAGACAGACTAAATTCCTTCTTTGTGTCTGTCTTTACAAAGGAGGACACCGCAACAATACCAGAAGCAGTGAAAATGTTCAAAGGAGTAAAAGAGGACAGCCTCACCACAGTAGAAGTGGACTTGGACCAGATATACTACCAGATCGACAAACTTAAAAGTAACAAATCCCCTGGACTGGATGAAATTCACCCGAGGGTCTTAAAAGAACTGAAGGTTGAAATCAGAGAACTATTGCAAAAACTTGCCAACCTGTCAATTAGAACTGGACAGATATCGGATGACTGGAAGATTGCGAACGTCACGCCAATTTTCAAAAAAGGATGAAGATGAGAACCGGGCAACTACAGACCTGTGAGTTTTAAGTCTGTCCCTGGAAAGATGGTTGAAGCATTGATTAAAGATAGCATAGTCCGGCACTTAGATACACACGACCTGATGAGAGCTAGTCAACATGACTTCAGGAAAGGGAAATCATGTTTGACGAATTTACTTCAATTTTATGAGACAGTGAACAAACAAATTGATAGTGGGGAACTGGTGGACATAATATACTTGGACTTCCAGAAAGCGTTCGACAAGGTTCCACATAAAAGACTTCTCAGGAAACTACAAAGCCATGGAATAGAAGGAGATATACTAAGATGGGTAGACAAATGGCTGGAGAATAGAAAGCAGAGAGTGGGCATAAATGGGAAGTTCTGAGACTGGGAGAAAGTGACATATTTTCATCAATGACCTATAAGAAGGAACATCCAGTGCAGGCGACACAAAGCTATGCCTGGCAATCAGATCGCAGAAGGATAGCGAGGAACTCCAGAGTGAATTGTGTCAGTTAAAGAAATGGACAGAGAAATGGCAGATGAAGTTTAATGTGGAAAAATGCAAAGTAATGCATTTAGGCAGAAAGAACAAGGAACACGAGTATAAAATGTCAGGTGCAACTCTGGGTAAGAGCGAACAAGAAAATGACCTGGGTGTACTGATAGACAGGACCCTGAAACCGTCAGCACAATGTGCGGCAGCGGCAAAGAAAGCAAATAGAATGTTAGGCATGATAAAGAAGGGAATCACGAGTAGATCGGAGAGGGTTATAATGCCGCTTTATAGAGCAATGGTCAGACCATACTTGGAATACTGTGTCCAACATTGGTCTCCCAACCTAAAGAAGGATATAAAACTGCTGGAGAGGGTGCAGAGACAAGCAACGAAGCTGGTAAAAGGTATGGAGAACTTGGAATACGAGGAACGACTTAGGAGACTAGGATTGTTCTCCCTTGGGAAGAGGAGAATGCGAGGGAATATGATTGAGACTTTCAAAATACTGAAAGGAATCGACAAAATAGACAGGAAAATAAGTTATTTACAATGTCCAATGTGACATGGACAAGAGGACATGGACTGAAGCTGGGGAGGGACAAGTCTAGGACAAATATCAGGAAGTTCTGCTTCACGCAGCGAGTGGTGGACACCTGGAATGCTCTCCCAGAGGAGGTCATTGTGGAATCCATCGTCCTAGGATTTAAAAGCAAACTAGATGCACATCTCCTTACGAGAGGCATAGAGGGATATGGGTGGCTAAAATTACACCAGGTGTACACCTGGCTGGGCCTTCGTGTATGCTGATCGCCGGACTTGATGGACCGAAGGTCTGATCCGGAGATGGCGGTTCTTATGTACCTTTTGTACCTTATATGGTGACCAGTGCTGGACGCAGTATTCCAGGTGAGGTCGTACCATGGCCCAGTACAGTGACATGATAACCTTTTCTGATCTGTTCGTGGACCACTGGTCTGACCCAGTAGTGGCAATTCTTATGTTCTTATGAATGAAAATTGATTAAAGATTAAGTAAAGATTAGGTAAGGAGATATATCAATTTAAGGAATAAATAATAAATTATGGTTTTAGTTATGGTAGGGAGGATGGGCTCAAGCCGATGATGTAACTAGGAAGAAATTCCAGAATGGGAAAATTACTTCACAATCTGAGGCTTGTTCCTGTTTAATTAATTAATAATTAGAGAAAATCACCTGCAGGGTCATTTTGACTTCTACCAATGGTTCTTTACTTTATATTTAATTAATAGGTAATCATTTAGTCTTCTTTAGTTTATTGTTGTATTACAACTGTACTTAAATTTAGGTGCCAGCTCATAGAACTGACTTTCATATTCCATACTTCTCCCACAGGTTTTAAAAGTGAATGAAATGAAAAAAAATACATTTTGGGACCCTTTTACTAAGCTGCGCTAAAAGGTGGCCTGTGCTATGACTAGCACATGGGTTTCCTGGGCATTGAAGCCAATTTTAGCATTACTGTAAAAACAGCTGCATTTTCAATTTCCTCAATTAATGGCTACATGCTAATGTCTGAATTTGCACCAAAGCCCTTATCACACCTATTTTCTAAGTCAGTGGTTCTTTAACCTGTCCTGGGGGAACTTCAGCAAGTCGAGTTTTCAAGGTATCCCTATTGAATATGCATGAGTGAAATTTGCCTATAAAGTAGGTAGTAGACATGCAAATTTCTCTCATGCATATTCATTATGGATAGCTTGAAAACAAAAATGGCTGGGGGGGTCCCCCAGGACAGATTTAAGAACTACTGTTCTAAGTGGTAAGAGCTCCCACATGCTAACCGGTTAGCACGTGACGATGTAGCTGCACCAACAGATTAGCACTGGGCACGCCTACTCTCTGTCCCCTGTGCTAAAAAATAAAAAGTGGGAAGTGTGCGCAGATCCAAGAGCTACTGCAGGACGCCTGAGCAAATTTTAACCTGTGGTAAGCAAGCGTTAGTAATAGGGCCTCTTTGCTAGTGCTCTCTTTCAAGAAAACGAAACGAAATGAAACATCTTGTTTTGTTTGGTTTCTCATTTTGTTTCAAAGAGAATTCATATATCTAACAACTAAAAAAAAAATCAACCTCATGTCCAATTAGATAGATCTCAATATTAGAATGTCAACAGCACCTTATTAGCGTAATGTCTTGAACAATGCAGAGACTTTATGGTCAGCTTGGCCACTCTAGCAGTCTAGCAGCCGCATCATTAAAAAACAAGTCGAAGCTGTTGAGCAGATGTGGGCAACCATACTGGCAGCTTAAGTGAGATTTTCCTTTGCACAACTTCTGCAAGATGAGACCCTGTCTTTTAATGTCTCACTGATTTGTTGGCTGGTCAATACCCTTCACAGTCTAGGTCCATGGACAGCTATTTCCTGAGCCTGTTGCTGAAGGAGAACAGATACAGAAGCACGCTTTCCTGTACAGCATTTGTAATAGGCTCCTTTGGTTAATCATCTTTTCCCTTTTATCACAAATAATGTGAATGTTTGCAATTTAGTCCGTTTTCCCTTTCCTTATGTTTTAATTGATAAGAACAGTGTGTGTTTGGGGGGGGCATTTCTGAGCTATTTAAAGAGTAATAATTTTGTTCTTTTTGTTTTTCACCCCTCGTATAATTCTTTTAGTTTATATTGATACAGGATATTTTTAATATTGTATAATACACAGAATAAAGTCCTGCTCTGCTTATGCTGCTACTAGATCTGCATGGGCAATTATTTGACGTTCAAGCAGCTGTCCGTTTCTGAGTTTGCATGACCAATATTTCAGCCATCTTGCTGCAAGAACCATCAACCAGCCACAGAAGCCAAAGAGAGCAATTTGAATTACAGTCTTGTAGGCTTTCCTTCTTTATTGAATAACAGTCTTGGTAAATGTTCTATTAAAATGAAAATTCCTGGGGCTAGACTAGTGACTTAGTGGAAGTACTAAGAGCTGCAACATAGAGGTCTTGTGTCTGGTTCCTGGATCATACTGGGGCTGAAGATGGAGAAGAATAGTGTTCCCCCCTTGGGGGAAGGGATACCTAGTCAGTGTAAAATGGTGACCTATATTTAGGGTTCTCATATGGACGACTCAAATTTCAAGTTTCAAGTTTATTATAAATTTGATTGATCGCCTATTCAAAATTCTAAGCGATGAACATATCAGCAAAATTACAAAATTAAGGGGGCAACAGAACAAACAGAGAGCTAAACCTTACAAAACATATTGAAGACTAACTTTACAAACATAATAAAACATGAGGAAAGGATGGGAAAATAAATACAGATTGATTGATAGAAGAGAAGACAATTATGATAAAAAAAACAATAGGAAAGGAAAGAACATGAACATGAACCCAGTTAGCTCCCAGTTAGAGAGTGATGTGGGGACAAAGATTAATCCCATTCCCTCACTGTCCCCGCATTTTCATCCCCTTCCCCTCACCATCCCCTCCACATTCCCACATTATTCATCCCCATTCCTACACCATCCCTGCAATCTTAATTTTCATTCCCACATCTCCCCAATCAAAGCAAAAAGATGATTTTGTGCAATTTTATGGGCCTAAGCTATTCCAAAGAAACATTTTGGGCCTGATTCTGTATAGGACGTCTGGTCTCAGTAGCCACCGAAGCGACGGACATCCTATATAGAATCACGTCTGTCCATTAGCCTAATCACACCGATTCTCTAATCAGCATCCATGTCACAGGTGCCATTTAGATAATCATGTTGTCGCTGAGCAGATCGCGGCAAAGGAATCTCCCTGCCACGATCAGCTGAACAGCAGTGGCAGGGAACCCCTGAACCCAACCACAAGTCAGCCAGCAGGAGGGATGCCCACTCCCTCCTACCGCCACCCCCAAACCCCTCCCACTGTCCATGGCAGGAGGGATTTCCAATCCCTCCTTCCACAAACCTCTAAAAAAAATCCCTGCCAGAAGAGATGCTTACTCCCACCTGCCAGCACCCCCTTGACATCCCTGGAAGGAGGGATGTCCACTCCCTCCTGCAGGTACCCCCCTGTCCTTCCCCCAAAGCCCCCCTGGTTTCCCCCTCCCGTACCTTTAACAGGAAGGCCAGCTGGAGGGATGTCTACTCCCTCTGTCTAGCAGGCCTACCTCTTCAGAATAGCGGGCCTTCCTCTTCCCAGTGCATCTTGGAATGCACTGGGAGGGGGACTAAAGCTCTGATTGACCCAGGCACCTAAGACCCCTCCCATAGGTGGGGCTGTAGGCACTTGGGCCAACCAGAGTCTTAGGCCTCCTTTCCAGTGCATTCTGTTATGCCCGGGTGGGTTTTGGGGGTTTGTGGGTGCCGGCAGGAAGATGTGGATATCCCTCCAGCCGAGGGTGTTGGGGGATGCTGGCAGAAGGGAGTGGGCATCCCTCCTGCCGGGAATTGTTTAGGGGTTTGTGGCAGGATGGATTGGATATCCCTTCTGCCGGGGATGTTGTATGGGGTGCTGGCAGGAGAGAATGGGCATTCCTCCTGCAGGGGATTGTTTAGGAGTTTGCAGCTGGAGGGATTGGGCATTCTTCCTGCCAGGGATTGTTTCATGGTTTGTGGCAGGAGGGAATGGGCATCCTTCCTTAAATATACCTTAAAAACCTGGTGATCTAGTGGCCTCTTCGGGGGTAGAAGAGATCCCCTCTACTGCTGCTGCACTCACTGGTAATAAAGTTTCAAAATGGCTGTTGAGACTTCATGCAGCAGCCTCGTGAAATTCATGAAAGTCTCATGCGGATGTTGCATGAAGTCTCAGTAGTCATTTTGAAACTATTAATGGCGGGTACAGTGGCAGTAGAGGGCAAAAAAGACTGGGGATCTTTCCTGCCCCTGAAGAGGCCACTAGGCCACCAGGATTATAAGGTACCTGCGGGGAGGGTGGCCTAATCCCTATTACCTTGGGATTACCATGATATTGGTTACTGCTCCAGTAGTAATAATGTGGAATGATCTACTGGCATTGTGGTAATACCGAGTGTTCTTTGCACATGGTCCCCACTACCATGGGTCATTACTGTGGTAACCGCAGTATCACCATGGTAATGTTTACCGTGTTACTCTCTACTGCCAGTTGAAGATTATGGCTGCAATGTTTGTTACATGAGTTGTGAGGGGATGTGGAAGTAGAGCAGAAGTTCTCAAGTAGATGTGAATGAAGACTCATGATATCATAGCTCAATAGATGCTGTAAGTTCAAAGGGGTTGGAGGCAACTGCTGGGCCAAGAATAAAATTAAAAAATTAGGATTCCACAAATCATATATATGAATCAGAATGCTCTTACATAAATAACAACTACAGTAATCCTGTATTAAGACACTCCCAAATCTAGGGCTAATTTAGAATTTTTGAGCCTGGTAGCTCTATGCAGCATGAACTTACAATAATGCTTTGTTAGCCTTAATGTACCTGTGCGTTATTCAGCATTAATATTATTGTTATAAAAATACTATGGAACTCATAATCAAAAAATAAAAACATTCATAAACCATCATATGTCAGCACTTGGACATCCTAATCTCTGGGACGTCCAAGTGCTGATTTTCAAAAAATCTTTCTGGGCAACTTGCAAGGCATTCTAGCCGTTTTGTGTCCAAAGATCCAGGAGACATATTATGGGCAGGTTTGGGGCATGTTTAGACTTGGATGTCCTGCACCTATAATCAAATGTTTTCCAAGACATCCTGCTGATCTTTGATTTGTGTGTATGGATGTATTCTGTATATGTGCTGATCGCTACCACCAGCGACTTATCTCAAGTAAATTTAGTGAGCCGACGCTCCGCTCTGCGAACCTCTTTTGAATTTGCTGATTTTGGAGAATGACTCACTTTTTAAAAATCGTTACAGTAATGGCTTCGACAGTGGCCTGTTGTTTTTTATCACAAAGCGTTGAGAATCTTTCCCTTAGTTTCCAGAAGAGATTAAAAGGAACTTGGACATTCTGAGCTAGACCTATTTTCAAAGCATCAAATGTACCCAAACTGACCCGATTACCAATGGATGAATTAAGTTATGACCCCCCCCAACACACATATATACTTCCCCAGTGCTCACTAACCCCCTCCCGCCCCCCCCCCCCCCCCCCCCCCAATATGAATGAAGCAGTACATAACTGTCTCTAGAATATCAGCATCTATTATGGGAAAATTTAGTAGAGCATCACACATGTGTCTTAAGTAGCCTTGTGGATGGGCTAATAAACACCAAACAGTCCAACAAGACAGAGAACCCACACGTATTAAGCTAAACTAAACTAAACCTTAAGTTTGTATCATCTCCATAAAGATAGAGCTCGGCACGGTTTACAGGTAATTCAATAAATGAGGGTAGGACATAATAAGAAATTAGAGGTTATGAAGAGGATAGCTAGCTTCACATTTTAAATAGATAGCTTTACGTTTTGGAGAAAAGCCAGGTTTTCAGAGGCTTTTGGAATAAGTGGAATGAGCCTAGGTTCCACAGCGGGGCAGGGAGGTTATTCCAAAGCTCAGTGAATTTGAAGAAAAGGGATTTCCCTAATTTACCTGCATACATGATGCCTTTTAACGAGGGGAAAGACAGGTTTTGAAAATGCTTCCATACTTTTCAGTGATTTTGGTTACTTTGGCATGTTAGTTGGACCTGTCATCTGTGAACATATACACCACAGTGGCCCCTGATGCAGGCGTTCCTCAGACGCCGAACCACAATGCTGTGTCAGGTCCATAGCTCTGCTTGTGTCCTTTTCTGAAATAAACAAGTTGGATGGGCTAATAAACCATTGAGAAGAGTACTCAGGCCCATAAGCCCCTCTAACCAGTACATTTATGGTGGAACGTGTGAACCCACCAAAATCCTACTATACTGCCATATAGATATATAGATGCCATATAGATGTGGAGTGTGTGGCGCAGTGGTTAAACACCCTCAGTGCCTCAGCACCCTGGGGTTGTGGGTTGAAACCCACGCTGCTCCTTGTCATCCTCAGCAAGTCACGTAATCCCCCCCATTGCCCCAGGTACATTAGTAGATTGTGACCCCGCCAGGACAGACAGGGAAAAATGCTTTGAGTACCTGAATAAATTAATGCAAACCGTTCTGAGCTCCCTTGGGAGAACGGTATAGAAAATTGAATAAATAAATAAGGGCTATGGTAGGTATAGTAGATTTTGGGGGAGTTTTGGAGGGCTCACCATAAATTATAAAGGGGTTATGGTGAGATGTACAAATGGCACCCTTTATGTGACATTCACAGCAGTGCTCTCTATGGTGCCCTACTGCTCAATTGGCATGTCTATGTAGCCAGTCAATTACAATTCTGGCCCCTCCCATATTCAAATAGTCTAGATTTGGATGTTTTCAACTTGGACATTTCAGAGGTCAAAAATGGAGAATAAAGTTAGGCTTCCTAAGGTTAGAAGTCCTGGTGGCCAAGACATCCAAGTAGAATTCAATTAAAAAAGTAGAATTCAATTAAAAAAGAAATTTGGACATTCAGGGGTTTCAAAAATAGACGTTTCTTTACCTTCAAATTTGGACATCTTGTGGGAAACATCCAAATTGAACTTAGACATTAAAAAAAAAAAAAAAAAAAATGACCCTCCATGTGTGTTTGGCAAGGGAGCATTTGGGGAGGCATATATTCCTCTGGATTCTATAAAAGTCATCCAAATTTGTGCATGCAGGGCAGCTGCAAGCACAAATTAATTAGTTAATGTGCTGTTAGCATTCAGTTATTGGTGTTAATTGGCACTAATTTGGATTTGCAAGCGCTTCTGCCTAAGCATTATTCTATAATGCTGTGTGCCGGAACCCCCAGATTTTGTAACTGGTGCCCAAGTCAGTGGCCGCCTTAAAAGCGGTTGCCGATTGCGTGTTGTGACAAATCTAGCTCTCCTCCTAGCTTCGTCACAGGATTAACTAGGAAGAGCAGTAAGCCCCTATGCAGGAGAGCTGACCAGGTTGGCTCTGCTGAGTATGATAGCGCTGACCTCCCTTGCACCGAGATTGACGAGACAGACAGTGACTGCCAGATAGAGTTCAGGCCAGCTGCAAGTCACTCTTCCAAGCCTGCTGTTAGATCTCATAAAACCTCAGGAGCCAGGAAACTACATCTCCCAGAAAGGCAGAGAACCAGCAGGAAGCTGTCACATGAGCAGTCACAGCTGCAGAAGGAGCTTTCTCCCTTCCCCCTCTTCAGAGCAGGGAGGGGTGGCTTGGAGCCAGTTAAAATGAGACAGCTGAGACCCAGAGGGGGAAGAAGCAGAAAGGCAGGGAACGTGAGCTTAAGAGGCAGCACAACTCAGTTCCCCAGCTGAATGCTGATGAGCTGGGATGAGACTGTGAACATGTCAGAGGTGTCTGAACCCACCAGTGACATTCAGTTGGAAAGCTGGAAACCCATGGATATTGGTATGCCAAGTATGCCTAATGAGGGATTGGAAGCCATGGACACAAGCTGAAAGGTTGGAAGTGTTATGATATTTTTTGATTCTTACCTTTTTTTGTGAAAGCTTTGAGTCTGAATTTATTTTGTGAGCAGAATTGTCTAACTTCCCAGAGCTAGGCTCTGAAGAACTCTTTCACACTGTTTGTTGCCTTAAACTCTTGAACATTTGCAAACTAAGGAGCCTTTTTGCTTAAGCTCTTCTCCACACAGCAGGAGGCTAATTATCTGGTGATAAGCTACTGCAGGGAATGTCAGCCACGGAGGAGCTCCGTTTGGTATAAGTTCCCTAGCTGCAGTTAGTCTGTGTCAGAGTTCCAACTTTGGCAGTTAACTTTGGGGTTTTTGAAAAGTGTTATTTTCATGCAACAAGAATCTTTTATATTTTTTCTCTACTACTCCTTCATAGGAAGAGAGTATTGCTGAACTTATCTTTACCCTTTTACGGCTGGTGAAGAGGACTGAATTGCAGAGACTGAAGTCCAGCCACAATTCTGGTTTGTGTTTGGTTTCCCTTTTGATTTTTGAAATAAGAAACCATTCTAATGTCCGTGAAGCCAGTGAGGCCAGGTTGGCCCAGCATTATATGTTATGGTTTCTGAATGAATGTGTTGGAAAATATTACAGCATACTGATAACATCAGAGCAACCTGACTCAGGGTCAGGAATAAAAATTTATCGTTATTTTTTACCTTCCTGGGTGCGTGTAATTTTCCTTGTCTGCTTTTACTGTGGACATTTACCTGATGCTTCCACCCTAAGCCAGTGCCTAGGGAGCCTGAAGGATTCCCTGGTTGGAGGGAACGCGTTGGGAGCAGTAACAGTCGCAGTGAACCGGGCTCACTGCGCATATCAGAAGCCCGGGTTGCGACAGTGTTAATCACTCAAGGGCGCCGGTTACAGAATCACGCCTATTTAGCCAAGATAGGTGGCTTATATGTAGGCCCAGAAAACCATGGCCTAAATTTCAGCTGCCTATATTTGCCGCTAAACCCCAGCAGCCATAAGCTGATTGCGGCAGGAAAATCTCCCCTCCCAATCAGCCGAGCTGGCAGGACTCCCTGAAGCTGCAGGAAGTCCTGCCAGCTCAGCTGATCGGGGGGGTGGGGGGGGGAGGGGGAGGGAATTCTCCCGCTGTGATCAATTGAGTCAGCTGTCAGGGACAGAGGACTCACAACCGGCAGTAAGAAAATATTCCCTCCTATAACTTAATTAAGTGTCTCCTATCTTTGTAAATTTTTGATGGAGTAAAAATATATTAATTTGTACCCATTCTGCACCAGTCAGGATTCTGTAGACTTCAATCATTTATCTCCGAGCCAATTTTTTAGCACTTCTCCAGTATTGAAAAAGAAGACTGTTTGTGGACTGTTGTCAAGCTCGAATCCATGACCTCTTCCCTTCACCCAGGCCAGATCTGGCCTGCCTTCCTTACACAGGTACAGGGGGGGGTCAGGGGGGTTGTAATGGGGGTCATGTGACAGTGGCGGGAGTGAGTGAGTATCCCTTTTGCTGCTGGGGGGGTAGTTTAGTTGGGGGGTGGGCAGCTTGGTTGGTGGGAGGGTTGGTGATGGTGGCAGCAGGGGGGACTCATAATCTTGTACATTAATCATGCACACTAATCTTTAGAATATGACACCATAATGAGTTGTGTAAAGTATGTTATTAGTATTTAAACTGAGTTAACACAAATCTTATTAAGCAATAATATTAAATCAGGTATCCCCTATTATAAAAAATTAACTACACTTTGCTGAAGTGTAGTTCATTTCTTGTGTCCCCAGTATGGACTGCAGCTGCTAATGGGTTAAGCAAGAAGGATCCTGGCTTGGGTGAAGGGAAGAGGTCATGAATAAGAACTTGACAGCAGCCCACAAACAGTCTTCTTTTTCCGTCCTGGCGAAGTGCTAAAAAATTGGCTCAGAGATAAATGATTGAAGTCTACAAAATCCTGAGTGGTGCAGAATGGGTA
Source organism: Geotrypetes seraphini (assembly GCF_902459505.1). NCBI lineage: Eukaryota > Metazoa > Chordata > Amphibia > Gymnophiona > Dermophiidae > Geotrypetes > Geotrypetes seraphini. Next base: position 172,339,462 of record NC_047088.1, on the reverse strand, counting down.
CAAGTGAATATATTTATACTCCATCAAAATTTACAAAGACAAGGAGACACTGAATGAAGTGATAGGAGGAAATATTTTTTCACTCAAAGAATAGTTAAGCTCTGGAACTCTTTGCCAGAGGATGTGGTAACAGCAGTTAGAATAACTGGGTTTAAGAAAGATTTGGACAAGTTCCTGGAGGAAAAGTCTATAGTCTGTTATTAAGACAGACATGTAGGAAGCCACTGCTTGCCGTAGGATCGGTAGCATGGAATATTGTTACTATTTGGGTTTCTGCCAGGCACTTGTGACCTGGATTGGCCACTGTGAAAACAGGATACTGGGCTAGATGGGCATTTTATGAAGTATTTGATATAAAGCTATTTAAAAGAAAACTAAATGAGGGTTTAAAAAGTTTTGGTTGTGGATCGATGAAGGTTGGTGTATAAATTCCTAGTGATAATGTAAGTTTGAATCGCTAATGGGTGTCACCACTGAGATCCAAGAGGAAAATCTTAAATTAATGAATTTAGAGTTGGTGAGGATTTGTGTACCAATTCTATAGGATTAACACTGTGGCCTGATAGAACACTAAAGGGATACATAACCTTTTGAAAAGCTATGCATACTTCACCATGAAATAAGTATTAAGTGAAAGAGATATGCAGTTGTTAACTTAGGGCTCCTTTTATGAAGGCGCGTTAGCGGGTTTAACGCGCATGACTTTTCATCACACGCTAACCCCTGCGCTAGCCAAGAGGAGGCAGTAGCGACTAGCGAGGCCGGTGGTTTAGCATGCACTATTACGCGCGTTAAACCGCTAACATGCCTTCGTAAAAGGAGCCCTTAAGCTTTAGTGTTTGTTTAATGTTTCTATTACATTGAATTAAGTATATATTGATTGTGAGCTGCCAAAATTTTTTAGATTATACGAGGTATAAGTAGCCCTTGAGAACTGTGATTGTCCATTCCTACATTAGATGAATGTGTGAAACAAACTGAAAAAGAACCTCCTAAAAGTAGGAAATTCTGAATTGAAAATATTTTCTGCCTGATATTCAGTGGTAATTAGTGCGCCGTGAATGACTCCTGCCTGGCTAAGTACCGCTAAACTGGATAACCGCCAATATTTAGCTATCTCTCACTGAATATCCCATTTAGTGGATTGGCTGGTGACTAGCTATGTCATGCAACATACTATAGCTGGCCACCGCCAATATTCGTGGACTTGCTGGCTAAGGCATGTGGCCAGATAGACTCGCCTAAAAAGCAGGTCTGTTTTTGGCAGCTAGGCTTGGATGGCTAAGTCCATAGTGGTGAACTGTACCCCAGAAATTCAATGCTGGTGGTTGAATATGGCCCCTACATTGAATATCAGGGATCGCTGCTGACCACAGGAGGTAGCCAGGCTACCTCTTGCACTCTGAATATCGGGATCATTGTCTGTGCATATCCCTAGCTTTTACATTATGAATATGCTTATTGTAATTTGTTAATGTGTAGAAATGTACACAGGAAGAAGTACAAGGAAATTCTGTTTCTCCATTGCTGGGCCTGATTTGTGGAATGCCCTTTCAGGAATTTTGAGATTCTGTGGAAAATTATTGCAGTTTTTCTTGACATGAGAGGATTAGACTAATTGCAGGTGATGTATCTTGATAACTTCCTCGTCTTTGTAATCTAATCTAATCTAATCTAAACCTTAAGTTTATATACCGCATCATCTCCATGAGAATGGAGCTCGACACGGTTTACAAGAACTTAAAATAGTGGGTAGAGAAGAAGAAAAAAGGATTACATGAATTTATGTGTAGAAGGGGGGAGAGAAAGGGGGGAAGGATAGAGCTACAATTTGCTGAAAAGCCAGGTTTTTAGTTTTTTGCGGAATAACTGAAGGGAGCTCAGGTTCCGCAGCGGGGTGGTGAGGTCGTTCCAAAGACCTGTGATTTTGAAGAGAAGGGATTTTCCCAGTTTGCCTGAATAGTGGATGCCGCGTGGAGAGGGGAAGGCTAGTTTAAGCCTTTGGGCAGTTCTGGAGGAGTTGGGACTGGAGGAGTTGAAAGACAGTGGGATAAGAGGAGGCAGGATTCCGTGAATGATCTTGAAAGCCAGGAAGGAACATTTGAAATGGATTCTGGAGATTATTGGGAGCCAATGAAGTTTGGCAAGGAGTGGGGAGTAATGACACGATGCGTTGTATTCTTCTTTGCCTTCCATGTTTTTATTAGCCTTAATTTGTATTGTTCAAGATTGTTGTGGAAATGTGTTGTATTCCATACTCTGTATGTTAACTGTAAGTTGCTTTGGTATAAAGCGGATTATAAATGTTCTAAATAAATAAATTTGAATTTTGGCAATAGAACACATCAAGAATATCTCTCCTTCATAAATAGAATGGTTCCTTTGCTTCCCTCCTTGAGGAGATATTATAAAAAGTGTTCATGTTCTCTAGCAAAGGGAATAATGAAATTAGTTCCCATGTCTTTGGCAAGCAATGTGAGGACCTTTGATGCATAGCTACTATACAATCTTATTTATGTTCTAATGAATTGGATAACTTTCCTTTTCATTTGTTGATCTTAGAAGAGGAAAGATTTCCAAGGAAATTCAATTTACTTATCTACATGAGAATTAACATTTTGAAAATAACTCAGCACAGACTCATTTTTGAACTACATTTAATCTATACATAAACAAGAAAAGGATATAAGTGATAGTTTTTCATTAGATTAAATACAATTTTGACTAGTTTAAGTGGTTAAATCATCCTTCCTCTGAATAGGACAGCATGAGCAAAAAGATGACAAACCTAGATTACATAAGTGTATCTTGAAAGCATTCCAATGAAAGTTGCAAAGGCAAAGATCAGGGTAGAGAGAAATAGATGGGTGGTTAGATGGTCAAAAAGCTGTGGAATTTAGTAAGAAACCCAAACCTTGTCAGGTCCTTTCCTTAGTTTTAAAGTATCTTAAAGTCTTACATTTCTGGAAGTTTTCTTTTAGTATTTTGATAATAAGGACATTGAGATAGTGCTCTAGTCCCCTAATTTACTTTCTAAAATACTAGCATAAAGTCACCACACATGTACCTATATTGCAGTCACAAACATTATACCAGCCCTAGAGCTGGTGTACATATCTGCACCTATAGTTTGCAAGTATGTATGTAAATTTTAGTCTTTCATAATCTATATGAAAAATTCTCAGCCCAACCAACAAAGTTGGGGCAGCCTTCATTGAGGGCTATAAACTTAGGAACAAATTCTATAAATGGCATTCCAATTGTAGGTGTCTGGGATGCACCTCCTGAGGCACCTGTAGGGAGGGGCCTGGGATGCACCTCCGGAGGCACCTACCAGTGCCTAATGCCACTATGGGTGTGGCTAATGCTAGAAATAATGTTAGGCACAATATAGCGCCTATGTAGGCACAATTCACGGCAAGGATAGGTGCCAGAAATGTAGGCCTGGAAAACTCTGGTCTACATTTCCTATCTTTCCTGAAGGTGCAATTCTTTTTACTGTGCCGTCATGTGATTGACGTAATCAATGGCCGCTTTCTAGGCGGCTGCTGATATTGGTACTGCATAGAGAATCTAGGTCTCAGGACTAGATTTTGTAAATGGCGCCCAAATTTGGCTACCCACTAGAACCCTCTTCGAGGGCCGCAATCCAGTCGGGTTTTCAGGATTTCCTCAATGAATATGCATGAGATCTATTTGCATGCACTGCTTTCATTGTATGCTAATAGATCTCATGCATATTCATTGGGGAAATCCTGAAAACCCGACTGGATTGTGGCCCTCGAGGAGGGAATTTGACACCCCTGCACTAGAACTATAGGGAATACAAATATCTCAATACACAGGAAAGCAAACCAACAAATTTCTTCAAACTCTCTCTCATAGAAACATGAAATTAATATGTGCTCAGAAGTGTTTGTTGTGAGGCCAGTACAGGGTTCAACCTCATAGGATGTATCTCAACTACTTCTCAATCATTGCACTTTTTAAATAAGCCCAAGTCAAACATTTTTTTCTTTTTTCACTGTAATCATGAACTCCAAATATGTACTTATCTTTTTTTGAGCTTCTTGGGTCCTGATGCGTTTCGCCGTAGCTGTTTCAAAAGACCCAATCCAATTTCTTTAGCATACTTGTGGTCTGTGCTCAATCTTACTTCAAAATGACTTAAAACTAAATTTATAGTAAACTGGTGGGTAGCTCATTTGAAACTGTGTTGTACTTCCTCCCTGACATACCAACTTCCTCCTTCCCTTTATTGCTGTTAAATCAGAAGTGACGTCACCAAGTGGTGGCTTTCTAAAAACTCTAAATTAGTCTTCAGATCATCTCTTGCAGTAAACTTATTGTCAACTAGGTAAAATAATTGCCAGCAAATATATGATCAATGTAAAAACTCCCACTATTCAACTTAACTGTTTAATCCATCTGGAGGTACCATCTGCCATTGAAAGAACCACTGTTGTTCCTTTTTTCATAACTAGTAGGTTTCTACCTTGTTACAACCGCAGTGCATCAAGAACCGTGAATTTCAGATCTTTAAGGTATGTGTTTTTTCCATTTTTTTCATTCACCCCCATTGGTCTGGCATCCATCTTCTTTCCTTCCCTCCTCCAATGGTCTAGCATCTCTCTACTTGCCTCTTCTTCCCTTCCTTCTCCCACACCCCCATGGTTCACTCTCTCCTCTCCCTTCCCCCCACTTCCATAAGCATATGCCCCCTTTCTTTCCCTCCAACCCAATTCCATCCAATATCCTTCCCCCTTATGTCTCTCCTCTTTACCTGAACACCAATTCCATCAGCATCTGCCCCCTTTCTTTCCCTCCAACCCAATTCCATCAGCATCTGCCCCCTTTCTCTCCTTCCACCACCCCACCACCCATCCATACCATCCTGCCCCTTTCTCTCTCTCCACCACCCTTCCATATCACTCTGACCCCCCTTCTCTCCCTCCACCACCCTTCTATGCTCCTCTCTCCCTCCAAGCCAGCAAGGTCCCACGGTGACTGCTTCTGCTACTTCTGCTCAGGAATACTTAAGTGATGTCGGAGGGGGTGGGCCAGCAGATGCAGGGAGTTGCGGCAAGGTCCCGCGATGACTGCGGCTGCCAGTCCACCCCCCTCGGATGTCACTTACGTCTTCCTCAGCAGAGCCGGCAGACGCAATCATCGCGGGACCTTCCTGCACTTTCAGCGCGGCTGCCTACTCTGCGGAATGAGAACGGCAGCCACGCTGAAGTGCAGGTGCTGTTTAGAGCAGCACGGGAGGCTCTGGACCTGGTCGGCTGTGCATCCTCCTAGGGATAGCACCCGGGGCAGTTTGCATCCCCCACCCTGCCCTTGGTATGCCACTGTATAGACCAGCACAAATTGTGTTGTACATCAGAGAAAGAAACTATTATATCTTTGAAAGAAAATTGAAAAAAAAAATAAATCCCCCAAAATAAAGCTTTTTATGAGAATCTATTCTATTGTACTTAAAAGGTTTTGGGGGATCATCCACGCTGTATAAATTGTTACTATGGTAAGAAGAATTTTTCTGTTTGATATAACTGATAATCATGATAATTTGTTTCCTTCTGCTGTTTGACTACTAGGTTTCTTTTAAGCTAACAAGCTAAATAACTGCACAAACCACATTGCCCAGTCTAAGATATGCAAAATCCCACATAGACATTTCCTTTGAAACTAGTTCATAAAACGGACATAACAGTATATTGAGTAGTGTCAGTAAATTATACAGTACTGGAGCCTCATACCATTCAGTGAATAATCTGGATCCTTTAAGAGGCTTAGGGGGGGAATTCATCTATGTGTGCTACTGTTAAGATGGGTTATTTTACCACGAGTTGTGATGTTTTAGCACTGGCCCCATCTACTCTTCATCCCCAAATGTGCCCTAGCACTAAAAAAATATTTTCTATTTTTTAGCGTGTGGTTAGCATACGCCAAAGAAAAACCTACTGTGAGATGCCTGCGGTACTGGATTTTAACCTGATCTAAGCACATGATAATATTTACCACAGCTTAGTAAAAAGACCCTTATGCTCTACCGCAAATGTGTGCAGTTAGAGAACAATACTTAGGGCCCCTTTTAGAAAGCCGCAGTAGTGATTCCCACACAGCAAATGCGACGCAGTCCATTCAATTATTAAGGACTGTGTCACATTTTCTGTATCGGGCCTTGCTACCTCAGCTTTGTAAAAGTTGCTTTACAGACATGCTAGTATTCTAAATATATAGCCACAAAATACAGATATAGTAGAAACACAATTGTAATGGAGAAACACTTCTACGATGGTCGGATATAAGTTATCTACAGATGGAATGAAGACAAGTGCAGGTTCAATGTAGATGTCAACAGAGGAAAAAGCCTCAGACAAGGGCCCTCCCACCTCCACAATGGTGGAGTAGCGGTAGTAAGGCGTTCACCTCATTGGCTAAAAAACCTCCTGAAATAACAAGAACTCTGCACTATTAAAAAGTTCTTAAATGGAAATACTGAATGATAGATAAAAAAATATCTTATCACTACTTAGCTTTAAATGATCGGTACACCGACAGTGGCCAGCGTTTCACTTTACAGCTCAGGCATGAGGTGCTTTTGCGTCCGTTTCTAAGGTATGTCTTTTAGTGGTTTTTACCATTAGTTTGAATGATTTTGTTGAGATTTTGTACTGTTTTCTGTTTTAATCTGCTGGTTTTGTGATTGCAGTTTTGATCGGAGATGTTACACCCTGAGGTAGCTGTAAAGTGAAACGCTGGCCACCGTCGGTGTACCGATCATTTAAAGCTAAGTAGTGATAAGATATTTTTTATCTATCATTCAGTATTTCCATTTAAAAACTTTTTAATAGTGCAGAGTTCTTGTTATTTCAGGAGGTTTTTTAGCCAATGAGGTGAATGCCTTACCACCGCTACTCCACCATTGTGGAGGTGGGAGGGCCCTTGTCTGAGGCTTTTTCCTCCATTGACATCTACATTGAACCTGCACTTGTCTTCATTCCATCTGTAGACAACTTATATCCGACCATCGTAGAAGTGTTTCTCCATTACATGCTAGTATTCCATACATTCATGTGCATACTGATGCATAAATAATACTGCTCACTTTAAAGAATTTCCCCTATTATGAGTACACTGCTGTTAATCCAAGAGGGGGAGAATGTGACACAGTGGCTATAGCCCCAGCACCCTGAGGTTGTGGGTTCAAACTCACACTGCTCCTTGTGACCCTGGGTAAGTTACTTAATCCTACTATTTCCCCAGGTATTTATTTGTTCAATTTTCTATACTGTTCTCCTTGTCTTTCCTGGTGGGCTCACAATCTATCTAATGTACCTGGGGCAATGGGTGGATTAAGTGACTTACCCAGGGTCACAAGGAGCAGTGTGTGTTTGAACCCACAAACTTATGGTGTTGAGGCTGTAGCTTTAACCACTGCACCACAGAGACACAAAGGGAAAAATGCTTGAGTACCTGAATAAATTCAAGTAAACCGCTCTGAGCTCCACCCTGGAAGAACACCATAGAAAATAGAATAAATAGTGTGATAAGTTTCAGCCTCTGATAACCAGAACTGGTATTATGACATCATAATGCCTCATTCCACCAGTGCCTAAGAGCCAGCCTCATCAGTGATGTCACAATGGCTTGATTGTCCTATACTTGGCTCACTTTTACTACATTTTGATTTCTAGAGTGGCGCAGTGGTTAAAGCTATAACCTCAGCATGCAAACCATTCTGAGCTCCCCTGGGAGAACAGTATAGAAAATTGAATAAATAAATATGACATAGAATCTTTTTTTTTTTTTTTTCCAATACACATCATTTTGACTCTGGGTCTTTTTATAAAGTTATTTTTTAATTTTCTAAAGACTGAAAAATAATTTCATTGTGCTGCTAGTTTTGGACTGCAGAACCAGCTGCTACTGTTTTAAACAGAAAAAAGATGTACAATATTTCAGTTGCAGCCGATGACCATCTAGTCTGTGTTGATAGCAACATTCCGGTTTTGTCCTGCAGGATTTTCTTCTGCTACTTCCTGCCCACCCACTGAGCCAAGTCAACATGAGGTTTCAGCAGCTTTGCTTGCTGAAATGCACTTGTGGTCAGAATTATATAGCACCATGACTCAGGCATGGAAAAATGGAGAAACAATGTGGGTTTTAATGAATCAGACATTAATAAAGACCAAAATGAGCCACTAGTTAAAGTTTCCAAATTGCTAACTAGAAATCCATTTATAGGACTAGATTTTTTATTAATTAAAATATTTTAACAACATTTGTTACCATAATTGCTGTCTGTATTGAATACTGGGCTCATGGACTCCACCCACTTTTACATTTATAAGCACATAAACAGTGTACAGACTAGTAGAATTACCACAAGCATCTGTTATTGCTAAACATATGAATTAGTCATAAAATACAAACGCATCTTCCAAGTAGTTAGTAATGACTTACTAGAAAGATTTAGAGACTATTTCCCATTGTTAATGTCAATTCATAAATTTAAAAATTCAAATAAATTAAGAATTATTCTTTTTGTTATAATAAAAACTTTTAAAGTGTTGGTTTATCAATCCTGCTTTCCCATTCTGCCTATAGACCCCTCCCAACACACACACACACACAAGTAAAAAATGGAAAGATGATCATATTTCTTCAGATTAAATATCGGACGCACTGCAGAATTATGGATTATGTGTAACTTTTGGAAATTTTTATAGGACCCCACTAAGTATATTATATTGCAATAATGTAGGACACTTAATACACTTCCCCCTCCGAATCCGCGGTTTCAGCATCCGCGGATTCGGTTATTCATGATTTTTAAACAAAAAAACCTTTTAATTTTTCAGGCTATTTTAAGCCCTGTAAACCCCCCCTTAAGCCTTACCTGGTGATCTAGCGGGTTTTCGGGACAGGAGTAATCTTCTCACGTTCCTGTCCCATGCAGATCGCTAATAGGAAATGGCTGCCTTAAGCTCCCGTAGTCTTACTGGGTCAGACCAATGGTCCATCAAGTCCAGTAGCCTGTTCTCACGGTGGCCAATCCAGGTCCCCACCCTGTTTCCCCGATGATAAGGCAGGGCCATCAAATAAGACAGCCCCCACCCCTTTTTAGAAAAAAATGTAAAATAAGGCACCCCCCCGCAAATAAGCCACCCACCGATACCTGCGCTTACCCGAATCGGGTGGTACGGTGGGTGACTCCGTGTGGTCCCTCCGTCTACCGTATTTGCCTCCATGGCTGCATGCCGCGCCTCGTCATGAAGTGAAGAGGAGGAAGTGACAGGACTGCAGCGCGCGCACGTGACTCCGCGCAAGAAAACACAGGCAGCTTCCCTCATCCCTCCCTAACGGAGACTGCAGGAGTTTGTTCACGGCCAGAACATCCAAAAGTGAGACACGCAGACAGGTTTCTTTTGCTGTGAGCAATACCACTTACTGTATATAAAGCCTGTTTAAAATGCATACGGTATATAAACAATGGTTTCACATTGTCAAGTCCCCTCTGATGCTGCACTACAGAATAATCTCTTTACTGTGTTTCCCTGATGGAGAACATTGGGGACATTAAATGGTACAATATATGGTATGATGGATAAAGCTGGCCATACACGGTACGATTTTTCGGCCGACCGATTCTTCAGCCGTCAAATAAGACAGCCCCCCTTTTTAGAAAAAAATGTAAATAAGGCATCCCCCCGAAAATAAGCCCTAGAGCATATTTTGGCCTTCCAAAAAAAATAAGACAGTGTCTTACCATCGGGGAAACAGGGTAGTACCTTACCATAACTCAAGAAGTAGCAACATTCCATGCTACCAATCCAGGGCAAGAAGTGGCTCCCCCATGTCTGTCTCAATAGCAAAGTATAGACTTTTCCTTCAGGAAATTATCCAAACCTTTCTTAAAACCAGCTAAGCTATCTGCTCTTACCACAACCTCTGGCAATACATTCCAGAGCTTAACTATTCTCTCAGAGAAAAAAATCATCACTTAAAGCACAGTGTATTGAATGTTAGAGCAATAAAGTTGGGTTAAAAAATGTTAACAATAGTTGCATTCAATGTAGTTACGATAATTTTACTTATTTATAAATGATTTGGATATTGGAATGATGAGTGAGGTGAATTAATTTGCAGATGACACTAAACTTCAAAGTTGTTAAAACACATGTGGATTGTGAAAAATTGCAGGCAGACCTTAGGAAATGGGAAGACTGGGCATCCAAGTGGCAGATGAAATTTAATGTGGACAAGTGCAAAGTGATGCAAATTGGGAAGAATAACCCAAATCACAGATACCGGATGCTAGGGTCCACTTTGGTGTTAGCGCCCAAGAAAAGGATCTGGATGTCATCGTAGACAATACAATGAAGCCTTCCATCTAATTTGTGGCGGCTGCCAAAAAAGCAAACAGGATGGTAGGAATTATTAAAAAAGGGATGGTTAACAAGACTAGGAATGTTATAATGCCCCTGTATGCTCCTTGGTGCAACCTCATCTGGAGTATTGCGTTCAGTTCTGGTCTCCTTATCCCAAGAAAGATATAGTGGCGCTAGAAAAGGTTCAAAGAAGATTGACCAAGATGATAAAGAGGATGGAACTCCTCTCCTATGAGGAAAGACTAAAAAGGTTAGGGCTCTTCAGCTTCAAAAAGAGACAGCTGAGGGAAAATATGATTGAAGTCTACAAAATCCTGAGTGGAGTAGAATGGGTAGAAGTGGATCGATTTTTCACTGTCAAAAATTACAAAGACTAGGGGGACACTTAATGAAGTTAGAGGGAAATACTTTTAAAACTAATAGGAGGAAAATTTTTTTCAATCAGAGAATAATTAAGACAAAACTAGACAAGTTCCTGCTGAACCAGAACGTACTCAGTAGGGCTAGTCTCAGTTAGGGCACTGGTCTTTGACCAGAGGGCCGCCGCGTGAGTGGACTGCTGGGCAAGATGGACCACTGGTCTGACCCATCAGTGGCAGTTCTTATGTTCTGGAATGCATTGCCAGAGGTTGTGGTAAGAACGGATAGCATAGAAGGTTTTAAGAAAGGTTTGGACAATTTCCTGGAGGAAATGTCCTTACTCTGCTATTGAGACAGATATGGGGGAAGCCACTGCTTGCCCTGGATCAGTAGCATGGAATGTTGCTACTCCTTGGGTTTTGGCCAGGTACTAGGGACCTGGATTGACCACCGTGAGAACGGGCTACTGGGCTTGATGGAACATTGGTCTGACCCAGTAAGGCTATTCTTATGTTCTTACTTTTTATTCAAAAAGTATTATATTAAGTAATAAGAACATAAGAACATAAGAAGTTGCCTCCGCTGAGGCAGACCATAGGTCCATCCTGCCCAGCAGTCTGCTCCCGCGGCGGCCCATCAGGCCCATCGCCTGAGTAGTGGTCTATACCTATCTATACCCTTCAATCCCTTTTTCTTCTAGGAATCTATCCAAACCTTCTTTGAAACCATTTAATGTTTTCTTGTCTACAACAACCTCTGGAAGCGCGTTCCATGTATCCACCACCCTCTGAGTGAAAAAGAACTTCCTAGCGTTTGTTCTAAACCTGTCCCCTTTCAATTTCTCCGAGTGCCCCCTTGTACTTGTGGTGCCCCATAATTTGAAAAATCTGTCCCTGTCTACTTTTTCTATGCCCTTCAGGATCTTGAAGGTTTCTATCATGTCTCCTCTAAGTCTCCGCTTTTCCAGGGAGAAAAGTCCCAACTGCTTCAATCTGTTGGTATATGGGAGATTTTACATTCCCTTTATCCGTTTAGTTGCTCTTCTCTCAAGTACTGCCATGTCCTTCTTGAGGTACGGCGACCAGTACTGGACACAATACTCCAGATGTGGCCGCACCATTGCACGATACAGCGGCATGATGACTTCCTTCGTCCTGGTCGTAATACCCTTCTTAATGATACCCAACATTCTGTTTGCTTTCTTTGAGGCTGTGGCGCACTGCGCCGATGCCTTCAGTGTTGCGTCTACCATCACTCCCAGGTCTCTCTCCAGGTTACTGACCCCTAGTGGTGTTCCCCCCATTTTGTATGTGAACATCGGGTTCTTTTTCCCCACGTGCATGACCTTGAATTTCCCTATGTTGAAGCTCATTTGCCATTTTTCGGCCCACTTTTCCAGCTGCGTTAGATCCTTTTGGAGATCTTCGCAGTCTTCCCTGGTTTGAGCCCTGCTGTATAGTTTGGTGTCATCTGCAAATTTAATGACCTCACACTTGGTTCCCACCTCTAGGTCGTTTATGTAGATATTGAACAGGAGCGGTCCTAGCACCGACACCTGCGGAACTCCGCTCGTGACCCTTTTCCATTCTGAGTAATGGCCCTTTACGCCAACCCTCTGCTTCCTGTTTTACTTTTACTTTTTACTTTTACTTAAGTAAATTTTTTAACGTGTTCTTCACTGTACTATCTTGCACTTCTAATTAAGTATTAAAAATACTTTGTAAATAAATAAGTAAATACGAATATTGAAAGTCACCTGTGTGAAGGTGAAGTAGACACTTATTTCAGTCCTAGTTCATAAAGATTTTGCTCCTAATCTTAGATGCACTATTTGTATTTTAGAAATCCATAAACTGGTATTTAGAGTTTCATTCTACCTGAAAGTCCAACCCCCTCTTCTACGAAACTGCGCTAACAGTTTCTAGTGCGGGAAGCTGCACTGAATGGCTGGCACTGCTCCTGACACTCATAGGAACTCAATGAGCGTCAGGAGCAGCGCAAGCCATTCAGCACGGCTCTCTGTGCTCTCTCTGCGCTAAAAGACACTAGCGCTGTTTCGTAGAAGAGGGAGCAAATCTTGATTTTTAAAAGTCGGGTTAGGAATTTCTAAAACTGAAGCATGTTTGTATGGTGGCACTGATCACTAGTGATAGTCTCACTTAAGGCTCTTATATGGAAGGTTTGATCCTATGTGTAAATATCATGAGACTATTTGCAGAGGTCAATGCCACCTAAAGCAGGAGTAGAGAGGCCTGATCCTGCCCTAATCCAGTATACAGGGACAGATTAATCACTAGGCCAAGTAGGCACAAAACTGTGAGGGGGGCCCGCTGAAGGAGGGGGACTCACCTTGCTATTTTTCAACAGCAACGGGCCCCCCTGCAGTAATGGCACTGGGCCCCCCCATGCAGTAACGGCAACGGACCGCTCGCCCGCAGTAACAGCAACGGCAATGTGGCCAGATGTGTTACTGGAAGGTCCCGCGATGACTGCTTCTGCCTGTCCATCCCCCTCCAACGTCACTTACTTGCTCTAGAAGAAGTGACGTCGGAGGGGGCTGGACCGGAAGAAGCAGTCATCGTGGGACTTTCCTGTAACACATTCGGCCGCGTCGGCGTTGTTGCTGCTGCGGGCGGGAGGGCCCATTGCTGTTACTGTGGGGTGGGGGGCCCATTGCTGTTACTGTGGGGGGAGCCCATTGCCGTTGCTGCGGGGGGGAGGGGGGCATTGCTGTTGCTGCTGGGGAGAGGCATTGCCATAGGGGAGAGAGAAAGAAGGTGGAATGGTGGTGGAGGGAGAGAAAGGGGGTAGGGTGGTATGGAAGGGTGGTAGAAGGAGAGAAAGGGGCTCATGGAATTGGTGTGCAGGGGAAGGGGAGAGATATAAGGAGAAGGATACTGGATGGAATTGGATTGAAGGGAGAGAAAGGGGGCAGATGCTGATGGAAGTGGGAGGAAGAGAGAGAAGAGAGTGAAAAGCCTGACCATGGGGATGTGGGAGAGGGAAGGAGAGGAGAGAGATGCCAGACCATTGGAGGAGGGAAGAGAAGATGATGGATGCTACCCAATGGAGGGGGGAAGAAGAGATGGAAGGGAGAGGCAGACACTTTCTGGTAGAGGCACAGAAGGACAGAAGATGAAAAGAAGAGAGTGACAAGAAGTTGAGGAGAGCAGAAACCAGAAAAGACAAAGATAGAAAAAAAAATTCTATTTTTTTTTTCTTTAGGGGACATTGCTGTTGCTTTAGGAGACATCGCTGTTTCTGTGGTGTTGCATTGTATGCAGAGTCCAACTTCTTGGTGGTTTTATTTAACCTTTGTCTACGTATTTATATTTTATCCCCCCTTTTAGCACAGGTCGTGGCTGAAAACCATACTACAGTTTTGTAAAAGGGGGAGAGGTTATTTTGTGATTACATATTCCATACTAGGCAAAGGTGTTTTCTGTGTTCTGTTTGTATGAAATACATGTGTTTTTTTTTATTAGCATTGGTCAGCCTTGTTTGGCAAAATGCATCAGGCATGGTTCTTGGGAGTACCTTGAATTAACCTGATTTGAATCTCCTTATTTTTCTGCCAATCTTCTTTTGTTTCATGTTGGATTCTTTAGTGGACTACTTGCTTTGTTGTTTCATTGCAAGTTAACATACATGGAGTGGAATGTGCTAGAGGAGTTACAGATTTGGTTGTTTATACATAGTAACATAGTAGATGACGGCATATAAAGACCCGAATGGTCCATTCAGTCTGCCCAACCTGATTCAATTTAAATTTTTAAAAATTTTTTCTTTTTAGCTATTTCTGGGCAAGAATCCAATGCTCTACCCGGTACTGTGCTTGGGTTCCAACTGCCGAAATGTCCGTCAAAATCTACTGCAGCCCATCTACACCCTCCCAGCCATTGAAGCCCTCTCCAGCCCATCCTTCCCCAAACTGCCATATACAGACCATGCAAGTCTGCCCAGTACTGGCCTTAGTTCAATATTTAATATTATTTTCTGATTCTAGATCCTCTGTGTTCATCCCACGCTTCTTTAAACATATGGGTTACAGTTGGTTGATGTAGAGTGAGGCAGTTGAGAGGCGTTGTAAACTTGGTTATTAATATAGACTTATATTTCGGATAGTATTACTGCTTTACAAATATTTGAACACTTTTATATATGCATGGAAAGGGTTCAGAGTTAAAGTCCTGGGTAAGTAGGTGGGAAGGGAAGGAAGGGGATTTTTTCAGAGATGTTTGGGGATTGCATAGAAGAAAAACTGTGCACTGGTATGCTAATCTTTGTTTGTTTTGAATTAAAAAAAAGGAAATACAAGTGGAAATAAAGAAGTAAATAAGAAAACAGATAAATGGGGCAGGACAGGGGCAGGATATGGGCGGGGTGGGGGCAGGACAGGGGCATGGGTGGGGCAAGGCTGGGGGGCCCAGCATACTTGGGTGCCTAGGGCCCTCGAAGAATTAATCCTGTCTGCCAGTATACCACAGTGGATTACCAATGGTTGAATCCCAGGGGTGGATGTGGGGTCCTGGGGTGATGAAGAAGAGCCAAGTTAAGTTACTTGGGAATTATTTGCAGTAGAAGGAAATGTTTTCTGAGGAATCTGGGGGGGGGGAGGGATCAAATGAAAAAGAATCAAGAAGCTGTTATTTGGGGGATGATGAAGTTGGTGTGGTGTTCAAGGATTGCTTTTTTTAATTTGTGGTTTATTAAACAACTAAGACCAATTTTGAATGAATCTAATTTTAAAAAGATTGTGCATGCTTTAATAACTAGTCGATTAGATTATTGCAATTCCTTGTAAAATGGATTAAGCAAGACTTGTTTAGCGCGATTGCAACTAGTGCAAAATACTGCTGCTAAATTGAAAACTGGAAAAAAGAAATCAGATCATGTTACACCTATATTAGTTCATTTGGATCGGTGGTCTATTACAGGACAAATTACTTTTAAAATTTTATGTCTGGTGTTTAAAGCTTTGACGTAGAAGGTCCCAGTTGAAATAGTGGGAATCTGGCAGTTTGGGCATAGACAAACATTCTTATATGTAGAATAAGTGTGAATAGCCTTAACTATGGGCTCCTTTTACGAAGCCACATTAGCAGCTTTAGCACGCGCAACTTTTATTCACACGCTAACCCCTGCGCTAGCCAAAAAACTACCGCTTGCTCAAGAGGAGGCGGTAGCAGCTAGCGCGTCTGCCGCTTTAGCATGCGCTATTATGCACGTTAAACCGCTAACGCAGTTTCGTTAAAGGAGCCCTATGTATTTTGTCTTTTATTTCAGCATGTATTAGGAAGTATAGACAAAGATGAACGAGTTTTCAAAACACGTCTGTTAGATGAAAATATGCCCACATTTTGGTAAGACTCCCATCATTAGAATTTTGAAAATACGTCAAATAATTCAGAGCCAAAACAAAGGGCTCCTTTTATGAAGTCGCGCTAGCGGGTTTAACGCACGTGACTTTTCATCACACGCTAACCCCTGCGCTGGCCGAAAAATTACCGCCTGCTCAAGAGGAGGCGGTAGCGGCTAGCACGTCCGGCGGTTTAGCGCACGTGATTACGCGCGTTAAACCGTTAACACGCCTTCGTAAAAGGAGCCCATAGAGTTGTGAGGAAGAGATGTCAATCACTCAGCCTTGGACTTAAGAGTCAAGATATACTTTATTGATAGTAGCACTGTGTAGATGCCACACTGACAGTGTTTTGGCAATAATGCCTTTATCAAGGGTCCATTAAACCATAAAAAGTTACATAATATGATACAATAATGTTGACTAAAACAGAAGAAGACATGACATATGTGAAAATGTAAATAAAACCAATGGCTAAAAAACATACACAATAAATCTTATCAGAAAATTAAAAAAAAGAAAAAAAATGTAGGAATGGTGGATGGTTGACTAAAAGGACCCAAAAGAGTGTATGAGTGAGTTTGATTGAATCACTAGTGTGATGTGTTGAAGACGTGAAGTATATGGCTGATTTGGACCTTATTGGTGAGAAAATAAGGCATACCTCTGATTAGAAATCCTGTCATGCAATGCTGAGACACGCTGACTACAATTGAACCTGAAAAATATGATTCAAATGAGGAGTTGTATGGAGTCAAGATAGCATAAAAATGTTTTTTGAAACGATAGATAAAAAGCAACACTTTTGAGTTGAAGAGGAAATACATGTTTGACAAGCGGGGACAAAAGTAAATATAACATCCAAGGATGAGAAGCATAAAAAAAAAACAACGAAGTGGAAAACAGAAAAAGGTCGCACAACTAAAGACCAAAGGCTTTAAATACCAATGCCTGAAGGAATAAAAAGCTACAATGTTGACAACTGAAGCAGAAGAAAAAACGTACTCAGTGACCCGCAGCTTAAAAGTGCATGCATTTTGGTATCAATGCCTAGATAATGATAATCAAATGTTGGAAAACAAATGCAGTATAAGTTTTATTAAAATATATCTAGACTGTGAGTTTAAAACCACATTCTACTACTACACATTTCTATAGCACTAGTGGATGTATGCAGCACTGTACACATTGGGCCTGATTCTAGTAACAGGGCTTATATCAGCCGGTGCCTCAAAAAATGATGCTGGCACTGCTAAGAGAATCGTGGCTGATGTCTAACATAGGCACTGGTAATGTAGGCCAGAGTTTTGCAGGCCTATATTACCAGCGTCTATGTTTGATGAGGTGCCTAGTGATGCCTGTCATTTCTGGTGTAAACCATGACTACTTTGACTTTAGGCGTCATTAGGCAACTCTGTAGATGAAACTATGGTATCTTTTTTTTGTAGGTACTTATGGGTGCCTACATTTTTAAAAATGACCTTTTAATTGGTTTTAAATGACGCAATCAATTACCTCGCCGATTAACACCAACTAAACAATTAAGTTAGGCGGCAGTAGGGTGCCTACTGAAGCCTTACTTGCGCCACTGTTGCTAGAATCTGGCCCATTATATGCAGGTATTTTCTTTGGCCCTAGTAAGCTCACAATCTATATAGGTATCGGAACGGGGGAAGCCACAGGGGCCACGGCCACCCTAAACATTGGCAGTCAATGGTTGGTGCCATCCTGGCCCTCCTGCCCGTTTCCCGATGTTGTACTTTATATCATCGGAGCAGCTGTCACGCAGCATCAACAAGCAGGCCTGCCCCGGAACCCTTCATTCTACTTCCGGGGGCAGGCCTGATTGTTCATGCTATGCAGAGGGAGTGGAGGAGGTAGGAGGTGGAGGCGGGAGCTGGTGACAGGTTGTGCCGCAGGATTCCGCTGGGGTTAGGGTGAAGCTCCTGGACCCCCCCCCCCAACCAAACAGCATACTGCTGCCTAAGCCTGGAACAATGAAGGGTTAAGTGACTTGCTCAGAGTCACAAGGAGTTGCAGTGAAAACTGAACCCTGATCTCCAGGATCTCTGTCCACTGTACTAATTGCGAGCTTCTCCTCCATTCCATTCCCAGAAAGAGAAATATATAGTAATATAAAACTAGTGAAAAGTTTTTATTTGAGATTGTTGATATCAGTCCATCTTATTCATACTTAAAAAAAATGTCCCTTATAGAGCGAGAACAAATGAAATATTGAAGTTAATGTTTAGCTAGTGAATCAAATACAATTTCTGTTATTAATTGGAATTCTAGACATTTTTTGGTAATGAGTGCCTGCAGGAGTCACATGCAGTTTATGAGTCTTAATTTATAGTGTTTGTATTTGTAATGTTAGATTTCTATGAAAAAGTGTCACCCAGTCCAAAACATCTAAAGAACTCTGATGTACAGGCTCATTATTTATTAGTCATTTCCTGTGACAAAGAAAGTATGTCAAATAGTTTTGCAAGAAATATTCTCTGGAGGGATTCCTGTGCAGCATACAAGGAATCTGTATGTTTCCTGGGAGTATGGCTTATCCTAGCTGTCAGTAGTGGGCACTTTAAAAAGTAAAGAAAGAACACATTAATGAAGATACAAGCTACTTGCTAATCATCAGTCACCTGGACTACTATAAGGGCCTCTATCATGGTGTTCAGGGCAAGGTCTTACACCGCCGTCAACTAATACAAAACATCTCCCTAAAACTGATTACTGGTGCTAATAGATTCGACCACTTTACTTCACTCCTCAAGTCTGCTCATAGGCTGCTGATACCTCAAAGACTCACCTACAAGATACTGCTGCTGGTTTTCAAAATATGGCTTATCCAAGCCCCCTTTTACTTTGACTGTGTGCTGACTCTGTATTTATCAAACCAGATCCTTCGGTCACTACATCAAAACTTATTGGCAATCCTTACATCAAGGCAAATTGTTCCTGATTCCACTCACCCTCGTGTTTTCTTTGTCACAGATCCCACTCTTTGGAACACGCTACCCTCCTCACTTCCCTCTTTTATACCAAACTGCATAGTAACATAATAACATAGTAGATGACGGCAGATAAAGACCCGAATGATCCATCCAGTCTGCCCAACCTGATTCAATTTAAATTTTTAAATTTTTTCTTCTTAGCTATTTCTGGGCAAGAATCCAAAGCTTTACCCGGTACTGTGCTTGGGTTCCAACTGCCGAAATCTCTGTTAAGACTTACTCCAGCCCATCTACACCCTCCTAGCCATTGAAGCCCTCCCCAGCCCGTCCTCCACCAAACGGCCATATACAGACACAGACCGTGCAAGTCTGCCCAGTACTGGCCTAGTTCAATATTTAATATTATTTTCTGATTCTAAATCCTCTGTGCTCATCCCACGCTTCTTTGAACTCAGTCACAGTTTTACTCTCCACCACCTCTCTCGGTAGCGCATTCCAGGCCTCCACTACCCTCTCCGTAAAGTAGAATTTCCTAACATTGCCCCTGAATCTACCACCCCTCAACCTCAAATTATGACCTCTGGTTTTACCATTTTCCTTTCCCTGGAAAAGATTATGTTCTACGTTAATACCCTTCAAGTATTTGAACGTCTGAATCATATCTCCCCTGTCTCTCCTTTCCTCTAGGGTATACATATTCAGGGCTTCCAGTCTCTCCTCATATGTCTTCTGGCGCAAGCCTCCTATCATTTTCGTTGCCCTCCTCTGGACCGCCTCAAGTCTTCTTACGTCCTTCGCCAGATACGGTCTCCAAAACTGAACACAATACTCCAAGTGGGGCCTTACCAATTAACTGTGATAGTGGTTTTTAGCACAGGGAGCTGCGCTGCTCCCGACACTCATAGGAACTCTATGGGGTCTTTTTACTAAGGCGAGCTAACCAACTTAGCACGTGCTAATTGATTTAGTGTGCGCTAAATGCTAAGGCACTCATTATATTCTATGGGCACCTTAGCATTTAGCGCACGCTAAACTTTAGCACGCACTAAATTGTTTAGTGCACGCTACATCGGTTGGCGCACCTTAATAAAAGGACCTCTATGAGCGTCAAGAGCACCGTGGGGTATTCAGCTTGGCTCCCTGCGCTAAAAACGCTATCGCGGTTTAGTAAAAAGGGGGGGGGGGCATTGTTTGGAAACCTTCTTAGTGAAAATTAAGATTGCCCTTAAGATCTTCCTGTTTAAGGATGTTTATGATTAAGCTCTCTCTCCTTTCCCGTCACAGAGGATGAATCCCTTGGCATTAGCCTGCAGAGCGCACAGTATGATTTAAACCAGTGTATCGCAAACTGTGTGCCTCGGCACACTAGTGCGCCTCCTGAAATTTCAGGTGTGCCGCGAGGATGCTGGGGAGGAGGAGAGGCACCGGCACCAGCTGACTGCCCACAGGACATCCCCCTCATGGCGAGAGGCACATCCTGTAGGCAGTTAGCCAGTGCCAATGCCTCTCCTGCTCTCCGCACCCTCCACTGGCGGCTAAGGGCCCATCCGGAGGGCCTTTGCACATGCACAGATGTTGATGCGATGACATCACATATGTACGTGACATCATCGTGTCGACGTCCGTGCTCATCCGGATGCCTCGAGCTGCAACCACTACATTTTGTGTGCTGCGGCTTGACAAAGTATGTGGCACACTGATTTAGACTGCCTTATTGTCCTCACTTTGGCCCTTCTTTTCTATCAATTATTGTATTTCCAATTTTCCTCCCTTCTCCCCTCTTCTATCTCTCTCTTCTTTTATGTCTTTTTCTTCCCCCCCCCACTCAATGGGTTGTATATCAAGCTTTTATTAAACTTGAAACTACTCAAAATGACTGGCTACCCTGTCTTTTATTTAGCCATCATAGCTGGTGATTAAAGACAACACTGTCTATGGCACCTGAATATGGACCCAATTTTTTTTTCTATTCTAAATTGAGCATAAAACAAAACAAAACTAAACCTTAAGTTTATATACCGCATCATCTCCATGGATGTTGTGGAGCTCAGCACGGTTTACAAGAACTTAAAATATAGGAAGAGAAGGAAAAAAAGGTTTACATGAACTTATAGGGGGGATAGAATTACATTTTAGTGAAAAGCCAGGTATTTAGTTGCTTGCGGAATAATTGGAGGGAGCCCAGGTTCCGCAGCGGAGTAGTAAGGTCGTTCCAAAGACCTATGATCCTGAAGAGAAGGGATTTTCCCAGTTTGCCTACATAGCGAATACTGTGTAGAGAGGGGAAGGATAATTTATGAGCTGGATATATATGGAACAGGAATATTGATTAGCGGATGTGGTACAACTATGCAATAAGTGATATTTAAGGGTTTCCACATTTTGTGATAGGATTGCTTGCGACTGAGGCATTCAACAGCCACTGCCTCGCATTTAGCCACATGACAGACCACGTTCCACCATACATTGTATTCAGTACAAGAACTATCATTCCAAATGCGCAAGACAATTTGAATGGCTACAACAATTGACAAATGAAAACATTATTAATGAGATTTTAGCAGTAGTCTGGGTCAAATATTACTAAGCTTTTCCCACACTATCTACTAATAATCCTGTTGACAGATCAATAATGAAGCAGGTGAGAGAAGATACGAACATAAGAATTGCCGCTGCTAAGTACAATCACTATTACGTTTTGTTCACTAATTGTGATTATTACACGACTATATAAGGGATTTTAAAAAAATTGATATGCCTAAAGGGGTTTTTTGACTAATGATAGCTTGCAAGTGGCTGACCTGCTAAGATAGGTTCTATAACCAGGCAGCCGCGAGCCCTTGAAGTCTTTTTCCCCCAGGCTAAAGATTAGCTTCAAGTTTGAAGGTTGAAGTTACAGGAAGACGTTTCCACACAAAACCATTGACTTTTTTTGAGGGTTTATTAGTCTATGACAAGATTTTTGTAGGAAGAGAGACATATAGTGAACATCTTCTGAGTACCCATAACAGAGTGAGGCTGTAGCCTAGTGGTTAGAGCACTGGGCAGAAAACATGGGAAGCCCAGCTCAAATCCTGCTACAGCTCCTTGTGATTTTGGCATGTCACTTAACCTTCCACTGCCTCGAGTATAAACTTAAGCTGTAAGCCCTAACAAGGTGTGAACTAAATCTAAATAAATGAAAGTGCTTAAAAGTTTGTCTCCTACAATTGGATTGCAGCAAATCACATAGCATATCCCCAGTAGTGTTGTCTTTGGCATAAAGATAAGTGTTCCCTCTCCAAAAAAAATATTACTCTGACAAATATTTGGCTGGCAATCTTAAAAATGACATTATATACCAATAAAGATATTGAACTAAAAAAAATGGCTTCAAGGATTTCAGGTAACCAACTTCTTAAAGAAAATAATTTCTGGGGTTCCACTTCATTCCAATTCAGACGTGGTCTCTCAAGTGAATCTGTTAAATAATACCTGTCCGAAATCAGATCTTCTCTTGTAAAACATTTAGAGAAGAAAAATCTATGGTCCCAATATCCAGCCTATGGCAGTCAGTGGTTTCTAAGCCGCTGACAGCTGCAGGCTGAATTAAGCCCATATTTTTAATTCTGGGCCATGTCTAGTTTCTAGCATTAAGTACCCAGGTCAATGCAGTCACATAAGTACACAGGTATTCAGTGCTGTTAACTACTGGCCTAACTAAGCAAAGTGAGGACAGCCTTTTGCATGGTTAGTTAGTTATGTGAGCTTCAGCCCTGAATATAGCTGGTGCCCAGTTACGCCTGTGCCATACCCCGTTCTGCCCTCCAGCCCCACCCCCAGATGGCATCCGCACAAGTGCAAATGCGACGCAATGACATCACTGCCTTGTGTCCACGCATGCGCGGATTCCCCTTCCTGATATGATTTTGATGGGAAGCTTTTCAAAACCCAGACAAAGCGTTAAGTTTTGAAAAGCCATCCGGACCCCTGGACAAGGAGGAGAAGGGATTGTGATGTCCCTTCTTAATTTCTGTCCTGGGCACCACAATGTCTAAAACTGGTAGGGGAGAAAAATACATACAAAAATGCTCTTTAAACATAACAAGGTTCTCCAGTGGTCTTCTCCTGCAAGGCCTCAGTGTACATTACTGTGTCTCAGCTTGCTTGTTTCTGGCCGGGTTCCTCAGAGTTACCAATGTAGTCTGTAGCACTTACTTGGGTTAAAATCCAAAATTATAAGGTTCCAAGTTGAACTTGACCTACCTGGCTGTAGAGGCTGCAGTTCACAAATATGTGGTAGAGGCAAATGCAGTTGGGTGTCACTGTTTCCTTCTAGGCTTCCCCACCTAGCTATGCTTTTATAGTTCCTGGACCATGCCCTCCTGATTCTGACCTTCCCGTGTCACTTCCCCCCTGGACTGTGAGGGAATGCTATCAAGGGAGAGGGGCAGTGTCCTATAGGCTCTTGCAGCCCTGAAAATTTGGAAATAGTTGGTTAGGAATTATTTGCAAGAATTTTGTGAATTTGCCAAATGGATCCATTGGCGTTAAAAAGTATCTGTTGTGAATTTTTCTAATCAATGGTTCTGTATCTGAATTCCCAGTGGGTAGATTCTATGTGATTTCTTGTGAATTTCTGGTGAATATATATAAAATTTGATTAGGTTGGTGAATCTAGGGGAAAGTTAGCAACTATGTTGGCATACAACCAGGCTGAATTTTCTCTGGTTCTAGTCTGACTTTTAAATTTTCCACATACAGGACATAGAAACTGCTCCGAAATGGCAGGGAGATTGGTGCCCAGTATGTAAGGCTAGAAAGTAAAAAATAAATAAATAAAGGGGGATATTTAAATTTCTGTCATGAACAATCTAATATACAATTGTAATCTAAACACTGATATTGTAAGAAGCTTTCATTTTTTTTTTGTTTTATTTAGATTAAGGGGTACTTGAATCATTTAAAAACACAACCCAAATAAAACACCTGTATTAGCTGACTTTGGTGCTAATATGCTGACAATCACACAGAAGTAGGTATTCAGTCTTCTGGCACTTCTATCCTGTGGTTGGTAACATCTGGATCAGATTTAAAATGCACAGATGTGAGGGACAGCTGTGACATAAATAATGTTCTTTCCTAGAACTGCTGCTCAATGATATTGATGGATTGCACGCTGTGTCCTAACAAGCATGTTAGGAAAATTATTAAAATAGATCCTTAACTTTTTCTGAATACCCTTCAGCCACCTCATCATAGTAAAATGAACTTTTTTTTATAATACAAGGGTGATTTGAAAAGTTTGGTAAAAAAAAAAAAAAAAGCAAGTTAACAACATGGTCTCCATCGAGGGCTATACACAGTCCAGTGAATTTCCAGCTCTCGTATGCTATTTTTCCTATGATATGTGTGTGTGTGTATGGGGGTGGGGAACCTGGAAACTTGCTGGACTAAGAGTATAGCCCTCGATAAACACTATATTGTTTAACTTGCTTTTTTACCAAACTTTTCAAAACACCCTCCTATAAGCTGCAAATTGTATCTTCCTCACTGCAATGTGCTTGAGTTTATGGGTAATGGATATGCCATGTAAAAGTTAATTTCTGTGGCCTAACTTAGGGCTCCTTTTATCAAGCCGCGCTAGCGAGGTTAACGCGCATGACTTTTCATCACACGCTAACCCCCGCGCTGGCCAAAAACTACCTACCGCCTGCTCAAGAGGAGGAGGTAGTGGCTAGCGCGGCTGGCGGTTTAACACGCCCTATTACGCGCGTTAAACCACTAGCGCAGCTTGATGAAAGGAGCCCTTAGTTATAAATATACTGTAGAATTTATCAAAGAGTTATATTAAGATATTCCAGTGCATTTATTAAAACCACATTGCCTGACAAAGTTCACATGTACCATATGATAGAAAATGCTTTTCGGGTGGCTTAATGGCTTATTTTAATTGCTAGGATCAGTTACTCCCATATTTTGTTGTGATCAAAGATAAATGGATAAATCAAAAGATATACATGAAATTCATTCTAGAGATAATCGTTCAGGCTGAGCAGTCTTAGTTTCTGATAATTCAACAATATTTCATGTGGAAGACAGCAATTTAGAACATCTGCTTGTTGATGGGATCTTGGACAGAACTGTGTCCTAAAGCTATCAGATTATGAGATTTAAGAGTGTGATGGACTCAAAATTACAATGCTTACCAAAAAGTGTAACTGTAGTCTATTAAATAGATATGATTATGGTGAATTATCTTCACTAATTAACTATTATCTGTATATATCTCATTCCACCCTAAAATTTAAGAAGTTTTAGAATTCTTACGGCGCTACTATGAAAATATGCAGCCTAATTATATGTATATGTGACAATTAAAGCACATATTTTAAGTAGACAGTTTCTTAAAACTGATTTTATTGAGCTTTATAATAGGCTTGCAGTGAGAGCAGTGATTTTCTCAGGAGGTTTTAGATGAAGGACTAACAGAGAAAATAGGCCCTTGCTTGTCTTATCCCCTCCTTCCCTTGACCTGCTACTGAGCCCCTTTTATGTCTGCCCCAAGTTTATTTAAATAATTTCATTCTTTTGGCAGCTGCCAGCTCTGCTGATAGTTTAAGGTGCCCACTACCATCTCACTGAAAAAGAATTTCTCATATTGCCATGACTCTTATGTCCTTGAGCCATGACTCCAGCCATGACTCTTATGTCCTTGAGCCATGACTCTTATGTCCAGCCATGACTCTTATGTCCTTGAGTTCTAATTATATGGATATGTTGACTTTGTCAATATGCCAGTGTTTCTATCATTTAACATGGTAACATAGTAAATGACAGCAGATAAATACCAGTATGGGCCTTCAATGGGTGTACATAAGATTCTGAGTTGGTTACCTTTGTTTTTAGGATGCTAACTCATGTCCAATGCAGTCCTATCCCTCCCCCCACACTTTGCTTCCTTGTATTTATTCTTTAAACTGTAAAAGTGTATTTAAACTTTATTGTGAGTAAGAATGCTCTATACCTTTAATCAATCTTCATACAGATATTTTTGTAACATACAAATAGCCATACTGGGTCAGACCAATGGTCCGTCTAGCCCAGTATCCTGCTTCCACAGAGGCCAATCCAGGTCACAAGTACCTGGTAGCAACCCAAATAATAGCACCATTCCATGCTACCAATCCCACGGCAAGCAGTGGCTTCCCGCATATCTCTCAACAGCAGAAAATGGACTTTTTCCACCAGGAACTTGTCCAAAACTAACTGCTGTCACCACATCCTCTGATAAAGAGTTCCAGAGCTTAAATATTAAGTAAGAAATATATTTTCTCCTATTTGTTTAAAAATATTTCTATGTAATTTCATTGAGTAAACCCCTATTCCTTGTAATTTTTGAAAGAGTAAATAAAAAACAAACCTGTTCTACACCACTAAGAATTTGTTTTAGCCTTTCCTCATTCAAGAGGAGAAGTTTCATTCCCTTTATCATTTTGTTGCTCTTCTTTGAACCTTTTCTGATCTCACCATATCTTTTTTGAGATATGGTGACCAGAATTGAATGCAATACTCAAGGTGAGGTCACATCATGGAGTGATATAGAGGAATTATGGGACCCTTTTATCAAACCACGGTTGAGCCTTTTATTACAGCAAGGTAAATGTTCCGACATTCATAGGAATTGAATAAGTGTTAGAACATTTACCTCGCAGGTCCATGGTAAAAATCTCTACCAAGGTTTGATAAAAGGGGCCCTATAATAGGTAATATCTGTGTTTATCCATGTATTTTGGAATTCCATCATGTTTTTGAGCTCACCACTCCCTTAGAAGTGCATCCACCACTTTGTGAAAAAGCATTTGCTGATGTTGCTTTTCAGTTTCTTTCTTTGCAACTTCATTTCATTTCCTTTAGTTATAAATAGTTCCTCTGTTTTTGGGAACGCTTTTGTTCCTTACTATCATTCAAGAATTTAAATGGCTGTATCTTGTCTCCCTTGTTAGACCTCTTCTCCAGGGTATACATATTCATGTGTGTGTGGGTCTGTACTTTGACCCTGCAGTGGTTATCTGGTCACTTTGGAAACCTTCTGGGCACTTAGGGCTCCTTTTATCAAGGCGCGCGATGGGGGTTAGCGCGTCAGACATTTCATCACGCGCTAACCCCCGCAGCAGCCTAAAATCCTAACGCCTCGTCAATGGAGGCATTAGGTACTAGCACGGCAGGCAGTATTCCGCGCATTAAACCGCTACTGCACCTTTGAAAAAGGACCCCCTAGACATGTTTTTAGATCACCTAAGTCACAACGTATAAGTTCCGTCTAGGAAGTCTCATTAAACTTTTTATTATTGCTGCAAGATGACTAAGTCTAGGTCGGCCCACCTCTTGCCACCTCCCGCCCTAACCATTCCTCGAAAAACACCCCTTTTCGCTCAGGGCGCAAAGCAGCAGTGAAAAGGCCTAAGCTGCTTTTAGATATGTCTAAAACCCGTTTTGATTATCAGCACTTGGATGACTTGTCTTTTTGATCGTGAGATGGTAAAGGATAAGCTGTGGTGTGTCCGCCATATACATTATCTAAATTGTTAGAGGTATGGTAGCCATGTTTAGACTTTTTTATGTCCTGACTGTAAATGATATGTTTGAATTTCTCTCTTTCTGAATCTCTTGATTTGATAGCCCCTAATAAAGTGGTTTGTATGTAAGATAAATTTCTCCTGTTTGTTTATTCACTTATATCCTGTCCTTACCCAGGGCGGGTTATAAACTTACATACAGAACTATAACATCGCATCAAATATTACATACACCATCAACAATACATACTCCCATAATATAAACCAAAAAGTATAAACCCTAAAATGCATAGGTGACCAGCATCTTATTATCGAGGTGCCTTGCAGGGATAGTTCAAGGGACTGTGGCACCCTGAGTCAACATTTGCATTGGTGCCTCCTTACCCCTGAAATCTGGTATCTATTTCCTTCACACCCCCACCCCACCTGTGATCCAGTATCTCCCCCTCTCTCAAGTCTACCCCTCCTGCTGGATCAAGTGAGGTACTGGCTCAGAGTACTAACGATAAAGGGTGCCCAAATCCCAGTCCGATATCTATCCCCCTAGGAGTTGAAGGTAGACTAGAATGGGATTTTGGTGCCCTTTACCACTGGCTCCCTGGGTCAGGGCCTCACCTGGTCCATAGGTTGAGCCAACCCTGATGCCTTGGAGAAATGGTGCCCTTAAGGAACTATGCTTAGTCCTGAGGTGAGCTGAGAGAACATGAAGGAAATCATGAGATATTGAGCTTTATGACTCCATGACTTTTATACTGTAGGCTTCATTTGAATGAATATATTGGTGCACGTGAAACTGTTAGAAATAATTATTTTAAGACTAAAATTCTTGAGGCAATAAACAGACCACTGGAATTATTTTGTCCTATGCAGTTTTAGCAAGGGAGAAACAATGATATGACACTTGTGCTTTATCTGCTAAAATATTTGCTGATTTGTTTAGCTCAAAGATGACCTTTGTTTCAGCAGTCTTTGATCCTGCAAGATAGTGGATAAAATGAACATGTTTCAGTTCAGGATACATGGGACATATTTGAGGAGAAGCACAAGCAGATAAAAGTGAGGATGAAAGGATAGTCCTTCCATAGGAACACCCAATCTTTATTGGAGAATAATATGAAACGAATTACAGCTAAGTTCAGCTCGACATGGCCAGTATTTTGACACATAAATGTGGAGGGGCATTTTCAAAACATACGTTTAAGTCCGATTGTTGTAAAACTTTCGGTTATACATACTGTACGACTAAGTCTAAGCCTGCCCACATCCCGCCCAAATCCCACCCTCGACACTCCTCCTGAAACGCCCCGTTTATCTCTGGTCATTCAGCGGCACTATGAAGGCCTAAGTCGTTTAGAAATACGTCCAAAACCCAGTTTGATTATCGGCACTTGGACGTCTTTTGTTTATGATCGTCCAGGTGCCAACTTAGGCCAGTTTTTGGACGTTCTCTTTCGATTATGAGCCCCACATTGTTTATATGTCGAAACACTGGCTGTGTTGAGCTGAACTGTAATTCATCTCATGTGATTCTCCAATAAAGATTGTGTGTTCCTAAGGAAGGACTACCCTTTCATCCTTACGTTTTTCTGCATGTGCATCTACTACATGGGGTACGACTTTCCTGTTCTGCTTTGGTTCCATACATTTGAGGAGATACATGAATCTGAGTTGGATCTGAGTTGGCAGCTATTGTAGAATCTTTGACTCCAATTAGAGCAATTCATGATTGCTGCTTTGCTACAATTTTGAGGAATTTTGGGGGGGAAAAAACACTTGCTCCTGCTTTGTTACTCTTTGTGAATGAATCATTGTATGATGGAAATTTGCCTGATCAGTTAAAAATAGGAACTGTTAAACCTTTGCTGAAGAAAGAACATTTAGATCCATCAGTTATTGCAAATTATAAGCCACACTGTTTTTACCAGTTTTTGCTAAAATTATTTAAAAAAATGGTATTGAAGCAACTAATTGATTATATTGAGGGTGCTGCATTATTAGATACACACCAAAATGGTTTCTGAAATGCACATAATACAGAAATGTTGTTATCAACATTTGATATGCTTAAGAAAGGTAAGGACAGTAATTAGCTCAATTATTATTATTATTTTTTATTTTATTAGGCATTTATATACCCTCTATCAAGGTTATCTAAGTGGTTTACAATCAGGTACTTAATAGTCCCATTGACAAATATAAAAATAGACTTCTTCTTCTTATGACTGGGGTGGCCATGCAATTAATAACGAGAAATTGGAAAAATTGGGATAGGTTGAATTTTTCTTTTTGGTGGGAAACACTTTGGGCTCCTTTTACTAAGGTGCGCTAGGGCTTTAACGTGCAGAATAGTGCGCGCTACATTGCCACGTACGCTAGACCTTAACATTGAGCTGGCGCTAGTTCTAGAAGCGTAGCATGCGGTGTAGCACATGGTAATTTCCTGCGTGCGCTAAAAACGCTAGCATACCTTAGTAAAAGGAGCCCTTTGTTTATATTATAGATATGAAAAGATGCTAGTGGAACAATCTGAGAATAGTAAGAATTTTAAAGTTATTTGGAGTCCATTGGAGTCATTTGTTAAACAACAGAATGATTAAAAACTTTAGTTAATAGATACACACATCCAGGTAGGAAGGGAGGGGGGATGGGGGAGGGGATGGGTAATTTGTTTAAATTAATTTGCAAGTACAGTGTTCCCCCAGTCATTCGTGGTCGGCGGTTCACGGTCCCGGTTATTTGCGGTATTTTCTGACTGCGAACGCTGACAAGGAGAGAGCAGCGGGAGAGGCAGGAGAGAGCAACTGGAGCGCCGGCAAGAGCAGGAAATCACTCGCTGTATGCTCCGACCGCCTCTTCCTGCACTAAGTCGGGCCTTATCCAATCAAGAGCTGCCTTGACACACAGCTCCTGAGTGGTAAGGCCCGACTTAGTGCAGGAAGAGGCAGTTGGAGCATATAAATAGTGATTTCCTGCACTTGCTAGCACTCCGGCTGCTCTCTCCTGCCTTTCCCACTGCCCTCTCCAGTCTCCCCCCATGAAAAACCTGTATTTGTGGTTTTTCAAGATTCGTGGGGGTTCCTGGAACCGAACCCCCGCAAATATCAGGGGAGTATGTAAGTGCTGTTCTTTGGAATTTTTGAATTTATAATTGTTGCACTTTGTATAAGCTGAAAA
This sequence comes from Geotrypetes seraphini, assembly GCF_902459505.1. NCBI lineage: Eukaryota > Metazoa > Chordata > Amphibia > Gymnophiona > Dermophiidae > Geotrypetes > Geotrypetes seraphini. Next base: position 172,308,657 of record NC_047088.1, on the reverse strand, counting down.
AATCAATAAAGATTATTAAAAAAATAAATTAAAAAAAAGAGTTCCTTTTTTTTCTTTCTAGATTTTATATTGTAAACTGCTTGGATGGCCTGACCTATAAGGTAGATTATAAAATATATGTAACCTTGTTCTCAGTCTTTGACACTGTGAACCATGCTATTCTACTCTGCCATCTTTGGCACCTGGATTTGAGGGGGAAAGTCCATGATTGGTTTACCTCTTTTTAGGAGAACCAAGTGACGGTACATGGTAGTGAAATGGACTAATATGGTGTTTGAGATTTATCAAGTGAATATGGGTGTATGACAGGGTCTGCCTTGTCAGCCATGCTATTTTTTAGGAAAACCAAGTGACGGTACATGGTAGTGAAATGGACTAATATGGTGTTTGAGATTTATCAAGTGGATATGGGTGTATGACAGGGTCTGCCTTGTCAGCCATGCTATTGAGGGATTTGAAAGTAGAATATAGATGAACATTTTGTAACAGGATGGGTTAAACTGTAGTATCGATTACAGACAATGGATGAGCGAAAACGAACTAGCTTTGAATTTAGCAAAACCTGAAATTATTTTGTGTGAAAGGGGGCCAATGATGAAGCTGTGGCTCCAGTGAAACTCTAGGACTGCAATATGTTAAAGATCAGATTGTTAGCCTTGGAATGATACTGGACTTACAGCTGACTCTAAGGGTTCATGTGGCTAAAACTGCTTAAACTTATCTTTATCACTTGCATGTCCTGAATAAGATATCTATGTCCAATTTCCAAATCATTGTTCAAAAATCTAATTTTGTCTAAATTAGATTAATGTAACTGCTTAAATTTGGGTCTGTCTCAATCAAGTTGTAGGGCCCTGCAAGTTATATAGCATACTGCAGTATGGTTATCGTTAGGCTTGCCAGATTTTCCAATTGGAAAATCCAGACCCCTAGACCTGCCCCCAGGCCTGCCCAGTTTCGCTCATCCCCGCCCTGTAACATATTTTGTTAGCAGATTGCATCAACTGTCTCCTTACCTTAGGTAAAAAATAACTGTTTAAAACTCTGTTATCCTCAGTGTATACAATAACACTTGTGCATTCTTGCCGCTACGTTTGTGGTTGCTGAGATTGCTAAACTTTAAAGAGCAGTTCTGGATTTTTACGCTGAATACAGTGACCCCCTTTGGTTTAAATATGGAAATTGAATGGCAGTCTTTGCCATGGAGGTCCAGGATTGGTGGATGACAGAGTGAGGTCATAAGGAAGTGACATAAGAGAAGGAGGGGCTGGAACTTCAGATTGTCCGGAACTATGGGGGTAATCAGTGGAGCCACGGCAGTAAAAGAGATATTTTTTTTGTAATTCTTTGATTTTTTACTTTGAATGCAAAGTGCAGAAAATTTCACATATAAGTAATACAAAGAACATCACTTACATCCAATCAAATAATATACTACAAAACATATTCCTACCCCCCTCCCTCCCCCCCTCCCTGGATATGTGTGAAAAACAAATAGGAATTAAAAGCTTATACAATTCATCTGATTTGACAAATTCCGCTAATGGACCCCATGTTGTTTTAAATATTTTATTATGGCCCAAGATTTCTGAATTCATTTTTTCATATCAATAACATTGACACAAAGTTTCCCACCAAAAGGAAAAATTTTGCCTGTCCCTGTTCTTCCAATTCCTGGTGATCATTTGTATGGCAACTCCTGTCATAATTATAAGAAGTCTGCTTTTATACCTGTCTAATGGATTTTTAGCTTTCAACAATGTCCCACATATGACCACATCGTAGGACAATGGAATCGATGTTCCCAGTATCATATTAATATATCCCCAGATTAATTTCCAAAAATTGAGTATCAAAGGACAATAAAACAACAAATGATCCAGTGTCCCTACTTCAAGATGACAATGTGAGCATCTATTAGACTTTGAACTGTCCAACTTTTGTAAATGAACTGGGGTCCAAAAAATTATATGCAACAAAAAGAACCAGGTTTGTCTCATAGATGCTGACGCTGTACATCTCATCCTCCAAGTCCAAATCCGTGGCCATTGAGAAATCTGCTGCTTTATTTCAATGTTCCAAATGTGGGAAATTATTAATTATAGGTTTGTTTAGATATGTAGAAGGAAGTTATTGATTTCTTTCTGCCCTGTTGAACAGGGGAAGTCCTTGATAAAGCCGTTCCAGTTTGGCAAAACATGTTGGACGCATTCTGCCAGCCTGATGGACAGAAAGTCTTGTAAAAGATAAGTTCTTATTGAAAAATTGTTAATTACTTATTGATGGAAAAGTAGATGGGTTTATTGAATATTTAAGGCTAAAAGAAAACTCTTAAGGGCTAATGATGAGGTGAATGTGTAAAGCTCAATGCAATGAGAGTAAATGAGCATTGAGTGACACCATTGAAGCCTGGTGAGAGAAAAGAGTGTGGCAAGATTAGATGGTGTGTACTATGAATATATACTGAGAACACTGAATGTGGTAGTTTGATTTTAAGCCATTTTTTGCTCTAGCAATAGCATTTATTGGGAATAGTCCATCTTGTCTGTCTACCTGTATGCATGTGTACAAACAAATCTATGCCTAAGCAGAGCTGAAAGAAAGTAGTGGGTTTGGAGAAGGGTCAGGTTCTGACACCAGAAAACACCAGGAGTTTGAAATCTGGTGCTGCAACGATCCCAAATCCCATGGCACCAAAAGGAATGGCAATGCTGGCAGCCACAGAGAAAAACAAGAAATTTTGGCATGCCGATTGCGATGGCCAAGTGAGAAATGAGTATGGGGTAGAGGGAAAGGGATGGAGTGAAAAGAGAAGGGGGTTAGGGTAAGGGTGCACAAGGAGGATAGGGGAGGAGATGGGATGGGATTGGGAGTAGTGAGAGCAAGGAGATGATAATGACAGCAGAGGTTGGGTGAGGAAGTGAAGGAGATGTAAAGAGTGGCAAGTGAAGGGCAAAACAGTATAAAGTAGAGGGGAGGGAGTGAAGTTGAGGGGAAGTAATAGAAACATGAAGGCAGATAAAGGCCAAATGGCCCATCCAGTCTGCCCATTATCTTTCTGAGAGATTCCACGTGCCTATCCCAGGCCCTTTTGAATTCAGACACAGACTCTGCCTCCACCACCTCTTCTGGGAGACTGGTCCATGCATCTACCACCCTTTCTGTAAAAAAAGGATTTCCTTAGATTATTCCGGAGCCTATTACCTCTTAACTTCATCCTATGCCCTCTCATTGCAGAGTTTCCTTTCAAATGAAAGAGACTCGACTCATGTGCATTTACATTACGTAGGTATTTAAACGTCTCTGTCATATCTCCCTTCTCCCGCCTTTCCTCCAAAGTATAAAGATTGACATCTTTAAGTCTGTCCCCATACGCCTTATGACGAAGACCACGCACCATTTTAGTAGCCTTCCTCTGGACCTCTGGAGAGTGAGGAAAAGGACGTACAATAGGGTACTGAAGAAGAAAGTAGGGAAGAATGGAAAGCAGAAGGGGGAAATAATTTGGGAGGAAGAAGGGGGAGTAAAAACACCCTGAAATAAATCCCCCACCCTGTAACACCCTACCACATACCCCCAACTTCCAAACAACCAAACAGTTTACTTTCAGAAAACACCCTCACACAGTGTTCCACATCACATGTTTACCCATATATTATCTATAAGTCCTTCCAACTCTCCATTTCCACATCCCCATCACTTTATCCCCAAGGACACATACTACACTGTAAATTTAGACATACAAGTACATACCACACCAATCATAGGGATATACAATCTATACACACCACCAGTCTGCATAAACATGCTATACTCTCCTTCGCGCTCAACTACACAGCCACTATCACCCTGGCAAGACCCACCTTACTCCATCTCTGTCCCTGGAGTCGCTCACACAGACATGCTATTTACAAATGGAGGAAGAGGAACAAGAAGGCAAATCTCCACAATGGTGGAAATAATGTACAAAACAATGGCCATTACCAACCTGAAGAAGGAAAAATAAAGCCTAGGAGATGAAATGTAATAATCCAAAGCTTTATTGAAAACCTTCAATTCATTCCGTATAAAAATACGCAACACGGCTGTGTTTCAGCATGTGTCACCTTTGCCAGGTGTCTGTAATCTCTCAAATACATATATGCAATCTCTCAAATGCACATATGCAATACATTTCAAGAAACATACTCCTTTTGCTAAAGAAAATATTACACAAAATTGAAAGATCCTGAAATTACAGACTCCTAAACACAGCCATGTCTAGTTTTTTTTGGCTTAAATATTGAATAAATTGATGATAGTCACTGCTCTTTTTTACACCGGAAGGGGAAATAAGCCTGTGTTATGCTGCACTGTGAGTGTATCATTATAACATTTTTTTTTTCCAGATACATTATCACAAATGAAATTGTTTCCCCAGTTCGGGGATCTTAACTGAGCAGCAGTCCCAGACATTTGAAATAAGAGGAAATGTAAAATGTGTTGAATAAAATGGTTCTCTTTTGCAGAATTTGAAAAATAAATCCAAGTGCAGGTGCAATAAAAATGATAATATGAAATCTATGCTCAAGTCCATTGATCTGATATACGAGTGACTGTATTCTTATATAAAATTAATTTTAATCGCTTTCCGAACTCCTTTACAAAGCCGCACTAGCAGTTTTCGTGCCAGCCGCCGCAGTAACAGCTCCAACACTCATAGAATTCCTTTGAGCGTCCGAGCTGTTACCGCCGAGGCTGGCGCTAAAAACGCTAGCGTGGTTTTGTAAAGGAGGAGGTTTATTTTTACTTACATATATATATATATATATATATATATGAAATTAAATATTTATATAATATCTGCTTCTGTTTTAGTGTTGCTAACAAAAGAACCCTTTGAAATGCTGGATCCAAACAGCGCTGTCACAGAGCTGTAGGTTTGATTGAACTGTGATTGTGATACTGGCTTAGCAGAAATAACCCTGCTTACATTGTCATATTTTAGTTTTAAGTTCTTCATTTAGAAATCAGTGCCATTAGGTTTCTCGTTTCTTCAGTATTTTACAAACCAAAGCAGATAATGTATAAACAAACTGGGACAAAATGATCACATATTTATTTACTGCAATTTTTTGACAAATGTGTTTGTTTCATGTACAAAAAAATTTGTGCGTCTTAATTACAGTGGTGCCACAAATATGCTTGAAATTAAGACTTGCAAAGTTGCTTGTTTGGAAATAAAAAGTCCAGTAACTCAATCTGCATTTTGAAAACCAAACTGATCCTGAATGGTCTGTTTAAACAAGTGCCAATTATTGAATAATTCTCTGACCTAAACAGAACGTTCTTGTATATGGAAAGATTTTTTTTTTTTTTTTTTTTTGCCCGAGTGTGTTTTATGCCAGATGCCCTTTAAATTGTTTTTAATTCTCTGTAGGTAGTAGTCAACTAAGCCTACAGAATGTGGTAATGGCAAAGAGGAAGCAATCAAGCCGGCCACTTCTTGTTAAGAGTTGTGGAAAAGGCATCTGTTAAACATGAATTGCAGACTGAGAACTCTGACAGTTCTTAATTTATTAAACTAAGTTTCTAATATAAACAGCAATTCGTTTCAAACACTGACAGTGCAGGTCTGGACTATGTGAACAAAAATATGGAGAATTATATTGGTCTCTAAAAAAGAAGGCAGATTGGGGGAAAATATTGCAGTGTACCATATCTGTGGATAAAGAACATTTCCCAACTTATGGGGCAGATTCTATATATGGAGCAGAACTTCCCCCCCACCCAATGCTTAGCACTTAAGCACAGTATATAGAATATGCGTAGCAACCAGCCCCATCATTAAAATGTAGGCATGATCATTGTGACAAAAAAAACTGCATGGTATGGTTTTTTGTGTGTGTGTTAGGGGGCATGTCATGAGCAGAGAATGACTGTGGAAGGCATTTTTGCCAAATTATCCCCCCTTTTATGAAGTCATTAGGCTTTTTTATTGCTGGCTGCATCAGTAAAATGAAAACCAAAAATCTCTGTGGAGTGACGATGTTCCTAAATGGACTTTATTTGAAAGTGTCAAAGTTCCAAAGGTACACTGAAATCATCTACATAAAATAATTTCATCCACATAAAAATAAATGCAAGCAGTGTCACTTCCGGCTCACCACACAATTGTTTCCCACGTACTCACCTTTATAGGACTCCCAGGGACCCCTGAAGAAGACTTTCTCGAAACGCGGACCATGTTGGGTCCTGTATCCCTAGCGGACTAGGTCCTTTAAGGCTTTTATGTAGATGATTTATTTTTATGTGGATAAAATTATTTTATGTGGATGATTTTAATGTACCTTTGGAACTTTGACACTTTCAAATAAAGTCTATTTAGGAACATCATCACTCCACAGAGTTTTTTTGGTTTTCTCTGGATTTTCTTCTTTGTGGATATTTTGGGGTCAATTCCTTTTGTTTTTTTGCATCGGTAAAATGTTCTGATGCTCATAGACTTCCTATGAGCATCGGAGCTAATTTTGCTGTGGCCAGCGATAAAAGCCCAACGCAGTTTCATAAAAGGAGGTCTATATAAAGTGTGCCTAAATTTAGGTGCCTATATCAGTGCACCTAGCCAATGTAGGCACCTAACTTCATTGAGTAATAGGCAAAATGGGCACCAATGATCAGCACGAAGTGGAGTTATTTGAAAGTTAGGCACCTAACTTGATAGGTATGCTTCTACAATAGTTAGATGCCTAGTGCAAAGCACATAGTTAAAAGAAGGTGTGGTAGGGGGCTGGTCATGGGCATGGGTTTGAGTTTGAGTTGGACGCTGTTGGAGGTCTAAATTAGGCACAGGCATTTAGGCCAAGAAAATTCTGGCCTAAATATTAGAATGCTTAGCATGCTTAGATGACACGTGGAGAGGCATTTTCATAACAAACGTCTATGGCACTAGACATTCAAAGTCGGCAGTAAGAAAATGTCTATTTTCTTTTTGTTTTTTTAATCTTTATTAAGTTTTCAAGCCTAATACAAAGTGCAGGAAATTATATAAACATTAATAATCAAAATAAGCACTTATATTCAATCAATAACAATGCAGAAAAAATACCCCCCTCCCTTCCAATACATTCAATCAAAAAATAAACAAAAGAGATAACCCTCCCCCACTTCCACCCTCTCCGGGATAGCCATGCAAATGGTAACTCATAATTGAAAAAATTATAATCGCCTTAATTTTCCTTTTTGGTGGGCGAGTTTATGCTCAAGCTATAGGTATGAGAAAATGAATGCTGACATGTTGGGGCATAGCAATTTATTTAAACTGGTTTGGGGCCTGTTGACGTCTTTTATTAATTCATTATAGTTGTCTTTTGTCTTGAAAATGCCTATTTTCGAAAGGCAAACCGCCATACGTCTAGAAATAATTTTATATCTTTATACCACATTTCCAATGAAAATCTTGTGATCATCTGTATAGCAATCCCAGTCATAACAAGGAGTAATCTGTTCTTAGCTGCAGAAATTGGAGATTTGTGATAGACTGTATCACATCTTCTGGAGTCCCTATGTTTATTCTATCGATATGAATGTATGAATTCGGAAATAATGGATAATTGTAAAAAATTTAAGAAGATTTGGAGCCCATTAACATATTATGTAACCACAATTCACTAGTACAAGACTTCCATTTTTTATAGAGTTTTTATACACATCTGGGATGGGGGGAGAGGGGGAAAGGTATTTCTATTATTATTTGTTAGTTATAAGTGCTGTTTATTGTAACATCTGTTGTATATTTTATTGCACTTTGGGCTCCTTTTACGAAGCCGCGTTAGCGGCTTTATCGCACGCACATTTTTAGCGCGTGCTAACCCCCGCGCCAGCTGAAAAATTACTGCCTGCTCAAGAGGAGGCTGAAGAGGCTAGCACTGCAAGCAAACTAGCGCACGGTATTACCCGTGTTAAACCGTAAAAGGAGCCCTTTGTGTATGTTTTGAAATGAATAAAGAATTTTTTTTTTTTTTTTTAAGAAAATTTTGTTTCTAAACTAAAACTTAAATTTATAGACCGGGTCAGCTTCATAAAAAAATGAAGCTCGACTCGGTTAACAATCATAAGGTGAGCCAGTAATAATAAAAAAAACAACAAAAAAAGAGAGAGCAGGGGAACCGATAAGGAGGCAGCCATCCAGCAAGGCAGGAGCGTGGAAAGCACACTGGGCCACTGGGATGAAAAACAAAGTTCCTTAAAATGCACCCTTATTTCCACCCACTTTTTTGGAGAAAAAGTGTGTCTTTTTTTAAAATAATTTTTATTGATAATGCAGCCAAACCACAACAAAAAATAAGAGAGAGCCATACAAAGCCAATGAAATGCAATCAGTCCAGTAAGGGTAACAAAAAACAATCAAGAAAAATCAGCAGGATCCTGCCCACCAATGAGAGACAAGGGTGGGACAACAACGATAGGGCATTCCCCCCTCTTCCCCCCCCCCCCCCGGAGAACTAGCCAGGGCTGCAATAACAATTTTGGAATAGAAAAAGCACCGGTCCCCCACACACCCACAACTATTCCAACAGACACTAGCCAACCATGTGTACCATACTAACCACACCAAATAAACCCCAAACAGACCCCCCCCCCCCGCATATCAATCAGACACACACCAAACATACCGGCTTGAGAGTAGGCACAGTGTGTCTTATAGAGCAAAATATATGGTATCTAATCATAAATAAAGGCCCCCTTTTATGAAGCTGCGCTAGGGTTTTCTGTCATGAGTCTCCACATGTTAAAAGTTCCGACACTCATATGAGCGTCAGAGCTTTAACCACAGTGGCCTGTGATTTTAAAAAAAACCCTATCACTGCTTCTTACAAGGGGGCCAAAGTCATTGCTTGTTTTTTTCTTCTCAAACTGACTTTCTAGGTCCGAATGATATCTTCTTTGTTCACATGGCTTTTAACATGATCTGACTGATAACATATCCTAAGTATTGGAATTCTTTTAATCTGTTGGGGTACAGTTTATAAGGATTGCCATTGCTATGACTTGATTTTTGCTCTTTGATGTAACATTTGCCTTTTCTAAATAGTATTCCCAGTCTTGGCTATGGATGACTACATCATTGAAGACTTCATTTGAAAAGCCTCCTAGCGGAGCTTCCCAAGCATATCCTGGTGACCATGCAGACAATCAGGTTTATAGAATATTCACAATATCTATGCATGTGAAATTATCTGTGGTCCATCTATCACAATATTCTCAGTGGGAAACAGGTTAAACATCAGACAATACCAATTCAATGCACAAAAATTTATTTACACTTCTCCCTCCATATTTGTGGTTGCAGCAATCGCAGTATCGATTATTCACGGTTTTAGCTTGCTGGATCCTTCCCCCAAATTACATCAGCTTGCATAGAGAAATTGCTCATTCCAAGTGTTTACAGAGAAAATCACTTATTCCCAGCACTTTCTTCACCGTGTTTTTTACTCTCCTTCAGGAACAGGCCAGGTTTCCCACCATGTTATTTGCAGTTTCACCAAATTCACGATGGTTTTTAATAGAAAACAGCGAATAACATATGAAAAGGTTATTTGCAGTTTTTCTGTATTTGTAGTTCTGTTAATCCCCTATCACAGCAAATAGGGAGGAAGAAGTGTATTAACATCACTGAAACATCAAACTAAAGACTATCAGTTCTTATTATAGATATTAACAGAATAAAAACAATTTAACCCCTTCAAATTTCAAGAAACCTTTCTCAAGCTGATGAGATACCCACTCCCCTTTTATGAAGCATCGTGGCGGCAAAAGCTCTGACGCTCATAGAATTCCTATGAGCATCGGAGCTTTTACTTCTACAGTCTGCAATAAAAAACTCTAACACGGCTTCATAAAAGGGGGAGGGGGAATAATGAAGGAATATTACATATCTGGGGCCAATAACAGTTTTCTTCATGGCTTGCACAGATGAAACAAAGAGAAGAGCTTGCTATGAATATTATAGCAAATAAACAGGGACGTGCTGTATAGAGAATGACACAGTGGATGGCCTTGTCCCTGCAGTTAAGGGAGGGAACGCGCACAGTCACCGATCACGCACGGCCCCCTCCCTCCTTCTTACCTACTGAATCTATCTCCCTCCCGCCCCCTTACCTTCGCGGCGTGTTAGTAAAGTAAGTTGCTCAAGCCGGCCGAGCCTGCCTGCCTGCAGTCGCGTGTGTGTGGGTGGAAGCTTCTCCTCTGATGCAACGTCCAGTTGCGTCAGAGGAGAAGCTTCCGCTCACACACACACGACTGCAGGCAGGCAGACTCGGCCGACTTGAGCAACTTGATTTACTAATGCGCTGCGAAGGTAAGGGGGAGGGAGGGGGATTCTCAGGCCGCATGAGGGGACACTGAAGGGCAATGAGGTGGCGAGAGGGAAGGGTGGTGGTGGGGAGAAGGTGCTGGAAGGGAAATGGGGAAGACAAAAGTGGGCAGAAGACACTGGAAAGGAAATGGGGAAGACAAGAGTGGGGAGAAGACAGAGAAGCCAGACTATGGGGGGAGCGGAGAGAAGAAGATGGGTGCCAGATCAATGGGGGGGGGGGGGTGAAGGGAGAGGCACAGTAACAGAGCAAATGGAAGACACTGAGAGAAAACAGACAGTGGATGGAAGGAATAATGAGAAGATGAGGAAAGCAGAAAGCAGACAACAAAGGTAGAAAAAAAAATTTCTATTTATTTCCTTTTTTTTTTTTTTGCTTTAGGATAAAGTAGTATATTAGTTATATTGATAAAAATTTATAAACAAAGCCCTGCCAGCTGAACATCTCTTTCTCTAGTTCAGCAGCCAGAACTTTGATTTATAAGGAAGGAATAAGCTAAATATTGCAGTACTGAGGCTTGTATGGATGCTGCGGGGACGGGGATGGGGCGGTGAAGGGGATGGCGGGGATGGGGACGGGGCGGGGTGGTCAAGGGGACAGCGGACATGGGGCGGTGAAGAGGATGGTGGTCCGGGGACAGGGCAGTGACGGGGACAGAATTTTTTTCCCGTGTTTTTCTCTAGTGCTGTATAACTGATCACATATACATAGGTGCATTCACAATATACTTTGAACAGTAACACCGCAATTTAAACTGAATACCAGTGGTACTAGTCTGTGAAATGGAAGGGTGTGAAGAGATGTGCTCAAGTGCTTCCATCCAGTAAGCATAGGATCTGAGGCATGGTGTTTCAAGCCTGCTAGTTGTCAGAAACTATTCTGATAATATGCTGATGTTCCTAGTCAAATCAGGTTTACAGAAAGCAAAAATGAGCAAGTCAGTTGCCAAAGTGACTGGCATGAAAAGGATTTTCATTTGTTTTGTGAATAATGCTTTCTACTATTAAACAAAGGCCATTGATATTTATGAAAGGAATTACTGACAGACCACAAGCAAATTGATTGCATAGATAGATGAATGAGCCTCTAATCTCACATTACAGCATGCATGGTAAATTTTATCCAACCAGAATATAGGGATAGTGTTATAAATAATATCTTGTTTGTTATAACATTATCAGCTTGGCTTTGTTCACTTTACACTGATTCTCTCAGGAGAATGTTCAGCCAATGAGAGCAAGGTTATATCATAATTAATACCCCTCTCCACATAGTGGAAGGCACTTGAGTATGCCATTCCATTTGAATTATTTTTCGACTGAAATAAATTTTGAAAAATTAAATTAGGAATTCTTGCATAATGGGATAGATGAAATACGCTACCGCATTCCTCATTAGAACTTGAATTATTGTGTTGTTTCTTTCAGACTAATAACAGTAATAGCATTGCCTCATTGTTTTCCTAGCAGTTTATTAAATCAGATTCTTCTGGAATGAACTTAATATTCTTCCGCCAGTACAATGGTCATCACTAATACCAGAGAATAGAGCTCTATAGGATGCACATTTGTAGTTGATCATTAAAGTCCCGATATTAAAAGCATTTCTCTAGATCTGCAGATCTTAACCCAGTCCTCCTAATACACCAATCCATTCTGGTTTTCAAGATATCCATATGCATGAGAAAGGTTTCTGTACACTGCCTTCATTGTATGCACATCTATGCATATTCATTGTGGAATGGCATAGCCATTGGTGGGCCCAGGCCACCCAGTTTGGGCTCAGGTCCACCCAGTAGCAGCATATTTATAAGGTAGCTGGTGGGGATCATCAAGCCCTGACAGCTAAAAGTCCCCAAACCTCTCCTCCCACGTACCTTTAATGGGTGGATCTTCACCATCAGCGAGCAGCCTAACTAATAAATGCTGCGCACACTGACCTCATAGCCTTGCTTCTGATACATTGAACAACTGGGCTGATCCAATTTGGGGAAGACATCCAATTTTGGGTAGGCCTGGACCCCAGTTGGGCGGGCAGAAGATCCCACCTCTTACTCTCCCACCCAGGTGAAGTGAGGCGATCTGATCCAGTCCTTCCCCCCACTCCCCCTGCTGCCGCTGCCTACCTTTCAAAGAGCCATTCTTTGCTCACTGTCGGCAAAGATTGGTTCTTTGAAAGGTAGGTAGCAGTTTGAATATCACTACTTTTCAGACAGCGGTGGCAGTGGCTGTTCTTCCCAAATGTTCAATGTTGCTTGTAATCTGGACAGCAGTAATGAATATTTGGAGTACTTTTAAATGCTGTGGCTAGCACTATCTGAAATATAATTGTATTGTATGTATAGTAACTCTCTATAGTCGAGGGCAGATTGTGGCCCCCCCGGGCCAGATTTTGAACCAACTTGCTCTTTATCTTCTACCTCATAGGACCCACTTGCTGCAAGTTGTTTGAAGCAAGTTGTGAGAAACAAGAACAGCAGAAGAAATAGATGTGATATATGAGGTTATCAGCTGAGTTGGTTTCCTTCAGTTTGCATTTTGGAAGGTACGAGGGGAGCTGAAAAGTTCTCAGTCCAGCCAACCAACTTCCTAAATTCTGAGTGTTATTTTGCTGCTGTGGATGAAGAGAGATATCTTATTTTGTTAAGTTCCAATTTGCAGAAACAAAATTTTCTGTTTTGACATTGTTTCAGATCATTGATTGAACTGTTTCCACGTCATTCTCTTCTTGGTTGGGCTGAGAACTTGTCAGCACCCCCTCGTAGATACTGAGGAAGCATTGCAGAAGGTTACTTACTATGCCCTGTTAAAAAATATAATTGTAATGATATCAATCATTTGATAGCTACATTACATTATTCTGTGCAGAGAACTCTCATTACCTAATGACTACTAATTCTATCATGTGCTCTCTTCCTTCATTAAATCAGACTGTTTAAAAACAAGCTGGGAAAGTCAAGCACAGTAATCACAATTTAGAATCAGTAAAAACATTGCATTTTGAAATATAGATACATTGATTTTTAAGTGAGAGATTGATTACAGTGGTAGCTTGATTTGTGCCCCATACCCATCCTTTCTGAAATAAAAATATTAGCAGTAGAACTTGGATCAAAAGTAGGCCACTGCTTTATTAACAGTGCATTGTGGGAGAGCATCAAACACCCAAGCCATGAAACCAACAGAGTACCAAGCTCAGCTATGGGCCAGGGGTTCATCCCCAAGACTGACTGCTATACCAGGACCATGCACTGTCACCATCATGAGATAGTAACCTAGCAAATGACAGCAAATAAAGACCTGAATGGCCCATCCAGTCTGCCTTTTAATCACAATTTCATGATTAAATTAAAATGTCTTTTTTTCTTTGTTATTTCTAGGCCATAGACCTTAGAAGTCTACCCAGTACTGACCTTTCCTACTGGAGTTGCCACTGAAGCTCATGCCAGCCTATCCAAACCATCTCCTTTGCGGGATTCAGCCCATGAAGGTTAGCCCATTCATATTCTAATTAGCGATTCTCTGTGTTCATCCCACACTTTTTTGAATTCCATCACAGTTTTCCTCTCCACCACCTCCCTTGGGAAAGCATTCCAGGCATCCACCACCCTTTCTGTGAAAAATAATTTCCTAACATTACTCTTAAGTCTACTACCGCTCAAGCTTAATTTATGTCCTCTAGTTTTACCAATTTCCCTTCTCTTAAAAAGATTTAGTCCTATATTAATACCTTTCAAATATTTAAATGTTTGTATCATAGCACCCCTGTCCCTCCTCCCCTCCAGAGTATACATGTTGAGGTCTTCTAGTCTCTTCTCATACTTCTTTTGGCGCAAACCCCCTATCATTTTTGGTGCTTTCCTCTGGACTGCTTCAAGTCTTTTTATATCCTTGACCAAGTGGGTCCTCACCAACAACTTGTACAGTAGTACAGCAGCATCAACACCTCCTTTTTTCTGCTGGTTATGCCCCTCTCTATACAGCCTAGCATCCTCCTGGATACAGTCACCGCCTTGTCACACTGCTTTGTCGCCTCCAGATCTTCAGACACTATCACCCCAAGGTCCCTCTCCCCATCGATGCATATCAGCCTCTCACCTCCCAGCACATACATCTCCCTTGGATTTCTACTCCCCAAATGCATCACGCTCCACTTTGCATTGAATTTTAGTAGCTAGACTTCAGACCATTTTTCCAACTTTTGTAGATCCTTTTTCATGTTTTCATTTCCAATCTTGGTATCATCCTCAGAAAGGCAAACTTTTCCTTCTAACCCTTTGACAATATCACAAACATACTGAACAGAACCAGCCCCAGCGCTACCAATGTGCCCTAATCTTTCAATGAACCCTTAAAACATGCAGTTTGGCTCAGGTGACCATCACAGTGCACAGGAGTTAAACTTCTTCTTTGTTCCCCTTCCCTTACATCTAAGTCGTATGTCCTACTGTATCATGCCAAAGGCCTAATGATCTTTGTCCACATCTGATAAATGGAAAGCATCTTTCCTATAGACATCTACACTTTCACGATCAGCCAAGTTGTACACTATTTGCTTACTCTTCCTCTGTTCAACCCATCTCCCAATCTGTCTATTAACCTTAGCCACACCCTTGGCCCACCTCCTCTGATCTACAAAACAATACTTTGGTTATTTGACCATCAAAGCATGACCCCCTCAACACAACTCACAAAATTAAGCAAAATCCCTTTTTGCTGCTTCTATCAACTGCTTACAACAACGTGCTGGAAATGTAGATACTGCTGTTTATTGTAAGCAGTGACACCTCGGGGCTTCTGCACAGCTTCTCTCTCCCCAGCTCCTTTAGTGCTGCCTTCCAGCAATAGGAGGAAATATTTTTTCACTCAGAGAATAGTTAAGCTCTGGAATGGGTTGTCAGAGGATGTGGTGAGAGTGGTTAAAGTAGCTGGTTTTAAAATAAGTTTGGACATGTTCTAAACTAAACTAAACGAAACTAAACCTTAAGTTTGTATACCGCATCATCTCCATAAAGATAGAGCTCGGCATGGTTTACAGGTAAATTCAATAAATGAGGGAAGGACATAAGAAGAAATTAGAGGTTATGAAGAGGATAGCTAACTTTACATTTTAAATAGATAGCTTTACGTTTTGGAGAAAAACCAGGTTTTCAGATGCTTTTGGAATAATTGGAATAAGCCTAGGTTCAGTAGCGGGGCAGAGAGGTTGTTCCAAAGCTCAGTGAATTTGAAGAAAAGGGATTTCCCTAATTTACCTGCATACATGATGCCTTTTAACGAGGGGAGATAGTTTGAGTTTGTGGGTGGATCTGGTAGTGTCAGGTCTCGAAGAATTCCAGGATAGTGGAATTAGGGGAGGAAGAATGCCATGTAGGATCTTGAATATTAGGCAGATACATTTAAAGTGAATCCTAGAAATCACTGGAAACCAGTGAAGTTTGTTCCTGGAGGAAAAGTCCATAGTTTACTATTGAGACAGACATGGGGGAAGCCACTGCTTGCCCTGGATCGATGGCATGAAATTCTGCTACTATTTGGGTTTTTTGCAAGGTACGTGCGACTTGGTTTGGCCTCCTTGAAGATGGGATGCTGGGCTAGATGGACCATTGGTCTGACCCAGTAAGGCTATTCTTATTTGTTCACATTGCTCCCTCAATATGGGCCACTAGTGTTGGAGGAAAGGCAGCAATTGGCACCCTTGTACTCTTCCTTCCCAAGCTACTTGACTATTATACCCTTTGCCAAGGATATAGGGGCCAGCTTTGTAGGTGCTCAGCATTATGAATAAGGCTCCTTCACTGTGTCAGAGGAGGAGTGATTTATATTGTGTTTGGCACCCCAAATCATTTTGAAATGTAGGCACCTATGTGTCATGTCCAAGGGGGTCAAAGCTACTCACTAACTGGTCCAGTAAACAAAAAAAGGTCCAATTAACCAAACCAGTATCTTGCCTCTGATCTGAAAACAGATAAATCGAGTTAGCAACCACAATCAAATCCCTCCTTACCTTATCTGATGTACCCCATCTCCCTATATGGAGGCAATTCTATAATTGGATATCTCCATTTAATGCGCTCCAATGTTCCATCTGGGTGCCCCCTGAAAAGCATTTGGGTAAGAAGGATCTATGGGGTCCTTTCAGTAAGTGATCTAGTGCATGCTAATGATTAGCACACATTAAATGCTAAGATGCCCATTATATTCCTATAGGCTTCTTAGAATTTAGTGCCGTTAGCATGTGCTAAATCGATTTGTGCACCTTAGTAAAAGGACCCTTATGTGTTACTCTTCGTATCATTGCTTACAATGAAATAGCCAAGGCAATGTGAGGTAGAAGCTGCAGAGAGAGACAGAAAGATAGAGGTTGTACACCATCAAGAGGAGACAAGGAGATGTTATGCTATGTGGGGGTAGGGGGAAAGGATAGGATACTTGATGGGAAATTTGGTGAATTTAAACTTGAGCTAGAAGAAAGATTTTAGGTTTATTGATATTCACAAGAAGGCAAAGAGGGGTAGATATTCAAAATGATTTAAATGGCTAGGACTTGGCCCGACATTGAATAGCTGGGGCTCATTCTGCCCACAGCGGTCAGTATTTAAAAGAGCATCTAATATACACTCATAACAATTAATTTTGGCACTTCTATTGTGCATAAGTGGCATGTAAGTGTAGGTGCCAAGTTCTAGAATTGCTCTTTAAGTGTTAGATTAAGGATGCTAGAAATCAATAAGAAAGACAATATAAACTGACTTGGATAAGAAGCTGTAGCCTAAAAATGCACAACGTTCTGTTCTATAACAGGCAATTACAAGCTGCATGGACATTTTTTAATTGGGTAGACTGGATGAACCAATTGGTCATTCCCTGCCATTTTCTGCTATGTTTCTGTGTTACAGAATGACTCACTGTATTTTTTTTCTTTGCAAAAGGTTAATTGTAAAACATGATTTTGTGCCATAATTCTTGGGACTAGAGCAATGTTTTGCAAAACCCATGGTTTTGCTTCCCATAATCTTATTCAAGGGGAGAGTTTGGCGCAGTGGTTAAAGCTCCGACCTCAGCACCCTGAGGTTGTGGATTCAAACCCACGCTGCTCCTTTATGACCCTGGGCAAGTCACTTAATCCCTCCATTGCCCCAGGTACGTTAAATAGATTGTGAGCCCGCCGGGACAGAGAGGGAAAACTGCTTGAGTACCTGAGCTCCCCTGGGAGAACGGTATAGAAAATTGAATAAATAAATAAATAATTATTATCTCAGTATTGGTAGCCATGAAATTGTGTGATGGTTTTCCAGGTTATAAGTAACTGGTAGTTACAGGCCAAAACAATCTGAAATTTACTTTTGATTGGTACTATTGATTGACTAAAGGGGTGGGTACACATATTATTTTTTGTTGTTTTTGGTAAAAATATTAAAATCTCATCTACCAGCAAAGGCAGCGGAACACTTTTTTGTTTGGGGGGCCCACAAGCTCTACCCAGACCCCGCCCAAGCTTTACCCAGACCCCGCCCAAGTTCTGTCCCTGACCCTGCCCTATAATAATAAAAGTATTAATTGTAATACCATTTTTTCCATTCATTTTTCATATATACACACAATATAATCTTATTAGCAACACATAATGGTTGACCACAAAATTAAACTACACAAAGCACACTGTATGCTTCTCAACATTCATTCTTACCAGAACACAGCAGAACACCGTTAATAGCCCCTATGCAAACAGAGGACCAAAAACTAAAAGTACTAATATACACAAACAAAACCCTAAGATACCAGACTCTACATGCATTATAGCACCAGAGAAATAGAAATAAATTAATTTGTATCTGAACAGTGCAAAATATGAACAGCATATATAAATTCTCAAAACTGACACATTTCACTCAGTAAATTGAAAATCATATTCCCTACCTTTGTTGTTTGGTGATCTAATCATCTTTTCCCAGTCTCTGGTTGCACATCCTTCTGTCTTTGCTCTTGTGTTTCCAGGGTCTTCTTATCCATTTGCTGTTTCTCTCCTTCTTCACTTTCTGCCCTATATCCATCTTTAAGTCTGGCATTAATTTATAACATTCAATTTTCTTACATTTTTCTGCTTTCTTCTCAAACTCTACTTTTCCATGTATTACCATCTATCCATGTGTATCATCTTCTCTCTCTTTCTTCTCCCCTATTCCCATCTATCCCATAAGAAGCATATCTTCTATCTCCCTTCCCTGCCACACCCATTGCTGAGCACCATCTCCTCCCTCTCTCTCCCCTTTACCTCCATCCCTGTGCACCATCTCCTCCCTCTCTCTCCCGTGGTCTGACATCTCTGTCTTCCCCCTTACCCATCATTTGGCCTGGCATCTCTTTCCTCTCCCATGGTCTGGCATCTCTCTCTCCTTCCCTTCCTCTTCCCATGGTCTAACATCTCTCTCCTCTTCTTCCCGCAGTCTGGTATCTCTCTCTCCTCTATTTCCTTTCCCTGGTCTGGCATCTCTCTTTCCTCTTCCAGTGGTCTGACAACTCTCTCTCTCTCCTTCCATCACTCTTCTCCAGAATCTGACATCTCTTCCTTTTTTTTTTTTTTTAGTAATCTCTCCTTCCTCCCACTGTAACATTTCTCCCTCCCTCCTCCCACCATTATCATGTCCAACAATTCTCCATCTTTTTTTACTTTCCCCATGTATACCATCTCTCTTTCCCTCCTACTCCATGCACCTATGTGCAACAATTTTATTTTTCTCTTCCATCCTCCATTGGCAGCATCTCTCTTTCCCTCCCTTCCTATGCAGCATCCATCTATGCAGCAACTCTCGTTCCCTCCTTTCCTAACCCTCCAGTCCATGCAGAATCTGTTTTTCTCAACCCCCTCCCAGCCTGAACATCTGTTTTTCCATGCCTTCCCACCTCCCCCAGCCCGTGCAACATCTGTTCTTCCCTTCCTTCTCTCCCATCCCCAGCCTATGCAGCAACTGTCCTCCCTGCCTTCCTAAATTCCTACCCAACCTAAGATGTAAAATTACAGCTGCCAGAATAGGAGGTATGGTGGGGGTGCCGAGTCATCGTCAGTTTTTAAGCAGGCCATGACCCCTGTGCCCCCCCCCCCCCCGTTCCAATGCCTATGTCTGCCCGTCTCTTTTAGTGCACACAGAATAAAGATGAAGGGTTCCCGTAAGTTGTGAACAGTCTCAGGACAAGCACACATTAGAACCTTGTATGGGAATAGAAATTTCACCCAAATCCACCCGTTCCCTCTGGAATCTACTTCATCCCCTAGCTAAGATTCATTCCATTTTTATCTGCACCTGCTGTGATTCAATCTATTTTCACCTATACCCACACGTACTTCCAGCACTAAAGATGCAAAGAAAAAAAAAGAATTAATTTTTAGAGCAGATTCATCTCTTCTTGAAGGCTCAAACCATTTCAGATTAATCTTTTGCCATTGACATAAAATAACTAAGAACAGAAATCCTAAAAATATTTAAGCAATAGGACAAACCATTGTATTCTATTTGCTGAAACTACTAGACATTTTAGGCATTGATTAACAAATGAACTTCATGACAAAATAATTTAAAACATTCCATGATATTACCCTAGTCCAAGGATAATTTTGGGCAACAGAACTTGAAATGCCACACATTCTTATAATGATGCATCCTTTTTTGGGATCCAGCCAGGAGATCCTGCCAGGTATTTGTGGCCTGGCTTAGTGGAAACAGGATATGGGGCTTGATGAACTCTTGGTCTGACCCAGTATGGCAGTTCTTTTGTTCTTATGACTTTCTGTCTGGTTGGAAATGTTAAAGCTTCAGGCATGATGTCTTAATATTAAGAAGAAAATTAGATGCGGGTAGCATTCAGTCTTGTGGTTTCTATCTGATTAGTCTGAATGCCTCTGCATGCCAAAAAATCTGAGGAAAAATTAATATATGTTCCTCATCTATATATATAAAATCGGAGGTATGTATGTATGTGTGTGTGTATGTGCTGCGATCACGCAAAACGGCTTGACCGATTTGAACGAAACTTGGTATGCAGATCCCTCACTACCTGGGATGATATGTTCTGGGGGTCTCGCGGCCCACCTGCACACGTGGGCGGAGCTACAAACAGAAAATCAGATTTCACCCATTCATGTCAATGGAAAAAATGTAAAAAGCTGCCATTCTCACTGTAATTCAAAAACTGCTTGATCGATTTGAACGAAACTTGGTATGCAGATCCCTCACTACCTGGGGTGATATGTTCTGGGGGTCTCGCGGCCCACAACTCTATGTTGCTTGCTCAAGGGTGGGTTCACCTAAGAATTTATATGTTCTTGCTCCAGGAGGTGAAACTAAAATTGTTGTTTATAATCACGTTTTGCGTTAGTTGTATTGTATTCATTTTGTCAAATATTTCACATTATAATTTGAATATTGTACTTTTTATTAAGCTGTAAAAAAATAATTTCATTCACCACTATAAAGTATCTTTATTTGAATCCATTTACAGTGTTATTGCTATAATTAAATACCCGTGCAACGCCGGGGCATCAGCTAGTAAATTACTAAAAATAGACAGAAAGGGATCTAAAAAATGAGCATAAACTGACTGCTTTACCTGTTCCCACAATTTTTTTTAAATTTATTTTGATCCAGAACCATCTTGTCTATTGGATCATCTGTATTTTTCATATTTTTCTGTATTCTCCATTTCTATTGTTCTCTATACTTGACACTTTTGTATACGGTCATAATTTCCACTTTCATTTCATCACTTATCCCCCTCTTACAAAACCACGAAGGCGATATATAGTGCAGGCCTGTGCGCTGAATACTCTGCGCTGCTCCCGACGTTCATAGAGTTCCTATGAGCGTTGATAATAGTGCAGAGCATTAAGAACACCAGCCTGTGCTAAAAACCTCTATTGTGGTTTTGTAAAGGTGTGTGTGTAGTGTGTGTGTGGGGGGGAGGTTTAACTAATCTTTCTCATTTTAGCTTATTTTCTTCCATCTATTCTTTAACCAACCCTAATCCTAACCTTATACCGCAATTTTGTTCTGCATTCTTGAACTTTTTTGACTTTCTGGTCCAATTCTATCCCCTAAAACACTCTCCATTATCAATCATATTTTTCTTTACATTTTCTTTTTTCTGTTCCTAAATCTCAGATTATTAGAGTGTATCAATTTTGGAGAGGTCATCATTTTAAAAAGCACTAGTGAAAAAAATGCTAAAATTTCATGTGGAAAATCAATAACTAGCTTTAAACTTTGTGCATGTTATTTACCTACTTGGAATTTCTAGGAAATTGTGCAAAAATATACAAATTACTGACATATGTTTAAATGCCCTGATAAAAGGAGGGCTGATTGAAAAGTAATGAGAGTGAATTTTAATTCAGAGTCAGATGACTCCACAGGATCTGAATATTTTTCTCTTTCAAAGTAGCATCCTTCACATTCAATACATTTTTTTACAGTGTTTTAAAAATGCATTAGACTGCTTTGCGACATCACTTTTAGTGCTGCAGCTGTGGCAATTTTTACTTCATCATCAGCTAATTGTTTCACCACCATACTGTATAAGGGGCCACTTAAAAGTGCTCAGTCCAACCAAGATTAGAATGATGTGGAGCCATGAAACTTACAAGTTATTCCACACTTCTCTTGACGCTCTTTGTTTCAATGATATGAAATGAAAAATCTGGAGAAAGGCATTAGCAGTACTTTGGACTTGTTGCATAACTTGTAGACTTGAACTGAGCTAAACAAAGTAAAGTCAAAACTCCTTGTAGACCTTTTGCTTTTGGCTTAAGGAAAACCAAAACAAAATAACAACCCCAAAAAACTTGCTTGTGGGATTCTCCTGACCCCTAGGAAAACTGTGTAGTCTCTATAATTTATCACAACATTACCTGACAAAGTTTTTTTTGTTTTGTATAGAAATAAAACAAAATATAAACGAGAAAATAAGATGATACATTTTTTTCAGACAAATAATACTTTTTTGATTTGCTTTTGAAGTTTACCCTTCTTCAGATCAGATATGAGCAAATGTTGACAAATATCAGACTGCATAAGTGCACATTAAAAATATTCCAATGAAAGTCTCCCAAGAAGAGGGAAGGGGTGGGTAAAGCGAGAGACAGGAAGAACTGGGTGGATGAGAGACAGGGAGAGATGGATGATAAGAGGGTGACAAAGCAGTACAGTTTTATAGTTTGTAATGTAATAACTAAGATTTGGGTTTTCCAAGTCTTGTCTGGCGAGTGTGAAAATATCATCATTTTGATTTCAAAAGTCTTACATTCCTGGATTGTCTTAAAATTTCCTTTTACTACTCTTACCAAAAAATCATTGATGCGGTGGTTTGGATTGTGAAATGATGTCCCACAAAGGTGACATCTGTTTGGCATTGTGATGCTTAATATGATGTCTGTGTAAATTGATGTCCCACAGAGGTGACATACTGTTTGGCACTGTGATGTTTAATATGGTGTCTGTATAAATTGATTATTGTCTTTAGCATCTGGCTTGTCTCTCCAATATAGCACCCTTCTTCACACTTTTTGCGATGAGTGTGTGTAGGATCCCCTTATGCTAAATGTTTTTCCCTTGTGATGACTGTGAGATCCAATCTATTGGCATAGTTAGCAGCTTGGTATATTGCAGGGACACATGACATTCTCTTTTTTTTTTAGCTTCTACCGTGTTTCCCTGTAAATAAGACCTACCCCGAAAATAAGCCCTAGTATGATTTTCGGCGTAGGTCTTAATGTAAACCCTACCCCCCAAAAAAGCCCTAGTCGCCGGCAGCAGCATTTCCTGCAGCGCCCCACCACGCCCCTCTCGCCGTACCCCCACTGTGCAACCGAACCCCCGCTGTGCATCTTTCCCTCCCATTAGAACACCGTTGACCACGAGATCGATATATGTTGCAAACGGCAGCTTCGACAAAAATCTAATCAGGCTGCTTCACGGCCTTCTCCCTCTCGGGCGTTCCGTGTGCTGCATTGCTGATGACATCACCAGTGATGTGGCAGAGGTACGCCTGGGAGGAAGAAGGCTGCGAAGCAGCCTGATTAGATTTTTGCCGACGCTGCCATTTGCAAGGTATATCGGTCTCATGGTTGGGGGCGTTCTAATGGAAGGGAGAGATGGAAGTGTCAGTGGAGGTTTGGCTGCGCAAAGGGGGGGGGATAGAAAGATACTGAAAAGGGGGGATGGGAGGAAGGGAGAGATTGAAGCTGTGCAAGGGTTCTGCTATACAAGGGATGTGATGAGAGGGAGGGAGGGAAGATACAAGGGGATGGGTAAATGGGGAAGAAAAATGCTGCACATGTGGGGGAGAGAAAGGAAAGATGAAGAAATGGGATGGAGGAGAGGAAGGGAGAGATGATAATTGTACATGAAAAAAGAAGACCTACCCCGAAAATAAGACTTAGTGTGTTTTTTTGGGCCCAAAATTAACATAAGACAGTGTCTTATTATCGGGGAAATACGGTATTAGGAGCTTGCTTTTCACTAATTTTTGTTTCAAATTAGGTGGTTGTTGGAAGGCTAGTATAGGTAGAGCTGGGAATATCTCTTTTAGTAATTCAACCTCAAGTTTATTGTATTTGATATACCGCCTTAAGTACCTAGGCGGTTTACATAAAATGGAAACATTTGTACAAATGCTTCAAAGGTAATAACAAAATAAAAATTCAATTTATATTTTGTAACATTGGGATATGGACATGCCCCATTGGCCTTTCGACCCCCCCCCACAACCCTTTTTCTTAGTAGTAGTATATATATATATATATATATATATCACTTGGCAATGTGCCTGCATAAATCAAAACACAGACACTTTCATTGGGAAAACTGGCCGCAGCTCTGTTTATTGGAAACCAAAATTGGTGCAAACATTAACAGTTGAATAATAACTCCAAAGCTACAACATAAGTGCCAAGGGCCTGGGGGTGGCATGGACCTCCAATGGCATCAGCTTCCACAGCTTACTAGCAGCCAACCGCTCATCGCCGGATGAGCCAAGTACCCAGTAGCTCGGGATCACTGCCACTGCGACATCCCATGCCCCCAAATCACAATACCAAGGAGGAAAGGGTAGGAGGGAGGGAAAGCCGCCTCTGCAGATCAGGAACAGGCCTTGAGCCTTGTTGATCCCGGCCCTTTATGCCCCTCCCAAAACCCATCGCTCTCCACCCCCCAACCAATCATCTCCCTCTTCTCACACGGGAAGCTAGTCTTCCAGAACGCATCCTAGCCTGCCCAACCTGCCTCTTTCTCCACACCTGTGTTCCCCATTTTCCAACTGCCTTCCCTTTTATGCCCTTACTGCCCAGCAAGTAACGATGAGCGCTACCAAGGCCTTCCAGCTCCGTATTACTGGCGCCCATCAAGACAAGCTCTCGGGCTTTTATTTAGGGGGAAGGATAAACCAAAAGGGTAGGAAGGGAACAAGAATGGGTAGAGGCTCCAGCATGAGGCCTGCTGGCAGAGTTAATCATGGGCTGAAAACATACTTTAAATGTTGAAAGCGTCTTCAAACAGAAAAGTTTATAGGCCTGATTTGAATTTAGACAGACCATGTTCGTGTCTCAGATTTATAGGAAGGGAGTTCCACAGTGAGGGAGTGACAAAGGAGAAAATGGTTTTACATGTAGTATCGTACATGGTTTGGCGCATGGATGGGTTTGCAAGGAGAGATTTTTGAGATGAATGGATCATCCTTGAGGTGGTATGAGGAGTCAGAAATCTGTCGATGAAAGCGGGCGAGTGAATGGATTGAACTTTAAATGCCAGGAATAATGTTTTAAAAGTGATCCTATGTGCCAACATAAGCTTCCTCCTGGAGGTAGTGGCTGTAGATCTTTTATGATTCTCAGTTTTTCCACTCTGGATTGTATGTCACCACAAGGGGAACTCTCTCTGTGGTTTTCTTTACTTTGTAATGCAACTGGATTTTTCTGGGTGTTTTAAGGGACCAGGCAATATTCTTGAAAATTATTTTGGGGTTGTAACTTTTTGAAGGATTCAGTCCTTATTTTGATATAATGTGAACAAATTTATTTATTTATTTTAGGTATGCAAAGTGATGCATGTGGGAAAGAGGAACCCAAGCTATAGCTACATGATGCAAGGTTCCACATTAGGAGTCACTGCCCAGGAAAAAGATCCAGGTATCATAGTTGATAAGTAGAAACTCTCTGCTCAGTGTACAGCGGCAGTGAAAAAAACAAATAGAATGTTAGGAATTATTAGGGAAGGAATGGAAAACAAAAATGAGAATGTTATAATGCCCTTGTATTGCTCCATGGTGCAACCATATCTCGAATACTGTGTGCAATTTTGATCATCACATCAAAAGATATAGCAGAATTAGAAAAGGTACAGAGAAGGGTGACAAAATGATAAAAGGGATGGGATGACTTCCCTATGAGGAAAGACTAAAGTGGTTAGGGCTCTTCAGCTTGGAGAAGAGATGAATGAGAGGAAATATGACTGAGGTCTATAAAACACTGAGTAGAGTGGAATGGGTAGATGTGAATTGCATGTTTAATCTTTCCAAAAAATACTAGGACTAGGGGACATGTAATGAAGCTACTAAGTAGCAAATTTAAAACAAACAGGAGAAAATATTTCTTTACTCAATGTGCAATTAAACTCTGGAATTTGTTACCAGAGAATGTGGCAAAGGCAGTTAGTTTAGCAGGGTTTAAAAAGGTTTGACTAATTTCATAAAGAAAAGTCCATAAACCGTTATTAAGATGGATTTGGAAAATCCACTGCTTATTTCTATGTTAAGCAGCATAAAATCTGTTTTGCTCTTTTGTCAGGTACTTGTGACCTGGATTGGTTGCTGTTAGAAATAGGATACTAGGCTTGAAGGACCTTTGGTTTCTGCCATTACAGCACTGCTTATGTTCTTATATTCTTATGAAAGTTTCCATTTTGGACTGGGACTTGCTGGGGAGAAGAAAACCCTGGTGTGGATTGTTCTGGGGATGTGAACTGTGGGCAAAAGTGTTTTTATGAAGCTCCAGGACCAGCAAT
Source organism: Geotrypetes seraphini (assembly GCF_902459505.1). Lineage (NCBI taxonomy): Eukaryota > Metazoa > Chordata > Amphibia > Gymnophiona > Dermophiidae > Geotrypetes > Geotrypetes seraphini. The sequence continues at coordinate 172,282,254 of NC_047088.1, read as the reverse complement.
ACAGATGCCTCAAGCAACCTGACAAAGGCTATGAGATTCATAATTGAAACGGAAATACATCTAAAAACCCCGTCTAAATTGGCACTTGGACGATCAAAAAAAACAGGTCGTCCAAATGCCAAAATTGAAATGAGTTTTAGACATATCTAAAAACAGTTTAGGCTTTTTCACTGCCGTTCTGCGCCCAGAGTAAAAAGGGACATTTTTGAACGAGTGGTTACAGCGGGAGGTAGGCAGGATGTGGGCCGACCTAGACTTAGTTGTCCTGCAACGATAATCGAAAGTTTAACGAGACTGCCTAGATGGAACTTATACGTTGTGACTTAAGTGATTTAAAAACAGGTCTAAGTGCCCAGAAACTATCCAAAGTGACCAGATAACTACTGCAGGAACAAAGTACAGACCCCCCCCGCCATAAAATCAGAATAAAAAGTGCATACCTGCCTCCAGAACATCAGCACCTGGCATAGGAAAGCCTAGTAGAGCTGCACAGAAGTGGCTTAAGTACTGGGGAGGGGGGGAAGGAGCTAGTGAACCATAGAGAAGAGGACTCAGGCCCATAAGCCACTCTAACCACTGCATTCATGATGGAACAAATGAGTAGCAGCATCCTATCTGATTCCCCCCACCTCCCCTTATCCACATAGAACTTGCCTGGACATCTGTCTGGTAGTATAGTGCCCAAGGCAGGAACAATTTCCCTCTTTTCCTTCCCTGGAACTTCACCAGATTCAAAATGGCATCAACGATCCCTAAGATATTACTGCTAGAGGGCATCTTTCCATCAAAGGAGAATCATTCCTTATATGGAATGATGCTACCTAGTGATAGCATTATAAGACTACCTCTAGGGATCATTGGTGCCAGTTTGAATGTGATCCAACCCCAGGGTGGGAGTAGAGGGGATCAGTTCATGCTTGGATCACTAGACTAATAGTAAATCCCAAGGAGGTCTGTGCTGGGGGGACAAGGACAGTTTGTGCTGGAGGGTCTGTTCAGAGAGGTCTGCTCAAAAGCCAGTTACCTGGGTAAAAGTACTATTAGTTTTAGAAAGGTTGGGTAGTTTTCAAAAAGATCAACTGATGGCTCATTGAGTTTGCTTAACTGTAATTGCAACTATTCTTTACAGCCTCCTTCCCTACCCTTTCTCCATCACCAGCTATTGTAGAACTTCAAATTTACCTAGTCCAAGGTGGGAGACTTTTTGACCATCCCAAAGTGGTATGATATTTATATTCCTTGATTCTTCCCTGTGAAATCAATGCCACAGCCCCCTTATTGCTTCAGGAGAAAGTTGCCTGAAATCTAGGACTGGCCTAAAAATCTCCCTTTTGCAAATGGGCAACTGGGCAGCTCTGTGGGTGCCTTACTAGGCAACTGCCTTGCCTACCTAACGGATAAGCCAATCCTTTGCTGAGGAAAGAAAATTAGGTTTGCCAGACTTCATCCCTGAAAAAATTGCTAATTGATATAGAGAGTAATATAGTAGTTGTCAGCTTCAGAAGGAAGTAAATTTATTGGGCTGTCATTATAAATAAGGTGATACACTGCATAATAATGCTAACTTGCCAAAATATTTCATGATTGACATGCTGTAACTTTAAAAGGATGAAAAGTCATTGCTTATGGGAACAATATATTTCATTTAGCATAATTTAATGCATCGGGTTACAGAATGTTTGGCAGCAAAAAGCACTAAATTCTCAATTTCTGTGTATGCCTACACTATTAAACACTGTTACCATTCTTCTGTTTTCTTCACAATACATTACTAAAATGATTTCCTGGAAAAACGGAGGTTGATGTACCAAGGGCTTGTCAGGCTTAACTTTTAAAAGTTTCCAGGATTTGAACGTCCCTACCTGATCAGCTAGTAACTTTTTGCACTTACTAATCATGTGCATAAAATTTGCCAGCATAAAAAAAAGTGTAGGGCTGGAGACATTTCTTAGCAAGTGGGGAAGAGTATGGCACAGTGGTTAAAGCTACAGCCTCCGCACCCTGGGGTTGTAGGTTCAAACCCATGCTGCTCCTTGTGACCCTGGGCAAGTCACTTAATCCCCCCATTGCCCCAGGTACATTAGATAGATTGTGAGCCTGCTGGGACTGACAGGAAAGAATAAATTTATGTAAACTGTTCTGAGCTCACCTGGGAGAACAGTACAGATAATTGAATAAATAAATAGTGGGAAATGTTTTAGCGTTTGATAACCAGAGTTGATATTGTGACATCATAATGCCTCATTCCACTAATACCTAAGAGCGAACCTCATCAGTGATGTCACAATGGCTTCATTGTCCTATACTTGGCTCACTTCGACTACATTTTGATTTCAAAAGTGGCCCAGTGGTTAAAGCTACAGCCTCCGCACCCTGGGGTTGTAGGTTCAAACCCATGCTGCTCCTTGTGACCCTGGGCAAGTCACTTAATCCCCCCATTGCCCCAGGTACATTAGATAGATTGTGAGCCTGCCTGGACACACAGTGAAAAATGCTTACGTACCTGAATAAATTAATGTAAACCATTCTGAGCTCTTCTGGGAGAACAGTATAGAAAAATAAATAAATAGACACAGTTATGTTTTAGCCTCCTGAATCTATTCGGGCTAAGAAGCAATTTATATACGTATTGGAATTTGCTAACTACTTTTGTGATCCTTTTACTAAGTTGCGATAACAAGTGGCATTAGTGAGCCCTTATACAGATTTTTTCCTGTATGCTATGACCATTTTTACCACAGCTGGAAAATGGCTGATTTTCTATTTTTCCTTTTTCTATTAATGGCCATGCGCTAATGCTTCCATTAGCATACAGCCAGAAGACCCTCTGCAGACTCTGGAACTGCTTTGGTACATCCCTATCATTTCAGGACCACTAGACACATTGCCTCAGAAATCTTCTTTCTTGTAGATGTGTCTAGTGGGCTCGAAGCTCCACCATATGAATGGGCTTCATCTGCCTTGTGCCTTAGGATCAGTCTGGATTTGAAGATTTCTCTGTCTCTCAGAGGAGCTGAAAGAATATAAGAAAATGTAACATATAAGAAAATCCTCAAGGCCATACAGTCTAGTTTAAGTAGCTATGAGTTCTATACAAGTTTGGATGTTATAATGTTGATTACTATGTTTGTTACAGAGCAGAACAGAATTGTAGTATTGGGGATTTTTTCCTGTTTCCCTCCTTCCAGTTATGTATTTTATTATAGTGCTACTTAATTGCTTTTGTATGAACTGAGGGGACAGGATCAGCTCCCTGGGAAGGAGGTGGAGTTGAAAACATGAATGACAATTTTTTGCAAGAACTTACGAGTTGGAACACAGAACTCTATCATTTTAGGACTACGAAACACATCTACAAGAAAGATTACTGAGGAAAAAACCTCATTTTTCTATGGCTAAGACCGAGCTCCTTATCTTTCTGTCTAAACCCCCTTTCCCCCATTCTCTATTTCTGTGGACAACACTTTTCTCTTCCCTGTCTCATCAACTCACAATCTTGGGGTCATCTTTGACTCCTCTCTCTCCCTTGCTCAGACCCAACAAACTGCTAAAGCCTGTCGCTTCTTCCTCTATAATAATTCCAAAATCTGACCTCTCCTTTCTGAGCACACTACTAAAACCCTTATCCACACTTTCATCATCTCTCATCTAGATTACTGCAATTTGCTTCTGCTCAACATCTCTCTCCCCTTCAACCCATACAAAATTCCGCTGCATGACTTATATTCCGCCCAAGTCATCATACTCACATTATCCCTCTCCTTAAGTCACTTAATTGACTCCTCATCAATTTCTGAATACAGTTGAAACCCCTCTTACTGACCTACAAGTCCATTCACTCTGCAGCAGCACCTCAATATCTCTCCATACTTATCTCCCCCTATGCTTCCCCCCCCCCCGCGTGATCTTTATTCATTGGGCAAGTCCCTCCTATCTGTACCCTTCTCCTCCACTTCCAACTCCAGACTCCGTGCCTTCTATCTTGTTGCACAGCATGCTTGGAACAGACTGCCTGAGTCATTATGTCAGGCTCTGTCTCTATTCAGATCCAAGCTAGAAGCCCATTTTTTCGAGGCTACTTTCAACTCCTAATTCCCACACACCATAAAATTACCTATATCTATCACATCATTCTCTTTGCAAGAAACTCCCTAACCCCCCTATATGTCCTGTCTGTCTGTCTAAATTAGATTGTAAGCTCTTCTGAGCAAGAACAATCTATTGCATATTAAATGTACAGCACTGCGTACACTTTTCAGTGCTTTAGAAATGATAAATAGTAGTAGTAGCAGCATTTGAAGTCAGTGAGTGTAGAGTAGAAAGTGCCTTTAGAAATGAAGGGAGTGATTGAAAGAAAGTATATAGGATCTGGAGAGACGAGGCTTGGTAACAAATTGCCAGATTCCTTGGCTGTGATGCCAGTGTTCAAAAACGAAGGAGTATAACTTGCAAAGAATGACAGGTGCAGCTCTGGCTGCCTTGTTGAGCAGACAGGATGGATAGAGAATGACACGGGGGACAAATTTGTTCCAGTCCCCACGGGAACTCATTTTCCCATCCCAGTGAGTTCTTTTCCTGTTCCTTCTCAATTCCTGCAAGCTCTGTACAAGGCTTGTGCAGTTAAGGCTGAGCGTACAGGAAAGGGGCAGGAACAGGAACAAAACTAATTGGGACGGGACAGGGAAATTGAGTTCCTGCGGGGACAAATTTCTCCCTGTGTCATTCTCTAATACAGGACTCTATCTGCTGTCATTTGCTGTGCTACTGAATGTGTTTTTGCAGGCATGGACAGGTAGCTGGTACTTGTGCGTGCCTCAAGCGGATGATATTAGAATTTTTTAAAATATACATTGTAAAACGGGAACTGCTTGTGCAATTTTTTGGTCCATACATACTAAGCCATGCTTATCTGTTTTCCACAGCTTCTTTCATTTGCTTGGCGTTCATTCCCTTGTCATTCATGATGGTATCCATGGTATTTATCACTACTCGGGCTGGAGGAAAGTCACGAGCGGAGTTCCGCAGGGGTCTGTACTTGGACCGCTGCTGTTCAATATATTTATAAATGACCTGGAAACGGGGACAAATGTGAAGTTATAAAATTTGCGGACGACACTAAACTCTGTAGAAGTGTTAGAACTACGGAAGAGTGTGAGGACCTACAAAGGGACCTAAACAAACTGGAGGAGTTGGCGAATAAATGGCAGATGAAATTCAATGTAGGGAAATGCAAGGTCATGCATATAGGGAGAAAGAACCCGATGTTCAGCTACCAAATGGGGGGATTAGTATTAGAGGGAAAGTAACCTTGAAAGAGATTTGGGTGTACTGGTGGATACAACAATGAAGTCAACGGCTGCAATGCGCAGCAGCCGCGAAGAAGGCAAACAGAATGTTGGGTATTATTAAAAATGGTATTACTGGCCAGAACAAAAGAAGTCATCCTGCCGTTGTAATCGGGCAATGGTGCGCCCGCACCTGGAGTACTGTGTTCAGTATTGGTCACCGTACCTTAAGAAGGATATGGCAATACTTGAGAGGGTCCAGAGGAGAGCGACACGAATGATTAAGGGCATGGAAAACCTTTCATACACTGAAAGATTGGAGAGGCTGGAGCTCTTCTCCCTGGAAAACGGAGACTCAGAGGAGACATGATAGAAACCTACAAGATCATGAAGGGCATAGAGAAAGTAGAGAGAGATATACTCTTCAAATTATCAAAACATAAAAGAACAAGAGGGCATTCGGAAAAATTGGAAGGGGATAGATTCAAAACAAATGCTAGGAAGTTTTTCTTTACTCAGCGGGTGGTGGATACCTGGAATGCGCTTCCAGAGGACGTAATAGGGCAGAGTACGGTACTGGGGTTTAAGAAAGGATTGGACAATTTCCTGTTGGAAAAGGGGATAGAGGGGTATAGATAGAGGATTACTGCACAGGATCCTGGACCTGTTGGGCCGCCGCGTGAGCGGACTGCTGGACGACGATGGACCTCGGGTCTGACCCGGCAGAGGCATTGCTTATGTTCTTATGTTAACAGGTCTTTGATCTCCCTCGCTTCCTTTTATCACTGACCATTCCGATTAGCACCCCTTTTACTAGTGAATTTGCTCTCTTCACATGTCCAAAATAGGTCAGTTTCTGCCTGATAATCTTTCCTTCCAGGGATAACTCTGAGTTTATATGATCAAGAACATCTTTGTTGGTGATCCTAGTTGTCCATGGGATTCATAGAAGTCTTCTCCAGGACCCACAGCTCGAAGGCGTTGATTTTTCTTCTATCTGCTTTTGGGAGTGTCCATGTCTCGCAGCCATATGTCGCGATTGGGAACACAATGGCAGTGATCAGTCTTTGTTAGATGGTGACTGAGACGTTCTATGCTCACCATGGCTGCATGCCCCAGTGCTAATCAATGCATTATCTCTGCTATTGAACCTCCACAATGATCAGTGAGGGATCTAAGGAAAATGAAGCTGTCAACCACTTCTGTTTCTTCTACATATGTATTTTAGTATGGATGCTTTTAAAATAACCTCCTCAGCCTACTAAATAATGTATTCTAGTTTTTCTTAGTTAAAAAGCAGAAATATTTTGCAGTAAACTTAGAACCTCCTGGACAAATTACATATTGCTACTTTTACAAGTAGTGGTGAAATCCAAGGGAAAGCTGGTGAATAAATTAAAGAAAAAAAATTATTAAATAAGTATTTCCTAATAGCCGTAATACAAAAATGAATTAAAGTCCTTATAACACTTTTTAAATTCTCTAAACTTTTGCAAAGTTCTCTCCACAAATTGCTCAGTGTTTCTGAATGAACAATAGATGGCAGCAGAGAGAAAGTCTGAACCTAGAAGACATTTATTACAACACTGCAGCAGGCCACATACAGTGAATATTCTTATTTCTTTTCTTTAAACATAGAACTTTTAAATAAAGACCTTTTTAGTAAAAAAAAACAAAAACAAAAGAAGAAACATTATAGCAATAAAAAAGAGATATCTTACATTCACTGAATTTGTTTTCATTTTAGTCTTCAGTGCGTTTTTGGTTTTTTTTAAAAAGTATTAAAAATATTTATTAACCACCTAAAACCTAGGCGGCTTTTAATCTGGTTACAACAGAATATTTGCAATAGGTTGCTCAGAGTAAATCTGGTGTTGCACTTTTAATTGCGAAAAAGTCACAGGTCAGCCTACATCAGGATTTGAACAACTTAACCTCTCTCTGACCACTGTTAAATTTGTGGTTTTTTTCTTCACTGCATTACAACAGTAACATTAGGAAAAACTGGAGGGCCTTTTTACTAAAAAGCATTAAGAAAACAGACAGAGCATTTTAAAGCAGGACTTTTCTGTATGTTAAGCCCATTTCTAGCATGGCTCCAAAATAGGGCTTTTTTGTTTTTGCTGGACAATGCTAATTTTTCCATTACATACCATGTGAGACTTACAAAAATTTTAACACAGGAGCACCCACCACCTCCTATTTAGACGGCACTAAGGGAGAAACTCTATAAATGGTGCCTAGGTTAGGCACCGCTAAGCACCCTAATCATGGATGTCTAGTGAAGCCTAACCAAAGTTCACATGCACTTTTTATAGGCTTAACATAAGAACATAAGAATTGCCATATTGGGATAGACTAAAGGTCCATCAAGCCCAGCATCCTATTTCCAACAGTGGCCAACCCAGGTTCCAAGTACCTAGCTAGATCCCAAGTAGTAAATCAGATTTTATGCTGCTTATCCTAGGAATAAATAGTGGATTTCCCCAAGCCATCTCAATAATGGCCTATGGACTTCTCTTTTAGGAAGTTATCCAAACTTTTTTAAAACCCCGCTAAGCCAACTGATTTCATCACATTCAATGACAACAAATTCCAGAGTTTAATTACATGTTGTGTGAAGAAATATTTTCTCCAGTCTGTTTTAAATCTACTACTTAGTAGCTTCATTGCATGCCCCCTAGTCCTAGTATTTTTGGAAAGAGTGAACAAATGATTCACATCTACCCTTTCCACTCCACTCAGTATTTTATAGACCTCTATCATATCACTCCTGAGCCGTCTCTTCTCCAAGCTGAAGAGCCCTAGCCACTTTAGCCTTTCCTCATAGGGAAATCGTCTCATTCCTTTTATCATTTTTTGTTGTTAACCATGCCATTAGAAATGGATTAAAATAATTAAAAAATTGCTTAATTAGGGTTCTGTGTGGAATACTCCTAGTGATGCCTACGTTGAGGTGTCTACCTGAAAAGTAGGAATGGTTAGGAATGGAAAATAGACATGGTTGACTTAGGCGTTGCTAGGCATCTTGTGTTAGGCACTGATAAATTAGGCCAGTAATACCCTGGCCTAATGTACTGGCGCCTACCAACGGATGCCTAACGATGCCTCAGCATGCAAGGTGCCACTAGGTATTTCTATAAGCAGCACCTATAGGGTTACCAGATTTTACATTGAAAATCTGAACCCCTAGACCCGCCCCCAGTTCCTCCCATCCCTGCCCTGTAACACCCCAGGTCTGCCTCCAGCCCGCCCTTGCTGCCTGTTCATCAGGCAAGAAGACATCTGCGGCATGCGCGGATGCAATGTGATGATGTCACGCACATGTGCATGTGTGCATGATGTCACTGGTTTATATCTGCGCATGTGCAGATGCCCCCTCCCGACGTGATTTCTTTTCAAAACCCAGCGAGAGGGAGAATTAGAAGTCCTTGAGCATGCGCAGATGCATGCTCAAGGCAGGCAGGTAGAAGCTGGAAGCCGGAAGATCTTTTAGGCACACGATCTGTGCCTGCGCTAGACCGGGGGTGTGTGTGTAAGTTTAAGTTGTTCAGGGCGGGGGGGCGGGCGGTTCGCACGGAGGGAGGTGCAGGTTGGAGCGAGGGGGCCTTTGTGATCGGGGAGGGGGGAGTGGGAGCGATGCCGGTTATCGGGGGGGGGGGGGGGGGAACGTATCAAAGCGAGTTTCCATTATTTCCTATGGGGAAACTCGCTTTGATAAGCGAGCATTTTGGATTACGAGCATGCTCCTGGAACGGATTATGCTCGTAATCCAAGGTACCACTGCATATATACATAAACACATATAATGAAGTGTATGTTAATATCAGGCCAATAATCTCTTCAAAGTGTATATGGTGCCACAATATGTAAATAGGCACCATATAGCTTCATAGATTTAAAAGTTATGACACACAGGCACTTAGTGCAATTCAATAAAAGGTATATGTACCTTGTAGAATTGCATTAAGCACCATTCTAGATGGCACCAATTTTTGTGGGCGCTCTATATAGATTCAAGCCCTTAGCATACAGAAAAATCATGTGCTAG